>NW_028227258.1:129407798-130765298 GCF_978045245.1 Mus caroli
AAGACTGTTATAAACACCCACACAAGTCTGCCATCTGACACACAAGACTGGCCTCTGAGGTGGGGCGTGGCTGCCGTGCCCTTGTGAAGGTATTTCATAGGGACTTATCAATAGTTCTGAAGTTCAGGGCACACAGCCACAGAAAGCTTACCCACAGCTCCCCAGCAAAGAATCAGCAAGCAGTCCAGTCTAGGAGCTGAGCTTCTTCCCTCATGCCTCATTAACATCTAAATGCAGGCCAGCTCTAATTCCAGCATCAGGAAGCAAAGGTAGGGAGGGGAATGAGCCAGGAGTTTAAAACCTAGGCTACAGCCAGTTTCAGACCACTCTGAGATATAGAGAGATGCTCCTCTATCTGTCCTGGCTGGATTTGTGTCAGCGTGACATAAGCTAGAGTTATCTGCAGAGAGAAGCCTCCACTGAGGAAATGCCTTCATCCAGATTTCCTGTAGGCTAGTCTGGGCCGTGTGTGTGTGTGTGTGTGTGTGTGTGTGTGTGTGTGTGTGTGTGTGTGTGTGTCATGGTTGATGTGGGAGGGGCCAGCATGCTTTGAGTGGTGCCATTCCTGGGCAGATGGTCCTGACTTGTATAAATAAGAAAGAAGGGTAAGAAGGGTCATGAGGACCAAGCCAGTTACCAACACTTTTCCATAGCCTCTGCTTCAATTCCTGCCTCCAGGTTCCTGGGTTGAATTCCTTCTCTGACTTCCTTCAGGGATGGACTATGTCATGGAAGTGTAATGTGAAATAAACCCTATCCTCACCAAGTTGCTGTTGGTCACAATGTTTTATCAGAGCAATAGAAACCAAACTGAAACAGATATTAGCACCAAGGCGTGGAATATCACTGTGAAAGACCATTGGAGGAAGGATTGTGGGAGAACTTTGGAATTATGTGCTTTCTAGAAAAGCCACAGCTTCCATGTAAGAACTGGTGCAGTCTCATTCATCTGTCATCCCAGTGCTGCTACAGGAAAAAGGAGGCAGAGGGAGGAGGGGCCAAAGATGCTCTCAAGCCAGGTAGCCCGGCCTAAGCAGCAGTAACCATCAAAAGAGACCCTACCTCAGGCAAGGTGGAAAGTGAGAACAGAAACACCGTGGGTCATCCTATGACCTCCACACATGCACTGTGTTATGGAGAAAGACGAGACAGAGATGGAGAGACAGAGACAGAGAGACAGAGAGAATAAAGGTGTCCTGTTAAAATACACTATGGGGGGTGGAGAGATGGCTCAGGAGGAAGAAAGATGAAAAGTCTTATGAATAAAGCCCACATCCACACAAAAGCAAAGCTGACACATCACAAGGCAACAACACTGAAATTTAACTCAGTAATAGAGTTTTTCAAAGATAAATTTTGGAGCTTTGCAGGAAGATGGGAGTTTGTCATTAGTCTTCATTTTTAGAGACAGAGTCTCACTGTATAATCCAAGATGTCCCTAAACAAACCATGTAACTCAGGCTAGCCTTGAGCTACACAATTGCTTCCCTCAGCCTCTGGAATTACCTGTGTGCACCACCACACTAGGCGTTTTGGTGTTAAATGTATTAAAAAAAAAAAAAAAGACTAACTTCTTACATTCTCACAACCTCCTGAAGTAATGGCTATTAAAACAATCTTAGGCCATGAGATGGCTCAGTGGTTAAAGGTCTTCTTCATCCAAAAAAATTCACTAAATCAGCTGCATGGGTAAGTATCCACCTTCCCTTTCCAGTGTCGACACTTACATACTATGGGACAAACAACAGTAACTGTGAATGGAAATAATTTACTTTCCAGCTGACCTTACACACACACAAGACAGACGGACAGACTGCCCAGAACTCTACGTTGAATTTACCTGACAACATCTCCCACACAGGATCAAATACTACACAGGCAGTGTCGAAAGCCCATGTATTGTATTTCAGTATGTGTGTGGCATGTACACAGCCAGTTCTCTACTCTGTATTACCCTGCGTGCGTTTGTGAGTACCATCGGGGCAAAGTGACTTCTTCTCCATTGTCTGCCATTTAAACCAGTGACAGAAGATTCCCATCCAAAGGTCAAGGGCACAAGTCTCAAAGACACAAGTGAGCAGTCATTTCAAATAAAAACACTCCACACTGTCAATCAGCAGGTGTTCAGAGAATTCTGTTCATGAAGGCGTTTTCCTGGAGACAAGCCTCACTGGCAGGCAGAAAAGTAGAATGTGTCTGTGTGGATGGCAACTCAGGAAGCTGGGGACGCTTCCAGCATCTCCTGTGGAAAACAAACGGTCACTACCATAATAAGCATGACCCAGGGAACCAGAGTCAGCACAGGGCCACAGCCAGGATGGAGACTGACCCACACACTGTTATACTAGGAAGACATAATGAACAGGGCACACAGTGTCTTCTAGAACACTGACTTCAAAATAAAAGTAAAAGAAAAATACACTAAATCAGCTGCTTGGAATCATGAGATGAAGTAACATTCATTTATGACCCACCCTTGACATGTCAGCCATAAAAACAAACTTGAGAGCCTATACTGAGGGAACACACTGTGTCGTGATTTTTCTGCAAAGAAAGGGTAATCAGCAAATGTGGTGGTACACAGCTGTAATCCCAATACTCAGGAGGCTAAGAACCAATGTTTGAGAGTTCAAGGCAAGCCTGGGATACATAGGAAGACCCTCCCACCAAAAGAAAGAAAATAACTGAACTCCGTGTGTAAATTATAACATACACCACATACATCTTCTGGTGTGAGACATTCTCTTCATGTGAGAGGGAGATAACATGGGATTGTTTCATTCACATTCTTTTATCTGTGAGATGACTCAAGTACATGCAAGTACACATGTGCAAGTACATGGAGTGGGTGCCTGTGCATGTGTGCACATGTGCAAGGGAAGGGCAGAGATCAACTTTGGATATAGTTCTTTAGGCACAGTCTTCTTTGACTGAGAAAGAGTCTCTTGTGAGCCTGAACTCACCAGCTAAGCTAGGCTGCCTGGCTATCAAACTCCAGGAATCTACCTGCCTTTGCTTACCCGCTGCTGGCGTTATAAGTGCATTCTACCACACTTGGCTTTTTTTATATAACATGAGTTCTGGGGTTCAAACTCAGGCCTTTGGCTGGGATATCTCCTCAGCCCTCTTGGTATTATTTTCTATGTTACTCAGGAACATAGAAATTGGAATTGGATGATGGTTCAGCAATTAAGAATACTTACTGTTCTTTCAGAGGACCTGAATTTGGTTCCCAGGACCCACACTGGGTGGGGGTGGCCCACAACTTCCTATAACTCCATCTTCAGGGCACCCTCTTCTGGAGTCTATAGGCACCTACATTCACACACACACACACACACACACACACACACACACACACACACACACGCACGCGCGCGCGCATGCACACTAAGAGTTCAGGCAAGCAAAGAAAGATAAGCAGCCTAACTAGAAGTGCAACAAGCCAAACTGATCTTCAAAGCTCTTGAAAGAACAAAAGAGACTATAGGGATGTAGCTCAGTTGGCACAGCACTACCTATAATCCCAGCACTTGGGAAGTAGAGGCAAGAAGATGAGCAGTTCAAAATCATCCCCAGCTACAGAAGAAGCTCAAGATCCTGTCTCAGGAACAGTGCAGATCAAAAGAAAACAGAGCAGAAGAAAGAAAGCCAGGGTGCTAAAGGAGCAGGAGACAGGAGGGGACGGTAGAAGAGGAGGAGAGGCCTTCAGACACCGGCTCTGGAGGCCCCACTAACAAGAGAAGAGCTGTCTTTCCCCTGTGTTAAGATTAAAAGCCACTGGGAGTATTTAAAATGAAAAGTGCCTCCATCCCACCACATTACCGGGTCACTCTGCCATCTCCCTGGCACAAGAGCTAGGCCTTAGTGCCACCTGTTTACCAGGCCACTGAGGAGTCAGACACTTTTTTTTCTCACCTATAAAACCGAATCCCCACTCTGAGTGTACTGAGCAATGAGGATGCTGTCACCAGCAGCATCTGGGAAGCATGATGGCACAGGGCACAAAGGAGAGCTACTAGGAACCCCACAGGGCCATGGGTGATGATAGCCATGGCTGTCTGAGGACCCTGTCACTTGTACTAAAGTAAATCTAAAACCCAAACATATAACTCGCAGGCTTAAAAACAGAAATGGGGAAGGAAACCAACTCATTAATAATAAAAGCTTTCCTGGTCGTTTCTTAGATTAACTTATTTTTATTTTAATATTTTATTAATTCTTCAAGACTTTCATACAGAGCATGGTGTATTTTGCCCATCTTCACTCCTGCCCTCACCTCCCTAGCCACCAAATTTAGGACTTTCTTCTTCATTCTCCACCCCATCCAGTCGAGTTAGTGTTGCCCAGTCTTGAGAGGCGGCATGCCCTAGCATGTAATGACCCTACCAAGGATGATGCTATTAAAGAAAGATAACTTCTCCTCTTCTGGCAGCTATCAAACACCAAAGGCTCCTCAGCCAGTGATGAGATTCTGCCCACCTCCTCCCCTCCACCTTGGGATTTGTCTGTGTTCAGCTTTCCCAGGCTCCATGCATTCTGTGAGATCAGATGAGCAACTGCCCTGTTGTGTCCAGAAAACACCATTTCATTCAAGTTGTTCACCACTCCTTCTCCATCACCACAAAAATCCCTGAGCCTTGAAGGAAGTGTTGTGAGCTCTGTGTCTCATTTAGAGATGAGCACTCCATGGTCTCTTGTGACGCTCTGCATGGTGACTGGCTGAGGGTCTCTGTACTCACTGCTTTCTGCTGTGAGAAGCTTCTCTGATGAGGACTGAAAAATGCACTGGGTGTGTAGCAGCCAGACATCAGTACTCATTCTATAGTTCATATGATGCCCATTTAATAATAATAGTTTTAGGGTCTCCCCTGGGGCCTCGCCTATCTAGCCACAGCTCTTGACCATGCTTACACTGTCATGTATAGACTTTATCACATGAGACAGGCCTTAGGAACAGTCAGAAAGTGACTGGTGACTCTCAAAACGTGTGTCCCACTATTGCACCTACGATAACTTATTGTAACCTGCAGGGTTCAAAACCAGATAAAAGTGATGAGGACTTATCTCTTCTGCTTGTGTGCAGAGCACCTTCTAGTACAATAAAACCTACCTAGTGGGGGTGAAGCTTCTGGATCAGTACCAACTCAACGGTTCCATTTTCTGCCACTCAAATACGTAGTATCTTAAGCAACAGGGTCCCACCAGTTCAGGAGAATAGCCAAGAGCACTCATTGGCAATAGCTTGTAATGTTTGATGTTTATGGGACACCATTGGCCAAAAGTTCAAAAAGAGATTTACTTGAAGTATAGTCTCTCCCTATACCCTGGATCCATTATAGGGTAAGTCCAATAAAACACACAAAGAAAGAGAGAGAGAGAGAGAGAGAGAGAGAGAGAGAGAGAGAGAGAGAGAGAGAGAGAGAGAGAAAGAGAGAGAGAGAAGTCTATTTGTGGGTTTCCATGTTGTTTTTTCAGAATGATTTAGTGTTGGCTCTCCATGTCCATATCCTTCCTCCACCTGCCCTTCGAGCCCCTCCCCACTTTAATCTTTCCTGTTCCAATACTCACCTTCATCCCTTTGTTCTGCTCTGTTCTATCTCCCCTCCCTTGAAACCATCCAAAAGTCCCTTACTAAATCCCTGACTTCTGTGGGCATTCCAAATGCACACATGTGGAAGTTCAAAGCTAACATACAGAAATGAGGGGAGATGTGCACTATTTGTCTTTCTGAGTCTGGGTGACCTCACTCGCAATAACTGTCTTTAGCCCCATCCATTTAGCTACAAATTTCATAATCTCATTTTTCTTAACATCTTAGCTTAAGTTTATTCTTCTTTGTGTGTGTTCATATTTGTGTGCATTCTTTTGTATGTACGTGCATTCATGTGGAAGCCAAACGTCAGCTTATGTCAACTGTGGGTGTTGGTCTTCAGGCTCCATCCATCATTTTCTTTTGAGGCAGTCTCGCATCATCCTGGAACTTGTCAAGTAGGATAGGCTGGCTAGCCAGTGTGCACCAGGAGCTACCAGTCTTCTCTTCTCCCTGCACGACACAGCCTCACCCAACTATACTGTGGGCCTGGGATCCAAACTCAGGCACATACCTACCGAGTGGCTTCCATAGGCCATGCCAGGCTTTTTTAAAACATGGACTCTGAGGCTCAAATGTAAGCATTATTCTTTACCAATTGAGCCATCTCTCAAGACCCTCATTTTACTCTTTAAAAGAGATGGGTTCAGGATGAAACTGCCCACCCTGATCAGACTCTGTTAAATGTGAGAAGCGGGTTTCCAGACAAGCCCATAAAAGCACATCTTGCTAAGCTGATACAAGTGTGAGCTGTACTGAATGGGGTCCCTGCAAAGAGCCAGAAAATACAAGACCTGTGATTCTCACAGTAGGCCCAGCTCCTCACAAGATCACTAAGAACACTGTGCCTGTGTTTGCCAAGCCCAAGACAAGATCCTGTGAGTGTTACATCACCTTTGCTCAGAGGGACACAGGCACACACTGCACACACACATGAGAAAAGCACAAACCAAAGTGGTGGTTTGAATAAGAATGGCCCCCACACCAGGCGTAGTGGCACACGCCTTTAATCCCAGCACTCGGGAGGCAGAGGCAGGCGGATTTCTGTGTTCGAGGCCAGCCTGGTCTACAAAGTACAAAGTGAGTTCCAGGACAGCCAGGACTACACAGAGAAACCCTGTCTCGAAAAAAAAAACAACAACAACAAAAAATAGCCCCCATAGCCTCATATATTTGAATCCTTGGGGAATGGCACTACTTGAAAGGAATAAGAGGTCTGGCCTTATTGGAGTAGGCGTCGCCTTGTTGAGGTAGGTGTGTCACTGGAGTTGGACTTTGAGATTTCAAAAGCTGTGCTAGGCCAAGTATCTCTCGCTTCCTGATGCCTGTGGCTCCAGATGTGTAACTTTCAACTTCTCCAATACCATGTTGGCCTTGTGTGTCACCATGCTTCCCACCATGCTAATAATGGATTAAACTGCTGAACCTGTAAACTAGCCCCAATTAAATGCTTTCTTTTAAAAGAATTGCCATGGTCATGGTGTCTCTTCACAGCAACAGAACACTGACTAAGACAGGTTTATGTAGAACAGCAGGAAGCCAGGTATGACAGGAAGCAGAATAACACAAGTCCTAAGCTGGGGACTCAAACTTCCCATATATGTACAGAAATGAAGCCCCTCCTGAGGTCACATGGCAACTGAAAGAAGGGACTGGACTGAACCCAGGCTAGCCTGATCCCCAAGGCTGCCTAGTGTGTCTGCGAAGCAGATGTCATTTTGCTGGCAGGAGCTGGGTGGGCGGCTGTTGGCAAGCACAGCCGTCGCTGCCAGGGCTCACAAAAAAAAGAGCAGCTTTTCCTTCCGGGCTGTTGCATTCAAAGCAGGGGGCAGGACAGGGACAGCCACCGGATTCCAGAGAGGTGCCTGTGTCAGGCATTCTGTCAGGCTTTCCTGTAGAGAGAAGAAAAGTGTGCCCTTCTCAAAAGTGGCCACTCCTGGCTGAACTTGTTCTATTCAGCCAGTTTCCAAGACCCCATGGACTGAGCTGCACGGAAGATGTCACTGAACTACCTGAAGGGTTGTCAATTCCCTCAGTCTTTGTGCCCTCATCTGCTATGTCCAGGAACCAAACGGAGAGAAAATTCACGTTTGCTGAAGCCCACCATTAAAGCCTCAGGCTGGAGACCTGCTATACAATTCAGTGAACCCCAAGTGGTCATGCACATGAGCTTCTTGTCCCCCTTGTCCCCCCCCCCATCCTCACATTCTTGTTCTTCTGTTCTCTTTCCTCCTGGCCAATCAATGTTCTGATCCCCTCAGCAGACCAACAACCCTGTTTCTAAGAACTGCTAAAAACAGACATCTATGGCCAGGTGGTCATGCCTCCTCCACAGTCACACCCAAAGCATTAGCCAGTGCGGGGAGGACACTTGGTGTTACTAAGAGAGAGTCTGCATAATTGCAGCCAATTACAAGTGTCCTTTAAGGCATTTCTACTTCCTAGCTAATTATATACATGGCGAATCTACTCCAGGATGATTTTAAGTCACGTGTATTCTGCCCAGAACAGCTGGCCACCATAGCCTAGTCACATGTCTAACTTCTAGAGAAAGCACTAGCACAGGCTCCTGCCTAAGGTTCTCTGAGCTTGAGCCAGTCAGAGAAAAGGGGACAAGGATACAATGGGCACTGCTTCCTCCAAGAAACAGGTGACATGATTCAAGGAGCACAGAGGTGGTTGCCAGTCCCTCACAAGTCTAAAGTACTCAAACTAGGCACTACCACATCCCCTGACCTCTGAGGTCCCTGCTTCCTAACTTCCCAGGGTGTACAAACTCAAAGCCCACTTGTATATCCCATTTCATCCTCTTCATGGTCACCTTTGACACACTCCATTCCCTGGACACTGGCCAGGGATCCTCCTCCATCCATGAGCTGTGGGACTCCACTGGGTCATTACCTGCTTCCTCAAGCTCCATTCTCACGGCCATTGTCCTGATGAAGGGGTGTCCTCCAGTACAAAAGCAACTTTCTATTTCAACCCTTAGCTCCGGGTGTCCAACTACTCCCGACTCCAGGCCTAGTCGACATTTCACTTCTAGAAGAGCAGCCACCTTGTCTCCAGCCTCTCTATCCCCTCACTGCTAAGTGGCCAGCCCATCTAACCTAGTCTTGTCTTAAAACAGGGTCTCATGTAGCCCAGGCTATCCTTGAACTTGCCTACCTAGCAGAGGCTGACCTTGAACTCTTGGCCCTCCTGGCTTCACCTCCCTCGTACTAAGATCACAGGCACTTGTCACTACTGCCAGCTCTCCACCAGTTCAAATCTCATTAAGATCATCAGCCTCAGAGTAAGAATCAGACCCAGTCTCCCCGCTGACCGGCTCTTCCAGAAGAGAATTTACTATCTCAAACACATGAAAGACCTCCACACCTTCACACCCTCTTCCAACAAAGCTACACATGTGGGACCTCCCGGAGCCAAAGCCAGACACACTGCTTGTTCTCAGGCCTGAAATCTTCAAGCGTACATTTTAAGTGCCGCATCAAATATCCTGTAAGTGCTCTGGGGGAGGGGAGATCTAATTGCATAACACATCATAGCTTACATTGCATCGCTGTTATACTCCAGACTCTGAACAAGCCTGAAGAAGTCCCTTAAAGTCCCCAATGCTGGGTGGGCCCATAATGGACACATTAGAGTAGAATGGAGATCTGTCACTTTCCTCCTGCCCTTGGACCTCTGTCTTCTCCACGGACACACCTCCCCCACGGTCACCTACCCCACTGCAGGCTGAATGGTGGGGTCAAAATGAGAAGTGACTCGAAACAAAATGGGGGTGGGGTAAGGGTTTCATGTGGACCAGGCTGGCCTTGAACTCAGTGTGTATGAGGATGTAAGCAAGAGGATGGTTTTGAACTCCTGTTCCTCTTGCCTACATCTCTCTAGTGCTAGAACTGCAAGCTTGCACTTGCACCCAGTTTTGTACATTTCTTGAAATAAACCAAAGCTGTGTACATACTGGGCAAGTACTCTACTCACTGAAGCTAAAGGTTTTGATTCCCTTCACTGGAATCATGCACTACCCTGCATCCTAGGCATTGTCTCAGGCCAGTACTGGGCATGCGCAGATCTATCACATTCATGTCATTATTACAGTTCCAGTTCTTATTCAGTCACTGTGCCTACAGATAAGGGGGTCTGTGACCAATCACACAGTACTGAACATGAATGACAGCACAGTCCTGGTGGCATCGGGAGAGGCCTGGCCTCTGATCCTCTACCTGGGCAATGCCATGGGGTCAATTCTACAAAGTCTCAGGGGCATCTAGAATCACAGTACACAAAACACCCAAGACACTAACTATTCCCTGGCAGCTTAAGGGTCAAACTTAGGACGTGAACAATAGTATAGCAAAATTAGAGAATCACATTGGTAATTTAGTCATGTTTTTCATTCCAAAGCATATGTTCAGGGTCTTAAAAATAAGTAATCGGAGGAAAAAGAGTCAGGATTAGTAACACAGACTTATTATAAATTGTGTAACTTTTAGTTTTCTGTTATTTCCCTTTGATTCTCTATTCTGGCCTTACATAGTCCATGGTTTGGACAATCTGTATTCTACCTAGTGACCAAAAGAAAAAAGAAAAAGAAGTGGCATAAAAACAGGGGGGAAAAAAAGAAAGGGAGAGCCTAGCCCAGGTTGGGGAGAGGGGTCCTCACAGTCAACACCAGGCCAGCTTTGAAGTATGTCTGGGTCACCCAGGGGAGAGGTGACAGAGAAGGTATTCTGACTGAAACAGCCAAAGCACAGGCAGAGGTGTGGTATGGAACTCCTAACTCTGGAGGGCACCTGGGAGTTAACACAAGAAAGATGGGTCAGCCAGGTAAACTGAGGCGACGAGGCAGAGTCATCTGATCAGCAACCCTGTGCAGTTCTGGGCAGAAAATGGTACCAAACAGGCATGGAGAATGGTTCCAGAGGACCGTGTGCAGACTGGAGGGAAAACAAGGTCATTGGTTCAGAAGCTTCTGAAAGAGCAAGGGGAGGTCAAAGGTTAGCTGTCTTCCTTAGTCAGTCCTCGCCTTATCTTTTGAGACAAGCTCTCTCCCTGAGCCTGGAGCTGGACAATTTAGTGAGACTGGCTGGCCAGCAAGCCCCAGGAATCCTCCTGTCTCCCCAGCACTGGAATGACAGACACATGCCACCATGCCCAGCCTTCTACACGAGGTCTGGGGATCCAAACTCAGGTTCACACATTGCACGGAGGCACTGCTGCCCTGACTGTGCCACCTCCCCAGCTTTTAAAACACATAACTCATCTCCCGTGCCATGTCTGTTTCAGAAGATCTGGGTTGGGAAGCAAAAACTCCCAAAACGCTCATTTCTAACCATTCCAGGCAATGGTGACACTTGGTGGACAAGCTCAGGAAGATTCACCAAGCCCCTAACAAAGCTTTCCCACAAGTAAATGTGCTCACAGACCTCCCCTGGTTAGCTAAGTCAGGCCTGACTACCAGGCCCTTCTCTGATAGAATTTTACAAAGACTCCTGGGGAGACAGAGAATCAGCATGACGTCATCATCTAAGAACCTTGGGAAATGGAGAAGTTCCTTCTCCACAGAAGTCCTGCTACTGGAAGGAGATGTGAGCTGGTGAATGGCTCCTCTCAGCTGCTGTTGCTCCTGGAAGCCTAGAGGGTTGAAGAAGACTTCCAGAACCAATGCTGAGCTGGTAAGCGAGGGTGTGGCCTGGATCAACACTCGCACAGCAGGGGGAGGGGGGGGGAATCTGAAGATAAATACCCTCCCCCTCTTCTGCACCTCCTGTGGAAGATTGGAGGTGCATTCCACAGCTTCCCCTCCCTGAGACTTGCTACCAGCTGCAGTCGGCTTAAGCCAGGGCTTTCCTCCCTTCTTGTTGCTATCCCTTTGCCTTTCCCTGAGACAGCCTGCCAACACAAGCTGCCTGTTCCGAAGCCTGCTCTTTGCAATGATCCAAGATAAGGCCAGGGTGACCATTAACATTCACTGTCAACTTGACAGGACCCAGAATCACCTAGGAGACAAACCTCTCCAAGGCTCTGCGGGGGGTTGGGGTGGGGGGGGGTCTCGGTTGGGTTCAGTGCGGTGGGGAGACACTTTCAGGGCACTGGATTTTAGACTGAAAAGGGGAGAAAAGCAACTAAACACAGCGTTCACTTCCCAGTTTCCTGCCAGTGGATGTAAGGTGATGAGCTTCCTCCAGTTTCTGCCACCATGACTAGTCCCACCACCTCAGAGGACTGCGCCCTCAACCACAAACCACAACAGGGGCTTTAGTCATGGAGTCTGTCATAACAACAACAGCAACAAACTATGGCTAAGACAACAAGGGCTAGACACGCAGCTCATTCTGCAGTCGGAGGAGAGCGGTGTGCCCTGAACAGAGAAGCCCCTGTGCCGTCCAAGACTTCACACCTAGTAAATGCTTCAAAAGTAAGAATTAAAGGGATAAAAAAAACAGGAAGAAAGCCAGTGTGGAAGGAATGGTACCTAAGTGCAGGTGCCTGGATACACCACAGACTGTAAGCGTAGGCCCTCGGGGACAGGATGGAATCAGAAGTAGATGAGAAAGATCCTTGATAACCGCTCACCAGGGGCTCCAGAGAGAGCCATGGTGGGTATGTGAAGGCACAGAGTAGATGCGGGACTCAACACAATCCCCACAACCTGCACCTCATGAAACTTTTAACACAGTATCTGACCTCCAGCTCCACTAGGAAGAACATCACAGACTTCATGAGATGAACCAAGACAAGGGGAATTGAACTGAACACACTGAGGCTGGAGGCTAGACCTGGGCAAAACCAAAGAGGCAGGGGAACAAACTTGTCTTTATCATCTGTTCTGTCCTAGACACTTGAGGAGAGGAAGGACCTGGGAAGTACTGAGACCTATCCAGCTTACTACAGCCTGCAAAGCTCCAGCTGTGCCTAGGGCCTGGAGCCTCCACGATACAAAGGCATGGACTGTCTTCCTCCAACCTTGCTTTGCAATAGCTACTTTCCAACACTGGATTCAAACTGCCGAGGGGACAACTGGACGGGAGGGATTATTATTTCTTACTGGTGGTCAAGTGTCCCCACGGACTTGATGGAGACCCCACAGTACTGGGAGCGTGCGGCAGGGATGCTTCCTACCTCACGGCAGACAGTAGCAGCGAGAACTAGGAAGGAGCCAAGAGCAAGACACCCAACAAACACCCACCCCAATAATTCGTGTCCCTTCTTAGATCTAAGGTCCTGAAGTTTTCAGAATCTCCCAAAATAGCGATACCGTAAGTTGGGGAATAAGAGCACGTGCACCTGGAAAGGATATTTCCTATTCAAACCATAACACACATGAAATCATGTTACCTAAAAGTAACTTTCAAGAGACAATTAAATGGAGGACCTAAATTCAACCCCTAAAACTCAATCGATGGCAGGAGGAAAGATTCCTTTTCTGTTTGCAAGTTGTCCTCTTAGCTCAACAATAAGCCGTGACTCATGTATGGCATAGACCTGTGATCCAGCTATTTAGGAGACTAAGGTACAAAAATCTCAAGTTCAAGGTCAGCCCAGGGTTCAGAATAATTTCAAGTAAGTTGTCTTGGCAACTCAGTGAGAGCCTATTTCAAATTATAAAAAGATATAGGGGACATAAAAAGATATATGGGGATATAGCTTTCTGGCAGAGAACTTGTCTAACATGTATAAGGACCTACACCAAGATCAGGTTCAATGTTAGGGTATGAGGTTAACATGTTAAATCCCAGCTCCTACTACTGTGGGGGTCTCTGCTCAAGTGTATGGGGACACCTGACACCAGCAAGATAAAAAAATTTGCATATATGTGTGTGTACATATATATGTATAATTGATTTTTTTCATATATATATATATTCAAGTACTTTTTCGGAATTCAAGATCCTCTTTCTACTCCTTTCTTGGTTCTGAAGTTGCATCTTATTTGCTGCTATGATTTGAGCCCATCCCCGTTGCCTGCCCCACCCTGTGCTGTGCCCCAGGTAGTACTGTTAAGCGGTGGGGTAACAGAACCTTTGGTGTAGTCTGCCTAACAGAAATGGGCCACTGGGGGCTATATCTGCTTCTCATGTTGACCTGAGCCTTCTGCTTCCTTGAGTGGCCGCACACTACTAACTGCTCCACCATTCCCTCCCCTCTAACATGGACTGCACTGTGCGTGCCAACTTAAATCTTGCCTCTCGGTGGCTGTTCCTGTAGGGATTTTATCTTAGCAGCTAGAAAACTACCACACTCTGCCAAATCAGCCTTCTTGTTTTGCAATACATTATAGGCACACAAGAAGGAAATATCTGTGCTTTGCGTATTGGACCATATAACTCCCTTCCTTAGAATATCCACCCATTCTTATATCTTCTATCAGCTTTAGCTATGAGCCTTTTCAAAACAATCTGAAAGGAGGATGTCTACCCTCACCCCCACCCCAATGTAACTGTTTTTGACCTTCCCCCCCAAAGCCCCACAACATGTATGAACAAAAGTTTTTGCTCTGTTTGACACCATCCAACTGTGTTTCTCACATGTGTGAGCTGGCACTAAGTTAAGTGCTCAAAAAACAAAACAAAAAAACCACTGGATCCTCAGTGAACTGCTGAAGTCCCCCAAGAAAAAACTTCTCATTATCAGGCACCATGCTTTAAATGATCAGTTATAAACCCTCGTCATCTTCCCGGAAATACAGATAATGAAATAGCCTGTAAGCAGAACCAGTCTCCCCCAAGGAACATGGCAACACGCATGAACTCATCACGTACATGGACAAGAAGCCTCTTGAGCACTGACTGGCACATGGAGACCCAGAGCCTATCTGTGGAAACCGGTTTCAACAAGCGACTTGTCCTCACCCCTGCTCTCCAGTACCAGTCTACCAGCAAAGCTCGAGAAGCAACCAGTCCACCATAGAGAAAGTCATTTTATGTGTTGTCTTAGTCAGGGTTTCTATTCCTGTACAAACATCATCACCAAGAAGCAAGTTGGGGAGGAAAGGGTTTATTCAGCTTACACTCCCATACTGCTTGCTGTTCATCACCAAGGAAATCAGGACTGGAACTCAAGCAGGTCAGAAAGCAGGAGCTGATGCAGAGGCCATGGAGGGATGTTCTTTACTGGCTTGCTTCCCTCAGCTTGCTCTCTTATAGAATCCAAGACTACCAGCCCAGAGATGGTCCCACCCACAAGGGGCCTTTCCCCCTTGATCACTAATTGAGAAAATGCCTTACAGTTGGATCTCATGGAGGCATTTCCTCAACGGAAGCTCCTTTCTCTGTGATAACTCCAGCTGTGTCAAGTTGACACAAAACTAGCCAGTACCCCACAGGGTCCACCCAACCTGAAAACGGTCTTTCCAAGAGTGTTGTAGGGAATGGGATGCAATGGCGTGCTGACAGTCACCAGGAGTAATGTGTTCAAAATGTGCCAACTGTTAAATGTAATCTTTCATTCCACTCTACCCGGGTCTTTTTTTAAAGATATGAAAAATAAATAATTAACAAATTAATTAGGTTTGATCCCCAGATCAACCGGAATAGCATAAGAGAAAAACTAAACAATCCCAGAGAAGATGATAACGCCAGAACTGCAATGAAATACCAAACAAAACAAGCTCCACTAACCATCCCAAGCCAACCAACCCCAGACACACACACACACA
The DNA here is from genome assembly GCF_978045245.1 of Mus caroli. Taxonomy (NCBI): domain Eukaryota; kingdom Metazoa; phylum Chordata; class Mammalia; order Rodentia; family Muridae; genus Mus; species Mus caroli. The sequence continues at coordinate 129,423,053 of NW_028227258.1, forward strand.
CACACACACACATACACAAAAGGAAACTTCTGAGGTTTTGCCTCTCTTTTAGGGTCGAAGCCCCTAATAACTATATATGATGTACAACCTCTGTGAAACCTGTCTCTCCCTCCAACCCATGCACCTCGCGATGCCCCAAGATCTGCTGGGTGACATATGAGATCCAAAGTGGAAGGATAAAAATAACCTGGTCCTCAAAAAGGCAGATAGCCGCCAGACAGCTGAGTCACTTTGAAGCCCATTTTGACTACTGTAGGGGGCATTTCACCCTGCCTCTGCCTCGCAAGCTTCCACAACCTCACAACCCACTGGGTTGGAAACCTCCACCAGCCTCCCTGGTGGAAGGCCAGGATGCCTCTCGACTTCCCCTCCTCCTGCGGGGTCACGAATCAGGAGTGAACTTTTAATAATTCACATAGCGCACGTCAGCCCAGTGACTCACTTAGAAGGGAAAGATTTGAGTAAGGCTTTAGGAAGCCATAATAAGCCAGCGGCAGACCCCTTATTTCTGCTGCCCTAATGGGACCACCGGACCTGACAATAGCCAGAAAGGAATGGGATGGGAAATGGAGAGAGAGGCGAGCTCAGAGGCCATCAGCATTGTCCCGCAGTGGGAAACCCTGGGCAAGAAAAGGCTTCTAGGAGAGAGAGGGAGAGAGAGGGAGAAAAGGAGAGAGAGAGAGAGAGAGAGAGAGAGAGAGAGAGAGAGAGAGAGAGAGAGAGAGAGAGAGACTGAGCGTGCCGCGGGCTAGGGGACTGTCACCTACCACGTCCCCACCCTCTGTCGCCCGGGAGAACAGCTCAGAACCCTGGACTAACTCTTGCTTGCCTTTCTCGATACTGGGGCTTTGGGCAGAATACTGACGACCGGGGCCCTGGAATCCTAGCCACAGAGTAGCGGAGCGAAGGGCCCAGAGGACCCAGTCTTCGTCCGCCGCAGCCTGGAGGCGCTCACTTGGTGCCAGGGAGCCAAAGCTGGAGGAGAGGCAGCAGGAGGAGGAAAAAGTCCCGGGCCCGCAGCTCATCGGGTCCCCTGCCCTGTGCGCCACCCCGTTTCCCAGGCCGGCTGCGCAACTGCGCCGTGGATCTTCCTTACCGGGGAGTCGTAGGAGAAGGCGCACTCGTTCTTGTAGACGCGGTCCCCAGACCTGGGCACGCGGATCGTGGGCATATGAGGCACCAGCAGCTCGCCCAGGTCCCCTGCAGCCATCTTCCCGCCGCCGCCCGGCACGCTGAACAGGGCACCCCGGCGCTGCATGACCGCGGAGCGCAGCGGGCCTGGGGAGGAGCGCGGCGCAGCGGGAGAACAGGACCTGGACGCGGCGGTCGCGCGGGTTGAGGATCAGCTTAGGCTCGGGAGGCTCGGCCCCTGCCCCGGCCGGCCGGCGGGCGGGAGCTGCTATTTTTAATCCAATGGCGAGTCGCCGGCCCAGCTGCAGCGTCAGGCGGGGCGCGCGCCAGCCGCAGCGCCGGGGAGGGGGATGCCGCGAGGGCGGGGACGCAGGAGTGGGAACCAGGGAGGCCCCGGGTCCCCACGCACGCCTCCCGACCCGCCATGGGCCCCACCTCGGGGATGTAATCCCCAACTGCCCAGGATCAGGTCCTGGGAAGCCCGCACAAAAAAGCGGTGCACAGCGCGACCTCCCCATAGATCGGAAAGGGGTGGGTGGGACTCAGGAGTCGCCTCTCTCTTAGATTCTTACTTCTCACTTTTTTTAAACATGCAAAGCTCTATAAAAGACACTAGACTCCATCGAGGCCTGGAGAAGGAAGAGGTATGTTTCCCTATATGTTGCAAGGGTAGACTGTAGGAATTCTACCCCCTCCCCCACACAACCAGATAAGGATGTCTATTTTTCTCCATCTTTACAATGTCGTCCTATGACTCAAGGTCCCCTCGGTAGCCTGATTTGAGGATTCATGTTCTGCCCTTGCTTGTGGATTCTTCAAAATAAAATAATGAGGGGGGCTAAATAATATGCAAATAGAGCGTGTTTTGTGACGTATACTCTCATTTCTATCATCTTCTTTAAAAAAAAAAAAAGTAAATAAATAAATAACCCATGGAATGAGGAGGTGGAAACAGGTTCAGGAGCTCAAAATTAGCCTTGGCTTAGCTACATGAGATGCTGTCTTTAAAATAAATAAATAAATAAATAAATACCCATCCTACATCGGCTTTTCCAATGAGGTTCCCTAACTATGTGTATCCTACTACCAGGGCATAGCTCTTCATGATAGCCAGAAGCTGCAGATCCAAAGCATTCTGTAAGTCTCTCCAGATAAGACTATCCTGAAAGTCGTTGGTGATGTCACTAAATGTCTCAGCCTCACATTGCTTCAGAGCAAAGAATTACACACATTACACTTGGCTTCCTCCCTATCTAGTAGGATCTCTGCCTGTTCACAAACTGGCTACAGAAAGAAACTTGATTTAAAATGTTGAAAGCTTAATATCCAATCTCGAATTAAAAAGTCAAATCAGTGAGATTTGTTTCTCATCTTGCAGCTGATAAAAGATCTATCAAATTAGTCCAGGTGTGCTTGAGAAACCCCCTCAAACACACTGTTGGTGGGAACAAAAACTGCACATCTCTGAAAGGGTATTTACTTTTATTTTTGTCACTTTGTATCCCAAGTTGATCTTGACTCCTGGTGATCCCCCTGCCCCAGTCCAACCCATCACCCCCATTTGGTTCCCCACTGCTGGATTTCAGGCCTGTGCATTCTGGAAGGAAATGTAGTAACACTGATCTTAATTTTATATGTATATATTGTTTTCCAAGGGGTATCCTGGGTGATACTTACACCACATTTAAATTCCATCGTGGTAGGCTACTTGTTGGAGCATGGTTTATAACAGGACACTGGGAGCTAAGAAAAGATCCCTCACTGGGAAGCAGTTACTGTAGAGCACCTCTAAAAGCAATGAGGTCACTCTGCACTGTCATCAGCCACATCACTAGATGGAAACAGAAAGTAATTCCGTGCATGAAAGCCAGGGATGTGCGTGAGGTCGGCCAGTTACTGTGTCCTGGTGGGCCTTCCCTCCAGTCCTTGAGCGGGTCCTATACACACTTGTGTGCATGCCTTTTGGCCCCCATATGTCTCTTAGAAAATGTGCAAGCTATATAATTGTCAAGATTGTTGAGAGAAACAGAAAGCAGGAAGTCAAGGGGACTCCTTACCATCCTTTACTTTTCTATGTGGTTCTAATAGTTTTGTTTCCCTTTGCTTGTCTGATTGAAACCGAGAGCTTGCTACTATTGGGGAAACAATAATTCAAATAATCTGCCTCTGAGCTATGTCCCCACACCTTTTAAAACTGTGTTGTCCAGACTGGCCTTGAACTTGCCACGCACCTGCCTCGGTGTTCCCAGTAGCTGAGATTATAGCCTTGAGCCCCATACCCTATTTCAACCTACTTATTGGGTACAGTGAGATTGATTGCTCAGCGGTAAAGATGCATGCTGCTTAAGCCTAATGACCCAAGTTCAGTGCCCAGAACCCACATAAAGATAGAAACAGAATTAACTCTGTAAAGTTGTCTTCTGACTGCTACATACACAAAATAGCAGCACATACACACACACACACACACACACACACACACACACACACAACAAGAATTAACTAATTCCATTATAAAAAACATCTCAGGTTCAATAGTCAGTACAGAAGTTGAAGGCTATTGCTAGGTCACTGCAATGCATACCAACCCTTCTCATAGAACAACACAGACTAAAGTGATGGACTGTGAACCAGTAGTGTTGCACACCTGGAATCCCAGCAGTTAGAGGTTGAAGATACGATAAATTCAAGGCCAGCATTAGCTACAAAGTGAATTCCAAGCCAGTCTGAGCTCCAAAAAGAATCCATCTCAAAACAAAACAAATGACCGGAAGAGATATTTGTAGAACACACCAGAGTCAAAGAGCCTTACTGCAGCAAGGACAACTAGTCTGGGGTCTTCAATGACTTCAGGTCCCACCTATGGTCTTCCAGAGAGCTAATGGGTGTGCACCAAGAGTGCAAAGATATAAACACACATACATTTACATATACATAAATATCATGTGTCGATACAGAGACATGGAAACCCTATCTGCATAGCAGAATGCCAGTGGCATGCCAGATGACATCTCTAATCACAACAGGGAGAAGTGGACATCAACTGAATGTAGAGAGATAATCAAACTATGTATATCTATATATACATATATCTATGTATATCTATCTACTCAAAGATGAAAAGATGATCATTATGAATTTTGCCTCAATATTTTTTATAACATCTCGGTTAACATGCAATGCTTATGCAATACCATTGAAAGTCAAATAAATAAACATGCATTTGTGATGTGACTAGAAAAATATAAAATTTAAATGGTTCTGTTTGGGAGATGGTCATAAGATTTGTTTTCAATGTGTCTCCAACAAGGTTGCATGTGTTGCACAATATAAAACATTATCAAAACAAAAATCTGAGCAAAAGAAACTTCATTGAATTAAGAAAATGTCTTTATCAAGACATTTCAAGGTTGGACACAGTGATACATGCAGATGTCCCATCTACTTAGGAATCTGAGTAGCGAGGTTGTCTGGGTCCAGGAACTCATGACCAGCCTGTGCAACATATTGAGCATAACCAAAGGAAGGGAGGGAGGGAGGGAGGGAGGGAGGGAGGGAGGGAGGGAGGGAGGAAGGAAGGAAGGAAGGAAGGAAGGAAGGAAGGAAGGAAGGAAGGAAGGAAGGAAGGAAGGAAAGAAAGACATTAGAGGAAACTCTGGCTCAATTACTGCAAACTTTAAACTTAGTTTTTCAAATTCTAGATATGAACTCATACAGGACTATTTTAGGCCAGTTCTGCACATAGAACTTAATGTGCAGATTGGAGGAGTGATGACGAATAGACACTTAACTTCTAACAGACCCAATGTCTCCACATTTCAGACTGACTTTGGCCACATCAGGCCATTCTGCTTCTGCCACATTTCTCTCATGTTCTTACAGAGCCCAGATAAGCAGGCAGCACTCTAGGGCCCTCCTCTGTCCTTCAGACTCCACCTCACCACAGGACTTTTGAAGACAACACAGGACCATTCCCTAAGGAGAGATGAATGGGTTCCAGCCTTGCTTCAAAACTCTCCCATCTCATATCTATTATCTCAGTCCTTTCAAACATGCTTGTTTCATGAAGTCCTTTCAAACAGTGCCAACAACCCTCAGAGATCCATTGTTATAAATTATAGCAGGCTCAGCAGTGAAGAGAGTATACTGTTCTTGTTGGGGGACTCAAGATCATTTCCCAGCATGCACCCCAGGTAAACAACTACCTGTAACTCTAGCTCCAGAGGGGTTCAGCACTTCTGACCTCTACAGGCATCGTGCACACACGCAAGTGTGTGAGCATGCATGAACATGCATATAATTTAAAATAATAAATCTCGGTGGTGGAGGACACTTGCTTAGTGTATGCGGAGCTCTGTATTTGATCCTGAGCATACAACAATAAATGACTACAAAAATCACAAGCCTTGTTGCCTGCCATCAGAAACTCCATTATGATGTGTCTTGTGCTGTTGCTCGGGTTAGCCTAGGCTGCATGTCTAAATCTGTGAGCTCTGTATTTGGACAATGTTGACTGCCCAGAATGGTTTTATTTGGGACATTCATAAGTACCTGACAAGTGATTGATTCACCTTAGTGACATTGTAACAAATGCTCTCTGCAGTCAGCTTTGTTCATTTTTTAATAAAATACTTTGCTGCACAAATGTTATTTCAAGAACTGACAGAGGTTACATCAAGTGTGTTATGAATATTAGTTATAATGACTAATGCCAAGAGAGAAAATCAAGGAAATCTACAGAGTAAAAAGATATCATAATAATGTCAATTAACGGAATAGCTCTTGACCTCAAAGGCTTGCCTGTAATGTGAGGGATCTTAAAGAGCCATTTATTGTGAGACCTGGGGAGAGTGGACCATAAGATCTTCAGTTCTATGAGAAACTTCCATAAGTGCTGTTGATTAACTGCAAAACAATTTATACCGATAAAAGAAAATTATGGTGTTTTCTTCTTAAGGCTATTCTACAAATATATATACATAGATTATCCAGGCAAGAGCTGAGGAGATAACTCAGTGGCTAAGAACCTTCCTATACAGATATTAAGATCTGAGTTCAAAGCCCCGGCTTTAGTATAGAAAAAAAAAGAAAAAAAGAGCTGGCTATGATTGCTGCTGATTGTCCACCATAACTAGATCGTTGTACTTTATTACGATGATACAACACCCTTGGCTTCAGAACGTAGAAAACTCCAGCTGAAAGTGACCTGGAAGAGTCCTCCCCACTGGCTAGCGTTCATAGTGCTAGAAGGTCCTATACAGGCCCCTAAAGTGGAAAAGACTTCAATGATCTTGGCCATCAGTGAATAGTGAATGTCACCATGACAACCTAATAGGCAAGACATGGTCACTGGTACAAATGTGGCATGAATATTGTGGGGGAAAGCATTCACTTTGCAATCAAACTTGAGGCCTGCTCCACAGGAGAGAGTTCATAGCTGATACTGTAAACATAGTCAAAAGCACATGCATTCCAGAAGTCATAGGCCCAACAGGGACTCTACTAATGTTGTTTTGATAAATGGACATGTTGTCAAACTACCTTCTAACCATTTATTTCAGTAGTGCAGCCCTCAACCTTGGCCAAAGAAGTTTCTTTCTGCAGTAAGCAGCAGTTAATGCAAACTTATAACTGGTCAACTTGAACAGAATAAGTGACCATTGTGTGCTCAACCCTATCAACAACAGCAAGCAAGAGGAAACAGAAAGAAGAGAAGAGCCGGATGGCAGAGAGGAGTGCTGTGGAGGACTGCCTTGTGGGAATGACATAGCCATTGTGCTCATGAACACACTGCAAGTGTAATTACCTGAACAAGACATGTGTAAGACCAAGCCAGCAAGATCAATCATTGTTCCAGCAGGCAACACTAAACAGACTCAGTGGGTTAGAAAAAACAAAACAACAACAACAACAACAAAATGACAGTCCATCATCAATGGAAGCCAAGGCAAGAACTGAAGCAGAGTCCATAGAAGAATGCTGTTGACTCGCTTATTCCCATGTGTTCTGTAGCTGTGTCTTCTGAGATGGAAACACTTAAGCCTTAGGGGAAGTTTCTTAAGCCAGAAGGTGAACAATTCAAAGTAATTTCAGGAAGTCCCTGAAATTGATCAGATTCACTCCCTTCCAAGATTACAGTAAGTAATGCTGAAAGTCACTCCTGTGGGTCTCCCTGCTCTCATGAATCATAGACCTATAGGGTCTACAAGGGCAGTGGAAGCAAAGACAACGAGGGAATTGGGGGTTTGAAGGCCTGTGAGTACATACAGTGAGTAACCACATTGGGACCAGTGATCAGGAGGCAGGTCAACTTTTGGAGGAACATCCAGGCTAGGCAAAAGTTATTAGCTGGGAGCTTAGGTACCTCATTAGCATGGTGGAAGCATTTCAGGAATTTCAGGTGCTAGCTGAATAGGTTATCTGGAAGAAGGAAATTGATCCTGTAATCTAATTGAGACTATGTGACATTCCTCAGGTAGAGGCGCAAGTGGAAGCTTAGAATTCCCCAGACAAGGTCAGAGAAGGAGAAGCCCAGAGTCTTCCATATTGCATTGAGCCAAGAGGCTACCCAGTCCTGGTGGACTTCAACCTTAATTAACAGAGTTTTTCCCACAACCCCCATACAAGTCAAACTACAAAGAAGACTTTGAGACCAGACCAGCTGCTGGGAAAAAGCAAAGACGAACCAAGCTGCCTGGAAGAGGTATAGAACATCTGAGTCTCCTAATGATATTCTGCTATACTCAGAGATCAGTGCCATATCCAGCCATCATCAGAGAGGCCTCCTCCTACAGAGGATGGGAACAGATGCAGAGACCCACAGACAGACATTACAGGGAGAGAAAGAATCTAAATAGGATATTGCTACCAAATTCCTCCCCTCAGAGCTCAGGAAAATCTATGTAAGAGGAGGCAAAAATAATATAATACCCAAAGTAGATGGAGGACACCAGGAGAACAAGGCCCTCTGAACCAACCAAGCAAGGCTCATATGAGCTCACAGAGCCTGAAGCAGCAAGCACAGGGCATACATGGGTCTGTCCTATGTCCTTTGCATGTATATATAATACAGCTTTTACCTTAGTATCTTTATGGGACTCCTGAATGTGTGAACCAGTGGGTCTCTGATTGCTGTGCCTGCTCTTGGGCTCTTTTCATTCGGCTGGGATATCTTGTCCAGCCTCGATGTGATGGGTTTTACTTTATCCTATTATATTTCATTTTGTCATGTTTGGTTGTTATCTCTCAGAACCCTGTTCTTTTCTAATGAGAAACAGAAAGGGAGTGGATCTGGAGGGATGAGGAGGTGGAGAGGAACTGGGATGGGAGATATTATATGAAAAAATAATCTATTTTCAATAAAAGGGAAAAAAGAACATGTAAATTGCTTGGAATGGATGTTCTCCAACCTGTTAGACTGCCTGCAAGCTTTTGTTCCCGCCAGCAAGAACACACTCGGGACAACCGGAATCTTCTGCAGCAAAAGCTTTATTGCTTCTTCAAGAGGGAAGACCCCGACCCCAGAAAATGGAGTCGCTTATATAGCCCTCAGCCATGGCATTTCAGCACCTGATATGGCGTGTCAGCTCCTGATTTGTTGCTTGCCCATCATCCCACTATTGTGCCCCGAGAATGGGCAGTGACTAGGAGTGAGTTCACTCTCGCACTTGCGCACAAGGCTTGTTTACTAGTTAGGCACAGCGGAGGCCAGCGCCATCTTATAATGGCAATTGCTCGCGACTCTTGATTGCTCGCGGCATGGCTCTCCACAGCAAGCCACATGTGCAGTGAGTGCCAGTGTCCCAGCTTTGTGAACTGTCATCCATTCTGGTGTGGGCTTTCATGGTGCAACTCTCTTTGACTCATTTCTGCTCCTGTAAGTGTCCCCTGACCCTTACAGCAACTGTAAGTATGCCAATAAACCTCATTGATCACCAAGTTGGACTTGGATGGTTTTTGTACTTTGGTCTATGGTGGGCTGGCTATCTGGAGTGGTGTGCATGTAACATCTCCCCAAGAAGAGTCAGGCAGTGCCATGGCTTGCTCAGCCTGCTTTCTTATACAACTCAGGAGTATCTGCACAGGGGTAGCACTGCCCACATTGAGCTGGGTCCTCCCATGTCAACTATTAATAAAGAAAATGCCACCATAGAGTTGCCTACAAGCCAATCTAATGGAGGCAATTCCTCAGTTGATGTTTTCTCTTCCCAGATGACTCTAGTGTGTGTCAAGTTGACAAACACTAGCCAGTACATCATCTATTTTTCGTGAATCCCAAGCAAGTATTCATTTTATACCGTGTTGTTGATCATGTCAGTTTTTCCTCTGCTGGATCTTACTTGCCCCTTTCACCATGGCTACCATGGTGAAAGCAGGTTTCTGCTGTTAAGTTCCTAAAAAAAAAAAAAAAAAAAAAAAGTCTAACTATATGATAGACTTGTGTCAGAATGAACTAACTCTAGAGAATAGCTCTCAACATCAGAGTGAGGTAAGCCCTTACTCAGCTTTCCAGGAGACCTGGTACCTGCTCATGTGTCATGCTTTCCATGGTCCTTCAGGAGCCTGGCTCACAGTATATTTACATTGATGGGCAGATCATCTCCCAAGGCAATCTGACAACACAAATGCCCACACCTCCAGGATGGTGGAAAAACCACTATGAGAACAGTCATAAACACCAACCTTCAAAGCTGTGTTTCAGAGCCCAGCAAGTTTTACAAAGAAAGATCTTTATGTGTGGCATGCACTGACTCCCAGGAAGCTCACCAAGACTATGCCTCGTTCTTGGTGTTAAGAAACAAAGATGGGGCAGACGGCTTCTGGGACAGGCAGGAGCCACAGAGCCGCTGAGGCAGCACCCTTTTGGGGCCGCAGACTTCCGGCACCCTCCCAGCCGGAGGACAGAGACCTGCCCTGCAGAGAGTGCCATCTTGGCTCCGGGACTCCGCCGAACTTAGTCTACAGGTTAGAGTGAGGACCACAGAGGCAGACAGCTTCTGGGACAGGCGGGAGCCACAGAGCCACTGAGGCAGCACCCTTTTGGGGCCGCAGACATCCAGCACCCTCCCAGTCGGAGGACAGTGACCTGCCCTGCAGGGAGCGCCATCTTGGCTCCGGGACTCCCCCGAGCTTAGTCTCTACAGGTCAGAGTGGGGACCACGGGGGCAGACGGCTTCTGGGACAGGCAGGAGCCACAGAGCCGCTGAGGCAGCACCCTTTTGGGGCCGCAGACTTCCGGCACCCTCCCAGCCGGAGGACAGAGACCTGCCCTGCAGGGAGCGCCATCTTGGCTCCTGGACTCCGCCGAACTTAGTCTGTACAGGTCTGCTGACAGAGGATACTCAGAATCCCCAGAAGAACAACCTCTGAACAGAGACAACTATAACAACTCCAGAGATTACCAGATGGCGAGAGGTAAAGGTAAGAATCTTACTAACAGAAACCAAGACCACTCACCATCATCAGGACCCAGCACTCCCACTTCGCCCAGTCCAGGGCACCCCAACACACCTGAAAAACTAGACCTGGATTTAAAAGCATATCTCATGATGATGGTAGAGGACATCAAGAAGGACTTTAAAGAACTACAGGAGAAAATGGCTAAAGAGTTACAAGTCCTTAAAGAAAAACAGGAAAACACAACCAAACTGGTAGAAGTCCTTAAAGAGAAACAGGAAAACACATCCAATCAGATGATGGAAATGAACAAAACCATACTAGACCTAAAAAGGGAAGTAGACACAATAAAGAAAACCCAAAATGAGGCAACACTGGAGATAGAAACCCTAGGAAAGAAATCTGGAACCATAGATGCAAGCATCAGCAACAGAATACAAGAGATGGAAGAGAGAATCTCAGGTGCAGAAGATTCCATAGAGAACATGGGCACAACAATCAAGGAAAATGGAAAATGCAAAAAGATCCTAACTCAAAACATCCAGGAAATACAGGACACAATGAGAAGACCAAACCTACGGATAATAGGAGTGGATGAGAATGAAGATTTTCAACTCAAAGGACCAGCAAACATCTTCAACAAAATTATAGAAGAAAACTTCCCAAATCTAAAGAAAGAGATGCCCATGAACATACAAGAAGCCTACAGAACTCCAAATAGGCTGGACCAGAAAAGAAATACCTCCCGACACATAATAATCAGAACAACAAATGCACTAAATAAAGATAGAATACTAAAAGCAGTAAGAGAAAAAGGCCAAGTAACATATAAAGGCAAGCCTATCAGAATTACACCAGATTTTTCACCAGAGACTATGAAAGCTAGAAGATCCTGGACAGATGTTATACAGACACTAAAAGAACACAAATTCCAGCCCAAGCTACTATACCCAGCCAAACTCTCAATTAACATAGATGGAGAAACCAAAGTATTCCACGACAAAGCCAAATTCACACATTATCTCTCCACGAATCCAGCCCTTCAAAGGATAATAACAGAAAAAAACCAATACAAGGACAGGAACCACGCCCTAGAAACAACAAGAAGGTAATCCCTCAACAAACCTAAAAGAAGACAGCCACAAGAACAGAATGCCAACTTTAACAACAAAAATAACAGGAAACAACAATTACTTTTCCTTAATATCTCTTAATATCAATGGACTCAACTCCCCGATAAAAAGACATAGACTAACAAACTGGCTACACAAACAAGACCCAACATTTTGCTGCTTACAAGAAACTCATCTCAGAGAAAAAGATAGACACTACCTCAGAATGAAAGGCTGGAAAACAATTTTCCAAGCAAATGGTCTGAAGAAACAAGCTGGAGTAGCCATTCTAATATCAGATAAGATTGACTTCCAACCCAAAGTCATCAAAAAAGACAGGGAGGGGCACTTCATACTCATCAAAGGTAAAATCCTCCAAGAGGAACTATCAATCCTGAATATCTATGCTCCAAATACAAAGGCAGCCTCATTCATTAAAGAAACTTTAGTAAATCTCAAAGCACACATTGCACCTCATACAATAATAGTGGGAGACTTCAACACACCACTTTCACCAATGGACAGATCATGGAAACAGAAACTAAACAGGGACACAGTGAAACTAACAGAAGTTATGGATCAAATGGATCTGGCAGATATCTACAGAACATTTTACCCTAAAACAAAAGGATACACCTTCTTCTCAGCACCTCATGGTACCTTCTCCAAAATTGACCACGTAATTGGGCACAAAACAGGACTCAACAGATACAAAAACATTGAAATTGTCCCATGCATCCTATCAGATCACCATGGACTAAGGCTGATCTTCAATAACAAAATAAATAATAGAAAGCCAACCTTCACGTGGAAACTGAACAACACTCTTCTCAATGATACCTTGGTCAAGGAAGGAATAATGAAAGAAATTAAGGACTTTTTAGAGTTCAATGAAAATGAAGCCACAACATACCCAAACTTATGGGACGCAATGAAAGCATTTCTAAGAGGAAAACTCATAGCTCTGAGTGCCTCCAAAAGGAAACTAGAAAGAGCACACATTAGCAGCTTGACAACACACCTAAAAGCACTAGAACAAAAGGAAGCAAATTCACCCAAGAGGAGTAGACGGCAGGAAATAATCAAACTCAGGGGTGAAATCAACCAAGTGGAAACAAGAAAAACTATTCAAAGAATCAACCAATCAAGGAGCTGGTTCTTTGAGAAAATCAACAAGATAGATAAACCCTTAGCCAGACTCACTAGAGGGCACAGGGAAAGCATCCTAATTAACAAAATCAGAAATGAAAAAGGAGACATAACAACAGATCCTGAAGACATCCAAAACACCATCAGATCCTTCTACCAAAGGCTATACTCAACAAAACTGGAGAACCTGGATGAAATGGAGAAGTTCCTAGACAGATACCAGGTACCAAAGTTGAATCAAGATCAGGTTAATGATCTAAACAGCCCTATATCCCCCAAAGAAATAGAAGCAGTCATTAATAGTCTCCCAACCAAAAAAAGCCCAGGACCAGATGGGTTTAGTGCAGAGTTCTATCAGACCTTCAAAGAAGATCTAATCCCAGTTCTTCACAAACTATTCCACAAAATAGAAACAGAAGGTACTCTACCCAACTAATTCTATGAAGCCACAATTACTCTGATACCTAAACCACAAAAAGACCCAACAAAGATAGAAAACTTCAGACCAATATCCCTTATGAATATTGATGCAAAAATCCTCAATAAAATTCTTGCTAACCGAATCCAAGAACACATCAAAACAATCATCCATCCTGACCAAGTAGGTTTCATCCCAGGGATGCAGGGATGGTTCACTATACGGAAATCCATCAACGTAATCCAGTATATAAACAAACTCAAAGACAAAAACCACATGGTCATCTCGTTAGATGCGGAAAAAGCATTTGACAAGATCCAACACCCATTCATGATAAAAGTCTTGGAAAGATCAGGAATTCAAGGCCCATACCTAAACATGATAAAAGCAATCTACAGCAAACCAGTAGCCAACATCAAAGTAAATGGTGAGAAGCTTGAAGCAATCCCTCTAAAATCAGGGACTAGACAAGGCTGTCCACTTTCTCCATACCTATTCAACATTGTACTTGAAGTCCTAGCCAGAGCAATTCGACAACAAAAGGAGATCAAAGGGATACAAATTGGAAAAGATGAAGTCAAAATATCACTTTTTGCAGATGATATGATAGTATATATAAGTGACCCTAAAAATTCCACCAGAGAACTCCTAAGCCTGATAAACAGCTTCGGTGAAGTAGCTGGATATAAAATTAACTCAAACAAATCAATGGCCTTTCTCTACACAAAGAATAAACAGGCTGAGAAAGAAATTAGGGAAACAACACCCTTCTCAATAGTCACAAATAATATAAAATATCTTGGCGTGACTCTAACTAAGGAAGTGAAAGATCTGTATAATAAAAACTTCAAGTCTCTGAAGAAAGAAATTATAGAAGATCTCAGAAGATGGAAAGATCTCCCATGCTCATGGATTGGCAGGATCAACATTGTAAAAATGGCTATCTTGCCAAAAGCAATCTACAGATTCAATGCAATCCCCATCAAAATTCCAACTCAATTCTTCAACGAATTAGAAAGTGCAATCTGCAAATTCATCTGGAATAACAAAAAACCTAGGATAGCAAAAACTCTTCTCAAGGATAAAAGAACCTCTGGTGGAATCACCATGCCGGACCTAAAGCTCTACTACAGAGCAATTGTGATAAAAACTGCATGGTACTGGTATAGTGACATACAAATAGACCAATGGAATAGAATTGAAGACCCAGAAATGAACCCACACACCTACGGTCACTTGATCTTCGACAAGGGAGCTAAAAACATCCAGTGGAAGAAAGACAGCATTTTCAACAAATGGTGCTGGCACAACTGGTTGTTAACATGTAGAAGAATGCGAATCGATCCATTCCTATCTCCTTGTACCAAGGTCAAATCTAAGTGGATTAAGGAACTCCACATAAAACCAGAGACACCGAAACTTATAGAGGAGAAAGTAGGGAAAAGCCTCGAAGATATGGGTACAGGGGGAAAATTCCTGAATAGAACAGCAAAGGCTTGCGCTGTAAGATCGAGAATCGATAAATGGGACCTCATAAAGTTGCAAAGCTTCTGCAAGGCAAAAGACACCGTCAATAAGACAAAAAGACAACCAACAGATTGGGAAAGGATCTTTACCTATCCTAAATCAGATAGGGGACTAATATCCAATATATATAAGGAACTCAAGAAGGTGGACTCCAGAAAATCAAATAACCCCGTTAAAAAATGGGGCTCAGAACTGAACAAAGAATTCTCACCTGAGGAATACCGAATGTCAGAGAAGCACCTGAAAAAATGTTCAACATCCTTAATCATCAGGGAAATGCAACTCAAAACAACCCTGAGATTCCACCTCACACCAGTCAGAATGGCTAAGATCAAAAATTCAGGTGACAGCAGATGCTGGCGAGGACGTGGAGAAAGAGGAACACTCCTTCATTGTTGGTGGGATTGCAAGATGGTACAACCACTCTGGAAATCAGTTTGGCGGTTCCTCAGAAAATTGGACATAATACTACCAGAGGATCCAGCAATACCTCTCCTGGGCATATATCCAGAAGATGTTCCAACCGGTAAGAAGGGCACATGCTCCACTATGTTCATAGCAGCCTTATTTATAATAGCCAGAAGCTGGAAAGAACCCAGATGTCCCTCAACAGAGGAATGGATACAGAAAATGTGGTACATTTATACAATGGAGTACTACTCAGCTATTAAAAGGAATGAATTTATGAAATTCCTATGCAAATGGATGGATCTGGAGGGCATCATTCTGAGTGAGGTAACATATTCACAAAGGAACTCACACAATATGTACTCACTGATAAGTGGATATTAGCCAAAAAACTTAGGATACCCAAGATATAAGATACAATTTGTTAAACGCATGAAACTCAAGAAGAACGAAGACCAAAGTGTGGACACTGTGCCCCTTCTTGGAATTAGGAACAAAACACCCATGGAAAGAGTTACAGAGATAAAGTTTGGAGCTGTGAAGAAAGAATGGACCATCTAAAGACTGCCATATCCAGGGATCCATCCCATAATCAGCTTCCAAACGCTGACACCATTGCATACACTAACAAGATTTTGCTGAAAGGACCCAGATACAGCTGTCTCTTGTGAGACTATGCCTGGGCCTAGCAAACACAGAAGTGGATGCTCACAGTCAGCTATTGGATGGATCACAGGGCCCCCAATGGAGGAGCTAGAGAAAGTACCCAAGGAGCTAAAGGGAACTGCAACCCCATAGGTGGATCATTATTATGAACTAACCAGTACCCCAGAGCTCTTGTCTCTAGCTGCATTTGTATCAAAAGATGGCCTAGTCGGCCATCACTGGAAAGAGAGGCCCATTGGACTTGCCAACTTTATATGCCCCAGTACAGGGGAATGCCAGGGCCAAGGGGTGGGGGTGGGTGGGTGGGGGACTGGGGGGGGGGAGTGTATTGGGGACTTTTTGGATAGCATTGGAAATGTAATTGAGGAAATTACCTAATAAAATAAATAAATAAATAAATAAAATAAATAAATAAATAAATTGTCCCACTTACCTAGGAACCTTACCAGCTAGCTGCCCTGACTGCGATGAGTTCTGAACATCTCCCCGTACGGGCCACCATTTATTGCTTCCTATTCCGACCAGCAGAAAAGAGCGACAACACTACGTTCTTCTCAAAGCAGTTTATTCAGGAACCTTTCAACATCATGCATGAATCTCTCTCCAGAAATCAATCTCTCCAGGAAAAAACAACAACCAACCCACCCCCAATTGTGTTAGGTCCAACTCAACCAGCAAGGAAAACGCAACCACCGGTTCTTCTTAAAGCAATTTACTCAGGCAGCTTCTCTCTTCAAATCCCCCAACCTCTCTGGGTACAAGTGTTTTTTTCCACTCCAGCCACAACCACGACCCCACCAATCACCACTGGTCACATCACCTCACCAGGCAGGCTTGCTCAGCCAATCAGGGATTAGGGGCGTGCCATCCACCAAATATGGGTTTGTTTACTGCCTGGAATAGATTTCCATCCGGCTGACCAGGGAGTCCGGAATGGCTTCCCACAATTCCCCCTTTTATATTCTTTTGAAGCAAGCTCCTTGGGTGAAGATAGAGGTCTGATCCCCAGTGTGCAGAAATAGGGGCCATGTACAGGATTGATTCTTAGGCTCACAGGTTTTTACCCAGAGCAACCCTGACCTGCTCCCGTGCTGTTTTTCCTGGGGAAAGGACACTAGGACACTCAACCCTCATGCAATCAGACATACCTCCCAGAGATTGTCAAACAGCTTCCAGACTAACCTCTGTGCAGTGCTTAGCCTTACAACCCTACAGAGCGATGGCTTCATTGTTCATTCTTCATGGCAGCAAGCCAAATCTGAGGTGACTGCCCTGCTTCCACTGTGGCAAAAGCTTGCATCACCATGGCGGCAGTGTGGACCTGGGCATTCCGCAACCGACACATACACCATACACACAACATGCATGCCAAAACAAGGGCCACAGCGAGGGCACCTATCCCAGTCCATTCTTTCCCGATGCCAAGCCAGGATCCACTCCGGTAGAATTCACAGTGACGATCGCCGAGCGAAGCTCATTCATCTTGCCATCAAAATTTGCAGTCCAATTTAAACACCGACAGTATCCCCCATCTGGATTCCACACCCATCAGGGGCAGACACATGCTCATCACCAGCAAGATCAGCTTCTTCATTTTGACAGCGTCGCACTAGCCGCTCTGGAACCCACACTGGCTCTGCGCGATTCTGTGGAAACATGCAAACAGACCCTCTCGCCCAGGCCAACACGGGATCCGGACCATTCCATGATCCTGTAAGCACATCCTTCCATTTAACATACCCCAGTTTACTGGGGCTGGTATTAGCATGTCGTTCAGCAGCAGAGCGACCTTCCTTATCCAATTGCAAAATATTTAAGGTAAAAAGAGCTAAGGAGAGTCTTATCTTTGGGGTATGGCCATAGCCTATTCCCCCTTTTTGTTTTATTAGTAATTCTTTTAAGGTTCTATGTGCTCGTTCAATGATTCCTTGGCCTTGAGGATTATATGGCAGGCCATGTTTAACTTGTACTTCCATCTGTTGACAAAAAGACACCAGGGTTTTGGCAGTGTATGCAGGGCCATTATCTGTTTTAAGTTGTTGGGGTTTATCCCAAGCTGCCCAGGCCTCCAAACAATGCTGTATAACATGGGAGGCCTTTTCCCCTGCCATGGGAGATGCATAAACTATTCCTGAACATGTGTCAATGGATACATGAACATATTTCAATTTGCCAAATTCTGAAAAATGTGTCACATCCATCTGCCACACCTGTAGAGGGAGCAATCCTCTAGGATTCACTCCATAAGAAGGCAGGTGTTGAAACTCAAGGCAACGTCCACAGGTAGTGACTATATCCCGAGCTTGTGCTCTAGAGATTCCAAATTTTCTCTGCAGAGTTTTAGCATTAACATGAAATTTAGAATGATATTGTGAGGCTAACTCCATAGGGGATGCTAAAAATATGAACTCCATACGAGTACAATTATCCACAATATCATTTCCCCTACTTAAGGGTCCTGGAAGCCCACTATGGGCACGAACATGTAATGGTTGGCGTCTTTCCCACAGCAACTTCTGTAATTGTAAGGCCAAGGCTTGGATGGTACTAAGAGCTTTTATTTGGCCTGCCACTTCTAGGGATAAAACTAAATTAACTACATATTGTGAATCTGAAATTAGATTAAAAGGAAAATCACAATCTTTAATGACCTCAATAACTATTTGTAATTCCACCATCTGCGGAGTACAGGGACAATACTGCCTGACCACAGGATCTTTCCCCTTTACCATATATACTTCACATCCGGTTTTTGATCCATCAGTAAACACGTTAACTGCATCCTTAATGGGTGTTTCCCTCACTACTTGAGGAAAAATTACTGGATGTTCCTTTAAAAAGGTCATTAATGGATGTTTGGGATAATGATTATCAAATGGGCCCTCATTAATACGGGCTAAAATAGCCCACTCGTCAATATTTGCTGTTTGGACCTTTTGCTGATTCCCATCATAAGGGATTACAATAGAGCTGGGTTTTATACCAAAATATTGTAAACAATGCTGAATTTCCAACAAGGCTAAAGAAGCCACTGTTGTAGGGTAATGATCTAATGTCCTCCCAGCGGATATTTTGGAATGGATCCATAACAATGGGCCTTCTTGCCACAATAATCCTGTGGGTTGCATCTCAGTAGGTAATATTATCAAAATGATGGGTAACCCTTCTCTACAACGCTGAAGCTGGGCTTTAATCAATTCTTCTTCCACTAGGGCAAGGGCCTTTCTAGCCTCAGGTGTTAATTCCCTTTTGGAACTTAACTCTGAGTCTCCTTCTAAAATTTGAAACAGAGGTTTTAATTTAACATTTGGGATCTTCAAATAGGGCCGAATCCAATTGATATCGCCTAACAATTTCTGAAAATATTGTTCTTCAACTAATTCCTTAGCAGTTTGTAATTTTTCTGAGGATAATGGCCACTGAGGCACTCACACCGGCTCCTCAGTTTTCCAGGTTATGGGAATGCATCCCCCAGCAGCCCCTAGGAAAAACCCATTCCTTCCCGAGGGTTTCTTTTAATTGAGAGAATCGGGGACTTCCTTCCTTGCAACCCTTTTCCCAACCCGAAGGATGGGTGCCATCCCATGTCTTTCATCATCTTCTGGGAGGCATCAGAATATTCATTAGTAAGTCTTAATTGTAGATCCTTCAACAAATCCCTGCCCCATAAGGTAATGGGCAGCTCAAGCACATATGGTTGAAACATCCCATCATGCTCTTCCTTATCTTTCCAAGGGAGCATCCTGGCACTTATGTCTGGGCTCTTTGCATAGCCCAGGCCTGGTAATATTTGTTTTGACTCCTGAATCAGCCATCCTTTTGGCCAGTCCTTAAACCAAAAGGCAGTAAGAAAAATTTACCCAAATGACTAGAAAAAGAAAGTAATCCATAGACTGCCCCTATTACCCTCTTACTTTCACTACCCTCTGACCTTCACTTTCTCATCTCCAGAGCCGGAGAGCCTTATTGTCTCTTTACCGAGAGCCTAATTGTCTCTTTACCGAGAGCCTTATTGTCTCTTACTGAGAGCCTTATTGTCTCTTTACCGTGAGCCTAATTGTCTCTTTACCAAGAGCCTAATTGTCTCTTACCAAGAGCCTAATTGTCTCTTTACTGAGAGCCTAATTGTCTCTTACTAAGGGCCTAATTGTCTCTTTACCGAGAGCCTAATCCTAACTCTGGGATAGTGAGTCACTTACCGTACTCATCCTGTCGACAAACCCTGACTGCAGAAAGTTCTGAACCTCTTCGGTGGGAGAATCAGGTCCTGGGTTTCTTCGGCACCACTTGTTGCGTCCAACTCGACCAGCAAGGAAAATGCAACCATTGGTTCTTCTTAAAGCAGTTTACTCAGGCAGCTTCTCTCTTCAAATCCCCCAGCCTCTCTGGGTACAAGTGTTTTTTCCCACTCCAGCCACAACCACGACCCCACCAATCACCACAGGTCACATCACCTCACCAGGCAGGCTTGCTCAGCCAATCAGGGATTAGGGGCGTGTCATCCACCAAATATAGGCTTGTTTACTGCCTGGAATAGATTTCTGTCCGGCTGGCCAGGGAGTCCGGAATGGCTTCCCACACAATTGCAATCCCTTATATATCCTCTCAACCACACCCCATCAGCCCAGTCCATGTAAATCTCAGTTCATTGGCCTTTGTCAAATGGCCTGATCTTGCGTCATGCTGCACCTGCACAATTCTCACGATCGATGTGGCTTATTTTCAGGTGTATGAGGAAGTCAGGTGCAACTCATAAGACTTGGCTGCAGTCCCGGGCGCCATCTTGGGACTGCTGCCACACCTGCTCCTCACAGTTCCATACACCAGACTAACGCAGGAATAGGGTATGAGTATATGGGTAAATGAGAACGCCAAAGCTCCAGGAGGTGAGTTTCCATGAAACTCTTTGCTTCATGAGTGGCTTCTAGACTTTTCAGCCTGTCAAACAGACTTGACTG
Source organism: Mus caroli (assembly GCF_978045245.1). Classification (NCBI taxonomy): domain Eukaryota; kingdom Metazoa; phylum Chordata; class Mammalia; order Rodentia; family Muridae; genus Mus; species Mus caroli. The sequence continues at coordinate 129,443,818 of NW_028227258.1, forward strand.
GAGGGCGTGTCAGCCCACTGCCTTCATTTACTCTTGTGCATCCCATGATGAGCCACTGTCAGAGATGGGTGAGTTAGCCACCTCTGAGATCAATTACTTACATTGGACCTCTGCCTCATGTGATAAGCACAGTGGATTTGCTTCTGGCTGTGAATCACTACCACCCAGGATGTCTATCTAGGTCTCTGTCATGACCACAGGCATAAGAAAGTCTGCTGCACCATTAATTCCTGTCATTGGGGTTCTGAGCCAGGAGGAGCAATTAGTGAATTGCCTTGAAAAGAATCCAGGCCCTACTGGAAACATACTGGATGGACTGGACTCAGCAGTTCCATCTCTTGAGTGCCTTCTCCCCTGCTATGCCAAGAGATGCCTAGCCCTTGTTACCATGTAGCCCAAGCCAGCATCTGGTCCAGGCTTTGCACCAGGCATCCAAGGCTTGCACCAGGATTCTAGCCCATGCTGAGGCCATCTGTAAGTACATCATGATCTATCAAAGTTGTGGGACCTAAACCTACTGTTTGCACTTCTATGCCAAACATTTTCAAAATCCAGCCCTACAAAGACAGCCCATTTCTCAGAACATGTTGATTCTTACAATTTTCAGAATTTTCTGAATTTTCCCCACACACTGAATTGTCATATATAAAATGGTTATCAGTAGAGAAGAGAGAAATGTTGGATAATGAGGAAATGGTAGCTGGCTCCAGGAGGGAAATTTTGGATTCATTACAGAAGAAAAATTCCACTTGTTTGAAAGAACCTCAAAATTGGACATCTACCAGTCCCTGCATACCTAGGTGTCTCTATTTTAATTATAATGACACATGGTGTTCTTTTTTTACATGTGCCATAGACTCAAAGGTAAGTCATTCTCTCTGTCTCTCTGTCTCTCTGTCTCTCTCTGTCTCTCTCTGTGTGTGTCTCTCTCTCTGTCTATCTCTCTAAGTCTATTTAACTGAGCTTCAGGATATGCTGAGCCAGGCCTATGATGGGAAGAGAGGCATTCATCGAAGAACAAATGGGGCCATTAAAAATAAATAAGACAATAAATAATGATGCCTTGGAAACCTGTTGAGGATAGGAGGAATTTGTAAGGCACCTGGCATCTGGCCTGTTCATCCACCATAAGGCCAGCTGCTAGTGCTTTACAGATGTTTCTTACCCTAGTAACACCTCTAAAATTGTACTTTATAACGTATTTCTGAGAAACTGTGTAGAATCATGGCTTAGTCCCTGTGATATAAGACATATTAAGATGGTCTCTGCACTCAGGTGACTTGAAATCTATCTAGGAGGATGCACTAATAAAGTATCTCCTAAAATTTGTTTTTTTAAGTAATGAATAATGGATAGTGTGTCTACTAGAGTTTCTGAAAATGTGGAGAGAGCAGAATTTAGAAATGTGAACTGACGGAGAGTCTTCCAACCAGATTCATTATGAGCAGAAGGGTGAAAGCCAGATGGCTTATGAGGGGGACAAAGAGCTCTGAGTAGTCTAAGTTAGAAGTTCATGCAGACAAAATGAGTTCCCCCAAAATCACCTGAAGCTCCGCTCCTGGAGAAGGGAAAACCCCTCCTCAGAGGTCCCTGTATCCCAATCTCTAGGACCTGTGAAAATGACCTTACATGCAATCTTCAACTGAAGATCTGGAGATGGAAAAACTAGCCTACACTATTAAACAATACCCTCAGCTGTCCTCATGAGGTAAAATAGGGAAATATGACCATGGGAGCCAACAACTTGGTACATAATACTGGTTTCAGATCAGCCTACAGAACTGGAGAGAATAGACTTACTTTCTTCAAAACCTCCATGTCTGTAGACCTCTGTTGTTCTAAACCACCATGTCTGTAGACTTCTGTTGTTCTAAACTGCCATGTCTATAGATTTCCATTATAACTTCCATGTCTGTAAACCTCCATTGTTCTAAACCACCATGTCTGTAGACTTTAGTTGTTCTAAACCACGATGTCTGTGGTCATTTGACACACCCTTAGGAAACTAATCAAAGACTACTTATCTTGCTGTATGTGATGAGACAGATCTAAAATCTCACACTCAGGATACTAAAATTGGAGAATCACAAGTTTGAGGCTATCCTGGACTAGGGGGCAAGTTACAGAACATCATAATAGAGCTCTGGCACCCTGCAGAAACATCACCCATAAGATGTACATATAGAAAATATTACCTACACTAAACCATCCACACATCCTGTCCCCAGCCCTCCTTATTCTCATCACCTCCACTGTTAGTGCTTTTAAACTCACACATGGAGGAGCTGAAGTTATAAAAGACTATGCAAGGCCAACTTCAGAGCATAAAGGGAAGTCAAAGTAGACTAAGGGATTTCCAACAGAACTGACACTCATTATATGGTCTGCATTTGTTTCTGATGTCACATGGACAGGCTCATCCAAAGAAAGTAGTTTACAAGAACAGTTTAGATACTTAAATATCTCTCAATAAAAGTTTGTCCTCAACAAAACACCCATGGAAGGAGTTACAGAGACAAAGTTTGGAGCTGAGACAAAAGGATGGACCATCTAGAGACTGCCATAACCAAGGATCCATCCCATAATCAGCCTCCAAACGCTGACACCATTGCATACACTAGCAAGATTGTGCTGATAGGACCCTGATATAGCTGTCTCTAGTGAGACTACGCTGGGGCCTAGAAAACACATAAGTGGATGCTCACAGTCAGCTATTGGATAGATCACAGGGCCCCCAATGGAGGAGCTAGAGAAAATACCCAAGGAGCTAAAGGGATCTGCAACCCTATAGGTGGAACAACATTATGAACTAACCAGTACCCCGGAGCTCTTGACTCTAGCTGCATATGTATCAAAAGATGGCCTAGTCGGCCATCACTGGAAAGAGAGGCCCATTGGACTTGCAAACTTTATATGCCCCAGTACAGGGGAACGCCGGGCCAAAAAGTGGGAGTGGGTGGGTAGGGGGGTGGAGGAGGGTATGGGGGACTTTTTGGATAGCATTGGAAATGTAAATGAGGAAAATACCTAATTAAAAAAAGTTTGTCCTCTGAAAGTGACAAGAGAAGAAAGAGCAAAGTGGTCAACAAGATGGCTCACCATGTAAAAGCACTTGCTGCTCAAGTTTAGTGACCTAAGTTTGATCCGCAGAACCCACATTACGGTGGAAGTAGAGAACCAACCTCACAGTGTTTTCCTGTGACCTCCACACACAAGACATATGCGGTAATTTGAATGAGAATGTCTTCCATGGGTTCATATGTTTGATATCAAAAATTTAGATAGCTCTGCCCTACTGGCTTTTCTGTCTGCAATATACACCTCTCTCTTGTACTGGTTCCATGTCCTGTATGCTTCTCTTCTTGGCAAATATCCCATGACTCTTGTATCTCCAACATCGTGGGGCCTTCAATTCAATCCAGACTTTACTTTCACAGACTCAGGCAGTGACCTCTCATCACCTCCATGTAGAGACATGCCACACCCCCAATCACATGTCTACCATCGGTTGTTCACCTAAACTTAGAGATGGATTCCACAATTGAATTCTTTTACTTGTGTTCCCTTCATGAGTCTAAAGCTAAAAGCCATGAGCACAACGGTGCTAAGTTTGGCTTATGAAGGAGCACTTATGAAGGAGCCTGGTTCCAATGAATCACATTTGCAGCAGGTTTTATTTATTATTGCTTTTGGGAAGCAAATAAATTCCTTGGGTCTTTTTGTTGTTGTCTTCACAAGTTGAATGCTTACTGGGCAAGATTTTGCCATTAAATACAGATCAAGACTCATCTTGATCTCTTTATTTCTTCCCTTTATCTCTTTCTGCACAAGTTTTGCCTCCAGCATTAAACTTCCTGGTGATCTTTTTTACCTTCAAAATGAACATTTTATATTTCTTTTGCACCTGTTGCTCTTTTTTATGATAGACCTGTATAAAAGTGATTATTAATAATTATGTGACAGAGTGAACTCAGGCTATCTTGAAATCTCCACCAAAGAAATAATTCCATTACTTTTAAATTTAGCCTCAGAAAAATCTGTAATACAAAGGCATAAAGCAACCATATTCTTTGCCAAAATATCATAAGAATGGTCTCTTGCCCAGTTGCTAAAATTTTTCCTCTCTAAAACTTCTTGAGCTAGGCATTGGCAATCTACATTGCTCTCAGCAGTATTGTATTTCAAGCTCCTAGTAGAATGGCTCATTAAGTACTACTTATAGAATTAAGCAAATTCTCTAGTCCAAAGTCACAAAGTCTTCCACTTCCAAAAACAACAAAACAAAACAAAAACCCAAAAACAAAAAACCAACAAATCCACACGGCCCACCCTGTCACGGAAATAGCCCATCCCTGGTACCAATTTCTGTCTTAGTACTTTTCTATTGATGTGATGAAATATTATGACTAAGTCAACTTATCAAAGAAAGCATTTATTCAGATATTTGGTTTCAGAGGGTTAGAATCCGTGATGGTAGTGCAAAGTCATGGGGTATGAATAGCAGAGAGTTCACATCTTGATCCAGAAGCATGGAGCAGGGAAAGATCATGTTGAAAATGGTGATCAGAAGTGGATGCTCACATTCATCTATTGGATGGAACACAGAGCCTCTAATGGAGGAGCTAGAGAAAGTACCCAAGGAGCTAAAGGGGTCTGCAACCCTATAGGAGGAACAATATGAACTAACCAGTAACACCCCCCCCCCCTGCCCAGAGCTGTGTCTCTAGTTGCATATGTAGCAGAGGATGTCCTAGTCGGCCATCAATGGGAGGAAAGGCCCATGGTCTTGTGAAGATCATATGCCCCAGTACAAGGTGATGCCAGGGTTAGGAAGTGGGAGTGGGTGGGTAGGGGAGCAGGGCAGGGGGAGGGGATGGGGGCTTTGGGGATAGCATTTGAAATGTAAATGAATAAAATATCTAATAAAAATACTAAAAAAAAAGAATAAGAAAATGGTGAGTCTTTAGAAATCTCAATTCTTCTCAAATAGTTCTACCAACTGGGAACCAATTATTCAAACATCTGAGCCTATGGGGGAGCATTCTTATTTAAACTGCAGCATCTGGTAAATGGATGGATCTGAACATAATAATTTTGAGTGAAATAGCCCAAATCCATAAAGATAAATACTTCATGTTCTCTCTCATATGTGGATGCTAGCCTTAAATCTTTAGATATGAGTGGGGCAGTGGACTGTGCCAGAAAACTTGGTAAGGTTGAGTGGGTTCAGAGACCCTGGCACCTACTAGAGAACTGTATGAGTTTCCCTGCTCCCTACAAGATTCCTGCTCTGGAACACGTGACCACACTCCCCACATGAAGTCTAGTGGTCACATAGCACAGAAACACAGAGTTCTCCATGCTAATGAACTATCTAGATGAGCCCTGAGGGTTTAGCCAGTAAGCATCGCTTCTCAGACATTCCTTCCTGCAAAAAGTATTTAATCTCTGGTCCACCCTGAGGAAGTAGTATGCACCCATTTTCTATGATGAACAATAAATGGTATGGACAAGTATGGACTGTCTCTCTCATCAAGAACTGCCATGGGGAGCATGGGGTCAGCTTTTGTCTACAGAGCCCTGCCCTCTAAGTCTCCTGCAGAAGGTCCCTCCACACTCCTGGACATTCACGCCCCTGAGCTAAGCTGGAGATCCTCCTCTTCCAGCCCTGGGCTCTTTCTCATCCCTCTGCCCTCCTCCATTCCCAACTCCCCATGACTTCCAGCAGTGACTGGACACCTGGGATTCTGGGAACCCCTGACTCTTCAGCCTCAGCCTGCTTCATTTCTCTTCTGGGTTGAGGATCCTAGGCTGCATTCTAGTAATGCATCAGTGCTTCCCACAAGCCCACCATCCAATGGCGGCATAAGGTAATACAGCCTAGTGTTCAGTGTTTCATCTGCCCAGTAGAGTTCTCACATCCCTGCGGTGAGGTGGAACATGGAACCACAGATACATGCCTTTACATTGGAGTATTCATAGAAGCCAGAAAACTAGTACGAAGCAGTAAGGATGGGTCTCAACTAAAGAGGGATAGAATGTAGGTGTTAGGAAAAGAGAAAGAGGAATAATAGGATGGGGGAGGAAAGCTAGGTAAAAAGGAGAATATGAATATGGAATACTAGTACTAGAAACTGTATGAAACCTACTACAATAGAAGCTCCCTAAACACACACACATGCACACACACACACACACACACACACACACACAGCCCAAATGGAGTTATGCTATAATAGGGGGACAGTGTTTTTTCCCAGATACCATAGGCTATCAAATAAAATAGCCCAATGTCATGTATAGGGTATCATAACTTTCTGAGTCATTGATCAGTAAATTCACATAGCCCCTCCCAAATATTATAGACTATTGCATTCCTCTTGCTTACCTTCTAGAGCTTAAAGGTAAGGCATTATTGCTAGAGACCACATACTTGAGTCATATGACATAGGGAAATACAGCTGGCACCAGCCCGGAATTCTCCTTACGAGCTAGCTTTCATAGTGTTTTAAGAGTCTTTGCCTTCTACAAGGGGACAAATGTAATCAGAAGTCTTATCCAGCTGCGAACCCTGTGACTTGAAGTAATAATTGTCCTAGAAAGATATGTTCACTGGTACAATAATGGCATAGATGTTATAAGAGTAATCAACTACTTTTGGATTGGATTTAAGGCCTGATCCACACGATGAAATTATTGGCACTATTGGCAATAAGATGATTTTCATCCCAGGATGAGTTATAGAGCTTAATACTCAAGTAGTCCAAGTTCCCACCTTTGTGAAATTATTTTGGTTTTGCCATCCATCCATCTTCCTTTCTCCCTAAAAACATGTTAGTTCTCAGGAATGAAATTCACCATGTGTTAACCATAACCATCCAGCATGAAAGAATTTTTGAAGATCTGCATGGTTTATTCTTTAATCTTTTTTTCCTGGGTGTTTTCATATTGTTGGTTAAGACAATGATGATGGAAAATTTTAAGAACCATCTCTGTTGGATTGGATGAGTGTGCTGATCATAAACACAATTTCATCTATATTTTTCAAGAGCAGAAAACAAGAGGGAATAAACTAAAAATAAAATTTAAAGATAAAGCTTTTCATCGAAAAAAAAAAAAAAAGACGGCAAAAAGATCATAGTTTAGTCAGAATGTGACTGCTGAAGCAGCAAGCCACATTTAAGCTTGACCAGTACCCATTTCCTGTGGTAACTGCTGATCTCAGAATCCAGTGGTTTATAACACTGAATAACTATTTCTTGTTTATGAGGCTAAGGGTTAGCTTTGCCTTTGCTGGACTCTACTGGTACTTATATCTTCTCTTTCCACATCTCCAGGTTGAAGGAACATCTCGATAGCATTGGGGTGTAGAAAACATGCTGTTTAAAGGGAAACATGAAAGCAGGCTATGCATCAGTGGATATGGACCAGTACTGCCTTTGATTCCATACTGTCATGATTTGGCCATTTGGGTTATACATTTAACTTGGACCTTCGATGCATGAGACCAATTGTAAGCAGTTTCATTTTTCTCTTCCTCTTTTTGTTTGAATCTGTTGTTGAAGAAATCTAGACAAAAAGTTTATAAGACTGGGTGCAACTAATAGGATTAAGCAAAGCAGAAGGGGGATTAAGAATAGTATTGAGAGGATCAGAGGTGAGGAGGACACAACATCTGTTCTCAACACCGAGAGTAACTGGGACCTGCGGGACTCAGGCACGCAGGAACTCCACCAGACCAGTGGCATGGGTTCCTTCCGGTCTGTCTGGGCCGGCGCCCTTAGCAGACCTCGGGTGCAAACTCCCCAGCCAGCCCCACAACACCCAGAGGCAGCTCCACTCCCAGGCGCTCCAACATGCCCAGTATCAGAGGATCACAGGATCCCAGGATCCCAGGATCCCAGGATCACAGAATCACAGAATCACAGAATCACAGAATCACAGAGACAGCTTGACTCAGAGGAGTTCTGACACAGCTAGCTCATAAGAAGGACAGGCTTAGGGCATAGCCAGGGCAGGTAGCACTAGAGATAACAGATGGTGGGTGGCAAGCGTAAAAACATAAGCAACAGAAACCAAGGTTTCTAGGCATCATCAGAACCGAATTCTCTCACCATAGCAAGTCCTAGATACCCCAACACACCAGAAAAGCAAGATTCAGATCTAAAATCACTTCTCATGGTGATGATAGAGGACTTTAAGAAGGACAGAAATAACTCCCTTGAAGAAATACAGGAGAACACAGATAAACAGCAGAAGCCCTTAAAGAGGAAACACAAAAATCCCTTAAAGAGTTACAGGAAAACACAATCAAACAGGAAAAGGAAAGGAACAAAACCATCCAGGATCTAAAAATGGAACTAGAAACAATAAAAAATCACAAAGGGAGACAACCCTGGAGTTAGAAAACCTAGGAAAAAGATCAGGAGCCATAGATGCAAGCATCACCAACAGAATACAAGAGATAGAAGAGAGAATCTCAGGTGCAGAAGATTCCATAGAAAACATTGACACAACAGTGAAAGAAAACACAAAACTCAGGGCTGGAGAGATGGCTCAGCAGTTAAGAGCACTGACTGCTCTTCCAAAGGTCCTGAGTTCAATTCCCAGCAACCACGTGGTGGCTCACAATCATCTGTAATGAGAACTGGCGCCCTCTTCTGGAGTGTCTGAAGACAGCTACAGTGTTCTTACATATAATAAATAAATAAATCTATATTTTAAAAAAAAGAAAAAAGAAAACACAAAAATCAAAAAGCTCCTAACCCAAAACATCCAGGAAATCCAGGACACAATAAGAAGACCAAACCTAAAGATAATAAAGAAGAGAGTGAAGATTCCCAACTTAAAGGGCCAGTAAATATCTTCAACAAAATTATAGAAGAAAACTTCCCTAACCTATGAACATACAAGAAGTCTACAGAACTCCAAATAGACTGGACCAGAAAAGAAATTCCTCCTGTCACATAATAATCAAAGCACCAAATTCACTAAACAAAGAAAGAAATTTAAAAGTCGTAAGGGGAAAATGTCAAGTAACATATAAAGGCAGACCTATCAGAATTACACCAGACTTCTCACCAGAGACTATGAAAGCTAGAAGACCCTGGGAAGATGTCATACAGACCCTAAGAGAACACAAATTCCAGCCCACTATAGGCTACTATACCTAGCAAAACTCTCATTCACCATAGATGGAGAAAACAAGATATTCCATGACAAAACCAAATTTACACAATATCTTTCTACAAATCCAGCCCTACAATGGAAAACACCAACACAAGGAGTGAAACTACACTCTAGAAGAAGCAAGAAAGTAATCTTTCAACAAACCCATACAAACATAATTCCACCTCTAACAAGAAAATTAACAGGAAGTAACAATCACTTTTCCTTAATATCTCTTAATATGAAAATTAATATTACCAACATATCCTAATTGATTGAAATTCAAAAATATGAGGAATTAGAAATTTGTCAGCTGTTATCCCCTGGTCTCTCTAATTTGGTAATGGGAGAAATAGATCCAATATTGTACAATCCATATATACTCTCTGCTTGTACATGACAGGGTCTTGCTATGTGCCACATAATGGTCTTGAAATCATGCTTCTCCTATCTCAGCCTATTAGTAGGATTGTTTGTTTGATGTTTTTACACTATAGTATGGTTTTTGGAACAGCTTACATATTTCAAAATTATTTATACAGCCAAAAGGAGCATAAACAATTAATTTGGGCAGTGGCTTGTAAGAGAACAGCAAAGAGTGAGACTGAAGGCTTTGCTTGATATTTATATTTATTGTATCAATTTTGAAAAAAGGACTTCATAAGTTACTCTTATTCTGAGATGAATGCTTTTCAAAATCATCACAGCCAATGAAGCAGAATCTTACCCTCACCTAACGTCTGTGCCACCTTCTGAGGAAGATCATTGTTCATTGAAACAGTTGATGAATAATCTTAATACACACACCATTTCTTAAATGAATGTAACCTGTTCCCTGCGGGCTGAGAATGTCCACAATCACTCAAGTCAAATAGTTTTGACTGTAGCAAGAAATCTATATCCAAAAATCGTGCCTACAACTCATTCCTTAGCGCAGCATAACTGTCAACTCTTAGCTTATCTACTATGGAGGTAAAATCCTTGGGTGATGTGAGGGACATTCAAATACAGCCTTATTACAATGAACTCCAATGTCCAAAAACTGTTCTTATCTTATGTTTGTACCACAGTAAGAGCCAAGATTTTAAGCTCTACTAAAAACAAAACAAACAAACAAACAAAAGACTGTTTATGTTCATTACAAAAAGTAATAATGATATATTATTTTAAAATATCATACAGTTAATATATTTGGAGTTATTTAAAATTGTTAAACTTATTTATATTAAGAAAAATGTACGTATTTTCAGTATTGTAGAAAACCATCTACATAAGACTGTTCAATTGATTGTTGTTTTATATCAAACAACTTTTATAATACTCATTTTTATTGTTACAATGTTTTATAAATTTTAAAGAATATGATAAAAGAAGAAAGGTATTGCATGTTTTAAAAGGGAGCTTTCTGGGAGGAGTTGGGATACAAAAGGGAAAGAAGAATGTGATGTAAGTCTATTTACTCGCGGTAGAGAATCCAGGCATTGTAAATGTTAGGGCATAGGTCTGGGGATAGTACTAAGGATTGAGATATAATTGCAGTCTGTGGAAACCAGTATGCTTAAAAAGTGTGCTCATGGGAGTTAAAGCAGTCTGTAATACCAAAGATCATGATGTGGGAGAGTAAGAAGTAGTAGTGACATTTGACTTAGAGCAATTAGCAAGGATCCAGGTGAGAGAATCTAATAAGACAATGGGTGTGGCCACAAATGATGTTCTTGAGTTTGACCCAGGAGGGACACACAACCAACATTCTGCAAAGCTGCTACTTGATTCAGTAGTTGATTTGCACATATTAAGGTCTGAAAGAAGAGATCGTATGACAGGGAGGTGGGACCAATACCAGCTAAAAGGGGTGGTGTTATGGATGTAAGGACCTTGAGGAAGATTGAACCACTTCTTCTACAGTGTCTATATCTAGAGTTTGAGAGAGTGGGATGTGTATCCTCTATATTTTTGATCATGCCTGATAAATGCTATAGTAAAGTTTACCAATAATGCTGTCTTCCACCTGGAGTGCCATGGGTCTTTAATTAGGATATAAAAGACCCACCATCCCATGTAAAAGGTAGAACTCCTTTCTAAATATGCATTATGTCCCCTACAGGACCAATAAAGGCAGCCTCTGTAAGCCAAAATAGACAGTACTGTCTAGTTTGATCACAGAGAAAGCAAGCACAGGGGACAGGTGTTTTAGAAGTCAATTCCAGTGTTATAAGGTTAAGTGGCTTCTTTTAGCTGCTTTCTGGTGAACAGAATCCGGACGCTATCACTTGACTGGTCTAGTGGAACTGTTGAGTATAGGTTTTCTAAACCTTTGAACTCTTAATAAAACAATAGCATAGAGGAGGAAAGAAATCTGAAACATTTTCCATTACCTTAAGTCACTTTCTTTTTCCTTTACATACCTGAAGATGCTTTCTTGTGCATTCAGATTAACCTTCTGTATCCACAGGCAGTTAAACACTTCCTTAGACCCTCAGTCAGAACCTACTTAAGTTTTCACATCCTCCATCTGTTTGCCAGAGACATGAGTAGTCGGTCATTGCAAAGCAAGCTTCTTTAAATCCTTTTGTCTTGTCTTGTTTTGTTTTGTTTTGTTTTGTTTTGTTTTGTTTTGTTTTGTTTTGCTGTTCTCTCAGTCGGGTGGCCAGTCTGACACAGGACAGAGATTTTGGAGAAAAACTTTTAAACAAACATGCTTGGGTCTAGGGGAGCGGAAGTCACAATCCAACTCCAGAGCCAGCTTTCCAATAAAGCAGAATAACTTGAATATTATCTATACTCAAAAGACATTTGAACCCTTGCTAAACTGAATCCAATGACCAGAAATCCCAGAGATAAATTCTGATCCCTGACCCTCAAAGTAACCATGGCAAGCTGCATTAGCAGTGGTGACTAGTGGCTAGCAGTGGCAGATAAAACAAAAACAAAACTAGTAAACACAGAATACAGCAAGCTTGCACACTCAAAGATGACCAGTCAGAATATGCAGTGGTCACCATCATTCTTACAGTCAACTGAGCCTGGCCCATTTCCATCTTGGCTCCAAATTTGCCATGAGATTTACAAACACACCAGAAAATGCAGACCTATCTGCACCCACAGAAAAGCAGACAACCCTTTCTAAGCAACTAGGAGAAGGCATCTGGGCAACATCTGCTTTTGCCCTGGATGGGACTGAAAGGATTTTGTAGCTGGATGATCAGTAGAAGATTGTGTTTGACTATAGAGGGTTTGGGGTGACCCATACTTGGGGATGCACTTGGAAGGCTGGCAAGGGGGAAAGTTATGTTGGATTGTATGATTTGGAGGAGGAAGAGGGAAATGGTCAGCAAACCTGGGGCCAAGCAGATTCAGGGAAGCAAAAGAAAGAGAGGCTCTCACTTTGGCTAGGAGGTCCCTGCCCAGCAAGAGGATAGGGCAGGTTGGTACTACTAGGAAGGAGTGGGTAAGGTCAATGCCCTATCTATAAGGGCATTGACCTTAAGATAGAACTAAGTGGTGGGATTCAATGAGACTGGTAAAGTAAAGCTGTCCTCATACCCCTATGATAGAGAAGGAAGGAGAGTGGGTCCCTAAAACTCCATCAGGACAGAAAAAGGAGCCCCAGTGTCCAAAAGAAAAAAGATAGATTGCCCTGATTCTATAATGTTTACCCAAGGTTTCTGTTGGAGATGGCAGTGGTCAGGCCAAGGGATCTCAGGTTCCCTCAGTCATCCGTGGCCAGATCTAGGATGTCGGCTGAAGGGCAACCTGGGCTGATGTCCTCATGCTATGAGAGATGTGGGGCAGTCAGCACCCCAATGCCCTTTTCTCAGGGCCTCCCATGGTATGGAGAGTCAGAGAGTTGTTGCTGACAGGGCAGCTCACAAAGGTGATAAGGAGTCACTAAGGGAGGGAGTCACAGCAGCATAAAGACTAAGGTCAGAAAGTCTTGCGGAAGAATTGGAACCCCAAGGGTACAGTGATTCCAGAAGAAGACCAACACAATCAAATAACCTGGACACTTGGGGACTCCCAGAGACTGACCCACCAGCCAAAAAGTATACCAGGACTGGACTTAGGCCCTCTGTACAAATGTAGCAGATGTGAGGCTTTGTCTTTATGTAGGTTCCCCCAGTGACTGGAGCAGGAGCTGACCCTGACTCTTTTGCCTGTGGATCCTGTTCCCCTAACTGGACTGCCTTGTCTGGTCTCAGTGGGAGAGGATAGGCCTAGTCCTGCAGTGACCTGAGGTGCCAGGGTGGGTCCCAGGGGGACCTCCCCCTTCTCAGAGGTAAAGAGTAGGGTGGGCGAGAAGCCATGTGAGGGAGGGACTGAAAGGGATGGGAAGCTTCAATAGAGATGTAAAGTGAATGAATAAATAAAAAGTTAATGGAAAAAATTGTGGAGATCTTATATCAGCAACTTAACAGCACACCTGAAAGCTCTACAACAAAAAGATGCAAGCTCACCCAAGAGAGGTAGTCAGCAGGAAATAATCAAACTGAGAGCTGATACCAATAAAATATAAACAAAGGGAATACAAATAATCAGTGAAACAGTTAGTTCTATCAATAAGATAGGCAAACCCTTATCCAAACTATCAAAAAGCCAGACAGAGCAGGGGCCTAGCAAACACAGGAGTGGATGTTCACAGTCAGCTATTGGATGTATCACAGGGCTCCCAATGGAGAAGCTAGAGAAAGTACCCAAGGAGCTAAAGGGATCTGCAACCCTATAGTTGGAACAACATGATGAACTAACCAGTACCCCGGAGCTCTTGTCTCTAGCTGCATATGTATCGAAAGATGGCCTAGTCGGCCATCAATGGAAAGAGAGGCCCATTGGACTTGCAAACTTTATATGCCCCAATATAGGAGAATGCCAGGGCCAAAAGAATGGGAATGGGTGGGTAGGGAAGTGGGGGGCGCTATGGGGGACTTTTGGGATAGCATTGGAAATGTAATTGAGGAAAATATGTAATAAAAAATATTAAAAATTTAAAAAAAAAAAGCCAGACAGAGAATATCCAAATTAACAAAATCAGAAAGAAAAGTGGGGACATAACAACATACACCAAGGAAATCCAAAGAATCATTAGGTCATAATTTAACAAACTATACCCCACAAAATTGGAAATTCTAAAATAAATGGATTTTTTTTGATAGATACCACTTACCAAAGATAAATTAAGACAGAAAAAATGTAAATATAAATATCCCCTAAGGAAATAGAAGCAGCAAAACTGCCTGGCCCCGACTCCTCTCCTCTCCTCTCCTCTCCTCTCCTCTCCTCTCCTCTCCTCTCCTCTCCTCTCCTCTCCTCTCCTCTCCTCTCCACCCAAAAAAGAAAGAAAGAAAGAAAAAAAGAAAGAAAGAGAGAGAGAGAGAGAGAGAGGGAGGGAGGGAGGGAGGGAGGGAGGGAGGGAGGAAGGAAGGAAGGAAGGAAGGAAGGAAGGAAGGAAGGAAGGAAGGAAGAAAGAAAGAAAGAAAGAAAGAAAGAAAGAAAGAAAGAAAGAAAGAAAGAAAGAAAGAAAGAAAGGAAGGAAGGAAGGAAGGAAGGAAGGAAGGATCAAGTAGGCTTTATCCCTAGAGATGCAGGGATGATTTAACATAAAAAAAAAAATCAATCAATGTGGTACCCATCATATAAACAAACAGAAAGGAAAAATACATGTGATCATCTAATTAGATGCTGAAAAAAACACCTTAACAAAATTCAACACCCCTTCATAATAAAATTTTTGGGACGATAAGGAATAAAGGGACATAGCTAAACACAATAAAGGCAATTTATAGCAAGCCTATAGCCAATGTCAAATTAAATGGTGAGAAACTCAACGCAATCTCCCTAAAACCAGAAACAAGACAATGCTGTCCACTCTGTATATATTTATTTAATATATTGATTTACGGTCTAACTGGAGCAATAAGACAACTGAAGGAGATCAACAGGATACACATTGGACATGTGGCCAGGCAGTGGTGGCAAACTCCTTTAATCCCAGCACTTGTGAGTCAGCGGCAGGAGGATCTCTGAGTTCAAGGCCAGCCTGGTCTACAGAACGACTTCCAGGACAGCCAGAGTTACACAGAGGAACCATGTCTTGAACACTCTCCTTCCCTACAAAAAGGTTGGTTATAGAGAACTCTCAACAGAGGGATCTCAAATGGCTGAGAAACATTTCAATGTTTAACACACTTAGCCAACAAGGACATGCAAATCAAAACTACTTTGAGATTCCATCTTAGGCCTGTCAGAATGGCTAAGATCAATAACACTTGTGGCAGCTCATGTGGTGAGGATGTGGAGCAAGGGGAACACTCCTCCATTTCTGGTGGGAGTGTAAACTTGTACAGCCACTTTGGAAATCAATATGGAAGCACCTCAGAAAATTGGGAATCACTCTACCTCAAGACGCAGCTCCACCACTCACTGCTGGGCACATATCCAAAGGATTTGCTCAACTATGTTCATAGCTGCTTTCTTCATAATAGCCAGAAACAGATTTCTCTTAACCAAAGAAGTGGATAAAGAAAATGTGGTGCATTTACACAACTGAATGTTACTCAGCTGTTAAAAACAATGATATCATAACATCTACAGGAAAATGGAAGACATAGAAAAATCATCCTGAGTGAGGTAACCCAGACTCAAAAGACAAACATGTATGTTCTCACTGATAAGTAGACATTAGGTGTAGAGTAAAGGATGATCATGCTACAATCCACAGACCCAGAGAGGCTAAGTAACAAGGAGGGCTCAAGGTGGGATACATGGATCTCCCTGGGAAAGGGAAATAGAATAGACTTTGCAAGTGGACTGGGGTGGTGAGGGACGGGAACAGGACGGTTCAGGTGGGTCTAGTGGAGAGAGCAATACTGAGAGAGATGACTGAAATTGAGAGTACACATGAAGGTGATGTAGAAACCTAGTGTAGTAGAAACTCCCCGGAATCTATGTGAGAGACCCTAACAAAGTCTCCTGATAATGAGGAACATGAAGTCCAAACCAGCCATTTTCTCTAACCAGGCAAAATTCCTAGCAATGGGACTGGGACATTAACCCAGCCACAGAACCTTGGACCTACAATATGCCCTGCCTGCAGGATGTGCTGGGATGAGGATGGGAAGAACTTGTGGGAGTGGCCAATTAATGGCTGGTCCAACTTCAGGCCCATACCACAAAAGAGAACCCACACCTGACTCTGTGTGGATGACCAAAAACCAGAGGCTGGTTAGCTCAGAGACCCATGATAGAGCCAAATACAATTGACTAAATAAATAAAGGCAGTGAAATGATTTCTAATGATATTCTGCTATACTCTTAGATTAGTGCCTAGCCCAATTATCATCAGAGAGGCATTGTTCAGAAAGTGATAAGAGCAGATTCAGAGACCCACAGCCAAAGAATAGGCAAAACCAGGGGATCCCTACAGAAGAGTGTAAGGAAGAATTCTTATAGTCAATAGGGTAGAAGACACCATGAGAATGTGATCCACAGTTAACTAAGCAGGGCTCATGGGGTTCTCAGAGACTGAAGTGATAATCACAGAGCCTATATGGATACGAGCAAGTCCTCTGTATGTATGTTATGGTTGTGTTGCTCTGTGTTCTTTTTTTTTTTTTTTTGGTTTTTTTCGAGACAGGGTTTCTCTGTGTAGCCCTGGCTGTCCTGGCACTCACTTTGTAGACCAGGCTGGCCTCGAACTCAGAAATCCGCCTGCCTCTGCCTCCCGAGTGCTGGGATTAAAGGCGTGCGCCACCACGCCCGGCCTGCTCTGTGTTCTTGTAGGACTCCTAACAGTGGGAATGGGGGCTGTCTATGACTTTTCTGCCTGAGCTTTGGACCCTTTTACTTCTACTGGGTAGCTGTTATGAAATATAATGCAGAGGTAGGAGGGGGTAAAGGGTGTACCTGGGGAGCCCTCGCCAAGGTGACCCCTGAGAACTCGCACCATGCAACTGACCTGGTATAAGAAAAGTTTATTTGAAGGAAGAGGGGAGTGAGGAGCTGGAGAAGGGTAAAGGCAAACAGATGAGGGCAGAGCCATGAGGGCAGAGAAGTGGGGAGAACGGAGAACAGAAAGAGAAGAGAGGCTAGCTGAAAACACATGGAAACCGAGAGTATGAGAGAGAGAGGGACGGAGAGAGGATGGGGCTGGGGTAGAGAGCAGTCCTTTTGTATGTTACTATTGCTGCCATGCCTGGCTCATACCAGGCGATGGTGGCAGGTGATGATGCAAGCTATTGCAAGGTCCCTGGGAGGAGCCTGGTAGAACTGCCTATAACCCAACATTCCTCATTTTCTCAATTAAAAATGAGGAACTAGGAAGGGGTAGTGGTGGAGCAGGTTGGGGTTATTTAAACTACTTCCTGCTGAATTTGTGGTGACATTCTCTCTTTGGGGACCCTAAGAGAATCGGGAAACTGGTCAGGTCTTGGGAGAGCTGGCTGTTTCACTGCTGTCCAGGATTCGTGGAACCATCTGTGGCTAGGTAAGTACAGGCCCAGTTGGAGCAGTCTGTGAGGCTAGGCTGGAGTACGTAGCTATCCTGGATGCAGCTTGTGATTAAACACCTGGACTTGTTAGGTGTACATTTGAAACCTTTAGGCCCATGGTCTTGGTAGTTGGGGGAGGGGAGTCCCAAAACCAGGGAATGGATAGGAATCCCACCCTCTGAAATAGGCAACTAGTGGCAAACTTAGGCTATTGGTTGACAGGAGTGCCTATCCAGATAGAGTCTGTTTCACCCATGAAAATGGGTCTGAGTAGGTTTCCTGAGGTTTATAAGAATCTTCTTACATTTACAATAAGAGATAAATTTGTTAAAAGCATGAACACTCTTTAGTTTAGGGAAGACAAAAACCCCTTCTGTGAAGCAGAAGGGACAAGAGGGACTTCTAGCCTCTGTTCAGAAGACTGGATATACATAAATTGAGCATAATGAGAAACATCTTTACGTCTATACTTAAATGACAACCAAAGGAAACTTAAAATCTTGCACTTGTGGCTATGATAGTTGATTGTATAGTGGAATGTTTTGCCAGTGTTAGACTGCTAATTCATAAGAACTCCATTCATCGATGTTAGAGCCGTGAACTTTCGGAGTCCTAACGTAACGTTAGCACTTCGAGGGGAGGAAATCTGAAGCCCTTTTGCTCCTTTTATAGATCTTAAATCACTTTCTTATCACCGTTTAACTTTTCATGTGCTAGGGTAAAGAGCAGTGGGGCTAGGGTAAAGAGCAGTCCTTTTTACACTCTGCTGCACCAGGCTCACACACTTGGTGGCAGTCAGCAATGGCAACAGATGATGACACCAGCTGTTGCCAGGTCCCTGGGAAGAACCTAGCAGAATCGCTGTGAGCAAAAAGTAGCCTTTTCCAGCCTTGATATCAGGGTTTGTACCTTATCTTATTATTATGCTATGCTTTATTCAGTTAATATCCCTGGGAGGCCTTTAAAAAAAAATAAGGGAAATGGAGGTGAGAGGAGGAGAGGTATGAAAGAACTGGGATTTGCAGAGGGAGGGGAAATTGTGGTTGGGATGTAATGCATGTAAAAAATTAAAATTAGGGGGCTAGAGATCAGCCGGTAAGAGCACTGACTGCTCTTCTGAAGGTCCTGAATTCAAATCCCAGCAACCACCTGGTGGCTCACAACCATCTGTAATGAAATCTGATGCCTTCTTCTGGTGTGTCTGAAGACAGCTACAGTGTACTTAGATATAATAATAAATAAATCTTTAAAATTTTAAATTAATTGTTTTCACACAATGTGTTTTATTATATTCTTTCCCCTCCCCTAACTCCTCCAAGATTTTTACCACCTCCCTACCCAGTCCAACTTCTTGCTCTCACTCTCTTTGCAAAAAAACAGAAACAAACAAAAACATTAAGACGACAAAAAAATAGCCAAACATGAAACAAAAGGCCCAGGAATAAACACCGAGTCTGTTCTGTGTTTGCCAAGAACTCCTGGGCATGAGGCCTGCCTTCGAGTGTGCTTAATATAAGTTTCATTGGAGAAAACAGATCTTCCCTTTCCCAGCAGGCAAGGATTGAAAACAGCTTCTAGGTCAGGTGTTGGGGTAATCTTTTTGTGCACTATGTAAAGGTTGTCTTTCTTTCAAACGTTGATTTCTGCACTGCAGAAGGTTGAGTACTGACTGGCCTTGGGTATTGTTGTATTTATGGATCATCACCTGCCTCAGTGTTTTGTAAACACGCACCGCTCTCACCATCTGGTTGGTTTAATAACAATCTGACAATAGCTGAGACGGAAGAGGAAAGCTGAGATTTCCAGGCAGAGAGGGTCTCTGGAGAAGAATCAGAGGCAGGAATTTACCAGGTGACATGGTGGTATAGAGAACAGGTACCCAGAAGGAAAGAGAGGTAACGGGCCACATGGAAGGATGTGAACTAGAATTAGCCAGGTTAGAGCTAGCTGGGAGGTGCTCAGCTATAGTGCCCAAGCTTTTATAAATAATAATAACTCTCTGGGTCATTATTCAGGAACTGGCAGATCCAAGACAGTCCAGTGATGGTCAGGGGTGGGGCTTCATGCTCTTTTTCCCTTCTCAGGGCTGGGACTGTATCTGGTTTGAGCCTGTGTGGGTCTTATGCATGCTGTCTCAGTCTCTGTAAGTTTATACATGTACCTCTGTGAGTGCATACACGTATCAGTCCAGTTGTGTCTGGAAGACACTGTTTCCTTGGAGTCATCCACCACCCCTGACTCTTACAATCTTGCTGCCTCCTCTTCCACAAAGATTACTGAACCTTGAAGGGAAAGATTTGATAAAGACCTCCTACTAGGACTGGGTGTTTCCATCTTTTACTCTGCACATTGTCCACTTGTGGGTCTCTGTGTTAATTACCATCCATTAAAATATGGTGCATCTCTGATGAGGGTTGAGCAATTCATTAGTCTATGGATAGAGCAATATGTCATTAAGAGTCATTTTATGGCTATGTTCCTCTAGCAAAGTAATAGTAGTGGGCTTTTGGGTATATATATATTTAGATACTAACCCTTTAGCAGATTTATAATTGGCAAACTTTTTGTAGGCTGCTTCTTTGCTTTATTGATGCTGTTCTTTGCGGTGTAGAACTTTCTTAACTTCATAAGGTCCTCTTTATTAATTGTTGGTGTTAGTCTTATATCCAAGTCGCAGGGACCCCAAAGACCACCAAGGAGTCAATTCCCATGCAAACACATGAGGGCTTTTATTCTGAGCTTGAAGTGACAGCCTTTAGTCTTGGGGTACAGGGTACTTATTGTGGTTATAGCCAGCTTGGGGAATTTCCATATGAACCAGCAAGTAAATATTTTAAAAAATACTTTTCTGCCATAATCTGCAGGAATCCAACATGGGGGCAAAACCACCTGACAAACAGGCTGGCTAGGTTATCTAGATGTACCTTGCCCCTGCTGTTGTAGCCTGACTGGCTGCTGCTAAGGGGCTGTGGTGGGGAGATGTTGCCATAGGATGTTTGCTCATGTTGACTTTGTGGTTTTCCTCCTAGAACTGGAATTTAGCCCCTGGAGCTTCTTAAAAACAAATTTGGTTGGGCTTTACATTAGCACCTGTGCTAACTGTTCCATCCAGAAAGTCCTTTCCTGTGCCAATGAGATCAGGTCTATCCCTGCTTTCTCTTCTATCAGGTTCAGTTATTTTGGTCCTTTGTTGAGGCCTGTGATCTAGCTGGAGTTGAGTTTTGTGCAAGGATCTGTTTGCATTCTTCTCCATGCAGCTATCCAGTTTGTTGAAGATACTGTCTTTCTCCTATATATACTGTTCTGTTAAAATCAGATGTCCATAGGTGTGTGGACTTTTACCTGACTCTTCAATTCAATCCTTTAATCACTGTGTCTATTTTTATCCCAATACCATGCCATTTCTATTACTTTACCTCTGTGATACAACTTGAGACTGGGGATGGTGATACCTGTAGCAGTTCTTTTATTGTTCAGTATTGTTCTAGCTTTCCTAGGGTTTCTCTGTTTTCATATGAAGCTGAAAATTATCTTTTTCAATTTGTCTGAAGAACTGTGTTAGAATTTTTGGTGGGGACTGCATCTAATCTGAAGCTTGCTTGTGGTAGAATGGATTTTTTTTTTTCACAGTATAACTCCTATGTTGATCCATGAGTGTGATAGATTCTCTTTTTTTTTTTTTTTTTTGGTTTTTCGAGACAGGGTTTCTCTGTGTAGCCCTGGCTGTCCTGAACTCACTCTGTAGACCAGGCTGGCCTCGAACTCAGAAATCCGCCTGCCTCTGCCTCCTGAGTGCTGGGATTAAAGGCGTGCGCCACCACGCCCGGCCCGATTCTCTTTTTATATATCTTCTCCAATTTTTATGTCTTCACTGTCTTAAAGTTTTTATTGTGTGGCTCTTTCATTTGCTTAGAGCTACCCCAAGAGCTTTTCATTGTTTGAAGCTATTGTGAAAGGTGCTGTCTCCATGATTTCTTTCTCAATCTGTTTGCCACTTGTACATAAGAAAGCTGGTTTTTGTGTGTTTATTTTACTGTAGGCTGCTACTTTATTGAAAGTGTTTATCAGCAATAGATGTTTCCTACTGGAATTCATAGGTTCTTTCATGCATAAAATCAGATCATTTGGATCGCCATAATCTCCTCCAGCTGTCTTACTGCTCTGGCTAAGTCTTCAAATAGTATAGCAAATAGGTATAGAGAAAGCAGACATCCTTATCTTAGTCCTGATTGTACTGGAAATACTTGTTTTTCTTGCTATTCCGGCTGATGTTGTCTATGGGCATGCTGTAAATTGCCGTTATTATGCTAAAGTATGTCCCTTGTATCCCTAATCCCTCCAGGACTTTTTATCAAGAATGGATGTTGCATTGTATCAACATCCTTTCTGAATCTAATGATATGATCCTGAGTTTTTGTCGTTCAGGCTGCTTATGTGGTTCATTTCATTTATTGATATTCATATGTTGAACCATCCCTGCATCTCTAAGATGAATCCCACTTGATCATGGTGAATAATCTTTTTGATGTGTTCTTTGATTAGGTTTGCAAGTTTATTGAGAATTTTTGCATCTATGTCCATAAGGTAAACTGATCTGTAATTTTCTTTCTTTGTTGGGTCTCTGTATGGTTTACAGAGTAATTGTGGCTTCATAAGAAGATTTAAGCAATATTTTTTCAGTTTCTATTTTGTGGGATAATTTAAGGAGTATTGGTATTAATTCTTCTTTGAAGGTCTGGAAGAATTCTATACTGAATCCATGAACCCTGGGTCTTGTCTTTTCTTTTGATTGGGAACTTTTTAACTAATGCTTTTATTTCAATAGGAGATTACAGGTCTGTTGATATTGTTGATTTCATCCCTATTTAATTTTGGTAGGTTGTATATGTAAAGAAATTCATCCATTTCTTTCAGGCTTTCCAATTTAGTGGAATACAGATTATTTTTAGGTATATCCATATACCTCTCTGAGTTTTCTTGGTATTTTTTTGTAATGTCTCCCCTTTCATCTGTAATTTTATTAATCTGGATCTTCTCTCTATCTTTTGGTAAACTTGGCTAAAGCTTTGCCAATCCTTTACTTTCACAGAGAATCAATTCTCCGATGCGTTAATTCTTTGTATTGTTTTTTGTTTCTATTTCTTTCATTAATTTCAGCCCCAAGTTTGATTATTATTTCTCACCTATTCTTTTCGGCCATTATTTCTTCTTGTTTTTCTAGGTCTTTCAAGTGTGTTGTTAAGTTATTAATACGAGATTTCTTCAGGTTTTGGTGGTGATGGCGCTGGTTTGGGTTTGTTTGTTTTGTAGTTGTTGGTGGTGGTTTAGTATTTTGGGGCTTGGGGGGGGTGTTGTTTTGTTTCAAGACAGAGCTTAGCTGTCCTAGAACTATCTATATAGACTAGGCTGGAACACACAGAGATCCACCTGCCTCTCTATCTCCTAAGCACTGTAATTAAAGGCATACCTGCACCATCACCCCACCTGGCTTTTTTTTTTTTTAAGGTCAGTATGTAATAGTAATGACGTGCCTCCCAGTGCTGCTTTCATTGTGTCCTGAGGATTTGGGCATGGTATGCTTTTGTTTCCATTCAGTTCTAACAAGTTGTTAATTCCCTCGTGACCCATTTTCGTTCAGTAGTGAGTTCCTCAGTTTCCATGATTTTGTATGCTTTCTGTTGTTTGTATCCCACTTCAATTCGTGGTGGTCAAATAGGATGCAGGGTGTTATTCCAATTTCCTTAAATCTGTTGTTAAGATTTGCTTTGTGTCCTAATATGTGGTCAAATTCACAGAAAGTCCCATGAGTTGCTGAGAAGAAAGTATATTCATTAGTGTTTGTGTGACATGTTCTGTACATGGTGGTCAAATAGGATTCGGGGTGTTATTCCAATTTTCTGAAATCTGTTAAGATTTGCTTTGTGTCCTAATATGTGGTCAAATTCACAGAAAGTCCCATGAGTTGCTGAGAAGAAAGTATATTCTTTAGTGTTTATGTGACATGTTCTGTACATGTCCATTGTAATTGATGATTTTGTTGGATATAGTAATCTGGGTTGGCAGCTGCAGTGTTTCAAAGCTTATAGAACACCACTCCTGGCCCTTTTGTATTTTACAGCGGTTGAGGTCTGTTCTATTGTATTGTAATGCTAAATTCTATACTTAAGGCCTGGGCCAATGAGTGAATTCTCAAGTTTACAAGCTTTTGTTATGCAAACTTTGATCCTTATCTTAAAATTGTTGGTTATGTAAAATTACTGGAGGGATTAGAGGTAGATGTCTTTTGAGTTACCTGGTTGGGGGTGGAGGAGTGAGGCAGAGAGAAACCATAGGGAGAAGAAAAGGCACCCTGAGAGGAGAGGTGCCATGAGCACATAGCCAGGAGGAACAGCAAGTATTTGGGAAATGCTGCTGGGAAGGTAGTCAGGCCAGCAGTTAGAAAAGTAGATTAAGGGTTAATTGTCAAAGCCAAATAAAATAACCATAGTCTGGTCTCAGTTATTTGTAAGTCAGACAGGGATAAGCTTAAATTTGTTGTACTACACAGAGTCTCCCTTGAAATCAGACATTGCTCTAATGGGCCTGCTTTTTATATGTGACTAGTTCTATTTCCCTTACAGTTTTTAATATTCCTTCTTGATTTGATAATTATATTTTTGTCTTAGTTTAGGGTTTTATTGCTGTGAACAGATACCATGACCAAGGCAAGTCTTATAAAAGACAACATTTAATTGGGGTTGGCTTACAGGTTCAGAGGTTCAGTCCATTATCATCCAGGTGGTAGCATGGCAGTGTCCAGGCAGACATGGTGCAGGAGAAGCTGAGAGTTCTGCATATTCATCTGAAGGCCCCTAGGAGAAGGCAGACTTCCTGGCAGCTAGGATGAGGGTTTTAAAGCCCAAGCCCACAGTGGCACGCCTATTCCAACAAGGCCACACCTCCAAATAGTGCCACTCCCTGGGCTAGACATATTTAAACCATCACACTCCCTAACTTCTTCACTGGCACATTTTGATCATTGAAAAGTGTATTGTTGCCAGGAAAAGTGGAGCACCACTCTTGGGAGGCAGAAGTGGGCAGATCTCTGTGAGATCAAGACCAGCCTGGTCTACAGAGTGGATTCTAGGAGGGCCAGAGCTACATAGTAAGGTCCTGTCTCAAAACAACAAAAAGTATACTGTTCAATCTCCATATTTCTAATTTATTTCATTATTACCTGATAAGATACAAGAAATTATTTCATTTTTCATTTGCTAATGCACACACACATACATATTCTATTTAAGGGAAAGTTCCATAGGCTTTTGAGAAGAATACGCATTTCCAAGTGTTGGATGGAATATTCTACAAGTGTCTGTCAGTGTCTTTTAATATTTAATAGTGTTGAAAACTCTGTCTTCAAGAATTCTCTTGAAAAATTGTGCATATGCATGTGTGTCTGTTTGTGTGTATATGTGTGTATATACATGTGTGTGACTGTATGTGCATACGAGGGGTGCACATGTCATGGTTCATATGTGAAGATGAGAGGACCACTTGGGAAGCCAGTTCTCTACCACCATGTTGGGCATGGGGACTGAACTCATGCATTAGGCTTCTCAGTGCTTTTGCACACCAAGACTTTTTGCTAGCCCCTGTTTGTTAATGCTTTCGTATGTATTTAATTTTTTATTAGATATTTTCTTCATTTACATTTCAAATGCTATCCCAAAAAGTCCCCTATACCCTCCCCCTGCCCTGCTCCCCTACCCACTCACTCCCACTTCTTGGCCCTGGCATTCCCCTGTACTGGGGCATATAAAGTTTGCAAAACCAAGGGGCCTCTCTTCCCAATGATGGTGGACTAGGCCATCTTCTGCTACATATGCAGCTAGAGACATGAGTTCTGGGGGTACTGGTTAGTTCATATTGTTGTTCCACCTATAGGGTTGCAGACCCCTTCAGCTCCTTGGGTACTTTCTCTAGCTCCTCCATTGGGGGCCCTGTGTTCCATCTTATAGATGACTGTGAGCATCCACTTCTGTTAAGGCTTTATTTTTAATTATAAGTATACCATGGTGCCAGGGCCAGCCCTGGTGGTTCTTCTTTCTTCTTGGTTCTCTTTTGAGGTAAGCTGAGGGGTAAGAGCATCAGTGGGGGCAAGACTTGGTCTTGTGAGACATTTAGGGTGGCATCATGAACAAAGGTTAGTTAACTGGCTGCAGAGTCTATGAGCTTCCTTTATGAGCGACAGTCATGGCCTTCATAACCTTTTTCTCATAGATAATCCCATTATTAAATTTGCCAGTTCAAAATATGTTCATCACTTTTGATCAGTTCCCCCATCCCCGTGCCCCCCACTCCCTCCCCTTTTTTGAGATGGGTTTCTCTGTGTAGCCCTGGTTGTTCTGAAACTCACTCTGCAGAGCAGGCTGGCCTCAATGACCAGCCTCTCTTGTTTCACAGCTTTTGTAGAAGCTGAAAGTGTCTTGCATTACTGTTCATTTGTTTAGCTTCTCTCCCTTTATGCAAGTACTATGTTGCTTTGAATGCAAGTTGATCTTGGTCACTGTTAGCCAGTCTTCCATTATGGTAACAAAGTACCTGAGATAATCAATTTTAAAAGACAGATTTACTTTCACTCACGATAAGAGATTTCACGATTGATTAGTTGTGGGGGGTCTCTGCGGCCTTCACAGCAGAGTGAAAAGCTGTAGGAGGCAAGACATGGCTCAGCAGACAGTGTTACTTTAAACTTCAGGAGCCTGACCCAGAGTGGTTTACTGTAGGCCTCTTCAAGCTCAGCAAGATCTCAACGATTCTTGGGATGATTATCTCAATCCCACATTCATAACAAAGCATGCCTACATCGCTTTAAGGAGCAAATTAAACTAAACGCAGATCAGATGTAACTAGACTGAAACTCTTTTTTAAAGTATATATGACACCTTTCATAAAGATAGTTCTATATTCTGAGAAAAACAAAGTTTCAAGAAGGGTCTGGAGGAGGGCCCAATACTGAAAGGTCTCCTGCCACACAGATTGTGCAAAGGCTAGAAAGCATGCCCACTGGTTCATGTCTGTGAGCACAGAGTCCCATGTCCTGTTGCTTTTGGCCCTGTGGCAAAACAGTATAATCACGGGGTTGTCTGCTGGAAGCAGTTGTTCCCCTTATGGCAACAGGAAAGTAAAAGAGAGGAAGAGGAGTGTCCAGCTCAGCGAAGCAGGCGAGCATAGGGAATGGCAGAGCAGCCTAGGACTCTACTTGGTTTTTTTTTGTTGTTGTTGTTGTTTTGCTTTGGTTTTTTTTGTTTGTTTGTTTTTTTACAAATGGTTGTGAGCCACCATGTGGTTGCTGGGAATTGAACTCAGGACCTCTGGAAGAGCAGTCAGTGCTCCTAATCTCTGAGCCATCTCTCCAGCCCCTTGGTTTGAGATCTTATGGGCCCTCTTCTAACAATGCACTTGGAAACCTAGGCCCCTCCCTCATGTATATGCACTCTTCTCTGAACAATGCACCTAGCCACCTGTTAGCCACCCAGAACCCCCGGGGATCTGTATCAAGCTGCACATACCTACTTAATATGAGTATGATAAACAACGGGTAAGTTTCACCTTCCTTTAGCAATCACCAAACAGTGTCTATTCGAGTGTATTCCCAATACATTCATCTAAGAGGATAGGAGGGTTGATCTAGATTGAACTGGTCTGGGGTGCTTTACAATAAGGCACATTGTCCTCTAAGTGAGCTCTTAGGGAGAATCCCCCCATTTACCATCTCATGCTTATGCATAATTTGATATGCATAAGACTAAAATCGGATGCATCAGGGGAAGGAACATGAACATTGGTCATGTTCATTATATGTCCAAGTCTGTCAATCAAAATAAACAACCAACCAAACTACACCTGAGTCATTCAAGTCCTCTGTCTCTGAACACCATAAAAAATAACCACAATGAATGCATCTAGCAGGCTTCAGTCTCCACAGTGTATCTGACTTGATCTGCCACCTTGCTGCTTTAGAAACCCTGTGTGTGCCCTTAAATCAACCCTTTGGATAAGAGGTGGAGAACCCAAACACAGCCAGTCCAGACCTGAGCCCTGGTAACGTGTTTGGCAAGCCAGCCAAGAGGTGAGAAAACATTCTTCCACCTTGCTGATGAAATGTTACTGGAGTCTGGCTTTGTCAGAGAGCTGTCTATTTAAGTGCGCCATGTCAGTTCCTGGGAATTGTTTATTATGCTGTTTTGTGTCCTGAGAAGGAAACTGCATGACAATTATTAATGACCTAAAAATAGACTGTGTGCTGTTCTTGACATATGTCTAATTTTAAAGCCTCTCTCTCTCTTATTCCCTTATTCCCTTATTCTCTCTCTCTCTCTCTCTCTCTCTCTCTCTCTCTCTCTCTCTCTCTCTCTCTCTCTCCCTCTCCCTCTCCCTCTCCCTCTCCCTCTCCCTCTCCCTCTCCCTCTCCCTCTCCCTCTCCCTCTCCCTCTCCCTCTCCCTCTCCCTCTCTCTCTCTCTGTGTGTGTATGTGTGTGTGTAGGTACAAGTCACAGCATACATATGGGGGTCATGAGTCAATTTGGTGTTTGTTTTCTTCCACCACAAACCCGGGAGTGCTCATAAGTAAGCCTGAGTTTGATCTCTGTCTGTCTGTCTGTCCAATCTATCACAAATTTTCTATTTTTGCAGAGCTGACAATTGGATGTAGGGCCTTACTATATACTAGTTTTTCAGTCTATCACTGAACCTGGAACTTGATCACTTGGTTAGAAGCTAGACTAGCTGGCCTGTGTGCCACCAGAATCCTCTTGGTTCTGCCTCTCAGTCAGTACTGGGATTACAGACACTCCATCCAGCCCACTACAGATATATGCCAGTGTTTAGTTATGAAATAACAAGACCTACCTCACTGAACAACATTTGTACATCCAAAGGAGAGACCCCTTCAAAACAGGCATGTCCCAGGTACAAACAAGGTGCCTCCTTCCTAAGCCTGGCTGCGTCCTTCCTGGTGCTAGTGTTTGAACCCGGGGCCTTCAGTAGGCCAGGTACACACTTACCTCAGAGCCACAGCTGCACTCTCTAGCTGTGTTTTACTTTTAGATCCTTCTAGAATGCTGACGGAGGGCTGAGGGTTTGGAAAAGCGGCAGAGTGCTGGCACACATGAAGCCCTGGGCTTGGTCTCCAGTGCTGCGTGACATGTGAGTTAAAGCTACCTCATGCCTGTCATTTGTCAAGCCCTTACTGTCTGCTGAACATGGCTCCAAAAACATGGGCTCTTTCACAACCTTTCCAACAGCGCCATTTCCTGTCAAGTTCTTTCTCTCCTTTCAGGTGAGGATTAGAGACTTCAGATGTGTACAGTGTTCACAGAAATAGTTTTCATTTCCAGTGTCTGTTATCTTTCAACTCAGGACAGCCTTTCTTTGCATCTGCTCTTCATTCTTCATGATAGTGTAGTGAACTCAGATTGTGTAGTTTCAAGCTGGTGGTTTTCTATGGGGCATGTGGACCATGCTGCGAGAGGAATGGGCATGAGACTACCAGGGTACAGCAAGTTCAAACCCTGGAAATCTCAGAACTTGAGTCTGACAGGAATAGAACTAGCTCCTTCCCTGTTTCCGTGCCTGCCTTGGAGTGTGTAACCCTTCCGGAAACCCCCAACCAGGTGTCACAAGTAGTCAGTCACATAGCATAGCACCTGGAATTCCTCCTCAGACAAAGAGAGCATCACCAGCACCTTAGTATCGGCCAATAGAATCCCCCAAATCCCAAGGTTCACATAGTCCTGTCCACATGGAATAAAGCACACAAGTTATTTCACCAAGGGTCTTTTGAGACTGGCTATTTTTACTGAGATGTAACATTTGGGGGAGGGCTGTCTCCCCCTGATGTACTCGTTGGACTTTTGGGCCCATCTGCCTGGCAGAGGCTCGACATCTCCATCACTGACATCTCCACCACAGCAGCTGCTGGGCCCAGGCCCTGGGTACCCTCTCCATGGGCTGCTGGAACCCCTTTACTCTTTACTCCTTTTCTAAGAGCTGTAACACTTCTAGCATCCTGCTCAGTTTGGAGTTCTGTGGACCCCCATTCCACTTTACCCCCTCTCAACTTGGCGACTCTGCTGCCCTTGAAAGAAGAGGTTGACTGCAGACCCCACCCATTCCAGACTTCACCTTTCTGACCAGTGTATCAGCAGCATCTAGACACTGCGAGAGGAGAAGCAGAGCCTGGAACCAGTTTTCTACATAATTAATTGTCCTTGGCCCAATAGGAAGGTGTCTGTTGCTGCCTAAAGGAACAAAAGAAATAAAAGGCCACAGGGCCACTTGTCAGGCTGCCTGCTCCTGACCTCCTCCAAAGTCTTCTGGAGTGGTGGAAGCTCCTTGTTTTCCCAGAAAGGGATGGCCACACCCCACTACCCCAAAGATTTGTCCTGAGGCTTTCCTATGCAGTCCCACAATTCTGCCTACAGATTGAGAGAAGGACATAAGGTTTCTGGGCCCTGCTTATGCAAACCATTTTGTAGGAGAACTAGGAAAGAAGGAACAGGCCATGAACATGTTGGATTTGTAGATATCATTCACTTTTGTGCACTGTGGTCTTTTTTTTTTCTCTTATTCTGACCATAGTTTCCCTTCCCTCTGCTGCCCTCAGCTCGCCACCACCCAGCTAGCTCAGTTGTAGGTTTCAGTTTGCCATTCTACTAATCTGAGGGATATATCATTCCTTATGTCCTACTAATACACAGAAAGTTTGGCACAGAAAGAACAATCCTGTTAGAAATAGTTGTTAAGTCTAATGTGTAACAGATAGGAACTAACCATATCTTTACAACCATGCTTACACACACACACACACACACACACACACACACATACATTATCCTCACTTAATAGGCTTTGGAAAGTTGAATAAGTCACATTAAGTTACATCTGATGAAAGGTATGTCTTTTGGAGTGGAGTTAAAAGTTATTATTTTGGGGTTTGGGGGTGGGGGGTGGGGTGGTAAGTAGGAAGTACTAGAGACCAAACCCATGTGTGCCAGCACTCTGCCACTCTTCCAAACCCTCAGCCCTCCGTCAGCATTCTAGAAGGATCTAAAAGTAAAACACAGCTAGAGAGTGCAGCTGTGGCTCTGAGGTGAGTGTGTACCTGGCCTACTGAAGGCCCCGGGTTCAAACACTAGCACCAGGAAGGACGCAGCCAGGCTTAGGAAGGAGGCACCTTCAGTGTTTACAGAGCAGTACTCTAAGGAAGTTCAGTTGCTGTGTCTCAAGTGTTTGTGTCTGTAGTTCTAAAAAAGAATGGCACGTACCCCAGAAGTAAAGCAAGACGCTACAGGATAAACTCTAAGGCTTTATGTATTCTGGTAATTGATAATTGTATATGGTTGGTTCAGTATTTCTTTTGAACTTAAAATTCCAAGTAGTCCCAAAGAAGTCCCATCTGCAATGACAGATGACTACAGTTCCTAATATTCACAGGACCGCTGCACCTTCCACCTGCCAGACAACAGCATCAGCAGCTTACCAACAGTGTCACTTTAGGAATTCACAACTTCCCAGACCTCCAGCTCTCATTACTACCCTGTAAATCCCAACAGATGAAGCTGAAAGGCCCACAGAGAACACATCACCTGAACCACATGAAGAACCAGCCACAGAATCTTGTGTACATCAGAGCAAAAATACAGAGTATTTATTCATTTCTTCCCACTAGAGGGACACACTGTTCTTGGACAGACGAATGAATCATCAGTTGTCAGGAGTTGCCTTTGGAGAATGATCAATGAACTCCTTTTCAGGGGTTGGAAATTGATACCAGGGTCCATCACCTCGGGCACGCATCAGCCTTCGAACTTCCTGCTCCTTTAACCTGTAACAAAGGGAATAGTAACTGAGGATACGAACACGTGAGCAGATGCAGCCACTACAGCAGTCAGCAGAGCTTCTTCAAAATAACAAAGCAGAACCACCATAGGACAGAGGCCTTCACCACTCCATAGCCGCACTGCTCAGGGGTCTAAGTTGGCTCACTAGACACATAGCTGACTATCCATGTTCCTGTGCATAATACCCAAGATATGGAAGCACCCTAGCTGTCCATCAACAGATGAATAATAAAGAAAACGTGGCACATTTACACAATGGCACGCCATTCAGTCATATGCAGACAACTGCATGAAGCTGGAGGGCATCATGTCCTCTGCTGTGTGGAATCCATACTGATATATACAGGTATAAACAGGACACAAAACAGATGGGGAACTACTGGGGGCAGAAAGGGACCAGGAGGAGGGAGGACAGGAAGAGATCAGCAGGCAGGGGAGAAGGGAAGAAAAGGTAAAGGAGGTAAGGATGAGCAACGTACATCTTTATGAAGATGCCATCAGAAAAGCCATTATTCCATACACCAAAAAAGTTAATGAAGGGGAAAACAGTCCCACAATCCCAACAACAGAGGTAGTCACTGTATGCATGATAGTCTGGCACAGACAGGCACATGGAAGCAGACATCTGCTATACATACAAGCCAACTTGGGACTGGTGAATTTTATCATCAATTACATTGAACAATTGTCTCCACAGGCCCTGCTCCATGGCTTTGGGACAAGCTTGCTCTGTCATCCACCTTTCCGATGTTAATACAGTTGGCTACAGAACACCCACTAATGTGCCCATGCCAGGGTCCCGTGCTGGGAGGTGATATGCTGTCATCTGCCTATACTGCTGCTATCATTGTTCAGAGAGGGAAGAGGGAATTTCTCCACAGCAAGTGGAGTCCCCTCACCAGCATCACACTGAATGGCCTACATTAGATATTCCATTGTTAAAAACAGAAGAGAAAAATCAGAGCCAAAAGCCCCATCAACCCAGAGCTCCACGCAGCTGACATCATACATCTCTACTCTGGGTGATTGGTATGGCACAAAGATACCTTCACAACTCCACAGCCAAGGCCAAGCCTTCTCCATGAAACCCTGGCCTTCCAAAGTACATGTATTAAGCTTTTTATGACCAGAAATGTACAACTACATAATTCACTTCCTAAGCATTAGCCAGCTCTCTAACCTTACTTATGAGATTAGATACCTTTGTAACTGTGACTTAGAGAATATTTATTCAACTTTTCAGAAAGGACTAAACACTTTTTTCCCTCCTCTTTTAAATATAACTACACAAAATGTGTAACTATCATAATTAAAGAGAAAGAGTTCATAAATCTAAGAGAGAGTAGGGGGACAGGGAGGAACTGGAGTGGGGAGAGGAAAGGAGGAAGAAATGGTGTAAGTAAAAGTACTCATGCAGAAAGTTCTTACAGAAATAAATAAATACATAAATAAATAAATAAAAAACAATAACAGCAACAACAACAAACAAGACACAGCCAAAACCCAAGGCTGAGGAAATGGCGCAGTCAGTGAAGTGCTGGCCTTGCAAGGACAGTTCTGTCCCCAAGCCCATATAAAATCATCCCTTTCCAGTGCTGAGGTGGAGACGGATCCTGGAGCCTGGCAGCCAGCGGCAAGCCTACTTACTCCACAAGCTCCAGGTCAGTGAGAGACCCCGTCTCAAAATTTAAAACACAAAACAGGTGGCTAGGGACTGAGGAGCAATGCCTGAGATTATTCTCTGCCTTCCATAGGCACACGCCTGTACATGTACACACACACACATCTGCACACAGATACACACCAAAAAACCAACCAACCAAACCCAAACTAATGAGCACACCATGGACCGAGCGAGAGAAGCACAGTAGTCAAGGCATGCTCTTCTCGGGAAGAGCATTAACTGAAGGCATAATTAGCCTATGCAGGGCTAAGCAAGGTCCGTAAGAGGGCTGTATCAGCACCCACCTAACTTAATACTAATGACATTCTCTTAGAAGCAGGTACACAGGGGCACATATGGCTTCTGGTTGTTATACAGGGCAGTCTCTAATGATGTGGGATGGGAAGAAGCAGGCAGGTAGTGGAGTGGGCTGCTGTATGCAGAGTAGCTTCTTTAGGAATTTCTTTCCAGGGTGGGAGAGATGGTTCAGCAGTTAAGCGTACTTGCTGTATTCATGTCTGGTGGCTCACAGGCCTGCAACTCTAGCTTCAGGACATCTGATACCCTTTTGGCCTCCATGGGCCTACATCCAGGCAGACACATACACAGAGACATACACTATAACCATTTAAAAAGGGGAGAGAGACAGAGACTAAGAGGGAGAGGGAGGGGTAGGGGGAGGGCATTCCTCTCAGTATGAGCTATCATCCCCCAGTCAGCAACAGAGTCCCCCTTCTCCCAGAAGAGCCCTCTAAAGCTTCACACAGACATCCAACTTCTGAAGCTGCGCTATTCTTCCCGCCCACTCTCCTACCGTAACTCAGCCTTTTCAGATTCAATCTGGAGGATAGCCAGGGTTTTCTCGTAGTTCTTTTCAGGGCCATCATAGAAATTCCGGGCGATCCATCTTGATATCGGATGCTGAGAGAAAAGGTGTTTCCAATCAGTCACCTTCTGAAGGATTCTTCACGTTTCTGGTTGGCTACTGTTTCAGATAACTGAAGCACTGACATGACAACAACTCTGATGTGCTTTAAGTCACTCTGAGCCCTGGGCTCACGCTATTGTTACCACTTTTGAGATAAGTACCTGAATGGCAGCATCTCCGCAGCTTAAGGGCGAGGGAGGAGACTAACCAAATTCTACTGACCAGACTCCAGAAATCATCATATTTTATGCTTATGTAATTTAACCTATAAAGCTTAACTTTTTTAATGAAAAAAGTACCATGAATTGTTATTTGCTACAAAGATGGCTCAGCATTTTGGTTCCCTCATTGCTCTTGCATCTGGATACATTCTCAGCACCCCAGTGGCTCATCATCATTGGTGATTCCAGTTCCGGGGGATCTGACACCCTTTTCTGGTCTCCACATATGTGGAATACCGAGCACACATGGAGCACATTCATACATTTAGGGAAAACACCAAATCATGTAAAATAAAGAAATCTAAAAGGAAATTAAGTTTTAAAAATGTACTATCTACTTGATGTGAAAAACTGAATATAAAAGTATATCATAATTGCCTAATTAAGACATTTACCACTACATTAACAAGATATCCAATAAAAGTTTGAATGAGCTGTGCAAACCTTGTAATACTCCCAGTGTTCAGGGATGTAGCCTTCTGGGATTTCTGCAAGCTCAGCTTCACCTAGAGAGAAAATGTTGACGATGCTGGGTCAGCACTGACAGCCGTGTCCCCAGAAGCCAGCTTCTCCATGACTCCTCTAGTGCTAAACTCCCAAGGGGAAGATCAGTCCCTCATGAGGGGTCCTAGTCATCCTGTAGGTGTAACACAGGACCTCCAGCAT
Source organism: Mus caroli (assembly GCF_978045245.1). NCBI lineage: Eukaryota > Metazoa > Chordata > Mammalia > Rodentia > Muridae > Mus > Mus caroli. The sequence goes on from NW_028227258.1 coordinate 129,478,833, forward strand.
CTCAGCAGTTTCCCATTTTGTTCTTAGGTAACAGACATAATGAAGGACACATTGGTCTCTATTTTATTTTCTGCTGTGAATCTACCAGACAAAATATTCTAAGATTCAAAACTTGAGCATTTTAGAATCCTGTTCAGAAGGCCTTGTGTGCATTCGATGCTTCCAGACCTTAAGATGAATTTTAATTCTGTCAGTGCCTGCCTTTCTGTGTATCTCTGTCTTCTGCATGTATATCTGTCTCTGTCTCTCTCATTCTCTCTTCCCAACTTGACTGTTACTCTATTTTCCTCATCTAGTTTGTCAAAGCTGATTTTGGAAAAGGAGATATGGTGGTTTGAATAAGAATGGCCCCAAAGGCTCATATGTTTGAATGCTTAGTCACCACAGAGCAGAACTGTTTGAAAGGATTAGAAGGATTTATAGCTTCATTGGAGTAGGTGGAGCCTTCCTTGTTGGAGGAAGTGTGTCAATTAGGGTGAACTTTGAGATTTCTGAAGCCCCACCAGGCCTAGCTTCTCTCTCTGCTCTTGGCTACTGCCCCAGCACCATCCACATTGGCATGCTCCCACTGTGATAATGGCTAATTCTCTGAAACAAGGCCCCAATTAAATGCTTTCTTTTATAAGCGTTGCCTTGCTTATGGTGTCTCCTCACAATGAAAGAACAGGAACTAAGGCAGAGGAAAGGGAGCTGAGGTTTCTGGAAGCCACCTCCTCTGTAGAAATGTCCTCCATAGACTCACATGCTATTTTAAAGGTCCCAGAGCTTTTAGGAGGTGGGACCTGGATGGAGAAAGCAGTGAGCAGAAGCAGCCTTTAAAATCGTCAAGCCTGCCACCCTGTTTCCAGCAGGCTTCTTTTGCTCCTGGTCCCCTCCCACTTCTCGCAGTAGGCCAATGTCTCTCTAAAACCATGACAAAACAAACCTTTCTTCCAAAGAAGGTCTGTGTCAGTGTGTGGTCGCAGCAATGCAAAAGTAAATAATATAAATGTTCCATCTCATGGAGTGAGGGCTGGATGAGTGACTTACCAATAAATATGTTCACCAGTGTTATGCCAATTATAACTGGGATCCCAGTCAACATAAGGTAGAATCTCTGTGAGGAAAAACATAAAAACATAAAGGTTTCTCTCATGGCCTTTCCTTCTTCTCCCACCAAAATTATCCTCATTTGATGTCCTTTTATCCTTATTGAACAAACATGACAATTTTGGAATCAGAATTGAATCACTGATTTCTGTCACATTCCTCTGATTTAGTTTTTAGACACAACTATTTAGTAGAGTACAATATATGTGCAATGACTTTTGACTTCTTGGTTAAAGCAATGAGATAAAAAAAAAATTCTGTATTAAGAACAAATGTGAAAACAGTAGCATTTCAGCCACTGAATGTGACTGGAGTTGGTCCTGGTATGAAAAGAGGACACTTGCTATGTGTGATAGCACATACTGGGGAATCCAGCATTCCATAGGTGGAGGCAGGAGGATCAGGAGTTTGAAGTCAGCCTTGGCTACATAGCAAGTCTGAGACTAGCCTGGGATAACAGAAGATCCTCCATTAAATTAAAAAACAGAAACAAAAAACAGGGCTAAGGAGAGGCAGTATGCACAATGGGGAGGAGGGGGAGGGCTAAGGAGAGGCAGTGTGCACAGTGGTGATTAGGGGGAGGGCTAAAGAGAGGCAGTGTGCACAGTGGGGAGGAGGGGAGGGCTAAGGAGAGGCAGGATGCACAATGGGGAGGAGGGGGAGGGCTAAGGAGAGGCAGTGTGCACAGTGGGAAGGAGGGGAGGGCTAAGGAGAGGCAGTGTGCACAGTGGTGATTAGGGGGAGGGCTAAAGAGAGGCAGTGTGCACAGTGGGGAGGAGGGGAGAGCTAAGGAGAGGCAGTGTGCACAGTGGGGAGGAGGGGAGGGCTAAGGAGAGGCAGTGTACACAGTGGGGAGGAGGGGGAGTGCTAAGGAGAGGCAGTGTGCACAGTGGGGAGGAGGGGGAGGGCTGAGACTGCACACAGTGGGGAGGAGGGGGAGGGCTGAGACTGCACACAGTGGGGAGGAGAGGGAGGGCTGAGACTGCACACCGTGGGGAGGAGGGGGAGGGCTGAGACTGCACACAGTGGGGAGGAGGGGGAGGGCTGAGACTGCACACCGTGGGGAGGAGGGGGAGGGCTGAGACTGCACACCGTGGGGAGGAGGGAGAGCATCTCAGGGGAACAGCAAGCCTCCATTTTTAAGCTCCTGGTTGGTACTTTTTGGATCATGATACGGACAAGCAGCATTCTAAACAAGTAGTATTACTTACAATCCTGCTGAATTAAGAATGTTGACTTAAAATCAACGTTCCCAGATTGCATTAAAAAAAAATTACATCCCAAAATAGAGCTGCTTCTGTAGAAGTCTTCCAGTGAGTCTTTTGCTAAAACGATCTTAGTTTTTTCCAAACCTATCTCAGTGACACCAGTGAGCAGCTCAGCGCCTTAGGCTTTAAGGTCTGTAAACATGCTGATGTCCATGGCGCAGGGAGAGGGCCACAGGGCCTGACACGCGTGAACACGCACTGAGCAGACTCTGCCCACCCAGTCCTGCAGATTCATTTCTACACTTGAAGAGGAAGCTCAAACTGAACTTCAAACTGCATGACCCTGAGCAGAAGGAATGGCTGGCACTTGACCTGCAGTCCCAGTGAATCCATGCTTTGAAAAAAAAGGTTCCAGCTAAAACGTAAAAAGTTCAGAGCAAATCAGATCTTACTACACAGTCTCAGTATCCTCTGGGGGAAAAGAAACAGTAATTTAAAAATGAAAGACATCTCCTAATGGGAATCTTCCTCCTGGACATAGCATAGTTAGAACATTTCAACTCACCATCAACCTCAAGAAGCGAGCGTCATAGTATAAAGAAGGCTTGACGACAAACAGTCTCTTGCCATGGTCCCCACTGTGCCGCACAGGAGCTGAAAATGTGAAACTGTTTAACAGGGCTCATGCGGGGCGGGCAGAGAAGACCACCAGATAGATATACACGGGTGAACGTGCTTTGCTTGTGCATCGGAGTGGGCAGGACGCGTCAGAGACTGACAGGCTGTTCTCAGGTAGAGCTGCTGCTGCTGCTTTTATTTCATTTCTATCAGTAAGCACATGGAAGCCCAGTCCTTACACATGCTGGTACGCACAGCCGTAGAGCTTCTTGCTTTAACCCAATGTAAAGACACTGAGCAGGCGATCATTTCAGTGTACCTCAGAGTCAGGCAGGGAGGGCAGATGCTCTTAACAGCTGCTAACCCTTGCTTCCCCTACAGAAAACAAACATGCTAAAGCCCCCTAAAAAACAAAGGTGAAGGCTGCCTCCTAACACAGAAGGGGAAGGCAGGAAGCTGCGGAAACCCGGAGGGACAGGACCAGCAGTATCTATGCCAATCTCTAGCAGGAATTTGACTGTTACAGACTACACTGAGTTAAACTCAATGTCTTGTGTATGCTAGCCAGGCATTCACCAGGCTATACACCATCCTTCGAATGGTGACAAAATCCATTTGTAATTCATTTCTGACTAGGAAGACCCTCCCCCCCTCCTTCTCCTCCTCTCCTCCTCCCCCCCTCCTTCTCCTCCTCCTCCTCCTCCCCTCCCCTCCTCCCCTCCTCCTCCTAAGATCAAAGCTTTGGAATGACTTCAGCCTTGTTGGTCTGTGACTCCTAGACCCCCTCCTCTGCTCCACTGCCCTGGAGCTGCGAGACTTGCCATCAGCACTCTACACCAGGACCCTGCTGCTACTCAGAAGCTTCACGGCTCCACTTCTGCTCGGATTCCCACTGAAGGAAACCTAACAGCAAAGAAATCGAACCTGGCCGAGACCCCTAGGTGGCAACGCTAACATAAGAAAGAATGTTCCATTTGTTCGAGTTTAACGGCTACAAGTCGTCACTCCCTTCAGGCAGAAGCTGATGCTGTCCCAACAGATGCCACGTTCCCTCTAACATGCCACACACCCATGGGTCTGCACAACTATCCTTGGGTGTCAGTATCCATGAGGAACGAGTTCTGGGTTCCTGGATACCAAACCTTTCAGATGATCAAAGACCTTAAGTGAATCATCACACCCTTACAATAGCCCACACGTTCTCCTGTGTACTATGTCTGGTAATACTGATGGCAGTGAATACCATGAAAACCACTACTATATTGCATTGTTAGGGGAATAATACCAAGAACAAAGGTTACAGGAGCAATTTACTTCCCAAATATTTTCAAACCACAGTTATCTGGATTCGAGGATGCTACTGCATGGATGTAGAGGGCAGCTCCACTCGAACTAATCCTGCCACGTTCAATGATCCACAGCTGAAGGTGGGAGCTGTCTGGATTTTTGGAATCACCTGTAGCAGCTAACAGGGTTTAGGAAGTGAATTCACTAGAGAATCAGATATGGGCATTAATTTACTAAGTACAGATTATACTACTGACACTACAGACGTGACAAGATAAGAGACCCCAACATTTTTAGAAACCCCTTTAAAAGTTACCGTTATGGAAGAAAGTCAGGATGATACTACAAACCATTCATGAACTCCCTAAAGACTGAAATGCCCACTGTGTGCAGGTCCTCTGCGAGGCCAAAGGTCAAGATGGATACAGACCCTGCTGGGAGTGAAAGAGTAGACAAGCCCTCGAGGCAAAGGCAGCAAAGAAACAGACAAACCAGCAGAAGAAAACAGGCCCAGAGGGAAAGGGCACAGTGGAGGGCACGGAGGACACGCACTGTTCCCTTTGGGAAGAAACTGGTTGGCTTGTCCTACCTGTGCTGGACAGTTTTATGTCAAGTTAACATAAGCTAGAGTCGCTGGAGAAGGAGAGAATTTCAGTTGAGGAAATGTCTCCATAAGATCTGGCTGAAGAGCATTTTCTTAATTAGTGATTGATGGGGGAGGGCCCAGCCCATGGTGAGTGAGGCCACCCCTGGATTCTGTAAGAAGCAGGCAGAGTAAACCTCAGAAAGCAAGCCAGTAGGCAGCAGCCCTCCTAGGCCTTTGCATCAGCTCTGGCCCCCAGGTTCCTCCCTTGTCTGAGTTTTTGTCCTGACTTCCTTCTATGACAAATGACAAAGTGGAAGTGTAAGCCAAAGAAACCCTTTCCTCCGACCCACTTGCTTTTGGTCACGGTGTTTCAATGCAGCAATAGAAATCCTAAGACATTACCTAGACAATGTGGTCCACCACAGAGCTCCAGAATCTAGATGCCTGTAAATGTCCTGAGTGGGGAGAGACACGGGTGGGCCAATAAGAATGGCCCCTGGAGACTCATACTTGAACACTCAGGGAGTGACATTAGGAGGTGTGGCCTTGTGAAGGAAATGTATCACTAAGTGTGGACCTTGGCATTTCAGAAGCCCAAGCCAGGCCCAATGTTTTGTTCTTCTGCTTGCTGCCTGCCAATCTAGATGTAGACCTCTCAGCTCCCTCTCCAGCACCATGTCTGCCTGCATGCTGCCATGCTTCCCACCATGACAATAATGGACTAAACCTCTGAACCTGTAAGCCAGTCCCAATTAAATATTTTTCTTTATAAGACTTGCCATGGTCATGGTGTCTCTTCATAGCAATAGAAACCAAAGCAGACAGCTTACCTGAGCCATGGAAATACAAAGCAACTTTTAGAAAAATGGCGAATTCAACCATAATGAAATCAAATCCTAAATAAGTCTTCATGCACACTTACAAAAGGCAGAATCTGATTTCGATTTCTTTTTTTTTTTTTTTTTTTTTTTTTGGTTTTTTGAGACAGGGTTTCTCTGTGTAGTCCTGGCTGTCCTGGAACTCACTCTGTAGACCAGGCTGTCCTCGAACTCAGAAATCCGCCTGCCTCTGCCTTTCGATTTCTTTTTTTTTTTTTTTTTTGGTTTTTCGAAAGGCAGAATCTAAAAGGCTCAACACAAAGTAAGTAGCAAGTCCTACTGGGTCCACAGAACCTTCAGCTGGCAACAAAAGCATCCCAGGACAATTCAGCCTTAACCTGCTGTATTAGAAGTACAGTGAATGGATAAAACCTGCATCCTTGGCCCGAGGATGTGACCTAGCAACCAAGACCTAGCTTCCATCCTCAGCACCACATAAGAGTGTGGTGGTGCATGCCTATCATCCGAGCAACTGGAAGGGGCTCAAAGTCAGACTCCATAGAGTTTGAAGGTAGCTTCGGCTCCACGAGACCACAGGAATTCACCTGGTTTTCATTTTCTGACCATTCCAGATGTGTATCCATTCCAGAGCTCGGTTGCTTTGTTTTGAGACAGTATCCTTGTATACCCTAGACTAACCTTGAGCTCGCTAAGCACTGCAGGCGTACCTTGACCCTCCTTACAGGGCACATACTTTAATAGAGAACTTAAGCAGCTAGGTTGTTTACAAACCTGGCAAGTGACCTGGGGACTGACAGCACTGAAGTCGGGATGGAGACAAGGTGCTGGTTTCTTTGTATGAATGTTTTGCTTGCATGTTTGTCTGTGTACATGTACGCCCAGTGTCCATGAAGTACAGAAGAGGGTGTCAGATCCCCTGGTCCTGGAGCTGCAGATGGCTGTGAGCCGCCATTTTTAAATAGCTAAAGAACCATTGAGGAAAGAGGGCTCTACTGTTTCCACTTGAAGGGAAGAGCAATGCTCAACGTATAAAGGGAACTGTTCTCTGCTTCACGGATTCAGACGTTCCTAGAACTGTGGGGGCTGAAGATAAAACTGGACTGCTTCACCATTTTTCACGGCCGTTGTCCACGAATCCACAATGCAATCTGGAAATCCTGTGTGATACAGGTTAGCCTAGAGGATCAAGCCGCTTCTTTCAGAAAACCTGATCACAACCCCTATCTTCAAATAAAAATAGTTTCCTTCTCAACTCATCTCTGGCTTCTCAAGACAAATATCCCCAAGGCAGGTGGGGATGACAGCACACAGCTTGAAGTTCCAGCAGTCAGGAGGCAGAGCCAGGTTGAATCTAGCCTGGTCTACATATGGACAACCTCCAAGCCAGCCAGGCTGATGATGAGATGATATCTAATAGAACAGGACAAAGATTCCCTAAGAAATCTTGCCTGTTTCCTGGGTTTTCTTTCTGCCTAAATCAACCCCTATGCCCTGGGTTCTTTGCCTCTGTCTCACATCGCACCCTTTGGCTTTTCTGCTTTCCCCAGATAGTATTGGTCTCTGCTTTTCCCTTGAGCAAGATTTGATAACTTCCTTTAACACGAAGCACACTAACCCTAAGAGTGTGTTAAAGCTCATGAGGTCAGAGGACAATATATAAAGCTCGGTCAGTGTCTGACAGGTGGCAGGTCTTGTGGGAACATTGTTGAATTTACATTTCTTAACTGAACGTTTACAGGGATCACTTAAGTAAATCCTTACAGTTTACTACACTTACTCAGAGGACCTTGTACACACCTTCCTCCTTCAATCAGAGAACAGTGGAAGGATTAATTTATATGTGGCTTTAGTGAACAATCATTACAACAATGGAGCAAACATAAAAAAAAAAAACCAAACAGCCAGCACTTGGGGAGCAGAGACTAGAGGAAAGTTGTAGGTTGGAGGCCAGTCAGGGCTTCCAGTGAGACCTGCATTAACACCTCATGCTACAACAACTGAACAATGGAAGAAAGGTAGGGCTGGCTGCATTACAGAAGTATTGAGGTTAACAACGTGAACTGCTTCCTCTTTCTTAACACATAATTACCCAACCGTTTAACAATTACTCTTTATTAACTATGCCTGATGACTGCTATCCCATAACTATCCTGAAATGTACTTCAGAGCAGTCACCTTCCACAGCCCCGAAGTCTCCCTGCTGAAGTGGAGGGTCATCTGCTCACACTCTGAAAACATTAGGATGAACAGAGCTTACAAGACCAATTCTCCAAAAAATGATTTTTAAAATTTTTATTATATTTTAGGGGTGTGTGTGTGTGTGTGTGTGTGTGTGTATAGAGGTGAATGGAGTTGCCTGTGGAGGTCAGGGACATGGGGTTCTGAGGCTGGAGTTATATGCTGTGGCCCTGGGAATCAAACCAGGTCTTCTGAGGATCAGGAAGCACGATTAACCACTGAGCCATCTCTTCAGCCCCCTCCAATAAATGATTTTAAATATGCAAGTCACTCAGGAAAGCTATGTAGTTTCCTGACTGTCATTGATGCCAGGATTGAGCAAGACAATGGTAGCAGCTTTCTATTGGTATTTCAAACAATCAAAAGCTGGTCATTCATTCATTGTCTTCCTCTAAATTTTCAGTTAAAAGTATCATTTGAATTCCTTGGGCCAAAAAGTTAGGTCCACTTCCTTGCATCTGTCAATCTTTCATCACTTATCAGTGGCAAACTGAAAATGATTCTAAAAGGGCTAGTGAGGCGGCCCGGGAGGGAAGCGCATTTGTTTGGAGGCTTGATAACCTGAATTTGATCCCCAGATCGCACAGTGGAAGGAGAGCTGATTCCCACAGCTGTCTTCTGACCTCTACATGCACAGGCACTTTAGTTGTGTCAAGGCCCCTTCTCCACCCCAACTGAGCCCTGATCACCATCTTCTCCTTCTCTCAACACCTAGTTCTCCCAAAAGCCCTATATCCAGGAAGACCTGGAAGCCCACACACTACTGCCAGTTTCCCATGTTAAGATGATTCCCATATTCATTTTATATTTATACTCCTCGTCTGAGTTCACAGTACTGTGTTCACAGATCTGTTGATCCACTCTCCTCTACCCTGAGAAATATCTGTGAATATTAGCTTTGGAATGGAAAGGGATTCAGTGTTTTCTGCCACAGCAAGTTGGAGGATTTGCTGCTTTGGGTCTGTGGCAAAGCATGATGGAAGTATGTGTTAGAATGAACTGCCACCTTCTAGTGACTGGGAAGCAGAGAAGAGAGGCTGATGCCCTTCAAGGACCTCCTCAATGACAAGATCTTGGACCAGAATTCCACCTCTTAGACGCTCAGCCACAACCTACCAGCTTCTTGGAAGACTGTGGCAGGAGCATTGAAGGTTAGAACCAGCCTCCAATGCAAAGTCTATTCAAGATCAGCTTGGGCAACGACACTCTGACTCAAAATTTTAAAGAGTAAAGACAAAAAGAAGGGCTAGGGATGTAGCTCAGAGGAAAGACCTCACCTGGCTAGAATAAGCAAGCACTTGTATTTCATCAGCAGTACCAAAGAAATAAGCAAATAAAATACAGGGTAAATTTAATGCTGTGTGTATTTTCTAATTTAGGTGCATGGTGCTAAAAATGTCTCCTACTCAAAGGGCTTCACAACTACTCTGTAAGGTATCTCCGTCAATCAGATGGTCATCTTCCAGAAAAGGAAATGAAGATCATAACCAAGTGCCTTCCACTTTAGCTCCTAGTAGGTGTTGACTCAAGGTCATAGAGCTCTTAAATTCTGCAGCCAAGATTTGAATCTCGGCAGCCCAGATCCAGAAAAAGAAGATGGGAGAGGGGCCTAGCCATCTTGTTGGGCTGCCCAAGGAACTGGTGGAAGAGAGGAAAACCTTCAGGGAGCAATGGCAGACTCATAAGCCAGTGAAAGCTGCGACAGTCAAACAGTCGCTCTTGGAACAGCAGCGAGTAAGCCCTCCCTGTTTTCTCTGGACAGGACATCGGCTCCCCGTGGTTCTCTCGGAACTGCAGGAGTGAGACATAGTTCAGGAAGAGAGGGACCACGGAGTCTTAGCTCAGCTCAGCTAGACTACAGTCAGCACTTTTGGGGGAGGGTTCAAGGGATCTCTACTTGTGTATCTGAGGATATTTACAATAAAAAAGTGATGTCAAAAGGATTTGACCAAGAAGTGTCAGCACATGGAGTCTGCCTGCAGTGTAAATTCCTGCTGGGTATTTTAAATGCACTGATCCTTTCCAGCATGTTCCAGAAGGTCCCTATGTATACTGCCTCAATATAATAGGCTTTAGGGCAATTGTATGTGTGTGTGTGTGTGTGTGTGTGTGTGTGTTTCTCTATATTGGACAAAGCAAATTGTTATCTCTAACCAAGGCCCTCACTATGACTGTCCTGAGACCTGAGCTCTTTACCCCTCTTAGGCTCCTTTCTAAGAGAGCAGAGGTTCTCAACCTTCCTAATGCTGCAACCCTTTAATGCAGTTCTTTGTGTTGTGACCCCCCAACTATAAAATTATTTTCACTGCTACTCCATAACTGTAATCTTGCTACTGTTATGGGTCACAATGTGAACATCTGTGTTTTCCTACGGTCTTAGGTGACCCCTATGAAGGGGTCACGACCCGCAGGACAAGAACCACTGCAAGATATGAAAAGCATGACTGCATTAACATACAGGAGATACAATCTGGGCTGAATCCAACATTACACATTCACTCGCTCTACAGTCTTTTTAAACAACAAACATAAAATATTTTCGTGGCCTTCTAAGATGTTGTGAGGTCCACGGACAGTTATTACCGTGCCTAACGGGGCTGTCACCTGGAGCCTTTTTAAAAACACTCGTGCCTAGGAACACCATGACAGCCTTCACTTCAGTGCGCTTCTCAGCATCTTCCTATCTGCGGGTTGGAACCAGCTGCAGGTGCCACGCACCCTGATTCTGCCCTGAGCCCAGCGACGCAGTGCAAGCCTGCAACCCCAGCCCTCGAGAGCCGGGACAAGCGCAGCCTCGGATCCCGGAGACCCTGTCTCAACAACGAAGAGTGTGCAGTTGCCCTTGGAGACGCGGGCAGCAGCTCCATGCCTGCCTAGCCTGGCAGCGAGGGAGCAGCGCCCAGCATGGCGTGGCAAGGCACTTCGCAAACGCTGAGCTTAAACAAGGCCATCCGATTTCTGCAGCAGCTCTTCACACCAGAGCCCCAGGCCGACTTTGTCCCCGCTCTCTCCCTCGGAGGTCCCCAAGGTCACCTGGAAACAGCCCTCCCACCTCTCACCCGCGTCTCCGAGGCCGCCACCCACCGACAGTCTTCGGAAAGCTCCGCGTGAGAAAACTCCCGACTCCGAGTCCAGGGCCAGCGCGGCGGCAAGTCAGCGCTGTCAGCGCGGAGACCGAAGCCCGCTGCAGCAGGCTCATGGCCGCCATGGCTACACCGGCCACGGAAGGAAGTAGGGAGGGCTAAGGGAGCCGGGAGGGACAATCCACCAGTGAGGGCGAACGCTAGAGGAGGCCATATTGAGTGAGGGCAGCGGCCGGTTCCAGCGAGCTTCACAGGCAGGCGCTGGCGGACAAAAGTGACGACATTGTAGGTGGGGCGCCCAAAGAGAGCTCTGTAAACTCTATGGCAGACTTGGGAGATCGAAGCGAGAGCCGTGGGAGCGGCCATGTTTTGTAAGGGCAAAGCCTGTTCCTGTTTGCTTCACTTGCCTCACGCCGACAGCGGAAGTGACCTCGTGGACACCGACACTGTGGGTCTCCATTAGAAACATGGCTGCGACCAGTCTAGTGGGTGTTTGTAGAAGAGCCTCAGCGTTCCTGAAGGCAGCTTGTTCCCTAGTAAATCCCAAGGACGCTGCTCACTCGGGGTAAGTGGTGAGAGAAGAAATGACTGCCTCCGCCTTTGGGCGCTTCTTGCAGGGTGCAACAGAGCTCTAGACAGGCCACCGCGAAGGCTGAGAGCGTGACCTTGGAGTCGCCTATCCTGGCGCACCCCCGCTAGTCCTCCTGCGTTCTGTCGCCGCGGGCGGTGGGAGCATCCGCTGCTCGGTGCGGGGCTGGGTCGGTTGGGAAGGTTTCCGAGGAGTCCTGAGCTGTGAACGGAAGGCTTCCCCCGGCGTCTTTGTACACAGATTGCCGGGCAGATGTTAAGTGATGAGCGTAGCTACGGCAACAGAAGCTGCATCTGCGAGCGTGAGAATGACAGCTTACTCCTCACTGACACTTGCCAACAGGGAGCCGAGTTTTAGAAATAGTAGAGAGCAGATTAATTGAAGGAAGCAGTCCATGTCCGGTTGAACAGTCAGCTATCGTGCATCTATTATCTTCTATATTATTACACTAACTTTGCAAATTAGCTTTTTAAAACCTTGCAGAGTTGTAATTTGACCAGGGTGGCAAACTTGAATAAATGATTTCGTCTTCCATTATCTTTTTTCCTTAAGAATGAGCTAATTTGAGGCTGAAGAGATGGCCTAGTGTTTAAGTGCATATGTTTTCTTGCAAAAGACCTGAGCTAGTGTCACTAACTCGGCTCATGGTGGCTCTCTAACATCTTTAACTCCAATTCCTGGTGATCTGATGCCTTCCTTGACCTCTGAAGGTATCAGGCACACACATGGTGCACATACATGCAGGGAAAACATTCAGATACATAAACCTTACATTTGTTAATGAAATTATTTCAGTGTGTGTGTGTGTTTGTGTTTTGTAAAAAATAAATACCTGTCACTCAGAAAAGAGGCAAAATATTTTAAAGACAGTAAAACCAGTTATGCATTCATAGAACACATTGCCTTTTCTTTTTTAATGTTGCAGGGATACACTTGATGTGCGACTATTTCCCCAGAACAACAGAAGCGTTATTAGAGTAACAGCCACCATATACCCTTAACCCATAGTAGCCAGTCAGTCTTTGGCGCTTGGTCACATTTTTCAAGATGCCTGGATTTATGCTCTTTTTTTCTGCACTGTTGGACAGAGGTCAAAATTCAATCATAGAACCAAGGACATTGCCTTACTAAGTATGACCCCGTGGTCACACTCTGGAATACAGTGTTATTATCTAGCATATAATCCAAAATAAAAACAGGACTTGCCCTACTAATCCCTTTCCTTTTTTCTTTCCGCTTCATTGTCTCCATTCAGTTCCATTCTTTTTTCAGGATCCAGTGAAGGATCACTTAGTGCAATAGTTGCCATTCATCCAGTGTTTCTTTTTCCCTTTGTCATGACACTGGCAATTTGGGGTAGGATTTAGTTTTTTTAATTTTTTTATTATTATTTCATCACAATTAGTTTCAAGTCAGGAGTCATGGATGTAGCTCAGTGGTAAGAGTATAGCCCTTACCCAGCATGCCTAAGGCCCTGGGCTCAATCCTTAGTACACGGGAAGCAGACATAAACTTCAGTCAAATACTCTTGGTTTGGAAGACAGCACTTGTGAAACATTTTACATTTTGTTTTAAGGTCATTTTATCAGTTCATTAAGTGCTTTTAAAAACATAATTTCTAAATATATATACACACACACACACACATACATATATATATATATAATTATGCATAAGATTTTCATGCAGTTATAAAGCATTGTATGTTTATGTAACTAATGACTCTTTAATACCAAATTCAATAGATATCTTCATCAGTGAGCTCCTGCCTATTGTGTCTGTGTCTCTTGTGTAAAAGTTTCTAGACACAGAATTCCGGGATTAAAGGAGAGAACATTGTGCCTTTTGAATGTTGCTACATTGACTTTCAGAATGGTTTTGATCTGTTCATAAATTTAGTTGCTACAGTGGAGGAAGCACCTAAAAACTGTTACTCTAAAATATAATTGTGGGATCAGCAAGATGGCTCAGGAGGTAAAAAGTGCTTGCCACTCAAGCCTGGTGACCTCAGTTTGATCCGAGGAACCTAAGCAGTAAAAACTGGGCTCAGTGACAAACATCTCCAATCCCAGCATTCCTGGGCCCAGAAAGGAGGTGGAGAAAGAGGAAGCACCCAAAAGCTCTCAAGCCTGCTGTCCTGAGTATTCAGCACAGCAGCATAAAAGAGAAAGACTGTGCCTCAATGAGGTGGAAGAGAACCAACACTCCTGTTGTCTTCTGACCGCTACATGTGTGTCATGCACATGAAAGCACGTACTCACACACACATGCACTAACAGTAAAAAGATAGACATATATAATTATGTACATATGTTGTCTGAAACTATAGGGTAGCCATCCGTACAATAAAAAATACTTTCTCATGCACTAAAAGAGCTTACCAATACTAGGGTAAATATCCTGTGTAGAATTTTTGACATTGTAATAAACAAATGTTTCTTGCTAATAAAATCTGAACGTTATAAACTTTGTTCTTTATTTGTGTTCAGTTGCAGGTCTTCTCTTAGTTTGTTACTTAAGAACACACCACATGTCACATCTTTTCTCCAGTGTAAATTACTTCATACCACATTGTCAAGGAAAGGACTAGAAGAATTTTTTGATGACCCAAAGAATTGGGGGGAAGAAAAAGTCAAATCTGGTGAGATATATAGAATGGTCTATAGTAATTGACTGTGCTCTCCATCATCCTAGGGTTATCCAATTTAAAATTTCCTTTTAAAATTTCCTTTGGTTTTTAAAGGTAACTGAAGTAAAACTTCCTTGGCTGGTTGGTGGGCTTCGTGCTTAGACGTGTTAAGTAACATGAGGCTTGAGTTTCTTTTAGTTGGCTTTTTTTTTTTAATAATAATTAAAAATAGTTTGAAGTGACATTAGGAAAAGAAAATGCATTTGACACAAATACGAGCAGTCTTTGCCGGTCATGTTACTGATATTTTCATGTTAGTATTTAATTGAATTCTAATTGTATATAATATGATAATCCTGTTGCATCTTTTATAGATACAGACACATTGAATTTTGAGAGTGAGTCCTCAGTCCGGACATAGAACTAGAACTGTCACTTAATGTCACACGTTTCTCCTTCTCACAGGAGCTTCATGGACCTGCCAGCAGCTGAGGAACAAAAGTAACGAAGACTTACATAAGCTTTGGTGAGTGATCTGCGTACTGAAACATGACAGTCCAACAGCAGGGTCAGCACTACCCCTGTACGAGGCCCTGGCCAAGCGGTCTGCTGTCATGGGGCAGTGGGTGACTGCATGAGCTTATAGAAAGGTGGCAGTGGATTGCATTGAGATATGTGTCACATTTCGAAGGTATCGGAACTTTAGATTTCTGCAGTAGTGCTATGAGTCAGACCGCTACCATTACACCAGTAGTGTCAGGAAGCAAGGTCAGAAATGACACGGGGACTGGCTGGTCACAGTTACACTGCCCTCCCTTTCCCCCTTCCTCATTAACTTATTAATATAAATGCTGATGGGAAGCAGATAAAGACCTTATACACTTCCGTATACTTAGTCCTGAAGGTGACTCACCTTGCACTTGTTAGAATGAACCCTAATACCTGCAACTCATAGGAGCCTTAAACCCTAATTAGGAACAGGAGGCTCCGTTTCCAGGATAATGAAGTAACAACAATTAAACAAAATGTGGGGTCTTTAATATTAACCACATGCACACAGAAAGGATTGACAAAGAAAGCCGCAATCCTGTCAGAAATCTGCAAAAGTAGAGCTTGGACTCACTGAGGTCCAGAGTTCTGTTGCCCCCACTACACCCCTGTTTCTTTTCCCACCTCATTTGTTGCGAAGGCTGTTTAAAAACTGGAAATATTGAATAGAAGAAAGGGCATGTCCCATTTCAAGCAGGGTTCTTCCTGTTCTAAAAGAACATTCAGAAGATGTCTCTAGCCAGGCGGTGGTGGCGCACGCCTTTAATCCCAGCACTTGGGAGGCAGAGGCAGGTGGATTTCTGAGTTTGAGGTCAGCCTGGTCTACAAAGTGAGTTCCAGGACAGCCAGGGCTACACAGAGAAACCCTGTTTCGAAAAACCAAAAAAAAAAAAAAAAGATGATGTTTCTAACTAAAGTCTCACCAGTTATTCACAGCTTCTGTCTTTCTTTTTATTCCCTATTTCATGGCCCAAGTTTTCGTCTGTTATCCTGGTGGGTTGTGTCAAAGACTGTGTCAGTTGGGAATGTGAGTAGATTGTTCTGGCACATGCCCCTGCTGTCTTTCATTGCAGTATTTAGCCCAAAGCTTGTTTTGTTTAAACCATATTTGTTTTGGGGGAAGTTTCCCATGATCTGTGTAGGCTTTTGGCTTCTCTTGAATAATCAAGTCTCTGTGCCATCCCTAGCCAGGCTGTGGAATGGAGCTACCCAGCCCCTCAGCTGTCGCCAACACGTAATCTACCTCACTCACTATGGTTACCTATCTGGGAACTATAGTAGACATTTGATTTTTTTTTTTTTTTTAAGATTTATTTATTATATGTAAGTACACTGTAGCTGTCTTCAGACACTCCAGAAGAGGGAGTCAGATCTCGTTACGGATGGTTGTGAGCCACCATGTGGTTGCTGGGATTTGAACTCTGGACCTTCGGAAGAGTAGTCGGGTGCTCTTACCCACTGAGCCATCTCACCAGCCCTGACATTTGATTTTTTTATTCCCTAATTTGGAGGATTCATTCTCAAAGAATAACATAGCCTTTACAAAACCCATCCATACTGTGCTTCTTATAGAAAAGTAAATTTTAGTAAATCGTTGATTGAAAAAGGGCAACAGCACTCACTGTGCTAAAACCAGCATCTGCCACTCCTGCTGCCAGGACTGTCTGCATCTGAGTATAAAGCTCCCGCTCCTCTGTCCTGCTCGTACTGCCCTCCCTCCACAGGTACTGCAGTAATTCTGAAGCCGAGGTACTCACAGCACCCCTTTCCCCAGTGTAGCCAGGACAGTGCTTTAGAGTTTGGCTGCCTTGACTCCCCCATAGCAGGAAGTCTTCCCTGGTCACCTTAGCTCTAGAGGAGGTGCCTCATGTCCATACCATAACTGTTCTAATAATGTCATCTCCCTAACCCAGTAAGCCACCTTGGAAATGGCATGGCAGGCTAGAGGCAGAATTTACACACAAGTCTGGGATGTGAACCCAGAATTTGCGCTGTGACCCATGGTCATAGTCCCTGACCCCTCTGAGCTGTCTGCATTAGAGAGGAAGCTAGCACCAACCTCTCTCTTGGGTGTGAAGAGTGTTTGGCACTCGGGCATGCAATGGCTGCACGGTAGACACTGTTCATCTCACTTCCCTGTGGCATGGACAGACTGTGCCTGGCGCCTTTATGACCCTCTGGCACTCCACACAGGACGCAGCACAGAGTGAGCTGGAGGGTGGCTCTTCACGATGGTGCTGTGCGAGCTTTCTGAAGGACTGCAGGACTTTCTCGGCTTTTCACTTTGATGTAAGAAATCACTACTGAATGAATCACATCACAGCTTTGTGTTTGGTACAGGTATGTCCTTCTGAAGGAAAGAAACATGCTTCTAACTCTGGAGCAGGAGGCCAAGAGACAGAGGTTGCCAATGCCAAGTCCAGAGCGCTTAGAAAAGGTAGGCTTGTGGACGGGCGCTCAGACCCCGGCCTGCCAGGGTAAAGCTGAAAGGGAACGAGGTCATGCTTCTTACATTTCTTTCCAACAGTTGCACAGGAGAGCATTTTGTCCCAAGTGCTAGGCGCCTTCCCTGTTCCCTCATTCTCAGTTGCTGCTTACAGATGGGTATTGACTTTTATCCTGAGCAGCTCCCTGGGAGTAAAATGGCCAGGGCGTAAGCTAAGTCTGTAGTGAGCTGCTTTCAGGGGCAGTCATGTATGGCAGGTTCATCCACGGAGGCAGCCCTGTGTGGGGAGCTCGTGCCCTGGAGCCCACATTCCGTCCCCAGTATCCCAGACAGAAAGTGGCCATCGCACTCACGTTCCAGCTCAGCATGGCCATTCTCCAGCAGCACAGCCCACTTCTTAGCTGGCGGTTCTGTTGTTTCACCCCTAGATTGTTTTAGAGCTCAGCACTTGATTTTTCTATCATGTGTAGCCAGTGAGAGCAGAGCCGCCGAGCTTTGTACCCGCCATAGTACTGAGCCTCACCTCAGCTCACTTGCCTCCCCTTCCCTTCCCCACACCATCAATAAGCATTTGCACATCCTGCCTGCAGATGAAAGGCCACGTGTGACACAAGTGTGACACCATGTGTCTGCCTAGCCCAAGGGTGTCCTTGGCTTGGACAAGGGCAGCAGAGGTTGTCACTTCTCCTTAGCTTGCTGCATTCTCAGACTGAGTGCTAGTACTGTGTGCCCTCGGAAGCAAGGATTCAGAAAAGAAAGGATAAAACTTCCAACAGACACCCGTGAACACTCATCAAAGGCTTCTTACAAAATACAGTAAAGGGTGGTTTCTAAAAAAAAAAAAAAATAAGTTCCCGCTTTGTGGATCTCCTAGAGTTCTTTTGGAATGCAGTTGCAGGTGACGGCTAAAGTTAGCTCTCTTCTTCTCACCGCAGGTCGTTGATTCCATGGATAACTTAGATAAAGTTGTCCAGGAGAGGGAAGATGCTCTAAGGCTTCTTCAGACCGGTCAAGAAAAACCCAGACCTGGTGCTTGGAGAAGGGACATCTTTGGACGAATTGTCTGGTACATGACTATACTGACTTCTAAGAGTGGAGACGGGTGGCCTGGTTTCCCCTCTCAGGACCTTTAAAACTCCTCTCTTGTGGATATATTAGTGGTCTTATATAAAGAGAGGTCCTCATCCCCTAAACTACAAAGTGTTTTGTCTTGTAAAACAAATTCCAGACCACACAACCCATCCCCTTGGGTTCTTGTCTTGTATAAATCATAAGTTCTTTCAAGAGTTTCGTGAATTCTTCTGACAGATACATCTGACAGAAAAATCAGCCTATATAGATTCTAAAATTCAAAGAGCTAATTTCAGGTACACCTCTGCCCACCTTGTGCACTAAGAACTTGGGGCTCTTGAGAGTTCTAAGCAACAAAGTCAGATTGTTCGTTTCACTAGCATCTGGATAAGTCCTGGACCAAGTAATGAACAGCTTACCTCCTTCTGGGGAAGGATCTGAGATTCAGCTTAGACACTGAGGAATAAAGGAGAATCCACTAACTCGGGGACATGTACTGTCCTAAACATGAGTCCGCAAGTGGAGAAGCTTGAAGCGTCTAGACGTTTTCCAAGCTCAGGACCTTATATATAGCACCTCTCACTTGATGTGGAATTTCAGCCATCCTGTCAGGAACCATCTAATCCAACCAGAAAGAGAGAAATTGCCAAAACCTCTCTTAAAAACTCATCCAAAGAGCCAAGCAGTGGTAGCACATATCTTTAATCTCCGCACTGGGGAGGCAGAGGCAGGTGGATCTGAGTTCAACACCAGCCTGTGTTGGTGGTCTACAGAGTGTGTTCCAGGACAGTCAGGGCTACACAGAGAAACCCCGTCTCAAAATAAATCTTCCAAGGGCTTAGGGATGTAGCTCTGGTTGAAAATCTCTAGCATGTAATATAATTTTAACTGCATTTCCTAATAATTTTAAAACTGCTTTTAAAAAATTTTTTACTTTACCTGTTTGTGGGTGTGTGTACTGTTGGTGCATGTGTGGAGGTCACAGGGAACTTGCTCAGCATCTCACTGGCCCTTTTTATGTAATAATTTTTATTTGGTTTAATTTATTAGAGACCAATTAGAAAACAGTGAAAATTGAGGTAAAAATGTATCAAATATTTTATGTAAAGCAGTAACTTCCCTTTTTTGGCAGGTACAAATTCAAGCAGTGGCCTATACCTTGGTACCTAAATAAAAGATACAACAGGAGGCGGTTCTTCGCAATGCCTTATGTGGATCGCTTTATCAGGTGAGCAGTGTCCTCATGGTGAAGCAGCCTTACTCCAGATGGCCTGTGACCTGAGCTTCCTTTACACCTTGGTTTCTACTACATGAGGAATATGTTTTCATTACTTTGAAAAAAGAAATAGCACCAGGTTGAAACAGGAGAAAATTGATGCCATATATCTAAAACCTTCTGTGCATAAAATCACTGTCCCAATAGTGTGTACGTATCCTTTTGGAAGGTGTATGGCTTCTGTATGTCTGGAAATGAGGGAAGTTCGACAGTACCATGTGGAGTGTAAGCTCCTTATTCCAGGGCTAGTGGAAAGGGGTGTCGGCAGCACTGAGATAGTGCTATGCTACGGACTGCCACCTCAGGGTTTCCTGTGGCAGACTGCCTTCAGTTCTTATGAGACAAGGAGAGTACGGTGCTTGTACATAACTGTAGTTGGCAACATCCACCAGCTAGATGATCCTTAGGGAACTAGGTATGGCTCTTCCACCCACCCACTCACCCTTTTTCAAAAAGCTTTATTTCTTTTATGTATATGAGCACACTGTCTCTGTCTTCAGACACACCAGAAGAGAACATCAGATCCCATTACAGATGGTTGTGGTCACTGTTAAAGCTTGATTTATACACACTATGTGCTGCCGACATGACTGATGCTCTTATAGAGTTGGCTAGGATGTTTTGAGAAATGGGGGAATGGTTTTGTCTAAGTTGCTGTTTTTATTCTAGACTAAGAATTGAGAAACACGCCCGCATTGAAGCAAGAAAGAGAAGTTTACAGAAAAAGAAAGAAAAAATTCTCCAGGCAAAGTTCCCACATCTCTCTCAAGAACGGAAATCAAGTACTGTCTAAGATGAGGCCCAGAAGTCTGGTTCCATTGTTCTTAAAGTCTGTGTCCTGATGTGAATATCTGTTAAGCAGTTTATAAAGAAATGTTGTTCTTCTAGCTAACATGGCATCTTCATTAGCTCCACAAGTAATCTTCCTTCTACCAACCCAGGCAGAGTGCAGGTCCAGTTCCCACCAAACAGGTCCTGACATCTAAGCAGCTTAATGTATTGCAAATGTAATGCTGGTCGCCAGAGCAATGCTAGCAGCAAAGTCAGTTTGGAAATGCTGTTCTCACCAGTAGTGTTAAACTGTGAGGGGGAGGGAGCTGAAGAGGGCTCAGAGCATAAGAGCACTTGTTGCTCTTCCAGAGAACCCAGCAACAGATAGAAAAGCTCATAACCTCTGTAACTCCAGTTTGTAGGGAACCAACACCATCTTCTGGCTTATGCAGACAGCAGGCACTAACTAGTGTGGTGCAGATGTCCATGCAGGTGAATTAACCATACACATAGTTGTTAGCAGGAAAGGGATGTGGACACTGGTAGTCAAACAGTTGATTGCTTTCCCACATCAAGTAATGGTAAAAGCAGCACTGACAGCAGCCAGTCACACAGACAAATCCAGAACCTTCTAGGACAGCAGTGATTTTTATTTAGTTTTGTAGCCTAAGGTACAAAGCACAGGCAGTAACCTGTACTTGTCAATAAAGAGGAATTCCACCAACCAACCCCCAGGAGAGCTGCAAAGTTCTTACTGAAAGCAAAATATTTAGACAAAATAGACATTCATACAAAATTATAAAATGCCTGTAATAAGAATAAGTGCATTTCAAGGAAAGCACAAACTCATTTAATTTATAGAGCCAGTTAAAGCCTTAAAAAATTTAAGTGGAAATTGAAATATGCAAACATGTATAAACATTCTACAAAAGATGGTCATCTTTTCCTGAGTGTACTAAAGCTACAGACGTGAGGTGACGGGCAGGCAGGGTGGAGCCCTCAAGGGCATTTTCTTTCTACACACTGCTTCCCTCCTTCTTCATATTCCTGTTTGGAAATCCACATCTGTTGAAAGGTACCCTGTAAGATGGGAAGAAGCACAGCAGAATTACGCCTCACTTTTTATTAGAAGGTGGTGCTTGGTACTCCTAAAGGACCCTAACTGCTAACCTGTTACCCTCCTCCTCCAAAACAGTAGTGCCCCTATTCCGCTGCCGTCTTCTGAGACGGGCCAGAGACGCTGTGTAGCCTGGCCTTTCAGGTCTGAGAGAACACCAAGCCCCTCTATACCTGGTACATCAAAAAGAAATGACGACGTGGCTGGCAAAGGCATGAGGAAGGGTCCTAAGGCAGTAGTGGGACCTCTTAGTGGTCACATGCCAGTTACTTCAGGTCCTCTGAGGGAAAATGGGATGCCCTACATCTCACACACTCAACTCAAGGTGGACTCCTGTTCAGACCAAGCACAGTGATCTCACTGGCCCCGGTTACACAGCCAACTCCTGACAGCCTCACCAGGAGGTGGGAAACAACTGAACTCAAGAAGAAATGACTCATCAATAAATGCAGTGCACCTAAGCCTGCCCAGGGCCAAGACGTATTACAAACAGAGGCTCAACAGATCCCACTGAAGGGGAAGACCGTATGGGGTGACTTATTCAATGATGATGCATCTGATGTACCCAACAGAGCCAAGTGCAATGGTGTAGACCTGTAGTCCCAGCACTCAGGCTGAGGCAAGACGGCTCCAAGTCGGAGGCCAGCCTGAGGTTGCTGGAGTGGGGAGTCATTTTTATATGTAAATGGTTTTAAGCAGATACTCCTACTAGGTCCCCACTCATCTGTCAGTGTTAAGTGCAAAGATCAATGAAGCACTGAAATCATTCTTAATATTTTTACTAAATAGTATTTTTAATGCAATATTTAAGCCAAATAAGAATCTTGCTTTTAAGTTAAAATTTCTGCTTGTAGTGAAAGTTTTTATGACTCAAAATTGTAATAAACAACTGTTTCCAGAAAACCCAGAGTGGTGTTCTAGGGAAAAAAATATATATATAAACTGGGGAGAGTTACTTGTAGTACCAAGACAGACTTTTATCAATATAGAATAAATACTAAAAGAATTCTTGAGCCCCAACAAAAAGAACCAGAAAAGATGTAATTGTTCAGAGAAAAATATGGTGCACTGTCAGATGATAAAACGCTCTTTATAAACTGCTACACACAATCTTATTCTCAAAAGTTCCTCTCTCAAACCAGAGACTGTGTCAGTGGAATCTTAACTACTAACCAAAGATGCTAGAATGGAGCCACCAATCCATGAGCTGAACCTCCGCTCCACCGTCGTGTTGTTTGCAATCAGTTTCAACCGCATACTCTACAACAGATGAAGAAGTGTTAGGATATTGGGGTAGCCACAACCGCCAACCTGGGAATTCAGTGCTGAAAAACCTCTAGAGGCATGGTGGAACATGTACTTAATCCTAGCACTTGGGACACAGAGACAGGCAGATCCTAGTTCCAGGCCAGTATGGCCTACATAGTGAGTTTGAGGTCAAATAGGACTACAACAGCATCCAACACTCACACACCCACTCACCCTGTCTGTCTCTACATACACAGAAAAACAAATTAGTTTCACATGGTGTCAAATGGCTAAGCTAATAGTTGGCATAGGCTAGGCTACTTTTCACGAAAGGTCTTAATGAATATAGGGTAAGAAAATGAACTATGTGACTCAAGAGACTGGGCAAACACAGGCATGCAACACCACCACACCAGGTAGGAAGACACACTGGACTGGAAATACTGAAACCCATGCTCTAACTTTTGCTGTCAGGAAACTTGTTCAATTTCCTCAATATGACACTCCCCTGAGAGTTTTCATTCTGCAGCACTAAAGACATTACAGAGCTTGCAGTCTCCTCCCCTTGAACAGCTCTATTAAATATATTTTATGATGCTCTTTTAATCACTAACACTGTTACTCTGTAATCTCGTTTAGAGTTGTAAGACAGGATTTATATTTGTACATAATTTCTTACTGTTAAACATAAATGAACAAAGCAACAAAACCAAAACTGAAAACCTGCATAGGACAAGGACAGCCCTTACAGTTCATGCACGTACCTCCAAAGGCCCCTAGGTGCTTCATTCCTCTTCACTGAAGTCTCTCACCCACCACCCTACCCCCAGAGATCCTGCTACCGAAACTCTTTCCAATCAAAATGCCAGACCACAAGTGACTTTTGATTCATGTTCATGTCTGCAACCCCAGCACCCAGGCTGAAGGAGGCAGAATGCTGAGTAAATCAGCCTGGTCTACAATGGGACAACAACATATGCCCCATCTCAAAAAACTAAAACCTTAGTGCCTCTGTTCTGAACGTAGTGTATCACCCAGGCCAGCCTTAAACTTGGGATCTTCCTGCCTCAGCCTTGCAGTAGCTGGGAATAACAGGTTTGTATCACCTGGCCGGGGTCAATGATGTATTCAATTCACTTTCTTTAGGGTCTTTTCCTTTCCTCCTTATGAATCTGCCTCTAGGAATCTTTTTCAAGGTGTCCAAACAGGCACTCTATACAACACAAATGTGGACAACCTTTACAGTGCATTAGCGTGTGTGGTGACATAGAGCCAGAGCCAGCAAAGTGCTAGTATGGGTGTCTGTTCCAGAATGGGACTTTTCTTCTGACAATTTTCATTTTAATTACTCCCTTAAGGACAAAGGTTTCTAGATTACTCTTGGGGGCGGGGGGGGGCTTATTTAATTATTTTAATTATGTATATGTATATGCCTGTGTGAGTATATTGTACACATGAGTGCAGGTGCCTGAAGAGGCCAGAGAGGGCACTGGAGCCCAAAGTGGGTTCTGGGAACTCATGTCCTCTGCAAGAATAGCTGATGCAGGGAAGGCTGCATAACACCAGCCCCTAGTTCACTCCTCAGCAGACCTTGGGCCATCCATGCCTGCAGTTATATTTGTTGGCTTTCTATGAAATCCAACGGTCAGAACTTCTACTGCAGGTTCTCCTACACCAGTGCTTCTCAACCTCCTTGACTCCTTTGGGGGTTGAATGATGCTTTCCTATCAGGTATTTACATTATGAATCATAACAGAAAAATTGAGCCGGGCAGTGATGGCGCACGCCTTTAATCCCAGCACTTGGGAGGCAGAGGCAGGCGGATTTCTGAGTTCAAGGCCAGCCTGGTCTACAGAGTGAGTTCCAGGACAGCCAGAGCTATACAGAGAAGCCCTGTCTCAACCCCCCCCCCAAAAAAAAACCCAGAAAAATTAGTTATGAATGAGCAATGAGAATAATTGTGTGGTGGTCACAACATGAAGAACTGTATTAAAAGTCAGAGCATTAGGAAGGTTGAGAACCACTGCTCTAGACTATCATCTCCAACTCTGCAGTGTACTGACGGCAGATGTCAATCATGCCAGCGTATTAATACCCAAACAGCACTTCTGTGTAACATCAGCAACTAAAACAGTTTCTACAGAAACACTTAATACCCTGTAAGCATATTATGCCTCGTATTATTAATACACCATGTAAATTACCCCTCCAGATTCTCCTCTCCCTTGAAAATTAGCACCATATGCCCTGTGAGTGTCTATGTATGTGTGTTCATGTGTGCACACTTATATGTGAATGTGTGTATGTAAAATAATGTGGAGAGAGATAAAAGACACCGAATTTGACCTCTGGCCTCCAGAGAGATGTACATGGATGGGTTAATGTACACAGCACATACAAACATTTAAAAGAAATTCAAGTAACAGAAGAGGAACCAATAGGTGTTACATAGGACAAATAGATTATTAATAGGTATTACTCATAATGTAAAGGCACATAATTATCTATTAAATTCTACTCGGTGAGAATGGACACAACTAAATAATACAAAGAACAGAAAAACTTACTGGTGGAGTTTTCTGAGAAAGCTCTCTATTTAACCTGTCAGTGAAACTCTGTATTAGCGTGTTTCCTCCTGCTACGATCACACTGCCGTAGAGACCCTAGGAGAGAAGCAGAATCATTTCCAGATGTTTCCAGCAATCCTACAGTATTGTTAGGTGCTGGGAATTGGATCCAGCTACCAACTTGTTGTTCCATTTATTTATTTTGTATGTATGTAAGCAAGCAAGCCACAGCTTATATATGGAAATTAATAGACACTTTTGGGAGTTAATTCTTTTTCCAACATGTGGATTCTGAGAATCGAATTCAGGTTCTCAGACTCTGGTGGCAACCACCTTTACGCACTGAGTCATCTCGCCAGCCCAGAGCCACTAATGTAAAACCATTATTATTAAACTCATAATTCTTTTTTTTTAAGTTTTTTTTTATGTATATGAGTACACTGTAGCTGTACAGATGGTTGTGAGCTATCATATGGCTGCTGGGAATTGAATTTAGGACCTCTGCTGGCTCCAGTCGGCTCCACTCGCTCTGACACCAAGATTTATTATTATATCTAAGTATACTGTAGCTGCCTTCAGACACACCAGAAGAGGACGTCAGATCTCATTACAGATGGTTGTTGTGAGCCACCATGTGGTTGCTGGGATTTGAACTCAGGACCTTCGGAAGAGCAGTCAGTGCTCTTAACTGCTGAGCCATCTCACCAGCCCCAAATTTTTAATTCTTATTGGCAAACAACTACTAATATCAGAGGTACATTTTATAATATTATCCATCTTTGTTCATCTGAAAGTCATGATATTTTACATTAGACAAAACTGTTTTCTGATCCTGGCAGATAATGATGCTCTTTGGAAACATTCCTGGCCAAAATGCTTTCTCTTTTGTAGAAATGTTGCAACTTTTTTAGAACACAGGCTGAACTTCCCAAATAAAACAACTTCACACTCAGGAGGAATGTATTTACTTCACTTTGCATGTACTTATCAAAATGTAAGTGCCAGCTGCCTTTTTAACTGGCTCTGTTCTTAGCTTTAAAACCTAGTCCAGCCGGGCAGTGGTGGTGCACGCCTTTAATCCCAGCACTCGGGAGGCAGAGGCAGGCGGATTTCTGAGTTCGAGGCCAGCCTGGTCTACAGAGTGAGTGCCAGGACAGCCAGGGCTACACAGAGAAACCCTGTCTTGAAAAACCAAAAAAAAAAAAATCTACTCCAAGCATCTAAGTCATCGAAATTTTGGAATTTTGGAATAGAAAACGCAAAAATTGGGTCCCATCTACTAACGTTAAATAAATAGAAAAGGACCTCAATAACAAGCTCCACTCTTACAAATGTATTTAATTCTCTGCCTTTAAGTGACCTTGCATAAGAAAACACCAACACTTAGAGCAGAAAACTAGCTCAGTGGGCTACAGGTGCTCACTGTGCACATCCGCACATGAGTGTGATCTCTGGAATCCATGTGACGGGATAGACACTCAACGCCACAAAACTGTCCCTCCATATACAACACACACACACACACACACACACACACATCTACAAAAAAAAAAAAATCTAAACTATTACTTCCACTATCCTAAAAGTGGTATGGAGTGATAAGTCACTTGAAAGAAAATATTTTCATGGTCACCCAACAGCCTTTTGTGAGTATGGTGTTCACACACTCACATCTATTCACGTCATACTTTAAGCAAATTAACTTGAAAACCAAGATAGTATGTGGATTATAAACTAAGTGGATTATGAAATAAATCTATAGCTTAGTACATTATAATATAGATGAGTATATTATATAATCAATTTGATATAGTATCAACAGTTTAAAACCTGACATAGCAAAACAAAAAAAGTCATCTAATACAATCCATGTCAAAGTTGCACACTTAAACCACACTTTCCTGAAAACTACAAGTAAAAGTCAAGGAAAATCACTAACTTCTATGTATCTTGATTTTCTACATTTTAGGAAATCTGGAGTAGCAACGCCCAAAGGAATTTTGTGAGGGTAAAGCATTCTAAGACTCTGCTGTGTCCAGTCCAGCAGCCACAACCATGTTCACAGAAGCGTTGATGCAATTCAGGAGCTCACTGGTCATATCAGTTTGTCCATCTCTTTCCAGGTGGTTATAAACAACCCATAAAGCCAGTGGCCAAACTGCAAACCAAATTTGGGGCATTTCAGTGCTCTAAGAGACAGTAACCAGGAGAGACTGGCACTTACTGGTCTGATGTCGATGTCACACATTCCAACGCTGGTTGTGACAACATGACTGACTCCCAGCATCGTGTTCCCAGACAGTCCCTAGAACGAGAATGCAGGTGTCCACAGAAAACCCACTGGCAAATTGAGTCTTATCTAGGCTTTTTAATCTCGTAATTAAATTCTCTACACAGGAAAAGCCACACCAATTCTGAAATTAGCTTTCCCACCTTTACGTTGGAAGGGTCAAATAATCCTTCAGGAATTTTCAGCCGCTCTGCCCCAAAGTCACAGTTGTAACCATTGGGGAATTCGTAGTGAACAGTTGGCATCTGGGCAGCCACTCTACAAACGGAAACAGCAGTTCACAGAAAGCAAACAACTCTGTTCAAAATTATAATCCACTTATAGAGATTAGAGTACAAACACCCAAGAGCAGCAGTCAGCATATACTGTATGTCTTCAGGCTAACACAGTCTACAACCCTTCAATAGTTAAACAAACCAAAGCCCTTATTTCTCAAGTACAGCACAGTTAGACAGAAAACGTACTGTTCGTCGTAGGTGGAGTCTGACACCTGAAGAACAGAAGCTTGAAAATCTTGGATGACGCACTGTGGACAGAAGAAGTTAGCAATCAGGTGGAACTCTCTGTATTGTGCACTGTGCGTGACAGACTACACAATGGCATCAGACCGCTTCCTCACAGTTGAGTCATTTGAAGAGGGCAGGCAACTCTTCTAAAAACTGAGCATCAGCATACCCAGTTCTACAGTTACATGGGAACTTACAATCTATAACATATATTAAATTCATTTCTACAATTATAATTACACAAGTTATTTCAATTACACCACTTATGAGACAATAATAAGAGATTAAAAACAACCAGGAACCTGTACCACTGCCCCACCAAACTCAACCAGTTTCAGAACATCATTCTTTTCCTTAAAAGTAACCTCATTTATTATCTATCTATTATCTATCTATCTATCTATCTATCTATCTATCTATCTTATCTATCTATGTTTTTTTGATACAGGGTTTCTCTGTGTATAGAACTGTCATAGAACTCATGCTGTAGACCAGGCTGGCCTCTAACTCAGACATCTGACTGCATCTGCCTCCCAAGCACTGGGATTGAAGGTGTGTGCCACCACCACCCAGTAACTTGATTTTAAAAGAGAGATTTATCACCTGAATATGACATACAGACTCATCATATCTATAGAATTTCTAGTGACTGCTGTGAAATGAACATGGCCTGCAGATTGATATGGAAAAATTCCAAGAATTTTCCATGTTCTAATACATACACCTTTGGGTGCAACATGCTCTCAGAATAAACTA
The DNA here is from genome assembly GCF_978045245.1 of Mus caroli. Taxonomy (NCBI): domain Eukaryota; kingdom Metazoa; phylum Chordata; class Mammalia; order Rodentia; family Muridae; genus Mus; species Mus caroli. The sequence continues at coordinate 129,507,596 of NW_028227258.1, forward strand.
AGTCAATTATAGTGTCATATCCTTTTACTATTAGAAATGAGTATGTATCTATGAGATGGCAATATACTGACCTCTTACCTATATAGGGCTACACATACAGACATATTTCCAGCAGAGTCTCAGTGGCCCACTGCTGGAGCAGTCACACACACTTTTTTATTTTTGATAAAAGCTAGGGAAGAAATCACACCTAAGCTATACTAAGTTCTACACAAACTGAAACCATTTTCTCAACAACAGTACAAAGTAGCATTCCTACTTCTACCCTAAAGCCATAGCCTGTCCCACTTCTTCACACTGCTGTGTAGCAGCTTGTTTGTAGGGGCTGTTTCAATAATATGGAAAGTGCTCCCCACCCCAAGCTATTCCTTTTGTCAGATATTTTTAAAAAAACATAACATGGCTGTCTCTGCCCAATCCCAAGGCAGCCCACTTGTCCCTCCAGGGTAATAAATCTCCTCTGTGTTCTTAAAAAAACAAAAATTCCTTGGACTCAACACTTTATAAAGACAGTAAGGGTAACTTACGTTGCACATGTAATTGTGCCAAGACCTTGTGACCTGAGGCAGTTTCTCTTTTCTTTTCCAGTTGGCTGGAGAGCCTTCTCGAACAGCCTCCTGAGAACACCAAGAGCACATGCTAAGAGACTTCACGAGCCAGGAGAGGAGGCAAAGGCAGGTCTCACCAAGGAACATCACATGCTGCTTACTTTTGATGCAATCATGTAAGGAGGAATGAGTTCTATATTCATTTCCTGGAAGAGTTCTCTGCACTGCATGGTAATGAAGTCTCCAGCAAGAGGGGATTTCACAATGCCTGAGAACCAAATCAAACAAGGCTGAAAAGTGGAGCCGAAAGTCTCAATTCCTTGGAACTGTAAATATATTTACACAGGAATAAGTTTCTTTTAGTAGATTAAGTAAGCTACCATTTTAAAGAGCAAAGCCATGCATTTGAAACATATTACTGGAAATGGATGTGCTCCAATAGAATCCCTGGTCTGTCTTCACTATCGATGTCAAGACCGGGAAAGTCACCTCGTGCCCTCATTAAGCAGTTACCTTGTTGAAGAACATAGCCATCGTGGACTGGAATCGCAGTGGTGTGGGTAGCTCCACTGTCCAAAATCAGCCCAGTAGAACGACCATTAGCAAATCTAGTTTAAAGCATTAAGGAAAATGAAGTATGGAAGCTCCTAGGATAGTACGGATTAAGAAAGGCTGGCTCTTGTCATGTGTAAGTCAGTTTATTAAACAGACCTTATCATTTACATGTGTAAAAAGCATGTCTAGAGATAAAAACTAGAGTAAATCATTACTCTGTCTTGAAAAACACTTGCACAGACAGGACTCCCAGAATGCTTTCTTCTTTAATTAAGCTGCTTAAAACAAACATATTGTAAACCTCCACAACTGATCAAAAGGCTTACAATAAATTGAAACATTTTTAACAGCATTTACAAAAACCAGACAAGAACAGCAAGAGGCTGTGACACCGGGTGAAGAATTCTGGAGGAGCACTGCAGGCATGGCAGCTGGGTGGCAGCCCCTGCCCTACCCCAGTACACCCCAACAAGCAACGCGAGGTGGACTCAGCAGCTGGTCAAAGAGCAGATCCCACTCCACTCATCGGCATGCTACAGGCCTGTATGAACTGGGCTTTTCACTGGCGGCTCGACTACCTGCTGAGCATTTACGATGTCCCGAGCCTGGTACCCACTAACAGTTCAGAAGAGGTAAAATACAGAGAAACGGGTGGGGAGAAGGACACAACAAAGTTGCTACTAACGCAGAAGGTACAAGCCATCTCTCTATCTTGTTTACAGAAACAGAGTTCAGTTTATCTGCGAAAAGAAAAGCTTGGGATATCCTGCAAAGATATAGAAAAAAACACCCAACCTGTTCCTGGCCCCCAGGTGCCCCCAACAGCAACCTGGGGAAGGATGTGGATGGAGCAGGAGCAAGCAGGAAATACAAGAAGCAGGAGAACATGGTGATCTCACAACTACACAACAGAGCCCCACAGTAGGGCAGAGAAGGACCATGGAGAAGCGTGCTGATTCAACACAGAATGACTTTACAAAGATTTCACAAGTGCCAGTGACCTACAGAAACGCAAGAATCTGCTAGCTGCACATCGGACAAAGGTTTACTATCTAGAATATTTACTTAACTCAGAAAACTAGACCAGAAAGAAAAGCAACCTAATCAATAATATAGCCCAATGAAATGAATACATTGCTCATAAAAGATGGCCAATGGCCAATAAATGTGAAAAAAAGCTTAACACCTTTAAAGGTATCATGAAAATACAAATTAAAACTGCAATGAGATTTCATTTCACCCTAATCAGATTGTCTGTCCACAAAAGAACAGATTAACAGAAAGAAGCCACTGAGAAAGGAGACCTCAGTGCTAGTGGATGTGGAAATCAGTCCAGCTACTATGAAATCTGTAAAGAGGATCCTCAAAAAATTAAAGTCACTACTCAGGATCCAGTCAGACCTACTAAATCTATGCCAAACGAAGGAAGTCAGGACAGCCAGCAGATGCCTGCACACCTTGCTTGTCACGGCACTGCTGTAACAGCCAAGTCCCCAAGTCAGCCCAGGCAGGGTCATCGACTTCTGGAGAGAATGCGGTGTACTCGCACGCTGCTGTTCCGCTTAGCCAGAAGGAGTGAAATAATGCCGCCTACACAGACACTGCAGATCAGATCAGTGACCCGCGGAAGCAAACACTGCGTGCACGGTGTCTCTGCAAATCTAAGAACCCCTCAGATACACTAAGAACAAAGGCACTGGCACATGTGCACTGCCCCCAACCCCAGCCCCACCACAATGCTGCAAGGCAGAGTGGGAGACAGCAAAGAGGGGCAGATGAATCTAAGCAGAGGAAGTGGGTGAATATGGTCACCCATTTGAAGGAGATATTGGATATACTTCTTGAAGGAGAAGGGACGCACCTGAAGGAGACTGTCTTTATGAAACCCAAACCCAACACTGCATACATGATTCAAAAACGGGGTGGAGAGTGGGGAAATGCCTAAAACACTCCGGTAAAAAGCTAGAAAACACTTCTTCCTCTAATGTCTTGCACACACCGAGAAAAGCTGTCTTACAGTTTAAGGATACGCCGTCAAAACTGCAGTTTTGCAAAGGAAGAATGCAGGGATGCTGTAGTGCTCAAACATCAACTCTGTCAGTTTCTCTCTCTTCGCCCTGGTGTTCCACTAGAGAAGGGAGGAAGGACCCGGGTTATCCACTGAACAGTAATTAAAGCAGTGACTCATTCCATACATTACAGAGCCATATTGGCAAAGAGAAAGAGAAAGAAAGAAAATCAGTCAGTTAAGAAGTTCCTTTTTTAAAAAATCATAAACTCTATTATTCAACAAGTAAACTGTTAGCTGCTATGAGTCCTAGAAATAAAGACTTTCCGAATCACAAGAAAATGAAGATTCTAAAAACAAAAATACTCTTAAATATTAAATCTAATAACCAAAATCCTAAATATGAATTTTCAAACACCCAGTCATCCCACTTGTAAAAAGCTAGAAAGCACTTTTTCCTCTAATGTCTTACACACACCAAGGAAAGCTCGATGTGTGGTACTCACGAAGCCAATTATTAGTTTGCTGAAATAATGTTATAACCATAATCAAAATTAATCTTTCCTCAAATTTCCAAACTCAAAATGTAAATTTTGAAGACTCTTTAAAAGAAAACAAAGGGTCAGCAAGGTGTCTCAGCAGGTAAAGCCTGTTTTGTCCCCAATCCTGACAACCTTAGTTAGAGCCTGGGATCCACACAGTGGAGAGAAGTAATACCCTCCAGCTGTTGTCTGACCTCTACATGTGTGCCTGGCACACGAGCGAGCACCTACATGTGTGTATATACACACATGATAAACTAATAAATAAGTGTATTGACCTCTACATGTGTGCCTGGCACACGAGCGAGCACCTATGTGTGTGTATATACACACATGATAAACTAATAAATAAGTGTATTGACCTCTACAAGTGTGCCTGGCACACGAGCGAGCACCTACGTGTGTGTATATACACACATGATAAACTAATAAATAAGTGTATTGACCTCTACATGTGTGCCTGGCACACGAGCGAGCACCTACGTGTGTGTATATACACACATGATAAATTAATAAATAAGTGTATTGACCTCTACATGTGTGCCTGGCACACGAGCGAGCACCTATGTGTGTGTATATACACACATGATAAACTAATAAATAAGTGTATTCACCTCTACATGTGTGCCTGGCACACGAGCGAGCACCTACGTGTGTGTGTATACACACATGATAAACTAATAAATAAGTGTATTGACCTCTACATGTGTGCCTGGCACACGAGCGAGCACCTACGTGTGTGTATATACACACATGATAAACTAATAAATAAGTGTATTGACCTCTACAAGTGTGCCTGGCACACGAGTGAGCACCTATGTGTGTGTATATACACACATGATAAATTAATAAATAAGTGTATTGACCTCTACAAGTGTGCCTGGCACACGAGCGAGCACCTACGTGTGTGTATATACACACATGATAAACTAATAAATAAGTGTATTGACCTCTACAAGTGTGCCTGGCACACGAGTGAGCACCTATGTGTGTGTATATACACACATGATAAATTAATAAATAAGTGTATTGACCTCTACAAGTGTGCCTGGCACACGAGCGAGCACCTACGTGTGTGTATATACACACATGATAAATTAATAAATAAGTGTATTGACCTCTACAAGTGTGCCTGGCACACGAGCGAGCACCTACGTGTGTGTATATACACACATGATAAATTAATAAATAAGTGTATTGACCTCTACAAGTGTGCCTGGCACACGAGCGAGCACCTACGTGTGTGTATATACACACATGATAAATTAATAAATAAGTGTATTGACCTCTACAAGTGTGCCTGGCACACGAGCGAGCACCTACGTGTGTGTATATACACACATGATAAACTAATAAATAAGTGTATTGACCTCTACAAGTGTGCCTGGCACACGAGCGAGCACCTACGTGTGTGTATATACACACATGATAAACTAATAAATAAGTGTATTGACCTCTACATGTGTGCCTGGCACACGAGCGAGCACCTACGTGTGTGTATATACACACATGATAAACTAATAAATAAGTGTATTGACCTCTACATGTGTGCCTGGCACACGAGCGAGCACCTACGTGTGTGTATATACACACATGATAAACTAATAAATAAGTGTATTTTTTTCTAAAAAGAAAATCTTCAAATGAGCAGAAAGTGAAGGAAGAAAAAAAAATACACTAGTGAAACTAGAAGAGAAAGTGGTCTCACCGGCGCTTCTGACATGAGAACAGGATGCAGGCTGGCTTCGGATTTGACATGCATCTTGTATGTATGATCCAAAATGGCCTGGAAACTATCCCAGTCTTCAACTAGAACATAAGAGTCAGAGCCTGAAACAAGGCTTAGCTGATGAATGAATGAGCAAGCACCATCTAAGACAAAAAGACTGCTCCTATGACTGAATCTACTGTGTAACACAGCACTTTACAAAACAGGCCAGTACTGTACTCTGCATATAGAACCTAGTTTTGGTTCTTGTAGGCAGGCCTCTCAGATCTACCTCAAATATAAATGGGGTACTTAACAGACACCTAGGTCTTGCTAGAGGCCATTTGGGTGATCAGAACAGGAAAGAGGACAACGGAAAGCAACTCACAGGCTAGACAACTCAGTTATATCTAGAGCTAGGAAGAAAACAAAAGCAAAAAACCACACTATGTGTTAGAAAAATAAGGACTTAAAGGAATTTTTTTTTAAATCCAGAGTAGCTAGAAATGACATTGCACATCTTTAATCCCAGCACACAGTACTTGGGAGGCAGAAACAGGCAGTTCTCCATGAACTCAGGGCCAGCCAGGACTATTGAGCTGGGCCTTGTCTCAAAAAACAAAACAAAAACTGGCATCCCCTCAACCCAGGAGTCACTAGTTAACTGGTGACACTTCCATTGGACAATTAGTATTACCAATTAAATGTGACCTTTGACCTTACTTGGTACTACTGATTTCAATGGTTTACAAATGTTTTCCCCACAGACCCATATGACTTTTTTTTTTAAGTCTGTGGACTTCACCAGTAGCTGGGACCAATGCCTCCCTTGGGGAAATCTCAACCCACCTCTGAGAACACTGGCCTCAACTTGACTCTGACTCTTAAACTTCTCTTGAATTTTCCCCGCCCCTAATTTAAGGCTGTCATTGTCCTTCCTGAGCACTCATCTCAACTGGTTAAATATACTGGGCAAGTTTCCCACAGAAAGCCCATTCTTAACCTCTTACAAGTTCCACGACCTATCTGGGTCACACAGTGCAGTTCCACACCTTCAATGTTTCCCCATGATTTTTAGTTGACCTGCAAACTAGATCATAACCAATGTCCCATACACTCACTTGCTGTATGGAGGGCACAGCAAACCTGACCAGGCACTGGCATATAGGTACTCAACTAGTCTACAGTCCCCTGCACTGGGGTGGTTTATGGTGATCACTGCTTCTGTCCTGTGTTTCTACACCTTTGATGTATGACAGGCAGAGGTGGTCCTATGTGACCGGCCCTCAATCAAAGCCTTACAAAGTCACTGCTGAGCTCCTTGGTAGATAATACATGCACTGTTACACTGTGCAGCTGAGGCAGAAGCACATTGTATGCCATCCACAGAGAAGACCTAGGTCTCCCCTGAATTTCATCCCCTTTCCCTTTTCCTTGGATGCTGTCCTCATGTGACATCAGTGTGGTCGTATGAGTCCTTCTATGAATATAGTTTCCCTCAGAATTTTATCCAGAGACAATGACATTTCTGCCTGCCTCCCCTTTTAATTCTGATTTTAGTGAACATTACCATTGATTCATTACCTCAACCAAAACTCTAGGCAACCTTACTTCTCCTGTCCTTTCTACCTCCTCAATCTCCTAGTGCAGCCTGCCGCCTGGATCCTCAAAAGCCACTTCAGAACTTCTGCTCTCATTCCCATCAGAAACCTCTCCTCTTTTATTACTGCCCTGTCGCCAGTGCATCCCTCCAGCAGGTTCTACGTACTGTCAGCAAGTCTTTCAGAGTGGCAAAGATGACCGAGCACACTGAGCCTTATGTAATTCCCGCAGGCCAGCTTTCAGCGACTATTTCAACATGCTCCAGAGGAAGACCGCATTCTCTGCCTACCTTTCCTGCAAGTGACCTAACACACACAATGCTGCAGCCATATCTGTAAAGCATTTCAAAGATATTTCCCTCACAACTCCCATCTTGTTACACAAGTTGGTGTTTTTCTGATTTTCTCAGCCTTGCTGGCCAGTTGAATTCCTATCCATGGCTTAAGACTCAGCAGCTACCTCCTTTATGAAATCTCTGATCCCATGTTTCCTGACCACACCCACATAACTCTTAACCATGTGCCCAGCATACAGTTTTCTGTGCATACACCAAACTCTCCTGACTAAGTTTAAGGGAAAGAAATACTTCTTATACATTGTTGTATTCTCATTATCCAAAATATTGCTTTATGGAGTTAAAACAAACAAACAAACAAATACTTGTTCATCTTGCAAGACATTGCTGTTTACAGCTAATTCATACCCATGCCATTCTTGAGTGGTGAGATGGCCTCCATGTTCTCCCTGGGCACGCGGAGGGCATTGGTGTCTATGTAGTAGGTGGGCCCGCCCTGCTTGCCTTTGTCACCATCAATCTCCATCATTGTGCTTCCATCATCTCTCTCCAACACCACACCGATAGCCGTGGGGAAATCAACCTGGGACATTAAAATATGGTGGGAAGGATCAGCTGCTCTCAGAAGGGGCTGTTTCCAGTGTCTACCTTCATTTTTGCTTTGAGGTTCTGCTTGAATTTAATTTTACACAGATGACTCTTGCCTACCCAAGTAATTCATTCGTATCACTGTTCTTACCTTAGGGCAGTCCTCGCCAGCATAGCCAGCCCTCACTGTGTATGATCCAATGTCAAAAACAAGAGCGCCAACTTCATCTGAAGAGATTAAAAGAGAATTACTGAAGAGATTAAAGTAGAATTGCATATGCCTTTAATCCCAATAAGGGAGGCAGAGACAGACAGATCTCTGAGTTCTAGGCCAAACTCATCTACAGAGCTAATTCTGGGACAACCAAAACCACAGAGAAACTCTTGTCTCAACAAAGAAAAGGACATATTTTATGTATATAAAATGAAAATTTAAAACTTTGTAAAAATCCATTACATTCACACATGATTAGCTAGAATCTAGTGTTTACCATTGTTGTTTCGAGACAGGGTGTCTCTGTGGATCTTACTTGTCACAGAACTCACAAAGTTCCTGTCTCTGACTCTCAAGTGGATTAAAACTATGCACCACCATGGCTGGCATGAACCTAGTAGTAAATGCACCTTCAAGATGTATTTAATTAAAATATGGAAAGTCATACACTGTTTTATCAATGGAGGTTTAATCAGGAAAGCCATGGTACACTGACAGCAGGTAGTGGTTTCCTTACTAAAGGAACTAGTTATAAACTTCTATAGTCCAGGTACAGAAGGATGAACAAAGGACTGCCCTCATAATCCTTAAACTGAGGAAACAAGAAGAAACGGTTCCCAGAACCTAGGTTTCTGCTGAGAGCTGTGGCAACAGCTGAACGATGCAGAGAGCTAAACTGCCTATTCAGGGAGGGAGGGCCAAGCTCAGATTGCAATCCCAGGAAGACTCTATAATGCAGCATCCAAATTGGGACATTTTAACTTGGGTGGGGAACACCAGCTTTTAACAATTATACTAAAACAAAAAGCACAGGCAAAAAGTATAGTTACCATACCATTACCAAATCAAAGTTCAAAGCTGAAACCAGAGGCTGAGAAAGCCCAGAGGCCATCTCTACAGGCACAAGAAGGGAATAAATGACAGCAAGGGAATCTGGTGGCACAAAACAAGTCAAACAAACAAACAAACAAAAAACAAAAAACAAAAAAAAGAGGAAAGAAAAATAAAAACCACCCAATACATCCTAGTACAATTTCATCAATTATGGGAAATTATGTTTTGTTTCATGAAATAAAGAAGCGCAGCAAAATACGAAAACTGAACAGCATGGAAACGAGAGTGTAATTTATACAGGCCAAGTAAAAAGCATTTAATGAACGTATAACGTATCATTTAAGTTACACATTCCAGACTTTAGGAGACGGTTTAGTGGTAAGAAAAAAGCTGGCAATCTTTTTCAGTCTAATTTAGAGAAAAGCCTCCATTTATATTTTCCAAATACTTCACCCCAAACAGCAGGCCTCCTAGGATAATGCACTTGGGTTTCTCAGTACTGGTTTGTCAATGTCATCAAAATTTAAAACACTAATCCTACTTATCTACATTACTCAAATGCTAAGGCCTTAAGGAAAGTTCTTCTATTTCTCTAGTTAAAGTCAATCTATGCCCAATCTATCCAATTTGGTGCTAGCTACAAAGAGGCACCCAAAGAGAATCACAGAGCTATTTAGTTTAGACATACCCAGTTTGGAGAAATTCCTATTTTAAAAGGAGATGCATATGCAACTGTTTGAATGAAAATGTCTCCTATAGACGCTGATATTTAAACATCTGGGCCCCAGTTGGTGGTGCCGTTTGTGGAGGTTTAGAAGATGTGGGCCTTGATGTAGGAAGCTGTCACTGGGGACAGGCTTTGAGTTTAAAGCCCCCACCATTTCCAGTTTGCTCTCTGCTTCATGCTTGAGGTTGGACACGTGAGCCCAGATTCCTGCCCCACCATCATGCCTGCTGCTAGCTGCCATACCTCTCTCAACTGGACTCTTATCCCTCTGGAATCATATGCTAAAGTAAACTCTTTCTTCTAGAAGCTGTTTTTGTTTTTGTGTTTTTTAATCAGAGCAACTGAAAAATGACTAATACACTATGTGAGATGGGTAATTTACTAACTTCTCTGCCACAGTCTAATCCGAAAAATGTATTTTAATACTTACCTCATAGGATAGGATGACTAAATGCCTTGAATGTTTTAATGTATAAAGCACTTACAGTGCTGACAAACAATAAGCACGATAAATATTAGCAAACGGTAATTACTACTGTCACACTTCTTGCCAGGAAAAAAGACTACAGTTCCTAGAGAAACTACTATAGTTTATTCTCACAAAACCCTACACAGCAGTTAAAACGAGTGGGCACAGATCTACTGACTCAATACAGATATAGATTTGTTAGTGTGAGGATACTATTTAACTCATGATGGGTGCGTGTTACCTGTACACGGCAGAGAAAGGAATACCACTGCCTCATCCCAGAAGCAATTTACAACGAGTCTTTAAACTTTGAGCTGGTTGTTTAACTCTTCCCAATATTTTCTTCTTCGTTAACGTGAGTTAACGTGAGGGATGGCAGCACCATCTCCTGTCAACTACCCCCCACCCCCACCCCAGAGAAGAGTCTCTAACTAAGTAACTACTCTTAAACAAAACAGTACTTTGAAGCCTTGTTTACGTTATCGCCAATCTAGAAAAGGCTCCCGCCCAGCCGGACAGGGGAACTGCAGCCTGTACCTCAGGGCTCCGCTCATCTGGGGACCGAGCACGCCTGGAACGATGTCCAGGCTGTAGTGGCTGCTGCAGGATCCAGAGCACCACTCGCACCCAGTGCCCAACCCGGGGGCCCGGAACCTCCGCGAGCTGCCCGGGACCAACGCGCGGCGGAACCGGTACAGCGAAGGGACCCGGCGTGCCAGGGACTGCCATCAGAGCCCAGCCGGTTCTAGAGCCCCAGGTGTAAGACGCGCCAAGGCCCTTCCTTGAGGCCATATCGGAGCAGCGACGGGACAAGCCGGAAACCTATTGCGCGCCGGCCCGGGTCCGAAGAGGAGGAGAGGCCGTGGCCCATACGGGAACCGGAAGCACCGGCCAAAGACCGGAAGGGCCCGCCGAGGACCGGAGGGAAACGGAAGCGACTAGGGACCGGGCCGGTCGTTCCGGTCCACACGCCCCGAGGCGCCTCTGCGCTCACTCACCTCCGCCGTACACGCCGCCGCTCATGGCTACTGTCTGGCGGGGACTGGCCGAAGACTACCGGACGAAAGATAACAGCGGCGCGACTCCTCTCCCTGGGAACGCCGGCCCCGCAAGCCTGCAACTTCCAACGCCGCCCCCTCCGGCAACAAAGCAGCGGCCGCACGCCCGCTGCACAGCCACTCTTGCTGGTTTCTCGTATCAACCAATGACAAGGGGTCCGGCTTAGTCATTAGCCAATCAGAGTTTGGCGCTGCTGCATCCCGCGCGGTTTAGCGGTCTTAGCCAATGGAAGGCATCCGTAGGGGCAGGGAGAGGGAGAAGCGACGGAAGAAGGGAAGGTGTTGGGGTACGGGCAGGAGGGGGCGGAGCTTCGCGGGCGGGTGAGGTGGGTGGAGCTTCGCGAGCGGGCGGTAGGGTGGACCGAGCTTCCTCGAGCAAGGCAGGGGGGCGTGGGGGGGAGTGGGTGGAGCTGTGCTTCGCGCGCGAATAGAGTGGGAGGAGTCTTAGGTGGGCGGGCGAGTGGGACGGGGTTTGTGCAGGAGTGGGCCAGGTTTCGAGAAGGAGTTAATTAGGTACTGGGAATTATGAGGCTTGCCTCAGGCCATCAACCGCTCTGGTCCTGAAGGATGGCTGCTCCCCAGAAGCCAAAGGAACTTGAGTACAAGGAATCTGGAACTTGAGTTAGTTACCTGGGAGAGATCCCTGGCCTTTGATTGTGATGAATTCGGAATTATTTTTTTTTAAGCAGAAATACTTCAACTAACATTTATACTTGAAAAAGAAATGTGCACTTCACTTTGAGTTAATCAGCAAATCAGATATAATAATAGGATCCATCATTTTAAACAATGGCTATTTATATTAAAAGACAGTACATTTTCCCAGCTAGATTTAGATAGCATTTAAAAATCATAACTTCAGTTTCTTTCATTTCTGTGAAAATCATTCACCAAGAAAGTGGAGCGCTAGTCAAGGAAGCACCCATTTGTAAATACCTCCCCAACCCCTGTCTACTGTTCTTAGTCTACATCTCTATCAGTGTCGCCCAGAACACCCGTCTTTTCTTACCCCAAATTACTGCAACAATTTGTCCCTCTGCTTCTCTAGGCCTTAGATAGCCTGATCTACATAACCAAAGGCCCAAACCAGTCCTGCCATTCCAAAGCTCAAGTGTAATGTAGCTCTGTACCTGGTAGCAGTGCTTAAATTGAAGTGTCTAGGGTCTAGACACATAGTGGCTACTTGTAGCCTTAGGTGGGTTGAATAAACTCTCATCCATTTCCATGCCATTAAGGTGGCAGGAATTGACCTGTCTGTCATAGGTTCAGGAATAAGGCTAGTAAGAAAACGCTCTCCCGTTCACTTGACACTGTGTGCCGTGAGCTGACAATTGATATCCTTTACCAATACCATCTGCAACATCTCTCATGGATGTAAGAGAATAAACCTTAGAATTAAAAATACCTCTTTGGGGGCTGGAGAGATGGCTCAGCAGTTAAGAGCATTGACTGCTCTACCACAGGTCATGAGTTTAATTCCCAGCAACCACATGGTGGCTCACAACCATCTGTAATGGGATCTGATGCCATCTTCTGGTGTGTCTGAAGATAGGTACAGTGTGCTCATATACATAAAATGAATAAATAAATCTTTTAAAAAAGAAATTATTTATTAAAAAAAATACCTCTTTGGGCTGAAGAAGAATCAAGTATTTGTTCCACACTCTCCAGGGTTCAGCAGAAACCAGAGCTGTTCAGCAGGGTTGATTGCACCTTCTGAGCTCACTGCACCTGACCCAGAGGATTCGGAAATTTAAAAGCAAAGAAGACAGCTTGTAACAATGTTGGAAAGCTGTGCTCAGATGTTTTTGATAAAGTAAGAAATAAAGATTGGAAAGCAGATCATTCATAATTTTAGTTGAGCTCAGTCTCTTGATATATCACTGGAGTAGAGACTTCTTTTAATGAACCAATTGGGTAAACTTTATAGAAAATTAACTTTTTCACAGTGTGCCTGATGTGTCAGGACTAACTACATGTTAAACACATGAAAACACACATCTAAGCTGTAGCCTCCCATAAGCGAGCCAGAACCTGACCTTGCTGCCACTAAGGAGATTATCTAGGGTGGAGCCTTCCTCTCTAGATCACTCTATTGTTGAGCCAATGTCGCTGTTCCTCTTCATGATACTGCTACGTGCTGAGAGCTATTCTGGAGACTATGCCCTATCCTGCACATCAACATCTGCAGCTGGTTCCAGGCTCCAAGGATGAATTGGCAGGAATGGACTTCCCCCCTCTTTTATAAAGCGTGTCTGCCATTAAAAATTTGAACCCTTGTGCAGACTAGTTGTCTTGGTTCCATTATTTCTCAACCCGCCTAGGCTCCCTCTTTTCTTTCAGTTCCAAGATGCCTTCCAGGCTCCAACCCAGACATGAGATGCTGGCCGGCCCCAACACTAAGCCTTTGATTATATTTTATTTTGAAACAAGACCTCTTAACACCCAGGCTGGCCTTAAACTCACCATGTATCTGAAGATGGCCTTGAATTTCTGATCCTCCTGTCTCTGCCTCTAGAGTTCTACTGTTACAGGCACCACCACAGATACACCTGGCTTTTCACTATGCAGGGGATCAGACCTGGGGCTTCATCCACGCTTAGTAAGCACTCCGATGCCCCAGTTAATTTAAAAAAAAAAAAAAAAAAAAGGAACAAGACGCTAAAATTATTGACCCTAAAGTATTGAATTACTAGAAGAATCTCTTAAAGGAAAACTGTTCAGCCCAAGAGAACACTCCACAGTCATGGCATTGCTTCATTTGAGGTGAGACTTAGATCGTGGCAGCTTGTGGTGGTTGGTTGGTTGGTTGGTTGGTCGGTTGGTCAGTTGTTGATATTTGGAGATAGAGTTTCTCTGTGTAGTCTTGTCTGCCTTGGAACTTACACTATAGATCAAGCTGGCCTCTAACTCAGATTTGCCTGCCCCTGCCCCAAATCCTGAGATTAAAGGGGTGTGCCACCATTCCCAGCTGCTGCTTGTATTTTTTAATTCTTAAATATTAGAAAACTTGGGGCTAGAGAATTGGCTCAGTGGTTAAGAGCACTTGTTGCTCTTCTAGAAGACCCAGGTACAATGCCCAGTACCTACAAGATGGCTCGTGATCATCCAGACTCCAGATCCAAGGGATCTGACACCTTCTGACCTCCCCCAACACTTCACATACATGGTGCACAGACATACAAGCAGGCAAAGCATCTATATACAAAAAATATGTCTTTAAAACTTAGAAAACTACTTACTATATAATGAATTTAAAAATAAAATTATTGGGTCTGATTCCCAGCACACCACAGAATCCTGGAGACTATCTGAAGGCTGCAAGATGTTTCTGCATGGCTATTTCTCCCCTAAAGCCTGCTTTCTGTCTACAGTCTTCCCTAAGCCTCAGTCAATGTTACTGATACTAGTAGGATTAAAGAGCAAGAAACCTCAGGACTATTGGCTGATCCTTCTCACTGGCACACCTTATCAAAACTAGAAGTGCCTGGGATGGGCGCACAGCTCAGTGGCAGAGCACATGACCAGCATGTGAGGGGCTCTGAGCTGGTTCCTCTGTAGTACAAGGACAAAGCAAACCAGTTCTCTGTATCCACACTTGGAGCATTTCTTCCTAAGCCCAGCCACTAGGTCAATAAACAGTGAAGTCCCACAGTGAAGTCATCTGGCCCAACAGTGGGTGCTCAGAGACTGACTCTGAGTCCAAATCAATAGACATTGCTCTTTCAAAAGCCTGGTACTCTCCAAGCATAAAGAATGTTCTGTGTGCCTACTGCAGCCTCTGGCTTCGACTCAAGGGGGCACTGGTCTTCTGTTCTTATGATACCACATCAGTTCTCAAGCCCAGCCTGTCAAAGCACATTAAGGAATTCAGTTATCACTACCTAACCACAAGGACCTCTTCCTCCATGTTTATTAAATCCACTGTTGAAAAGGCTTCAACTGTCAGACACAAACACTAGGAAACAAATTTGGAAGACTATCTCCATCCAAAAAGAAAAAAAAAATTCCTCTTAAAAAATAGGTATACCTAGAATTACTCCATACTGTAAAATACACAAAGTAAGTGACTACGAAAGGCAAATTTCAACATAGACATTTTAGTGTGGATACATGTATTATGAGGAATGATAGAAAGCACCATCTTATGTTCACTGACATTTCTGTGCAAGCGCTGCTCAGATAACAGGTAACTGGAATCTCGGCTTCTCAGCCACAGAAACAGGGTGTGGTGGTTTGAATAGGAATGGGCCCCACAGGCTCATACATTTGAGTACTTGGTCACTAGGGAGTGGCACTAAGACAGGCATTAGGAGGCGTGCCCTTGCTGGAGTAGGTGTGGCCTTGCTGAAAGAAGTGTGTCACTGGGGGTGGGCTTTAGGGTTTCAAAGGCTCACACCAGGCTCCCTGTCTCTCTCTCCCTGTTGCCTTCAGATCTGACTGTATATCTCTCAGGTACCATGCAAATAATGGACTAAGCCTCTGAAACTGTAAGCAAGTCCCAATTAAGTGTGTTCTTTTGTAAGAGTTGCCTTGGTCATGGTGCCTCTTCACGGCAATAGAATATTGACTGAAACACTGAGTCAGATTCACACATGTTTTGACATTAGGATACGAGGGGCTCTGCTAACCATCTTACTAACAGATCAGTGATTATGAAGAAGCAAACGATATTTTGAGGAACCAGCCTAACTCCATTTTGAATATAGAAGCCATAATGCTGCATTGTTAAAAATAAGTTTTTATTTACTAGAAGAGCCGAGTTGCTGTTTTTAAAGTCTGTTTCCTGGAGCCAAGATCTTGACTTATTTTTGAGAATATTCTAGCCCCCCTTAGCCTCCCTTACCTTCCCTAATCACATGATGACCACTTAGTGATTTTTTTTTGAGATTTATTTTTCTATATTTCCTTTTTCTTTATTGTCTCTCTTCTGTAAACCTGATTTTTTTTTTTTTTTTTTTTTTTTGGTTTTTCGAGACAGGGTTTCTCTGTGTAGCCCTGGCTGTCCTGGCACTCACTTTGTAGACCAGGCTGGCCTCGAACTCAGAAATCCGCCTGCCTCTGCCTCCCGAGTGCTGGGATTAAAGGCGTGCGCCACCACGCCCGGCTGTAAACCTGATTTGAAACCAATTGTAATTTAACTCCTTATAAGGGGTCCAAGAAATGGACTATGCCCTGCTCTCTTTAACCTGATATAAGAGATAGTTGCCGCTGGCCAGCTCCTGGGTGTGAAAGTATAACGTAAAAACAAAATTCTAGGCCTTTAGGCCCAGGCTTAGGAATGTGACCTCTGTGACTTAATGCTCCAAGGTATGCTAATCAGATAGTGACATTCCTCCACCCACCAGCTTCCTGGGTTCAAAGAGTGTTCATTCAAAGAAAGTCACCCTGACCATTACCGGAACCTGCCATGCAAATGTGCTATTGTTAGGGGCTCTTAGAAACTGAGAGTTAACCGGAACAATTACCAGGTATTCTTTGTGACTCTTGTGACTTTGCACTTCCTTGTGACTCTTAACTGGTATCTTTGGTATTTTTCCAACAACGCCCTCCCCACTTCCTTGAGTTGTGGTTTCTTCCTTTAAATACCCCCTTATACAGCTACTCGGGGCGCCACAGTCCTCTACCCCTGCGTGGTGTATGACTGTGGACCCGAGAGCGCTCTTGAATAAAAATCCTCTTGCAAGTTGCAGCAAGACCGTTTCTTGTGGGTGATTTTGGGGTGTCGCCTTTCCTGAGTCAGAACATGGGGGAGTCCTCACGTTGTGGGTCTTTCAGGTGCACCCCAATAAAATCAAGCTTCCTTCCATTTTGTCTCTAAAGTGTGGTAGTGATCTTATTCTCCCCCGGTGGGACTAACAATTTGGTAACAGCAGGCTCCTTCACAATACACCGGTCCAATTCTGCAGTGGAGACAGTGGGATCCTCAAAAGACAACACTAGCACTGAAAACCATGTGTGAGATAACATGAATGTTTGTGTCTATGCTCTCTCACCACAAAAACAAAACACCAAAACCTTTGCTCATTTGCTGCAGCTACTGGGACACAGGACACAATAACCATGTAGGT
Organism: Mus caroli; assembly: GCF_978045245.1. NCBI lineage: Eukaryota > Metazoa > Chordata > Mammalia > Rodentia > Muridae > Mus > Mus caroli. Next base: position 129,524,815 of record NW_028227258.1, read on the forward strand.
AGCAGGGTCGATATGTAATCAGTGGATGCTGCAAAGTGACACCTCGGGCCACCCTGATGTACCACTAATGTGAATCAGTGGCAACATTGTTATGGAGCTGTTCCACAGCCCAGAGCACCTCCCCAATCCTGCCCAGGGTCTAGCCTAAACTCCTTTTCATGGAATCCAAGACCCCGGGGAACAGCTCTAATGTACCTGGCTTAGGCTCCTGAGAGTACCTTAAAGTGCCACATGGGGAAGTTCAAGATGAAAAGATTCATCAGTCTGGGCCCTGTCTGTTCTAACTAATCGTGGTTATCTGTTGTTGTTGTTGGTGGTTGGTTGTTTGTTTTCATCTTGACACAAGGTAGAGTCATCAAGAAGAGGGAACCACGGTTTAGAAAAATGTCACCATCAGATTGGCCTGTAGGTGTACCCATGGGAACACTTTCTTTTTTTGGTGGTGGTGGGGGAACTTTCAAGACAGGGTTTCTCTGTATAGCCCGAGCTGTCCTGGAACTCTGTAGACCAGGCTGGCCTCCAACTTAGAAACCCACCTGCCTCTGCCTCCTAAATGCTGGGATTAAAGGCATGCACCACCACTGCCCAGTGACATTTTCTTAATAATTAATGCAGAAGGGGCCTGGCCCACTGTGGGTGGTACCACACCTCAAGTGGTCATAAGTGGTTTTTAAGAAAGCAGGCTAAGCAAGTCATGGGGGACAAGCCAGCAATCAGCATTTCTCCATGGTCTCTGCTTCAATTCCTGCCTCAAGATTCCTTCCCTGCTTGAGTTCCTAGCCTATCTTCCCTCAGTGATGAACTACAATTGTAAATTGTATAAAGAAAAGCATTTAATTGGGGGTCAGCTTACAGTTTTGGAGGATTAGTCCTTTATCATTCTGTCGGGGAGCAGACAGGCATGGTGACGAAGCAACAGCTGAGAGCTTTACATACTAGTCCACAGGCATCAGGCAGAGGGAAAGAGACACTAAACCTGGAATAGGTTTTTGAAATCTTAAAGCCCAGTGGCACATCGCCTCCAAAAGGCCACACCCATTCCAAAAGGCCACACCTACTCCAATGAGGCCACACCTACTTCAATAAGGTCACATCTCCTAACCCTACTCAGTTTCACTATCTGGCAACCAAACATTCAGTCTATGAGCCTTTGGGAGCCATTCTCATTCAAACCACCATAATGTACATATTTTATCCTTTATCCCAGCAATAGAAACACCAAATAAGTCATTGGCACCGTGAGATCAAGCTGTTGACTGCTGCATTTCTTCTGAGGTCTCTCTCAAATTGTCATTGGCTGCTTGTCCCGATGTCACCATGAAGTCTTTCCTCTATGTTTTTGCATGTCTGTGCCCCAACTTCCTCTTCTACAATATTGGATTAGGACCCACTCTGAAGACCACGTCGTAACATCAGTTAAAACATTATCTCCACATCTAGCCTCACTTGAGGTACTAGGATTATGACTTGAACATATGAGATCAATTCAGGTGATATCATCACCCATGTGTCCTGGCCTCTCACAGTAACTCTTTACAGTTGTATTTACTTTACGTTAATTCCGTGTATGTGAGGGGAAAGTTCATGTGAGTGCAGGAACCCTCAGAGGTCAGAAGAGGGTGCTTGAATCGTAGGTGGTTATGAGCTGCCTCACAGGGGTGCTGGGAAGTGAATCCTCCGCAAGAGCAGTACGCACTCTTTATTGTGATGTCGTCTCTCCAGCTCTTCTCAGATAGACTCTGAGTCACCCAAAGTGGCCCCTGGCCACTCCCCAAGCCTTCCTGTGGTGGCTTTACTCCCAACACTGTGTCCTCTCAGCATTCCCGATGCCTGCCCACCTGCACATCTAAGTCAAATCTGCTTTTCTGAAAACAGGCCATGCCCCACCTGGTCCTGTAATCCTCCAAACGGATAGAATGACTCTCTCTTAAGAACTCAAGCAGCACTTGAAATACCTCTAAAATTCTACTTATTTCTGCACCCATTTCATCTTCTCTAACACATTGTTAAGTTATTTTAGGGTGCTACATAGCTATTACCAATATTTGCATACCAGCACCAGCAAGAGAGGGAGAGAGAGAGAGAGAGAGAGAGAGAGAGAGAGATGTAACTTTATACACACACACACACACACACACCACAGGAGCTGTTAAAATACATCATCCAATATAAGTATTCAATTCATACTTCAAATCCTTCTGTCCAAACTCAACACAAATGATATCACTGTTTCCTTGTCTGAATATGTTTCACATGCCAGCCTTCATCTTTTATGCTGTACCACTCTTGCCTCATAAACTCGAAAACCCTAACGGTTATTAGTGCAGGCTGGTGTCTCTTGGGACCTGGGAGGAGGCAGGGACTGAGACAAGAAGGCCCATTGTCTTGCTCTCACAAAGCTGTGCACTCTTTGGGCAAGACTCATCTTGTGCAACAATAGAAAGGAGAATCAGCCACCAGTGATGGAACCAGGTCCCAACAGCTTATGGGTCACCCAGAGAGAAGAAAGTGCAAGCCACACTTGACCTCCTCCAGAGTTCTACCAAAGTCCATTCACATGTTGATTAAGCCAGAAGCTGCAATGGCCTCTGGCTTGAGCCCTGTTTGTGGTCACAGTGTCACCAGATTCCCTCAAGAGCTTCGGGTCACCGCACTGGCAACACAAGTTGTTATGGCTCTGCCTCCACTGCCCACTTTCATCCCCTGCTCCCCACGCTGCTGCTACTGGTTGAGCTCTTGCTTCTGATTCCCAGCTCCATGTGCTCAGACTGTATCCTGGGACTCCATGGGTGGCCAAGGGGGAGGGTTCTGTAAGCCATTGCCACACATACATCATATCCTCTTTGTATGCTTGTAGTGTGTGTGTGGGGTGGGGGAGTATTGTTTTGCTTTGGTCTTGGTTTTTTGCTTGCTTTGAGGAGTGTGTGTGTGTGTGTATAGTATGTGGTATATATGTATATGGTGTGTGGTGTGTGTATCTGGGTGGGAGGCTGTGTGTGCATGTCTATACGACACAATTTCACATAGCCCAGGCTGGCCTCAGAGTTGCTATGTAGTTGAACATAGTTTTGACTTCTGGTCATATTGCTTTCATCTCCTAAGAGTTAGGATCAAAGGTGTTCATCATCCCTCTGGCTTACACAGTGTAGCTTCTTGAAGATTCATTTTTCCTCAAAGATGAGAAGAGAGGGATGTATGGAGAAATAGAATTTAGTAATTAGCAGAGAAAGGAAATGCAAAGGAATTTAATGTTGAAACAAAAGCTTATGCTCACAGGTTGCCATGCCGGGCTAAGGACTGGAGAACTGGCTCAGTGGTTAAGAGTGCACATTGCTATTGACATGGGCTGGACTTGTTCTCAGCACCAGCAGCACACAACCATTTAAAATAAAATAAAATGTATTTACAATGCAGAATTCCAATGAAGCTTTAGGAAACGAAACTCAAAATTTGTCCTGGGTGCAGATCATTCAAATTACCTGGAGAACACATGACCACACAGACTTCTGTTTGAGGACAAGAGAAAGGAAAGGGTTTTGATGAAAGGAAAATGTTTGCAAAATGTGGCTGGTCTAATAAGCCAGAAAAGTATGACACAACTTACCCAGGCATTGGTCATACTAAATATTGACTCCTGGGTCCGAAAATGTGGGCTTGGGATCACGTGTAACACTTAGGTGGTGTCACACACCTGTAACCCCAGCACAGGTGGAGATGAAGGAGTTTAAGACTATTCCCTGCTATCTTAGTGATTGAGACCAACCTGTGCTACCTGAGATCTTGTCTCAATAAGGAAAGGGGGGCGGGGGAGAAAGAATCAGTAATGAAAGCTGTTGTGTCTTTACAGTAGATTTTAAACTAATAAGGTACACACTGGTGGCTGATGGGTAAGTAAAGCTGCTACTAGCGTGCTTGGCATTAAATGGTTCCAGAGAGCAGTTTTCTTTCTTTCTTTTTAATTCGTACAATATATTCTCAGCTATCAAAACACCATCAAGAATATAATCATATGAGGAAAATTCTGAGGGCTTGTGAGATAACTCCAAGAAAACAAGACATGTGTCTTAGTTAGGGTTTCTATTGCTGTGATGAAAGCCCATGGCTGAAGGCCTGTTGGGAAAGGAAATTCAGCTTACACTTCCACCTTGCTGTTATTCTTAGAATGTGTCTTTGTACTCCTTCCAAGTGTAGCAGACAGGCAGGAGTGAGTTTACTTCCGATTATTCTCTACAACTGGCTATTGTTATTTGTTTATATGCCTGTATGGAAAACATGGTTTTGCCTTGTGCAGCTTGTTTACCATGTGTGGTTTGTCTTTGTGATTGCACACATATGTGGCTCAGAGTATAAATTGTCTGATGCTCTGATAAAGTTGGCTGTTGCATGAGATTTTAGTCTGACTCCTTTATTGGCTTCATTCCCCCAGGTCCCACCGACTCTAGAGCAGAAAACAAGCGGCCCCATGAACAGGGCCCTGAAGTCTGCTATGAGATAAGAGAGTGGGGACCCTCACAGAGGAGGTGAGGGAGAATAATGGGACAGAAACCAGGGAAGGTTTTGCCTTGCATCAAGCTTATGCACCATTTTTTAAAGAAAAGAGGAGACAAGTATAATCCCTAGTTTCCAGAAGAAAGCTTTACATAAAGAAGGAGGGGGTAGAGTCCAAAAGAATGTTGAAAAGGAAAGTCATGTAAATAAGAGGAAAAGATCCCTGTTCAATTTTGGGTCACATGGGCATTGTTTGGACTGTGATCAAAAGGCTTAAGGAAGATAACAAGGATATTAGTCATGAGGAAGAGACGGCTAATTTCTTGAATTAATATAAAATGGATAACCAGACCTTAAAATTGGTAAATGAGACAAAAAAAGATTTTCCCAATTCAGGTAACCTTTGAAAGCAAAGTAAAAACAGCACCAACAGTGACTACGCCAGTGACGGCTCCCTCCGCTCCCTTACTGGAGCCTCCTTTAAATCCTTGCATCCCGCACTGCCTGAAAATGACCCTGTGGCATGGTAGGATGGATTTGATAACGAGGATAGGAGGAATTCATGGTCCAGATATTCATTAACTTATTAATACTTGTCTTTTCTTTAGCTCGACAGGAGGAACTGGCAATTTTGATTCACCTGTTATGGTTAATTCATAAACACTCAAGGAGTCTCCTTAAACTAGTCCAGTTTCATTTTCACACTACAGAAACTACAATGTCTGGTTAAAACCTGAATACATCCTTTCTTTCTTGCTCTTATGCTTGTACACTCTAACCTCCCTGGTTGCAGAGGGAAATAAGCAACCTGGTGCGTTAACTTGCCCCGTGTTTGCCTTTCCAGAAGGAAATTGGGTCTGCATTTGTTATTGCAGATGAATCCACTGAAACATGGACTTCTCTTTAGCTTCTCAAGCCCTAGGTCATTAAGGACACAGTAGAGGGTGAGCAGACAGTGGAAGTCACCAGGAAGATAGCAAACCTCCAGCTAAAAGGCAAAAGGAGATACTTTGTTTTATTAATGTTTTTGAAACAGAGATTTGTCTGTGTGGTTCTGACTGTCCTAGAACTTGCTCTGTAGACCAGACTGGCCTGGAGTTTTACTGAGATGCCTGCTTCTGCCTCTGAGTGCTGGGATTAAAGGTGTGCACCACCACCACCCAGCTGCAGAAGGAGATATTAGCCATATTATCAGAAGTCAAGTGTGAGTTTCTGGGGCCAATTTAAGGCTCTATGCACCAAGGGAGAAGTTATTTTACAAAACACACAGAGCTCTATGCCACCGAGAATCCCTTTCTAGCTTTGGTAGCTGCTTTGACCTGTGCATCTGTGGTCAGTGCCTCTGAGCACACATATTGCTCTTATGTTCCTCATTGTCATTTGCTTCACCTGGTAGTGTGGCTCCAGCCCCTGTTATCTTTACTATTGACTGTGTTTCTGCCTGGACCTTGAGACAGAAATAGACTCATTCATTCATCTGGAGAAGGGGCTGTGTTTAATTTTCCCTTGGGCTTTGAATCACTTCACATTTGCATAGGACATCATAACATTTGGGTTCCTATTAAAGGCCAAACATGGAATTCTGCTCTACAAGATATCAGAACTCCTAATCATAAGGGTCTCTTTTCAGACCCTTTTCTGAGCAGTATGATAATATAACCACTAGTACTGGACATGTATCCCGGTTCTTCATGGCACAGTATTACACATGATACTTCAACTGTTCTAATATTATTCATTATGTTTATAATTTGTTTGCTTATAGAATGCTCATGCATCAAATGACAATTATATTTATCTACAACATCTCAAAACCACTGTGGATGTTCTGTGTTTAAACAACAACAACAGAAAGGCTCAACAGTTAAGAGCACTGACAACTCTTCCAGAGGTCCTAAGTTCAATTCCCAGCAACCACAACCATCTGTAATTGGATCTGATGTCCTCTTCTGGTGTGTCTGCAGACAGTTATAGGGTACTCATATACATGAAATAAAAAACTACAACAACAACAAAAAGGGGCAGGGATCCAGGCATGGTGGCGCACGCCCTTAATCCCAGTATTTGGGAGGCAGAGGCTGGCAAATCTCTGAGTTCACAGACAGCCTGGTCTAGAGAGTGAGTTCCAGGACAGCCAGAGCTACACAGAGAAACACTGTCTCAGAAACAAAAACAAAACTAAACTAAAAAGCCCACCAAATGTGGTGGGGAGGATGTCAGAACAAAGTCGGTAGAGCCCAACCAGTTCAATTTTTTTGAAGAAACTCCATTTTGTGCAAGACCAGGGGCTAAACTCCTATTCCAGGAAGAAAATCAGAGTCCCCCTTAGCAAACGTCCTATGGCAATCCACCCCACTTAGCAACAGCCAGTCAGGCCACAGAACAGGGTCAAAGTACATATAGATAACTTAAGACATCTTGCAGAGAATAGATAACGTGGCCATCCTGTGTGTCAGGTGGTTTTGTCCCGGTGTTCAATTCCTGCAGATTATGCCAGAAATGCAGTTTTTAAAACATTAACTTGGTGACCCATATGGAAATTCTCCAAGCTTGCTATAACTACAATAAATACCCTGAACCCATGTGCTCAGAGCTCTCCCTCTGACCTGCTGCAGTGGGAAAGAGGCCTTGCTCCTGAGCTCCCAGTAAAGACCCTTAGGTGTTCTCACTGGAGTTAGTTCCTCGGTGGTCACCTGCAACTTGGGCCTAACAAGTCTAAGAATGAAAAATTTCAAGACTTCTGAGTGCTTGTAAGAAAACTTCCCCACCCACCTACCCCTGGCCCAAAAAGACAAGAGTCTTGTGACCCAGTTTCTTCAAAACACGAAATTATTCTTGGAATGTGTTTTTGTCTTCCTTCCAGGTGCAATAGATAGGAATGAGTTTACTTCAAATTACTCACTAGGAATGGCTATTGTTATTTGTTTATATGCCTCAAAGGAAGCTTGTTTTTGCCATGTGCAGCTGTTTCCCCACCTGTGGCTTGTTCTTTTAATTGTACACATTACTCACATGACTCCTCTTAATCCTGAGTATAAATTGATCCTCTGAATAAATTTGGTTATTGCGTGAGACTTTAGTTTGACTCTTTTATTGGCTCCATTCTCTCAGGTCCCACTGCCTATAGAGTGCTAAACACTGATCATGGGTTCCTCTCCCCCAACTCTTCCCAGATCCTCCCCATCCCCCATCCCACCCCACCCCCAATTCCATACCTTTCTTTCTCTTTGGAAAACAAAACGGGTAAATAAAAAGACAAGTCTCAATGTAAAAAGAAAAAGAAGCACAAGAAACACACACACAGAGACACACACACACACACACCTCCATAAAAACACAACATTGAAAACCATAATATACAAGCAAAGACTGGTAAGATAAAAAGTGCTCAAACAAAGCAATATGAAAAAACTTAAAAATGTACAAAAATATCACTGAGTTTGTTTTTCCTTTGCAAATGGATAGCAATTGGAGATCACTTCTAGGTTAAGGGTGGGAACTTGTGTCCATCCCACCCCCCCACCCCCCAGTGCTGGGACCCCCATCTGTCTTGGACCTATGCAAGCCCTGTGCATGCCACCGTAGTCTCTCTGCGTTCTTAGGTGCATCAGTCCTGTCCTGTATGTAAGAGACTGTGCTTTCTTGGTGTTATCCATCTCCTCTGACTCTTTTTTTTTTAAATTTATTTTTTTTATTAGGTATTTTCCTCGTTTACATTTTCAATGCTATCCCAAAAGTCCCCCATACCCCCCCCAATCCCCTACCCACCCACTCCCCCTTTTTGGCCCTGGGGTTCCCCTGTACTGGGGCATATAAAGTTTGCAAGTCCAATGGGCCTCTCTTTGCAGTGATGGCCGACTTTGCAGTGATGTATCTTTTGATACATATGCAGCTAGAGACAAGAGCTCTGGGGTACTGGTTAGTTCATATTGTTGTTCCACCTATAGGGTTGCAGTTCCCTTTAGCTCCTTGGGTACTTTCTCTAGCTCCTCCATTGGGGGCCCTGTGATCCATCCAATAGCTGACTGTGATCATCCACTTCTGTGTTTGCTAGGCCCTGGCTCCTCTGACTCTTACAATCTTTCTACTCCCTCTCTATACAGCTCCCTGAACCCTGAGGGAAGGGCTTGATGAAGACATCCCATTTAGGACTGAGTGTTCCAAAGTGTCTCTCTCTCAATCTCTCTCTCTCTCTCTCTCTCTCTCTCTCTCTCTCTTGTCTAGCTGTGGGTCTCTGTTTTAGTTTCCATGTTTGCAGAAGGAAGCTTCTCTGATGATTGCTGAGTGAAACACTGATCTAAACGTTTAGGAGGATGTTGTAAGGAATCATTTCATTGCTATGTTCTTTTTTTTTTTTTTTTTTTTTGGTTTTTCGAGACAGGGTTTCTCTGTGTAGCCCTGGCTGTCCTGGAACTCACTCTGTAGACCAGGCTGGCCTCGAACTCAGAAATCCGCCTGCCTCTGCCTCCCGAGTGCGGGATTAAAGGCGTGCGCCACCAACGCCCGGCTCATTGCTATGTTCTTTAACAAGACAATAGTATCTGGCTTTCCACTACACCTATGGCCTACCTAGTCTCTGGTTCTCAGCCACATATATAGTGTCAGGCATGAGATCCTTGAACCCAAGCAGAGGATGGTTGGTTACTCCCACGATGTTTACTGTTGCACTAGTGTGTTATGCTGCAGCTCACCTTTGTAGTTCCTCGGGTTTGTAACTAGGTTAGTGGTTACCCTTTCTCCTCTATGAGCATGCAAAGTACCTTTCAGCACAAGGAACACTAGTCAGTAGGGGCGAAGGCCTTAGTGAGGCACCAGCTGAGCTCTCCATGTTCAATGAGGTACACAAATGTTGAATGTTTTAGCAATAGGGCCTTACCTTCAGTTGGTAGAAAGCAACCAGTAGCCTTGGCAACAGCCTGGATTATTTGGGGCTTTCCATGGGGCCCTTTTGCCAATGACTCAGTTAGATGCAACCTATTCCTGGCACTGGAAGTTTCACTTGGTGAAATTGTCTTCCTTGTAATTTGGTGACTCCATTTAGATTTCTTCCATACGTGGATATATTTTAAGAAGCTTCTACAAGAATAAGTTTTCATACGACCTCTCAATTGGCCCTTACTTCTGGTCCCTTACTCCTTGTTCCCTGTTTAATGCCTTCACTCCACTATCCTCTCCCAATCTCTCCATAACTGTATGTTCTATTTCCCCTTCCTTTGGGTGATCCTTCCTTCTCATCAGCCCCTCATTGATATCATAATTTCTATGGTTATATGGATTGTAGCATGCCTATCAAAGAGTTAAAAGCTAACATCCACATATAAGAGACAACATACAATATTTGTCTTTTTTGGGTCTGGGTTATCTCCCTCAAGATGATTGTTCTTCTAGCTATCACAATGTTGATAGCTTAAATATAGCAGAAATGCATTATTTAGCAGATCTAGTCTAAGAACTTGTAGCCAAACTCATAGCCCTCGTGTTGAAAAAAAAAAAATGTCATCCCTCTGGAAACCACTGGAGGGGGATCTTTCCTGCCGGCCCACAGCTTGGGAGCTGGGTCAGCTTCTGATGGCTGCCCTAGACTCTTTGCCTGCAAAGTCCTTAAGTGCTGCTGCTTCTCATCCCTCTCTTTTGATGTGCCACTGCCTGCTACCTGCCTGAGGCTGAACCAGTTCTCCGAGATCTTCCGGAGTTAGCTACGAACTGTGATTTTCACGGGTTCCTATTAAAAGGCTGATCTGACAACTTCAAAGGAACTTTGCATGACTGGGAATGGGCCTCCCCTCTTCTTTATAAAGCACGTTTGCCTACATTAGAGTCTTGATCAGAATACTGTCTTGATTCCATTTCTCTCTTTACCCGCCTAGAATCCCTCTTTTCTTTAGGTTCCAAGATGCAGGCTCGAACCCAGACATGAGAGCCACAGGTCAGCCCCAACACTGTTCTTTCTTTTGTGTTTTATAAAAAGATAAGGAAAGAAGGACTGTGGATGTATAGTCAGGTGTGGGGGAAGGAGGTGCCTCTATGGACCCATTCTGAGATATCCCTTCCCCCTGAGGGACCAGCCACACGACAGAATAGTATTAGTATAGAATAGAGTTTATTCAGGGCATGGGGAGGGGAGATAAGGGAGTAGAGACAGAGAAAGCCAGAGAGAGAGAGAGAGAGAGAGAGAGAGAGAGAGAGAGAGAGAGAGAGAGAGAGAGAGAGAGAGAGAGAGAGGCTGGCCATTAGCACATGGAAGGGTTGGAGAGTGGAATGAGGAGAGAAAGGTTAAGGGGCAAGAGGACAGAACAAGATCAAGAAGGCAAGAGAGAGAGGAGGGGCCAAGCAGCCCCTTTTATAGAGTCAGACACACACCTGGCTATTGCCAGGTAACTGTGTGTGGAGCTTAGACAAAATGCTATCACTTTCCCCTTTCTCTTTGCATTGTCTTTGCCTATGAGAAGATATCTTTGTCCAAGTTCCCTCTTCTTATACGAACTCCAGTGATGCTGAAAGAGTCTACTCTTAAATCCATATGCACAAACTGTATCCCTCCGCGGAGTCACAGCCTCAGGTGGACCAGGCTAGGCGTTACAGATTTCTCTTTCTGAAGTGAATGGAGTGCACAGTTCAGCCCATGATGCCCCCAGCCCATCTTCCTCTTCTAGCTTTGGAGCTCAGTAGCTGCTTTAACCACTTTCCTGCTGATGTTAAATGTATGTTTATTTGTTTGTTTGTTTTGTGGAGAAGGGGATTGTGGACAGAATGAGTGTGGAGGACAGAGGAGAGTTTTACAGGACTCTGTCCCCTCCGTCTTCTACGTGGATCTGTGGATCCTGGGGGTCTACTTCAGTCTTGGTGACAAGTGCCCACTCCATAGAACTCATAGATATTACCTTTTGAGACCAGGTCTTTCACTGAACCCACCACTTCTCCTACTTGGCTGGCCAGTGAACACACAGGAGCCTCCTTTTCTCTGCCCCTCAGTGCTAGGGCTATGGGTCCTCCAAGCATTTTTTTATGTGAGTGTTAGAAATCTGAGGCCCTCACACTGTCACAGGGAAGACTTCCAGCCCTTTATCCACTGAGCCATCTCCAGGTCAGATCTGGTCTGTTCATCGTACAAGCACATTTCCCTTGGACCCTGACTTAAGTTGCTATTTGCTCCCCTCTTAGCAACCCCTCCCAGACCCCCTACCAACCTCTGCCTTGATGTTTGGACTGCCCTTAATAACATGGCTAGATCTTGATCATGGGACAGTTAGGATTCTAACAGACTAGCCACCCCACCTCACCTTGCTTGGCCTTGGTGTTTTGACTCTTTTCTCCACAGTATGACTGCACCTGGACTGTGGGTAGACAGAATTCTTACAGACATCTCTCGGCTTTTCTGAGAATGTTTTCATATCCTATATTTTGATTAGAAGAAGCACTGAGAGGTGCGCATGTTGTTTTAGAAAAGGGAAGTTTAACTCAAACACAACACACACACACACACACACACACAAGTAACCATTCCCCATCTGCAAAACTCCCCTAACTGAAGATGCTGAGCATTTGAGAGTCTCACAGTTGGTGGTCAAACTGGATCCAAGATTATAGTTCAGAAGTTCATGGCAGCTAGTTGGGACCCATTCCACTAAAGCAAACTTGACTTCTGAGCTGGTCTCAGATAATTGGGCTCCATCCTGTCTGTCCCATGCTACCCCTATTCCTGGGGGAACTACAAGGAGGGACCCTCATCCCTGCAGTGGGCAGGTGATCAGATCCGACCTATCACAATTCTTCTTCAGAACTGACCCCTTGGTGAGAAGCTGTGTATTTGACTCTGGGAGAACTAACATGACTTCCCAATAAAGAGTTCAAGGCAGAGGATTCCAGTGACTCTCACTTCCTGCCTCCTAAAGTCCCTGAGGCCCACTAGTGCCCCACCCTGTTCCCCAGCAGATACAAGCCAAAAGTTCCCATATCCCTTATTCTATTTTGGGTTATATTTCTGTCAACAACCAAGACTCCTTATGTGGAATGTTCAGTCTTTTCATCCCCTCACCAGAGCCTAACGAGGCTGCAGTAGGCTGTGACTTCCTCCATCTCCACTAGGTTTCTAAGCTTTGCCTCTTTACTTGGCTTTGCTCCTCTGTGTCTCCCTGAGATACTGAGTCAAGCCTCAATAGTCTGTATGCATACTTATCCTTGCAGATATGCAGAATGTGATGGTTACATGACCTGAATATTTTTCTTTTTCACTAGAGACAATCTCCTGCAGCCCAGGCTGACTTCAGACTCATTACACAGTCAAGGATAGTCTTGAAGTTGTGATCCTCCTGCTTTCACCTCAAAGTGTTGGGCTTTTACAGGCGTGTGTCACTATTCCTAGCTTATGTGGTACTGAGGATAGAACCCAAGGCTTTCAAACATGCTAGGCAAGCACTCCATTGACCAAGCTATATCTCCAGAAAGAGAAATTTAAACATAGATGTAGGGGGTGGTTCTGATGTTAAGGTTCTGTTCCCCAATTGGTTCTTGATTGATCAATAAAGATACTTGGGGCCAATTGCCAGGCAGAAGGAAAGAAGCAGGACTTCTAGGTCTTCACAGGCAGGTTAAGAGATGCAGGAAGAAGAAGGGAGATTGTGCCATGCTTCGGAGGAAGAAAAGGTGACCAGCCATGTGAGATCTCAGGCACAGTAGCCATAGGCCACTTTCTCAGGAGGGAGATTAGAAATGCAACCAAGCAGAGGGCATTTTGGGGTTGCTGAACAAGGAGAAGGTATTTGAACTTCTAAAGTTGCAGGCAGATTTAGGGTGCTGAGATAAGAGTATTGTGAAGGACATGTTAGCCCCAGGAGATTAGAAGTGTCCAGCAATTGAGCCAGTAAGACAGGTTGAAAAACATGTTGATTGTGTGTGTGTGTGTCTTTCATCCACAATCGGAGGGAACTTGGGTGGGGCTGGTAGGGAGGACCACCCAGAGCTTAAAGTAGGGTAATAAAAGCTACACGCTACACATATATTCCCATTTGAAAATGTGCCTTAGTTATACAAACTCTGCAGAAGAAGGAGCCATTTTGCCTTGGCTGACATAAGAGAGTAGCAGTTGGAGAAAGCAGTTGAGCTAACTAACATAAAGGCTGTAACACAGACCAGCCTTTGTTCTCACTTGTCGCTTCTGCAGGCTGCTTTCCGAGAATGGCACTGGGACTTTAATGTGTGTCACATCGTGAAACAAAGAGCAGCGTTGTAAGAGTGCAGTTCAACACCTTTCCCCAGCAGCTCAGACCATGGAGCTCAAATCCATGACTTGGGCTTCCACATTTATCTTGTCATCTTCTAAATACAATATTTAAAAAAAAAATCACATTCACATCCAGGCATTAGGTGCTATTCAAAAGCGTAGCAGGCAATGTACGCTAACAGGGCACCTCCCGTGCTGAAGCCTGATGATGCCCGTGCTCTGTGCTGTCACAGGAGACCACGCTGAGGTGAGTGGCACGTGATTCACACCAGGGACCATGTGCATGTCCATGGTCCACACTGTGGCCAGAAACCATGTGTAAATCCGCGATCCATGTTCCCACCGACTGCAAAGGGCAAGAAAGCTACTTTCTTTTTTTTTTTTTTTTAATATTTTTATTACATAATTTCCTCAATTACATTTCCAATACTATCCCAAAAGTCCCCCATAGCGCCCCCCACTTCCCTACCCACCCATTCCCATTCTTTTGGCCCTGGCATTCCCCTATATTGGGGCATATAAAGTTTGCACGTCCAATGGGCCTCTCTTTCCATTGATGGCCGACTAGGCCATCTTTCGATACATATGCAGCTAGAGACAAGAGCTCCAGGGTTCCGGTTAGTACATCATGTTGTTCCAACAATAGGGTTGCAGATCCCTTTAGCTCCTTGGGTACTTTCTCTAGCTTCTCCATTGGGAGCCCTGTGATACATCCAATAGCTGACTGTGAACATCCACTCCTGTGTTTGCTAGGCCCCGGCATCGTCTCACAAGAGACAGCTATATTTGGGTCCTTTCAGCAAGATCTTGCTAGTGTATGCAATGGTGTCAGCGTTTAGAAGCTGATTATGGGACGGATCCCTGGATACAGCAGTCTCTAAATGGTCCATCCTTTCATCACAGCTACGAACTTTGTCTCTGTAGCTCCTTCCCTGGGTGTTTTGTTCCCAATTCTAAGAAGGTGCACAGTGTCCACACTTTGGTCTTCATTCTTCTTGAGTTTCATGCGTTTAGCAAATTGTATCTTATATCTTGGGTATCCTAAGTTTTGGGCTAATATCCACTTATCAATGAATACATATTGTGTGAGTTCTTTTGTGATTGTGTTACTTCACTCAAGATGATGCCCTCCAGGTCCATCCATTTGGCTAGGAATTTCATAAATTCATTCTTTTTAATAGCTGAGTAGTACTCCATTGTGTAAATGTACCATAATTTCTGTATCCATTCCTCTGTTGAGGGACATCTGGGTTCTTTCCATCTTCTGGCTATTATAAATAGGGCTGCTATGAACATAGTGGAGCATGTGTCCTTTTTACCGGTTGGGACATCTTCTGGATATATGCCCAGGAGAGGTATTGCTGGATCCTCCGGTAGTACTATGTCCAATTTTCTGAGGAACCGCCAGACTGATTTCCAGAGTGGTTGTACAAGCTTGCAATCCCACCAACAATGGAGGAGTGTTCCTCTTTCTCCACATCCTCGCCAGCATCTGCTGTCACCTGAATTTTTGATCTTAGCCATTCTGACTGGTGTGAGGTGGAATCTCAGGGTTGTTTTGATTTGCATTTCCCTGATGATTAAGGATGTTGAACATTTTTTCAGGTGCTTCTCTGCCCTTCGGTATTCCTCAGGTGAGAATTCTTTGTTCAGTTCTGAGCCCC
The DNA here is from genome assembly GCF_978045245.1 of Mus caroli. Lineage (NCBI taxonomy): Eukaryota > Metazoa > Chordata > Mammalia > Rodentia > Muridae > Mus > Mus caroli. The sequence continues at coordinate 129,540,187 of NW_028227258.1, forward strand.
ATTTTTTAATGGGGTTATTTGACTTTCTGGAGTCCACCTTCTTGAGTTCTTTATATATATTGGATATTAGTCCCTTATCTGATTTAGGATAGGTGAAGATCCTTTCCCAATCTGTTGGTGGTTTTTTTGTCTTATTGATGGTGTCTTTAGCCTTGCAGAAGCTTTGTAGTTTCATGAGGTCCCACTTGTCAATTCTCGATCTTACAGCACAAGCCATTACTGTTCTATTCAGGAATTTTTCCCCTGTGCCCATATCTTCAAGGCTTTTCCCCACTTTCTCCTCTATAAGTTTCAGTGTCTCTGGTTTTATGTGAAGTTCCTTGATCCACTTAGACTTGACCTTAGTACAAGGAGATAGGAATGGATCGATTCGCATTCTTCTACATGTTAACAACCAGTTGTGCCAGCACCATTTGTTGAAAATGCTGTCTTTCTTCCACTGGATGTTTTTAGCTCCCTTGTCGAAGATCAAGTGACCATAGGTGTGTGGGTTCATTTCTGGGTCTTCAATTCTATTCCATTGGTCTATTTGTCTGTCACTATACCAGTACCATGCAGTTTTTATCACAATTGCTCTGTAGTAGAGCTTTAGGTCCGGCATGGTGATTCCACCAGAGGTTCTTTTATCCTTGAGAAGAGTTTTTGCTATCCTAGGTTTTTTGTTATTCCAGATGAATTTGCAGATTGCACTTTCTAATTCGTTGAAGAATTGATTTGGAATTTTGATGGGGATTGCATTGAATCTGTAGATTGCTTTTGGCAAGATAGCCATTTTTACAATGTTGATCCTGCCAATCCATGAGCATGGGAGATCTTTCCATCTTCTGAGATCTTCTATAATTTCTTTCTTCAGAGACTTGAAGTTTTTATTATACAGATCTTTCACTTCCTTAGTTAGAGTCACGCCAAGATATTTTATATTATTTGTGACTATTGAGAAGGGTGTTGTTTCCCTAATTTCTTTCTCAGCCTGTTTATTCTTTGTGTAGAGAAAGGCCATTGATTTGTTTGAGTTAATTTTATATCCAGCTACTTCACCGAAGCTGTTTATCAGGCTTAGGAGTTCTCTGGTGGAATTTTTAGGGTCACTTATATATACTATCATATCATCTGCAAAAAGTGATATTTTGACTTCATCTTTTCCAATTTGTATCCCTTTGATCTCCTTTTGTTGTCGAATTGCTCTGGCTAGGACTTCAAGTACAATGTTGAATAGGTATGGAGAAAGTGGACAGCCTTGTCTAGTCCCTGATTTTAGAGGGATTGCTTCAAGCTTCTCACCATTTACTTTGATGTTGGCTACTGGTTTGCTGTAGATTGCTTTTATCATGTTTAGGTATGGGCCTTGAATTCCTGATCTTTCCAAGACTTTTATCATGAATGGGTGTTGGATCTTGTCAAATGCTTTTTCCGCATCTAAGGAGATGACCATGTGGTTTTTATCTTTGAGTTTGTTTATATACTGGATTACGTTGATGGATTTCCGTATATTGAACCATCCCTGCATCCCTGGGATGAAACCTACTTGGTCAGGATGGATGATTGTTTTGATGTGTTCTTGGATTCGGTTAGCAAGAACTTTATTGAGGATTTTTGCATCAATATTCATAAGGGATATTGGTCTGAGGTTTTCTATCTTTGTTGGGTCTTTTTGTGGTTTAGGTATCAGAGTAATTGTGGCTTCATAGAATGAGTTGGGTAGAGTACCTTCTGTTTCTATTTTGTGGAATAGTTTGTGAAGAACTGGGATTAGATCTTCTTTGAAGGTCTGATAGAACTCTGCACTAAACCCATCTGGTCCTGGGCTTTTTTTAGTTGGGAGACTATTAATGACTGCTTCTATTTCTTTGGGGGATATAGGCCTGTTTAGATCATTAACCTGATCTTGATTCAACTTTGGTACCTGGTATCTGTCTAGGAACTTGTCCATTTCATCCAGGTTCTCCAGTTTTGTTGAGTATAGCCTTTGGTAGAAGGATCTGATGGTGTTTTGGATGTCTTCAGGATCTGTTGTTATGTCTCCTTTTTCATTTCTGATTTTGTTAATTAGGATGCTTTCCCTGTGCCCTCTAGTGAGTCTGGCTAAGGGTTTATCTATCTTGTTGATTTTCTCAAAGAACCAGCTCCTTGATTGGTTGATTCTTTGAATAGTTTTTCTTGTTTCCACTTGGTTGATTTCACCCCTGAGTTTGATTATTTCCTGCCGTCTACTCCTCTTGGGTGAATTTGCTTCCTTTTGTTCTAGTGCTTTTAGGTGTGTTGTCAAGCTGCTAATGTGTGCTCTCTCTAGTTTCCTTTTGGAGGCACTCAGAGCTATGAGTTTTCCTCTTAAAAATGCTTTCATTGCGTCCCATAAGTTTGGGTATGTTGTGGCTTCATTTTCATTGAACTCTAAAAAGTCCTTAATTTCTTTCTTTATTCCTTCCTTGACCAAGGTATCATTGAGAAGAGTGTTGTTCAGTTTCCACGTGAAGGTTGGCTTTCTATTATTTATTTTGTTATTGAAGATCAGCCTTAGTCCATGGTGATCTGATAGGATGCATGGGACAATTTCAATATTTTTATATCTGTTGAGGCCTGTTTTGTGACCAATTATGTGGTCAATTTTGGAGAAGGTACCATGAGGTGCTGAGAAGAAGGTATATCCTTTTGTTTTAGGATAGAATGTTCTGTAGATATCTGCCAGATCCATTTGATTCATAATTTCTCTTAGTTTCACTGTGTCCCTGTTTAGTTTCTGTTTCCATGATCTGTCCATTGGTGAAAGTGGTGTGTTGAGGTCTCCCACTATTATTGTATGAGGTGCAATGTGTGCTTTGAGATTTACTAAAGTTTCTTTAATGAATGTGGCTGCCTTTGTATTTGGAGCATAGATATTCAGGATTGATAGTTCCTCTTGGAGGATTTTACCTTTGATGAGTATGAAGTGTCCCTCCCTGTCTTTTTTAATGACTTTGGGTTGGAAGTCAATCTTATCAGATATTAGAATGGCTACTCCAGCTTGTTTCTTCATGCCATTTGCTTGGAGAATTGTTTTCCAGCCTTTCATTCTTAGGTAGTGTCTATCCTTTTCTCTGAGATGAGTTTCCTGTAAGCAGCAAAATGTTGGGTCTTGTTTGTGTAGCCAGTTTGTTAGTCTATGTCTTTTTATCGGGGAGTTGAGTCCATTGATATTAAGAGATATTAAGGAAAAGAAATTGGTGTTTCCTGTTATTTTTGATGTTAAAGTTGGCATTTTGTTCTTGTGGCTGTCTTCTTTTAGGTTTGTTGAGGGATTACCTTCTTGTTGTTTCTAGGGCGTGGTTCCTGTCCTTGTATTGGTTTTTTTCTGTTATTATCCTTTGAAGGGCTGGATTCGTGGAGAGATAATGTGTGAATTTGGTTTTGTCGTGGAATACTTTGGTTTCTCCATCTATGTTAATTGAGAGTTTGGCTGGGTATAGTAGCCTGGGCTGGAATTTGTGTTCTTTTAGTGTCTGTATAACATCTGTCCAGGATCTTCTGGCTTTCATAGTCTCTGGTGAAAAATCTGGTGTAATTCTGATAGGCTTGCCTTTATATGTTACTTGGCCTTTTTCTCTTACTGCTTTTAGTATTCTATCTTTATTTAGAGCATTTGTTGCTCTGATTATTATGTGTCGGGAGGTATTTCTTTTCTGATCCAGTCTATTTGGAGTTCTGTAGGCTTCTTGTATGTTCATGGGCATCTCTTTCTTTAGATTTGGGAAGTTTTCTTCTATAATTTTGTTGAAGATGTTTGCTGGTCCTTTGAGTTGAAAATCTTCATTCTCATCCACTCCTATTATCCGTAGGTTTGGTCTTCTCATTATGTCCTGTATTTCTTGGATGTTTTGAGTTAGGATCTTTTTGCATTTTCCATTTTCCTTGATTGTTGTGCCGATGTTCTCTATGGAATCTTCTGCACCTGAGATTCTCTCTTCCATCTCTTGTATTCTGTTGCTGATGCTTGCATCTATGGTTCCAGATTTCTTTCCTAGGGTTTCTATCTCCAGTGTTGCCTCATTTTGGGTTTTCTTTATTGTGTCTACTTCCCTTTTTAGGTCTAGTATGGTTTTGTTCATTTCCATCATCTGTTTGGATGTGTTTTCCTGTTTTTCTGTAAGGACTTCTACCTGTTTGATTATGTTATCATGTTTTTCTTTAAGGATTTGTAACTCTTTAGCAGTGTTCTCCTGCAATTCTTTAAGGGATTTTTGTGTTTCCTCTTTATTGTCTTCTTCCTTTTTAGCAGTGTTCTCCTGCATTTCTTTAAGTGTGTTATTAACGTCCTTCTTGAAGTCCTCTATCATCATCAGGAGATATTCTTTTAAATCCGTGTCTAGCTTTTCCGGTGTGTTGGGGTGCCCTGGACTGGGTGAAGTGGGGGTGCTGGGTTCTGATGATGGTGAGTGGTCTTGGTTTCTGTTAGTAAGATTTTTACGTTTACCTTTCGCCATCTGGTAATCTCTGGGGTTAGTTGTTATCGTTGTCACTATTTAAAGATTGGAGCAGAAGCTGTGTTCCACTCACCAGCAGTCCCAAAATCCTGCGGCGGGGGTCGTGGGTAGCTGGCGGGTGTCAGGCAACCCTGCGCTCCCGCTACCCTGGCGCTGATCCGGCCGGGTGAGGCCTGTGGCCCTACTCAGGCTGGTTTCTGCTTCCCTAACTAATGCAGTCTCAGGTCCCGCGCAATTGGATTGGAGCAGAAGCTGTGCTCCCCTCACCAGAAGTCTTAAGATCCTGTGGCGGGTGTTGTGGGCAGTTGGCGAGTGTCAGCAGACCCTGCGCCCCAGCTGCTCAGGTGCTTTTCTGACCGGAAGAGGCTTGTGGCCCTGTGTGGGCCGGATTTCTCTCTCCCCAACCAGAGCAGTCTCAGGTCCCGCGTGATTGGACTGGAGCAGAAGCTGTGTTCCACTCACCAGCAGTCCCAAAATCCTGCGGCGGGGGTCGTGGGTAGCTGGCGGGTGTCAGGCAACCCTGCGCTCCCGCTACCCTGGCGCTGATCCGGCCGGGTGAGGCCTGTGGCCCTACTCAGGCTGGTTTCTGCTTCCCTAACTAATGCAGTCTCAGGTCCCGCGCAATTGGATTGGAGCAGAAGCTGTGCTCCCCTCACCAGAAGTCTTAAGATCCTGTGGCGGGTGTTGTGGGCAGTTGGCGAGTGTCAGCAGACCCTGCGCCCCAGCTGCTCAGGTGCTTTTCTGACCGGAAGAGGCTTGTGGCCCTGTGTGGGCCGGATTTCTCTCTCCCCAACCAGAGCAGTCTCAGGTCCCGCGTGATTGGACTGGAGCAGAAGCTGTGTTCCACTCACCAGCAGTCCCAAAATCCTGCGGCGGGGGTCGTGGGTAGCTGGCGGGTGTCAGGCAACCCTGCGCTCCCGCTACCCTGGCGCTGATCCGGCCGGGTGAGGCCTGTGGCCCTACTCAGGCCGGTTTCTGCTTCCCTAACTAATGCAGTCTCAGGTCCCGCGCAATTGGATTGGAGCAGAAGCTGTGTTCCACTCACCAGCAGTCCCAAAATCCTGCGGCGGGGGTCGTGGGTAGCTGGCGGGTGTCAGGCAACCCTGCGCTCCCGCTACCCCGGCGCTGATCCAGCCGGATGAGCGAAAGCTACTTTCTTAATAGCAAGAAAGCTATTTTACTGATGGCTGCAGCCTCACAGCTGAAAAAGAGTGACATAGAAGGCTTCCGTGACAACCCCCACTCCCCATAAAAGTAACAGCCTAGACAGAATGCCATTGAAGAAAACTTCTAAGAATTGTGATAAGGATGCTGAAGTACAGCTCTCCAGAATTGAAAGCCTCTGGAGTGGGTGCAGGTGGGGAAGCACTCGGGTCTTTTCTAAGATGTTGACCACTGGGAGTATGGGCAACACAAACTGGTCTTCCTTCCTTCCTACTTTCCTTCCTTCCTTCCTTCCTTCCTTCCTCCCTCCCTCCCTCCCTCTCTTCCTTCCTTCCTCCCTTCCTTCCTTCCTTCCTTCCTTCCTTCCTTCCTTCCTTCCTCTCTTCCTTCCTTCCTACTTTCCTTCCTTCCTTCCTTCCTTCCTTCCTTCCTTCCTTCCTCTCTTCCTTCCTTCCTACTTTCCTTCCTTCCTTCCTTCCTTCCTCTCTTCCTTCCTTCCTACTTTCCTTCCTTCCTTCCTTCCTTCCTTCCTTCCTTCCTTCCTTCCTTCCTTCCTTTCTCTCTCTCTCTCCCTCTCTCTCTCTCTCTCTCTCTCTCTCTCTCTCTCTCTCTCTCTGTGTTGTGCTATGCTCCCCTCTCCTCAGGAATTGGGGAGCAGACCTTGGAGAACTGGAAAGTGAGGGTGCCTGGGGTTCATGATATGAAACTCCCAAATAATCAATAAAAATATTATGAAAAAAGAATAGGGTAATTCAAGGAATGATGTTAAGCCTGGAAAAGAATTTTCATGTTAAAAAAAAAATCACAGTAGATTTTTATTTTTCTTCATCTTCATCATCATCATCATCTTATTATTATTATTATTATTATTATTATTATTATTATTATTATTATTGTGTGTGTGTGTGTGTGTGTGTGTGTGTGTGTGAGTGTGAGAGAGAGGGGAGCATACCACGACACTGCTGCTCTCAGGGTCAGAAGACAACTTTGATTCTCTTTCCATCTGTGTGTGTCAGCAATCTCTGCAGCAAGTACCTCTATCCACTGAGCCATTTAAGGACTCACAGTAAACCTTTTTTTTTTTAAGTTATGCATAAAAGAGCTGCCATGGTGTAGTGGATGTTATATATTGTACTTAATAACAGTGATGGCCGGAGATTAGTCCCTGCCCTGGCCACAGTTTCAGTCTAGCATGTGACAAAGGTAACATGACTGTGTCTGTCTGTGTGCATGCTCCCCAGGGCTTCATTTGTCTCTGCTCTTCCCTCATATCTCACATATCTGTGGACACACTCAGCTGCTGTGAGTGGGCTCCATCCATCATGTCCCAGAGGGTCCCAACACGCAACATCATCTGATGCAGACGTGACGGATGTCAAGTTGTAAAGTAGTTTCATGACTCCTGAGGGAAGAAAAGGTCAAGGGTGATGATCAGGGCACCAAGAGATCCTGGAGTCCCAGGGATGTGGCAGCTTGGGGACTTCAGGAGAAGTGCTTCATGGGCCATCTTCTCTCAGCTGTCAACTGGACACCAGATACCACAGGTTTCTATTCTTATTTTCCTTTGTTAATTTCCCCCTCTGTTCCCCCAGTGGAACCCTCCTCTTCCATCTATAATAGTCTCTAAGCAATGCCCTTCGTCTCATCCAATCAGCAGTGGTTACTGCTGGAAGGGGACCACTATGTGGAGGCCAATGCTGTGGTCTGTCCCCTCCCAAACTCAGATTGAGATCTGATGGTTGTTTGGTGATGTTGAGAGGTGAGGCCTTTAAGGTTATCTGCAGTAGGTCCTCTTGAATGATGATTTTCTCACAGAGGGAGTCCTTGCTGTCCTAGGGCTGGAGCTGACAGTGAGTAGGGGGGCTGAATAAAGTCAGGTGTCCCTTCCTCCACACCCACTCCTCTTTCCAGCCTGAGCTGAAGCAGCATGAACCCACCAAAGAAACTGGACAGACTCAGCAGCCCAACTGTGGGCTTCTCAGCCCTCAGAACCCTGAGATCTTTTCTTTATAAATTAATTAATACCTACTCCCAGCAGAAAGGATCCAGCAATATCCACGGAAAAAGAGATAGGACCCCCTCCCCCCCATTCACTTTGTGTGTGTTTGATGTGCTACAAGTGTGTATGTAGCACGTTTCCATGTGTGTGAATGTTTCTATGTGTGTGGGGGCACACACACACACACACACACACACGTGTGCATGTGTGTAGAGAGGCATAAGGTTAATCTGGAGACTCATCCTTGACACTCTTTTGCCTTAGTCACTGAAGCTGGCCTCTCAGTCAAATCCAGACCTAACCAGTATGGCTATTTGGAGAGTGAGTATGGGATTGTATATGAATGTGGCAGACTGCAGACTCTCAAATTTGTACATCTTTGACCCTGCCTTCCAGAATGAATCCCAGGCCACCTGGATGCCTCCATGTGCATTTTTGCATGAAGGTCCCATCCTAAATCCTGTCCCCTGACCCTTCCTTCTGCCTCTCTCCTTTCCTCTCCACTTTGTTACATACACCCACACCTGGATTTTTATCCTGGAGACTTTTCTTTGACTCCTATCCATGAGCCTACTGATAGGAAGGAACGCCACAAATCTGAGTGCTTCATGTCCCTTCTACCCTAGCTCCCGCCTTGTTACCCCTCATTTTGTGGCCATAGCTACCTCCTGCATGCTCACAACCTGAACTCCATGGGGGCTCCACAGCAGCGGGAGAGAGCCTTCTTAGGTATCCTGTGAGAACGAACATCCACCCTGCCGACCACAACCACTGAAACACCTCCTGCATATGCTTCATTGTTTTGGTTTTCTACATTTATATCTTTGCCTGTGTGTAGTGCGTGTGCATGTAGTTGTGAGCACAACTGTTCATGTGATGGTCCCAGGATAACCTTGGGGATCAGTCCTGACTTTTCACCCTGCTCGAGACAGAGTATCTTTGATACTTTTCCCCACTGCAGACAGCAGACTAACTCTGGGGAAGTCTCTGATTTCTACTTCCCATCCCACCGTAGATGCCCTAGGACTACAGACATGTTCACCATGACTTTTGTGGACTCTGAGAATTTGAACAATTGAGAATTGCACAAGCTCTTCATACTTGTGCAACAAACGTTTTACCTGCTGAACCAACTCCTGAGGCCATGTTTTTGTTTTTGCTTGTTTTGTTTTGTTTTGTTTTGTTGTTGCTGAGACAGAGTCTTGCTCATCTGCCCTGGCCAGGAGTTTTCTTTGCAGGCCACCCTGGCCTGGAACTTATGGTGATATTGTTGTATCTGCCTCCCTAGTGTTAGAGTTATACACCATCACACCACGGTTTTCTCATGACATGTTTTTTCATTTATAAACCTGTTGTTACTCCTTCTATTAAAATATAAGTTCCAGATGCTGATGGTCTTCTGTCTGCTGACCCACCCCTCCATTAAATGAAAGAAAAAAAATCAAGAGAAAAAGATAGTTTTTCTTAAAATACCATCATGAAGGTGAAAAGAAAAGACATAGACAAGAAAGAAAGAAAACATTTGCAAAACATACTATCTCAGAAGGGACTGTTATCCAAATATACAAAAACCCTCATACAATGGGAATAGAGCAGATTCCAATCTCACAAGAATGAGGTAAGCCAGGTTGGAGAGATGGCTTCAGTGGTTAAGAGCACCGAGTGCTCTTCCTAAGGTCCTGAGTTCAAATCCCAGCAACCAGCCGGGCGTGGTGGCGCACGCCTTTAATCCCAGCACTCAGGAGGCAGAGGCAGGCGGATTTCTGAGTTCGAGGCCAGCCTGGTCTACAAAGTGAGTGCCAGGACAGCCAGGGCTACACAGAGAAACCCTGTCTCGAGAAACCAAAAAAAAAAAAAAAAAAAAAAAAAATCCCAGCAACCATATGGTGGCTCACAGCCATCCATAATGAGATCTAACACCCTCTTCTGGTGTGTCTGAAGATACCTACAGTGTACTTGCATATAATAATAAAATAATTCTTTGTGCTGTAGAGAGGGGGCCAGAGCAAGCAGAGGTCCTGAGTTCAATTCCCAGCAATCACATGAAGGCTCACAACCATCTGTACAGCTACAGTGTACTCATATACTTAAAATAAATAAATAGATATTTTTAAAAATTTATTTAAAAGAAAGAAAGAAAGAAACAAAGGAAGAAAAGAATGAGGTAAGCCTAGAGAGTGTGAGAGCCCCTCCTGGGACAAGGGAAGCCAGTCATAATCCAACACTCTGGTCCTAGAGTCTTAAGTCCAGAATAGGGGCTTAGTCTGGGAGCAGCTCCTCTGTCTCAGAGAGCTAGCTCTGGGTGAGAAATCCACTGCACACATCACTACCTCCAGGAGCTCCATAGTCAGGTGCCACCATGAGGGGAGTCTATCCCATCCCTTGAGAGGATGAGGCAAGTGGGTAGCTATGAGCTTGAGGTCAGCCTCGCCAGAACAGTTGCTCACAGGGGACAGTGAGTGGAACAGGCATCATCTGAGGTGGTAATAAAGTTCTGCATCATTTATAACCTTTTATTTTTATTTTTTAAATATGTGCAGCCCTGGCCAGCCCAAAACTCACTGTGTAGATTAAACTGGCCTCAAGCTCATAGAGATCCACCTGCCTCTGCCTCCTGAGTACTGATGTTTAAGGCAATGACAAGTTCAGTATCCTTTGGAAAAACAAGATGCATTTATTTTTATTTAATGTATATGGGTATTTTGCCTTTATGTCTGTCTGCACACTGTGTCTGGGGTGTTCCCTGTGGAGACTGAAGAAGACATCAGTTTCTCCAGTACCGGGGCTACAGGGGTTGTGAGCCACCCTGTGGGTGCTGAGAAATGAACTTGAGTCTTCTGCAAGAGAAGCCAGTACCTTTAACCAGCAAGTTGTCTCTCCAGCACAAGTTCTGTATCTTGATGGAGTTTGGACCACACAGGTAAACTCATCTATCAAAACTCAGCAATGTATACTAAATTATTTTTTTTTTTTGCATTTTATGTCTCTCTATCACATCTATCAGAAGTCCCACAAATAAATATTGAATTTATTTAACTAGTTAAATAACTATTTATATTGTTGTTTTAACTTTATTGATTCTTCGTGTATTTTATATCATAAACTCCAGGCCCATTCATCTCCTCATATCCACCCTCCACCCTTGCAACGTCCCCCACAAAATAAAACACAAACAACAACAACTACAACAAAAACAAAGTACAGAAAACATCTCATCATGGAAGCTGTAGTGTGTCCCAGTGTGTCCCTCTGTCCACACATCTCCTCTTGCAAATGTTCATGGCAATGAGTCATTGGTCTGGTTTGAAGACTCTGGTTTCTGTGACATCACCAATTGGGACTCCTCCTGGTTATCCTGTTGTTGCCCTGTGTCATGGATCCTGTGGCTTTGGAACAGCAGAACTGGCTCTTTCACAAGTCCCAATCATTTGCAGATGATGTAGATTTTGGGTTGGGCTAACTCAGAGCCCTGGATCTGGGTCTGTTTGGTAGCAGAGTTGGTCAGCTTGCCAACTCTCCCTTACCTGTACCACCAGGGCAAGCTCTCCAGCACCGTTCTGGCTAGGCTAGTCAATACTACCGCCATAGTCAGGAAGTTGGTTCAGATCTCCTGTTCCCTTGCCCCTGGGGCCAGCTCACCCACACCCAAGCCTCCAAAGCCAGCTCCACTGTGCTGCCCAGTCATGGTGCGGGACCCAATGTCTCAAGTGATGCATCCTGTGAGGGGCTAGGCCATCTCTCCTGCTCCTATACCCTTGGGGCTGGCCCACCCATGCCTTTGCTACCAGAACCAGCACTACTGTGCTGTGTTGCCAAGGCAAGATGCAGGACCCACTCTCCCAAGTGCTGCAGCCACTCCTGAGTGAGAGGTAGGGCCAGTTCACCCACTCTCATGACTGCCAGGTCAGCTGTCCCAGGTCACCTCTCATGGCTGAGGGGTGGTGGGACCAGCTCTCCCATGCTCTCGTTCTCTCTCTCCCTCTGGTTCACCTGTACCCGTGCTGCCAGGGTCAGCTCCGCTGTGCTATCCAGGAGAGGTGCAGGAACCTCCTAGTGCTGAATGGTGAGGGCAGGGCTAGTTCTCCGGAGTTCATGGCCCTATGGGCAGCTTTCCCAACTTCCAGAGGTGACAAGGGGGTGCAGGGGGGATGGGGTGAGCATCACCTCTGCACTGGTGCCACCCAACAACAGATGAGTGATGAGGTCGGCTCTCCCACACTCATGCTCTTGGGGCTGAGTCATCCTCAATCCCACCACCAAGGCCAGCTCTACTGTGCTGCCTGGGCTAGGTATAGGGCCCTCTCTCCCAAGTGCTGCCACCAGCTCCCCCAAAGGCCTCATTCTGTAAGAGGCGGGGCTAGTTATGCACAGCCCCTGAAAGTCCAAGTGGGTCCCTACAGCTGTCCTGACCAGGGAGTTCCCCCGTGTTCTCTAGTGATAACATGTGTCACGGATATCCACACTGAGCCCTGCTGCTGTGGACTCACGGACTCAGATACGGCCCTCAGTGGCAACCCAGGCTGGGGCCTTACTGTAGGCTGGACACTCAGAACAGGCTACTCCTCTCTACCCTTCAGTCTCCAGTTCCGTCTCTCTTCATAATGCTCAAGTTGCCCACTTTTTTTTTCTCTCTCCCAGTTGCCCACCATATATTTGCACATTGTGGTGACTCTGGCTGTAGCCCGACCACACGTCTGGTGGTAATACCCTTCATCCATGCTCCACGATGTGGTGGCAAGTGGGTGTCTGTAGCCTGCCTGTGCCATGTGCCGGAGGGCAGGTCCGTGGGTAGCATGGTGGTATGCAAATCTCTGTCTTTCTCTTCCTGTGCTGTGCTGCCTGGATTTGATTTGATTTGATATTCATGTATCCCAGCTTTGGCCACCAAGCCAGGCATCAAGCTAGGAATGACAAAAGACAGTCATCTGCTCTGTCCCTGACTGATATAAGGCAATGTCACCAACAAGGTGTCTCTTTACCCATTGCCAAGTGAGTTATTTATATTATTTAATTTTATTTATATTACTTATATTATTTATACTATTTTATATTTATAGTTATTTATATTATTTTTATTTTAATATAACATGTATATTATAACTAGAGCTCAAAAAATAAAAAAATTAAAAATATAAATGATTTATTTCGCATTCATCAAAATTAGAAGAGTTGCTATATGAATGAGAGGATAAATGGATGATGGATGGGTGCATTTGTGGATACATAGATAAAGGATGTACAGATGAATGGGTAAATTAGTGAAGAATGGGTAGAAGGATAGATGCAATAATGGGTGATGGATGGATGGGTGGGGGATGGTAGATAAAGAAATGGACAGGATGATGGGCAGATGCATGGGAACATGGACAGACAGACAGACAGACACACCATGATAAGGCTTTTAAAGAATGTTGACAATGAAAGAATCTGGTAAAAAGTATGTGGGTGTCTACAGTAACCTTATTTCAGATTACTATGTCTGAGGTTTTCCATAATAAAATGTTGGAAAAAACTGCTTTTGGGACAAAGGGGAAGCTTCTGGTTATTTTGGGATTTACTGCTGCTCCTTGGCAGTAGTGGTAGGACAGAGCACCTAAGTTAATAACCAAATGGATCGTCATCTGTTTAGACTGAAACCCCAATGCTGTTTGGATTTCCAAGGCTTTGAGGAGTTTATGAAAAATATCCATGAACCAGAACACTGTTATGCTCATTTTCAAGCCCGGTAGAGCCTGCGTGAGTCCATGGGGTTATCTAGAAGGCATGGTGTGCAGCCGCAGCAGTGTGAGTTCCTGGAGTTATCACCTAGAAGGCATGGTGTGCAGCCCCCAGCAGTGTGAGTCTCTGGGGTTATCACCTAGAAGGCATGACGTGCAGCCCCAGCAGTGTGAGTCTCTGGGGTTATCACCTAGAAGGCATGGCGTGCAGCCCCAGCAGTGTTCTTCCTTTTCCCTGGATGTCAGTTTCCATTCGTAAGGGTTGCCAGACACAAGACTTCAAGAGAGGACAACATACTTATTTTTCCTCTTTTAGAATCAAAGACATGATATTTAAAATTCATGACACATTCAGCCTGATGGAATTCTCCTTCCTCGAAGCCTAGCCTTCGCAGTGCAGGAATGAGCTCCCATCTCTGTTTCTGCAGCTCTCTGCTCCATGGCTGCTGCATTTGGCAAGAACAGCAGAGTCTTTTCTGTATACACCATTTTTCCTGCTGAGGAACTACACGAGAGGAGCTGTATGTAGTTCATAAAGTTGTAAAGACAATAGAAAGACCTACTTACCTTAAAGATAGGCATGGAGAAAAAAGGAAATCAGCTATCACTAGGTATCTATGAGAGGACCACACCAGTGCCCAGGGAAGTTGCCAAAACAAGTCCTCGGGCCCCAGTGGAGAACGGCAGCATTTGCTCATGATGTGCACACATCTCCCTATACTCACTCAAACCATCTCTAGTTAGTTAAAATGCTTAACATATTTAAATGTTATGTAAATAGTTGTTAATGTTGCTGCTTAGGGGATATCGACAAGAAAAGCTGCCCATGTTCAGTGCACGCATAATTTTTGAAAGATTTAAAAAAGGTTTCTTGTTAGTATATATTCATTATATACATTTCATAATGATATTTCATATATGTTCATTTTGGTCATACTCACCCGCATTACTCTTTCTTGTCCCCTCCACTCTTGTGGACTCTCTTCTTCTTTCCTGCTGGTTCCCTTTCTACTTTCTTGTCTGTCTGCCTGTCCATCTATCTATCTAAACAGAAATTGGTACCAGAGAGTGCCTTGTTGCTACTATGGACACAGATGTGTTGTTTGGGGGTTGGAAGTGTGGTTGTGGAAGCATTTGGAGCTTTGAGCTCTGAGGGCTTAGAAGTTGAAGATATACTAGTGTAGGGGGCTTGGATGGTGGTGTTGGAAGCAATGCCGACAACTCAGGCTTGGCTAGTGAAGTTCAGTGTAAGGCTTCTGCTAGGCTTAGGCTTAAGACTATGTTGTGAGTAATAAGACACCAGCATCGCCTAAGTGAAACCTGTGCTTTAATAGGGCAATTGACGGTGCTCAGCTGGAGCTGCAAACTCAGTGTGATTGAGATGAGACCTGCCTAACAGGCAAAATCTTCTGCAAAGTGTCTCCTCAGAGCTCCCACACAGAAGCTGTAGTCCAGGGGTGTCAAGACCACATAAGGCTGGTAGCTGAATTTGATAATATTTAAGAGTCTCTGTCTTAGTTAGAATTTCTTTGGCTGTGATAAAAGTAACTGATTCATTTCACCTTACAGCTGATTAAATCCATCAATGAGGGAAGCTGGAGCAATAACTGTAGGAACCTGGAGACAGGAGGAGCCTGATGCTTACTGGCTTGCTTCTCATGGCTAGCCTAGCTAACAGACTGCTTTCTGTTGGCACAGAGGACCACCAGCCCAGGTGTCACACTGCCTACAGTGGGCTAGACCCTCCCACATCTGCCTCAATTTAAAAAACAAAACAAAAAAATCGCAGGCGTTCTCCTAGTCCAATCTTAATAAGGGCATTTTCTCATTTGAGGGTCCCTCTTCCACAAGGACTCTAGTGTGTGTCAAGTTAACATGGAGTTTGGATTTCCAAGGCCTTGAGGAGCTTATGAAAAATTTCCATAAAAACATAAAAATATGACTGCTTGTTAATGTAACACACAAACACATTACAGTTAAAATATAACCCCTTTCTTGTTCATTGCCAAGATTACATATCAATATTCATATCACAATATAAAACATTCCAACTTTAAAAAGTATACAGTCTTTACAAATCCAAGCACTTTAAAAGTTAAATCCCTTTAGAACATCCAAAGTCTCTTTCAAAGTTCATGCCTCTCTAAAATATCCCTGATCTCTCTAACACTCCAAAATATCTCCCAAACTCTAAACTCTCACAACTGTGGGCTCTTGCAAAGTCAAAATAAGTTAAATATTTTCTTACTCCAAGAGGGAAGAACTCCAAAAGGGCACAGTCACAATTAAATCAGAGTGAAACCAAAGTTCAACAGTGAATCTTAGTGTCTAACTTCTGGAAGCCACTCATGGTTTTCTGGGCTTTTCCAACGGGCTTGGGAAACCATCCACAGAATAATTATCTCCTACCAAGCACAGTCTCATTGGTGGTACTGGTCTTGAAAGGGACCATTGAGAACAGTTAAGGCTTGGTACCATAAATCGAGGCCACAGAGTCTCTGAAGAGAGCCTAGAGACAGGTTATTGATGAAGGTACAGCCTCAGTTGCAGCGGAGACCCCAGGATTGAGGAAGTCACATAGAGAAGTAGAGGATTGTCACTGTGAGAAGTCTGGAGAGGTCATTCATTGGTGAAGGTGCAGCTTCAGTTGCAGCAGATATTGCAACATATTAGAGGAGCCAGGACAGTGGGATGCTGTGGATTGGAGCCAGCCTGAGCCTACGTACTGGAGCTAGAGGCAGAGCGGAGCTGCCCAAGACCTTTGGAGTCTGGGAGACCATAAGTCCCGGATGCTGGACACTGAGCTATAGGATTTGATTTACACATCTGGATGTTGGTTTTGCTTTGTTCTTATTGTAACTGTGCCCTGGTTCTTCCCTCTAAGATCAGGAAATAATGTTACTTGTTTTTATTTTGCAAAAAGCCCACAGTTAAGAGGTTTTGGACCTTGAAGGAGACCTGTGTCTTCTATATGTTGAAATTTTTAAGGACTGTGGAAATTGAAAGGCTACACCATGTTTTATATTGTGAGGACTTTGGTATAAACAAGAAAAATGACTATGGTCCATTAGTGATGAGTTTGTGCATGAACTTGACAAGAGATCAGTAGCACTTAGTTAGTTTTAGTCAGTAGAGTCACCAGGAAAGAGGGTGCTTCAGTTGAGAAACTGCCTCTATAAGACTGACCTGTGTACATGTCTCTGAAGCATTTGCATGATTAATGCCTCATGTGAGAGTGAGCCAGTCAGCAGTGTTCCTCCATGGTCTCTGCTTCAGATTCCTGCTTTGAGCTCTTGTCCTGACCTCGTTCAGTGATGGACTGTAACCAGTAAGCTATAGTAACCCCTTGTCCCTCAAGCTGCTTAGCTCAGTGTTTTATCACAGTAGAAGAAAGCAAACTAGAACAGTGGCCCACTGAGTTTAATTGGGGTCCTTACAGGAGCATGCATAGGGGTGTAGACGACTTACCAGAAGTTACAGCCCTGAAGAAAATAGCTCTCTTGAAGGGCTTATTTTGATGCATATGTGTTAACCAAATTCATGGATGGGCAAACCACAGATATGGAGGACTCACATCCCTTGGAAAATGACTCAAAATAAGCATTCAAAAATAATATTTGAGGTTTTTCAATCAGCATTGTTAATTGATATATTTCTACCTAGACAGATCAGCTATATGACACACAAAGGTTTCCAACATTATAGATTTGACAAGTGTATATGTGTGTGTGCATGTGCATATATAATTTATTATTGTAGATGAGCTTATGACATTTTTATGACCGTAGGTACACACGCCATGATGCATATGTAGAGGTCAGAGAATGATTTGCAGCCTTCACCTTCCATTGCATGTTCTTGGCACTGAATTCAGGTCATCGGGCCTGCATGACAAGTGCTTTTGCTCTGAGCCATCTTGCTAGCCCATAAACATATTTTTATGTGGGAGATCAATTACCAAATCCTTAAAGTTGAGGAGAAACTCCTTCATGTTTTGGTGAGTTTCATCTTTTTTTTTATTTTAATATTTTTATTACATATTTTCCTCAATTACATTTCCAATGCTATCCCAAAAGTCCCCCATAGCGCCCCCCACTTCCCTACCCACCCATTCCCATTCTTTTGGCCCTGGCATTCCCCTATATTGGGGCATATAAAGTTTGCAAGTCCAATGGGCCTCTCTTTCCATTGATGGCCGACTAGGCCATCTTTCCATACATATGCAGCTAGAGACAAGAGCTCCGGGGTTCTGGTTAGTACATCATGTTGTTCCAACAATAGGGTTGCAGATCCCTTTAGCTCCTTGGGTACTTTCTCTAGCTTCTCCATTGGGAGCCTGTGATACATCCAATAGCTGACTGTGAACATCCACTCCTGTGTTTGCTAGGCCCCGGCATCGTCTCACAAGAGACAGCTATATTTGGGTCCTTTCAGCAAAATCTTGCTAGTGTATGCAATGGTGTCAGCGTTTAGAAGCTGATTATGGGATGGATCCCTGGATACGGCAGTCTCTAAATGGTCCATCCTTTCATCACAGCTACGAACTTTGTCTCTGTAACTCCTTCCCTGGGTGTTTTGTTCCCAATTCTAAGAAGGTGCACAGTGTCCACACTTTGGTCTTCATTCTTCTTGAGTTTCATGCGTTTAGCAAATTGTATCTTATATCTTGGGTATCCTAAGTTTTGGGCTAATATCCACTTATCAGTGAATACATATTGTGTGAGTTCTTTTGTGATTGTGTTACTTCACTCAAGATGATGCCCTCCAGGTCCATCCATTTGGCTAGAAATTTCATAAATTCATTCTTTTTAATAGCTGAGTAGTACTCCATTGTGTAAATGTACCATAATTTCTGTATCCATTCCTCTGTTGAGGGACATCTGGGTTCTTTCCAGCTTCTGGCTATTATAAATAGGGCTGCTATGAACATAGTGGAGCATGTGTCCTTTTTACCGGTTGGGACATCTTCTGGATATATGCCCAGGAGAGGTATTGCTGGATCCTCCGGTAGTACTATGTCCAATTTTCTGAGGAACCGCCAGACTGATTTCCAGAGTGGTTGTACAAGCTTGCAATCCCACCAACAATGGAGGAGTGTTCCTCTTTCTCCACATCCTCGCCAGCATCTGCTGTCACCTGAATTTTTGATCTTAGCCATTCTGACTGGTGTGAGGTGGAATCTCAGGGTTGTTTTGATTTGCATTTCCCTGATGATTAAGGATGTTGAACATTTTTTCAGGTGTTTCTCTGCCATTCGGTATTCCTCAGGTGAGAATTCTTTGTTCAGTTCTGAGCCCCATTTTTTAATGGGGTTATTTGACTTTCTGGAGTCCACCTTCTTGAGTTCTTTATATATATTGGATATTAGTCCCTTATCTGATTTAGGATAGGTGAAGATCCTTTCCCAATCTGTTGGTGGTTTTTTTGTCTTATTGATGGTGTCTTTAGCCTTGCAGAAGCTTTGTAGTTTCATGAGGTCCCACTTGTCAATTCTCGATCTTACAGCACAAGCCATTACTGTTCTATTCAGGAATTTTTCCCCTGTGCCCATATCTTCAAGGCTTTTCCCCACTTTCTCCTCTATAAGTTTCAGTGTCTCTGGTTTTATGTGAAGTTCCTTGATCCACTTAGACTTGACCTTAGTACAAGGAGATAGGAATGGATCGATTCGCATTCTTCTACATGTTAACAGCCAGTTGTGCCAGCACCATTTGTTGAAAATGCTGTCTTTCTTCCACTGGATGTTTTTAGCTCCCTTGTTGAAGATCAAGTGACCGTAGGTGTGTGTGTTCATTTCTGGGTCTTCAATTCTATTCCATTGGTCTATTTGTCTGTCACTATACCAGTACCATGCAGTTTTTATCACAATTGCTCTGTAGTAGAGCTTTAGGTCCGGCATGGTGATTCCACCAGAGGTTCTTTTATCCTTGAGAAGAGTTTTTGCTATCCTAGGTTTTTTGTTATTCCAGATGAATTTGCAGATTGCACTTTCTAATTCGTTGAAGAATTGATTTGGAATTTTGATGGGGATTGCATTGAATCTGTAGATTGCTTTTGGCAAGATAGCCATTTTTACAATGTTGATCCTGCCAATCCATGAGCATGGGAGATCTTTCCATCTTCTGAGATCTTCTATAATTTCTTTCTTCAGAGACTTGAAGTTTTTATCATACAGATTTTTCACTTCTTTAGTTAGAGTCACGCCAAGATATTTTATATTATTTGTGACTATTGAGAAGGGTGTTGTTTCCCTAATTTCTTTCTCAGCCTGTTTATTCTTTGTGTAGAGAAAGGCCATTGATTTGTTTGAGTTAATTTTATATCCAGCTACTTCACCAAAGCTGTTTA
Source organism: Mus caroli (assembly GCF_978045245.1). Lineage (NCBI taxonomy): Eukaryota > Metazoa > Chordata > Mammalia > Rodentia > Muridae > Mus > Mus caroli. The sequence continues at coordinate 129,559,872 of NW_028227258.1, forward strand.
TCAGGCTTAGGAGTTCTCTGGTGGAATTTTTAGGGTCACTTATATATACTATCATATCATCTGCAAAAAGTGATATTTTGACTTCATCTTTTCCAATTTGTATCCCTTTGATCTCCTTTTGTTGTCGAATTGCTCTGGCTAGGACTTCAAGTACAATGTTGAATAGGTATGGAGAAAGTGGACAGCCTTGTCTAGTCCCTGATTTTAGAGGGATTGCTTCAAGCTTCTCACCATTTACTTTGATGTTGGCTACTGGTTTGCTGTAGATTGCTTTTATCATGTTTAGGTATGGGCCTTGAATTCCTGATCTTTCCAAGACTTTTATCATGAATGGGTGTTGGATCTTGTCAAATGCTTTTTCCGCATCTAACGAGATGACCATGTGGTTTTTGTCTTTGAGTTTGTTTATATACTGGATTACGTTGATGGATTTCCGTATATTGAACCATCCCTGCATCCCTGGGATGAAACCTACTTGGTCAGGATGGATGATTGTTTTGATGTGTTCTTGGATTCGGTTAGCAAGAACTTTATTGAGGATTTTTGCATCAATATTCATAAGGGATATTGGTCTGAAGTTTTCTATCTTTGTTGGGTCTTTTTGTGGTTTTGGTATCAGAGTAATTGTGGCTTCATAGAATGAGTTGGGTAGAGTATCTTCTGTTTCTATTTTGTGGAATAGTTTGTGAAGAACTGGGATTAGATCTTCTTTGAAGGTCTGATAGAACTCTGCATTAAACCCATCTGGTCCTGGGCTTTTTTTAGTAGGGAGACTATTAATGACTGCTTCTATTTCTTTGGGGGATATAGGGCTGTTTAGATCATTAACCTGATCTTGATTCAACTTTGGTACCTGGTATCTGCCTAGGAACTTCTCCATTTCATCCAGGTTCTCCAGTTTTGTTGAGTATAGCCTTTGGTAGAAGGATCTGATGGTGTTTTGGATGTCTTCAGGATCTGTTGTTATGTCTCCTTTTTCATTTCTGATTTTGTTAATTAGGATGCTTTCCCTGTGCCCTCTAGTGAGTCTGGCTAAGGTTTATCTATCTTGTTGATTTTCTCAAAGAACCAGCTCCTTGATTGGTTGATTCTTTGAATAGTTATTCTTGTTTCCACTTGGTTGATTTCACCCCTGAGTTTGATTATTTCCTGCCGTCTACTCCTCTTGGGTGAATTTGTTTCCTTTTGTTCTAGTGCTTTTAGGTGTGTTGTCAAGCTGCTAATGTATGCTCTCTCTAGTTTCCTTTGGAGGCACTCAGAGCTATGAGTTTTCCTCTTAGAAATGCTTTCATTGCGTCCCATAAGTTTGGGTATGTTGTGGCTTCATTTTCATTGAACTCTAAAAAGTCCTTAATTTCTTTCTTTATTCCTTCCTTGACCAAGGTATCATTGAGAAGAGTGTTGTTCAGTTTCCACGTGAAGGTTGGCTTTCTATTATTTATTTTGTTATTGAAGATCAGCTTTAGTCCATGGTGATCTGATAGGATGCATGGGACAATTTCAATATTTTTGTATCTGTTGAGGCCTGTTTAGTGACCAATTATGTGGTCAATTTTGGAGAAGGTGCCATGAGGTGCTGAGAAGAAGGTATATCCTTTTGTTTTAGGATAGAATGTTCTGTAGATATCTGCCAGGTCCATTTGATTCATAATTTCTCTTAGTTTCTCTGTGTCCCTGTTTAGTTTCTGTTTCCATGATCTGTCCATTGGTGAAAGTGGTGTGTTGAAGTCTCCCACTATTATTGTATGAGGTGCAATGTGTGCTTTGAGATTTACTAAAGTTTCTTTAATGAATGTGTCTGCCTTTGTATTTGGAGCATAGATATTCAGGATTGATAGTTCCTCTTGGAGGATTTTACCTTTGATGAGTATGAAGTGTCCCTCCCTGTCTTTTTTAATGACTTTGGGTTGGAAGTCAATCTTATCAGATATTAGAATGGCTACTCCAGCTTGTTTCTTCATACCATTTGCTTGGAAAATTGTTTTCCAGCCTTTCATTCTGAGGTAGTGTCTATCTTTTTCTCTGAGATGAGTTTCCTGTAAGCAGCAAAATGTTGGGTCTTGTTTGTGTAGCCAGTTTGTTAGTCTATGTCTTTTTATCGGGGAGTTGAGTCCATTGATATTAAGAGATATTAAGGAAAAGTAATTGTTGTTTCCTGTTATTTTTGTTGTTAAAGTTGGCATTCTGTTCTTGTGGCTGTCTTCTTTTAGGTTTGTTGAGGGATTACCTTCTTGTTGTTTCTAGGGCGTGGTTCCTGTCCTTGTATTGGTTTTTTTCTGTTATTATCCTTTGAAGGGCTGGATTCGTGGAGAGATAATGTGTGAATTTGGTTTTGTCGTGGAATACTTTGGTTTCTCCATCTATGTTAATTGAGAGTTTGGCTGGGTATAGTAGCCTGGGCTGGAATTTGTGTTCTTTTAGTGTCTGTATAACATCCGTCCAGGATCTTCTGGCTTTCATAGTCTCTGGTGAAAAATCTGGTGTAATTCTGATAGGCTTGCCTTTATATGTTACTTGGCCTTTTTCTCTTACTGCTTTTAGTATTCTATCTTTATTTAGAGCATTTGTTGTTCTGATTATTATGTGTCGGGAGGTATTTCTTTTCTGGTCCAGTCTATTTGGAGTTCTGTAGGCTTCTTGTATGTTCATGGGCATCTCTTTCTTTAGATTTGGGAAGTTTTCTTCTATAATTTTGTTGAAGATGTTTGCTGGTCCTTTGAGTTGAAAATCTTCATTCTCATCCACTCCTATTATCCGTAGGTTTGGTCTTCTCATTGTGTCCTGTATTTCTTGGATGTTTTGAGTTAGGATCTTTTTGCATTTTACATTTTCCTTGATTGTTGTGCCGATGTTCTGTATGGAATCTTCTGCACCTGAGATTCTCTCTTCCATCTCTTGTATTCTGTTGCTGATGCTGGTATCTATGGTTCCAGATTTCTTTCCTAGGGTTTCTATCTCCAGTGTTGCCTCATTTTGGGTTTTCTTTATTGTGTCTACTTCCCTTTTTAGGTCTAGTATGGTTTTGTTCATTTCCATCATCTGTTTGGATGTGCTTTCCTGTTTTTCTTTAAGGACTTCTACCTGTTTGATTGTGTTATCCTGTTTTTCTTTAAGGACTTCTACCTGTTTGATTGTGTTATCCTGTTTTTCTTTAAGGACTTGTAACTCTTTAGCCATGTTCTCCTGTAATTCTTTAAGTGAGTTATTAAAGTCCTTCTTGATGTCCTCTACCATCATCATGAGATATGCTTTTAGATCCGTGTCTAGCTTTTCCGGTGTGTTGGGGTGCCCTGGACTGGGCGAAGTGGGGGTGCTGGGTTCTGATGATGGTGAGTGGTCTTGGTTTCTGTTAGTAAGATTATTACGTTTACCTTTCGCCATCTGGTAATCTCTGGGGTTAGTTGTTATCGTTGTCACTGTTTAAAGATTGGAGCAGAAGCTGTGTTCCACTCACCAGCAGTCTCTAAATCCTGCGGCGGGGGTCGTGGGTAGCTGACGGTACCCCGGTGCTGGTCCAGCCGGAAGAGGCCTGTGGTCCTACTCAGGCCGGTTTCTGCTTCCCTAACTAATGCAGTCTCTGGTCCTGCGCGCAATTGGATTGGAGCAGAAGCTGTGCTCCACTCACCTGAAGTCTTAAGATCCTGTGGCGGGTGTTGTGGGTAGCTGGCGAGTGTCAGCCGACCCTGCGCCCCAGCTGCCCCGATGCTTTTCTGACCGGAAGAGGCTTGTGGCCCTATGTAGGCCGGATTTCTCTCTCCCCAACCAGAGCGGTCTCAGGTCCCGCGTGATTGGACTGGAGCAGAAGCTGTGTTCCACTCACCAGCAGTCCCAAAATCCTGCAGCGGGGGTCGTGGGTAGCTGACGGTACCCCGGTGCTGGTCCAGCCGGAAGAGGCCTGTGGTCCTACTCAGGCCGGTTTCTGCTTCCCTAACTAATGCAGTCTCAGGTCCCGTGTGCAATTGGATTGGAGCAGAAGCTGTGTTCCACTCACCAGAAGTCTTAAGATCCTGTGGCGGGTGTTGTGGGTAGCTGGCGAGTGTCAGCCGACCCTGCGCCCTAGCTGCCCCGGTGCTTTTCTGGTGAGTTTCATCTTGTTTTAATATAAGTTTCATCTCATATTGGAAAATTTTAGTTCTCATGTGGGGGATGCAGGGCCTCACAGCTGCCAGGTTTGGCAGGTGTACCACTATGTCATATGACAACCCCGATACTCTATTTCTGGTGGCATCTTTTTAGTTTGGAGATTTTTATTTTGTACTCTTGATATGTCTGTTTTGGCATTAGCAAACTTTTTTATTTTTTAGATTTATTTATTATTATATCTAAGTACACTGTAGCTGACTTCAGACACACCAGAAGAAGGTGTCGGATCTCATTATGGATGGTTGTGAGCTACCATGTGGTTGCTGGGATTTGAACTCAGGACCTTCAGAAGAGCAGTCAGTGCTCTTAACCGCTGAGCCATCTCTCCAGCCCCACTAGCAAACCCTTAATATCTTCTCCCAGTGGATGAACAATGCCATCTCTAATTTACAGAGAAGTACAGTTTTCAGAATTCTGATTTAACTTGCCCCGTGATACATGTTCTTTTAAAGAGTTTATTTTTAACTATGTGTTATACATATGTGTCTATCTGTGTGTGTGTGTGTGTGTGTGTGAGTGTGAGTGTGTTTGTGTGTGAGTGTGAGTGTGTGTGTGTGTGTGTGTGAGTGTGAGTGTGTGTGTGTCTGTGTGTGTGTGACACCTATCATCTTGGGTTTTAGTTGATTCCAGATGTAGTCAAGTTGACAGCCAAGATTTGCTACTGTAGTAGTTACTAGTCATAAGACACTAATCTAATTAGAATTGGCCAGCATACTCTACAGAGTGAGATCCAGGACAGCCAGGGCTACACAGAGAAACCCTGTCTTGAAAAAAACAAAAGAAAGAAAGAAAAGAAAAACAAGAATCATTCCCTCAGTCCACTATAGTCAAGTGTCAAGTGCTAAATAGTCACATGTGGTCAGTGCAGTTGTAGAACAGAGGGCAACTCAATCCATTGTCTTTAGCCATCCAAGTTGCTACAACAAAACACCACAGGGTGGGTAGCATGTAAACCTCAGAAATTCGACACACTGCCAGAATCCCAGCATGTGAGGGGGTGGAGGCAGGAGGATCATCAGTATAAAGCCAGCCTCAGCTACAAAGTGAGTTCAAGGCCAGCCTGGGAGTATGAGATCTCTTCTCAAAAAATGAAAAACAAAAATTGAGGAGGCTAGGGCACCAGTCTGACTCATGAGGTTCTGCATCTGTCTATGTGTCATCTCTTAACCTCCACGGCAATGGAGGATGCCAACGGATGACCTTAGAAGGGACACAGATCTCCACACACTGTCTAGTAAGTCCACTGGAGATCATCTGGTTGTTGGGGAACATCTGTTTCCTCAGCTAGGTACAAGTCTTGAAAATTAAATGTAAACTATAAGACTTGTAAGTTGAAAATTATTTTTTTGTCTTGTAGAGAAACATAATATACAAATAGAAGAGAATGGTAAGAGTTGGGAGCTTATCATTCTATGGAATATGAGTCAATTTCCACTTCCTCTATTTTACTGAGGAACAATCGTATCCAGCATTTCGCTCTCACTGGTCTCACACACAAGCACACACACCTTTCCGAACCGGTTGAGTCTCTCATAACAGAAGTAAACTAAACCTTAAGTCATTTACTTCACTTTAAAAAAAAAAAGTTGTCTTTTTAACTTTTTGAAATTCGCACTTTGGCCTGAGAAAACTATTTAAATGGTTCCTTTGGGCAGACTCCTTAGCCTGCAAAGCCCATGTATATGTTTGTGAAGAGAGATAATTTGTGAAGAGGTGACTGTTCTCACATCGGCTTTGAGAATCCCACCAGATAACATCTGTCAACCTTCTCATGCACTCCTGTGTAAAAATGTTAAATAAATGTTAAGTATTTTTATCATTGTTATGTAAGAAGGCTTTACCAACTGTGTCGCTAGATGTCTGGGCATCTCGGTTCCCACTTTTGTGTTGCTCCATTCAAATGTTAAGGTTCGGACTGTGTTCTGGGCACAGCGCCGGTGTCTCTCAACTTCAGCTTCACTCTGCGCTTGGCTCAATTTAAGCTTCTCTGAAGCGATGGGAGAAGTTTTCTGGCCAATATCTTGCTTCCGATCATGAAAGAAAGACTTCCAGGCAGAGAAAAACGAAGACTCTTCCCTCTGGCATCCTGCTTCCTTCCCCCTCCCCTTGGGTCTTCTTTCTGCCAGCACAAGTCATTGACTTCACACTTCCTGTCTCCCAGCATAAATACTCCCTCCAGACACAGCCAGTCCTCTGTTCTTTAACCATTCCACTCCTAAAGACCTCTTTTCCAAAGCAGTGCATATTTAGTGCCTACACTTACATTTTTCCCCTCCAGTCTTGCAGAGCTGCTTGCTACACTCCCCCAGTCCATTTAAGCCCACGCACCCTGTAAAGTCCATCGTACTAGTCAAGTAGAAATCTACTTTTTCTTGGATTTGATCCTAAAAGCAGTTTGATCCCATTTATTCCCCTGCAGCTCAGAACTGCATCTAGAAGATCTTTTATAGGTAGCACTGGAGGTATCACCAAAAACAACTAACCCGAGAAAGAGAAAGAAAAAGTTGTCCCCTTCTTTTTGGAGTTTACATAACTCAGTCTAGAGCTTGAAAATGGCCTTGTTCCAGCCACATGGTTTTGACTTCTGCAATGAAGATACCAAAACCCTGCTGGGTTAATGAAAGAACAAAGAGATATCCAAAAGGGAGGTGTGTGGCATCAGGATGAAGAGCAGACTTGGCTTTCTCTCATCCAGAAACTGCTGGTGCCGTAAGTGTGTGAGGCACACTTGGCCGTGTGTGCACTGGAGTCAGAAGGAAAGAGGCAGAAAAAGCCTCTGGAGACTCTGGAGAGATAGAGGACAAATGCTCATCACAGAATTCCAATTTCCACTGAAATTATGAATCACATCTAAAAATAAAGTCGTCTACAAGTAGCCAGATAACTTTACTTCCTCTTAGCCGCTGAATAATAAGGTCAAACATCTAAGGAAATTAAGTCGATTCCCGACTTAGTTCAGTGTTTAGGACAGCCTCTTTTCATCTGAATGACCTTGGGCCAGATTCTCCTCCCTGCCCAGTCTCCTCCTCTACACAGTGCATAGAGATGGTATTTACTAACCTGGGACTGTGGGAGAATTCAACTGCAATCCCAAGTTTACTCTGGAGACATGGTCTTAGCATGCCCATTTTGTCGTGACTTTTGCTCCAGAGCCTTCCAAGGAAGCCATTCAGACTGCTAAGGATGACTTCTGAACAGTTTATGGAAGCAAACATTCTGAAACCATAAGTGTAAGCATTGATTTAAGGTTGTCAAATTAAATAACAGAAAAAAGAAGTCAGCCCAGTCTTTCTCACTCACATGCAGAAGCTGGGAGCCCAGGAGGGTAAGAACAATTCAATAATTTCAAGATGTGACTTTTGGGTGTTGTTGTTGTTATTTTTGTTCTTGTTGGAGTTGTTGTTTGAGACAGGCTGTCCTGAAATTTTGCTTTGTAGACCAGGCTGGCCTTGAACTCATAAAGATACACCTGCCTCTGCTTCTAGAGTGCTGGGATCTCAGACACGAGCCACCACTGTCCAGGAAGACGAGACTCTTATAAAGCTTATTTTAGTAAGAGCAAAGACATGCTCCAAGCCCTGTGTGGTTTGTGAGGCTGGCAGTAACAGAATGCTACAGGCCAAGTAGTTTAACCCACACGACTTTTATTGTCATGGTTGTGGAAGCTGAATGTCCCAGATGATAATGTCAGCCTGCTGCACCTGAGCCTGACCTTGGTGGCTTCCTTCAGGAAACTTGTTCTGTTCTAGCCCTTCCCTCATAGGATCCGCTCCCCTCAGATGAGCTCCACAGCACAGCCTGCAGGCCTTTGGGCCCTCTCCATTGACTCTGTTTCATGCCAGCCCATGCCTTAGCTCCTCTCTCAGCTCACCCTATCATCACCACCATCTTCCCATAAGACAGTCACTCAAAACTGTGAGGGATGAGTAAAGAAAAGTCCTGTGGGTGGATGGGGAGATGGCTCAGTGGCTGAGAGCAAGCCTCTAGCTGAAGAATGGAGTTCAATAACCACACCCACCTCTGGCAAGCCCACATCCAGCTCCCGGGGACCCGATGCTCTCATCTAGTCTCTGTGTGCATCTACGTGCACACGCACACACGTGTGTACACATGCACACGTACACATGAGTAAAATAAAATGTTAAGTAGTGGCACACCAACTGCAATCTGAGAGACCAGCAAGGTTCTCCAAATGCTAACTTCACTTACCCAGAGAGGGATAAGACTTCAGAGGGATTTCAACGTAAATATTCTGTATCTTATTTGAGTTAGATTACTTTTCATTGCGAAAATATAATTTATTTTTGAAGAGACATCGTCTCTCTGTGGCGCCCAGGCTGGCTCCAAACTTCTGAATTCAAATGATTCTTCTGCCTCAGCCTTCTGAGTAGTTGGGTCTACAGGGTCAAGCGAGAATCTGGGAGGTGGGAATGGAAGAGTCAGAAGTTAAAGGTGATCCTCACCCAGAAAGCCAGTTTGAGGCAACCCTGGGCTATATTGGATCCTGTCTAAAAAAGTAGTAAGAATACAAATTAAACCACCTCAGAGAGGTAGGTGAGGAGCGGACAGCTGATGCTAGACAGCATGGCTAACTAAGGTTAGAATGCTTCATTCGTCTGGACAAGAGGGTGAACGGGGAGAGCTGTGGAGGTATCCGCTAAAGCTAAACAGAAGTGCTCATTAGAAAAAAAATAACAGTAAGATTTGTAAACGTGTTTCATCAGTGTGTGTCTGTCTGTCTGTCTCTGCCTCCCTGCCCTGGGATTACCAGTATGCACATCTGTGCTGGGCTTTTATGTGGGGGTAGGGCTGGGGGTGGGGGTGAATAAGTGGGAGGAATCAAATTCAGGTCCTCAAACTTAAGTAACAAGAATTTTTCTGACAGGGCCACCTCCCAGCCCCTCTTGGATCATTTAAAATACATGCCCATACAACAGATGAAAATAGAGACTTTTTTTTTTTTTTTTTTTTTTTTTGAGACAGGGTTCCTCCATGTAGCTCTGGCTATCCTGGAACTTGCTCTGTAGATCCGACCAACCTTGAACTCACAGAGATCCACCTGCCTCTGCCTTTTAAATGCTAAGATTAATGCTGTGCTACCATGCTTAATCCAAACTATAAAAACTTAAAAAAATATATTTACATAACAAATGCCTTATACTTACTTCACTACTGAAAAGGGCATATATGTAGTAGGTTTTAAAGTCTGAATTTTACTACATGTCAAGCTTGTGACTGGCTATTTCTTATTCTCATCTTTTGGTCTTTACTGCCAAACAGAAAGTCACCCCAGGATTCCAGATGTGAAGAAAGAGAAGGGATTGTTTTTGAAATGATAAATTAAAAAAAAATTTAATAAAAATGTTTCAGTTATAACTAAGAGAAGATAAATATTAGTAGATGTTATTACGTGGTAACTTATACTGCTATATATTGCTGTAAATTATATAGTAATTTATATTTCTAATGTAAGTATTAGTAGTAATATTACATGGTAACATGGTTGAAAAAAGAAGAAAATAAAATCTATTTCAGACCATGCCTCAGTCAAGAAAAAGAAGAAGAAAGAATTTATCTCAGTCTCTTTATGCATACACATAGAATTATCCAGACATGGCTGAATATGCACCTACAGATGCATGTATATGCACGATCCAACTGAGAAACATTGCTGATATTTATGTTTATTTTCACTTAATATTTACATGCAGAACCTAAACTTTTCCAATTTCCCTCCCCCCCTCCCTGTTCTTCGAGTACAGAAAACACCGCAGTCCCTGGGAAGCCATGAAAGTGCCTTACCAGGAGCTCACCCCTGCCTCAGAACACAGAGAGTGGTGTCCTCTGGGAGAGAAGGAAGCCATTGAAATTCAGGGAACAGATTCTCAACACTAGCAGGCTATTTTTAGCTAAAACTGTAGTTTAATTTGGAAACTGAGCAGTTAAGGTCTTCGTCTTTTTTTTTTTTTTTTTTTGGATTGACTTTTTAGACGGTCACAGATAGCTCTCTCTGCACGTGAAAAGTCAGCCTCCAGAAGGAGCATTTGAAACATTTCAGAGAATATATAAGGAAAGAGCTGGTCAAAGCAAAAACCAAGCTAGGACTTTGGAAGTTTGTTTATCTTCACACGGGTGTTTTAAAATTCGTGGTACATGACCCTAAAAAACTAATAAAGAGGACAAACTTTTTCTTTTTGGTTTTTCGAGACAGGGTTTCTCTGTATAGCCCTGGCTGTCCTGGAACTCACTTTGTAGACCAGGCTGTCCTCGAACTCAGAAATCCGCCTGCCTCTGCCTCCCAAGTGCTGGGATTAAAGGCGTGCACCACCACACCCAGCTCAGAGGATGCACTCTTAATGGATTTGACTCAAGCAGAGATTGGGGGTCACACCAGCCTAGGAAGCTACCTGACAGGACAGTGAGTTGCTACCAGGCTGCCTGGAGGCCTGACCAAAATAAAGACCCAGGGAATCCTTGACTTTCCAGATTCCGCAATGCTTCACTTAGAAGTGTCCCCCAGGATTTGGTGGCCATTGCTGGGATTTCACTCCTAAACTTTTCTTCGGGGTAACCTAAATTCAAACTTAATTAAAATCATTCTTTTTTTTTCTAGTAACACCATCTGAGTGCTTCTGGATTGGACAGGAGACAATCTTCCTACCACAGCAGTTCGGCTGGGCTGCACTGATCTTTCTCCATGAAAAAATACCATAAGGTCACTTTATGAAAAGCACTAAAGGAAGAATCCAGAAACAGAATTTGGAACTTTCTAGTCACTATTTTATTTTATTTTATTTTATTTTATTTTATTTTATTTTATTTTAAAACAGGGCCTTATGTAGTTCAGGAGGGAGGTGGGGAGGGGAAGGAGGTGCTATTAAAACTCTATGTTTGAAAATTCTCTAGCAAAGATGGAGAAAACTCCCAGAAAACCTGTCTTGTCTGTCTATGCAAGAGATATTAAGGACAGTGCAGACAACTGACAGCATTTAATCCTGAGAGCCTCAGCGGCGCACGCAGGTTTTAGCCTGAAGAACAGCTCTTCTTTTTTTTTTTTTTTGATTTTTAATATTTTTATTACATATTTTCCTCAATTACATTTCCAATGCTATCCCAAAAGTCCCCCATAGCGCCCCCCACTTCCCTACCCACCCATTCCCATTCTTTTGGCCCTGGCATTCCCCTATATTGGGGCATATAAAGTTTGCAAGTCCAATGGGCCTCTCTTTCCATTGATGGCCGACTAGGCCATCTTTCGATACATATGCAGCTAGAGACAAGAGCTCCGGGGTTCTGGTTAGTACATCATGTTGTTCCAACAATAGGGTTGCAGATCCCTTTAGCTCCTTGGGTACTTTCTCTAGCTTCTCCATTGGGAGCCCTGTGATACATCCAATAGCTGACTGTGAACATCCACTCCTGTGTTTGCTAGGCCCCGGCATCGTCTCACAAGAGACAGCTATATTTGGGTCCTTTCAGCAAAATCTTGCTAGTGTATGCAATGGTGTCAGCGTTTAGAAGCTGCTTATGGGATGGATCCCTGGATACGGCAGTCTCTAAATGGTCCATCCTTTCATCACAGCTACGAACTTTGTCTCTGTAACTCCTTCCCTGGGTGTTTTGTTCCCAATTCTAAGAAGGTGCACAGTGTCCACACTTTGGTCTTCATTCTTCTTGAGTTTCATGCGTTTATCAAATTGTATCTTATATCTTGGGTATCCTAAGTTTTGGGCTAATATCCACTTATCAGTGAATACATATTGTGTGAGTTCTTTTGTGATTGTGTTACTTCACTCAAGATGATGCCCTCCAGGTCCATCCATTTGGCTAGGAATTTCATAAATTCATTCTTTTTAATAGCTGAGTAGTACTCCATTGTGTAAATGTACCATAATTTCTGTATCCATTCCTCTGTTGAGGGACATCTGGGTTCTTTCCAGCTTCTGGCTATTATAAATAGGGCTGCTATGAACATAGTGGAGCATGTGTCCTTTTTACCGGTTGGGACATCTTCTGGATATATGCCCAGGAGAGGTATTGCTGGATCCTCCGGTAGTACTATGTCCAGTTTTCTGAGGAACCGCCAGACTGATTTCCAGAGTGGTTGTACAAGCTTGCAATCCCACCAACAATGGAGGAGTGTTCCTCTTTCTCCACATCCTCGCCAGCATCTGCTGTCACCTGAATTTTTGATCTTAGCCATTCTGACTGGTGTGAGGTGGAATCTCAGGGTTGTTTTGATTTGCATTTCCCTGATGATTAAGGATGTTGAACATTTTTTCAGGTGTTTCTCTGCCATTCGGTATTCCTCAGGTGAGAATTCTTTGTTCAGTTTTGAGCCCCATTTTTTAATGGGGTTATTTGACTTTCTGGAGTCCACCTTCTTGAGTTCTTTATATATATTGGATATTAGTCCCTTATCTGATTTAGGATAGGTGAAGATCCTTTCCCAATCTGTTGGTGGTTTTTTTTGTCTTATTGATGGTGTTTTTAGCCTTGCAGAAGCTTTGTAGTTTCATGAGGTCCCACTTGTCAATTCTCGATCTTACAGCACAAGCCATTACTGTTCTATTCAGGGATTTTTCCCCTGTGCCCATATCTTCAAGGCTTTTCCCCACTTTCTCCTCTATAAGTTTCAGTGTCTCTGGTTTTATGTGAAGTTCCTTGATCCACTTAGACTTGACCTTAGTACAGGAGATAGGAATGGATCGATTCGCATTCTTCTACATGTTAACAACCAGTTGTGCCAGCACCATTTGTTGAAAATGCTGTCTTTCTTCCACTGGATGTTTTTAGCTCCCTTGTCGAAGATCAAGTGACCGTAGGTGTGTGGGTTCATTTCTGGGTCTTCAATTCTATTCCATTGGTCTATTTGTCTGTCACTATACCAGTACCATGCAGTTTTTATCACAATTGCTCTGTAGTAGAGCTTTAGGTCCGGCATGGTGATTCCACCAGAGGTTCTTTTATCCTTGAGAAGAGTTTTTGCTATCCTAGGTTTTTTGTTATTCCAGATGAATTTGCAGATTGCACTTTCTAATTCTTTGAAGAATTGATTTGGAATTTTGATGGGGATTGCATTGAATCTGTAGATTGCTTTTGGCAAGATAGCCATTTTTACAATGTTGATCCTGCCAATCCATGAGCATGGGAGATCTTTCCATCTTCTGAGATCTTCTATAATTTCTTTCTTCAGAGACTTGAAGTTTTTATTATACAGATCTTTCACTTCCTTAGTTAGAGTCACGCCAAGATATTTAATATTATTTGTGACTATTGAGAAGGGTGTTGTTTCCCTAATTTCTTTCTCAGCCTGTTTATTCTTTGTGTAGAGAAAGGCCATTGATTTGTTTGAGTTAATTTTATATCCAGCTACTTCACCGAAGCTGTTTATCAGGCTTAGGAGTTCTCTGGTGGAATTTTTAGGGTCACTTATATATACTATCATATCATCTGCAAAAAGTGATATTTTGACTTCATCTTTTCCAATTTGTATCCCTTTGATCTCCTTTTCTTGTCGAATTGCTCTGGCTAGGACTTCAAGTACAATGTTGAATAGGTATGGAGAAAGTGGACAGCCTTGTCTAGTCCCTGATTTTAGAGGGATTGCTTCAAGCTTCTGACCATTTACTTTGATGTTGGCTACTGGTTTGCTGTAGATTGCTTTTATCATGTTTAGGTATGGGCCTTGAATTCCTGATCTTTCCAAGACTTTTATCATGAATGGGTGTTGGATCTTGTCAAATGCTTTTTCCGCATCTAACGAGATGACCATGTGGTTTTTGTCTTTGAGTTTGTTTATATACTGGATTACGTTGATGGATTTCCGTATATTGAACCATCCCTGCATCCCTGGGATGAAACCTACTTGGTCAGGATGGATGATTGTTTTGATGTGTTCTTGGATTCGGTTAGCAAGAACTTTATTGAGGATTTTTGCATCAATATTCATAAGGGATATTGGTCTGAAGTTTTCTATCTTTGTTGGGTCTTTTTGTGGTTTAGGTATCAGAGTAATTGTGGCTTCATAGAATGAGTTGGGTAGAGTACCTTCTGTTTCTATTTTGTGGAATAGTTTGTGAAGAACTGGGATTAGATCTTCTTTGAAGGTCTGATAGAACTCTGCACTAAACCCATCTGGTCCTGGGCTTTTTTTAGTTGGGAGACTATTAATGACTGCTTCTATTTCTTTGGGGGATATAGGGCTGTTTAGATCATTAACCTGATCTTGATTCAACTTTGGTACCTGGTATCTGTCTAGGAACTTCTCCATTTCATCCAGGTTCTCCAGTTTTGTTGAGTATAGCCTTTGGTAGAAGGATCTGATGGTGTTTTGGATGTCTTCAGGATCTGTTGTTATGTCTCCTTTTTCATTTCTGATTTTGTTAATTAGGATGCTTTCCCTGTGCCCTCTAGTGAGTCTGGCTAAGGGTTTATCTATCTTGTTGATTTTCTCAAAGAACCAGCTCCTTGATTGGTTGATTCTTTGAATAGTTTTTCTTGTTTCCACTTGGTTGATTTCACCCCTGAGTTTGATTATTTCCTGCCGTCTACTCCTCTTGGGTGAATTTGCTTCCTTTTGTTCTAGTGCTTTTAGGTGTGTTGTCAAGCTGCTAATGTGTGCTCTCTCTAGTTTCCTTTTGGAGGCACTCAGAGCTATGCGTTTTCCTCTTAGAAATGCTTTCATTGCGTCCCATAAGTTTGGGTATGTTGTGGCTTCATTTTCATTGAACTCTAAAAAGTCCTTAATTTCTTTCTTTATTCCTTCCTTGACCAAGGTATCATTGAGAAGAGTGTTGTTCAGTTTCCACGTGAAGGTTGGCTTTCTATTATTTATTTTGTTATTGAAGATCAGCTTTAGTCCATGGTGATCTGATAGGATGCATGGGACAATTTCAATATTTTTGTATCTGTTGAGGCCTGTTTTGTGACCAATTATGTGGTCAATTTTGGAGAAGGTGCCATGAGGTGCTGAGAAGAAGGTATATCCTTTTGTTTTAGGATAGAATGTTCTGTAGATATCTGCCAGATCCATTTGATTCATAATTTCTCTTAGTTTCTCTGTGTCCCTGTTTAGTTTCTGTTTCCATGATCTGTCCATTGGTGAAAGTGGTGTGTTGAAGTCTCCCACTATTATTGTATGAGGTGCAATGTGTGCTTTGAGATTTACTAAAGTTTCTTTAATGAATGTGGCTGCCTTTGTATTTGGAGCATAGATATTCAGGATTGATATTTCCTCTTGGAGGATTTTACCTTTGATGAGTATGAAGTGTCCCTCCCTGTCTTTTTTAATGACTTTGGGTTGGAAGTCAATCTTATCAGATATTAGAATGGCTACTCCAGCTTGTTTCTTCATACCATTTGCTTGGAAAATTGTTTTCCAGCCTTTCATTCTGAGGTAGTGTCTATCTTTTTCTCTGAGATGAGTTTCCTGTAAGCAGCAAAATGTTGGGTCTTGTTTGTGTAGCCAGTTTGTTAGTCTATGTCTTTTTATCGGGGAGTTGAGTCCATTGATATTAAGAGATATTAAGGAAAAGTAATTGTTGTTTCCTGTTATTTTTGTTGTTAAAGTTGGCATTCTGTTCTTGTGACTGTCTTCTTTTAGGTTTGTTGAGGGATTACCTTCTTGTTGTTTCTAGGGCGTGGTTCCTGTCCTTGCATTGGTTTTTTTCTGTTATTATCCTTTGAAGGGCTGGATTCGTGGAGAGATAATGTGTGAATTTGGTTTTGTCGTGGAATACTTTGGTTTCTCCATCTATGTTAATTGAGAGTTTGGCTGGGTATAGTAGCCTGGGCTGGAATTTGTGTTCTTTTAGTGTCTGTATAACAACCGTCCAGGATCTTCTGGCTTTCATAGTCTCTGGTGAAAAATCTGGTGTAATTCGATAGGCTTGCCTTTATATGTTACTTGGCCTTTTTCTCTTACTGCTTTTAGTATTCTATCTTTATTTAGAGCATTTGTTGTTCTGATTATTATGTGTTGGGAGGTATTTCTTTTCTGGTCCAGTCTATTTGGAGTTCTGTAGGCTTCTTGTATGTTCATGGGCATCTCTTTCTTTAGATTTGGGAAGTTTTCTTCTATAATTTTGTTGAAGATGTTTGCTGGTCCTTTGAGTTGAAAATCTTCATTCTCATCCACTCCTATTATCCGTAGGTTTGGTCTTCTCATTGTGTCCTGTATTTCTTGGATGTTTTTAGTTAGGATCTTTTTGCATTTTACATTTTCCTTGATTGTTGTGCCGATGTTCTCTATGGAATCTTCTGCACCTGAGATTCTCTCTTCCATCTCTTGTGTTCTGTTGCTGATGCTCGTATCTATGGTTCCAGATTTCTTTCCTAGGGTTTCTATCTCCAGTGTTGCCTCATTTTGGGTTTTCTTTATGTGTCTACTTCCCTTTTTAGGTCTAGTATGGTTTTGTTCATTTCCATCATCTGTTTGGATGTGTTTTCCTGTTTTTCTTTAAGGACTTCTACCTGTTTGATTGTGTTATCCTGTTTTTCTTTAAGGACTTCTACCTGTTTGATTGTGTTATCCTGTTTTTCTTTAAGGACTTGTAACTCTTTAGTCATGTTCTCCTGTAATTCTTTAAGTGAGTTATTAAAGTCCTTCTTGATGTCCTCTACCATCATCATGAGATATGCTTTTAGATCCGTGTCTAGCTTTTCCGGTGTGTTGGGGTGCCCTGGACTGGGTGAAGTGGGGGTGCTGGGTTCTGATGATGGTGAGTGGTCTTGGTTTCTGTTAGTAAGATTATTACGTTTACCTTTCGCCATCTGGTAATCTCTGGGGTTAGTTGTTGTCGTTGTCACTGTTTAAAGATTGGAGCAGAAGCTGTGTTCCACTCACCAGCAGTCTCAAAATCCTGCGGCGGGGGTCGTGGGTAGCTGGAGGTACCCCGGTGCTGGTCCAGCCGGAAGAGGCCTGTGGTCCTACTCAGGCCGGTTTTCTGCTTCCCTAACTAATGCAGTCTCTGGTCCCGCGTGCAATTGGATTGGAGCAGAAGCTGTGTTCCACTCACCAGAAGTCTTAAGATCCTGTGACGGGTGTTGTGGGTAGCTGGCGAGTGTCAGCCGACCCTGCCCCCTAGCTGCCCCGGTGCTTTTCTGACCGGAAGAGGCTTGTGGCCCTATGTAGGCCGGATTTCTCTCTCCCCAACCAGAGCAGTCTCAGGTCCCGCGTGATTGGACTGGAGCAGAAGCTGTGTTCCACTCACCAGCAGTCCCAAAATCCTGTGGCGGGGGTCGTGGGTAGCTGGCGGGTGTCAGGCAACCCTGCGCTCTAGCTACCCCGGCGCTGATCCGGCCGGATGAGGCCTGTGGCCCTACTCCGGCCGGTTTCTGCTTCCCTAACTAATGCAGTCTCAGGTCCCGCGAGCGATTGGATTGGAGCAGAAGCTGTGTTCCACTCACCAGAAGTCTTAAGATCCTGTGTCAGAACAGCTCTTCTAAGTACACGTGGAACTCCCCCAATTCTGAATTATCACTTTTAACCATCAACAGAAAAGATAGGGCAGTGAGAAAGTGTTAGCATTTGTAACTTAAAACAAAATAATAATAAAAAAAAAACCAAAATGATAATCATTTAATACACTGTATGATAATTTTTAAAAATAGAACTTTAAAAAAAAGTGATTACTATTAAAAGTAATGTTCCTGAACTGAGTCTCCTAACATGCTGTAAAATGGATTTAGGTTTGCAGAACTCCCAGCAATCTTTTTAAGTAATTTTTTTGAGATTATAATAAAGTTACATCATTTTTCCCTTCCTGTTTCTCCCTTTAGCCCTTTCCATGTACATGTCCATTGCTGTCTTTCAATGGCCTCTTTAAGTATTGATATAGACAGATAGATAGATAGACAGACAGACAGACAGACAGACAGACAGACAGACAGACAGATAGATAGATAGATAGATAGATAGATAGATAGATAGATTAAATACATCCAATCAGTCTGTGTAATGTTACTTGTATGTAGGCTTTCAGGGCTGGCTGACCATTTGGAATTGGATAACCCATTGGTGTGCTTTTCCCTGGGGAAGACCATCTCTTGCTCTCAGCATTTCTTGGTTGCCTCTAGTTCTTTGTCTAGTGTGGAGAGCTCATACACTTCCCACCTCCATGTTACCATGTCTGTTGGTATCCTCCTTGTTCAGCTCATTTTAGGCAGTTATGTTGCTGAGACTCCATGACACCTCTAGAAGACACAATCTCTCGCCAACCTTCCTGTTCCTTTGGTTCTTAAAATCTTCCCATCATGTCTCCCTCAACAATGCCTGAGCCGTAGGTGCAGGAGTAATGGTCTGTTGCAAAGAAAGGTTTCCTTGATGAGCAGTGAAGATCAGATTTCCCAGGACTACAAGGACAAATATTTAGAATGCATTTAGGGAGTGTGCTGGCTCACTAAAGTGTCCATTGTAGGTTCTTTCTAAAGATCCTACATGGATCTTTAGAAACTTCACTGGCCCTGATAGTTGGATAGGTTTCCAGTCCCAAGCATAAAACTCCATGACAGAGAACAAGTTATGGAGGAAAGGGTTTATTTGGCTTACTTTTGTATATTTGTAGTCCCTTACTGAGGGAGACTAAGGTAGGAATTTAAGCAGAACAGGAACCTGAAGGTAGGAGCTGATGCAGAGGCCGTGGAGAGGTGCTGCTTACTGGCTTGTTCCTCGTGGCTTGCTCAGGCTGCTTTCTTATAGAACCCAGAACCACAAGCCCAGGGATGGCACCACCCACAATTGGCTGGCCCTCCCCCATCAATAGGGAAACATTAATAAAATGTTCTACGTGCTTGCCTGCAGCCTGATCTTAGGGAGGCATTTTCTCTATTGAATTTTCCTTCCACTCAGATGACTCCAGCTTGTGTCAAGTTAACATGAAAGCTAGCCAGCACACAAACCAATCGACTACTAACATTAAGTGAAAAATAAAATTATTTAAAATGTTTTCTAGTATACATCATTTTTAAAGATAAAAGAGGATTTGCGTATAAGTCAAATGGGTATACTTTGTACTATGTTTCATCGTAGCATTAGTAACCCTAGCCAGGGCAGTTTGTACAACTATTACATGTTCCTGCATACCTGAGGTTGTGTAAACATTTCTCAGGTAAGAAGAGATCATAGCAGAAAATGTTTAAGCAGCTCTTGTCTGGGCCCTTTTCCCTGACATTAGGAACGCATTCCTTTGCACAGTGCCTATAGTGATGTAGTCATGTCTCTGGGACAAAAATCTTGACAGAAAAACTTAAACTTTTTTAAAACAACACTTTATATTTATTTGGGAGTGGGGAACACATGTACCATGGCATGTGTGAAGGTCAGAGGACCACTTGAGGGAGTCGTTTCTCTTCTATCATGTGGGTCCCAAGGATCAAATCAGCTCACCTGACTTGGCAGGTGCCTTTACCCACTGAAGTATTTCACCAGTCCGCTTGAGAACAGCTTCAGGAAGAAAGACCCGCTTTCAGAGGTGCCTGTCCATCTTGGCAGGAAGATGGCAGGGCAGAGCAACTTACTTCAGAGATAGGACCACACTGGGACTCAGTGTAACCTTCAAGGGCACGTCCCCCAGTGTCCCACTTCCTCCAACCAGCCCCACCTCCCAAATTACACCGGTAATTGGGAACAAAGCATTTAAAACAGGAGCCTGCGGGGAACCACAGTAAGAACCAACTCTGGGGAGGGAATTGTATTAATTATATTCTCATTGCTGTAACCAAATACCTGACAAGAGTCAACTGAACTGGGAGCTGTGAGTAAACAGGACGACAAAGACACAGAATTCACCACCCCTCAGGCCACCCTTCTCTAGTTGCCCAGATTCTTATCTCCCGGGCAACCAGTGCTGTGCTGACGTCAGAGTTAAAAATGGAACACAAACTCACATCTGTAGCAGAGATAAAAAAAATAATTCCCTGTCAGCCTGTTCACAGCTCACACAAGGGGTTCATGGGCCATGCCCCTGTCAGTAGCTTCCATGTAAGGCAAGGAAAATGAGTGTAGATTGAACTAGGATGTCAGATGGAAAAGATTGCATTGGCGATCACTTCGTGGTCGAATCTCAATTCTGTAAAGGGGAAATTTTGTTTTGTTTTGTTTTGTATTTTTGTTTGTTTGTTTTGTTTTTAAACAGAACTAGGCTGGGGGATGTAGCCCAGAGGTTGGAGTGCTTGTCTAACCTGCACAAGTCCTAGGTTTGATTTCCTGTGCCACATGAAAGAGCATGGGTACATATCTGCTGGAGGCAGAAGTTCAGGGTCATCCTTGATTCAATAGCAAGTTCAAGGGCAGCTGGGTTACATCAGACCCCATCTCAAAAAAAGAAGGAAAAGGGAAGGAAAGGAGGGAGGGAGGGAGGAGGGACGGAAAATGGAGGAAATAGGCCAGGCATAGAGGCACACCTTTAATTGGCGCACTAGGGAGGCAGAGACAGATCTCTGAGTTAAAGGCTACCCTGCTCTATGTAGCAGGTTCCAGGACAACCAGGACTACATAGAAAGACTGTGGTGGTTTGAATAAAAGTGGCCCCTAGAGGCTCATGGGGAGTGGTACTATTAGGAGGTGTGGCCTTGTTGGAGTAGGTGTGTCCCTGGGGGTGGGCTTTGAGATCTCACATGATCAAGCCAGGACCAGTGTGCCTCCCCTCCCTGCTGCCTGCCAATCCATGCACAGAACTCTAAGCTCCTGCTCCAGAACCTCGGCTGCCTGCAAGCTGGCATGCTTCCAAACATGATGCTTATGGACTAAACCTCTGAACTGTAAGCCAGTCTTAATTAAGTCTTTTTCTCTCTAAGAGTTGCCATAGTCACGGTGTCTCTTCATAGCAATAGAAATCCTAACCGAGACAGAGATCTTGTCTCAGAAAAAGAAAAGAAAAAAACCTGTTAGCGGATTGGACAGGAAGCACTCTCAGACAGGGCTTGTCCTTTCGACTCTGTGCTGGAGCTTTCCCCCTGCCTCAGGACTCAGGTCTCTTTCATTTCAGGTTGTGACTTCCACCAGCTCATTAGGAAGTAGTACGTGAGACCAAGAGGAAGCTGGTCTGCTCTGGCCTTGAATCTAGACACCACTGGACAGATTAGAAGTTAGTGTGTCACGGATATATGCACCTTCGAGCCAGGGCTGCAAACTCAGCAGCTACGAGAGAGCCAGGCCGGCGAGAGAAGCTGGGAAGGCGTAGTATGGAATGTCCGTGGTAAACTCAAGTTCTGTGCTCTCTCTTCACTATCTGGTGGTTCTCCTACCTGCCTTTCCACTTTGGTGTATTTTCACGTGGAATGTGGGAACAAACAGTGTTGCGAGCTACCACGTCTGCAAAAACAGATTTGATCTTTTGCCGGCTGAGATGTGCTAATCTCAGAGATAAAGAAAGAGGCTAGGATGTGAAGGAGGGTGGCAGCAAAATCCACACCAGAAGGAGGACCTGCAAACGACTGTGTGGAGTACCACAGGAGACAGTGCAAACATCCTCTGCCAGCAGCCACTGCCCTCTGAGGCCGTGGTGTGGAGGTGCCTGTGTCAGCAAGTGACAAGGATCACCTAACAGCAGTGCTTGGGCTTGGTACTCCCCAAGCTATTTCCACCTTTAATTCAGCTTCCCCTGCTCTGTCCACAGTCACTAAAGCAAATGTAAATATCCACCTTGGTAGTTTTACTTCTCTTTCTAAACTAACCAATGGGTGGTCTGATTTTACACATTAATTGCGTTTCAAAATAAACTTTACTGGTTAAAAAAAATCTGCAAACACCAACATGTAATGTGATTGTTCACGTTAATTGCTCGTGTCGAGCTCTGGCCTCATCTGCTAAGCCATGAAGGTGGGTAGTGGTCTTTCTGACCTCAGTGGGGAGGCACAGCACTGTATGCTCATATTTATAGACATCAAATCGCTCACGTCTCCAAGGAGCCTTGGTTGCTTTCGTGGGGAGTGGTATTTAAAGGCCACAAACTGCTCTGCCTTTATGTCTAGGACTTTGCAGAGGACAAATCTAGGAAATACTGGAACTTCTTAAAACTCACCAGCTCATACCGATACTTCCAACTCAAATCTAACTTTAAAAGACACATGCACGTGTAGTGCCTATATACTGAAGAGGGAGACCGTTATTAGCAGTCATTTGCTTTCTCCTGAAATTATAAAATGATTTCAAAATAATAATGATATTACTGTCATGGTAAATAGGAGTCTAGCAGCTAAGAACACGTGCTGCTTTCCCATAAGACCTGAGTTTGGTTCCCAGCAAACACATCAGGTGGCTCACAATTGCCTGTAACTCCTGCTCCAGGGGAATCCGATGACCTTTTCTGGACTCAGTCACATGATGTATGCATTCCTGTGCTTACTACACACACACACACAGTCACACACACACACAGAGACAAATAAAAATAAATCTTAAAAATAATATTTCACAAATAAGTCTTAGGATTCCTTTACTACTGTGTCCTTAGAATATATTTTGCCCAGGAAGAATACTAAGACGATGCAATGATAACTTTAAATCATAATTTTCTCTGTATAGTTGCACCACGATATGATATGTCCTAAGCAACAATGAAACACTTGCTGTGGTTTGGATGATGAGTGTGTTAAACACTTGCTTCTCAAGGTGACCCCACTGGGAAATGACAGACTGTGTGTGCTTGAGTGTGAGTGTGTGTGTGTGTGTGTGTGTATGTGTGCGCATGTATGTATGTGCACGTGCACATATGTGTGGGCCCAGAGGACAATTTCTGGCATTGTTCCTTAGCATTCAGCCATCTTTGTTTTGAGGCAGCGTGTCTGTCTGCCTTGAAAGGCACTAAGTAGTCTACACGGACTATCTAGGAAGCTCCAGGGATCCACCTGTCTCTACCTCTCCAAAGCTGGGATTCTAAGTGCACAATCATCACGGCCAATTTTTTTTTTTAATGTGGTTTAGGGCATTGGATTCAGCGCCCCCCCCCAGCCCCCCACCGCTTGCAAAGCAAGCACTTTACTGACTGAGTTGTGTTCTCAGCTCAGAGAATAGGACTTTTAAGGGTTAGGGCCCACTGGGAGGTGCTTCAGCTTCTGAGGGGCCTGACCTAGAGGGGACCCTAAGGGCTATGGCCTCTTCTTTCTCTTCCTGTGTTTTGCTGCCATGTGCGCCTGCTCTGATGTGGTTCTCCCCACAGATCCAAAGTCACAAGACCACTGCCATGGGCTAAAATATCTCAATAAATTCTAGCCAAATAAAGACGCTGCATTCTCCTTACTTGTGTTTTGGGTCGGGCACACCACTATGGTGAAGGGAAACTGGCTAACAAAGCATTCCTTCCTCTGTTTTACTCTCTGGGATTACCTTCTCTTTTGATTAAATATATAAAACAGTAACACGGTCGGGAGTCGGCCGCCATAGGAAGGCGTGCTGCAGCAGCAGAACCACAGCAGTTTCCGTTTTTGTTAACTTTGGCTCATTTATCTCTTTCAGACCTGCTTCCCTATCTCACACAACTCTAAGAGGAGCGTCACCCCGGCAGCCCCACACCGCCACCCCCAATTCCCCCCATAACCCCAGCTGTCCCGCACCCCTGGTAGCCCTGCACCCTCGGCAGCCCCACAACCCCGGTTGCCCCACCACCACCACTACTGGTGTTAACTCAGCTGAGCCCACACATCTCCCATGATACCACAGATCTGTGAGGACAGACCACTGTGGTCACGTGAGAAAGTGTCTGTATTTGTCTCTTCCACTGGGATTTGTCAGTTAAGAGTCACTAGGGATAACTGGTACATCCGCCTTCTCAAACTTCCTGCCTGCAGTTTTGCCTCCTGTTTGAAGTTCTTGGGTTCTCCTAACCACCCAGCAACAAAATTCCTCCATCCTGTTTAGTCTCCATAGCTGTCAATGACTAGAGTGCGTGGGCAGCCATTCAGTTAACAATTTCTGGGCATCAACTATGTGCTGAGGCCATGGCGAATAAGACACAATCTGAGATCCCTGCAGTATACTCAGCTGTGGGAAATACACAAGAACACATCAATGGTGCCAGGGTGATGTTGAGGGCTGTGCCAGACAGGAAGGAGGTTGGGGAGAAGAAAACGTCCTAGAAACCCTCACAAATAAGGACTCAGAGATGATTCCTGGGCTGTGCTGTGGTGGAGAAAAGTGGGAATCAGAGAAAAGCACGCTGAGAACAGGATGGGAATGGGAAGAGGAAGCCAAGCGGGAAAAAGGGATGTTAATGAAGAGTCTGGCCTGGCCACAAAGTCCGAGAGCTGCCTGTCTCTACCTCCAAGCTGCACCCCCAGCCCTGACGTATGCTTCTTAAAAATTACACTTCTCGTTATATGTCTTCGCTGTTTTCAGTCCTCTGATGCTTCCCTGAGAGTTCAGGAAAGAAGGGAAGAAAGAGGGAAGGAAGGAAAAGAGGGAGGGAGAGAAGGAGGGAGGAAGGAAGGGAGAGGAGGGAGGGACTGAGGACAGAAGGGAGGGAGGGAGCAAAGGAAGGAAGAAGGGAGGAAAGGAATCAAGGTAGGGAAAGAAGGAGGGAGAAAAAAGAAAGGGGCCAGTGAGATTTCTCTGTGGATAAATGTACCTGCTACCAAGCCTAATGACCTGAGTTTGACTGCTGGGTCCCAAGTGATGGAAGGAGTATCTGCTCCAAGTTGTTCTCTGCCCCCTACACATGTGCTGTGGCATGTGTGCATGCACTCATAAATAAAGCAAAATAAAGAAATGAAGTCAATCCATTTCATTAGTGAGTAAATCAGATCCTAATATTTGGGTTTCTAAATCAGTTTTCTTCTTCTGCCAAGCTATGTTTGTCCTCATATGTCTAATTTTCTTGAAAGGAAAAATCTCTTCCTTCCTTTCTTCCTTCCTTCCTTCCTTCCTTCCTTCCTTCCTTCCTTCCTTCCTTCCTTCCTTCCTCCCTTCCTTCCTTCCTTCCTTCCCTTCTTTCCTGAACTCTCAGGGAAACCATCAAAGGATTGAAAACCGTGAAGACTATAAGTGTATTTTTAGAAGCATGTGCTAGAGCTGGGGATGCAGCATAAAGCCTCGGAGACAGAGCATAAAGCTTTGGAAGTTGAACAGAGAGCAAAGTTTAGCAGGAAATGGTGGTATGTATCTTTAATCCAGCACTTGGGAGCTATAGGCAGGCACATCTATGAGTCTGAGGCCAGCCTGGTTTACATAGTGATTTCCAGGCCAACGAGGGCTGCCCAGTGAGACCCTATCTCAAGAAAGAATAAAGAGTGATGATTAAAAATGGAGAAGAACACAACCAGAAAGGACTAGTGCCATAATTCAAGGGAGAAAGAAGGATGTCTGAACTAGAGCATCCCAGAGAGAGATGGGGTGGAAAATGGGTGGTTCCCTGAGCTACGGGAAGGAAAGAGTGACAGACACTTGGTAAGCAGACGAGGACTGTAGGACACACTTAGAATTCTAGTTTATTCTCAATTAAGATGGCTTGTGGCACCACACAGTAGGAATGAAGAAACAACAGCAGGCCGGAGGATAAGATGCTAGGATGATAGTGTCTAGGTCATGTCACTATGGTCACTACACATAGTCACTATGGTCCTGTGAGTCCATGACGTAGGGAGGGCTGTGTTTTCTAGGCAACATGCAACAGATCACAGGGTAAGGGTGTGCAGACAGGACCAGAGGGGGTTGTGTAGAAAGAGCCAGAAAGCAGAACAGAGACATGAGTGTTAATAGGAATGAGAGCTTGTGTGTGAGAGGCATGGGCAAGGCAATTCACTTCAAGAACCAATACATAGACTGTGAATTGCTTTGGTGAAGATGAAGGCTACAACCTAGAGCTCCTGCCAAGCCCTTCTCTATTAAGATTTCATTACGGTCTTTTCTTTCATGTCAGCATCACCAGGTGTTTCCCTGGTGCCCTTCAGATTAGCTTAATATAATTATCTCCCTTTAAACTAAATTATTTTACGTGTGCATGTTTGTGTCTGTGTGATGCATGTGCATACAAATATGTTTGTGTGTGTGTGTGTGTGTGTGTGTGTGTGTGTGTGTGTGTGTACAAGATCAGAGGAGAGCACCAGGTATCCACTTCCACCATCCCTTCCCTATTCCCATGAGGCAAGGTTTCTTCCTGAACCTGGGACTCCATCTCAGCTGGACTGGAAACCAGGAAGCCACTGCAATGCTTCTGTTTCGATTCCTCGAGCTAGGGTGACAGGCACTTAAAAAGACCCCGGCTTGTTATGAGGGACCTGGGATCCAAACATCCATGCTCATAATTTTGGAGCGATGACTGTCATGTCTCCAGTCCCTTCTTTTGTCTGGTGCATGATGGAGGCCTGGAGAGGGTATCAGAGCCTCTAGAACTTGTGCTGATTGTGAGCCACCACATGGGTGCAGGGAACTGAACCAAGATCCCCTGCAAAAGCAGCAAGTGCTTTTAATCTCTGAGCTGGGCCCCTATTTTTAACCTTTAAACAATATGATGTGAACACCTCATATGCCTTGAAATTCTCTATACTATTGTTTTAATGACTTCACAGTAGTCTACTGTATTCTATTAATTTACTTCCAGTTTTTTGGTGTTAAAAACTATGCAGATCAGGGGCTAGAAAATGGCTCAGTGGTTAAGAGCAGTCTGCTTTTTCAGAGGTCGTGAGTTCAATCCCCAGCAACCACATAGTAGCTCACAACCACCTGTTATGGGATCTGATGCCCTCTTCTGGGCAGACAGAGCACTCATATACATAAAATAAATAAATAAATAAATCTTACACACACACACACACACACACACACACACACACACACACACACACAATGCAGATCAAGCTACTGTTCCCTTCTTCAAACTCATAGCAACCCCACCACTCATCAGAAACACTTCATGGTTTTATATTATTACTTAACTTTCTAAACATTTGAACCTTAGCTTTGCTATCGGTCGTTTGCATCAGTCAGCAGAACTCTGTTATGCTGTGATAACAAAGAAGCCCCCAATCTCAGAAGCATACAGTATGAGAAACAAAGACTCTAGCACTGGAGACTCTGAGCCCCAAACACGAGGCAGTTTATTTTATGGCTTTGCAAAGTTGGGTGCTAGCCCAGAACAGCAAGCATTCTGTCTGAGCACAGGGATGTTTATCTGTCTCTTAACACTGTAGAGTGCATGGGTTTGTCTCCAAGTTTTACATCTTGTTTATCTTAGAGTTTGCCATGCCCTAGTCACCCCTGCAGGATGTTGGGAAAGCCGATCTGGGGCTCGGGGGTTGGGGCTGTAACTACAGGAGCAGACTCCAGCAGAGCTTCTGCATTTTCTGTTCACCTGTAGCCAAGCCTACACTGACTCAAGGCGCTTCTGGAAATGGACCATGTTTTTATTTCTTAGAGCAGCAACAATAAAAGACTTGTTTCTCTTTTCTGTTTTAGCTTGGCTGTGGGTTAGATGTGACTCACCTTCGTGAGCTCTCCACTTTAGGATCCGGGTTGAACAATCAACCTTGATCTTGACCTTGCTCTTCTTTGGTAGAGAGGGGTCAACGGTGGCATCTTTTGATGATGCTTGCAAAGGTTTTGCTTAGAAGTGTTGTCCATAGATCCCTGCTAGACTGCCTTTTCCTTCTGTCTGTCTTAGTTAGGGTTTTATTGATGAGAAGAGGCGCCATGACCAAGGCAACTCTTTTAAAGGCAAACATTTAATTAGGACTGGCTTACAGTTTTAGAGGTTCAGTCCATTATCATCATGGCAAGAAGCATGGCTTTGTGCAGGTAGACACAGTGCTGGAGGAGCTAAGAGTTCTATATCTTGGTCCAAAGGCAGCCAGGAGGAGGCTGGAATTCCACAGTGGGCAGAGCTTGAGCATAGAGACCTCAAAAGTCTGCCCCTACAGTGACACACTTCCTCCAACAAGGCTACACCTCCTAATAGTGCCACTCCTCGTGGTTCAGTGGTTCAGTGAGTGTATGGGGGCCATTCCTATTCAAACAACCACGCTTTCCTTTTGAATTTTTTGTCAAAGCAAGCAACCTGTTTCTGTCTGATGCCCATGGACCAGGTACAATTTGTTTATACTGAATCACTTTAAGCATAATAGAACCACCTTGACCTGCCATCCCTTCAGATGTGTGACTCTCCTTGTCCCTTGTACATTATCTTTATGAAGGAACTAGGTTTTTTAAAAAAATATTTATTTATTATTATACATAAGTTCACTGTAGCTGACGTCAGACACACCAGAAGAGGGTGTCAGATCTCATCACGGGTGGTTGTGAGCCACCATGTGGTTGCTGGGATTTGAACTCAGGACCTTTGGAAGAACAGTGAGTGCTCTTACCCGCTGAGCCATCTCACCAGCCCCAGAACTGGGTTTTGTAGAACATAATCATAAAGTTTTTTCCCCGTGGTATTTCAAATTTTCCTTGATGTTACTCTTGACTCTGGATGTTATTCAGAGCATATCTGAAAGCTTTTCTTAACACGTAGAGGAATTATCACCCATTCTCATTTTTGTGACTTAAAATGTTCTATTTGCTCAAAGCAATCAATTTAACCTCTCAGCCAGTTAAATGTCTCTACTACAACTCTCAGGAAGACTTGGGTTCAGGCCTCAGCACATGTGACACTTAGAAGCTGGAGGCAAGAGGAGCAGGATTTCAAGATCACCCTCAGCTAGCCAGCTGAGCTACATGAATCAAAAAATAATTCTCCCCATTATAAAAAGTATAGACCTGTGAAAGGGACAGTACTAGAAAGTTCCAAGTTGGTTTCTGCCTCACCCCAAATTTACAGTCACCACCCTTTAATAGACTCATTCAATGCAACCATGTTGGTTTGCATCCTTGTGTTGGAATAATGGTTCGACGCACCACGGAGTCTGTCTGTGTCTGAGGCTTAGCCCTACATAACCCTGGGTACCATGAAAGCACATTCCCAGTAGTGTTAATTATAAGGTTCTGAGAATAGAAATAAGCAGACCCAAAAAATACAAATCAAAAATGCTCTTCATTTGCCAGTAGTGACTAAAGGCTCACCAAGCCTGAGCATAGCAAGACACTTAATGGGGAGTAAAGACACTGCCCTGTCAATGACGATAAAGAACCAGATAATTAAGTAGACTAGGGACCTAATAACAGACAACGATTCTCAGCACTTTGTTATGAATATTACAAATGTATAATAATTGATTTAAAAGCCTCGTGCTCGCTTATGTATTCATCACATTTGCTCTGCTATACACTTTGTATGTACACATGTCTCCATATACTTATCTCTCTACCCACATGATGATCCACTTTTATTTTAGGCAGGGTGCCATGTATCCCAGGCTAACCCTAAACTCCCAGTGTAGGAGAGGGTGGCTTATACTTTTGATCCTCCTATCTCCATTTTCTGAGTACTGGGGTGACAGGTGTGTTCCATCACATCTGGCAACGCCAGGCTTCACGTTAACTAGGCAGGTACTCAGCTGACTAAGCTGTATCCCTAGCTCCATTTGATTTAATTTTTTTTTTTTGAGAAAGAGTTTCTTTGTGTAGCCCTGACTGTTCTTGAACTCTCTTTGTAGACCAGGATGGCCTCAAACTCATAGAGATCTACCTTTCTCTTCCTCCCAAGTGCTAGGATTAAAAGCAGACACCACCATTGCCCAGATAATAACCGTTATTTTTATTCTGCATATAGGTGTTTTGCCTGCATGTATGTGTGTGCACCATATATATGCAGTGCCTGTGGAAATCTGAAGCAAGCATTGGTTCCCCTCACTGGAGTTTCCGATGGTTGTGAGCCATTATGTGGGTGCTGGGAATTGAACCAAGGTATTCTAGAAGAGCAATTAGTGTTCTTAAATGCTGAGCCATCTCTCCAGCTACTGCCTCCCCCACCCCCTTATTTTTTATACACTTAAAAAAGTAAGTTGCTGGGTCAGAAAGATAGCTGCACAGCCAGTCAGGTAGCTTAGCAGGTAAAAAGACACTTGTTCCCAACCTGATGTCCAAAATTCAATCCTGGGGCCTGCATGGTAGAACCAGAGAACTCTCAAAAGTTGTTATTGCAAGTTGTCCTCTGGCTGTTATAAACTTACAGAAACACACAAATACACACACACATACCCAAATAAACAAACAAACAAACAAACAAACATGCTTTGTTATGTCAAATCCAACAAAAATCATCAAACATTATAAAAAATTTTATTTTGAGATAAGGAGCTAATTGAACCTAATATTTTATTTAAAAATCTACTAAAATCTTAATTCTTTATTCTACTTACTTTATATTTAAAGTTTAAAGCTATGGTTTGTTCCTTGAGAATTTGAGGCATGTGGTTTGATTGTGTCCAACTCCATTTCTCCTAGATCTACTGTTGTAGAACCTATTTAAACTTATCCCTCGCTAGCTTACAAATAAGTGAGACAACGGTTATTTTATTTGGCATTAACAATTACTGGAGGTTAACCCCTAATCTACTTTTTAAACTGCTGGCCTGGCTACTTCCCCAGTGGTGTACCCCCAGATACTTGCTGTTTCTTCTGATCATGTGTTCATGGTTCCTCTCCCCTCAGAGTGGCTTCCCCTACCTATCTCTTCTTCTTCCTCTGCCCCCTCTTCCAACCAGGTTACTCCAAACCCACCTACCTCTAATCCCTCGTGTAACTGGCTGTAATCAATTTTACTTAACCAATAGCTTTAATCAAGAAACAAGGTTTAGACACCAAAAGCTTGTAAACAGAAGTCACTCACAGGCCTAGAACTTCTGGTATGGAAGTTAGCATTATTACAAAGCATAGCAATAAAACAAACCCCAATAATCTACCCTCACCTCCCCTTGCTCCCCAAGTTCATGTTCTCTTTTTTTATGACTTATTTTTAAATATGAGTAAATGTGGTAGTGATGTGGTATACGCCACCTCATCAGAAGATATCACTGAAGCGTGGAGGTTTTTTCAGAAGCAGAATTTCCAAGGCCACCTGAAGGATACATAAAAGACTAGTATCACGTACTCAGTTATGCTAGTAAGCTCAGCTCCAGAGCAAAGAAGGAAGGAAGGAAGAAAAGAGAGCAGGAAGGAGGCAGGTGAGCAATTCACCAGCAATAGACTATCAGAGAGAACGTGGTAAGGACGATGCGGCCCATGATGTTCTTTGTATCCTGCCACCGTGTTCCTTTTCCCTCACGGAGGGCTGTCCTAGCTGAGGTGATCCACTCAGGGTGTGGATCTGCACACAGGAAGCCTTTGCAGTTGTGTCTGGGTACAGACAGTGGCTGAAGAGGTGGGACTCGGAAGGTGGAAGCAGGTGAGGTCGACCGGTGTGGAGCACAGAATCAATGAGTGTCAATGGCACTGTTTTAGACAACTGTGCCTCCTGCACTGGTGGCTGGGTTCTCGGTCTGAGGAATACCATTGCTTCTTGGGTTCTAACGCATGGGCTACGGAAGCAGCTCAGAGCCCAGCAGCAGCTGATACTGTAGGCATCTCAGTGCTAAGCTCTGGCTTGGGGACGGCCTCCTTCTGCAGGATGGGAGCTACACTTCCCCAGGTAGAAACACCTGTTTCCTGAACTTTTCCTTTAGACACGCCTCCAATTTTGCATGTTTGCACCCCTTCATTGTTCATTCAATCCTTATTTTTGTTATTTCTATAGAGGAATAAGTACAGAGCTTCCCTTATCCTCAGTCTTCTGGTTGTTTCTTTGGAACTCCTGGGGTTTTGATAGACACTTGGCTGTCTACAATGGAGAAGCAGTTTGCAGTTTGCCTTGAGACCAAGTATGTGGCTCTAAGTAGTTTCTTCAGGGAAAGTCTCCATTTTAAAAACCAAACAGCCCACAAACTGGAGACATGCCCCACCTGCAAACACATGCACACACCCACTCACCCACATACACTTAAATAAAATAACTCTTTCTAAACATCAGCCAAGTGTACGGCTCCCCCTCCTATACTTCCTAAGTGCTTAGTACATGCCTGGCCAGAAAGCTTCTGTCTGCCTCCAGCCCAGCCCTGTGGGGCTTCTGCATAGACTTTCACAGGAAAGAAGCAGAGCTGTGTTGCTTTTGTGTGTCTGTCATTTGGGGGCCAGCCTGATGCTGTCCTATAGCTATGATGACCCGCTGCCCCCCCCCCCCGGTTGGCCACTCCCACCTTGTGCTCCGGGAACCTCTGTCACAGTGCTTCCCTAGTGTATAGCTAGGGCTCTATTGCTTTAGTAGGTGCTGCAGGTCTGATGACATCTGTGACACGATTCCAGTCTGTTGATGGGGACCTTTGCTCTCTTATGAGTTGGGACAGTTTTTTATTTCTTCT
Organism: Mus caroli; assembly: GCF_978045245.1. Lineage (NCBI taxonomy): Eukaryota > Metazoa > Chordata > Mammalia > Rodentia > Muridae > Mus > Mus caroli. Next base: position 129,592,278 of record NW_028227258.1, read on the forward strand.
CCTTTTGATTAGATTCGATTCGATTCGAGATCGCTTTTTGAGCACGGGGACCTTTTGTATGTGCATTTATAGAATTTTTATTTGATTTTTTTTTTTACCTCATCTGCTTCATTTTTAAAAATCTTATGACAGTTTTCTTGTTTGTTTTGTTCTTTGTTTTTTGTTTGTTTGGGTTTTTTTTTGCTGTGGTTTGTTTTTGTTTGGGGGTTTCTCGAGTGGCCTGGGTTAGTTTGAAATATAGTCACAGGTGACCTTACACCTTTGATCCTTCCACATCTAGCCCCCAAGGGCTGGGGTTGCAGGTGTGCCCCACCACACTTGGTTTATGCCACCCTGGTGACTAAACCCAGCTCTCCATCCTTGCCGGGCGGGCGAGCGAGCGCTGTACTAACTGAGATGCGATCCTAGCCCACATCTACTTCATTACTGAGTACTTCTCTCTGCTATTTTTTTTTCTTCCAAGAATGTTTACCTTTGCTTCTCAGAGCGTTTTTGTAGCAGCTGTTGTAAAGACTTTGCCAGTTAATGCTAGCGTATGTGCCGTTTTGGTGTTGGCATTTGCTGAATGTCTTTTTCTACGAGCGTTGAGATTTTGCTCGCTATTCCAGTGCTGTTATTTTAGACTATGCTTTGACATTTTGTTACAAGGCTCTGGGCTGTTTTGAAATCCCATGAAGTGCGTTGAGTAGTGTGCTAGTGAGGGTTCCCTAAAGAAACAGAGTTGATAAAATGAATATATATGTGACTATGTAACATATATAATAATAATATATAATGTAGGGGCTGGTGAAATGGCTCAGCAGTTAAGAGCACTGGCTGCTCTTCCAAAAGCCCTGAGTTCAAGTCCCAGCAACCACATGGTGGCTCAAAACCATCCATAATGAGATCTGGTGCCCTCTTCTGGTGTGTCTGAAGACAGCTACAGTGTACTTACATATAATAAATAAATATTTTTAAAAATAAAAATATGTAATGTATCTAATATACGATATATCTATATATTATACATGTTGAGTATATGAATATACATATGTATTATGCATATGTATTTGTTACTTTTCTATTGCTGGGAAGAGGCACCATGACCAAAGAGTTTATTGGAGTTTACAGTTCCAGAGAGTGAGTTCATGATAATGATGGTGGGGAGCACGGCAGAAAACAGGCAGGTATGGTGTTGGAGCAATAGCTGAGAGCTTACATGCAGAGAGAGAGAGATATAGACATGTACACACACACACACACACACACTCACTCACATGTTGTGAATAGCCTGGAGTTAATTATATTTGGTGTTAATTCTGTTCTCCTGTGAGTGGTTGTGAACAAGTATTGAATCAGCACTCAGGTGATTTCCTGTAAACCGGCTTCCCACCTTAATTTAGTAAAATAAAGGAGAGCTGATGATTGGGCAGATAAAAGGGAAGGTGGAGTAGAAGGTGGGAGAGATAAGAAGAAGAAAATGGAACAGGAAGAAGATGCAGAGGAGGAGGAAGAAGGAGAAAAACAGAGCAGAAGCACATGGCCTGGAGAAACTGCAAGTTCTCTTGGGGTCTCATAGATATGGAAGATGGTAGTGTAGCCCAATCTAGGCGCACAGAATGTAATCATATTAACTGTGGTGAGTTTTCATTGTTGGGGGATATTTGGGAGGAGATTTACTGCAACACACACACACACACACACACAGGAGACAGAGAAAGAATGTAAGCTTTTGAAACCCCAGTGACACACTTCCTGTAACTAAGGCCCTATCTCCCAATCCTTCTCAAATAGGTACACCAAAGTATTCAAACATAGGAGCCTATGGAAGCCATTCTCATTTAAACCACCATTGTGTGTGTTTGTGTGTTTTGCCTTTATTAGAATGCTTTATAGACTGTGGTCAGGGTAGCCCAACAATGAGTGGAAAGGCCTAGGATTCTGTAGCTGTCCAGCCCACAACACTAGATGTTTTAGCAGTCCCAATCTTATCCCGAGCTTTTGTCCCTGCCGGCAAGAACACGCTCAGGACAACCGGAATCTTCTGCAGCAAAAGCTTTATTGCTTACTTCTTCAGGAGGCAGAGAGCGAAAGACAAAACCCCGTCCCTTTTAGGGAGAATTGTCCTCTGACTCAGACGTGTCACTCCCTGATTGGCTGCAGCCCATTGGCCGAGTTGTCATCAAGGGGAAGGCAGAGCACATGGAGTGGAAAACTACCCTGGCACATGCGCAGATTATTTGTTTACTACTTAGCACACAGGATGTCAGCGCCATCTTGTAATGGGGAATGTGAGGGTGGCTCCTCACACAATCTGGTGCTAGAGTACCAGGGAATTCCTAGAGTTACTTTTCTTTAGTCTACACTGGCATCCTAAAGAAATATGTTCTAATGCTAGTAAAGAAAGGGTTGCCTCATCAACATGATAGATGAACTGGCAAGTTCATCTTACGAGACCTTGCCAGAGTGAGGGCAAGCAGGTGAAAGCAAAAGCCTCCTTCTTTCATGTTCTTTTATGATGGCTACCACCAAAAAGTGTGGCCCAGGTTTAAGGTGGGTCTTCCCACTTCAAAGGATCCAGTGAAGAAAATCCCTTACAGGCATTCATTCCCAACTGCTTGGTTTTTGTTAATTCCAGAAACAGGCAAACTGTCAGCCAAGAACTAACTAGCCAACCCAAGAAGATAATCAACCTGGCTGGCTTCAGGATGCAAGTTTCAACCAGGAGGCTAGCAGATACTGGAGGAGGAAAAATATCACTGCCAGACACATGGCCACTTCCTCCGGACTGAAACAATCCTGCTAGAAGGAACACGTCAGCAAGCAAGACTCACAAAAGTCACAAGAAACTTAGAAGACTCAGGAGGTTCAAGAAATTTACAAGGCCCTCCACTAGCTTTGTCCTGAAGGTCAAATTAGCAGTAAACTTCTGCTGAAGGAAAGGGGATGCTTCAGGGCATCCACTTGCAAGTTGTGCAGAGAATTCAAGAAGTTGTTGTCCACTCAGGGGTAGGCTTTCTGCTGAGCCCTCTTTGTTCCCAAGTAAGCCCTCACCCATGTTCCACTAAGGAATCCCAGATGATTTGGTTCACAATGCTGCTCTGGGATGCAGTTGTTTCTCTGCTCTGTTTTTGCCTTTCTTTTGGAATGGGATAGAAAGACTCCTTGGGAAAGGCCATGCAACAAATGATTATTCCAATTCAGGTCTTCAGAACCCTAAGTGATGAATTCTGTCTGGGTTTTAGAGACATATTGAGTGAGCGAAACACACTGAGTTGTGCTTTCTTCACCATAATCAAGTTAGAAGTGTCCTGACTCATGTCTTCATTGTATACCTTTCATAAGAAATGATGATCCCTAAAATAGGTGAGTGTCCAGTAAGATCTCTGCAGGGGATATCCTGATCTGTGGAGGGTTTCAAGTGCCCAAGCAAAGCATTTAGCAAATATGGAAGTGGCATAGTCCTGGGGATCAGGCAGTCCTAGATCAGAACACACATTTCTTTTTTTATTCTTTTTTTTTATTAGGTATTTTCTTCATTTACACTTCAAATGCTATCCCAAAAGTCCCCCCATACCCTCCCCCCCCACTCCCCTACCCACCCACTCCCACTTCTTGGCCCTGGCATTCCCCTGTACTGAGGCATATAAAGTTTGCAAGACCAATGGGCCTCTCTTTCCACTGATGGCTGACGAGGCCATCTTCTGATACATATGCAGCTAGAGACACAAGCTCCCAGGGGTACTGGTTAGTTCATATTGTTGTTCCACCTATAGGGTTGCAGACCCCTTCAGCTCCTTGGGTACTTTCCCTAACTCCTCCATTAGGGGCCCTGTGATCCATCCAATAGCTGCCTGTGAGCATCCACTTCTGTCAGAACACACATTTCATTCAGTGGAAAGTGGGTTGACTTTATGCTCTCTGAAAGAACAATATATGCAAATTTACATGCAAAATAATATGTAAGTTCACCAGCATATGTAAATTAGAAAATAAATGTTCATTTTACCTCCTTTTAGAAATCACTATCAAGAGAAGGTCACCTGAAGAAACTGCATGCGTCTGTCAGTCTTTTTTTTTTTTTAATTTTTGTGTGCTTCTTTTTTTCTTCTAAAGATTCATTTATTTATCCAGAAGAAGACATCAGATTTCATTACGGATGGTTATGAGCCACCATGTGGTTGCTGGGATTTGAACTTGGAACCTTTGGAAGAGCAGTCGGCGCTCTTAACCACTGAGCCATCTCACCAGCCCGCGTCTGTCAGTCTTATGATGAGAATTGTTAGGCTTGTTTTCTCTTTACACTCTGGTTTCCAGGAAACTCTTGGAAAAACCAGCATCTTTTTCTGTTGAATTGATCATTTATGTATTTTACTGTATGAAATGTTTCTGTCACCCAGGCTGACACTGCACTCATTTTGTAGTACAGGCTGACCTTGGAATTTCAATTTTCTTGCCCTTACCTCCCAAGTGCTTGAAGTTTAGGCATATACCACCACACCTGGCTTTATTTTTCATTACAGACTTATGGCATTTGTTTGTTTATATTGTTCTGGGTGAGGGTGTGTAGATCCCTGTGCCTGTGGAGGTAGAAGACAACTTTTGGAAGTTGTCTTCATGTCCTGCCTACAGGTTCCTGTCTGAGTTCCTGCTCTGACTTCTCTTAGGGATGGACTGTAAAGTGTGAGGTGAAATAAAACTATCTATCTCCATTTGCTTTTGGTCATAATCTTTATCACTGCACTGAAAAACAAACTAGGACAACAAAAAAAACCACAGTTATTAATATGATCACAATTAAACGGCATGGTAAAGCCAGGCTTAATTGTGTATGCCTTTAATTCCTGCACTTGGATAGAAACACTCTCCATTCCTGCGTGTGCATCTTGGGGATCAAACCTGAGTGATCAGGCTTGGCAACAAGCACCTTGCCTTCTGAACCATCTTGTTGGCCCTCCTTTTTAGTTTGTATGACTTTTATGGGAAATGTTTTAAAAATGTAAGACATAGTCACGAAAGGAGTAATGCAAATTGTGTCACTTATTTGTCTATTTTTGAGACAGGGTATCTCTCTCTAGCCCTGATTGTCATGGAACTTGCTGTGTAGAGCAGACCAGTCCGGCCTCTGCCTCCTAAGTGTTAGAATTAGCTGCGTGCACCACTTTGCCCAGTTTATACTGTGACTTCTAATTGAAATAGTACTACCTGAGGAAAGTCAAGACAGAAAGTGATACAGGCCATGGAGGAGTGCTGCTTTCTAGCTTGCTCTGCATCACTTGCCTATACTGATTTTCTTTTATACAAACCAGGACCATCCACCCAGGGTGGTACTGCCCATGATGGACTGGGCACTCCTATACCAATCATTAAACAAGAAAGTTTCCCTACAGATTTGCCTACAGCCAATCTGAAAGATTCATTTTTCTCAATTGTTATTCTTTCTCATTCCAGATGACTCTAGTTCTTGTCAAATTGACAAGAAGGAGGGGAGGAGGAGAGGAAGGAAGGAAGGCAGGCAGGCAGGCAGGCCCACCACAACAAAACAGTACATTTGTTTCCATTAAAATCTGTCTGTTACTTTTTGATAAATCTTTTCAAATTAAAGTGAAAACATAAACTTCAGATTCACACCGTCATGTCTGCGTTGCTCTTGTATGGCCCCACTGAAAAGCAATATTGTGTGTTTACATTACTTAAAGATTCCTCTAAGAAAGCAGGTTGAAACATTCAGATTGTGGTTGTGCCCTGTGTCATCTTCCTTTGGGCTGTTGGCATCATCTCACTGTCAGCAGTTGCCTTGCTTTGTTAAACGCCGTAGAAACTCGCCTATTAACCATTCCGTACTTGCATTCCAAGTCTAAAGACATTCATAGTGGGCGCATGGTGCATGAAATGACTCTCATTTAAAATAGTTTTGGTTGGATTTTTGAAATAATGAGGTGTCTCATGCTTGGATGAAAGCTTTTTCTGTCTTTCAATTTTTCCTTAGAAAGAGCCGTTTTTAAATAGACGTGTTTTCTAACCACAGGCCCAGTTTTCTCCAGCTTGATTTGTGCCAAAATGTTTTTAAATGAGCTTCATGGTTATTTTGTGAGGCTGGGCGTTATTTACCCTGTCTCCTCCTCCTTCCCCCACCTTCTTCATTAAAGGCACAAGCTTGCCTTACAGGGTAAGACAGCTTACTATTTGTAGACTGAAAGACCTTTGCTTTTCCCACTGACCCAGCCTGAGCTACTGCAGTGTTTCTTCCAACCTTGCTCCTTGAATTGGAAATGACACCGATGCTTTCAAATGGGATTGCTGGAGTCAGCCTGCTCAGATCTTCCATTCTGCGGCTTCTGTGTGATTATACTTAGTCACACAAATGAAACAGGATAAAAATCTGTCCTGTGTCACTCAAAACTCTTCTGGGAATTCCACTGAAATCTCTGGCTGCTCCGCTAACTGCAGAAGACATGAGGCGTGGCGTGTTTTCTCTTTCGGTGTTTATCAGAAAGATAGTCCACGAGTTGTCAATATTATATGCAGGGCATGTATATTACAGGCAGTCAGCATGTGTGAAGCCCTGGGTTCAGCCCCCAGCATATCATAAATCAGATGTGGTAGCACATGCTATACTCTCAGCACTTGGAAGGTGCGGTGAGAAGTTCAAGGCTATCCTTAGCTGTATAGTGAATTTGAGGTCCTGTGTAACAGGAATCTCTGTGTCCAAGAAAATATAAATATAATAAAAAATACATTATAATAAATAAAAATAAAAGTTATGTTAAGGTTAATAATAACAGCTGGGAACTGGAAAGGCTAGATCAAGAACCCTCAATGTTATAATCTTAAGATGAAAAATCAATTTCACAATTTCTGATGGTCATTGAGGGAAGGAGAAATTGATTCCATGTTCAGAGAGAGAAGTGGACACACAGCTTGATGCGCGTGGGGGGTCCTAGGTTGCTCACAGGTTTGCAAGATGTATTGTTTAAAAAGGGGGCATGTGTGTAGCAGATTTTTTTCCCTAATTAGTTGATTAGATAATAAAGATGACAAGAAGTCAATCACTGGGCGAGGAGGAAGAAGGCCTTCTGGGCCTGAGAGAGGAAGAGGGAACAGAAGGAAAGGAATGCCCTTTCTCTGTACGGCAAAGCAGGAGGAAAGCAGGCAAAATGTATTGGGGCTGTTAGATCTGTTGGTGGAATCCACCAGAACCCACCATCGGAAGATTTCTAACATAGAATAGTTAATGAGATTCCATGCCCAGTGGCTGTGTTATCTGTTGATTCTAAACTAAGATTGTCTGGTGTTTTTCATTTTGCAGCGACTCAACTGGGCTCTAGGGGAAAGATAACTGCAGCGGAGCTGGGTTGGTGAACCACTAAAATTTGGGAGTGCTGAGTAGTTTGGCAACAGCTAGCTGCAGGGAATAGATGACTGGAAAAACAGCAGTTCAGTGACAAGCAAACTGTGGACCATGGACCACCACTTGCAGATAGCCATGGGGGCGGGGAGAGCACCGAGGCCAGAGAGTAGCCTTCAATAGATGGATTGTTTTATAGTAATTACAGCAACGCATGTGCATAAATCAAGCTGGTGTAGATCTGTCTTAGTTACTCTTCTATTACTCTGACAAGACCATGACGGATGCAACTTATAAAAGAAAGCATTTACTGGATGTCTTAGTCACGGTTTCTATTCCTGCACAATCATGACCAAGAAGCAAGTTGGGGAGAAAAGGGTTTATTCAGCTTACATTTCCACATTGCTGTTCATCACCAAAGGAAGTCAGGACTGGAACTCAAGCAGGAGCTGATGCAGAGGCCATGGAGGGATGTTCCTTACTGGCTTGCTTCTACTGGCTTGCTCAGCCTGTTCTCTTATAGAACCCAAGACTACCAGTCCAGAGATGGTCCCACCCACAAGGGGCCTTTCCCCCTTGATCACTAATTGAGAAAATGCCTTACAGCTGGATCTCATGGAAGCATTTCCTCAACGGAAGTTCCTTTCTCTGTGATAACTCCAGCTGTGTCAAGTTGACACAAAACTAGCCAGTACACTGGAGGACTTGCTTAAGGTTTCCCCAGATGACTCTGGTGGCAAAAGTATGGTAAGAGGCGGGCAGGCATGACACTGAAGCTGTGGTTGAGAGACCAACCACAAGGCAGAGAGAGAGCTAACTGGGAATTGTGTGGAGTTTTGGAACCTCAAAGCCCTGGAACTTCCAGTTACCCACTTCCACCACCAAGACCACACCTCCTAATCCTTCTCAAACAGTCCCATCAACTAGGGACCAAGCAGTCAAACCTGTGAGCCTATGGGAGCCATTCCTTCCAAAGCACCACAAGGTTTCAGGCTGCTAAGTACACTATTATGTATTTTGGCTTGTCTGCTGCTCGTGGGCTTATCACCCAAGAAGAGAAGTTCAGGGCTATCCTGTGCTACAGGGTGAGCTCAAGAAGAAGAAGAAGAAGAGAAGAACCCAACCCAGATGGAGCCCCGGGTTGCTAGGCTTCCCCTAAGACAACTAAAATTTGGTTAGAGAATCATCCAGAAAAAAAAAAAAAAAAAAAGCACATGCTGAAATGTGTGATATTTGAAAAATTGCTTCATTGGTGAATATTTTTCTTTTCTTTTTCTTTCTTTTTTGGGGACAGGTAGTGATTGGGACAGGGAATCTCTGTGTAGCTCTGGCTGTCCTGGAACCCAGTCTGTAGACCAGGCTGGCCTTAATCCCAGAGATCCACCTGCCCCTGCCTCCCAAGTGCTGGGACTAAAGGTGTGTGCCACCATCACCCAGCAATAGATATTTTTTTGTAACAATAAATTTTTATTTTCTTAAAATTTTTGTACCGTTCAGTCCTTTGAGGCAGGGACCTTTAAGGCTAACTCAGGTTGACCTTGAACTTGATGACCAAGGATGTCCTTGATCACCTGATCTTTTTTTGTGTTTAACCTCCTCAGTGCTGGTATTACAGGTATATGCCCCCTTGCCCAGCAATTATGCTTCTTTATGAAGTATCTTGCTACTGTGGACTTGCAGGTGAAGCAGATGTCTTGCTGTAGCTGATCATAGTATCCAATAGCAGGTGGGAACCTGTGTGATGTGATGTGTGGTTGTACAAAAGACAAATTGCTTCCCATAGACATCCTGGGAGAAGACAGGATTCTAGAAATGACACAAACTGGTTTAGGAAGGATAGAAGAAATATGCACAAGGAGTATGAAAGAAGAATGCTATATAAAATACATTTGGCTCTATCCACCTCTATATCACTGCTGCTGTTGTCACAAGGGGATAGAACATCTGGACTCAGCTTCCAGATGTATCCAACACCTTAACGCAAGCCTTTCCACTCAGGATGCTGTCCTTTACAGAATGAAGGGTTGACCCACATAAGTCATAGATGCCTTGCAATTTGCACATTCTGTGAGTCTGAAATTTGAGATGATACATCTGAAGCCCGTGGAGTGCTTCAGAGTGTTTGAAAACTCTGACAGCCCTGACGCATGCTCTGTAAAAAGTTTCTTAGTTATCAGGGCAGACTTCCTGCAGACTCGTGTGCTCTGCGTTCACTATATCTTCAAGACTACTTGACCTAGTCAGCTTCAGCTGTCTGAGAGAACACCAGTTCACTTAGCTTGGAAAAGTGATGTGTGCGTTTGTTTTTAGTTGTTTGCTTCTTCCCAGTCAAGCTCCTTCCACCAGAGAGACCCGGCTGAGTGTCTGCTTGTGATTCTTGGCCGGATAAGTGAGACCTTCCGGTTCAATGGTCGCATTTGATGTTCTCCCAAACAGTAGAAGCACAGTGCAGAACAAGATTGGATTTCTTTTCAAACATCTGTGACTTGGGATGAACCTCAGGAAGTTAGAAAAAAAAAGGGATTTCCGTGGGAAGTTAGGGGGAAAAAAAGGGATTTCTGTGTTTTCAAAGTAGAGAAACAGAAGAGGCAGTGGACTTGTGCTCAGAACTGCCTGCTTCCCACTAGTGTGGGGTAGAGGAGTGAAATCAGCAATAGGTTCACATTTAAAAGTCTTTTCCAAAGAAAAGGGGTACTGGGCACAAAGCCATAATTATTCCAGAATAAAAATTGGGTTTGTTTTGGTTTGGTTTCATTTGATTTTAGTTCCTTCAGTTGGGGAAGTGTACTTCTGACTTTGGAAAGAGTTACTGCTGTAGTCTAGAATCTACAAAGTAGGCAAGTGACGCCTGTAGTCAGACTATTGTCGTTTTCAGAATAGATTGTGTGTGTAGAGGTTTCTTTCTTCCAAATCAGCAGCAGTAGGCATCAAAAGGGATAGAATGTTCTATTAAAAGTATCTTTCTTCTGAGCATAGTAGCTCACCTTTAATCCCAGCACTTGGGAGACAGAGAAATGCAAACTTCTGAGAGATTCAGGTTAGCCTGATCTACATAGTAAGTTCCAGGACTGCCTGGCCTATATAGTGGGTTCCAGGACAGCCAGGACTACATAGAGAGATCCTATCATAAAAAGCTAAAAAGAAGGAAGAGAAGAAGGAAGAGAAGGGGGAGGAGGAGGAGGAGGAGGAGGAGGAGGAGGAGGAGGAGGAGGCAGAGGAGAAGCTGTAAAGTTGGCCCTTAAGGAGACCTGGGTTTGATTCCCAATATCCATGTAGTAGCTCACACTTATCCATAACTCTAGTATCAGAGGACCCAGTGTTCTCTTATGACTTCCACAAGCACCAGGTACCTATATGGCACATGTAGGCAAAATATTCATGCACATAAAATAAAATAAGAAAATGATAAAAATGATTTTAAGTATGTTCTAGTGGTGAGATGTGGTTTAGAGCTATCAGTGAGGAGGGAGCAGAGTTTGATCTCAGCACTATGAAAACAGAGATGAGGGCTGGGGAGTGGGGGAGGCAAGGAGAAGAAGGAAGGCAGAGGAAAGGAAGGAGGGAGGGGAAGAAAGGGGAAAGGAAGAAAGAAGGTAGGGAAGAAGTTTGTTCGAGCAAGTGCAGAGCACAGTAGTGTATGCCTGTCACTTCCACTACATGGCAGGCTGAGTTGGAAGTATCCTGGTTCCAGGGCTATCCTGTGCTGCAGGGTGAGCTCAAGGCAAGCCTACCCTACATAAGGGGACTCTTTGTTGCTCGTTGATTTTTTATAACAGGTGTGTTCCTTTCACAGCTCACTACTTGATCAATCAGACACAGTGTTCAGGATTAACTATATACGTGATTGAAAATATTTTCTCTATAATAGAATTAACAGGTGCTGGAGAGATGGCTCTGTGGTTAAGAGCACTGATTGCTCTTCCAGAGGTCCTGAGTTCAATTCCCAGCAACCACAGGGTGGCTCACAACCATACATAATGATATCTGATGCCCTCTTCTGGTGTGTCTGAAGACAGCTACAGTGTACTCATATACATAAAATAAATAAATCTTAAAAGATAATAGAATTAACAAATATCCATTATACAAACTTGGTGAATCTTGAAAGTCGTGAATAAACTTCCTTACAACTTACAACTGAGTTATAGCTACTTCTGACATGTGACTAAATCTGCTCATTGCTTCCCATGAATATATGGTTCTGGGTATAACTGGAATCATACTTCAATTTTATTTGGTGACTTTGCCTTTATATTTAGCATATTGTGTGCTCTTACAAAATCAAAAAACAAGGTTTACATGGCTCCATGCAAGTCAATGATGTGGCTACCGTATGATGCCTCACTCCTGGCCAGAGAGCAAGTAGGGCAGCTGATCGTAACCCAGAGCCTCAGAAACTGTGAGCAAAGACCAACCTTTCCTCCTCATAAGCTGATGGTCTCAAGTCTTTGTTACAGTAATGGAAAGCCAGCTAACACAATGCCACAGCGGTTCCTTTCAGAGACTAAGACTTATAGCAAATGTTTGCTAGAGGAGGCTTGGCAGGAAGTGCCTATTGTAAGCTCGTTGTTCTTAGTAAGGCTCAGAAGACAACATCCTTTCAGAACTGCTTGTATTTGTATATTTTTACATTTCCTAAAACCTTATTAGACCATGCTATTACTAGACACTTAAAAAAATCAAATATCTAAGATTAGGGGGAAAAGCAGGGAACAGGATGGAACAGTGGTTTCAAGATCTTGGCATCTTCATGGGAAGAGCCCTACTGTGTCTCTTCACTCGATACTATGCCAGGTTTATTTCAATATATTTCTTTCTGTGTCAGTACAAAGTAATCTTAGACTTTGCTTTCATAACTGGTAGTTCAGACCTTTCTTATTTTTGTTCAATGAAATATTTCTTTTAGGTGGGACAGCTCAGTGGATAAGGATAGTGGGTGGCCTAAGTTTGATCTCTGGAGCTCATGTGGTGGGAAGAGAGAACAGACTCCCAGAAGTTGTCCCCTGACCTCCATATGTGCAATGTGGCAGATGCATCACCACACAGACACACACACACACACACACACACACATACACACACACAAATAAAAATGAATGTAATAGTAGGCATTTTACTTACCTTTCCTCCTATTTGTATTACTTCATATTAGACTGTTTTAATTTAATTGTTCCACATTTATTGAGGTATAACTAATGAATAAAATTGCATGTAATTAAGGCACACTAAGTTACGGCTTGATATATATATATATATATATATATATATATATATATATATATATATAGTGAAATAATGAACTCATCTAGTTAATATATTTTCCATGTGTATGTGTTAATAACGTTTGTGGAGAATAGATCTGGAATGTTCTCTCTCTTTTTGTCTATATACACACACACACACGCACACACACACACGCACACACACAAGAGAGAGAGAGAGAGAGAGAGAGAGAGAGAGAGAGAGAGAGAGAGAGAGAGAGAGAGAGAGAGAGACTCCTGAACTCAGAGTTCCTGGATCAGCTAGTCTAGATAGCCAGCTTACTCTGTGGATCTCTGTCTCCTCATCTTGAGGGCTGGGGTTACAAATGAGCTGCCAGTCCCATGGGTTGGCATTTACGTGGGTGCTGATGATCCGACCTCCGATCCACACGCTGGCACAGCAAACAGTTTACCCACTGAGCCATCCTCCCATAAAGCCCCACAGATAAGATAAAGGAAGCCCAGAAGAGCAGGCTTCTGATGCAAAGCTACACCGTACCTAAGGCTCCGGAGGGAGCGGGGTTGAATTTCGGCTTTTCTAACTCTGTTGTTCACAGTTTTTCAAACTTATTATTCTTCTTATCCTCAGATCTAGGACATAGAACAAGCACACAGATTATCATAATCCCAGCTGAAGCAGGCAGTAGCGACGTCTCCACTGTCCAGAGAAGATACATTCTCAAGGGACACTTGTGTCCCCCATTTCAGCTCTCAGAATTTTGAAACTATGAACTCCAAAGAATGGAAATTCCCTTAGAAACCCTGTGCTGGAAGGAAGGGAAGGGCTGAAGGCAGGCGTCCAGTCACGGGGAGGGGAACTTGCCTCCAAGAAGAGACTTCTCACCATGGTGGCAGACTTTGCAGGAGCTGAGAGGATGAGGGGTCCCCTATGGGTGAGACCACATCTTGACTGGGACCACTTGGGAGCTGTAGGTACCTCTTCACCTTATTTCAAACTTAAACTTCATGTCAGTGCCCCAAACATGGTGGTGGCGGCGGCAGTGGCGGAAGTGGTGTGTCACTGGATCTCTGCATTTGCACCTTTCCCCTGTGTGGCCACTTTCACTATTTCTTGTCTCTTTAATCGACATGCTGGGAATGGGTGAGTGAGCTTTGCTTTTGAGAGCTACCAGGGCCCTCCCTTTGGCCTCATGCAACAGTGAAGTCAGTACAGACAAGCAAGCGCTACAACAGTCAGAAAGGAGACGTGCTCAGCATGTCTTTTTTTTTTTTCTTTTAAAGATATTTTCTTTATTTACATTTCAAATGTTATCTCCTTTCCTGGTTTCCCCTCCGAAAACCCCCTATCCCCTCCCCGCTCCCCCTATACTAACTGTGAGGCACTATGGGTTGTAAGAACAAAATGAAGAGAACCCTAGGGCTGTTTCCCAGAAGGAGCAGACAGGACTTTCAGTGGAATATACTGTTGTGCTAAAGCCAGAGAGGGCAGGCTGAGACCAGAGCACAGAGGCTCTGTGTGCCCTGTGAGGCAGGAGAGCAGGAGTCAGGAAACAACTACACAAAAGTATAGGTTCTTAGCCCAGGTGTGACTTCATCGGAAGTGAATTGTAGAAAAATAATTTTCACTCTAGTGTGTCATATGGACCAGGGCAGGGAAAGTCTGAGGGTTTTCCAGATGTTCAAGAAATGCAAAGATGGGTCAGCCAAGCCTATGGCTTTCCCCCTTATCGCACAATGATTTCTTCTTTTTAATATATACTTTTGCAAACAACTTCAATAGGAGGAATAATTTGAGGTCATCAAAATGTACAAGATGGCAAAGTAACTGAAGATTTGGATTTTAAAAATCTGTGCTTTAATTGGCATAGAATAGATTTATTAAGCAATCATCAACTTGGAAAAAATTAAAACTAAGTCTGAGTTCATGGAAAATAAATTTTTCTTGAAATTTGCATTTCGACACATGTGTGAGCCCAAAGAATGAGTTGGGCTATTCTTTACCAAAGCCATTCCTTTCAAATAATGATATGTAAAGCCATTTACAAACTAATATGTTATATAACCAGGTGTACTGCCATTGGTCCCAGCGCTGGGCAGGCAGAGGCAGGCAGCTCTCTGTGAGCTCCAGCCTAGCCAGGACTATGTACTGAGAACCTGTCTTAAATTATAATGGTAATAATAATGCAGAAATGCAAAAAAAAAAAAAGCAAGTTAAGGGTTTGGTTTTTAAAATGAAAAAAAGACGCACAATCTACAGTGAGTTTTATTTTTAGAGTTCCTGTCTTTTTCTCCAAACAGAGATGCAGCAGTTACTCATTAGATGACAAGCGCTCTTTGTCTCCTCCTTCAGTTCTCCTCTGAGTTAATACATCTCTGACTCACTGTCACTTAAACAGGAACCTGCCTGCAGGGTCTCGTGCAGCTGCCCCAGGCTCAGTCTCTGTGGGAAAGATGCTTGTCTAAGTGCTGCAAGGGTAAAAATGTAAATACTAGTTCATTCAATTCTCTGTTTGATTACAAATAAGTCAGATTTTATTAAGATTCTTAAGAGGACCAGAATTGTCTTGAGCGGAGGGGCAGGAATGCAATTTTAAAAAGTGTGATGATCGGTTCATTAGTTGAAAGATTACAAAATTCAGAAACATTTATTGGTTTGCGATGGAGTGCATGCAGTTCTCAGAGGAGATGGAGCAGGGCAGGACTGCGAATGAGCACCACAGCGTGGAATGCGAGCACCACAGCATGGGATGTGAGCACCACAGTGTGGAATGCAGGATGGAGCACTCCTGAGGCAAAGCTCCTAAGCTAGGAAATCTATCCACAGAGGGAGAAGGGCTCAAGACTTTGTCAGTGAAAGCTAAACAAGAGAATTGAATACAAGCTAGAGAGAACCGGGCGAGTGAGAGAAGAGAGCGAGAGAATGGGGTAGAGATAAGAGAGAGACACAGAGTGAGAACAATAATGTTATGATTAGAGTGTTTGGAGAGTAGACTCCTAAGAGCCAAGACACATAGTCTGGAAAGTTGTGGGCCCACGGTCCATCGGTTAGATGGCTGAAAAGTGTCGGATAGTCTGCTGTGCTGCTCAGTTGCTGAAAAGCTTTAGCCTATCAAGTACATTTCTCTTAGATTGTGCCGTTAACTTGGGCGGGTGAGGAAGGAAGGAGGAGATAAGGAGCCCTCCCCCCCACACACACACACCCTAGGCCTATCTCAGGACCTTAAGCAGGATGCTTAGGTCTGTGAGCCTGACTCTCTTTCTCTGTATACTAGGAAGAATTAAATCCCTGATGAATCTCTTGAAGACCATAATTGGGCTAATATGGCAGGTCCTTGCTTTTATATGCTCTATAAACATATTTTATGTTTGAACAGATTGAGGGAAGATTCGAAAACAAGAACTCTGTTTAATCTTAGTCCTCATCAGATTCTCTTCGTGCAGCAGACGGTGGTTGACACAAAAAACTTGTAACTGATCAAGTGGAGAGAAAAAATGGCTGTAGAGCACTGTTGTGTGACCAAAATGTTTCCTGGGAAATGCTACACACAGGTTTACTGACCCCAGACAGGGAGCCCAAGACATACCAAATATGGATACCACCAAAATCTGACTTGGTGAACCAATGAGTTTTATTAGGGTTACTCACAAATATATGAGTGAGAGGTTGCTTTCAGAAACAGAAATGACTCAAAGACAGCTGCATCACCAAGGTTCACCCTTGCATGGATGACAACTCACAAAAGCTGGGAACCTGGAACACAGTGCAGAGCCTGCAGACTGTTCAACATGTTGGAGAATGCCCTTTCCAGGTACCTCAGTTGGTGTAACCTTCTTCCAGGCTGGCCTGATCTTCTCCAGGCAGCTGGTCTAATCCTAGAGTTTTCTTTGCAGCTTGGCGAGTCTGAGAGTGAAAATAGCTTTTATTGCTTTTTTGGAGAGGGAGAGGGAGAGGGCAAATGAATCTGCTCAGTTTCAGAGACTTCCTGAAACTATGTTGGGTTCTTTACCTTCTGTCTTAAGGTGCTTCCCTGAGAGATGGAAATGTTTCAGTCTAGGAGGAAACCACTACCCAAGTGCTCAGCCTCAAATTAGAACCTATGTCATACCTTCTCCCCCAAGTCGTAAGGATTGTCATGAAAGAGCGGGCAGAATAAGAGCCAGAGGCTGGGGAGCACTGGATTGGAAGTGTCTTCTGGACATAATAGGTCTGCTGCCCTAAGAACTCTCAGAAGCTACGGCTGCCTGCATAAGTTCTGCAGCAGCTCAAGCTATTCAAAGTCCTAGCTAGTAGGGGAGCAGGCTCAATGAAATACCACCCCTAACTGAGGAGCTCTTAATAGTTTATTATTCCTGACGGGAGGGAGTCCATTTTCTTTAAGAGTATGGCAACTAGTGGGTCCATCATGCTCCAGGAGATGGCCCCATACCCATGTGTATAGAAGGACCTGAAGTGGTGGTGGATGGGAGGATAGATCTGGGAAGAGGGAAGAGGGGGAGTGGAAGTGAGTTTGATCAAAAATACATTGGATGCATTACTAAGTACTCAAAGAATTAATAAAGTAGTATATTTAAAATATTTTTAAAAAGAATTCTGCTTTAAAGAAGATTGTTCCTTAATTCTTTCCTGTTCTAGGGTATTTTAGACACTTGTTCTCTGATATTTGGCTTTCATAATTGATTCCTCCCCTTTAAAGAAAAGAGAAAGCTTCTTTAAAGCTTTAAAGCTTTAAAGTTTCTATTTAGTCCATTATTACTGTGCTATAATACTGTGGCTCAGAGTCAGGGCTGGGCTTTCCAGTGAGCACTTAGAAGCGGTAGACAGCACCACCCAATAAAGCACTCTGCATGCGTGAGAATTCGGACCACTGGTCCCTGGGGGCGTGAATTCTCCCAAGGCTTGTTTAGCTACTGTCATTGCATGGACTGCCTGCCACTCCTCACATCACGTGATGGGCTGAAAACTTCGAAGCTAGACCAGTTTTCTGTCTTAGCTCAGCGTGATGTAATGCATAAAAACCAGACAAAGTCTTTGAACTTGTGCCCTACTTTTATCCCTGCTTGGTTACCTCACCAATTGGGATAAGATTCTGTTCCTAGAGCAGTCAAACAAACTCAAATGTGCGTGTGTGTGTGTGTTTTCATCTGAATTTCACTGTACCTACACAGCAGTAAGGTTACCTTACTGTCTGAGAACATATTAAATACTTATAAATGAATGAATGTATGGGTAGATTCCTGGAGACTCCGAGTCTTCACTCATTCACTGCTTCACTTATCAAGAAACCCTTCTATTGCATATGCCAGCAAGATTTTGCTGAAAGGACACTGATGTAACTGTCTCTTGTGAGGCCATGCCAGTACCTGGCAAACACAGAAGTGGATGCTCACAGTCATCTATAGGATGGAACACAGGGCCCCTAATGGAGGAGCTAGAGAAAGTACCCAAGGAGCTGAAGGGGTCTGCAACCCTATAGGTGGAACAACAATATGAACTAACCAGTACCCTGGAGCTCGTGTCTCTAGCTGCATATGTAGCAGAAGATGGCCTAGACAGCCGTCATTGGGAAGAGAGGCCCCTTGGTCTTGCAAACTTTATATGCCCCAGTACAGGGGAATGCCAGGGCCAAGAAGTGAGAGTGGGTGGGTAGGGGAGCAGGGCAGGGGGCGGGGGATATAAGGAGCTTTTGGAATAGCATTTGAAATGTAAATGAAGAAAATATCTAATAAAAAAATAAAATAAAAATAAGGAGAAAAAAATAAGAAAAGAAAAAGAAAAAAAGAAACCTGATGGCTTCAGGTGCTGTGGTAAAGTTGATAAATGTCCCTTCTCTGAGAAGAATGGGAGGAGGAAATGGGGGAAGTAACGTAGGAGAAGAGGTTTGGCGGAAGGGGTAATGGGGGAAAGATGTGTGAGGAGGGGTAATTGGGGAAGGGGTAATGGGGGAGGGATTTATAAGGGTGGGACTGGGAGGATAGGAGGGAAGGGGCAGTGGGAGGCAAGAGTGGAACAAAGAGAAGTGGGTCCAGGCTAGAAAACCTGGTGGACTTCCTCTGCTGAGGCTCCATCTCCTAAAGGTTCTACAATCTCCCGATCAGCATCACCAGCTGGGACTAAGCATTCAAATAATGAACTTCTAGGAATATTTCATATTCAGAGCACAATAGATCTCCCGGTCCATCTAGAGAAGATGGATAAGGAAGTCTGAACGCAATGCCCTTTTCTGTTAAATACACTTTGGGGCAAAATGGAACATTCAAAATCATCCTGTTGTTAAAGTCTAGCTGTGTTATTCTTTGTTTTCATGTGCAAATGTGTGTGCCTGTGTGGTTTTATGTCTACAACATGTATGTAGGCCTTTGGAAGCCAGAAGAGAGCCTCTACGGAACTGGAATTGCAGGTGGTTGTGAAACTCCACGTAGGTACTGGGAATCAAACCCAGGTCCTCTGCAAGAGCAGCCAGTGCTGTTAACTGCTCGAGCATCTTTCCAGTCCCCGAATCTTTTTGTTTAAATTTTAGACTTGTTCTAAAGGGCGTGTTTGGTAATTGTTGTTGTCTGATGTGGAAAATGGTGTTTCTACCAATAAATGAAACCAGCTGTTCTACAGGGCTCCTTTCCACCCTCTCGTGTCTCTCACGTGCAGTCCGGAACAAAGTTTCCATTAGGAAACTATTTCTGTTATTCGATCATTGCTCCCTTCATTGCTTTCGTTGCTGGAGAGAAGTGACACGTTGATGACAGCTATCAGAGCTCTTTCTGTTTTATTGGAAAATTACCTGAAAAATTACCATATCATTAAGTGCTTTAGAAGTTTCAAAACCCTCTCACGGAACTGCTCCGACAGACGTAAAAGAACTTCTCCTGCAGCTACACTCTGTGTTCTGTGACAGAGTAAAGCAGATGGGCTTGGGGACATTGCTCCAGCAGAATGCAGTGCTGAAGGGAGAGTGGAACCCCTCCCTTGGATCATCCCCATCCCAAGGGAGAGGCCCAACAGAATCACTTGGAAATATCTTGGCTTCTGCTAGCAAAATAGACTTGTTTCCCAGTCAGCTACCTCCTGGTGTGGGAGTTGCTGCCTGTCTATAAGGGAACGTTCATAGTCTGGAGACAAATGTCTAAGATAAACTGGTGATGTTTCTCAATGGCCTACTGGGTACACGGGTGGTGGGACACTGAGGTAGTGTTGAGTTTTTAGTTCTTGAGAGTGACGGAAGGATGGACATGGAGGCCTTTGGGTATCATCAAGGATAGAATAGCAATCCTCTGAAGAGCAGAAAGATCAGGTGGGACAGGAAACAGACTCGGGAAGTGCAGCGAGCATCTGTAAACAGGGCTGGAGGGTGATTCTACAAGGCCTTGCAGAGCACTCTCTGGGTTGGTTTAGTAGATGCTTGGGAAACATTTATTGTGAGTTGAGCATGAAATTAGCCCCTATAGGGTCATGTGTCTATCTGTGCTGCTTTAGAAAATTGTGGACCATTTAAGAGGTAGGGTCTCACTGAAGCCCACCCAGCCTTGAGGTTTGATAGCTGCTTCCTGCCTGTAGACTGACTGTGACCGATTGCCTCGTCCTCTTTCCAACATGCCCTCTCTAGCAGGATGGACTGTGTCCTCTCCACCTGGCAATATAACAAACTCTTCCCGCCCCCAAACTGCTGCTTGGTACGTGTCTTGTCACAACAATGAAAAAAAGTAAGAGGTATATAACATTGCAGGTTCTTTGAGCCAAAGAGGGATACAATCAGTGCTGTGATTTAGGAAAATTAATTAGAAATAAATCTAGGGATGGGGGTCAGAGCAGGAAAGGCAGAGGTATAACATGTACCCATAATGCTGAAGAAAATACAAAGATAAATCATTCGCTTGCCAAATTAATACATATATGTACTGGCTAGTTCTGTCAACTTGACACAAGATAGACCCATCAGAGAGAAAGGGGGTTCAATTGAGAAAAATGCCTCTATAAAATCTGACTGTAGGCAAGCCTGTAGGGCATTGTATTAATTAGTGATTAATGGGGGAGGGCCCAGCACATGGTGAGTTGGGGCCATCCCTGGGCTGGTGGTCCAGGGTTCTGTAAAAAAGCAGGCTGAGCAAGCCATGATGAACAAGCCAGTAAGCAGCACTCCTCCATGGCCTCTGCATCAGCTCCTGCCTCCAGGTTCCTGCCTTCACTGCGTTTGATGATGAACTGTTAAATGGAAATCTGTGTGAAATAAACTCCATTTGTCCCCACATTGCTTTTGGTAATTGGTGTTCTGTCACAGCAATAGCAGCTCTAACCAAGACAATATAGAATACCATACATCATTGCTCAGCAATGAAAACGAACCTTTAGATAAAGCCCTAAAGACACCACTCACTTTGAACACAAGACATAGAAAAATCAGCCCTAGACTGACCAGGAACCTCTTTCCTTGCTGTCTAGGTCACATAGTAACAAAAGATACCATGGAGGCTGCTGGGAGAGAAGACCACCAATGGACTTAACAAGATGTGTCTTCTGGTAGCATGATAGTTTCTGATTGGATATGATCATTTCTGATTGTTCTACAGGAGGGAGTTCATACCTGACACTGTAAGTGTGGTTTAAAGCTCATGACTGGGGAGCTCATATGTTATAAATGGGTAACCTCTGTTGCTGTTTTGCTAAATGGCCATGCTATAAAACCGCATCCTAAATGTTGTGTGTAGTTTTATGCTCTAACTGCCTTTACTCGGTGAGGTGGTCACAGTACCAGCCCCCACCTGGCTTCCTTTGAATTCTCAGACAACACACACACACATACAGTTTGTTCCTTTTCAACTTGCCTTAGGACACAATTGCTGGGTGCTACTCTCTCCAGCCTGGAAAAACATGCCAATAGTAATATTTTTTATCTCCACTCCTCCCACCTTCCCTAAACTTCAGTGGCTAGTTCCACCTAGCCCCTGTCAAACATCCCTGACCACCCGGCTATGCTCCCTTCCTTATGTCTACCTCTTCCTCCTGGGACCCAGAAGTCCTGCCTGTACCTTCCACCCTGCAATTGGCCCAAAGCTTTCTTTACTGACAGATCAAGAACCAGTGGGGGCGGGGGACAGGCATGGTGGTGCACACCTTTAATCCCAGCACTTGGGAGTCAGAGGCAGGCAGATTTCTGAGTTCAAGGCCAGCCTGGTCTACAAAGTGAGTTCCAGGACAGCCAGGGCTACAGAGAAACCCTGTCTCAAAAATACAAACAAACAAAAACAAAACAAAAAAGAATCAATTAGGGAAAAGGCCTTAGCACCTTAGCAACAGAACCACCCCCTTATACCTAAACATATCTATAGATTTGTGTTGCTCTCAACTTTGGTCAGAGATTGGTCTTTTTGCAGTGGGTAGTGGTTAAATGTAGAGAGTCCTAACTGTTCAAAAGTGCTGTCAGTGTTTATCTGTGGATGGGTCATCAATACCAAGCTCCTGCTAGAGGCTGGTGAAAGAATTTAAGGACTGATGGATGAGAGGGAAGGAGAGCCTTGGTGACTTCTGCACACAACATGCCTATTGCACACACCTCACAGCAGCCTTGGTTTCCTATATCATACCTGCACAAATCAGTCTAGTCAGTATTTCAGCATATATGGGAAGTAGGGAGACCAGACCCTACTCCCTATAGGAGGAGCTGTTGGCAGTTGATGGCTGCTGAGGGAGTCAAAGTCACTCACTTCTTGGGATATGGTAGGTTGCTCCTGGCCACTGATGGCCACATCCCCATTTGTGTATGGGCAGCACTAACTGGACTGAGGGAGTTATTAGTAACAATAGAAAAAGAGGACATGGAGGACGGGACTGTAGAGACGGCTCAGTGGTGAGGAACAAGTTCAGTTCTCTGCATCCTTATCAGGTGGCTCACATCTACCTGTAGCTCCAGCTCAGGTAGATGTCTCAGGTAATGTCTCAGACCTCCAGGGATACTCATACTGTGTGTGTGTGTGTGTGTGTGTGTGTGTGTGTGTGTGTGTGTGTGTGTGTGAGTGTAGTGGCACTTAGGGAAACTGTAAAGAGATAGTGATGGATGGATATGATCAAAACACATTGTATAAATATATGGAACTTTCAAGGCATAAAAACATATTTTAAATGAATGAACCAACAAGCTATGCTTAATGAATGGAGCTAGTCTCAAAGTTTTATGCTCCACAAGAGTATATGACTTCATCAGGTATAGTGGTAGTAAATGCTTGTAATTCCAGTACTCAATAGGCTGGGCTAGGAGGGCCAGGACAGCTTTGGTTACATAAAGAGATGCTTATGTTTGGAGGGGAAAAATAAAACAAGACAGAACTGTAAGGATGGAGGACAATCAATGCTTATTAGGGATGAGGGGGAAAGGAAAGGAAAGGAATATAAGACAATTTACTCAGGTGACTGAACTCACCATGTTTATAACGCCAGTCCCTTGAATCTGTGCTTAAACTCAAAATCATAGTACTGTACACCAAAAGGTCACTTTTACAATATAATTTTTAAAATAAACATTAAAAAAGCAGTTAGCCAGGTGTGGTTGCACAATGCCTGCAAACCTAGTACTCTAGAGGCAGAGATAGATATCTTTGAGTTCAAGGCCAACCTAGTCTATGTAGTGAGACCCTACCTTAAAAAAGTCACTTTAGTAACTGGACGTGCACAGTGGCTGGTCCCTGTAATCTGAAAGAAAAAGACTATCATGAGTGTGAGGCCAGCCTGGGCTACAGGATGAGGTCCTATCTATCCCAGTTTGCTTTTTGTCACTGTGACAAAAACACTGAGTGCATTGGTTAGCTCTCTATTGCTGTGATAAGGAACATACTGTATGTATTGGTTACTTTTCTATTGCTATGATAATACACCGTGATCAAGGCAACTTATGGAAGAGTTTATTTGGGGCTTTGGCTCCGGAGAGATAAGAGTTCATTACCATCATGGTGGAGAAGTGTGGTAGCTGGGGCAGGAGCACTCCTGTCTCAAACCCATAAACAGGAAGCAGGGAGTGTGGACCAGAAATGACACTTGCCTTTTAAAATTTCAAAGTGCTCCCCAATGACATACTTCCTTCAGCAAGGCTGTGCCTCCTAAGCCTCCCCAAACATCACCACAAACCGGGGCCCAAGCAGTATTAAGATGACTACGAGGGACATCTCATTCAATCCAACACAGTGACCAAAAGCAACCTGGGGAGCAAAGGGTTTATTTTAGCTTACATTTGCAGGTACTTCATGGTAAAGGAAAACCAAGGGAGGAACCAAAGCAGAGGCCATGGAGGAATGCTGCTTCCTGGCTTGCTACCGATGGTTTGCTTGGCCTCCTTTCTTTTTTTTTTTTTTATTTTTTTAATATTTTTATTACATATTTTCCTCAATTACGTTTCCAATGCTATCCCAAAAGTCCCCCATAGCGCCCCCCACTTCCCTACCCACCCATTCCCATTCTTTTGGCCCTGGCATTCCCCTATATTGGGGCATATAAAGTTTGCGAGTCCAATGGGCCTCTCTTTCCATTGATGGCTGACTAGGCCATCTTTCGATACATATGCAGCTAGAGACAAGAGCTCCGGGGTTCTGGTTAGTACATCATGTTGTTCCAACAATAGGGTTGCAGATCCCTTTAGCTCCTTGGGTACTTTCTCTAGCTTCTCCATTGGGAGCCCTGTGATACATCCAATAGCTGACTGTGAACATCCACTCCTGTGTTTGCTAGGCCCCAGCATCGTCTCACAAGAGACAGTTATATTTGGGTCCTTTCAGCAAAATCTTGCTAGTGTATGCAATGGTGTCAGCGTTTAGAAGTTGATTATGGGATGGATCCCTGGATACGGCAGTCTCTAAATGGTCCATCCTTTCATCACCGCTACGAACTTTGTCTCTGTAACTCCTTCCCTGGGTGTTTTGTTCCCAATTCTAAGAAGGTGCACAGTGTCCACACTTTGGTCTTCATTCTTCTTGAGTTTCATGCGTTTAGCAAATTGTATCTTATATCTTGGGTATCCTAAGTTTTGGGCTAATATCCACTTACCAGTGAGTACATATCAAGTGACCTCTTTTGAGAATGGGTTAGCTCACTCAGGATGATACCATCCAGATACATCTATTTGCCTAAGAATTTCATAAATTCATTGTTTTTAATAGCTGAGTAGTAATCCAATGTGTAAATGTACCACATTTTCTGTATCCATTCCTCTGTTGAGGAACAGCTGGCTTCTTTCCACCTTCCGGATATTATAAATAAGGCTGCTATGAACATAGTGGAGCATGTGTCCTTCTTACCAGTTGGGACATCTTCTGGATATATGCCCAGGAGAGGTATTGCAGGATCCTCCTATAGTACTATGTCCAATTTTCTCAGGAACCTCCAGACTGACTTCCAGAGTGGTTGTACAAGCTTTCAATACCACCAGCAATGGGGGAGTGTTCCTCATTCTCCACATCCTCGCCAGCATCTGCTGTCACCTGAATTTTTGATCTTAGCCATTCTGACTGGTGTGAGGTGGAATCTCAGGGTTGTTTTGATTTGCATTTCCCTGATGATTAAGGATGTTGAACATTTTTTCAGGTGTTTCTCTGCCATTCGGTATTCCTCAGGTAAGAATTCTTTGTTCAGTTCTGAGCCCCATTTTTTAATGGGGTTATTTGACTTTCTGGAGTCCACCTTCTTGAGTTCTTTATATATATTGGATATTAGTCCCTTATCTGATTTAGGATAGGTGAAGATCCTTTCCCAATCTGTTGGTGGTTTTTTTGTCTTATTGATGGTGTCTTTAGCCTTGCAGAAGCTTTGTAGTTTCATGAGGTCCCACTTGTCAATTCTCGATCTTACAGCACAAGCCATTACTGTTCTATTCAGGAATTTTTCCCCTGTGCCCATATCTTCAAGGCTTTTCCCCACTTTCTCCTCTATAAGTTTCAGTGTCTCTGGTTTTATGTGAAGTTCCTTGATCCACTTAGACTTGACCTTAGTACAAGGAGATAGGAATGGATCGATTCGCATTCTTCTACATGTTAACAACCAGTTGTGCCAGCACCATTTGTTGAAAATGCTGTCTTTCTTCCACTGGATGTTTTTAGCTCCCTTGTCGAAGATCAAGTGACCATAGGTGTGTGGGTTCATTTCTGGGTCTTCAATTCTATTCCATTGGTCTATTTGTCTGTCACTATACCAGTACCATGCAGTTTTTATCACAATTGCTCTGTAGTAGAGCTTTAGGTCCGGCATGGTGATTCCACCAGAGGTTCTTTTATCCTTGAGAAGAGTTTTTGCTATCCTAGGTTTTTTGTTATTCCAGATGAATTTGCAGATTGCACTTTCTAATTCGTTGAAGAATTGATTTGGAATTTTGATGGGGATTGCATTGAATCTGTAGATTGCTTTTGGCAAGATAGCCATTTTTACAATGTTGATCCTGCCAATCCATGAGCATGGGAGATCTTTCCATCTTCTGAGATCTTCTATAATTTCTTTCTTCAGAGACTTGAAGTTTTTATCATACAGATCTTTCACTTCCTTAGTTAGAGTCACGCCAAGATATTTTATATTATTTGTGACTATTGAGAAGGGTGTTGTTTCCCTAATTTCTTTCTCAGCCTGTTTATTATTTGTGTAGAGAAAGGCCATTGATTTGTTTGAGTTAATTTTATATCCAGCTACTTCACCGAAGCTGTTTATCAGGCTTAGGAGTTCTCTGGTGGAATTTTTAGGGTCACTTATATATACTATCATATCATCTGCAAAGAGTGATATTTTGACTTCATCTTTTCCAATTTGTATCCCTTTGATCTCCTTTTGTTGTCGAATTGCTCTGGCTAGGACTTCAAGTACAATGTTGAATAGGTATGGAGAAAGTGGACAGCCTTGTCTAGTCCCTGATTTTAGAGGGATTGCTTCAAGCTTCTCACCATTTACTTTGATGTTGGCTACTGGTTTGCTGTAGATTGCTTTTATCATGTTTAGGTATGGGCCTTGAATTCCTGATCTTTCCAAGACTTTTATCATGAATAGGTGTTGGATCTTGTCAAATGCTTTTTCCGCATCTAACGAGATGACCATGTGGTTTTTGTCTTTGAGTTTGTTTATATACTGGATTACGTTGATGGATTTCCGTATATTGAACCATCCCTGCATCCCTGGGATGAAACCTACTTGGTCAGGATGGATGATTGTTTTGATGTGTTCTTGGATTCGGTTAGCAAGAATTTTATTGAGGATTTTTGCATCAATATTCATAAGGGATATTGGTCTGAAGTTTTCTATCTTTGTTGGGTCTTTTTGTGGTTTAGGTATCAGAGTAATTGTGGCTTCATAGAATGAGTTGGGTAGAGTACCTTCTGTTTCTATTTTGTGGAATAGTTTGTGAAGAACTGGGATTAGATCTTCTTTGAAGGTCTGATAGAACTCTGCACTAAACCCATCTGGTCCTGGGCTTTTTTTGGTTGGGAGACTATTAATGACTGCTTCTATTTCTTTGGGGGATATAGGGCTGTTTAGATCATTAACCTGATCTTGATTCAACTTTGGTACCTGGTATCTGTCTAGGAACTTCTCCATTTCATCCAGGTTCTCCAGTTTTGTTGAGTATAGCCTTTGGTAGAAGGATCTGATGGTGTTTTG
Source organism: Mus caroli (assembly GCF_978045245.1). Classification (NCBI taxonomy): domain Eukaryota; kingdom Metazoa; phylum Chordata; class Mammalia; order Rodentia; family Muridae; genus Mus; species Mus caroli. Next base: position 129,619,435 of record NW_028227258.1, read on the forward strand.
GATGTCTTCAGGATCTGTTGTTATGTCTCCTTTTTCATTTCTGATTTTGTTAATTAGGATGCTTTCCCTGTGGCCTCTAGTGAGTCTGGCTAAGGGTTTATCTATCTTGTTGATTTTCTCAAAGAACCAGCTCCTTGATTGGTTGATTCTTTGAATAGTTTTTCTTGTTTCCACTTGGTTGATTTCACCCCTGAGTTTGATTATTTCCTGCCGTCTACTCCTCTTGGGTGAATTTGCTTCCTTTTGTTCTAGTGCTTTTAGGTGTGTTGTCAAGCTGCTAATGTGTGCTCTCTCTAGTTTCCTTTTGGAGGCACTCAGAGCTATGAGTTTTCCTCTTAGAAATGCTTTCATTGCGTCCCATAAGTTTGGGTATGTTGTGGCTTCATTTTCATTGAACTCTAAAAAGTCCTTAATTTCTTTCTTTATTCCTTCCTTGACCAAGGTATCATTGAGAAGAGTGTTGTTCAGTTTCCACGTGAAGGTTGGCTTTCTATTATTTATTTTGTTATTGAAGATCAGCTTTAGTCCATGGTGATCTGATAGGATGCATGGGACAATTTCAATGTTTTTGTATCTGTTGAGTCCTGTTTTGTGCCCAATTACGTGGTCAATTTTGGAGAAGGTACCATGAGGTGCTGAGAAGAAGGTGTATCCTTTTGTTTTAGGGTAAAATGTTCTGTAGATATCTGCCAGATCCATTTGATCCATAACTTCTGTTAGTTTCACTGTGTCCCTGTTTAGTTTCTGTTTCCATGATCTGTCCATTGGTGAAAGTGGTGTGTTGAAGTCTCCCACTATTATTGTATGAGGTGCAATGTGTGCTTTGAGATTTACTAAAGTTTCTTTAATGAATGAGGCTGCCTTTGTATTTGGAGCATAGATATTCAGGATTGATAGTTCCTCTTGGAGGATTTTACCTTTGATGAGTATGAAGTGCCCCTCCCTGTCTTTTTTGATGACTTTGGGTTGGAAGTCAATCTTATCTGATATTAGAATGGCTACTCCAGCTTGTTTCTTCAGACCATTTGCTTGGAAAATTGTTTTCCAGCCTTTCATTCTGAGGTAGTGTCTATCTTTTTCTCTGAGATGAGTTTCTTGTAAGCAGCAAAATGTTGGGTCTTGTTTGTGTAGCCAGTTTGTTAGTCTATGTCTTTTTATCGGGGAGTTGAGTCCATTGATATTAAGAGATATTAAGGAAAAGTAATTGTTGTTTCCTGTTATTTTTGTTGTTAAAGTTGGCATTCTGTTCTTGTGGCTGTCTTCTTTTAGGTTTGTTGAGGGATTACCTTCTTGTTGTTTCTAGGGCGTGGTTCCTGTCCTTGTATTGTTTTTTTTCTGTTATTATCCTTTGAAGGGCTGGATTCGTGGAGAGATAATGTGTGAATTTGGTTTTGTCGTGGAATACTTTGGTTTCTCCATCTATGTTAATTGAGAGTTTGGCTGGGTATAGTAGCCTGGGCTGGAATTTGTGTTCTTTTAGTGTCTGTATAACATCTGTCCAGGATCTTCTGGCTTTCATAGTCTCTGGTGAAAAATCTGGTGTAATTCTGATAGGCTTGCCTTTATATGTTACTTGGCCTTTTTCTCTTACTGCTTTTAGTATTCTATCTTTATTTAGTGCATTTGTTGTTCTGATTATTATGTGTCGGGAGGTATTTCTTTTCTGGTCCAGCCTATTTGGAGTTCTGTAGGCTTCTTGTATGTTCATGGGCATCTCTTTCTTTAGATTTGGGAAGTTTTCTTCTATGATTTTGTTGAAGATGTTTGCTGGTCCTTTGAGTTGAAAATCTTCATTCTCATCCACTCCTATTATCCGTAGGTTTGGTCTTCTCATTGTGTCCTGTATTTCCTGGATGTTTTGAGTTAGGATCTTTTTGCATTTTCCATTTTCCTTGATTGTTGTGCCCATGTTCTCTATGGAATCTTCTGCACCTGAGATTCTCTCTTCCATCTCTTGTATTCTGTTGCTGATGCTTGCATCTATGGTTCCAGATTTCTTTCCTAGGGTTTCTATCTCCAGTGTTGCCTCATTTTGGGTTTTCTTTATTGTGTCTACTTCCCTTTTTAGGTCTAGTATGGTTTTGTTCATTTCCATCATCTGATTGGATGTGTTTTCCTGTTTCTCTTTAAGGACTTCTACCAGTTTGGTTGTGTTTTCCTGTTTTTCTTTAAGGACTTGTAACTCTTTAGCCATGTTCTCCTGTAGTTCTTTAAAGTCCTTCTTGATGTCCTCTACCATCATCATGAGATATGCTTTTAAATCCAGGTCTAGTTTTTCAGGTGTGTTGGGGTGCCCTGGACTGGGCGAAGTGGGAGTGCTGGGTCCTGATGATGGTGAGTGGTCTTGGTTTCTGTTAGTAAGATTCTTACCTTTACCTCTCACCATCTGGTAATCTCTGGAGTTGTTATAGTTGTCTCTGTTCAGAGGTTGTTCTTCTGGGGATTCTGAGTATCCTCTGTCAGCAGACCTGGGAGACAGGCTCTCTCCTCTGAGTTTCAGTGGTTAGAGCACTCCCTGCTGACAAGCTTTCCTCTTAAAGGGAAGGTGTACAGATATCTGGGGTTTGGACCTCTTCCTGGCCGAAGAAGAAGGCGGAAAACAGGACCTTTCCCAGATGCTGTGTTGCTTTGGCAGGTCACATAAGCTGTAGGCTTCTGTGGTACACACTCTCAGCTGTGCAGACTAAGTTCCTAAGTTCAGTGGAGTCCTGGATCCAAGATGTGCTCCCTGCTCCTGAGGCAGAGGGCTCCTGTGCAGGGCAGACCACTGTCTTCCAGCTAGGAGGGTGCTGGATGTCTGTGGCCCCAAAAGGGTGCTGCCTCAGCAGCTCTGTGGCTCCCGCCTGTCCCAGAAGCTGTCTGCCTCTGTGGTCCTCACTCTAACCTGTACAGACTAAGTTCGGCGGAGTCCCGGAGCCAAGATGGCGCTCCCTGCAGGGCAGGTCACTGTTCTCTGGCTGGGAGGGTGTCGGATGTCTGCGGCCCCAAAAGGGTGCTGCCTCAGCGGCTCTGTGGCTCCCGCCTGTCCCAGAAGCTGTCTGCCTCTGTGGTCCTCACTCTGACCTGTACAGACTAAGTTCGGCGGAGTCCCGGAGCCAAGATGGCGCTCCCTGCAGGGCAGGTCACTGTCCTCCGACTGGGAGGGTGCCGGATGTCTGCGGCCCCTAAAGGGTGCTGCCTCAGCAGCTCTGTGGCTCCCGCCTGTCCCAGAAGCCGTCTGCCCCCGTGGTCCTCACTCTGACCTGTACAGACTAAGCTTGGCGGAGTCCCGGAGCCAAGATGGCGCTCCCTGCAGGGCAGGTCACTGTCCTCCGACTGGGAGGGTGCCGGATGTCTGCGGCCCCAAAAGGGTGCTGCCTCAGCGGCTCTGTGGCTCCCACCTGTCCCAGAAGCTGTCTGCCTCTGTGGTCCTCACTCTAACCTGTAGACTAAGTTCGGCGGAGTCCCGGAGCCAAGATGGTGCTCTCTGCAGGGCAGGTCTCTGTCCTCCGGCTGGGAGGGTGCCGGAAGTCTGTGGCCCCAAAAGGGTGCTGCCTCAGCGGCTCTGTGGCTCCCGCCTGTCCCAGAAGCTGTCTGCCCCTGTGGTCCCCACTCTGACCTGTACAGACTAAGTTCGGTGGAGTCCCGGAGCCAAGATGGCGCTCCCTGCAGGGCAGGTCACTGTCCTCCGACTGGGAGGGTGCCGGATGTCTGCGGCCCCTAAAGGGTGCTGCCTCAGCAGCTCTGTGGCTCCCGCCTGTCCCAGAAGCCGTCTGCCCCCGTGGTCCCCACTCTGACCTGTACAGACTAAGCTCGGCGGAGTCCCGGAGCCAAGATGGCGCTCCCTGCAGGGCAGGTCTCTGTCCTCCGACTGGGAGGGTGCCGGATGTCTGCGGCCCCAAAAGGGTGCTGCCTCAGCGGCTCTGTGGCTCCCGCCTGTCCCAGAAGCTGTCTGCCTCTGTGGTCCTCACTCTAACCTGTAGACTAAGTTCGGCGGAGTCCCGGAGCCAAGATGGTACTCTCTGCAGGGCAGGTCTCTGTCCTCCGGCTGGGCTCCTCCTTTCTTTATATAACCCATACCGACTGCCTATAAGTGGGACTTCCCAACCATTTATCAAGTTCTTAGACTTGTCTACAGGCAATCTGGTGAAAGCATTATATCAGTCGAGGTTCCTCTTTCCTGGTAACTAGCTTGGGGCAGGAACCTGAGGCAGAAACCAAAGTAGAGGCCATGGAGAAAGCTACTTACTGCTTTTCCTCCGGCGGCTTGCTCTGCTTGTCTTCTTATATGCCGCAGGACTACCTTGCCTAGGCATGGCGCGGGCCACAGTGACCCTCCCACATCAATCCTTAATCAAGAAGATGGCCTCCCAACAGCTCCACGGTCAAGCTGATAGATGCCTTATCTGATGTTCCCACTTCTTAGGTATCTCCAGTATGTGTCATGTTAACAAAACCTAACCAGATACGTCTAAAAAAAAAAAAAACTGTCATATAAGTAAGAAAAAAAATGAGTCTTTTTTTATTGTTTGAAATATTTGACAGAACATATTGTAAGACTCTGATGAGCCTTAACTTACTGGAGACCCCCTGAGTGAACAACTCGGAGCTGGGGGTTGATGCGAAAGCAAGAGGAATTTTATTGTTCCAGCATGCTGGGGTAAGGAGAGAGAAAATGACCCAGAGAAGCCTGTTCAGTGAGTTTTTATACAGTTTTCAGAGCAGCAGCTATTAGGCACAATGTGATTGGCAGAACAGTGTGACTTTTAAACTAATTGATCTTTAGGGACTTCCCTTGTCTGTAGGAGACCAACATTTGCAGAATGTGTCTACGCTGTGGCTGTGGGCCTCCCCAACCCAGAGGTTGGTTCCTCTACAACTCTCCCCCTGCCCCCCCCCAACCCCCCGTGGTCTGAGGAATGTAATTAGCTTCTCCCTTCTGGGGGGGTGAGGAGTGCCTAAATACTCCATGACCTTTCTCTTCCAGGAGGGGAGGGGTCTGGTGGAATTTTCTAAAGATCCTGAGCTGGCCTCTTCAATAGTATCATAAGTAAAACTTATCCTATAAGGAAGAAAGGAAAAGAAAGACAAACTCTTAGTTGTGAAACGGAGAGTTGGTTGATGGTGGTGCTTTGGTATGGGCTTGTGTTGTTGCCAACACTGTTTCTCTTTAAAGCAAGTTTTCACTGTGCAGCCTACACTGACCTCCAGAAACAGTCATCCTGCCTCAGCCTCTGGTGTGCTGGGATGGCAGGAGCTCATGTACACGCCCAGGCCAGAAGGATACGTTTCTGAAGATGTCTGTGAGGGTAGATGCTAGCCCCCTGTTCTCCTAGGATGGATCGCTATTTCACGAAGAGGTCTGCGCGTCTGTCAGTCTTGCCTGCCTAGCTCAAGAGCACACAGGAATCACAGCTGTGCTGTGTGGCTTTCACTGAGACGCCGTGCACTTCCTCCTTGCTTTCCAGAACACCGGCTCTTAGAACTCAGCCACTGGCCTGCGTGGAATTCACAATTCATGGAAAGGTCTGTGAGAAGAGAAACTGGGCTCACTGTCTATACACTTGGCTGGTCTTTCAGCCAACAGGTAACCCTGATTTCCAAGCCCCGTGAGAGAGCTGTGGCTAACCGCGTAGCTGACAGGGCACAAGGTAAAGGATGCTTCTGCTAAGCCACCAAGCCCTGCCCGAAGACATTCAGGAGCAAAATAAATGACTACTGCTGTGCCTAGCATGCTGTGTGACACCCCATCACAGGCACGCGCGCGCACACACACGCTGGAACACATTGCTTGTTCGACTCCATTGTTTCAGGGTTGCTTATATGGAGCAAGAAAGAACTAATCAGATGTTTTTCTTCACCAGTACAAACAGGTCAGAGTGGCTCCTAAAACACGCTAGTCAAAAGTCTTCTTAGTATAGGATGAGCCAATTAGTGAATATTTAGCTGACCAATAGTGCCAGAACTGTTTGTCAACTATGGTAGGATTCAGTATATGATAAGGTAGACCCAATGCAAACTATAGGATCCTAGGGAATATGTGTGTGTGTGTCGCAACAACATGAGCCCTACACTGAGTCTTTGACATAATAATGAAGTGTGTGTTCTTTCCTCTGTGCCAAGTCCCTTCCAACAAGATTCCCAGAACAGGAAAAACAAGATGAAGAATAGGTACCATGTGCCTGCACACTTCTACTCCCTGTCCCATGACTGTGGCAGACATCATTAGCCCAGTGTAGCACTCTCCTAAATTCTCTGAGATGCCTGAGGAAGATGGGTTTGAAATTGTTCTTGCTGAGTGCCTGAGGGAAGTGGCCCAGGAGATATGAGCAGTTTACAGCGGGAGTGTGTGTGTGTGTGTGTGTATACATGTGTGGATGCAGTGCCCTCAGAGGGTGGGAGAGTGCATTGGATAACCTGGACCTGGAGTTACAGGTGTTTGTGAGCCCTCTGACGTTTGGGCTGAAGACTGATGCCGGTACATAATTTGGCCTCACAGTTGGAAACCATTCATCTCTGAAGGGGTCAGTATTGAAAACTGTCCACTTCGCTGGTTCTATCATTTGTAGCGCACTTGGCAAAGTAACAACAACAACAACAAAAAATCAAATGTCTCTAGAGTATGATCTGAAGGCAGAGATTACAAGCCTGTGGCACTGTAAATTCGAGGGCTCACTGGGAAGAGAATTCAAATGACACAATCAGGATCAAGGGCAGAAAGTCTCTGAACTGGACCAAAAGGGACACAGATCTCTCTATAAGGAACTGTCATGGAACCCCTATGAAACCAATTCCTTTCTTCTGAGCATGACTCTGAGAAGTTCTGAGCAGGTCAGGACTGAAAACAAAACAAGCAAGTGTGTCTTCCTGTCTTTGTCCTTAGAGTAGCATGTGGAAGCAAGCCCTCCTGGTGAACATCATCCTGAAGATGAGGGCAGAAGACACCTGCACTCCGGCACTCTGTCTCTGAGGTGCCCCTTATGTTCTGTTAATAGAGTAGATGTTGAGAGCATGGACTCAGTGAGTTAGTGATCTAGATTCATCTGTGGATCGTCATGCACAGTCCTGAGGGGCGATCCTCCACACAGCCAGAAGCACCAACGATGAGCTCTCTGTGTGTGTGTGAGTGCATATGTGTGTGACTGTGATACGAGTGTGTACGTGTATGTGTGTATACTTGTGTGTACATGTGTCTCTGTGTGTTCCTGTGTATCTCCTTGGCAAGTTTCTCTCCACCAGATTCCCAGTCCCCAGTCTCTCTCTCTCTCTCTCTCTTCCTCCCCCTCCGTCCCTCCCTCCTCCCTCTCCCCTTTCCCTCTCTCCTCTCTTCTCTCTCCCTCTCTTTTCTTTACCCCCACCCTCCACAGATCTCCTTATTCTTGGAAACACCAGGAGCTGTGAGAGTCCATCCACACACTTTGTTACTCTTGGGATGCTGCTCTGAGCAATGAAAATCTCACTAATTCCGCTTTCCAACGCACAGTACACAGGCTTGTTCTTTAAAAGTAGGAGTTCTTTTTAGAAAACTAAGAGACAGGCAACAAAACAAATATGATATGATATAATATGAAGTGGGTTTGTTTGGGTGATGAATACTTTTTACTTCTTTTAAGTATTTGGAATATTCAGCCAGGATTTCTGTCCGCATCAAATTTTCACAGATCATCAAAGACCATCAATCTTTTCGGGCTCTGCAGTTCATGTTTTGGAGCTATGGATGTCCGCTTCCCCGATCATCTCCAGAATAGATTCAGTACCCCAGGGCTTTCCACTAAGTTTCCCCAGATGCTTGTCTTTCAATATACAGTTGACAGTAGAGCATTTCTCAGAATCCTGCCATATGGGACATGCTTGTGCACAGGATTATGAGGGAGTCAATCACAACAAAGGAAAATAGGTATCTGAGTTGGTCTAGTCAGGTGCCATGTTATGTGACTTCACGAAACAAGCTGAATCCTAGTGGGCCTTAGTTTGCTAGTCTGTGAAATAGGGATAAAAGATAGAGGCAGGCTGAGGCAGGGAGCCTTAGAAATGCATGTCCTCCCTAAGTACCAGCTTCCCTTTGACTCCAACCTTCTAGTTTAGGACTTATTACTGAAAGATGCCATCAAAAATTAGACCACTCCGGCTGCAACCTACCATCCTGACTCTTTGACGTGTAAGTCTGGTACTTCTTCATTTTCTTCTTAACGGAGAAAGAGCAACCAGTATTTAACTAGGGAAAGCAAAACTTTGGGGAGAAACCACTTCATCATCCTGGTATCTTGGTGTTTTCACATCTGTGGTGGTGTGGCTTTTACACAGAGCAGCTGCATCTTCTTCCCAGTCACATTCAGACTGCTGTTTGGCCTCCTTGCCCGTAGGTATGAGTGGCTTTTATTCCAGGTGATGTGGAGCAGCTGATAAGGAAGCAATGGAAGGCCGCGGGGGTGTCAAGCTCTCCCGATATTCTTTAAAGCCTTCTACAGCTCTGCAAGCCTCTTACCCAGCTCTGTTTCTTTAAATTGTTTGACGTCAGAAAGAGAATGCTATAGCAACCGTCTGTCAAAGTGGAATTAACTCCGAAGAAAGATGGGGGTGGGGAGAGGAGCAATGCCCCTGCAGAAGAAGCAAATTGGAGGGAGACATTTAGTTTATAACGCCGGAGAAATGCGAACAAAGTCGCTTGAGATGCACTGAGGTGCACTAGTGTTTAAAGAGCAGAGACCTGGCAGGGTGCTGGGGAAAGGCCTTCCAGTCATCAGTGACTACAGAGAGTAACTTCCGAGAGCTGACAGTCAAGAGGGCAGGCTCTGTGCGAACATAGGTTTGTTCAGGAATGTTTACAGCACCTTCTGGTGTTGGGGGTGGGGAGGAGGGCAGTATCACTAGCTTCGTGTTCCCAGTGAACCTCGGGCATCCACCGACGGCTGCTTGGCTGGATTGACTTCAGATTTTAGAGCCCAGTAATTGCAGACTGCATCTGTGGCTCTCCTGGCTCAACCCTGCAGCCCTCCAGAGCAGAGCAGCCTAGGCCAGGCCCAGGCGCGAAGAAGTCAGGCACACAGCTTAGACGGCGCGTCCAGGGGCACTCTGATAAATCGAAACTGCAGGGGATGCGCTTTCCGCTTCCCAAAGCCGCAGAAGCTGCATGCCTTGCCAGCGCCCACCCCCTGCACCCCGGCCCAGGCCACGCGCGCGCCCCCGCCAGCCCCCTCCCCAACACACACGCACCCCTGGCCCTGCGTGCGCCAATCAGCCTCTACCCAGGCCAAGCGCGTTCTGGGTTCCCCGAGCCCCTGCAAGCGCCCCCCGCCCCAACCGCGCTCGCTCCCGACAGCCCCGACCCGAGCCACGCGCGCCGCTGTCTCGGCGCGTTCCCAGACCCTCTCCCTGGCCTTGCGCGCCCCCGCCCCCGCCCCGCGCGCCGCGCCTGGGTCCCCGCCCCGTCCGGCGTGCAGGGCTCTGGGTGTGGTCGCCGTCTTGTGTGGCGGAGCGAGCTAGCGGTTCGCGACCCGCAGCCGGGCGCCCAGCAGTAGCGCAGTGGTGGCGGCCGGGCTCCAGGTAGGTGGCGAGCGCAGGCGGCGGGCGGCGGGCGGCGGGGCTCCGTGTGGACGCGGGTGGCGGGCGCTGGGCTCCGTGTGGACGCGGGCGGCGGGGCGCGGGGCTCCGTGTGGACGCGGGCTCCCCTGCGCTCTGCGAGGCCCGGGACGGCGGGAGGGTGCGGCCACCCGGGAGTCTAGAGGACGGTAGCTGCAGAGCCTGGACCCCCCCACTCCCCAACACACACACACACACACACAGCCTCCCGCCATCTCCACTAAGTTCTCCACCGGCTGCTGGAGCCTCAGGTTGTTGTTTTTGGACTGATACTATGTCCCCAAGGCTTGGTTATTTTAAGGGGGTGGGGTGGGTGATAACGGATTTTGGATATTTGCAAGTTTAGAACTGGAGAAAGCGGTTATTTTTTTCTCGTCTTCTCTCCGCATCTCTTTCTGCGTTTTCAAAGTTGAGAGAAGGCTGACAGTGGTGGGTGATTTTGTTTTCTCTACTCCTTTCCCATCCAACCCCACCCCATAAAAAGGTGAGTATTATAGCCTGCTGTGGACCCGCGCCCTACTAGGGAGTTGCCTTAAGACAGAATTGTAATTATTAGTCCCTTTCAATATCGCGAACTCAGACGGTGGTGACCTTTTATATATCTCAGCTTATCAGGATGTGATGGCTGGCATGCTAATATGAGAGGGAGAGAGGTTGTCTTTTAGAGGGGTCTGACCAAACTGTATATCTGGTCTTTGCCAGCGTTCATTGCTGATTCTGAAAGTTTACTGTATATTTTAATATTTTGATTAAGAGCACTTAAGGAGTCTTTTGCTTTTGCATTTGGGTTTGCTGGTGAATTTGAAACCGAAATAGAAACTTTAAAAATATCATTTAATAAATATTGCCAGACCTCTTGTGTCTACACGTTATTAGACCATGACGCTGATTCTTCGTGCCGTGGTTTGCTTAACTGCATGCCGTAAGCCCATGAGCAATACACAGGAAGCAGTTCTGAGCTGCTGGTCTTTTATGAATAAACATATCAGCGTGTGTTTTTACTCCTTAAAAATAGATCCTGAAGTAGATCCTGGGGCACTTTCAAAACGAAGAGTGGTATCTAAGTTGGGCTTTTTTTTTTTTTTTTTTCCATCACCAAATGTTGTCGGAGAGTGAGTGAATTCTCTGATTTCTTTCAGGTGTGTTATTTAAGTTTGGTGGTTTGGCTATTCCTTTCTTTGCCTTGCTGGCTAGTTTAATCTGATTTATTAAAGGAATTGTTTACTGAAGCTCTGTCCTGCATCTGTCCTGTCATCTCTGGGTCACTTCTCAAAGGACACATTATACCTTCCACAGGCAAGGCGATGTTAAATGACTCACTGTGGCCTTGTAACTGTTAACTCAAGTTGGAGTCAGGACAAGATCCCTCTGTCCGCAGAGTGCATGCTTTTCCTGCAGAACACATTCACTTAGTCCTAGGCCCTGGGAAGGACCCTCAGCCATCACTGATGTACACATAAAATTTCCCTGACATGTCAGAAACCTGTGCTGGTTTCTCTGGTGTGATTGGTGCCATTTACTGGTGTTACTCTGTATAGCCACCCATCAGCCATTCTGTCCCTGGCATCCCTGGGGTCAGTGCCCCTTTTCCTGAGGTACAGTTACTCTATTGGCATTAAACTGGTGGTGGCTTAACTGTTCCTACAAACTAATACCCCTATTTTGACATGGGCTCCAGAGAAACAACTATCACCACTTTGGAAGGAGGGAAGCTGGATAGCAAGCAACTCCAGGTGTTGTGGAGTCCCAGCTCCAGCAGATGAGGCAGGAGGGGGTTGTTGAGAAGGGTTCTAACCTGGGCTACAAGGAAGCCTTGTCTCCCAACAACAACCTGCTGTATAACGTGGGAATTCTTTGATATCCTTTATGTGTTAAGCCAGATGTTCTCGCAGCTGCTTCCTGTACTACCACTCCCTTACCCTGAAGCTCCTGTGTCTGGTTCTGTGGCTCCCTTACATTGTTGTGTAAATATGGTGGTGTATCTACCCGAAAACACACCTTTCTCAATGTGGGGTTCTACCTCAGTTACTGTCCTATGTCTTTCTGTCTGTCTTTCTTTTTTTCCTCTTCTCTCTCTCTCTCTTGTTTTGTTTGTTTGTTTGTTTGTTTGTTTGTTTCATTTTGAGACAGGGTTTCTCTGTGTAGTTTTAGCTTTCCTGGAACTCCATCTATAGACCAAGCTGGTCTGGAAACCACAGAAATCTGTCTGCTTCTGCCTGCTTTCAGAGTTCTGGGATTAAAGGTATGTGTCACCACTGCCTAGATTTTATTAAAGTCATTTTAAATTACTTGTGTTTCTGGGCACCTTCGTGCCAGTGCCTGAAGAGGCAGAGGCTTCAGATTCCCCCTGAAGGTAAAGTCATTAAGGGTCTTTGCGAGGCACTTGTTTCTTCTTTAAGAGCAGTGTGCTCTTGTAACAGCTGAGCATCTAAGCTCTTTAAGCTTTACCACCTAATTTTGATCTTCATTGAGAAAGGCTGCTCTTGCTTGTCAACTGGATGTGAACCTTGGCAGAGGAACCTGAAGAATTGCTTCCCTCAGATTGGCCTTTGGGCATGTCTGCGGGACATTTTCTCCATTGCCAATTGATGGGCTATGTAAGAAAGGTAGCTGAAAGTGAGCCTGGGAGCGAGCCAGTGTCCCTCTGTGGTTTCCCCTTTAGTTCTAGCTTGAGCTCCTGCCCTGCCCTCCCTCGGCGAGGACTGTGACCTGGAAGTGTAAGCCAAATCAATCCTTTCCTCCCAGGTTGCTTTGGGTCAGTGTTTTAGCACAACAACAGAAAAGCAAGCTGGGGTAGCTCATTAAAAAACATAAAAGCAAAAGCCCTTGTATTACATTTTTATTGAGTGTGTGCATATGCACAGGTGTGCATTCATGTGTGAGCGGATGCAAGCCTGTGGCTGTCTCAGGACAGCTTGCAGGACTCTTTTCTCTCCTTTGGTCCTGGGGTGGGGGTGGGGCCAAACTTGGGTCTTTGGGTTGTCATCCTGCAGGCCCTGGGAAAGACTATAAATAAATACAAGACAGGTAGGTAGTCTGTAACTCCAGTACCAGGGCCCCAACACCTTCTGACTTGCTTGGGCACCAGGCACCTGTGTTTACACATCCACACACAGCCTTGAACCCATGCACATAAGCAGGCTGGAGGGGGGCTTTATAAAGGATATGTTTCTTTTTTTTTTTTTTTTTTTCTTTTCTTAACTCCACAGTTGAGTACAAACATTGAATAACCGAACACCAGAGAAAAGAACCAGGTAGGGTGTGAACACAGGACCGGCCAGTTTTGATCTCATTGTAAGATGGCCCAGGGAAGAAATGTTTGATCTTTGCAGGTAGCTCTTACTTGCATGGTAGCAGTGCGGCCGTCCTGAAGCCATCTTGTGGGTATTGTCACATTGAGAAGATGAGTGTGGGGGTTTGAACGAAAACGGCTCCCGTAGGCTCATATGTTTGAATGCACAATTCCCAGCTGGTATACTGTTTAGGATGGATTAGGAGGTGTGGCCTGGTTGGAGGAGGTGTGTCACTGAGGGTGGGCTTTGAGACCCAGGATCTCTGTCTGCCTCCTGCCAGCTGATCAGGATGTACAGTTCTCAGCTCCAGCCCCGCACCTGTCTGCTTCCCCAGACCAGCCCTCTGAAGCTGTAAGCAAGCTCCCAGTTGAATCCTTCCTTTTATAAGAGTTGCTTTGGTCATGGTGCCTCTTCATAGCAATAGAACAGTAACAAAGACAATGAGTCAATGTATTGATATTTCATGAGCTAGCGTCTTTACTCCAAGAGACAAAAAACAAGAAATAAGGGCTGGGTGTGGACTTCATTGGTAGAGGGGCTTGCCTAGCGTGCCCTGGCTTCTACCCACTTCGTTGTGGCACATGCCTATAACGCCAGCACTTGATAGGTGGAGCAGAGGGTCAGAGGTTTAATATCATTCGTGGTTACACAGAAAGTTTTAGGCTAGGCTGGGCTATGTGAGACCCTGTCAGAAAGGAAGGGAGGTAGGAAATACGGGAGGAGCAATGAAAAGTCTCTAGCCTTAGGCTCAGACAAAGGGCGTCAACATGAGCCTATGATTAAAAGATGTGAACACACTGGCGTACATAACATGTACATAATTGCACATGTACATACAGCATACATACAAACCTTTCCCAGCTCTGGCTGGCGAGGATGACACTGAAATGACATGGACATTGCCAGTGCCTTATCTACATGGCTGAGTCTAGAGCTGGCACAGAGAGGCTCTAAGTGAGCCTTGAACTCTGTGCTGCAGAGCAAGGTAATGTTGAAAACAGACAGGCCACCACTGCACCTGCCTCTTGCTGTCTGCCTCTCTGCTGCCCCCACATCATATTCTTTCCCTGTTGATCCAGCAGGCAAGGTTTGTCACTTTAGAGCTTCCTCTTTTTTTTTTTTTTTTCTTCCCTGTTTCTTCTGCCTGAGTCCAGCTCAGGGCCTGATGCATGTGGCCAGCATCCTGCCATCCCCAGCTACGTCCCCAGTCCTGTCATTGATTGTTTTGAGACAGAGTCTCACCGTGAGGTGCTCACTGTGAAGTGCAGGCTGGCTTCCCACTGGTTGCAATCGTTCTGACTCAGTGCCAGAATTACATGGCGTGTGCCACGCCTGGCTTCTTTCCCTTTTGAAGACATGCCTCATTTCCTGATTCCATTCAACTCTACTTAGATGAATTTATCTTACAATAGCCTCTCTAACCACCTGGGATCTATGGCTGTTTTCCTGTGTAGCTAAAGTAGGGTAGAGAGCTGTGGTGCCCTTGCTTCGGGTTCATTTCCTAAGCAGATAATAACAGAGAGCCTGCTGCTTTCCTTGCTTCTGATGCTGTGATAAGATATCCTAACAAAAGTAGCTTAAGAGGGAGAGGTTGTATTTCAGCTCACAGTTCAGGTACAGTCCGTTGTTGCTTGAGAAGCCATGGCGGCAGAACTTGAGGCAGCCACTTACCCTGTGAAGGCAGGAATGAAGCAGAGAGCAACGGGCGGGCGCGAGCAAACATGTGACTTGCTGCCTCTGCTTTATAGTCCAGGATCCCAGTGAGGAAATGGGGCTGCCACAGCGAGCAGATCTCCCCACCTCAGTTGGTAAACTCAGGATAATCCCCAAATGGGCTGGGGAGATGGCTGAGCGGCTAAGAGCACTGACTGTTCTTCCAGAGGTCCTGAGTTCATTTCCCAGCAACCACATGGGAATGTGCAATGGGGATCTGATGCCCTCTGTACTCACATGCATGAAATAAATAAATAAATAAATCTTTAAAAAAGAAAAAAGAAAGAAAGGGTTAATCCCCAGAGGCGTGCTCATCCTCAGGCGGTTCTGGAATATCAGGTTAACAACACTAACCGGCAGAGCTCCGGGACAATGAGGATCTCGGTGTCTGATAATTGCACCTCCAGAACCTGAGGTATCCTGGTTCGTGGTTGGCACAGATCCTGGATGGGTGGATATGGTTGGCGGAATGAGTGTAAGCACTCGGATTTTCCAGCTCTTGCATTTGAGGAGTGCTCTCTGAGATGGACCAAATGCTGTGCAGAGAAGCTGAACAGCTTCTGTAGAAGGTGCTGGAGTGCCAGCAGCTTGTCACGGCCGCCTTTCTCTTGGCTGCCCTCTGGTGGAGTAATGCTGACAAGAAGTGGATGAGTGGATAGGTTACCAGAGACTAAAATAGGAAAACTCAGCACCAGCTAGATGGTTCTCTTATAAATCAATCAATCAATCAATCAATCAATCAATCAGCCAATCACCAAAGCAGGACCTCATCTGGTAGAGCCCTAGTCTAGTGTGTACAGAGTACTGGGTTTGATCCTCATAAAAAGAAGGTGACATTGCCCGTGCCTGAGATCTAACAGAATGTTATTAGAAGAGGCTGGAGGGTCAGGAGTTCAAAATCATTCTTGGCTCTTCAAGAAGCTTGAGGCTAGGGAGGGCCACATACAATCTTGTTAAAAAAAAAAAAAGTCAGTTTGGAAATTTTAATTTTATGGACCTGATGTGGTATATCACACACCTTTAATCCCAGTACTCAGGAGGCAAAGCCATATTACCTCAGCCCGCCAGATCCCCTAGGAATGACACACAGACTTTTTTTTTTTTTTTTTTTTTTTTGGTTTTTCGAGACAGGGTTTCTCTGTATAGCCCTGGCTGTCCTGGAACTCACTTTGTAGACCAGGCTGGCCTCGAACTCAGAAATCCGCCTGCCTCTGCCTCCCAAGCGCTGGGATTAAAGGCGTGCGCCACCACCGCCCGGCGACACACAGACTTTTTAATAATTAGGAAAGCTTGGGAGAGTCTCAGCTATTTTACCTCAGTAAACCTGACTCCTAGCTCTGCCCTGCTACATGGCTTCGTAGTCACCCCTCCTCACTTGTTTCTTCATGACTGGCTGTGGAATCTCCTGCCTCCGACTCTTTCCCAGAGTTCCCTACTCTGCCCGGATGTTCCGCCTATGCTGTCCTGCTTTGCTATTGGCTGCTCAGCTCTTCACTAACCAATCAGAAGGTATTTACAAAGCCCTGAGATAGATGGTGCATTTTACAGAGTGTGCAAGAGATTATTCCAGCAGAGGTGGGTGGATCCCTGCGAGTGTGAGGCCATTCTGGGTTGCACAGTGAGGCCCTGTCTCAAGAAGGGAAGAAAAAGAAAAAACTAAAATATAAAGAAAGGAAATCTTAGTTTTAGGCAAGCCTCCTTGTTAGTCCTAATCTGATCAGAAAAATGGAAAGAAAATGATCAGTGGTTAGAGTGTAGAGAGAGATAGCTTAGGATGAGGGAGGTGGCAGCGGGGATGGCGGGGGTCATGAGTGCCAGTTCCCTTTGGTACACTACTTATGAGCAAACGATGCTTGGTAGGTTCCCAGCAAGTGTCTCTGCACTGTTTCCCAGTGCACACCATTGCCCAGTGCATACCACCTCCCCAGTACACACCATTGCCCAGGGCACACCACTGCCCAGGGCACACCATTGCCCAGTGCATACCACTTCTCAGTACACACCATTGCCCAGGGCACACCACTGCCCAGTGCACATCATTGCCCAGGGCACACCACTGCCCAGGGCACACCACTGCCCAGTGCACACCATTGCCCAGTGCATACCACTTCTCAGTGCACACCATTGCCCAGTGCATACCACTTCTCAGTGCACACCATTGCCCAGGGCACACCACTGCCCAGGGCACAACATTGCCCAATGCATACCACTTCTCAGTACACACCATTGCCCAGGGCACACCACTGCCCACTGCACACCATTGCCCAGGGCACACCACTGCCCAGTGCATACCACTTCCAAGCGGTAGCTTGTGTGTGTGTGTTTTGTGCACTTGTGTGCTTCTGTCTGTCTCTCTGTCCCTCACCCCCCCCCCCATCAAGGGGAGAGAGTTGGGCATTGTTAGCCACTGATGGTAAGGATCCAGTGAGTAAATTCAAAAGACTGGTTATTGGCTAAAAGTGGAGACCTATTTGATAGGCTAACATCTGGCTCTACTCCATGAACTCTGGGAAATCATTCTGATTTGGCATCACCAACAAGTATTCTTGCCACATAAGGATATTGAAGCTGATTATACTATAGCCTACAGATTGTATTTCTAATATATAAGAAATGTAAAGGATTAAAAAATAAGTTAAAAAACCACTGTTACAAAGTAGCTAGGGCTACAGTAATATTCTTGTCTCCTGCCACTGTGACTTCTTTTGCTCTTCATTTCTTAAGGTATTTCAAGTTAGCTTATTTACTGAAGACAAAAGTGTCTTAGGCACTGATGCTGTAGTGAAAAATAAAGCAACAGTCTGCCTCCGATCAGTGCATCTTATTGGGTGAAAGAGGCCACAAATAAGTAAATACATACTAAGTAGTGTTAGAGATAAGGTAAGGCAAAGGGCCCCGGTAGTGAGAGCAGTGGGTGAGTGCGGGTGGAGTGGGGGTCGGTGACATTTGAGCAGGTGGGAGCTGGGGGCGGGGGGAGTCTGCAGTGAAAACATGAGGAACAGGAGCATTCCAGACTCAGAGGAAGGCAATGGGAAGACACCAAGACCGGAGCTCTCTGGGTGTCTTCAAGGAGCAGCAAGAGCTCTTCAAGAGCTGGGGGAAGGATGGGTGTCAGGGGTGTATGGTAGGTTTGAAGATGAGAGAGCAAGGAGACACTGCTGCTTGACCTCTGTAGGTCAAGATCAAAGTCAGCTTTAGGGTCTGGGGACCAGCAAGACGACCTTCAAGACCTGTGTTCCTCTTCAGAGTCCATACAAAGGGAAGAGCCAGGTAGTGTGCCTGTAATCCCAGATCTCTGGTACTGATAGGCCTGCCAGTCCAGCCTGCTGGCTGAGCTCCAGGTTAGTGTGAGAGACTCTGTCTCAGAAGAAGGTGGGCTGGGCCTGGGAAATGATAACCCAGTGTGCTTGATAATTTTATGTCAGCTTGACACTGTTTAAAGTCATGTGAAAGAGGGACCCTCAATTGAGAATATGCCTCCATGAAATCTGGCCATAGGGCATTTTCTTGATTAGTGATTGATGGGGGAGGGCCCCACCCATTGTGGGTGGTGCCAACCCTGGGCTGGTGGTCCTGCATCCTGTAAGAAAGCAGGCTAAGCAAGCCATGAGACATAAGCCAGTAAACAGCACTCCTCCATGGCCTCTGCATCAGTTCCCATCTCCAGGATCCTACCTGATGGAGTTCTTTTCCTGACGTCTTTCTTCAGTGATAAACAGTGATGTGGAAGTATAAACCAAATTAACCCTTCCACCTCAGCAGCAATAGTAACCCTAATTAAGAATCTGGATTGTCCGGTGTGTGTGTGCGCGTGTGCGTGTGTGTGTGTGTGTGTGTGTGTGTGTGTGTGCATGAGCACATACTCATACACGAGAAGGGAGAAGAGGGAGAAGGGAAGTTCAACTTCATTTTAAGAGTGCAAAACACAGCAGGACCTACTACAGAAGCCTACTTATATTCTGAGAGTGTGTGCTATAGGCATGACTGGGGAAGAGTCAACGGCAGAAGAAAAGAGGTCAGGTGAGGGAGGATGGAGACTTGACCATATTTCATAGAGTTATAGTCAGGCAGGCATTCGAGTTGCCTGTGAAGCCATCCAAGCTGGGTGTGGTGGCCTACACCTCTTGTCTTAGTTATACTTTTGTCTTGTGAAAAGACACCATGACCAAAGCATTTTATAAAAGAAAACATTCGATTGGGGGCTTGCTCTCGGTTTCAGAAGGTGATTCCATGACCCTCGTGGTGGGGAGCAGAGCGGTAGGCAGGCAATGCTGGAGCAGTAGCTCAGAGCTTACATTCTGATCCTCCAGTTTGAGGCAGAGAACACAGACTGAGCCTGGCGCAGGCTTTTGAAACCTCAAAGCCCACTCCCAGTGACACACCTCCTCCAACGAGGCCACACCTCCTAATCCTTCCTAAACAGTTCTGCCGACTGGGGACCGAGCATTCAAATGCAGGGGCCCATATAGACCCACAGGCTGTTCTCATCCTTAGCAGCATCCTTGACACCCTAGCACTTGGGAGGTCGAAGCAGAGGACCCATTCAAATAAGCTCAGGCTGGGTATGGTATATACCTTCATCTCAGAACTTGGCAAAGTCAGGTGGGTCTCTGAGTTTGAGGCCAACCTGATCTACATAGTGAGACCATATTTCAAAACAAACAAAAACACCCAAGCCAGCCTCTCCCTGGACCTGTCTGTGAACAGTTCTCTGTGGTTTGGTCTTCAATCTCAATCTCTATCTCAAGAGCTCTCCCTCATCTTTGCTGACCTGAAAGGAGTGACAGAAAGGCCAGCTCCCTGTACATAGTGGGTTTCAGCACCAGATAATTGGTTCTGTGTTCTCTGCCTCAAACTGGAGGATCAGAATGTAAGCTCTGAGCTACTGCTCCAGCATTGCCTGCCTACCCCTCTG
This sequence comes from Mus caroli, assembly GCF_978045245.1. Lineage (NCBI taxonomy): Eukaryota > Metazoa > Chordata > Mammalia > Rodentia > Muridae > Mus > Mus caroli. The sequence goes on from NW_028227258.1 coordinate 129,638,914, forward strand.
CTCCCCACCACGAGGGTCATGGAATCACCTTCTGAAACCGAGAGCAAGCCCCCAATCGAATGGATAAATTAAGAACATGACTGCTCCAAGGTGTGGTGGAGGATGTTTTTACTGTAGGTACAAGGGAGACTCCAGCCGGAGGCATCTGGAAGAATCCAGGGTAGGGAGAGAACATAGGAGACTAAACATGGCCCCAGTCTGAACTGGCAAGGATGGGGGTGCGGGGCAAGATGGAAGGAGAAGAGAAAGCAAAGAGGAGAGGGCCAAGAGAGTGGGCCAAAAGACCAAGACGGCTCATGGCCAAAATGATAGAGTTGTGTAGAAATGAGAAGCTGTGAGAGGGAACCCATGAGCTGGAGGAGTTTGGAGGTGGGTGGGGTGTGGGAATTGCTGAGAGGAGCCACAGGTACCCATGAGCCTGGAGGCTGGCCAGCTTGTGTTTGGTGTGCTAATAGGCAGTACGGCTAGCAGTCTGTCCCGAGTTTCTTTTGGACCTGACACTCCATAACACAGGGTTTTCCTAAAATAGCAAGTGGTAGGTAACTAGGGCACTATGTGTGCATCTGAGGATGCTGGGATGAGAGCAGGGAAGGAGGTGTGGTGGTGGTGAGTGATTTTTTTTTTGTTTTGTTTTTTTTGAGACAGGGTTTCTCTGTATAGCCCTGGCTGTCCTGGAACTCACTTTGTAGACCAGGCTGGCCTCGAACTCAGAAATCCACCTGCCTCTGCCTCCCGAGTGCTGGGATTAAAGGCGTGCACTATCAGTCCTGGCTTTGTGGTGGTGAGTGATTTTTATCCCAGCACTCGGGAGGTAGGGGCAGGTGGATCTCTGAGTTCAAGGCCAGCCTGGTCTACACGAGTTCCAGCTCCGTCGGCATTACACAGAGAAACCTTGTCTCAAAAGGAAAGGGGAAAAGGAAAAAAAAAAAAAGATGGAAAAGGAGGAGGGAGACAAAAGAGGGATGTCTACCAAAGCTGTTTGGAGACAAAGACCATTGCCTACCTGGCTGTGCTGGGAATTGGTGCTTGCTCTTTGGGAGACAAAAGAGGGATGTCTACCAAAGCTGTTTGGAGACAAAGACCATTGCCTACCTGGCTGTGCTGGGAATTGGTGCTTGCTACATGCAAATGGCTTATGTGGGTGGGATACCACAGAAATTCCTGAGTGTTCCTTCACGGGCATATGTGTGTGCAGGCTACCCTTCATGGAGAGTTTGTTTCTGAGTATCCCTTCATTGGTGTGCATGGGTGGGGACAGGCACCTCTGCCATGGAAGGTTTGGCTCCATGTTCGTATTGACAACTTTCATGTCACACTCCTGCTTAAAGTCGCTCTATAAATGATCTAGATGTTTATCCAATACGCACTTTTTAAGTTCCGGCAACACGGGTTGCTCCCTTCACATCTGGAAGGACTAAAAAGTTATGAGTCAGCACTTTCATGTAGATTAAAACACAGGTGAAAATTGACCCTCCCCTCCCCCTCAGCTCTTCACTTGAGACGCCTGAGGGAAACCACCAGGCAGAATGAGCGAGCTGGAGCAGCTGAGGCAGGAGGCTGAACAGCTTCGGAATCAGATCCAGGTAGGAAATGTGCCCCCTTGTCAGTCATTATATAAAAAAAATCATTCTTGAGGCTAGATGTGGTCAGCCTGAGCAAGCTGAAAGCCAGCCTGAGCTACGTAAGACCCTGTCTAGAGGAAACAGTATGGAAATGGTTAAGTTGTTTTTACTTCTGTAGAATGCTCCCAAAATCATTCCAAACAGCCTCCCTTGCTGGCAAAGGCACAAATGGTTGGTATGCCTAGGGCCGTCGAGATGGCTCAGAGGGTAAAGGTGCTCGCTGCTGAGCCTAATGACCTGGGTTCCATCCCTGGGACCCACATGTAGAAGAAGAGAGCAGACTCCTGAAAACTGTCGTCTGACCTCCACATATGTGCAGTGGTGAGCCTCCCCACACACAAAGTAAAACTTAAAAGACTGATAGAAAGTAGAATGTCTAACGTAGCTGAGAGACAAGTGTAATGACGACTCCTCGTCTAGGAAGGATCGGTGAGAGAAAACAAGAAGGCCACTGGGGGTATAGTGCCAAAACATCTGCCCAGATGAAAATGTTGTAATGACACCCACTGCTGTTTTATGCTAACGGAAAACATTTAGGGATTCTCTTCATGTACTGAGATCGTAGATGCCTGCTGGGATACCTGAGGCAGGTGCTACAGCACGAGGAAACAGCTCAATAGCACTAGGTTGTGCAACAGTAAAAGATAGAGGTGATGTGTTTCTGTCAGTTGAAAGAAGGAACAGATAAACGGAAAACCACTTAGAATGTTCCCCATGGCAGTACAGGCCTGTGGTTGTCATGTTCTGCTAAGGCTTAGGCAGGAGAATCTCGAGTTCAAGGCCAGCCTCATCTACATATTGACTTCTAGGCCTACCTGGTCTACCTCAAAAACAAGCAAAAACGCTACTTAGATCTTTGGGTCATTCTGGTTAGGGAAGGCCTGCAAGCGGCTGTGGGAGCGGCCTGTAGATGAGTCACGAGAAGGTAAGTGACTTGAGAGGCAGCAGTGGGCAGACAGGAGCTTTCAGGAACCAGGGAGCATCAAGGGAATAAAACCAGAAATGAAAGTGCAAGAACAACAGCCTCTCCTCAGCAAGTGGAGGAAGGACAGGGGGCTGTGATTAGCCCAGCAGCTTCCTGCCTCTTCACAGAGAAAAGGCGACAGGAAAACCATTTGCAAGTATCAGTGCAGGGTTTCACTGCTGTGAACAAACCCGTGACCAAGGAGATGCTTTTAAAGAAAAACATTTAACTGGGGCTGGCTTACAGGCTCAGAGGTTCAGTCCCTTGTCATGGTAGGAAGCTTGGCAACATCCAGGCAGACAGGGTGCAGAAGAAGCAGCCAAGAGTTTTACATCATGATCCAAAGGAAGTCAGGAGCTGGACCTCATAAACAGCTAGTAGGAGGCTCTCTTTGCACAGCTTGAGCTCAAGCCTGCCCTAAAGGGATGCACTTGCTCCAACGCCACTCCCTGTCGGCCAAGCATTCAAACACATGAGTCCATGAGGGCCAAACCTATTCAAACCACCACACAAGGAAAACCCCTAATAACTAGAATATAGTTGGGAGGCCCTTGCCAGTATTGATAATTGGCTATTTCAAGACCTGCAGTTCTCACGCTGTGGGTTGCAGTCCCATTGGGGTTGAATGACCCTTTCAGAGGGATTGCCTAAGCCCACCAGAAAACACAGATATTTATGATTCATAACAGTAGCAAAATTGCAGTTATGAAGTAGCAATGAAAATAATTTTATGGTTCATGGTCAACTCAATATGAGGGTCTGTATTAACGGGTCACACCAGTAGGAAGGTGGAGAACCACTGTTCAGGACATAGTGAAAGCAAAGAAGAGTCTGTAAGGAGATGCTGTGGGAAAGAGGCGGTGAAAAAACAAGGAGGGATGAAGAGCAGCCAATAGAAAGTGTCCCCCAGGGACTGAAATCGTGCTCCCTTTAACAGAGGGTTATTTCCTGTACCCAGGGGTGTGGTTTTAGTAGCTAAGCCAGTATTTGGTATGTGCAAAGCTCTGAGCTCCATCCCAACACTAATAATAATAATAAATGATTAATATCTGTACTCTGGAGCTCCACACCTAAGGTGTTTATTAATGGTAACAGGCACAGTTTCTTGAACATAGCATGCTTTTAGTTTTATCTCTCTGAGGCTGGAGACACGACTCAGAAGTTACAAGCACTGGTTGCTGTTCCAGGAGACCCGGGTTCAGTTCCTGGCACCGGTAGATCATAGCTCACAACCGTCTTTAACTCCATTTCCAGGACATCCCTGCCCTCTTTTCCTCTGAAGGCACCAGGCATGCATGCGGTATACAGCCACATTTAGACAGAACACTTCTATACAAAAAACAAGTAAAATTTGAAACAAATTTAAGATGTCAAATTCTTGGAAGTAAACCTGGTAGATCTCCACGACCTCAGATTAGAAAATAGTTGTCATGATCCACACTGCCTGGGGATTGACGTATGTGGGGGACGGAAATATAAAAATGACAGGCATACTCACAGACAAGGCTGTGATCAAGTGGGTTGTGTGGTCCTCAGCAGGCACACCAGCAGCAGCCTGGGAATGGAGCTACTGATCCAGCACCCAGGAGGAGAAGGGTGTGGCCCATCTCAGTAGGAGGTCTCTGTAGGGGAGCCATCTCTGCTGCAGACATCCTGGAGGAGGAAGCTGTAGCTGATAGTTTCCCCACATGCTGGTTTAGGTGAACATCAAGCATTTGTCAACACCCACACTCAGGCCAGGAGAAAGGCTGTAGCAGTCCTCTGACCCTGAGCCAGGGAAGGAGGGCCTTGCCATCACATGGCTTGGAGGCATGGTGTCATTTAAAGCTTTTGTGAGGACCCAAGTTCAGTTCCAGCACTCACATCAGGAGACTCATAACTCACTTATAACTCTAGCTCCTGAGATTTAACACTCTCACCTGGCCTCTGCAGACAATTCAGACACACGCACACACACATGCATGCACGCTCGCACATAAATAAAAATAAAATATATTTAAAAACTCTCATCAAGAAAAGGAAGACCGCTATGATGTAATCAGAGAAAATATTTGAAGATTGTACATCTTGTAACGGTTGGGCATCCAGAATATGTAAAGAACTACTATATCTGGACAAGAGAAAGACAATCTGATGTAAAAGTTGGCAAAAGCTTTGACTAGAGATCATTTCAAAGACATAGAAACACACAGACACACACGTATACACACATAGCACACTCACAGACACAAACAGATATACACAAACTGTGTGCATGGAAAGATTCTTGGTATAAATCCAGACAACAGTGTGATATTCCACAGCTAAGATGGCTGTAACTAAACGCACAGAGCATCATCAGAGTTGGCAGCGGCTCTGAGGTCCTGAGGTCCTGGAGCCCTTGACCAGGAATGTGAAAGTATGCAGAGTGCAGCTGCTCTGAACGGCAGCAGGTCGAAGTCCCAAAGGATTAGAAAACATGGAAACACAGCATCGTGCTTTGTGATAACTGAAAAGTGGGTGCATCTGTGTCCAAAGGTCTCAGCTAACAGATGAAAGGCTGCAAAGTCATCCAGTAGAACTGCCAGCCCTAAAAGGGAGACACTGCTTCATACAGTAACGAGGCTAACACTGAGAACATGCAAAGTAGAGGAATCTGTGTATTATACAAGTTCATTTAAACAAGGAGTCTGATTGGCAAAACCACACAGACGGGATGGAGAGGAGGGATGGAGAAGTTGAGGCATGCAGAGGGAATCAGGTAGATAGTTTCTTTCGGGACAGAGAGACAGACATGGAAGACATGTCCATGACAGAAAAATCAATAGATTGTGTACCTTAAAATGGCTCCCTTTATGTTAGGTATAAAGATGACGTAGTACAGTAAGGGTTAATTTTCAGTAAGTAGAAGCCTGTCCGTCCTGACGATCCCCATCCTAACTTGTCACCACCCTTCTTTGTTCCAGGATGCTCGGAAGGCCTGCAATGATGCCACGCTGGTTCAGGTAAAGAGTCCCCCAGTTCCTGTCAGCAGTTCACATGAAGTATCACAGTATCAGTGCAGTCCAGACCGTTGTTACTGAAGGTGCTGTCCACAAACACACTGCTGAAGTAGAAGTCTGCGGGCAGCACGCACCGTGGAGACGAGACGTGCAGAGTCGTCTCATAGACAATTTTCTTTAAGCACTTTCTGAATCTCTTTGGTATATGCTGATTGAGCTTTTTTTTTTTTTAAATGGGAAAATTTAAGAAGGTTTTGTTGGGTAAATGCTGTTCACTTAATGAAGGATATATGTTTTGCACTATACATGTGTAAAACTGGCTTTCTTTTTTGGTATTTTAAGAATATCAGAATGTTTTTTTGCTCACCGGCCCCATTGTACTTAGGGTCAAACTTTTTGACCTCTGATCTGAGTGCCCTGTACCACCCTCACACTGAGCAGTGTCGGAAGCCACCGTCGGTGTCCCTTGGTGAGATCCCTGTGCCTTGGTTTTTATGACTCGTTGCCCTGAGCCCACCTTCCCATTCTGACTGGTAGCAGGGACACAGGCAGGCTCTAGGCAGATCCAGTGCTCCTCCATTCCCCCAGACCACTGAGTCACAGCAGACCATCCTTGGCTGCCTCACGGCCAGACTTCCCCACAAGCTGAAACTGCCTTTCTTTTCCCATTTTTAAACAATTTTAAAATTTTTGTTAAATTTTGTATGTGTGGGTATTTTGCCTACATCTGTGCACCATGTGCATGTCTGGTGCCCTCAGAGGCCAGAGGAGAGTCAGATCCCCTGGAACTGGATGGCTATGAAGCTAGCTGCCATGTGGGTGCTGGGAATTGAACCTGGGTCCTCTGGGAGAGCAGCTAGTACTCTTAACCAGTGAGCCATCTTTCCAGTTCCATGGCTTTCTTATAGAAAAATTACAAATGTTTTCTTCTGTAGTCATTTATTTCTGGGTTCCCTTTGTGGCTGTCATATTTTTTTCCCGTCAAAATATCGCAAGTACCCATATTTGTGGGTTCACTGACAGCTGGCTATGTGAGCAGGTATCAAATCGGGTAATGAGAGTTTCCAGTGTTTGTCATTGCTGGGTGTTGCAAGATCCAAGCCACCTCTGTTCTAGTTCTGTAGAAACCATTTGATAGGGGGCTGGCAAGATGGCTTCAGGCCAGGTATTGCCACTCAAGCCTGAAGACCCCAGAATTCAGTTCAGTCCCCAGAATTCATGTAAAGTGGAAGGAGAGAATCAGCTCCACACAGTTGTCTTCTGACCTCAACATGCCTGTCTGTCTGTTTGTCTCTTTCTGTCTCTGTCTCTCTCTCTGTCTTTCTCTCTCTCTGTCTTTCTCTCTCTCTCTCTCTCTCACACACACACACACACACACACACACACACACACACACACACACACGCACACACACACGTGCTCGTGCGCGCGTAAAACATTTAAAGCCCTTGCACGCTGTGCACACTGGCATACATTGCAGACAGCTCTGGATGCAGTTCAGCAGCTTGCCCACTCACCTTCCCTCCTTCCTGTCCTCTCTCTTCCTGCTGCAGCTGGAGCTTTGTTAGTTTGGAAGTCTTGTGTGTTGCCTTTAACTCCTCATCTGAAAAACCACCCTCCTACCCAGCAGCCCAAGGGTGACCTCTGTTAATCACAGTTTTCACGAACCAGGCAAACCACAGCAGTTCTGTTACCCTCTCCGTACTAAGTCACCTTTGGGTGCTATGACTTTATTCCTGCTCCTTGTCTGTCAGCATGTCTAAGGCAAAGAGTAACGCCATTGTCACTTTCCAAAGATCACGTCTAATATGGACTCCGTGGGCCGAATACAAATGCGAACAAGGCGCACACTGCGCGGCCACCTCGCTAAGATCTACGCCATGCACTGGGGATATGATTCCAGGTCAGTGGCTGTCACCGCGAAACTCCCACAGAAGTGGTTTTCGTTAAGAACTGTTCTTTGCGTTTCCTTTGTTCATAAAAGTCTTCTTTGTGCAGTTTTGTGGAAAATGCATCAACCGTGAGCTGTTGGTTGCACTGAGAATATCCGTGGGCTCTTCGGAAGTTTAGAGCATGTGTTCAGGTGTCAGATCAAACCCAGAGGCTCCATCTTGCTAAGCAGATGTTAGTCACTGTGTCCTCAGCCTTGAAGTTTACACAGACTTTTAGGGCATGCAAGATGGCTTCCTGGATAAAGGTGTTTGCCTGGCAAGTTGTCCTCTGATTCCACATGTGTTCCCACAAATCGACATATACAATAATAATACTGCTAATAAATACTTTTAGAGTTTCTAATATGAAAAATAAATTTGTTTCTCAAAAAGATCTTTGTCTAGTGACCTATGGAAACTATTTTTAAGTTTTCTTTCTTTGTTCTAGAATTAATGCCTTCCCGGTGAGAAATCACTCAGCACACTTAGAGATGAATACAGGAAGACACTCTTTAAGATAGCACATGTCTTTCTGTCGAATGCTCAGAGTGGGGCTGACCTTGGATAGAAGATTTCACTAACTTAGACACACCTTAGGCTTATGCATCCCACGTATACTGCATCCATAAATCTCTTCAGGTCTGGCCCCAGGTTACTTTGAAGAGTTTAAACAAGTCTGGCCGTTTAGGCAGGTGAGACGGTTACACAGCAAAGATTATACACGTTGCTAAAGTTATTTCATGTAAACCAGTGTACACTTTTTCAAATAGTTGTTACCCAGGGTCCTAGTGCCCGCTTGGCAGAATTATGCTTTTCTCAAGAGAACTGGGGGCCTTTGTGGCATGACAGGACTTCACTTTGGTGGTAACCTTGTGCTGCCCCTTGCTGCCTGTCAGAGGAATGTTCTTTGAGATGAGCCTGGCCTAATGGCTGGTTGTAAATCAGGTTGTCTCCTTTCTGAAGGGAATTGAGCCCCATGGCTGGTCAGCATACCACCCACCTCCGGGGTCCTTTTAGAGGAACATTCCTTTGACTGGATTCTACCTTGTGTGATTTAATGTCTTCTAAGCAGATTAGTAAATCTTTTATAACAGCAGTTCTTTTACGTGTCTCCTACACCATCTTTACAGAGGAGTGTTATGATGTACCTTTTAATATGTCAAAACTATCTTGTCCTGGGAGGGGTTGTTCTTTGTGAGACAGATTATTGCTAAGTAGCTCCAGCTAGCCTCAATATCAAAATCCTCCTGCCTCAGACTCCTCTGAGTGAGAGAGTTACAGGTACGTGTAAACTGATGGCATCCCTGCTCCATGGTATGGTTAACACGAAACGCATCTGGAAGAATCCAAATCGGGAAGAGAGAAGCAGACCGGGCCTGGCCATGAGAGCACAGCAGAGAGATGGGGGTAGGGAGAACACTGGGGAGGGGAGAGGAGGCAGAGAGGAGAGAGACAGAAAGCAGGGAGCTAGGGTTGTGAGAGAATGAGTGGCTGGGAGCAGGAAGTTTAGGGTAGAGGGGGAGGATAGAGGGATTCTGAAATGTGTAGCAGGCACCTGTGGTCCTGAGGGAGCCTGGTGGCCAGCACGTGCTTTGGTACGCTGATAGTCACCACAGAAGGGCATCTGTCCCTTCTGCCTTTTGGAGTTTAGGAAAATGGAGTTTCCTTTGGACCTGACAAGGCATGCTCACCATTCCTAGCCAAAACACAGTCTTACTGTTTATTAATAAATATTAAAATGCCAGTTAAGAAGCAAATGCTTACGTACATCTGTGTCCAAATTATGGATGCTGCTCTAATTTTTCAACTAACTCCACACAGGATTGAGTTACACAAAAGGAGTGTTCTGATTGAATATGTTTTTATTTTTATTTTTATTTTGAGACAGGGTTTCTCTGTATAGTCCTGGCTGTCCTGGGACTCGCTTTGTAGACCAGGCTGCTCTGGACCTCTTAGAGATCTGCCTGCCTCTGCCTTCCAAGTGTTGGGATTAAAGACGCATGCCACCAGACAGGACAGTTCAATACATCATTTAGTTCCACAGCCTAACACGTGCACACCATTATCTATGCTTGTGTGTGTTTGTTAGTCATTTTTATTGCTGTTTCTGAGATTGATATAATCTTGGTCTAAGGCTGGGGAGGGTGTTGAATAGATTAGCATAGTGTATATGCCTCTTAGAGGGGGATAGATAAAATTATATTATTGACAACGAATGAAAAGTTAGGGAAGATTTTTTTTTTTAATTTAAGATAAAAATATTTTGCCCTGGGCCAGCGAGGTGACTCAGTAGGGAAGGCTTTTTGCCACCAGACAGCCTGAATTTGCTCCCCAGTACCCACAAGGTAGAGGGGGAGACTTGGCTCCTCCAAGTTGGCCTTTGAGCTATATACACATAAATATATGTGATTTAAATTTTTAATTGCCTTGTTGCTACCACAGACTTTTAACCCCAAATGTAATTACTGAAGCAATGTTAATGGTTATTTTCTTAAAATGTTTCTCAAGAACAGAGTGTCACCCTGGAATCTGCCTCCTATCTCCATACATTCTACTGAGTAACTGGTAGGTCCCGACGCCTGCCAGCACACATGACTACAGGTGGTTTCCGAGTCTCCCTTGGTCCCTGCAGCCCACCTATGGACCTGGCCTTCTGTAAACATGGTTAGCTCAAAACCTTTGCCTGCAGGTTTTCGTAGTCGTACCTCTTTTGTGTCTTTTTCATTTTATATGCGATGGAAAAGCAAATTCCAGACCAGAACAAAGCTCTAGTGCGAACACAGTCCAGAACTGATAAGGCAGTAAAGCCAGCCTCTGCATCGTCTGCTGCATCGTCTGTTCAAAGCATTTGGCATGGATCATCATGTTTTCAAAAGTTGGGAAAACAGTTTTAGTAAACAGATCTTAATAGAAAAGGTGTTTTTTCTCCTGACGTGTCCTTCAGAGACAAAATGCATAACTAATTAACTCTTTTCCCCCTCAATGTCAAATTGTTCTTATGTTTCTCCTCTAGGCTACTAGTCAGTGCTTCGCAAGATGGAAAATTAATTATTTGGGATAGCTATACGACAAATAAGGTAGAATCTCTTCATCTTTCTCTTTAGTGATCTTGTATTTGTTTACTGCCTAGCAGTTCTTTCTCAGTCAGGGTCCCCTTTCCTGAGATGAATTTATTCTAGATCCAGACCAACTCTTATGATATGTTTACTTTTAATGTTGAACTCTTCTGCTGCAAGAGCAATTTCAGTATGTGTTTGAGTGTCTCTCTTTTCTCTCCTCCCTCCCTCCCTTTCCCCTCCCCCTTTTCTCCCTCCACCTATCTACCTCTCTCGATCTCTTTCTTTCTTTCCTCAGGCTCTTATTTAGCCCAGGCTAACCTTGAACTCACGATGCAGCTGAGGCTAGCCCTCAGCTCTTGGCTCTCCTGCCTCTGCCTTCACACTGCTGAGTTTACAGACATGCAACACCACACCTGGCTTTTGGAGAGTGCCACTTCTTATATAGACAAGAACTTTTCAAATTCCTACTTCCTGGAATGAAACAATAGTGATGTTATTAACAGTTATTGTGGTAGATGGCTTCTGGAAAGTTTTTCCTTGGCTTACTCCCAAGGAAAAGTTGTTTTTCTAGATCACTTAAAAAAAATAGACACATTAAATTTGTTGAGATCTAGTAGTGAGAATCTTGATTTTCTTACTGTACCCAGAGTAAAGAATCTTTGAGTCCTTGATTCAAGTTGCTGAGTAACATTGAAAATTTGGGGGATATATTTTACAAGTCAGATGCATACGTTATAGCAGTAATTGACTGAGCAGCCAAAACCAGTGTTTGGTGAAATGAACAGTCACTTAAGCCCTCTCCCCCTGAAGTGCCTAGCTTAGACTAAGGACCTGGCCTGTGCATGAGCTGCACACTCAGCCTGATTGAGACTTTAAAAGTAACGAAGTTTGTGATCTAACAGGTTTTGTATCCTAATTGGTATTAAGCTAGTCTCGTTCAAATCCATTTTCCTAAAACAAACAAACAAAAACAAAAAAAAGCAAATATACTTTATGATATCACTTTAGGTCAAGAGGAAGCATGGTGGTATCACAGGGTGGGTGGACACTCTGGATGGGGCATCCTTGATAAATCCAACACCTTCTGTTGTTCTGCCCCTCCTGCTTCTAGGTTTGACGACACCATTGTGTTCCCTCTGTGAGATCCTGGCATGTGTGCCCGTTACTACAAGGGCACACACGCAAGCCCCCTTCCGATTGTCTCTGATACTTCTCTGTCCATTCCTTTTTATGGTTCAGTGTTCAGGTGTAGGAGACTCCTCTTTTGAACATTAAACATTAATGTGCTAAGATACGGATTCGTATTTTACATCTAACTCAGTAGGCAAAGGCAGGCAGATCTCGTTGAGTTCAGCATGGTCTACGTAAGTGAATTCCAGGCCAGTGGGGCTATATATTAAGATCGTGTCTCAAAACAAACAAACAAAAACAAAATCTGTATAGCTTTGCTTTTATTTTAAAAATTGGGAGTTGGGTGACACTTGAGAGATGGTTTCAAATGGTTAAAAGATCTTGCTGCTCTTACAGAGAACCTGTTTGGTTCTCAGAACCTGCATCAAGGGCTCACAACCCTCTATATAACTCCAGCCTTAAGAGATCTAATACCTGTGGCTCAGAAGGCACCTGCACTTAAGTACATATTACCACACACAGAGACACATGACTAAAAATAAAAATTGTTCCTAAAAAATACTTCACTTCCATGTGACCTGCCAGCATTGACAGGGGCATCCTGTGTGTCCATGGTGTTCCCAGGTCTCATAGCTTCCTTTGCCCAGTGTGTTTATTCCTACAAGTGTGTGATTTCTAGCAGAGCGTGCCTCATGAGAAGCAAGCTTAGGACTGCATTATGTATTGACGGCCCTTGAAGCCTTTCCCTGTAACATTCCCCGTGCCTCCGTGCATTCTTTGTGTGGTAGATGCACGCCATCCCTCTGAGGTCCTCCTGGGTGATGACCTGTGCCTACGCCCCGTCCGGGAACTACGTTGCCTGTGGAGGCTTGGACAACATCTGCTCCATATACAACCTAAAGACCCGAGAGGGGAATGTGCGGGTGAGCCGAGAACTGCCAGGACACACAGGTGAGTGACTTAATGTCCTTCTCAGCCTTCTCCCTTCCTGATCAAGGATACAGGCAGATTGTGTCCATTCTGGTGGCTCGAGGAAGAGGAAGCAGAAATTAGTGATTTTAAAAGGCAGTGACTCTCTCAGAGTCACGTGGTGATGGTTGTTCCTTGCTGTAGTTTGGGGCTGGGGATTCCATTTGGGGCCTTGAGCTCTCTGAGCTGGCTTTCTCCATTGGAGGTGTCCTCCTACCCTGGGATTGCTTTCTTTCTGTTATAGCTATACTGTGTTATAAACATGATACATTTGCTACCCCAAAGATCCAAACATTCACCAAAAAATGTGAAGAAAGCAGATCCGGCTCCCTGCACTTTCTGCTGCCCTGGAGTGAGAGGTTCAGGATCATACAGACTGTGCTGGGGTTCCTTAATGTCACCACAAGCGCTGTCCCTGCCGCTGCACTTCGTTCCCAGGCCATGTTATTTAGGAAGCGTCTGTCGTTTGCATCCATTCTATCTGTGGTTACAGAGGCTTAGAATAGTGTCTCCCTGCCACTGTCAGGCTCTGAGATGGATTTGAATCGTGCAAACGCAGCATTTTCCAGAAAGCCTTCACAGTATTGTTAGGGTCTTCTCCAAGGCTGGGCCTATTCTGCCACGGGTTAGAGGTACAGCCTCCCTTAGGTGTTTCCAACCTGCAGCCTACACGCTGTCATAAACATACCAAAAATAAAGCCTCATTTTGTCCTAATTTTTAAAACTTCAATTGCGTGGTTCTGAAGCATGAATTTTGAGGATGGCGGGGTTGTGTCACAGTGCCACAGTTAAACACACCTGGCTGCGATTAGGCTGCCATACTTACATGGTCACTTTGAGTGGCCAGTGTCTGATACAGTGAGTACCACAGAAGAGTGTGAAAAAATGTAGTCACAGGCAGCAAGGCCTTGGGCTGGTTAAAGCGGAGCTGTGTGTCCCAGGGATGAGGCTCTGCGGCCTGAGCTTATGGATTTTGTCCCATTTGGTGTCACTGGGTCAGAGATGACCTGACATTTGCTGCTCTCTGCTGCAGGCTACTTGTCCTGCTGCCGATTCTTAGGCGATGGACAAATCATTACAAGCTCGGGAGACGCGACTTGGTAAGTGTATTCAAAGGAAACCTGACTTCTTGGGTACAGCCACGGGGAGAGGCGGTCATTTGTGTCTGTGTTTGTGTTAATCACAGTGCTCTGTGGGACATCGAGACCGGACAGCAGACTACGACCTTCACAGGACACTCGGGTGACGTGATGAGCCTCTCACTGAGTCCTGACTTGAAGACCTTTGTGTCTGGTGCTTGTGATGCATCCTCAAAGCTGTGGGATATCCGAGATGGGATGTGTAGACAGTCTTTCACCGGACACATCTCAGACATCAACGCTGTCAGTGTAAGCGCATGTTTGTTTGTTTGTTGTTTGTGGGGCAGGGTCTTATGAGGCCCAGGATGGCCTCTAACTTCCTTTTTATTTTTTTAAGATTTATTTATTTATTTATTATATGTAATTACACTGTAGCTGTCTTCAGACACTCCAGAAGAGGGAGTCAGATCTCGTTACGGATGGTTGTGAGCCACCATGTGGTTGCTGGGATTTGAACTCCAGACCTTCGGAAGAGCAGTCAGGTGCTCTTACCCACTGAGCCATGTCACCAGCCCGGCCTCTAACTTCCTATGTAGCTGAAAATAACCTTGAACTCCTGATTCTCCTGATCTGGCTGCTTCTACCTCTCAAAAATTTACACTGTCTGAAGTGCTGAACATGGCACCATTATGACAAATTGATTGCCTGGATTCTTATAACCAGTGTGTGCGCTTACAACACCAAGTCCCCCAAGTACTAGGACTTGGTTTTTAATTCCGAGTGCTTGTTTTTGGACAAGATCTAAACTTTATTCCCACAGTGAGTGAGGACGTGTGGTCGTTAGTGAGCAGGCGGCCTCAGAGGTGCTTACCGTGTTTAGATGAAAAGTTAACCTGTATTAAGAGCAACCTGCAGGGGTGCAGTAAGAAAGGGTGCTGCTCTCTGTGGAGTCTGGCATTTGGAGACAGCCAAAGTGTGTGTCAGCGCTTCAGAGTCCAAGCCCTCCTGGCCTTCCTGACAGGGCTAGAGCTGCTTCGGCGGAGAACGCTGTGGAGACTAAATGAATTGTGTATTCGAAGCACAGAAAATACTGGGGATTATAAGAGTTACTTTAGTGTGTGTCTGTGCCTGTGGCTACGCATGACCATGTATGTATGTGCTATGGAGGCCAAAAAGTGGACATCCACTATCTCCTTGTTTTATTTCCTCCTTTGTGTGTGTGGGGGGGAGGGGCGGGGGGAGAAGAAAGAGAGTGATGCAGTGTCTCATTAGTCCTGGCCAGCCTGGGACCTAACATTTGAGTGCATCTGAACAGATGTGTGTAGGTCCCCTTGAAGGCCACATGAGGGCATCAAATCCCCTGGAGCTAGAGTTAGAGTTGACTGTCAACTGCTCGATGTGGGTGCTGGATACTGACCCGTAGTCCTCTGTAACAGCAGCTAGTGCTCTAAGTTTTAAAAACCAGGAACAAATGTTAAATTTTATCTGCTTTCCCTTTATCTATTGAAATGTGTAGTTTCTTTTCTCTCCACTCACCTTCCCACCCTACCTGCCACCAGGGTCTGTGTCTGTCTGTGTGCTACTGAGAATTGAACCCAGGCCCTCAGGAATGTTAGGCAGATGCTTATGGTTGCCTGTTTGTTCATTTCTTTTTGCTTTGCTAAAAGTGAATTTGTTTCTTACTACTATCATTGATTTAGATTTTGCACGTGAGTGATATCCGATACATATGCACCGTATGCACATCATATGTATGTGTAGGCATGCAGAGGCCAGAACGAGATCAGGTGCCCTGTTCCATTACTGACTACCTAATTACTATAAGACAGGTCTCACTGAACTGGAAGCTTGGATGAACTGGTTCATCAGCAACTTCTCAGGATCATGTGCCTTTCTCTGCCCATCATGCTGGGGTTATAAACACACTCAGCCATGTCCAGCTTGTGATAGGGAGGCTGGGGTTCATACTCAGTGTCCTGAAACCCTCATGTTCTCATGTGTGCACTTTGTCCCATCCCCACAATAGTAAATTTATAGACATTGTTAAAGTAACTTTATTCACCTGATGTAATTGTCTGGGACATTTAACTACCTCCATCTCCTAACCTAGTCCTGGAAGCTTCTAGCCTCCATACAATCTTATCTAGGCCTAGAATGTTTTCTGCCTCTGCCACTTACTGCTAAATAAGCTCATCGTTTCCTAGTTCTTTCTGATCCCTGGTTCAACTTAGCCATTCTAGCTCAAACTCCTCTCCATGCTGACTGATTCAAACTGGCTTCTTTCATCTCCTGACTGAATTGTTCTGCTTGGTCTCATACTAACTTTGGCAATATGTCCTAATCGTCTGGCTCCTCATTCTCTGGCTGGATTTGTCTTCACCTGAGTCTAGCTTGTTCTCTCTCTGCACAACTGTCCCAGTAAAACTGCAGCCCTCCCCCTAACTCTGCATTGATCGCATAGCAATGAACTCTGCATAGCTTCTCTTTTCTCTCTCCTCCTGAGAATTTGGCACATCCTATTCTGTCAGATTTTTCTCTGATTTGTCACTTTGTCTGGCTCTCACTTTCAGACGTGGGTGCTTCCTTCTACAAAAGTAATTTTACCTTCCTTGTTTAGGATGAAAGGTGTATAGTTAGGGTGTGTCTGTATTTCAGCTGGAGTAGCCATGTTGCTGGATTAAAATTCCTATGTCCTCATATTTAGTTTTGTTTGCTTTTGGGGATGAGACATTAAGCACTGTCTTTGTTAAGCTATTAGTACACACTGAGGCCCCCTTTTGAAATGAAATAATTGAAAGAAAAATATTACAGAAGCAGGCTAGGCCACAGTGCCCAAGCCTTAGTTCCCTGCACGTTAGAGACAGAGGCAGGAGAATTACTACACAGAGGCTGTCTGGGCTACATAGTGAAACTTGGCCTTCAAACAGTGAAGAATGGAGCCAGGCAGTGATGGCACACACCTTTGATTCCAGTACTTTGAAGGCAGAGGTAGGTAAATCTCTGAGTTCAAGGACAGCCTGGGCTACACAGAGTAACCCTGTCTCAAACAAAACAAAAGACAAAAAGCTCAGAGTGGGCCTGGAGAGATGTGATAGATAGTAGGAAGTGACCAGCACCCCCTACAGAGGGACATAGGCAGTAAGTGCTTACCTCGTTGTAACCACAGTACCACATGAGACACACAGTAGGGAGAAGGAAGAATTTATGGTTAGTGGTCCTGGGTACTGCAATATTTCCTACTTGCAGTGAAAAAGCCAAGTTCACTAAGAGTTGCTTCAGCCATTTCATAAACTTGCTAATCTAGTGGAACTGCTGCCCTTCAGGGCCCTGCTCGTGGGACACTGTCTGCCTGTGCTTACTAACAAGATGGAAGTAACACTGCCTATGTAGTAACACCTTCCCCATCTTCCACTGTGTAGTCAGATCTAAAGCTGATAGAAGATGTGCTACATAGCTGAAAAATATTGCTGCTACACACTTGTGTTCAATAATTTGAAATCCATATGATTGAACCATCTATAGCCATCAAACAGCTTACATATTTTAGAACCTAAGGGTAGGTGATGACAGTATTAAACTATTCATTATTGAAATGTTAGTAATATTTTCAAACCCAGCAGTTCAAGTTAGTGGCACAGCACTTGCTTAGCATACATGCAGAGCAGGGCTAATACCCTCCACAGAAGAAGAACACAAGGCTGTTGAGAGGATCTTAGAGAATGACGTAGCAGAAGATCAATAGAAGAATTAACAACTGGACAGCTGCTTAAGTATTAATAAAATTAAGCAAAAGCCCTACTTTGAAGGCTGTTTATCAAATAGACTCCAGATGGATAAGGTTAATGTCTTAGGGTTTTACTGCTATGAACAGACACCATGACCAAGGCAACTCTTAAAAAGGACTTCTCCACTTCAAACAGGCAATATCCCTGAAAGGCTCCAGGACCCAGGACCACTGGCCACAAAATCTTTAATTGGGCCTGGCTTACAGGTTCAGAGGTTCATTCCATTATCGTCAAGGCAGGAACATGGCAGCATCCAGGCAGGAATGGTGCAGGAGGAGCTGAGAGTTACACATCTTCATCTGCAGGCTGCTAGCAGAATACTGGCTCCCAGGCAGCTAGGATGAGGATAGCCCACACCAACAGTGACACACTTACTCAAACAGGGCCATACCTTCTAATAGTGCCACTCCTTGGGCCAGTCATACACAAACCATCACAGTTAATATAGGAAATTAAACGAACTAAAATAATTACAGGGTGTTCATTAAAAGTGATGAAGGATCTAGGGAGATGGCGTAGTTGGTGTTCACCGTGCAGGTATGAAGACCTGACTTTAAAAAAGTTGGTGTGGTGGCACTGAGTTTTGTAAATCCCAGCAATGGGGGAGGAGAGACAGGAGGACCAAGGCTTGCTCTGCAGATCCAGGTCCAGTGAGAAACCCTGTCTAAACAGCAACAATAAACACAAAATAGAGAATGAAGAAAACACCTGATGTTGACCTCTGGCTTCACTGGGCCCATGGACGTACATACACGGGTAAAGTAGGTAATGAGAGAGAGCTGGGTGTGGTGCCACAAGCCTGGATTCTCAACGCTCAGGAGGTAGAGACAGGAGGACCCCAAGTTCAAGGCTGTCCTATTCTGAGTTAAAGGTCAGCGTGGAATATAGGAAGGAGTTCCTGCCTCAAAAACAAACACATTAATGATGGAAGTATAGAAGTGAGAGCTAAGCAAACCTGAGTGTAAAACCGTAAAACTGCTGTATGGGTTTTCTGAAGCAAGCAGTATTAATGATAAATAGGTCGCATTTGTAGCAAATAAAACCAGTTTACAGCCATTCT
This sequence comes from Mus caroli, assembly GCF_978045245.1. Taxonomy (NCBI): domain Eukaryota; kingdom Metazoa; phylum Chordata; class Mammalia; order Rodentia; family Muridae; genus Mus; species Mus caroli. The sequence goes on from NW_028227258.1 coordinate 129,657,495, forward strand.
GTTACTGACAGCAGTGGCTCAATTGCAGAAAATGTAACTATCACGAGAAAGCCATTCCCAGAAAGTACAAATGCGCTTTTCCTCTGTGGAAAGACACGCTGACTAGGGCTGCACCAAAAATAGATGCGCGCCAGTCACACCTGGGGCTCTCCTGCTCACTTCATATCCAGTCTATGTGGGAGCTGTATATTTTCTCTTTTTCACATGTGTACATATGTGTGATGTGTGTGTACATATCTGTGCATGTGTAAATACCTGTGTGTAGGCAGAGGCTAATGCTGGGTGTCTTCCTTGGTCACTCTTCACCTTATTTCAATGAGTCAGGGTCTCTCAGTTGAACCCAGAGTTCACCTATAACTAGTCTAGCTAGCTCAGCTTTCTCCAGAGAGCCCGTCTCTGCCACCCAAATGCTAAAGTACAGGCCAGCCTCCACACATAGCCAGCATTTACGTGGGTGCTGAGCTCCAGACTCTAGTCTTCATAGGCACACAGTGGGTGCTTCATCTGCCGAGTCATCTCCCTGGCTCCACTGTTCTTTATTTTCTAAAAATCTTTCCAATTTACTTTTCATAACGGGATTCTGGAATATTTACACAAACACCCTATAAACATTAATACTTAACTTATGAGCAACATGGGGATTTTTGGCCTGCTCTGTTTCTGACTTGTATGCAGGAACCTCTTCTTATGCATCCAGGTAGCTCCTCGTCCTGGGAGGCCACTGCTTATCTTAGTTTAGACATGCAACCCATACCTGCTGACATAGTGCAGGGCATCCCCCTACACCTGACTCCTGAGTGGCTGGCACATAGAAACAGTGGCCTGAAAAGTTTTGATAAGACAGGTGGAGGAACATGGCAGGGCTATTAACACGGTGTGCTGAGCAATGGACCATGCATTCTGCATATGCCATTCGTTCCTAACTCTTAAACTAAGATTAAAGGCTAAAGCCCAGAAATATATATAATCATGTGTATACACACACACATATATGTCTTAGTCAAGGTGTGATGGTTCATTCCTGTAATCCCAGCACTTAGGAGCCAAAGCAGGAGCGTTGTGAGTTCTGGGCCAGCTTGAGCTACATGGTGAGAGCCTGTCTCACATAAAAAGCAACAAACTTAGCAGTCACTGACATGGGAAGAAGCAAGGTTCGACTTTAAGCATGCCATATCTCACCTCCTACCGCAGGTGCCCAGCCTCCATGTTCTCTGGATGCATCTGTTCTGGTGTAGCTCGGCCTCACCACACCCACCTTGCCAGGTGCCCCGCCTCCATGGTTTTTGTGTCCTCCTTTCTTCTTTCTTTCCAGTTCTTCCCGAGTGGATATGCCTTTGCCACTGGTTCTGATGATGCCACCTGCCGACTCTTTGACCTCCGTGCAGACCAGGAGCTCCTGCTATACTCTCATGACAATATCATCTGTGGCATCACTTCTGTGGCCTTCTCAAAGAGTGGGCGCCTCCTGCTAGCAGGCTATGATGACTTCAACTGCAGTGTGTGGGATGCTCTGAAAGGAGGCCGGTCAGGTGAGTGGTGCGGCCAAGACAGGCTCTGTTTTGAGGAAGCTTACAGAGGCTCCCTCCACACACTGATGCCTCTTGGGCATCTTGGAGCTTTCAAAATGGCAGCTGGGTGGCTCTCCTTCATAGTCATTACCTTCGATAGTAGTTGAATCATATACCCTACTGAAGAATGGCATTAGGGCCTATAGTGATAAATTTAGAGGTCAAGAACCATAAGTCTAAGTCAGTGCCATCTTTCACAAGTCAGTCTTCTCACATCCTGGTTTTGTTTGCTTATTTATTATTCCGAGACAGGCTCTTACACTGTTAAGTGCCTGGAACTCACTGTGAAACCCAGGCTGGCCTTCAGCTCCACCTAACCCTGCCTTAGCCTTCCAGATGCTGGGATTGCTGGCGAATGCCGCCATCATGCCAGGCTAAGCCATCGGTCTCTAACCTGACCGGGATCGTGGTTTCTGCTGTGGCCAATTCTCTTGAGGCTGACCCTGAGGACAAGACAGTCTCCCTTCCACACCTTAGCTGGAATCCAGGTCCCAGTTAAAAGGCAACACAGCAACCACACAGGGATGGAATTAAGTGGAGTAATTTTTAACTAAAATAATTTAAAATTATACTCTAGGAATCAAGTGGCTATATGTGGTTTGTTCTGTAACACAGCAAACATATTTTCTGTACCCCATGATAAAATGATAGGGTATAGTGGTAATCCTAACATTTGGAAGAGAGAGACAGGAGGATGACAAGTTTGAGGCCAGCCTCATCAAGACCCCATCTCAAAACAAATTTTAAATGGCACACCTGTATTACTGCCTTTATTATTATTAATTATTTATTCATTTTTACATGCATACCTCTACTCTGAACATCTCCCCTGAGCTCCCCAGTACTATTCAGGACTGATTCAAGAGGAGAGCTGGGCTCAGCGCTTAGCGAGTCAACTCTGTTTTCCATTTTCTCCAGTCTCAACTGTGTTTTTCTCCCAGTCAGGAGATAAGTTAGCAGCCCCCAAGAGTAAATCTCTAGTCTTATGCTAGCCTAGTATGGTTGGTCGTGTGACTCGTATCATGGAAGGAGAGCAGACTGGCAGATGTCACCTCTACTGGTCACCACTTGCTAATGCAGCCCTATTTTGACATACTTGCCCCTGCTTAGTCCCAGAGACCCTGTTTCCACCACTGAGGACTCCCGGATGTCCCTGTCACCACCCTGTAGCTTACAGCTCTGTTGCTGTCTCCTGTCTCTTTTGCTCAATCCCCACTTTTAGAACCCATCAGAGTTCTTGGGTTCCACACATACAGGCTCCCAGCACTCCCAGGAATAATTTTCTGCAGCGTGTTATCAAACTGTAGCATCCAGAGTGTTATACTTTGCAAGTAGATCTTTGAAAATTATCTGTTGCCCCATCTCAATGACTCCATAAGGTATTTTGTGTTTGTTAACTCAGTCCGTTAGTACCCATAGGTATAACTGATTAGGGCTATAGGATATGTCCGACTTTCATGAGAACAGAGAGAAAGCTACGTAAGAGAGAGAGAGCAGTGTAGGAGGAAAGAAGCAGTTTTACAGAGAGAGTTTTACAGAGACAGGTTGAAGAGAGAACAAGCTAGACACGGGTGAGGACAGGAGGAGCCAGAAGACTAGAACACATTTCCAGAGTTAGAACGAGGTCAAACAGAGCAATTCAGGAGAAGCCAGATTGAATCAGCCAGCTTGAAGAGGAGTTTGAGCCCAAACAGCTGAGTTGAACAGCCAGTCACAGATCAGAAAGAACAAGAAAGGGTGAGCTTACTCAGCAGCAAGTCTCAGAGGCAGAAACCAATTCTAGACGGAGCAAAGATTGTATGGAGGCTAGACTTCCAGGACTAGGCCTATGTTAGCAGACGGAGGCAGTGAGCATCAGAGACAATAAATTTCTCAGGCAAATAAAAATACTGGTTCACGAGTGGACTATCAGGAGCTCACTGTGATGTGGGGTTGCCTTTACATGACGACTTCCTAGATAGAGAAGTTACTAAGCACCAGGTGCCACCCCTGCTCTTGTAGGGAGAAATGCGAAGATAGGGATTTGAAGATGATTTCTGGCTGGGTACCGAGGTCAAGATCAGCCTGGACTATGTGAGACCCTGTCTTCAATTTTTTTTTTTAACACTGACTTTTAAAATTTTGAAAACACAAACAGATGTTCACAAATGATGTAAAGCATTCCAATAGCTTGTGGTGTGTCCATATGCTGGACTTGGCCCTAGCCGTAATCTTCCCAGAATGTCTGCTTTTTTGATCACCATCTGCATCATAATGCAGAACTTTTTTTGCAGTTCTAAAACTCGTTTTAACTCTATTGATCTTTCTTTGTAGGTGTCCTTGCTGGTCATGACAACCGTGTTAGCTGCTTAGGTGTGACTGATGACGGCATGGCTGTGGCCACTGGCTCCTGGGACAGTTTTCTTAGAATCTGGAATTGAGTACCATATTTTCTGTTCTCCAATGATATCTGGAGAAATCCATGTTACAGCCTATAGCTGTGAGGAAAAAAAAACCCTCGACCTTCTATTTGCAGATGAAGTTTTTCTATTGAGGTGACTATTTATAGCAGCGTTCAATAAGCTGTAGTTTATTGAAACTGTTGTGACATAAATGGTGGTCAGAGAAACAATCAAGATTAAGATCCCTTGCTGTGGTCAAAGGCCAGGGTATTCATTGAGTGGTCGTCTTGACTTGAACCTGACAAATTCTTGCTTGTGCTAATTGTTTTTCTGTAGATTAGAGTGCACACTTTATAGCAGACAACCATTTGTGTTTGCCATTTTAAGGACTACCATTGAACTTTGTATATATATAAGAAATGCCACATTTTTAAAGTGTTGTCATTGGAAGAACAAGGAAGGGCCTGTGATAGACAGAAGTGATGCTGTAGATTATGTGCTGCCTGAAGGAAGTCCCCTTGGACTGTGACATCGCATTTTAATCTGAAAGTCCAACTGCTTCGTGGTTAGGTGGCTAAGAGGTGAGGTGGTTCTGAGGGACCCAGTGGCTGTTCATGCATTCTTTGCCATTCTAGGGATTTAAGTAAGTGCTCATTTTCAGTCCTTTGAGGGGACAGGTGATATGAAGGCCAGGGGGTAAAGATTTCACTTTGACATAGGGTACACCCTGAAGAAATGTCATTACAGTTTATTACATTAGAAACCAATAGACACTGGTATGTGGTTTTTGGTATTTTAAGAAGCTCAGCCATTTGAAACATTGGACCTTGCTGTTAATTTTGCCTTCTGAAACGAAGTTTGTAGAAAGTACTAGTATTTGAGAAGTCTGACAAAAACCTGACTTGTCTCTGCATCTGGAGACACTTGCCTGGTATTCTCTGTAATGAGAGGAAACAGTGTCTCACCTTCTAACATTTTTGAGAAGTGTAAACTCATCCATTCAACTGGCACAAATATATGTATGATTTATATGTCACACATACATATGTATATATATACACACACACATATACACATATATATGATGGCTTTGTGAATTCTGTGTAATGTAAAATCTATGTAATGTAAAAACAGGTATAAACTATTTGTACCCTTGAACTTTTACTTTTCCATTTTTGTGGTGCTGCCGAAATCTAGGCCTTGTGCCACTAGCCAAGTGCTGTACTTAGTACATCCCTAGCTCCTCAGATCCAAGCTTTCTGCTGCCGTGTAGTACTGTTCTCCGTAGCATGATGTAGTCAAGGAGCTTACTGCAAAACTAGTCTAGAGTTGGCCACTCCTGGAGCCTAAAACATTGTTTCAAAGGGGCTCAGCTGGCAGCAAAGATGCGCCGACTGTTCAGTAGTGTCTGTCACTGGGATGTCCCGCCTCCTAACGGAACAGACAGCTCTCCTCTTCAGTTTTCTCCTGTAGATTCAAATGATTGACAGTAACAGACGGTTATGTCTTGCTGGTGCTGTCTCCTTGGGTTACTTGGATGTATGCAAGCACACTGTAAAGCTGCTGTCTAGCAGTATCTGTGTTAAAGCTGATCACCTGTAACTGTAACCTTAATACTTCCAAACTGAACCTGTGAGTTTTCATCCTTGTACTGTGAATGTGCCCATGTACATAACAGCTGTGAGCAGACCAGCATCCCTTTTGTTTATGAAAATCAATTATCTTAATACAGTGGGAAGAGCCTTCGCCCACACAGCTCTAGGGTCCGACCTGACCAGGGCAGAAAGGGAATGAAAAACAGACACAGGAAAGCTGGGGTTGGGTAGACTGGACACTGATGGAGAAACCAGCACCCAGAAAGTCAGAGTTTATTCCATGGAGAAGCACAAAGAGGCAGTGCTGTTGTATACAGATAAAAAAAGGAGGAATACTGCTGGATCAAGGAGACAGGTTTAGCCAATCTCTTCAAGAGCAGTCCCTATATGTAGGGAAGCAATCCTCAGGCTGTAAATATCCGGATGGGGGTCAGGGAGCTAAGGTACACATGTTCTACACATACCATCAACACTCATGCTCAACCCAGGAGGACTCTGCCATTCTCGTGGGTCTAAGGTAAGGGTCCGTGATATGGCAGTCACTCTGGATGTCCTCTGCTCCCTACAGGATAGAGGTGAACTGAGATACAGTATTGACGAGAAACAGACCATCAATGGCAGGTGTGAATGTGTACCTTAATCCTTAATTTGCGGGACCCCTTTGCTCTTGTCTATTTGTGCAATACGGAGTGCTCTCAAATAGGGCACAAAAAGAAAAACTGACAGTGCTGAATGAAGTCTAGCCTTCCTTGTATTTCTGCCCAGAAAGTGTTCTATTGCTGTGTTGTATCTGCAGCCTGCCCACCCAAGCCAGAGCTGAAGCGCATGAGGATCCTGATCATCCCAGAAGGGTGTGTGTCTGCTGTGTGGCTCAGAATTCATCCTAAAACCTCGCTCAAAACAGCATTTCTATTAGGTATAAAGGGGGCTTAGTCTGGGGTAGAGTGCTTGCAACGCAAGGCCCTGGGTTCAGTTCCTAGCTCTGTGTGTGTGTATGTGTGTATAGTCATACTAAAAGAATTCTATGGTCGTAAATATTTTTAAATGTTACTTACGGCTGGAGAGATAGTCAGCAGCAGTTAAAAAGAGGTGTCACTCTTGCAGAAGACCGGGGTTTGATTCCCAGCACCCACATGGCAGCTCAAACTGTCTGTTGCTTCAGTCCCGGGATATTTGACTTCCTCACCCAAATACATCCATGCAGGCAAAACATCCACACACTTAAAATGGTTTAAAAGGAAGCTCCTTTGTTAATAAAAGTCTGCATGGAACAGAACTTGAAGGTTTCCCTTAATATGTATCTGGAGAGAGACCATGATGGCCGTGTGGCTAACTGCACACAGCACCAACTGCTGACAAGAAATTGCTTTCTTATGGTTGGTGTCTTTAGGGTTTCTCTGCAGTTTCTGCTGTGGTTAAATACATTGGCTTGCTGGAGAGTTCCTGAAATTAGCCTGCATAATGTGCCTTAGCAGGTTGATGCATAACATCAGAGAAAAGTCGTCCTTCAGATTGGCAAGATTTGTAACATTTTTGCTGTGACTCCTGCCCTGGCCTCGAGCTTGGTCTACAGGCAGATGCCAGTATGCCACTCTGCCTAAGTATACTGTAGTATTGTAAAGGCACAAGTTCTTTCCTAAAACAATGTGACCACCATTTGGTTGAGTGAACACCCCAAAATGCTGTTCAGCAAAGACATCTCTATCTCCCTTAAGATGAACAAGCTTCATCTTGGCAGCTGTGATATATCCCAGGTCCCTTTCTAGCAAATACTTTTAAGTCATGTACTGTATTGAATCACAAACTCATGAAAGCAAAATGTTGGGGCCTGTCACTTCAAGAGCAAAAGTCTAAAGTGGCTGTCATTTAATGGCACAATGTTTCTGGAATGCTAAGGAATTTTAACCTATTAAAGGAGAAATGAAGATAGGTGTGGCAATGCATGCTTGTTATCCTTCACCTGGGAGGCTGACACAGTGCAGAGCTGAGGCCAGCCCGTCAGGGCTATCAGATGGGAACTTTATCCCAGAGGCTGGGGGGACAGCTCAGTAGTCAAGCCTGCTTAGTATTATTGCACAGGACCTGAGTTTAGTTCCCATTTCAGGTGGCTAACAACTGCCTTTAACTTCAAGGGAGCCAAAGCCCTCCTCAGGCACCTGTACACACATAGTTTAAAAAGAATCCTTTTCTTTTAAAAGGAAAAAAACCCTTTATTTTAATAAAAAGTAATTTTATTGCTGAAAGTACTCTCTAATCTTGTTGCTGTTTTAGACTTAGTAGTAAAACTTAAGACATCATTTCAGAAGTGAAACCATCCAGGGAAATTACCTGGATATGAACATCTTAGACTTTGAACTGCAATGTGCTTTGTTACTGACTAGCTTAGGAAAAGCTGAATACGCAATCCCCTTAGATAGGCCTGTCATCATTTCATAGGGAGCATACTTTTAGAATCTGCACATCACACGAGGCTTGTACAAATCCTTACATACTGTGTTCAGGTGCTGATTCTCTGGCCACAGTGGAAAGCATACCATTGTAAAATGGCATCTTGGCCAGTTAGAAATGTAAAAGCCACCCACCAGCGAGTGTCCTTTATAGGGAGACTGTCTTAAATGAGACTGTGGAAAGTGAAGCACACAGCTGACTCACTTCTGCTTCTCATTTGTTACAACAGGTACTCAACAGATGTCTACCCCCAAACTAAATAGCTGGTTTTGTAAAGCAGGTGTAACAATGTAGCATTATGAGAAAAATACTTGTGTCAACTAGTATGAAATGTAGCCAACAGACTCTTCCATAGCAACTCCGGAAAACTCTGACTTCAGTGCTTCAGCAGCAGGGTGTCCCGTCCTTTTCTGTCTTTATGCAATTGTGCTCTAGAGTATTATTGTCTCACCTAAGGCACAAGATAGCCCACACCTCAAGTGTGCCTTTAAGCCAGTTTGAGTATTTCTCTATGGGGTATCTTGGAGGCATTTTTCTCCTCCTAAAATAAGTTTCAACACATGAAACCAACTGACTGAATGCCAGCCATGCCTAAAGCTTAACTATAGAAGCGGGGACTTATGCCATGGTTCACAGTATTCTGAGGCATGACAGGCACACCCCTCTATCTGTACATTGGCTTGTGAAATACTGTTGCAGCAAGCTCATACTGTAATCAATAAAGTGCTTTTCACCATGACTCACTGTACCTTGTTTTAAGTCAAATTTTAGTAAGATTTAAAAAGTTACGCCCTGGAACTAAACTCAGGTCCAGTACTTTAGTGGTCAGCTCTGCTTCCTCTGTTTAAATACTGATCTTCCTTCTCTTCCTCCTGCTGCTGCTGCTCCTCCTCCTTTTCCTCCCCCTTCATAAAAAAGGTCAGTAAGGGAGAGACTGAGGATTACTGATCCAAAGCTAGCTTTTACTTTATTGTTAAAAGGTACAGATTTCTCATTTATAAGTAAATCATTCCTGTGGGGCACAGGAGCCAGGTTTATAATTCTAGTACTTGGGAGATTGATAGAAGCAGGAGGATCCCAAGTTTGAGGCTAGCTTTGCCTACATGATAAGACCCTGCCTCAAAAGAAACACCCTTCTCCTGTAGCTCCCTTAGGATAATTTAGTTCTATTCTTAAAAGTCAAAAGTCTTTAAAATACCATAGATTTTTCATTTTTTTTTAAAAAAATGTCCATTTTTTTTTTTAGATTTATTTATTTTATGTATGTGAGTACACTGTAGCTATCTTCAGACACACCAGAAGAGGGCATTGGATCCCATTACAGATGGTTGTGAGTCACCATGTGGTTGCTGGGAATTAAACTCAGGACCTCTGGAAGGGCAGCCAGTGCTCTTAACCTCTGAGCCATCTCTCCAGCCCAATCACATAATATTTTTAAATACTTGTATTATCACATTGCAGTTTTAAGATTAACAATTAAGATTTGAAGTTTGTATTCCAGGACCTAGGAGGCAGAAACAGGTGGATCTCTTTAAGGTTGAGAGCCCACCCTGATCTACAGAGCAAGTTCCAGGATGGCCAGGGATACACAGAGAACCCTGTCTTGAAAATAAACCAAAGGTAGAGGATGTTTGTATTAATTCTGTTTAGGGAATCCTACTGGCTCAGTGCTTATCAGCTGCACACCTACCATGGAAGACTTCTCAAACTGTACTCCTGACAGTGGTGAGCCAGGCATCTCACGCTTTCTGTGATTGGGCAAAGGTATATACAGTGTATATACAATAGTACTACAGCGCAATAACAGGACCTCGTCTGAGAGCTTACACGACTACCATGAAAATGGCTGAAGGGAGTGGAAAACAGTCACTAACTGAGATAAACGCTGTATTTACCAACTAATAGGCAGATAGGTTTATTTTCATCTTGCAAGCTTGCATACTTATAAAAATGTTTTGTAAAAAGTTTAAGATCATACAAAGTTTATAAATACTGTAAACATACACAGTTAATCATCAAGTATGTGTGTGGCAACCAATCAGTAACCGTCATGATTAGTCTGTGATGCACGAGCCTACCAGCTGCAGGCGCACTCTGGTCTGGTAAAAGAGCTAGTGTGTGCATTTCAACACCCGTATCTTCTGAACTTGCTCAGCTGGCTCTGCATTCTTATCAAGGAGGAAAGCATCCTCCACTACAGACACTGGCTCGCCGCAGACTTCAGAGTGCACTGGGACACACTTGAAGCTTGCTGCAGACCCCAAACTTGATTCATACCTTGTTCAGAATCTATACTTCTTACAAGTTTAAAAATAATGTTGACAATCCAGGGAGCAAACCCAGAGAACCAAGCTGTAGCTGGCTAATTATGTGCTCCAAGTAACTGTGTAGCCTAGGTTAGCAGACCTCAATTCCAGACACTACTTTTCATGTACTATTCACCCAGTCCCACTTGGCTGCCTGTACCATTTGGGGGATTAAAAATCAGCAATAACAGCAAAAGGTAGTCACATGGATTTAAATTTGAATACTGCAACCCAGCACCCAATCTACATAAAAATTAAGTGGTTTTAGAAACTTCTCTACGGTCTAAGTAATGATATATATAACATTGTAATAGTCTTCAAGTATTTTAAAAATAAGAGGTGCATCTAGGGCTGGGTATGCCTTTAATCCCAGCACTCGGGAGGCAGAGGCAGGCAGATTTCTGAGTTCAAGGCCAGCCTGGTCTACAAAGTGAGTTCCAGGACAGCCAGGGCTACACAGAGAAACCCTGTCTCAAAACTAATCAACCAAACAGACAGACAAAAAAATTGGTGTGCCTATTGTGAAGACAGGCCTTTAGGAAAGAAATACTGGGAGTTTGCTGGATCTCTTTGCCCCTCTCCTCAATGTTAAGGAAATACTCCTCTGCTCCTGCCTGAAGTGCTGACCTTTGACACTGCAGTGGGTCACCCCTGGGGTGGCACTGCTGACTAATTTTCATTGTCAGGTGGAGAATAATCCTGTCTGCTATTTACAAGTATTTCCATACCACTGTAAATTAAACATCAATACCTGAACCATAAACATGCCACTAACCCAGAGTGGTAATTTGTAATGGAGCCCAAGAAATTCATGTAATTCAAATCAAAGCTTCCAGTGGAGACACGCCCGGACACGCCCAGGGACTCAGTGAATGTCCTGCTGAGAACCCGTTGCCACAGTCACTGCACCACACTCCACTCCACACACTTTCCCATTTCACCCCTTCAGACCATCCACTTCACACTTAAGCAGAAAAGCTCTCCTTGCTGGACTCAAGGCTGAAAATGTGTCTAAAGAGAGAGAGCAGGAAAGCAGACCCAGATACTTCATGCGTGGCTACAATGACAGGCCTCGTTACTATTTCACATCAGCTTTAATGGGAATAAAGGAAAGTAAAAACTGTTTAGTAGTGGTTACATCCTTGCTGTGAGGACAGAGTGATTGCAGGACCCCCCAGGAGCAGCCCACACCCCTGGTTTGAGCAAATCGGCTTATAAACAAGTTCACTATTCCCATTAAAGAAGCATCAAGAACTAGCACTGAGAAAGGATGAAAAGGTCTCTAACTCCTGGATGCCAGGAAGCAGCTTCTGAGAGCCGCAGACAGCCAGCTGGTGAGGAGCTGCAGGACCCACCCTCAGGGGCCGCACAGCCGGTTCCACTGTTTCTAAAGGAATTCATCATTTAACCTTAACAATTCAGTCTTTACTCCAAACTAATGCTAAGACAAGGTGAATCACAACACTTCCAAAGGTGCAACCCCTGAGACAGGTCATTACCACAATCTCCGCAAGGCATCGATACTAAGAGTGAGTAATTTGTACTGAGGTCATTTCATAAAGTAACATTTCCCATCTTCCAAGTCCGCTTCCGCCTACAGTGCCTCTGTCGTTAGGATTCTCCACTGCTCGGGTGTAGAAACTGCTTCGAAAAATTCTCCAGCTCACTTTCAAGTTGAACAGCTTTATTTCTAATTAAAAGACAATGAACAAACATCAACTCGATTATCCTAACAGTCTACAAGAAAAGTACGTTCTACCCAAATTTAGAAACAGCCCCTAAGCAGCTGCGGCCCCTTGATGAAACTCACGCATGGCTGGCCAGTTGTGCTCACAGTGAACATGGCCTCAAGGTCAGAAGCCATGGGCTTCAAACAGCAAACAGCCTAGCACATGGCTTATACGGAGTCACCCCTCGGGTCACAAGCATAACTATCTTGGAAACTGCCTTTAAGTACTGTGTAAAGTACGAAGTTCTTTGCTACGTGCAAAGCTGGTAAAGGATCACATTAGAATCGTACTTGATGAAATCAAATTGCCTATGAGAGGAAGCCCTGACTCAACTGCCAGCCACCTATCTATGCAGCATATTTTCATTCCATTCTAGGGCATGCACTCACAGAGAATGAAATCTATGTGGAGAGAAGAAAGGGCTTTTGGTTTGGTTTTGTTGTTTGGCTGTCTCTGAACATGTGACTAAGGTCACAGAAGTGAAGTGTACATAAGCCAGGAATGCCCTTGACTCTGCAGCAAGCAACCCTCCTGAAACATGGGCAGAAGGGCTGAGCCCAAGCTGGTAATGAGGATTCCAAACAGTCAGGCCATGGTGCCCTACAACAGCTTCTAAGATGAGTGCAGACACCATTCTGATTACACTGTGCACTATACACACAATACAGAGCGCACTTCCATACTCGGCGCTCACAGCCTGCTCCACACCTGGGCTCTGCTGCAGCCCACTGTTCCTAGGTTGGAAACCTGCTTGGCGTGTGAATGCTATATGCAGCTTTAACCGTGGAACCGATGAAGCCCACAGGTGAGTGCTGAGCTCACCGCACACTCGGGAAGGATCTATCATTGACATGAGTAGCATGTAGGCACAAACAGCTTCATTTCGCTAATTACATATGCCCCAAAATTCAGGACACGAGGCAACCTGCACACTGCCAAAGCTGCTCTATTGTGTAGAGCTACATGCAATGCATACCCTGAGTTGGCAGTGCTGCTCACATGGTGTTTAACAATATACCATGACACAAGGCAAGCAGTTCATGGTTAAGAACTTGAAGTAAGTACTGCCAACTTAGGCCCGACAGTGACACCATCACCCACCCGTATCCTAGAGGATCCATAATACATCACAACAGAGCAGAATTCTTTTTATCAGGACAGCTGCACTTTCACTGTTTCAAATGCAAGTGGCCTCAGGCCAGGAAAGAACAGGTTAGTTTTGGGTTTTCTCTGAGTCAGGTCTTGGGGTCTAGGATGACCTCGAGCTCGATATGTCCTTGAGGATGACTTTGAACCTGCTCCTTCTAGATACCTCATTAGCATAGAGAACTCTGTGTTCTGTGCTACGTGACCAGTGGTCATGCTCTTTATGTGGGAGCTGTGGTCAGGTGTTCCAGGCAGGAATCTGGTCCAGAGTAGGTGAAACACTACTGTCCTCAGGTGGGTGCCAGGGTTTCTGACTCCACTGACCTTACCAAGCTTCCTGGCATGATCCACGCCCCTCAGCCCTGAACTTGCTATGTACCTGAGGAGACTTTGAACCTACTTCTGTCTCCCAGGTGCTGGGCACCCAAGTGTAGCCACAATGCCCAACTGTCATCTTCTTTTATTGGATATTTTCTTTATTTACATTTCAAATGTTATCCCCTTTCTCAGTTCCGTTCCCTGTCCCCGAAACCCCCATCCCATCCTTCCCCGACCCTGCTTCTATGAGACTCCCAAGTGTCATTTTTAATTACTGAACCTTTGTTCTCTCCTAGCCTAACAGCAAGTAAAGTCCTGTACGTCCCATTTAATTAAGACGAGCTCTCCTGCTGCAACTGGCTTTCACCGGAATCCCAAAGCAGAGAGGGTTAAACATGGACAGTCATTTTCTTTTTAAAAAACACTTCTTTTTCCTTTCTGAGTGTTTTGCCTATGTGTGTATACATGTACCACTCGCATGCCTTGTGCTGACTAAAGCCAGAAGAGGGCACAGTATCTCTTGAAAGTGGGATTACAGGTGGCTGCTGGGTGCCCTTTGCTGTAGAGAGGTTTTTCAGTTTTATACGTTCCATGTGGATGATGGAACCCACCAAACCCCAAGTAGGGTCCTCTACAAAAGTAGCAAGTGCTCTTAAATGATTAGAGATCTTTCCAGTCGCAAACATGGAAATTCTTAATTTAAAGCAACACAGGAAGTTAATTTAAAAGTTATATTTACAAAGTCATTAATGACTTCATATAACTACATTTTGAATGTGAGACAAAACTAGATATTCATGTTATTGATGGTGAAAAAGTTTGCCTTAAGCCAGGCAGTGGTGGCATCTTTAGTCCCAGCAGTTGGGAAGCAGAGGCAAGCAAATCTCTTAGTGTGAGGCTAGCCTGGTCTACAGAGAGAGTTCCAGGATAGCCAGGACTGCACAGAGAAACCCTGTCTCAAAAACAACAACAAATGTAACCTCCCCTCCCAGCCCGAAACCTGTTTGCTCAGGTTTCAGTGTTAGAGAGCATGGGGCGGAGCTTGCCTCCCTATCGTCCTGCCGCTCCCACTGCCGCTGCCGCTGCCGCTGCCTGCCAACTAGCTGTTCCGGACCTATCAGGGGTTCACCTGCAACCTTACTCCAAGATGATTTGGCGGAATCGGGCCCCTTCCCCTCCGTCATAACTCGGTGCATGAATTAGTAAAATGGAGCTTTGATCAGAATTTTGTCTTAGCTTCATCTTTCTCTCGTCCGCCTAGCTCCCTCTTCTCCTCCAGATTCCAAGACGCCTTTCCAGAACAGAACCAGACATGTGAGCCGCTGGCCGGGCACAACAAACAAAAACCAACAAAAGGTTTACCTTAAGAGCTTTGAGTTGTTCTGTATTTTCTCCAGTTGGTCTATCTCTTTGGATAATCTTGCAATTTCCTCTTCCAGATGTTTCTGAGTAACATCAACTTGTTGGCACAGTCGAGCAAAAGTAGTGGCCATTTCTCTAAAAGAAAAAAAGTGAATGTTTCCGAAAACGATCACATATTAAAGAGGAAAAACTTTGTTTTTTTGTTTTTTGAGACAGGACTTCTCTGTGTAGCCCTGGCTGACCTGGATGGAACTTGGACCAGGCTGGCCTCAAGCTCAGAGATCTGCCCAACCTCTGGAGTGCTGGGATTAAAGGCACGGGCCACTATGCTCCTCAGCTAAAGAGGAAATCTTTCATAGCTAAGCCACAAGGGCAGCACGGCACTTGTAAACGTTATTGTAACTAAAGACTGCAGCCAGAGGGCTGTGAATACAAACGGGATGTGACCACGCAGAAGGCAGACAGACGTTAAGACTGTTAGAATAAATGAGGCAGCACTACAAGACGGGCATGCAGGAGAGGACTTTCTGAACAGAGCTCCATTAGGTCAGGAATTAAGGCTGACAAATGGAACCTCGTAAAACCGGAAAGCCTCTACACAGCATAGGACATGATCAGCCAAGTGAAGAGACCCCTGGGGTGGGGGTGGGGGCAGAGTTTTTGACAGCTGTGAATCTGACAGAGGACTAATATCCAGAACTTAAAAAGAACTAAAGAAGACAAAGAATCAAAAAAAAAAAAAAATAGGCTTTGGATCTGAACATAGTCCTCAAGAGAAGAAAAAATGGATAAGAAATATCTCAAAAACTATTCTGTATTCTTTCTCTTTTTTTTGGGGGGGGGGGTTGAGACAGGGTTTCTCTGTGTAACCCTGGCTGTCCTGGAACTCACTTTGTAGACCAGGCTGGCCTTGAACTCAGAAATCTGCCTGCCTCTGCCTCCCAAGTGCTGGGATTAAAGGCGTGCGCCACCACGCCCAGCCCTATTGTGTATTCTTAGCAATGAAATGAGAACAAGTTTGAGGCTTCATCTTGTTAAGGCCTAGGTAATGTCACCTGTGTAGCCCACCATTCTGTGCTGTCACTAACAGAAGGAGAGTGTCTCGTGTACTGTTAGTGCTGTTGCTTTGGTGTTCTTGGAAACCAATCAAATCACAGGAGCACTCAGTCAGCACTGCTCTGCACAGTTACCTACAATAGGCTGCCTACACCTGTGTTTGAGCGTTTAGGGTTTCTTGCCTTTGTAAGCTGCCCTGGGATGCACCCCGACATAAGAAAGACCTGCACCAGCATAAGAAGCTATTTGGAATAAGACATCCATTTTGAGTAGAGATCAAGTAAAGTTTAAGTTCCCAAGACTTCCTTGGGAAATAACATTCTGCTTAGCAGAGAGAGATGTGTACATGGGTAACTGAATCCTGGTTCAGACATGAATGTTAGGTAAGTCCCTGCCACAGCTGAATACCCCAACCAATACAGGATAAGTATACACTAACACATGTTCGTCCACAGTGAGAAATGGAACACACAGATAGCCTTCAACTGATGAACAGATAGAAAAATGTAGTACGCACACTACGGATTACTGTTCTGCTGGAAAGAGTGGAAATCACAAACTCTTCAGGTAAATGGACGGAACTAGAAAAGATCACACTGAGGAAGGTAACCATACCCAGAAAGACAAACACCCATTCTCATTCTCTCTCTCTCTCTCTCTCTCTCTCTCTCTCTCTCTCTCTCTCTCTCTCTCTCTGTTAGCTCCCTCTCCCCCCTCTCTCCCCCAATTTTGTTTGTTTGTTTGTTTTGATGCAGGATTTCTCTGTGTAGCCCTGGCTATCTTGGAACTCAACCCTCAAATTCAGAGACCTGTTTGCCTTAGCTGGGACTGATAAAGCTATGTGCTACCACCTCCCAGCTACACGTTATCTTATTTATAGATCCTAGCTCTGGATCCTCCCCCCCACCTCTCCTCTCTCTCTCTCTCTCTCTCTCTCTCTCTCTCTCTCTCTCTCTCTCTCTCTCTCTCTCTCCACACACACACACACACATACACACACACACACACACGCCGAGTTTAAATGAAGTTTCAGCACTTTGGGTGGTAATACTCCCCACAAGAGTCAGAGTATCTAGCAAAAATCTCAGTGCCATGCATGGAAAACCTCCCTGCTGTGGATTTGCTTTAATGCCTGCC
This sequence comes from Mus caroli, assembly GCF_978045245.1. NCBI lineage: Eukaryota > Metazoa > Chordata > Mammalia > Rodentia > Muridae > Mus > Mus caroli. The sequence goes on from NW_028227258.1 coordinate 129,674,542, forward strand.
TTATGGGTTCCCAAAACTGCACAAGAATTCAGCATGTGAGGTGCTGAATCCCTGCCCCCAGCTGGTTCTGACTGGTAAATAAACTTGCTGGTGTTCAATGGCTGGGCAGGGAGACAGAGGCGGGACTTTAGATTTCCTGGGCAAGGGAACTCAGGGAAGAAGATGGATTTAGAACCTCCATGCCAGCAAAGTAAAAAGGTCAGGCCTGAGAAGTTCAGGACAGAGAGACAGCTAACACGTAAGAGTTGGGGATTGTGGCCCAGGAGGGCTGCAGGCTGGGTCAGCCAGGATGGAATATAGGTTTTACTAAGTAATCATTCAGGAACGTGAGCTAGGAGAGTGTGCTAGTGAAGGTTTGGGAGTGGCCCCACCATTGAGCTGCTTAAAATATTAAAAATAAGTCTGTGTATATATGCCTTTCATTCAAAAACTCACAACACTGGAGTGATCGCAGGGAATTCACGCTGCCACTGGGTGAGGAGAACGGATTAATATATTACAGCAACACCGCCCCTTGAGTTGCTAGGTAGGGAATATAAGAGAGTTCTCAACACTACATAGGCTACTACGCTGGTTGCTTCCCAGAACTTGAAGGTAAAACCATATTGCTGAAGACAGCACACATCAGACATAAGACCTGGTGAAACTGTCTAGAACTGACATGCAAGAAGCACAAGCTCTAATGGTATCCAAAGGAGTCATGCGCGCTGCCTACGGAGAGAGGCAGTCAGCAGTCCTGGCTGGTTTTAAAGCCTAAGGGCCACAACAATGACCTCAATGGTGCAACAGCAGCACTTCTTGTTTTGACCTTGTGTCTCAAACAGTTTTACTAGTTAATTCCTGTCTCCTGTCTAAATAATTCCATAAACTACACGACTAAAAGTGACTGGTTTCAGAGCTAAGTTACTGATGACATCACTCCTGAAACACCCAATCATCCAGATTCTAATCTCTGCATATCGAAGGCCCTGTGCAGGAAGTCAAATCTCTTGAATCCACACTGTCCACACTAGAATTTCTTTCTTCATATTCTTGAACACACTTCGTATGCCAGCCGCTCCCATAAAGCCTTTACTAAGGGCTGCTCTCTTTGGGCATTACCTGCTGGGGTGCCGTCTGCCCCCACTTTCCCTTCCCCTATGTGGAATCTGCTTTGTCCTCTTTAGGCTGAGAGCCTCTGGGGCTGCTTATTTAGATACTGCACCTTGTTTAAAGGGAATTCAATATATTTTTGCAAATATTTAATTGTTACAAAAGCAGAAACTGGAGGTTTGGAGAGATGACTCTGTGGTTAAGAGTATTTGTTGCTGTTGCAGAGGTCCTGGGTTTGGTTCCTGGCACCCACATGGTAGCTCACAGCCATCTGCCCAGCACAGATCCAGGGGATCTGATGTGCTCTTTCAACCTCCAAGGGCACAAGGCACACATGTGCATAGCAATGTCAGAACACAGTCCAAGAATAGAGTCATACGAGGAGAATTCTGAGTTCTTGTGGGACAACTCCAAGGAAACAAGACAAGAGTTTTGTGACTTCAGTTTCTTGTTCTTTCAACTGGCTATTGCTATTTGTTTATATGCCTCAATGGAAAACATGTTTTTCATGAGGGCAGCTTGTTCACCGTGTGTAGCTTGCCCTAGTGATTGTACACTTCACTCATGAGGCTCTTCTTAATCCTCAGAGTACAAAGTGTCAGATGCTCTGATTATTGTTGCCTATTGCCTGAGATGCTAATTCACCTCACTTATTGGCTCCACTCTGCCAGGTCCCACTACTTCTAAAGCAGTAAACAGACACATACATATTCAAACCAATAAGATAAATCTGAAAAACAAAATATTTGTATAGCAGGTATGGGAGCTTTTACCTTTAGTCCTAGAACCCAGGAAGCAGAGGCAGGAAGATCTCTGTGAATTCATGACCAGCCTGGTCTATATAGTGAATTCAAGATCTGCTGGAGCTACACAGTGAGTATTACTCAACAGCTTGGAAAAAAAAAAAAAGAGAGAAGAGAAACTGGGTGAACCTATATCTGTAAGAAAGTTTTCTTGAAATCTAAAGCCTGTTACACACTTAAAGTTTGGGCTATGATAGTAAAAAGCACATTCTATTCATCATAAAACCATCAGGAAAAAGCGGACTCAGGAGGCTGAGGCATAAAGACTGTCATGAGTTAGAGGCCAGCCTGGGCTACAATTAGACCCACCTTAATGAAACAAAACCATCAGGTATCTGTGCACACTGAGCCCCCAGTCTTCATGATGAAGGACTCACAAGGACCCTAAAAGGGTCAGAACTTAGGTCTGTGGAAGAACTATCTGTTAAAGCCCTTGTGCCTTCTATAGGGCTCCAACACACCAAATTCCAAATGTTCAAACTTAATCTGCCAGGGAACAAGAGGACAGATGAGAAGCAGAAGCAGGGGGCTCTTTCTGTGTGGTGGCTTCACCCCGTGCTGTGTCAGATGACGCCCACTTACTGCTGTACTTGGTGGCTGCAGTTTGCACTGGTGAAGCTCACAATCATCTGCAGCTTCTCGGTTGCATAGTTTACAAACTGCTGCTTAAACGCTCTCTCTTTCGCACGGGTCGTCCACGTCAGCCTCTCATAAAGGTACAACGCTCCGTACATACTTAAGGTGACAGAGATCAGTTTCCAGCCCACTGTTTTCCAAATCTGAAAGATAAGAGTCACGGCTCACCATGAGGAGGAAACACACTGTGAGGGTACAACCGTGAAGGCACTGTGACTCCTGGCTCATATTCTAGAAATCTATGTACCTTCCTAATAAAGCAATCTTGTGGGAAAAATTGTAAACATCAGGATGGGCTTTCACAGCTTGCCACATGGACAGGCTGAAGCAAGCTCCCTCTTGCTCTCTATAAAGATCTTGTTTTCATGTTCCCGTGTCTAAGCCTTCTGCCTGCATCCGTGCATGTGTGTAGGAACTGAGTAGTGACTGTGGAGGCCAAGAGAGCGTCAGAACCTTGGGGACTAGAATTACAAATCCATGAGCTGCTACGTGGGTTCTGGGAACCAAACAGGGTCCCCTGGGAGACCATCCAGTGTCCCTAACCATCTCTCCAGCCCCAACTTGATACTAGTTCAAAAATAAAAAGGGAATTAGTTTGAATGTTTCAAACATTAAGAGTACAAACTTGCTGTACACAAACAAAATACTCAACATGACTTACTAGTAATCTTTAGTATTTAAGACATCTCTCATTGGTATTCCGAAGCAGCTACATAGGACATCTTGTTTTGTGACAAGGATCAAATTCAGCCTCACAAAAGAAAGGCAAGCATCCTACCAACTTGGATCCTAACACTATCCTTCACTGGATCGTTCTTGTCTTGCCAATACATAAATGTCACTTATTTATGTGCTATGGTGAGAAAATAGGTATTTTTCTTAAAAGCCAGATAAGCTAAAGCTAGGAATATAATTCAGCGTTACAGTGAATTACTTGACATGTGTAAAACTCTAGGTACTGCCCCAAGGAAAAAACAAGCAGCAAACAAAAACCAATTGGATGTCGGCGTAGGACTTTCATCCTAGAATTACAGGTTGAGGTATGGGTCAGAAGGTAGGGGTGTGTGGGTGTGGGTGTGTGTGTAGATGAAGTTACAGCTATAAAATTTTAGCCACTACTTTAACCCACACATTTTCAGATGCTCAATAGATCCTGAAAACATTATCTAAACTTTATTAAAAGTGCTGTTTCTTACCACGCCCCCAACAACGATGATGCCCATGGAGGTTCTAGACGTGAGGGATGCCAATCCTGTGATCAGGGTGATCATGAGCTCCTCCTGGGATGCATTATCCGGTGCTGCTGGGTTAGAAGGAGCAGTAGGAGTTGAAGCTAAAGATCTAGGGACCTAATGGATTTAGGAGAAAAAGACAAAATAGTTAAATTTATAAAGCTGTTTGTTTTTTAAAACTAAAACAAACTATGGGGGGTGGAAATTCCAAATAATGAACATAACACAAATAAAAGAAGAAAATAGCCGGGTGTGGTGGCGCACGCCTTTAATCCCAGCACTTGGGAGGCAGAGGCAGGTAGATTTCTGAGTTTGAGGCCAGCCTGGTCCACAGAGTGAGTTCCAGGACAGCCAGGGCTATACAGAGAAACCCTGTCTCGAAAAAAAAAAAGAAGAAGAAAATAAAAATACATTGGAAGTTCCTTTGGGGGAGTAGGGTGGCAGGATGAGAGAGGGGTAACTATGTTACCCAGGCTAGCCTGGAACTCACACTCAAAGTAGTCCAGCCTCAGCTGTCAGACGGCTGAGATTGCATACGTACACCTTCACAAGAATTGTTTGCTATAATGTGGACTAATGAACAACAAATTTAACAGTAAATTAATAGGAATTAAAACCTTTTTTAGACTAACTTTTCTTATGTTTAATTAAGCATGTATGCAGTATACCCCAAGGCTAGAAGTTACAGGCAACTGTGAACTGCCTAATGTGGTGCTCAGAGCTCTGAAAAAGTAGTAAGCACTCTTAACCGCTGGGCTAACTCTCTAGCTAATTCCATCTTGCAGGAATTAAAACTATGCTGATGAGTTAAAGAAATAGCATAACAGTGTACTGTGTGCTCAGCACATATAATGCCTTGGCTTAAATTTTAGCATTAAAACAAGCAAACATTAAATCAAAAGCACAATCATTAAAACAAGCAAAAGCCCAGGTAAGGTAAACTTGAAAATGAAAACCCGAGGCCACAGAGACAGCATAGTAGGGAAAGTACTGTCAGCCGTGCCTGCCATCTGCCTTTGATCCTCAGAACCCATGTGGCAGAAGACCTCCACACTCTTACTGTCATGTCTGATCATCTCCGAAACAGACAAGAAATCAAGATGATAAAACATCTAAAAAGTCAATACCTTTAGCTGGTGGTGTCTCCTGCCTGCAATTCTAGCACTGGAGAGGCTGAGGTAGGAGGATTGCCATAACAAGGCCACTCCGGCCCACACAGGCCAACCTGAATTATCCTAAGACCTTGTCCAAAAAAACTAGTGCCATAACAAACCAACATTTTAAATTTCAAAGCACACCAAAGAAGATTAAAAGATAAGCCACACTCTAGAAAAATATATTTGGAAATTACCTATTTATAAAGTAAGAGAGAGAGAGAGAGAGAGAGAGAGAAGAAGAAGAAGAAGAAGAAGAAGAAGAAGAAGAAGAAGAAGAAGAAGAAGAAGAAGAAGAAGAAGAAGAAGAAGAAGAAAGAGGAGAAGGAGGAGGAAGAGGAGGAGGAGAGGAAGAAGGAAGGGCAGAAGGGACAGAAGAATAAAAGAAAATATACCTCATTTACTGCATGACCTAACATGGCCTGGAGTACCTAAAAAGCTACAATGCACATTCACCAAGGCCATACATGCACACCTATATGACAAAACATGTGCATATTCACAACAGTTTCTAAAGTAGCTTCTATACGGCACTATTCACAATAGCTACTATCACACCAAGGCAGTTGTCCAACAGCAAATCACTGTATTAAGAAAAATGTAGTTTTAGCTGGATGGTGGGGGCACATGCCTTTAACTCCAGCACTCAGGAGGCAGAAACAGGCAGATCTCTGTGAGTTTGAGGTCAGCCTGGTCTACAAATTGAGTCCCAAACAAACAAAAAAACAAGAAAGAAAACTGTTTCCTGTGAAGGTTACACAACAGCCTTTATTGAAGATGTGATGTTGGGTCTCAATAATATTTAGTTTTTAATACAGTGTGTACCCCTCAAAAATAAAGAAATGTAGTTTACATATGCAATGGATTTTTTATACCATAAAGAATGAAGTTATGTCTTTTGAAGAAAAATAGATAAAAGCCAAAGAACCGTATGACATGCAAAATCAGTTTAGAAAGACAGGTACTGGATGCCTTTTCTCATTGGTGGGTCTTGGACACTACAGTGTGTGCTTCACATGGACACTGGGAACATTCAAGTAGAAGCAAAACTGTCTAGGACAAAGGGACCAATGGGAGGGCAGACTGTGAGAGTAGGCTGGGCACTGAGTACTGGGGAAGGCAAGGAAGAGGCCAGGAACCTTTACATGAGTATAAATGGGTAGCTGTATATAAAAAATATCTTAACATTTGCTTAGTGGATCCCACTCAGATCTGAGACACCAGTCACCAGTGTCACTCTAACTGTCCCCATTGACACCAACAGTCTGACTGTTCCTGAAGGGCTACCTGATCATGTCTGCAGGTTTCTTTGGCATCATCTTTCTTGCACAGCCAGCCCCACACTGGGGGCCACATGGTGAAGGAGAACAGAATGTGTTCCAGTACTCAGCCCCCTGGAGTGGAGTGCTACAATACTTGTACTTTGAGGGTAGACATCCTAAGTTGCCTAGGTCCAGATACCTGAGACATCATAGAGAATGTTTAGAAAGCAAATCCAAGTCAAGAAAATTGGTTAGTGCAGACAGAACCCAGGAGTATGAATGGTGACCTGCTATAAATGGGCATGAGCAATCTTTGCAGAAGAACAAAAATGTTCTGTTTTTGCTTTTTTTTTAATAACTGTATTTTGAATTATGTGTATGTATATGGGGGGGATACCATGTGCACATAAGTGCAGGTGCCTACAAAGGCCAGAAGAGGACGTCAGATGCCAGGAAGCTAGTGTTACAGACAGTTGTGAAGTACCCAATGTGGATGCTAGAAACCAAACACTGGCTCTGCGGAAACAGTATGAACTCCAAATCAATCACTGAGCCATTTCTCCAGCCCCAACAGAAATGTTTTATGACTCAGTTATGATAATGACTACTGTTATAATTAGTATTAATATGCATGTATATGTAACTGTGTGAGTGTGGGACATGTACGTGCAGGTACTTATGGAGGGGAGAAGACCTTGCTAGATTCTCTGGAGGGGGTCCTAAGACCCCCAAGGTGGACGCTGAGAAGTGACTCAGGTTCTCTGCAAGAGCAAGAAGTGCCTCTAACTGCTGAATCATCTCTCTGGCGGCTGGGGTGCTTTTGTACTCCATAAATTTCCTCAAAAATTAACAAAATTTAAAGCTTATTCTAATTTATTTTTTAAGAAAATACAAGTTTCCTGGGTCATAAAGATGGCACAGAGGATAAAGGCACTTCCTGTTAAGCCCGATGACCTGAGTTCAAGCCCCAGAAGCCACAGGCAGAAGCAGAAAACTGACTCCTACATGTCCTCTGCCCTTCACGTGGAACCTCCATGCACAGGAGCATGCAGGTGTGTGTTTATGGGCAAACAATACCCAACTCAGAAGCAGCTTTATGAGACAGACATACACAAATAAATAGGCAGATTCAAGTAATCCAGCTTTATAAGAGGAATCTGCATAAACAACCCAAGAGTTCTAACTGGCAGATCAAGGTACGTACTTGAAAGATGGGCTCTGACAGCCCAAGCAGCACCCTCTGTGCATTTGTGGAACCCAGGAATCGATGTACAAGGGAAGACCAGCCCAGGGAAAACCGAAACACAATGTCCTCTTGAAAATCCGAACACAGCTTGTGGCAATTGAGATCATAGCTGAGGTCAAACTTTTTGCAAGGGATTAATGTATGAAGTTTATTCTGTATACCAGCTGGAAGTAATGGCTTCAAGTTTTCTGGAAAAAAAGATTATATTTATTTTTAATGCAATGTATTATGTAATGTCTTGCCTTCCAAGCAATGCACCCAAATTAAAATAACCCTTTATTAGAAAAGTGGGAAGAGAGGGGAAGAGGGAGGAGAGAGGAAGTGGGGGAGGGGCAGGCTACACATGACCCTGGAGATGTGAATATTACCGATGATTTCTTGCTGAGATTGAAGAATGGAGGCATTGACTTCATTGGTACACCGATCAGCCAAATTTCTTCCCATGCCATCTTCTATGTGCTTATTTAATTCCTGTCAACAATGATTATAAATGTGCATGTTATTTTCTCCATAGAAAGTAGGTAGATTTTAATATAGACTGTCCAGATGATCTTTTGGGTGGGTGCTTCACACTAGCTAAGCGCATATGTGACCACTGAGCCCCACCCCAGTCCCTCTCAATGTCACATGTCAGACAGTGTGCACTTATTACCAGAGCATCTGTATACTGACTGCCAAGAATGCACTGAAAGGGCCAAGTTCACTAAACACACCAATAGAGAGCAGAGCAAGAAAGCGGCCTCAAAAGAATGCTCAGCAACTTTAACTTACACTCTTATACACTTTCAGTACACTGGGGGTAGGATGGAACTCAGAACAAAACTCATCAACCAAAACAGAGAGTCGACAAATTTCATCTGTCATTGCACAAGAAACCTGAAAACATTAAAAAACAAAAACAACAAAAACCTCAGAGTTAAACATTAAAGTAATTCATAACCAGCCAGGCTGCAAAACAAGACACCCCCTCAAATAAGCAGACAAGATAAAGATTTTAAAGAATTACCAGTACTCAAAATACAAGGCCAGGGGACATGGATTCAGCTGAGGTGAGAGACAGCACTGTAGTGCTAACACATACTGCAACTGTCAGATATGGCGACAGTGACAGTGCTGTTACCTTGTTTGCCACCTCCTCCGTGACCTCCTTGATCTTCTTCTTAACATCCAGTGTTAAAAGGTTCATCTGGTTTCGGATAAAATCCAGTCTATCGATTTGGTCTTCCCTCTCTTCCATTGAATAAACCCTATTTTATTATGAAAAGCAATTAATACTTGGGGCATGTTAAAGTCCTAAAGCAATTAATTAAGCAAGGTCATTCTTTTATATTTGGAACCATTATTAGCATCACCCCCCCCCCCAGAAATCTTGTATTAAAGTCTGAAAGGACTGCAATTGCATTTAAGTCCTTCAAGTAGATGGCTCAACATAAACAATCTTGACTCTCCAGAATTACCTGCATCCTACGAAACAAACAAGAAACAAAATCGACGACAAACAAACCCCACAAGGCTTCTAACTCTCCACACAACAATTAAAACAGGGACTCACCAACAACTCAGTTGGTAAGCAAGTGGAGCAAACAGAACAGTGGGAAGCCAAGGCTCTCTCTGTTACCTATGCAGTCTACACACGAGTGAGCACAAAAGAGATGGTGTGGCCCACAAAGCCTACCATATCCACTGTCTGACTCCCTGTGGGAGGTCTGTGGACCCCTGCATGACAGGAAAACTAGAACCCCAGAGCTTTTCAAGAAAACTACACAGCACTCACTTTCAGACATTGTTCCTGAATCATATCTTTGTGCACTATTTGGTTCAATGTTGCATGTTATAAAAGGTGAAGTAAGTTGAGTAGACTACACAGGGTGGGAGGTATTCTCAGCAAAAATACAACACTTTCCAAACTTCAATTTTAAGGCCAGTGGTGGAGAGTGTGCAAACAACCAACCAGTTTCAGCAAGGCTTGGTGGGTGCAGCTTGTAATCCCTGTGTTTGGGAGGCTGAGGCATGACAAGTGCCAGAAGTTTTAGGCTAGACTCTATCTCACAAACATTCTTCAGCTTTACCCTATGTTGACTTAACCTTTGATGTTTTCTATACTTCCTTGAATTGATTAAGCCAGCTACAGTTCCATGAGGCCCGACAGCAATTCATTTGTCATACATATCTAATATCTAACAACATTTTGGTCTTTGTTTCCAAGTGTGTCAAGTTTTATACAAAAAAAAAAAGAAAACAGAAAAAAGAAAAAAAGACATGTAGCCTAAAATGGCCAAACACTTCCCACCTCAGCCTCAGCAGGGCTGGATTATAGGCGTGTCCCATGTCAGGAAGGGTGTGATGGTTCAGTGCCTTCACATCCTATTTCCATGTTTACAGAAGGGCTGTAAGTTCTGAATGTAAACGGAGCATCACCTGGTTTGGGATTCTTCACAGGATTCTGCTTGAAGACCATCTTCCTCTGCCACGAAGACACTCTAAAGCTACTCACACTTTAAAGTCATAATTCATACACAGCCATCCAGGGAAGGTCACACCATCTTCCAATGTTCATTAAAAAACACACAAGCAGGCACAAGTAAAACCACAGAACCGGTCTTGGTGCTAGAGTATCCGCTGCAGCACTGCAAGCCTCAGCCCTGAAGACTGACACGACGACAGTAACTGGGGTCATAGTAAAGGGATGCCTACCTCTTCTCTGCTGCTGCCACGTTTACTGAGTCCAGTATGTTTTTCACAGTGTCTAGTATCTGTTTAGCTCTGATAGTGTGCTGTTCAAACTTTGTTTTCACTGCTGACTGCGAGATACACTCCTGCGAGGGGCCCAAGCCATAACACATTACTGCAATTCCATCCCAACACTTTCAGGAATTCAAACACAAAAACTTGCTGATTTAATTTAAACCAAAACCCAAAGGAGAGACAAAACAAATCAAATGATGAAACACAACTTAAAACTACAAAGGAAGAGCTAAGCAGCAAGTTTATAGTTTGTGCATCTTCACACAGTAATGTGCAGTGGGGTGACTACACAACAAATAATAAATAAATTTATAAACAAACAAACAAATGGCACTCTTGTCAGGGTCATAGAATTACCCATCTGATTTCTAGTCTGCTCATCTTGTTTTAACTGTTTGCTTGCAATATATAATCAAATAAAATCTGAGTTTTAGAATTCTCTGATATTTTACAATTCTTTTTAAGTGACTTAAATAACATGACAAATATCTAAGGTTACTGAACAGAGTACCTAAGGACTACTACATGAGCAGTTCAAATTATTGTTAACCACTTAAGTATTTTAAAATATAGACAGAGAGAAGAACCACATGCAGCTGTCTCAGAGACCATGCGACTGTAGCCCAGTGCACAGGCCTGAAGGACACTCAGCATGACTGTCTCACCTTCAATGTAGCTGCTGTAATTAAATCAGTCAGTGTCTGCTGACAGGAGGACCCTCGCTACCTTCTTCTTCTAGTCTGTTTTGTTCTAGGGTGTGTGTTGTGTGTGTGTGTATTGGTGTTTTGAAGATTGTTTCACTGTGTAGCCCATGTTGGCCTCCAACTCACAGCAATCCTCCTGCCTTGGCTTCCCAAGTGCTATGATTATAGGCAAGAATCACTATTTCTGGGTCTTTGTGTGTGTTTTTTTAAATACAGATTTTTATATATTCTAGGCTCCTATAACTCTGTAACTCAGGCTTGCCCTAAAATTAAATGTCAGGCATGTGTCTCTTTATCCAGCTCTGCATTTTGTTTCTTTTAAAGTAGAATATGTCAGAATGTATCACACATATCACACATATTCATAGACACATCTGATTCATAAAATTTTGTTTCCTTTTTTGAAGATTTATTTATTTTATGTATATGAGTACACTGTAGCTGTCTTCAGACACACCAGAAGAGGGTATCAGATATCATTACAGATGGTTGTGAGCCACCATGTGGTTGCTAGGAATTGAACTCAGGACCTCTGGAAGAGCAGCCAATGCTCTTAACCACTGAGCCATTTTGCCAGACCTCAATTTTTAATATGTGTAATATGTCAGACAATTTTTAAAAATTTTCATCATCAAAAGTTAACAAAATTGTTACAAAAAGCCTCATTTAAATTTTATCTCCAAGAAAGTAAAATTCTGCACTGATATAACCTTTGAAAACTCTACTTAGAAAAAAGACTACATGGTCTTTGAAAAATGCAAGAAATACTATCCCACATGGCAGCAGCAAGTACAACTCTCTTACAAGAAATGTTTTTGGGGTTTTTTAAAGAATTATTTATTTGGGCTGGTGAGATGGCTCAGTGGTTAGGAGCACCGGACTGCTCTTCCAAAGGTCCGGAGTTCAAATCCCAGCAACCACATGGTGGCTCACAACCATCCGTAACAAGATTGACTCCCTCTTCTGGAGTGTCTGAAGACAGCTATAGTGTGCTTACATATAATAAATAAATAAATCTTTAAAAAAATTATTTATTTATTTAACGTGTAAGAGTACAGTGTAGCTGTCTTCAGACATGCCAGAAGAGGGCATCAGATCCCATTACAAATGGTTGTGAGCCACCATGTGGTTGCTGGGATTCGAACTCAGAACCTCTGGAAGAGCAATCTGTGTTCTTAACCACTGAGCCATCTCTCCAGCCAGGAAATGTTCTTCTATGGCATTTTTTTTTTTTTAAATTTGGGTCATAAAATCCTCTAGTGCTATGAATCCATCTTTTTTAATATGTATGCTTAATATATATGTATTCTAAACATGTATATGTACATACTTAGCTAAGACAATTTGTGGTAATTACTTCTCGAAGCACACTACTGTGCCTCTGTGAGATAAGCAGCTTTCAAGCTTCTTGAAAAGAGTATTTATTCAACGCTCCCGTTCTGAGCTCACACCGAACTCACCTGTGCGGTGCGCTCCATGTTCGCTGGATGTACTAGTCACAACACGTCTAAAAACTACCTATATGTCACTCAGAGACAGCCTATCATCTTGTGCTGTGTGGCTCTTCCTTCAATGTGTGAAGAAAACAGAGCAACTGCTTTCTTTAGGCCAAGGACATGAGAGTCCTTTAGTCCTTCAGTTCACAGCTTGTAATGAAGGCCCAAGTGTTCCCCGGCTCAGCTAGCTGTGCGTTGCCTCAGGAATCTCTCCTAAGCATCCCTCACTCTCACTAAACTTCCTCTGACAACCAAGTGGTCCTGGTCCTGTTCTGTGAGTCTAAAGCAAGGACTCTGCACACATCCTTCCTTAGAGCCTCTAACCACTACGCAGCTGGAAGCAACTCACTCAGAAGCTACTGATTTTAAATGATTAAACTCAGCTTTGACTTTTCCTTTAAGTGACTGCCTGTAAATGTGCCAAACCAATTTTCACAAAATTATAACAAAAGCATAAAAGTAATTTTAAGAGAAAAAAAATGAACAGAAATGTTCCTCGATGAAGCAGATCTAGATGTCAGCAATGAAGACCCAGCGCACAGAAGACAGCACAGTGTTAGAGCTGGACTAGACGGAGTGAAGAGGCCTGCAGCTGAGCTGCCAGGCCCAGGAGGCACTGTCTCAGGTCAGCAGCGGCGAGCAAGTACAATCCAGAGGAAGCCCTAACGCTCCTGAATGCACACGCTCTCCCACGAGTGTGCAAGTAACACTCTGCAGTTACTTTATCAGGAACTCTGTCATTTTGCAAGAGGTTAAAAAACACTGACCAACTTCTCAATTCTATCTTGTTAGAATATCCCATAGACTTTCACATGTAAAAACTGAGAACCAAATAAAAAGCACAGATCAATTATTTTCTGATTTCTTATTAACATCTAAAGAAGTCAGTTTATTAATACAATTACAAACATTCAAGAATACTATTTTAGTATGTTTTAAAAGTGTAAGAGAGAGGATAAACTTAACTCTTATCTAGATGCACCATAAAATAGTGTAGATATGCACTATTTTTATACATATATGCACACACACAATTTGTTTGTTTAAAGAAACAGTCTCACTGTTTCTCACTAAATTGTCCAGGATATCCCTGAAACTCTGGGTTCAACCAGTCTTCTGGCTTAGCCTCCCCAGTAGCTCAGACTATAGCTATGAACTTAGCTCTCTTCTTGTCTATTAAAGGTCAAACCTCTAGGATCTCACTACCAAACACCAGGCTCAGAGTCACACCTGTGTCTCCAGTACTTTGAAGGCTATGGTGGCAGGATTATTCACACTCAGGAGTTCAAGGCCATCTTAACATAGAGACCTTGACCCAAAATAAAAAACAAAACATCAACACTTGTTTTAAAAAGGGGGACATTCAAGGCCAGCCAGGGCTACAGAGGAAACCCTGTCTCGGAAGGGAAGGGAAGGGGAGGGGAGGGGAGGGGAGGGGAGGGGAGGGGAGGGGAGGGGAGGGAAGGGAAGGGAAGGGAAGGGGAAAGGTGGAGGGGGAATACTTCCCCCCTTACATATCAAACCCCATGAAGACTAGGCGATGGTGACATGCCTGTGCAAAGAGTATGCCTCACAACAAGACCACTCACATGCACATTTAAAAGGTGAAACCTTTACTCCAGTTGGCTTTCAAGCCTTGTTTAACTCAATAGTCGGTATGTTAAAAATACTGAGCTCCTGAATCAAATTAATCCCATGGCAAAGATCAAACTAATTATGGTGATGTAGAAATGGGGCTAGCTTTGGCAGCTAAGAGCACACACTGCTCTGCACAGGATCCAGATGGGATTCCCAGCACACATGTCAGATGGCTCAGAAGCGCCCGCCCGCCTGTAACTTCAGCTTCAGGGAGATCTCACACCTCTATCTACTTTGGAAACCTGTAATAACATACCTACTCACCACCGATTAAAAATAAATCTTAAAAAAATTATTAAAAGATGGCGGAATACTTTAGGCATGGTGGCACACACCTATAATCTCAGCACTTGGTAGTCATTGAGAACTCTGAGTTAGAGGGCAGTCTACCCTACTTATTAGCAAGAGTTCTAGAACAGCCTGAGCTATATAACAAGACTCCAACAGCAGCAACAACAACAAAAAAAGTCTATCAAGATGGCTTAGCAGGTAAAAGCGCTTGACATACAAACCTAACAACCCTGTAAACCTACAGTGGAAATAAAAAACAAATTCTGGAAAGTTGTCCTCTGATTGTCACATATACCTGCACTCACAGATAGTCAACACACACATACACAAACGGGGGTGGGGTGGGGGGGAGGAGAGGGAAATGAAGGGAGGGAGGGAGAGAAGGAGAGGCAAAGAGGGAGGGAGGGAGGGAAGGAGGGAGGGAGGGAGGGAGGGAGGGAGAGAGGGAGGAAGGGAGGTCAATACTAATAAAACAACCTTTTAAACTGGGGGTGGAGCTCAGTGTTAGAACCACTGCCTAGCACAGCACTACAAATTATGTGTATGTGTGTGTGTGCACATGTACAGATTTATGGATATTCCTAAATCAAACTGTGTATCACACTTTGAGAGCTTTGCATATATACACATACATACACACAGACTCTTGGGCCAACCTTAGGTCAATCAGAACATCTTCTGTGGGAAGATCAGGAGCCTGTGTTTTTCAAGGTGCCCTGCCCCAAATTCTGCTCATCAGCTAGGTTTGGGACCCAGTGCTCTACAATACAAGATCTGTGCTTTTCAGTCCCATCTCTTGCAGAAGACACTTTAGGAAATCAAGATGTGTACCATGAGCACTGCTGTAGAGCAGAACAGCCTTTGACTGTCTGATAAAAGAAAGCAACATGTACTTGGAGGGGACGCCTGGAATAACTCTCTCTATCCCACACTGATAAGGTCAGGTTCACAGATTTTTTTCAGCAAAAGGGGAAGAGAGGCTAGGACTCGGGTCACACCTTTAATCCCAGCACCCAGTAGGCAGAGCAGTGGATCTGTGTTTAAGAGCAGCATGGTCTACAAAGTGAGATCCAGAACAACCAGGGCTGCACAGAAACCCGGCTCAGGAAAATGAAATATAAACAAACAAAGCAAACTGAGCAAGCCATGGGGAGCAAGCCAGTAAGCAGAGCTTCTCTGTGGTCTCTGCTTCAGCCCCTGCCTCCTCTGGGTTCCTAGTTTGAGTTCCTGCCCTGACTTCTGTCAGTGATAGAGTCTGATCTGAGAGCTGTAAAATGAGAAGTCTTTCCAGTTTGCTTTTGCACGTGGTTTTAGCAGTCATAGAAAGCCCATGACTCCCTTTCTGCTCAGTGCTGCACATACATCAGTCCCTTCCACACTGTGGTGCTTTCCTACTAAACTCCTGAAGCACCAGAGCCGCATCAGAATTACTTTTATATTCATACACTTGTTCAAAACATGTGGCACAAAATGAGAATTAGCAAGTGGCAGTACAGTGTAGAAATACGAGACAATCTTGTCAAAGGGTGTTCTCAATGTTCTTTCTTCTTTGGTACAACGCTTTTCATGGAGACAGTGAACAGGCCTCACTTTGCCCCCCACCTCCCGAGTCAGGGTTTCTCTGTGTAGCCCTAGTTGTCTTGGAACAAGACCAGGCTGGCCTTGAACTCAAGAGATGCCTGCCTTTGCTGGGATTAAAGCCCTTCAGAGCACTGATGGACAACCATCATCTGTTCCAACAGCAATTACTGTTTGCTCTTGCTTCACATGTATGAATACAAGGAATACCATTCATTGCACAAATCATGCAATACTAGACTGCTTTCTCATTTATAAACATAAAAGCAAAACACAGCTTTCCCAATTCTTACAGGTCGTCCTTTCTGCAGGGGCTTCTTCAAATCTTTCTTGTTTCACTTGCTGTTGTCAGGACTACACTTAATAACAGCAGAGGTTATTGATAAAGGCAGACAATGAAGATTATAGTACTCTCTGACCCATGCCATTTATAAGCCAGTGGTAATTAAATTCCTACCTCAAAAGTTTGTTCAAAATTTTGAAACTCCTGTAATCTTGCTTGAAATCCTTCTGCAAGTGCCCCACCTGTAACACAGGGGGGAAAAAAAAAATCAGATTTTACCTTGGTTCGCTTTTGTGAGACAAGATCTCACTATGCAGCCCATGCTACCTTGAGTGATCATCCCTGCCTTTGGGAAAGATTTTTTTTTTGATCTAGTATAATAGATTTCCTTTACCCATGACACAGATGTTCCAAAATCCCTATGGCTACTGGAAATGGCAGAATATAAACCCTGTATTATACTATGTGTATTGGTTTGGTTGCCTTCTATTGCTGTGATAAAACACCATAATCAAACCCAATAGCATGGGGGATAAATCTAGCTTACTTGTTCCAATCACATGCATCATAAAGTTTAGTTAGGGCAGGAACTCAAGGCAGGAATCAAAGCAGATGCCATTGAAGACAGCTGTTGTCTGGCTCTCCACAGCTTGCTCAACTGGCTTTCTTGTACTACCCAGGTCCACTCACCTGCCCAGGGATGGCACAACCCACATCAATCACTAGTCAAGAAAATGTACCAGAGACATGCTCACATGTCAATCTGATAGAGGCATTGCTTCAATTGAATTTTCCTCTTCGCAAATCAGCTTGTGCCAAACTGACAGAAATCTAACCAGGACACTATGTTTATCTTCTATATACACACACACATAGTTTATGTTCTTTTCATTTTATGCACTGAGTCCATCTCTTTTGAAGGTAAAGGTGTACTGACATATTAGCTCCAATTTCTTTTTGTATCTTTGTAGTTTTACAGATTTGTTCTTATTATAGAATCTAACAAACTTTACTAAGTCAAGCATTTCACCTAAAGGAAGTACTTTGTAGCCTGCACTGGATGTGACTAAACTGCCTGCACCAGTAGACACTCTCCATTAGGACCATTCTTCAGTACAGTAAGGGTTCTTGTTCAATACAGCCATGCAATAACATGCTGGCTGATAAGTCAGCTAGGCACTGTTTGAATAGACTGAACAAAAAGCAGCCTCCTGTTACCTGGGGCAATGAGAGAGCTCATCACACTACTCATAACTACATGATCTAACACTTGCCATATAATAACACTGCACACAGTTGAGCATAGGTTACTGAAGCTACAGGTAAGCAGGGACAAGATAAGATTTTCAGCACGCTATTGCTCTGCTATAATCTATGTTTACATGTAAGAAGGAAATGATCATTACTACATACCACCTTCTGGCATCCCCTGAGCTTTATGCTTTCTGGAGTTGAGAACTTCCTTGGCTGAAACAAAAAAGATCCGATTCCGAGCTTCCGACGGACTTACAACCTTGAGCTCTTCTACTAAGAAGTGAAGACATCTCTCCATGTGCTGTCTGCGCACCTGCAAGAAGCATGGGAATTTTGGGAATTTTAACAACTTAAACAAAAGATAAAAAATAATAACCATGGGTCAGCCATGGGTCTATACTACAGTATATAGTAAATAGTGACTATGCTGCTTCCCAATGAGAAATGTCTGCTACAGGCTTGGGAATTTAAACACTTGGTATGCAGTTGGTGGCACTGTTCAGAAAGGCTTAGGAGGTTTGGCCTTGCCAGACCACGTGTCATGGGGTGGGCTTTGAGAACTCAAGGTCTCGCCCCATTCCTAGTTTGTTTTCTCTGCTTCATGCCTGAGCCCTCAGCTTCTTCTCCAGCTGCCATGCCTGCAGCCATGACAGACCTTTATCCCTCTGGAATCAGAAGCACAAATAAACTTTCTTGCATAAACTGCTGTGATAATATTCATACAGTGATACATATTAATTGTTCCCATATATGTATTAAATGCGGGAAATGTCAATAAATGAAGTCTGATCCTTGATGGCAGAAAAATCTCTGCTTAATAATCTTCCTTTTGAACATCAAATACTACATCCAAGCACTATAAAACATCACAAACAAGTATTAATACCTAGCTAATTGAATGGGAAAAGTGAATTTTATATTAAGGGTATAATATGCATATGCATAATTATTTTACAAACTTTCTTCAGTGGGGCTGTTAATATCTTTAAAATCAGGAAGTAGGTGCTACAATAAGAATGTGAAACAAAGCCATTATCTTCATTTTAGATCAAAACTTAGTCTATTTTTCTTAAGAACATGAAAACTGGGACTAGAGAAATGGCTCAACATTTAAGAACCTCATTGCTTTTACAACTATAACAAGTAGCTCACAACCACCAGTGCCTCTAGCTCCAGGGGATCCACTGCCCTCTTCTGGCCTCTTTGGGTACCCATATCAATGTACACAGACCTCACACACAGATAGGTTCATAAATATACAGAAAGAAAGCCAACTATTGTGTCAAAAGCTTGTAATCCCAATTAATCTACTTGGGGGGTAGAAGCATGAGTTCAAGGTCTATCTTTGGCTATAAAATGAGTTCAAGGTTCCTTCCGGTCGGTAGAAGCATGAGTTCAAGGTCTATCTTTGGCTATAAAATGAGTTCAAGGTTCCTTCCGGTCGGCGCCAACACCGGGCCACCTTGAGTCCGAACTCGGTGGGCAGTCCCACGGTCTCCAGAGGACTCTCCACCCCACAGGTGCCCTAGCATGCCCCAGATCACTAGTGAGTGGAACACCACATCTGCTCCAATAGAACTGGGGGGTGTGCAGGCTGGCGAGATGGCTCAGTGGTTAAGAGCACCGACTGTTCTTCCAAAGGTCCCGAGTTCAAATCCCAAGCAACCACATGGTGGCTCACAACCATCTGTAACGAAATCTGATGCCCTCTCCTGGAGTATCTGAGGAGTATCTGAGGACAGCTACAGTGTACTTACATATAATAAATAAATAAATCTTAAAAAAAAAAAAAAAAAAAAGAACTGGGGGTGCCTGGGGTCAGCTGGAGCACAGACAAAGGAACCCCACCAGATCAGTGGCTCAAGTACCTTCAGGTCAGCGCTGGTCTACCTTAGTTGAGAACTCTGCGGACAGCCCCACAGTCCCCAGAGGAGGTACCACTTCCAGGCGGTCTAACATGCCCAGGATCGCAGAATCCCAGGATCCCAGGATCTCAGGAGCTTGGTCACACCTGGATCTCAGGATCTCAGAAGAAGCTTGACTGCCAAGAACTCTGACACACCCAGAATCTCAGCATCACAGGGTCCCAGAATCAAAGAATCACAAAGAAACCTGGACTCTGAGAAGTTCTGACTCAACTGGGAATACAGGAAGAACAGGCTACAATCAGTTATGTCAAGGGCAGGGAGCACTGAAGATAATCAGATGGCGGGAGGCAAACATAAACCTCAGAAGCAACAGAAACAAAGGTTACTTGGTATCATCAGAACCCAACTCTCCCACCATAGTAAGTCCTGGATATACCATCACACCAGAAAAGCAAGACATGGATCTAAAGCCACTCCTCATGATGATGATGGAGGACTATAAGAAGGTCATAAATAACGGGAGAACACATCCAAACAGGTAAAAGAATTGAACAAAACCATCCAGGATCTAAAAATGGAAGTAGAAACAATAAAGAAATCACAAAAGGAGACACCTCTGGACATAGAAAATCTAGGAAAGAAGTCAGGAGCCATAGATGCAAGCATAACAAACAGAATACAAGAGATAGAAGAGAGAATCTCAGGTGCAGAAGATGCCATAGAAAACATTGACACAACAATCAAAATGTGAAATGCAAAAAGATACTAACCCAAAACATCCAGGACACAATGAAAAGACCAAATCTAGACAAGAATGAAGATTTCCAACTTAAAGGGCCAGTAAATATCTTCAACAAAATTATAGAAGAAAACTTCCCCAACCTAAAGAAAGAGATGCCCATGAACATACAAGAAGCCTACAGAACTCCAAATCTTTTCTGATTTGGATCAGAATTATGGTTTCAATTTGGACCAATATTATGTTTCCTTCCGTCGCATAATAATCAAAACACCAAATGCACAAAACATAGAAGAATATTAAAAGCAGTAAGGGAAAAAGGTCAAGTAACATGTAAAGGCAGACCTATCAGAATTACACCAGACTTCTCACCAGAAACTATGAAAACCAGAAGATCCTGGGAAGATGTCCATACAGACCCTAAGAGAACACAAATGCCAGCCCAGGCTACAATACCCAACAAAACTCTCAATTACCATAGAGAAACCAAGAAACCAAGGTATTCAATGACAAAATCAAATTTACACAGTATCTTTCTACAAATCCAGCCCCTCAAAGGATAATAAAGGGAAAACTCCAACACAAAGAGGGAAACTACACTCTAGCAAGAAAGTACTTTCAACAAGCCTAAAAGAAGATAGCCACATGAACAAAATTCCAACTCTAACAAAAAAAAGTAACAGGAAGCAATGACTTTTCTTTAATATCTCTTAATATCAATGGACTCAATTCCCTAATAAAAAGACATAGACTAAACAGACTGGTTACATAAACAGGACCCAACATTTTGCTGCATACAGGAAACCCACCTCAGTGACAAAGTCAGACACTACCTCAGAGTGAAAGGCTAGAAAACAATTTTCCAAGCAATTTTCCAAAGAAACAAGCTGGAGTAGCCATTCTAATATCGAATAAAATCAACTTTCAACCAAAAGTTATCAAAAAGGATAAGGAAAGACACTTCATACTCATCGAAGAACTCTCAATTCTGAACATGTATGCTCCAAATGCAAGGGCAGCCACATTCATTAAAGAAACTTTAGTAAAGCTCAAAACACACAATGCACCTCACACAATAATAGTGGGAGACTTCAACACCCCACTCTCATCAATGGATGGACAGATCCTAGAAACAGAAACTAAACAGAGACACAGTGAAACTAACAGAAGTTAAGAAACAAATGGATTTAACAGATATCTACAGAACATTTCAACCTAAAACAAAAGGATATACACTTTTCTCAGCACCTCATGGTACCTTCTCCAAAACTGACCATATAATTGGTCACAAAACAGGCCTCAACAGATACAAAAATATTGAAATAATCCCATTGACACTGTCAATAAGGCAAAATGGCAACCAACAGATTGGGAAAAGACCTTTACTAATCCTAAATCCGATACGAGGGCTAATATCCAATATATACAAAGAACTCAATAAGTTAGACTCCAGAAAACCAAATAACCCTATTAAAAAATGGGGTACAGAGCTAAACAAAGTATTCTCAACTGAGGAATACCGAAGGGCCGAGAAACACCTAAAAAAAAATGTTCAACATCCTTAATCATCAGGGAAATGCAAATCAGAACAACCCTGAGATTCCACATCACACCAGTCAGAATGGCAAGATCAAAAACTCAGGTGACAGCAGATGCTGGCGAGGATATGGAGAAAGAGGAACACTCCTCCATTGTTGGTGGAATTGCAAGCTGGTACAACCACTCTGGAAATCAGTTTGGCAGTTCCTCAGAAAATTGGACATAATACTACCAGAGGATCCAGCAATACCTCTCCTGGGCATATATCCAGAAGATGTTCCAACTGGTAAGAAGGACACATGCTCCACTATGTTCATAGCAGCCCTATTTATAATAGCCAGAAGCTGGAAAGAACCCAGATGTCCCTCAACAGAGGAATGGATACAGAAATTATGGTACATTTACACAATGGAGTACTACTCAGCTATTAAAAACAATGAATTTATGAAATTCGTAGGCAAATGGATGCATCTGGAAGATATCCTGAGTGAGGTAACCCAATCACAAAAGAACACACATGATATGCACTCACTGATAAGTGGATATTAGCCCAGAAGCTCAGAATATCCAAAATACAATTTACAAAACACACATGAAACTCAAGAAGAAGGAAGAGCAAAGTGTGGATACTTCGTTCCTTCTTATAAGGGGAAACAAAATACCCAAGGAAGGAGTTACAGAGACAAACCTTGGAGCAGAGACTGAAGGCATGAACATCCAGAAACTGCCCCACCTGGGAATCCATCTTATAAACAACCACCAAACCCAGACACTATTGCAGATGCCAACAAGAGCCTGCTGACAGGAGATTGATATAGCTGTCTCCTGGGAGGCTCTGCCAGTGCCTGACTAATACAGAAGTGGATGCTCACAGTCATCCATTGAAGCACAGGGTCTCCAATGAAGGAGCTAGAGAAAGTACACAAGGAGCTGAAGGAGTTTGCAGCCCCATAGGAGGAACAACAATATGAACTAACCAGTACCCCCCAGAGCTCCCTGGGACTAAACCAGCAATCAAAGAAAACACACAGAGTGATTCACGGCTCCAGCTGCATATGTAGCAGAGGATGGCCTAGTCGGTCATCAATGGGAGGAGAGGCCCTTGGTCCTGTGAAGGTTATATGCCCCAATGTAGGGGAATGCCAGGGCCAGTAAGTGGAAGTGGGTAGGTTGGGGAGCAGGGGGAGGGGGAAGAGGATGGGGATTTTCAGAGGGGAAACTAGAAAAGGGGATAATATTTGAAATGTAAATAAAATATCTAATTTTTAAAAAGTGAGTTCAAAGCTAGCCTGAAATATTAAAAATCCCTGTTAGACGGAGAAAGACCAGGTTGATGATGCAACTACTTAGTGCTTACCTCACATGCACGAAGCCCTGAATTTAGTCTCCAGTATCAGAAAAAAATACAAAAAAAAAAAAAAAATTACAAAACCAAAAAACAACCAAAAAGAATCTTTAACAACAAAAAAGCAGGCAGTGTGTAGCACACCTTTAATTCCAGCACCCTGGAGGCAGAGGCAGGCATATCTCTGAGTTTAAGGCCAGCCTGGTCTACAGAATGACTTCCAGGACAGCCAGGGGTACACACAGAAACTCTGTCTTTAAAAACAAATACAGAGGCAGAGGCAGGTGGATTTCTGAGTTCGAGGCCAGCCTGGTCTACAAAGTGAGTTCCAGGACAGCCAAGGCTATACAGAGAAACCCTGTCTCGAAAAACCAAAAACCCAAAAACAACAACAACAACAAAAACAAATACAAAACAATCAAAAAACTTTCAAAGGAACATGGAAACTGGGGCTACAACATAGTTCAGTTAGTAGATGTCTGCTTGGCACACACAAACCCCTGGATTCAATTCCCAGCACCATTAATAAAGTGGGTCTGGTGGCCCATGCAAAGGACCACAGCACTCAGGAGGCTGTAGGAAAGGACAGCTCAGAGTTCAAGGCCAGCTTAGGCAGAGCTAGTGAGCTATTCTGCAAAGATGTCCTAATTCTGCAGTTCCTTTAAAGAGCAATGGAACAGGGGCTGAGGGCTCAGCACTTAAGAACACTGGCTGCTCCTCCAGAGTACCTGGAATCAATTCAAAGGAACCACATGATGGCCCAGACCTGTCTGTAACTACAGTTCCAGGGCTTCTGACACCCGCACACAGACATACACGCAAGCAAGTGAAGCGGGGGGGGGGGGGGGGGGGGGGCAATGTTTCATGTTTATAAAGCACACAACTAAAATCAGAAAAATACCAAAGAAAATTAAATACATACTACTTATATATTGTGAAGGTTACTATTAACAAAACAGAGAACTTGTAGATTAGTATTCTGTGAGGGTGTTTCTAGGGAAAGTGGGAAGTCAGCAAGACCAGGCCTGCTCATTTCCCATGCTCCCTGTTCCAGGCCACCTTGTGGTGAGCTGCTCTTTCTATGATTCACACTCTTACCACCAACTGGAGCCTCTGAAACCATGAGTCTCAACTATGTTGTAATAATAACAAAAAAAAATTGACTAATACATATATCAAATGCCTTTGGGTATATTGTTTTGTTTTGTTTAGAGATAGAATCTCACTACATAGACTTGGCTAGCCTGAAACTCACTTATTTGAGCAGGCAAGCCTTAAACTCAGAGATCTAACTCCCTATGTCTTAGAGCAGTATTTTTCATTCTTTGGGTCATGACCCCTTTGGAGTCACATGTCAGATACCCTGCGTATCAGACATTTACATTATGATTCATAACAGTAGCAAAATTATACTTATGAAGTAGCAACAAAATGGTTTTATGGTTGGGGGTCACCACAACATGAGGAACTGTATTAAAAAGGGTCACAGGATTCGGAAGGTTGCGAACCACTATTCGATCGATCGATGTGTTGGGATTAAAATGCATGCACCATCATACCCAGCTCTTAAATGCCAGACCTTTCTAAAGTGAGTGGAAGACATAGGCTCAGTATGTAAGAGACCCTAGGTTCAAGCCCCTGCAGCACCTAAACCAGGTGGCACTTACCCGTGACCTCAGCACTACGGAGGACACACAGGAGGATGAAAGGTTAAAGGCAAACCTCAGTGAGACAAAACACTCCACATCAAAAGCAAAGCAAGAAACCAAAACAGAAAGAGGGCAAAGGCCCTGAGGAGCTCTGGGTGTCAGGTGTGCTCAGCTGCTCTACCTGCATTCTAAGGCAGGTGTGTGAAACTGGTGTTATGATGCAGGTAGGCATGTTTCTGTTACATATTTTATACTTTGATAAAAAGTTAGACATAGTGCTAGAGAGATGACTAAGAATACAGCTGCTCTGCCAGAAGTCCTGAGTCCAATGCCCAGCAGCCACACAATAGCTGACAACTGTCTCACAACTCTAGTTCCACCAACGTCCTACTCTAGTCTCCCCTGGCATCAACCATGCAAGCAGTGCATACACGGAAGCAAAATATGCACATATGAAAAAGAAGTTTCAAGTTCTGTGACAAGTAGAAGCTTAGTACTTCAGATGCCTATAACAGACCCCTAGAAGTTTTCTAAAACCAACTCATTTTTTTTCTTTTCATTTTTTCAGTCCTGTATAGCTCAGGCCAGCCTTAAACTACTGCTGACTCCACAGCTCATGTTGGTTTTGAACTCGTGATCCTTTTGCTTACACCTAGAGTCTGGGATTAGAGTGTGTATCATGAGACACAGCTATATTCATATTATCTTCACAGTCAGAGACTCACTGCTCAAGACACTCTCTGAGGTCTACTGTTCTCGCAGACAACAGTGTACATGAGTGCAGTTCAAAGGGACAAACTCACATCATCCATGTACTCCGGCTCCGAGGCAGAAGCATCCCAACGGTTATTCAGGATAAAAATGTTGGGCTTGGAGAGCCGCTCGTTCACCTTATGGAAAAAATGTTTCTCCTGAAAAATACCAAAACAACATTTTCAACAATATTTCTATATTCATGTATACTGGACCATTTGAAGCACAGTGATTAAAGACCCCTGAGAACTCTTACCTTTCCCTCTGAAATCAAAACATAAAAGAGCAGGCCTTCCTGCTCTTGCCAGGCTCTCTTGAAATTCAACTAATACTTATCAATCTGTATGTCTAGACATAAAAACGACTGTTTGATAATAACCCCAAGTGCTCCACGTTACTTCCAATCATTTTTAAGGGTTAGCTAAGTTACTGGTTGTGGTAGGGGAACACCATTAGTCCAAGGTAGACACAAGCAGCTCTCTCTGTGAGTTTAAGGCTGTTCTACACAGTTAGCTTCAGACAAGCCAGAGCTACATAGTGAGACCCTGTCTCAACAATAACAAAAGCTAGGTTAGTAATTAGCAATGTAAGATATCTGTGCAAACTCTAGTAACGGAGCAAATATTCTATGGGCCTCTAGGCCTTTTGGCTAAGTCCATGTGAAGTACATTATATAAACACTGTGAAGTACGCATCAGTCTACTCAGGGCAAAGACAGAACACAGCTAGCTGAAATAAGTAACATTCCATGAAGGAAGCAACTGGTGATAATGATGGGCTTCAGTTCTCACACAGCCCAAGCCTGCCCTGAGCCCACTACGTAGCAAAGATGACCTTGAATATCTTCTATCTCCAAGTATTGAGATTACAGACATGTGACTACACTCAGCTTTCTATGGATTTCTGAAAGGGGAGGAGTTCAGCAGTAGACAAACTGCATGTACAAAGTAGCATCAACAGGACAGGGGTGTGGCTCAGAGGCAATGCCCGTCTCACACATGCACAGCTGAGTTTGATTCCTAACAGCAGCGAAAAAACAAATGAGAACAGTATAAGTAGAGGCTCCAAAGTCAGAATGAGGCTGAGAAGTCTGCTAAAGGAGAGCCCTGAGGGCGTGAAGTCCTCAGTGTGTGCTGTTTGACACAGGCCTCAGACACAGAGGAAATTGGGAAAGTCTCCTCCAGGCCAGGCTCAGGAAAACAAGGCCTTTCTATGGTCCACGTGGGGATGCTGACACTGTGTGCGGAAATGCCCACCATAGCTTTCTCCCTCCAGATATTTACAACATGAAGACCGCTTCCCTACTGAGACTGTTCCTACTAAACCTGTCTCCTTGTTGAGCTATATCTAACTGTGCCCCCTTATCTACCTACAATAACCCATTTCCTTATTCAGTTGTATACAATAACCCCTCCTCTGTATTGCACATATATAATAAACACACTGAGAACCCAGGGGGCTGTGGTTTCTATCAGAAAACCCAGCCCTCCCAATTCCAGCCTTTCCATGTTTTCATCTGTTTGCCTGTTCTTCATTCCATAGCCCTAGTCAGATCCTAGTCAGATCCATCCCTAGTCAGTATGAAAGGCCTTGATTTAGCCATCGCCCAAATGATGGCAGTCCTCTATAATATCTCAAACACTTGGGCAGTTTTTCATAGAACGAGGTTACAAGCACTACCAGAATTACAACAGAAGCCTGGTGTTTATAATAGTAAGACCCTAAAAACAAAGCAGGCCTCACTGGTGACACCTTAGTTACACTGGTGCTCAGTCACTCATACACTTTTGGCAAATATTTTTTTTTCTTTTTTTTTTTAAGATTTATTTATTATTATACATAGGTACAGTGCAGCTGACTTCAGACACACCAGAAGAGGGTGGCAGATCTCATTACGGGTGGTTGTGGGCCACCATGTGGTTGCTGGGATTTGAACTCAGGACCTTTGAAAGAGCAGTCACTGCTCTTAACCACTGAGCCATGTCGCCAGCCCCAAATAACAATTTTTAGTAGCATGTTACTGCTATTAAATACATTTGCCTATTAGATATCTAAACTCTGATATTTATTTGGAATGAATCTGGTCATTCTGGATAAAGAACCTTCCTCAGGGTAAACACAGATAAGTTGAAATCTACAGTGCATCAAGCTGGGAAAGAATGGGAACTTGAAGAGAAAAGGTCTGCCTGATGCATGACAGAGAGGCAAGAGAATGGATGACTTAGATTTTATTAAGACTGGTAAGTAAACACCTTAACAACCTTAGTACCTGTGCTCTTCCAGGCAAACATACACAGGGTGAGTGTCAGTATCACACTTGTATCTCCTTAAACCCACAAACATTTCCTAGAAGCTAAATCCATTAAGCCCCAGATTGCTCCTGAAAGCAGTAAACACTGTAGCAGGCCAGAAGCAGCCCTCTGGTTCTGGGAAGCACAGGCTTGCCTCAGTCTCTTCCTAGTTCATCACCTGACTATCCCTCACTTCACAGAACTAAAGTGGACATCACCCAAGCACAGCAAGAGTAAATCCTACCGTGTTCATCAGTGTTGATTCCGAGTTTGCAACCAAAACAAAGACATCAGCATCAAGGCAGAACTTATCAATCCAGATATCCAGCTCTGTGGTGACATCTGTACCTGGGCTAATGGAAAGGAAGCAAACACTGCGTCATACAATGCTTGTTAAAAAACAAAATTTGGGTTACAGATATAAAAACACAATAAAAAAAAAACTCTATCATTTGAAGTCTCAAAGGCAGAAATTTTCTTAGTTATCAAGCTGATGTCTAGAAAATTTTAATTTGACAAAATGAGCAACATAAATTAATACTTCAATCTTTCACATTTTGATTCCTGAAGCTAGGAAAAAAGTACCAATGATAAAAACAGTTGAGGCAAATAGCAATGAATTGTTCCAATCAGCTAAATTCAGTACACGTTTAGAGATGAAATTTGGAAACATACCTTAAGAAACAAAACACCAAAAACAACAACATAACATAACAACAAAACCATCTGAGGGCAGGCATGGTGATGCACACCTTTAATTCCAGCACTCAGGAAGCAAAGACAGATAGATCTCTGTGAGTTCAAGACCACCTTGATGTATATAGTGAGTTTCAGGACAACAAGCAGAGCTATACAGAAACCCTGTCTCAAAAAAAAAAAAAAAAAAAAAACCCACACCAAATAAACAAACAAAAACATCAAAACTGAATGGTTTCCACAAAACATTACATTTAAATGGTTGACTCCTTTGAATACTATAAGGAAAATATTCAATTGATGCACACTACTTTGTCAAATACTGATAAGATGATTTTAAAATACATCATAGGGAGCTGAGGCTGTAGCTCAGGGCATAATAACTGCATAGCAAGCAAAAGGTCCTTCATTCAACCCCAATGCCACAACTAAATAAATTTAAACTACATTAAAAATGTGTACTAATGAAAGCAATGGAGAAATTCCAAAAGCACTCCATTAACTTCAGAAAATGAAATCCTCCTAGATTCCCTAGCTATATGAGAGGGAAGCAGGAGCAGAGGCCTGGGGTCCCCTCCACTTCCTAGCATAGGTGTAGCAAGACGGACTGCCTCCTCAGACTTGCCGTCTCCTCCTCCACCATCTCCTCCTCCTTCTGCTCTTTCTGCTCCTTCTGCTCCTGCTGTCCTCTCTGCAAGACCTTCCCCGCCATGATGAACTAAACCCTTCCTCCCTCAAACTGCTTTCTGTCAAGTATTAGATCGCAGAAGTTTGACAAACAGCACTATTCTATTTAGTAAGCCCAGAGAAAACACAATTCAGATGTAAATTTACCTGTCTACTAAAACCAGGTCATCTCTCAAGAGGGCACATTTTGCTTTGGGCCAAAATACATGCACAAGACAGCCAGCTTTCAAGTCTTTATCCATATGGAGGGCATGGGCCAGCTGATTAACAGTCTAAAGTGAGAAGGAAAGAAAGGATCAATTAAAAATTAAAAGTACTATGTTTTGGCACAACATCTATTTGATTTTAACCCAAACTAGTGCTAGCTGTAGCCCAGGCTGGCCCTGTTCTCACCATTTTATTTCTGTGTCTTCAGTGCTGGGATTTACAGGCGTGTAGCAGTAAGCCCAAATGAACAACAATCACTTTTGCAAAACTGAAAGTTGACCTTCAAATGGTTTGAAATAAAACCACCTGAACAATCTTGAGAAGTATAAGGGAGATATATATATATATATACACACACACATATATATTCACATGTATATGTATATATGTATATATATGTGTGTATATACACACATATATATACATATATATACACACACACATATATATTCACATGTATATGTATATATGTATATATGTGTGTATATACACACATATATATATACATATATATACACACACACATACATATGTCACATTGAAATATATGTGTGTGTGTGTATATATATATATTTAATGTGTAGGGGTATTTGCGTGTGCATATTTATATATCAGTGCACCGTATGTGTGCCTGGTACCCTCAAGATCCAGAAAAGGGCATCAAATACCCTGGAACTGGAGTTACAGATGGCTGTGAGCTGTGAGCGCTCTTTATCACTGGGACATCTTTTTAACCCCCAAGACACTGCGTTTTAAAACAACCAAATGGAAAAAAAATTCTTAGGAAGGTTCCTCATACCAACTGTAAACAAGTAGGGTTTGGGAACATAGACAACAAACAAATAGGACACTAGTAACAGAGCCCAGTGGAACTCCTGATGGGTGCTATTCATAGTAAAGAATGAGTGATGGAGTCTGTTGCTTTTGAAAACTTATATTTTCTGGTTGTTCTAAAATAAAGGTGTACTGCTTAGTTATAACAGGGGAAACTCATTTAGAAGAAATGTTCCTAAAGTCAACTTAAACATCCTCTTAAAGTAAGAGAGGTCAAGTTTTCACTCTCGCCCAGACTGGCCCAAACTCATGACTGTCCTCAGGCTTCAGCCTCTTGCATCTTGAGGTGCTAAGATTATAGTTGTGAAGTACCACACTCAAACCTGTGAGGCAGAACCAAATCGATCTTTCAAGAGAGGAATTTATTTATTTATTTATTTATTTATTGTCTCTTGACAGGCAGCTATTCACAAAAACATTCTTGAAACCCCTATCATTTAAAGCCCAAACCAATCCTATTTTTCAAGCTAAGGTCTCAGGAATATTAACTTATAAGACCAATGTACATATTTAATGTAACTCATACATGTGTTAAATAAACAGCACAAGGGGCTTAAAGCAAAATTAGAAAATAAATTAAGGAAAGGCCACAGCTCACACACCAGCACAGTTCTTACTGAGAGCATCTCTTAGAGCTGAGAAGGAACGTGGCTCAGTTTGTACAGTGGCGCCTGGCCTCATGCTCTGTCCCTAGCACTGCATACACAGAATGTGGTGACACGTGTCTCTTGTAATTGTGGCATTTGGGAGGTAGAATGGTCATACTTGGTTACATAGCTAGTTCACAGAGAGCTCTCGACTACATGTGAACAGTTCTTTAAAAAAAAAAAAAGAATGAAAAGGCGAGGCTGGAGAGCACACTGGCTGCTCCTCCCGAGGCCCTGGATTTGCTTCCTAGGATATAACCCACCCACACCAATCCCAGGGGCATCACGCTCTTCTGGCTTCAACAGGCACCACACCTTTTTGATACATATACATATAGGTAGAAATATCCAAACACCAAAAAAATCAGGGGTTTAGAGAAACATCTACTTATTGAATGTACTCAAGAGTGAGTACTGACTGAGGCTGAAGCAAGTGTCCGTAGTGAGTGTTAATTTTTGTTAATCTGCTTTTTAATTTATGTTTTATGAGCATGGGTGCTTTGTCAGCATGTTTTTCTGGTGCACAGTTTGCATGCTTGGTGCTCACGAAGGTTTGGAAGGTGTTGTTCCCTGAAACTAGAATTACAGATGTTATCATCTACAATGCAGATGCTAGGAATTGAACCTGGGTCCCTTGGAAGGGCAGCCAGTAATCTTAAGCCATCCCTCTAAGCTCCTATTTGTTATTAATATGGCTTGTTTTAATAAACATTTTGATAGATTTATAAGCCTACACAGCAGTTTTAGTCCAGGATTTTATGATCATGAAGACTGGGCACTGGCTCAATGAGCACTTCCCTAACACAAGGCCCCTGGGTTAGCTCTCCAGCACCACAAACAAACAAACAAACAAATAAGAAAATAAGACACAGGGCTGGGAAGATGGTTCCACAGCTAACAGTCGGTCAGGCCCAAGTTTGCTTCCCAGAACCCACACGAGTATGTCTCACAACTGCTTTTAACTCTCTCTGCTGGCTTCCTCCAGCCACGGCTCATGTGCACATTTACCCCTATTTTCACCATCACTGACACCTCTCCATGAGTGTGCATGAAGACATGTGGGGACGAACACACACACACAGACACACACGGACACACACACACACTTAAAATTAAATGAAGGTGGAGAGATGGCTCAGTAGTTAAGAGCACTAACTGCTCTTCCAGAGGTCCTGAGTTCAATTCCCAGCAACCACATGTTGGCTCACAACCATCTGTAATGGGATCTGATGTCTGAAGAGAGTGACAGTGTATTCACATGCATAAAATAAGTAAGTCTTCTTTTAAAAAATTAAATGAAATAAAATAATACAATCATCTATAACTCCAATTCCAGAGGATCTGAAGCCCTCTTCAGGTCTCCATGGCAGCAGGCACATACAAGGTGTACAAACATATATGCAAGCAAAACACATATATAAAATAAACTGTAATGGGAGGTTGGAGGCCTTTGCTTGCTTTATGACAAAGTCTCACCATGTAGGCTGGCCTGGAACTCAGGGAGACTGCCTACCCTGCATTAGTCCACCACAACATCCACAGCTTGGCTTTGTTTACGGCGAGAGTTATATATATTTTAAGTTCAAAATAGAGAATATTAACTGTAAGAACACAAGTACTCAATAAGGTATGAGCTGTTACAGTTGTGATAGTAAAATACTGTACAGGACTGCAGGTTTATTACTTTAAAGGGAGCCACTCCTTAGGGTCATTTCCATTAAGGAGCAGGGGAGGGAGACAACGTTAAACAAAGAGAACTTGAAGCAGAGAGCACAGATCAGGAAAAATGAGAGATCATGTCCATAAAAATATCACAAAGCAAATTTTCCCAAGACTCACATAATTCCCCACAAATATATCAAATTTGAATTTGGCAAACTTAACTGCAAAATAATAGTGATGTCTGTGGTGGTTCAAATGAGAATGGCCCTTATAGGCTAATATATATGAATGCTTGTTCCACAGTCGGTGGAACTGTTAGGGAGGAAATATGGACTTGTTAGGAACATAGCTCAGGCACTCTTGCTACCATGGTAAGGACCCAAACTGCTACTGGTCCTAGTCTCAGAAATCTGCATTTAATAATGAATGTGCTAGCCGGGCGTGGTGGCGCACGCCTTTAATCCCAGCACTTGGGAGGCAGAGGCAGGCGGATTTCTGAGTTCGAGGCCAGCCTGGTCTACAAAGTGAGTTCCAGGACAGCCAGGACTATACAGAGAAACCCTGTCTCGAAAAACCAAAAAAAAAAAAAAAAAAAAAAAAAATAATGAATGTGCTTAGTAACTTTTCCTAGAGTGAAAGAATTTAGGTTTTTAAAAGGACAAACACCAGACATGGTGGTACATATCTTTACATCTCAGTGTTAAGGAGGCAGAGGCAGGCAAATCTCTATGCGTTCAAGACCAGTATAGTATGATCTACATAGAGGAGCATTCTAAGCCAGAAATAGCAACATAGTGAGACACTGTCTCAAAAGAGGGGGGCGGGGGGAGGAAGAAAAGGCAAAGTTGAGATTAAAGAGGAACTTTCTAATACTCGATTTTTACTAAATCTCCGTTTCTAAAGAAAACTCTTGATTGGGTGGTAGAGTTGGTTTGGCGGTTAAGAACTGGCTATTCGGGGCTGGTGAGATGGCTCAGTGGGTAAGAGCACCCGACTGCTCTTCCGAAGGTCCGGAGTTCAAATCCCAGCAACCACATGGTGGCTCACAACCATCCGTAATGAGATCTGACTCCCTCTTCTGGAGTGTCTGAAGACAGCTACAGTGTACTTACATATAATAAATAAATAAATCTTAAAAAAAAAAAAAAAAAAAAAAGAACTGGCTATTCTTCTAGAACCACCCTGTAGTTCAGTTCCTAGCACCCATACAGCAGCTCACAACTGTCTCTAACTCCAGTTCCAGGAGATCCAATGCCTTAGTCTGGCCTTCAATAGCACTGCATGCACGTGGTGGACACACATGCAAACAAAACACTCATGCACATAAAATAAAAATAAAATTTAAAAAGAGGACCTTAATTCTATTTTTATTTAAAATTAAAGACAGGGCTAATGGCAGATTTCACCTAACATATATGAAGCCCTGAGTTCTATCCCCTTACACCGCTAGTAAAAACAAGTTAACAATTTTATATGTCCAATAATTTAGCTCTCAGAAAAACACTTTCAGAATTCAAAATATTACCCATGCCTTTGTAAGTTGTCAAAGTAAATATCACTAGTTCTTCCATGTCTAGCCAGGTGGACACTATACAAAAATCTGAAAATTATAGATTTGCAGGTACATTATGGGTTGGGCAGTATACCTTCACACTTTTCTTTTCATCTGACCCTTCGGTCATAAGGTAGGCTTTATCTCCATCGGTCCCCTCGACACTCAGGAAGCAGTTGGTTGTGTGACCAATCCCGCTGGGGAGGACTTTATCCCACAGCATTGCATTGATGACAGAGCTCTTGCCACTACTTGTCCTAAGGAACATGCAAAACAAGGAGTAAACACACGCTTCACTGGGCTCAAAACCAACATTTTCAGTGTTCAGTTACATAGCACTTTTTAAAACAAGACAACCTCAACCTGTGCTCCATGGAATATACCTGTAATCTGGCACTTGGAGGTAAAGACAGGACCACCAGAAATTCAGCTACACAAGACAGAGTGAAATAAAACAACACATACAGCCAAAGAAGAAAGATGAGCACCGCTAAAGATTACCAGTGTACATTTAGAGGACGTAAAGTACCAGGGAAAAACTTTCCCTTAGCTTTTGTTGCTTTCTTTTTGTGGCAATTTGAAAGCAAACATCAAAATTTTGTGGTATTTTTCCTATTACAAGTCTAATGTCTCATCTTCAATCTTGGCTAGATGGTAACTGCTTCACAAGTAACACTGGGTGGCTTCCAAGGCTGAACATAAAAGGCAAGGCAGCTCTTTCCTGTTTACTGGGTCACATGTACTGGGAATCTTGCCACAGAAGAGGTCAACTTCACTGCCTGCTGTGCTGATGGGAGGTCTGGCAAGGTGGCCAGATGAGTCTCCAAGTGCTCCAGCCCACCTCACTGTACCAGATATGTGAGTGAAGGTATCAAACAATTCTACCCCTCCAGTGTTGAGTGACCCCAATCTTGAGGAACAAAGACAAGTTGTCTCCACTGTGTCCCGTCTGAACCGACTAAGAATCAGTGTGTAAATGCAATGAATGTGTTTAATTGTCTGGGTTCTGAGCAATTTCTTATGCATGCACAGCGTTCAATACATTTCTGAAACCCAAGGAACATCTCTTGTCCCCCTCAGAAATTTGACTTTCAGTCAGTCCACTCAATTCTCAGAAGCTAATTGGAGCCTTCTGCTTTGCTACAAAACAGCATCTTCTCTCAATGGTGCACACTTTCACTTCATGGAAATTGTTCCCAATCTGCCCAGGAAGTAGCCAGGAATGATTATAGCTCCCTTACTCACTCCAGCAGTGGCTTTTGATGAGAGAACACCGTAACTTAGAAGAATGCTTTTGACCTTCCTTTAAGAGTAACCCTTTGAAGCCGGAAAGATGGCTCAACAGTAATGAGCACTGGCTTCTCTTTCAGAGGACCAGGTTTAGTTCCCAGTACACACAGTTCTAAGGGATCAGACACTGTTGTTTGACCTTAAGAGGCACTGCGTGTATATGATAAATATACATGCAGATAAAATATGGTACACATAAAATGAATTTTAAAAACAACAATCCTTTTTCCCTGAAAGAGCAAGCATCTCCTCTGATGACATCGTGCAGCAGTGGTTCTAAAGCCGAGTTTGGGTCTTTGCCCCCATTAGAATCTGGGAAAGCACCAGTGATGCCAAGGCCTCTGCAAATTATGAACCACAGAATCCGACTTTAAAGTTACAGGCAAGCAGAAGCAGGCCTCCTCCTGGGCCTGACCAGTACTGAGATCACGGGTATGGACCACCATGTGGGACTCGGTTCAAGTCTTTTCATAAAGCTTTATCTCCAGCCACCCACCTCTGGGGACTCAAAATTTTTAACTCTCAAGTCACTTAATGTCCAGCCCTAACCTTTAAAATAATCTAAAGGCTGCCCTAACTCACTCAGGCTCATCAGCATAAATTCAGGTATGCTCAAAGGAACTCATAAATAATAAAAGCTATTCCTATCACTCAGGAAATCCTAAGGATTTTAGCAAGCCTGTGATAGAAAAGGACATAAATACCAAATACACTTCTGTTCTAGTATCCCAACCATTCCTGGTTTTCCTGACCTGTTCCCACCAACTTATCACTCTGTCTTATCCGTATGAACTATCTCATCAACTCCCCAGATCTCAATCAACAATAACTTCTAAACTTCCTAGAATTTACCTAGGTTGCAATCTAAGTTATCCAACTTGGCATTTGGGGACTTTATTTGAATGCCTAATAACCATCAACAATACACATCTATATCATGTGAACACAAACATCTGTTCATAAACCTACCATAATGAGTGACACTCAACCAAGTATTTTGTAATTCTTACCTTTCTAATTAATCTCTAGGCTAGCCCAGTTATTTTTATTCACATGTATGTGTGTGTGCCTGGTTATCTGTATGTGTAGATACCCTGAAACTGGAGTTAGAGGGAACTGAACACCAGTCCTCTTCAAGAACAGCTAGTGGTCCAAATCACTAGCCACCTCTCCTGCCCCCTGGTTACTCTCTTATATCTTACCAACTCTTCCTGTCTAACCTCATAAGCCAGCGAGTAAAGTCAGCCACTGCAAGTCACGGATCATCTGCTCTTACCTCTTAGCCTCAAGGAAGACATCAGTTACCACCACCTAGAGGTCTCTTTCTTCCTACTCCCTCACCCTTATCTTAGATGGAGCCTATTTTATGGGGCTACCTCTTTCTAAACTCTTGTGTCAGACCCCAAGAATATTGGGCCAAGCAACTCAAATAGTAAAACAAAATAATAAAACGCTGTGAGAGGCTTAGAGACTTAAACATGATACTTTAAGAACAGAACTGGTGGGGGATGAAGCCGTGTGATAGAACTCTGTCAGGCATGCAATACAGCCTGGTTCCATCCCTACCTAGCACCACAAGATTACTACTACTTCCTAGAAACCAAAATAACCAACACAGAAGAACCAGTTCATGGCTCTGTCTCAAAACAGCAGAGTAACCAATAGCATCTATCTGAGAAGGAATCTTTAGGATGCAGTACCCAGGACAGCCTTCTGAGGTAACAATTGATGGGAGATATGAAGAATGATGTAGGCTGTAATATGAGAAACAGCTTGGTTCTACGACATGAGTTTAGTAAATAAACACTACTACTGGTTAAAAAACAAAAGGGACAGTTGAGACATGGAGTGCAGTTAGTCACTTGTCCCAAGGGGTGGACAGAGCACTCAGAGAACAGGAAATTAATAACCGTTTTTTTTGTTTGTTTGTTTGTTTGTTTGGTTTGGTTTGGTTTGGTTTGGCAGTGATGGGGATCCATCCAGGGTCAGGCACACTAGGCACCTTTTTTTATCATAGGTCATATCTCCAACCCAACACCTGATGGTTACTTGAATATATCAGATGTGAGGAAGATCACTCCATCACCTGGACACAATGACATACAGTGCTCCCTGTTCTCCTCGGGGAAATCACAAGTTGAGTCTTCTAGAAGACACATAATAATTGACGTACAGTTGTACATGTCTTTAATTCAAACATTTCACTCAGGAAGCAGAGGCAAGCAGATCTCTGTGAGTTCAAGGCCAGCCTGGTCTATGTCAATAGTTCCAGGACAGCCAAGGATACACAGTAAGATCCTGTCTCAGGAAAATTAAAATAATCAATATGAACCTAGAATAACTCACAACCTAGATATGATGGCACAAGGTTGTAGGATCAGATTCAAGGCCAGCCTTAGCTATATAGCAAACTGGAGCCCAGCCTGTGCTACATGAAACCCTATCTCAAGAAAATAAATAGAAAAAAAATCATAAATCATATTTTTCATTACCCATTCCCCAACTTTCTAACCAATCCTTTCTAGCCAACCCTTGGCCAGGCAGTAGTGACACAGTATAATCCCAGCAACCAGGAGGCAGAGGCGGGCAGATCTCTGAGTTCAAGGTCAGCCTGGTCTACAGAGTGGGTTACAGAACAGCTAGGGCTACACAGAGAAACCGTTTTAATAAACAACAACAACAACAAGGAAGGAAGGAAGGAAGGAAGGAAGGAAGGAAGGAAGGAAGGAAGGAAGGAAAGAAGGAAGGAAAGAAGGAAGACAAAAGGGAAAGAGAGAGAGGTAAAAACTGTTGTGGGGAGAAGCAAGAGGATCGCAACCCACTGAGTCATCAGACAAGCTGGGCTATAAGCACAAAAAGGTGACCTGTGCAAAGAACCTCAGATGAAATGATAACGGCTTACCTGCCAAAAAATGCCACCTTCATATGTCTCCGAGACAGCACCTCCCCAATGACAGCAAGCTTGTTTCTGTAGCCCTGTATTTCCACCAGATCATCCTCGGATGCTATTCGATCAAGTTCTGGATTCCTGTATGTTGCTGCAAAATTGAAATGGTCTTAGATAAAGTAATATAAATAAATCCTGCCAATTATACAAATGTATACATTTTGGGTTGTTCTATATAACAGGTCAATTGAAAAATAAAAATGTTCATGGTATCTGAGTATTTGGAGTTTTTCTTCTTTTGTTTTTAAATGTGTATGTCAACATGTATTTAGTCTAAAAGTAAATGCCCTCTGCAAGGATTATCCTGCCTGGACTGGGTGTGGTGGCACACCTTGAAGTCCCAGAAGTGAGGAGGCAAAGGAAGGTGGATCTCTCTAAATTCAAGATCAGCCTTATCTACAAAGAGTAAGGGCTACGGAGAAACCCTGTCTCAAAAAACAAAAACGAAACCAAAAAACACAACAAAATAAAATAAAATTCAAGAACTCAGTCAAAGGGGTTACTTAATACTTACGTGGGGCTCAAAAATACGAGGCATATATGAAACATAAATGCAGTTTTAAAGAAGAAATAAGCTAATAGCCATCTATGCTTTTCACCCAATCTTAAACTGGAAACTATGCTTTTCACCCAATCTTAAGCTGGAAAGGACTTCCACATGCTGAGCTGGTTCCCCACTCATCGGATAGTAAGGTGGGTAAGTCTGTGAGCTAGGCAAGCCTTGCTGCCTCCTCACACGTGGGTTCCCACACAAAGAAACACAAGTCCAGTCAATAAGAAAAAGTAGAAAGGTACTTATGGACTGAAGCGGGACTCATCAGAACCAAGGCCACGACCGTGGTTTGAAAGGAACAGCCTCAGGTTACTTTCTTCTCATTCCAGCAATAGAGAAACAGCTAATGCCTCATTTTGTCTCGTTTTGAAGACCTGGAGACTCTGGGTCATTATAAGCTGAGACTCTTCAAACTGACTCAGTGCTCAGTGATTAAGCTTAAGCTTTTCACGCCTCATTTTGCATTTCAAGAACAGTCATAAAACATGTGCAACTTCTGAACAGCAGAAAGACTGGCACTGAGCTTACTCTATAGCTGTGGACCTTGAACTGGATCTCCAAGCCAAGGTTGCAATCTGCAAAGTCTTAGCTAAAGTGCTACAGTCCTTGCTGTTTCCCATTGATGCTTCCTGATTTACACTCCTATCTCCTAGCCTCCCCCTCTCCCTGACGTCTATCCCCCACTGAGGTTTTAATATAAGTCAAAGTAAATTCAAATTCTAAGTCCTGCCTTTGCACTAGCTCCCAGCATACTGTTCGATCCAGAACTGGCAGGATGCAAAACAAGATATTACTAAATTTAACTTCAGTTTTACTCCCTATCAAGTGTAAGAAACAATATTTTTCACAATTCACTGTTAGCTCAAATTCTTCCCAAACTGGAAACAAATTTTGTAATTTTTTCACTCAACAAAACTTAAATTATGTTACATTTGGAATCGGAGATACGTAAAGTTCCAGGCTTAAGAAGCTCAAAATCTAGTGACAGAGATTTATAGGAACAAGGGGGAAATGTTTTCTTCAAAGATGAAATTAAATGCTTCCCCATGGTCACCGGAGATTCTCCAAGAATTCCTCACTTTTCATTGTAAACCTAACAGACAGATATCCTAAAAAGCTAAAGAAATTCCAATGGCTCGCTCTAAATTAATATCCTGTGCTAAGACCATTGGGAATACCTTTGAGCAGTTACACAAACAAAAGGTAAACATGTATCCTCCCACAAAGCAATTACATCTCACGTGAGAACTGACAAGCTGGGGTGGAGACTTGTAATGGCTTCATACGGAGAGGCCGGCTTCCCAGCTCTGTGACCTTGAGCAAGCTGCTTTACCTTCACAGTGTCTTTCACTTACCTACTAGTCTTAGGAGGAGTAAAGGAATTTTTACTACTGTAAAACACTCAGACTAGTACCTTACTCTTTTCTTAACTGT
Source organism: Mus caroli (assembly GCF_978045245.1). Lineage (NCBI taxonomy): Eukaryota > Metazoa > Chordata > Mammalia > Rodentia > Muridae > Mus > Mus caroli. The sequence continues at coordinate 129,714,649 of NW_028227258.1, forward strand.
GAGATTGTTTTCACTCACTATGGCATAATTCCCAGAATACAGAACAATGTGAATTCCACAACTAAACCTGAGCAGGTCATACACCTGTGTGGATGCAGAGGTAAGTAGAACAGGAGTTTAAAGCCACTGGAAGCTACACAGCCATTTCAAGGCAAGTCTGATCTCAAAAGGGTAAAATAAAAAACTGAAGTCGAAATAATAAAACGCCTGCGTACACTTTCAACAGTAATCTTACTAGTTTAAGAGGTACCCACCTTCAACAAAATGTGAGCCCTCAGTAACAAACTCTAGTAACTGGCCGAAGATGGCAGTGATGGCTTTCTTTGCCAGCACGAAGTGCTTCAGTGGAGATACAGTTTCTGCCATTATGCACCTAGGTTGAGAAAAAGGTTAGAAAAGCAATAATTAGCCTGTGGATGACAAATGCCTGGAGTTTCAGCTACTGGGGCAGGCTGAGGCAGGGGGTGCACTCACACCAGCAAGTCCAGTTTTACCTGGACAATGCGACATAGCAGGGCTTTCCTCATCTCCAAAGCTCTACTTAAACTTAATCATGAGGGGCTTGAAGAGGTGGTTCAGCAGTTAAAGAGAACTGGCTGCTCTTCTAGAGGACCCAGTTCTATTCCCAGCACCCACATGGCAGCTCACAACTGTCTAAGACTCTAGTTCCAGGGGTTCTGATGTCCTCCTCTGGCCTCCACAGACACAGGTGCACACATGGTGCACCAAAATTTGGTTGCATATATATGCAATCATGATACCCGTACACATTTAAAAAAAAAAAAAAAAGCTGAATGATAAAGGTGTGGTGTTACACACCTGTGATCCCAGCCGGAGGAGGCTGAAGCAGGCCAGCCTTGGTAAACCTTGTTCAAAACGAAAAACTCAGAATCCCTCAAAACAGCTCAACCGGTAAAGGCTGTGCAGCTAAGCTGGAGGACCTAAGTTCAATCCTCCAGAAACCAAGTGGTTGAAGGAGAGAACCAACTCCAGCAAGTTGTTCTCTGCCTCCAAACACCAACTATGAAAGTCTAACGCTTCCACATATAAATTAAATATAATTTAAAAAACCATATGAAAACAGGGCAGTGGTGGCGCATAGTCCCAGCACTCAAAGACAGGTGGATCTCTGTGAGTTCAAGACCAGCCTGGTCCAGGACAGTCAGGGACACACAAGGAAACCCTGTCTCAAAATCAAACAAATAAAAAACAAAAGCAAAAAAAAAAAAAAAAAAAAGAAAGAAAGAAGAAATGTGCATGCCTCCAGGGCTAGGCAGATGTCTCAGAGGTTTAAAACACTTGTTGCTCTTCAGAAGGACTTAAATTGGTAGCTCACATGGTAGCTCACAACCACCTGTAACTCCAGTTCCAGGGAATCTTATGCCCTATTCTGACCTCAAGGGCACTGCGCAGAAACTGTGGTGAAACACGCATCCGTATATGGAAGAAAAACATACACATTAAAAAATCTAAAAACAGAGCAAACATTTTAAAATCCTGCTTATTCTGATACCTGATAGTTCATGCTTCAATTTCCTAATAGCAAAAAATTAACCTGACCCAATAGATAAAATACTTTTTAGTATTATTTATTTATTTACAGAAACCATGTTAGTCAGAAACCAAAGACTACTCTCGAATGATCTCCCATTAAAAAAGGAGAAATTTGCCTCCTGTCATGTTACCTGTAATTCAGTTACTGAAAATCTGAAAATTCAAGTCTACAGAGGCAACAGAGTGAGATCAAGGCTTGCCTGGGTCTCTCAGTGACACTCAGTCTCAAAACGAAACGTTTAGAAACCGGTTTAGGGATATGATGGCACTTGCCTAGCATGGGAGACCTCGGAGGGGCTCAATCTTCAATCCTGGAAGAGTAGATATGCAAATAAATGTAAAATCGGTAAAAGCTGGTAACAAAAAATCTTGGTTGTAATCCCTAATTTATTTTCCTCGAGTGAAGATGAAACTAGTTTAGCTAAACTAACTTTCCCAGTTAGTGGTGTAGAGAAGAAAATAAAAGAATGCCCAGGTCATAATGCAGTACAGACACCGAGAAGGTTGCAGCTTTCGTCACAATTACGGAGTCAAGACTTAAAGAAGGCATGAAGGAAGGCTTCAAGCCAAAGTCCCCAAACTTAAAGGAATGTTGAATTTAAAGTAAAAGACGTTCTACCTGGAAGCTCCTATGAAAAGCCACCAAAGGCAAGCACACACTAACGCTGGTGTGCGTGAAAAGAAGCGCCGTGGCCACCAGGAGGGTGGCTCCCTCCGGAATCCTGAACTGACGGCGCGGAGGAGGTGCGTGGGGAGAGGAAGCCGCGTGGGCCGAGAGCCTGCCCAGCCGGATGGATTCCTACCTGGACAGGGCCTTCCCACAGGCTGGCCGCCCGTCGCCCTTGCCCGGCCCTTGCCCGGCCCGTCAGGGCGCTCGCGCTGCGCCCGTCCGGAGCTCGAAGGTCACCCCGGACGTCGCCACGGGCCAGCGGACACTCACTCTGTCCCTGCTCCCCACTGTCACCCAGCAACCACAGCTCCGCCACAGCCCCCTGGCTGTCTCATCCTCCCGAGAGAGGGGAGGTGGCCAGAGGAGGGGCTAGGGGCGGCTACTTCCGGCGCTTCGGATCTCCTATTGGCTGTCGCTTCGAGACCAGAACTGCATATATTGCGGACGCCATTTTCCTTCAGGGCAGAAGGCGAGGTTTGTTTTGGACAGGAACTCTTAACCACGGGGCTGTTTTCTGTTCCACCTTCCATCTCCTCCCCTTGGCTTTTCCCTTCAGAGTTTTCAAAACTCAAAGTCGCCAAGTGTGAAAAGATGCCCATGGTTATCTGAGGAAGTACCCCAAAACCACATAGATGTTTATCATGCCAAGCGGGGGAGGCAGGGAGTCAAAACTTTGACTTCTCCAATTGCTCTGGTCTTGATTGGTTTCCTAGGGTTTCTGGAGTGAGCTGTGTGTGTCTACTTACTGTAAGAGGTGTTACTCAAGAAAATTAATTGTTCATGATTTAAACTTTGTTAGGAATCACCTGGGAAACTTGTTAAGCCATTGATTGATTGATCAAGGGTGAAGCCCAAGGACTCTACATGTTCCACCTTCCAAGAGAGGTTTCACAGCATGTGTCCTGAGAGGTTCTTTCCAGAGTTAGCAAATGAGATGCTTTTGCCAGGGAAGCCCCTTTATCCATATGAATGACAGCAACCTCATCTATAAAATACTAAAAATGCCTACTTTATGAATTGTGGGAAAGTAAATGGGTTAGGGTGTAAAGTGCTTAAAACACTGATGGGCACCTGCAAAAGTTGGATAAATAAAAATAAAGGTTGGATAAAAAAGTTGGATAAATACAGTGAATGAGATCATTTCAGACTATGCCTGCTATTATGGGGGCAGAGGGGGTGGGAAATCAGGACAAGAGGATAGAGTGTCTGAAGAAAAATGAGCAAGGTGGAGCCAAATAGGTGTGTGTTTTTTGAAAGGGTGTCATTTCTCAGGTCTTTCCAGTACTGTTACTGGAAATATCAGGAGAAAAACTGTCCAAGACACATAGGAAGGACAGTGGTAAGATGGATGAGTTAAAAGACAAGCATGATTAAAGGCATGTGTCACTTTAATCCCAGCACTCGAGAGGCAGAGGCAGGCAGGTTTCTGAGTTCGAGGCCAGCCTGGTCTACAAAGTGAGTTCCAGGACAACCAGAGCTATACAGAGAAACCCTGTCTTGAAAAACAACAACAACAACAACAACAAAAAGAACTCACAAACCCGCTGTCACAGCCTCCCAAGTGCTAGAATTCAGATCTGTGCTCTCTGCCTACATTTGAAGATTTTTATCTTGGGTTGTTTTTTGGAGACAGTGTCTTTTTATATAGACAGTCCTGGATCCTGGAACTCACTATGTAGAACAAGTTGGCCTTGGACTCACAGAGATCCAATGCCTTTGCCTCCCAGGCCAGATTTTAAAATGATTTTTTTTTCTTTTTGAAACAGTGTTTCTCTGTGTAGCCCTGGAACTCACTCCATAGACCAGGCTGGCCTTGAACTGCCTATTTCCAGGGTATATAGCCAATAAGGATCAGTACTTAAAAGACTGGAGAGAAGGCTCAGGCAGTAAAGTTCTTGCTGTGATGGCATAAAGACCTGGATCCAGATCTCTAGCCACTCATGGGGAAAACAATAAGCTAGGGTGGCTTGTGTTACAGCCTAGTGCTGGGGGTGGGGGAAATCTCTGGAGCTGGCTGGCCATGCTAGCAAATCAGTGAGCTGAGTTCTTTGAAAGACTTGCTGGGTGTGGTGGCACACACCTTTATCCCAGCACTTGGGAGGCAGAGGTGGGTGGATTTCTGAGTTTGAGACCAGTCTGGTCTACAGAGTGAATTCCAGGACAGCCAGTGCTACACAGAGAAACTCTGTCTCAAAAAACAAAGACAAAAAAAAAAAAACAAAAACAAAAAAGAAAGACTGTTTCCAAAGATAAGGTGGAGACTGATAGTGAACGTTGCTCACTGTTGATCTCTAGCGGCTAATGTACTCACACGTGTGCACATACCTACTAGGCAAAACACAGCAAAAACAGGTCAGTACCTAGGGGCTGGCGAATAACTCAGTGATAGTGTGTTTAGTGTGCACAAAGTACAGAGTTCAATCCCAGTGTCAACTGACAAAAACTGGAGTCATCAGGGAAGAGGAAACACTCAATTGAGGAATTGTCTTCAAATAATTGGCCTCTGGGCAAGTCTGTAGGGCATTGTCTTGATTAATTAAGAGGGGAAGTGTCACCTCTGGGCAGGTGCTCCTTGGTTGTATAAGACAGCAAGCTGAGTGAGGCATGGAGAATAAACTAGTAAACAGTATTTTTACTGAACTCTGCTTCAGTTCCTCCCTTGGTGTCCCTTAATGATGGACTATAAAGTTTAAGGTAAAACACACACACACACACACACACACACACACACACACACACGCACAAAGATAAAGAAGAAAAACAAAACAAAACAAGAAGACCCCTTTCTTTCCCAAGTTGCTTTTTGGTCATAGTGTTTGTCATAGCAGTAAAAAGTAAAGTAGGCCAATCCCAACACTAAAACACACAAAATGACCATTTAAAATTATTGACCAAAAAAAAAAAAAAAAAAATTAAGAGTCTTGGGGCTAGAGAGATGGCTCAACAGTTAAGAGCACTGACTGCTCTTCCTGATGTCCCAAGTTCAATTCCCACCAATCACATGGTGGCTCACAACCATCTGTAATGGGATCTGATGCCTCTTCTGATGTGTCTGAAGACAACTACACTGTACTCTTATACATTAAATAAATAAATAAATAAATAAATAAATAAATAAATATTTTAAAAAGTATAAAAACTCTCAAGGCTAGGTGCCAGGTACACACTTTTAATCCCAGGTCTCAGAAGGCAGAAGCAGGAGAGTTCAAGGTCAGTCAGGTCTACATAGCAAATTCAAGACCAGCCAGGGCTACATAGTGATACCCTAATCTCAAAAACAGTAACAAAAAATCCTCTCCTTTCACCATGTGTTCTGGGGTTGAATGAGGGTCATGAGGCTAAAACAGCCGCACGTTTACCCACAGAGCAGACATCTACCTGACCCCATGGCTCATTCTTGTATTCCTGAGCACTGTCTTAATAGATCTTCACAGCTGTTTGTGAAAGAAAATAGAACTTGAGACCTGTGATTCATGTAATTTATGTCAAATAGCCCAAAGAGTTGTTTGTGAGCTTTGAAACCTGGGGCTGAGAACAAAGCAGAACAGGCCAGGACATGCCCGGGCAGGCCCGTCATTGAGACATTCCTGAGGCTGCTTGGCCATAAAGATAAAGAGAATGCAAAGACACGTCTGGACTGACCCAGCGCCTCCCTATCTCCCGCCCTTCTGACATGGGTTAAATGTTAACCAGATGCTCTGCTGTTACCTCGATCTGCACGTACAGTCTGCTGATGTTTAAATGAACCAATCGTGTGAAACCGCTCCAATTCCTCCCCCAGCCCCAGACCCTTTTCTATAAAAACCCTTGTGGCTGACAACTGCTATCTCCTGTGTGAGATACGTGTCAGCCCAGAGCTCCGTCATTAAACTACCACATGTGTTTGCATCAAGCGGGTCTCTCGTGATTCTTTGGGTGCACGCTGACTCGGGATATGAGTGGGGGTTTCCCCACTAGGTTCTTTCATTTGCTCATTTGAAAAACAGTGAAATACAAGGTCTTGGGCTGTCTGAAAGTTGTTTAACATTCTCTCCATTGTTTGTGGTCATGATCTATTTAAGGACTGAGAATAGAAACCAGGTGTGCACCTTCAATAGATACATGTTCTCTTTTAGGCATCAGTAATGTTCAGTGGGATCAAAGAGTATATTTTCACTTTCTTAAAAGAAAAGTTTTAAGATGCTAGAGACTTTCCGGTTGGTGGTTGTTAGATTATGCGGCACAATCCCAGACAAATCACACCAGCTTCAGGTCTCTCACATGGGAGGTTTTATTGGCAGAGGTGGCCTCTGAGGGGGGAGAAGAAGTGAGAGGGCTGCAGGCAGGGATGAGTCTTTTATCTGGGCCATGGCGCATGTGATGCATGAACAAAGAAAGGGATGTGTGGCAGGTGCCAAGTCAATAGATGCAGTAGCAGCACTGTCACCTGGAGATGACTTGTCTCATCTCTGGGTCGCAGAGCTGCCTATAAAGAGCTTGTGGCTGTCCAAGGATGCACCTGATGCTAACAGTGGTGGCACATGCCTTTAACATTCACACTCAAGAGCCAGAGGAAGGTGGCTCTCTGAGTTCAAAGCCAGCCTGTTCTATGGAACTAGTTCCAAGGCAGCCAGGGCTATAACAGAGAAACCTTGTCTCAGGGGAAAAAAAGTAGCTAGATATTTATAAATTGCGTTTATTCTAATTTAAAATACACTTGACCAAAGGTATGATTCCTTCTTAGCTAGAATTCCATATTTTTGAATTTCATTCACTTATATAGGTCCTACCCAGTTTCTCCCATGTCTATATATTATTGTCATATTTTCTTTAAAGCCAGTTTAATTGGTGTATGTGTGCATATGTGGTATTCATGTGTTTGGAGGCCAGAGGCTGACATTAGGATTGGTCTCTACCAATCTTTTTGTTTTTATTTTTATTTTTTTGTTTTGAGACAGAGTCTTTCTATATAGCCCTAGCTATACTAGACCTCACTATGTAAACCAAGCAGGCCTTGAACTTAGTTAGAACCACCAACCTCTACCTATGTGTAAACTTTATGCTGGGTTGAGTCTAGGTGGGCTGCCTGGGGCTCCTCCAGACCTAAGATTCTGTCCTTTGTTTCTCTAATTTTGCATTTTTGTTTTCCACTATCCAGATTGGATCAATACTAAAAGGAATTTTGTTTGTTTGTTTTTTGTTTTTCTTTTTTGGTTTTTCGAGACAAAGTTTTTCTGTGTAGCCTTGGCTGTCCTGGAACTCACTTTGTAGACCAGGTTGGCCTCGAACTCAGAAATCCACCTGCCTCTGCCTCCCGAGTGTTGGGATTAAAGGCGTGCACCACCATGCCTGGCACTAAAAGGAATTTAATTATAATCTTGTAACATAAATAAATAAATAAAATAAAAACTGGGGAAATACCCAGAAAAAGCAAATTGGGTTGTAGTGCTATTTCCATTACAAAGTGCACATTGCTCAGTTCCATGCTTCTAGATTTCTGGTTCCCTTCCTACTTACAATCCCAACCCAACTGTTCAGAAGGTCTATAAACATTTGATCTATTATGGCAGTTCAAAAGATAAGCCCTCGGCTGCCACGGCTCCTGTAAATTGATCAGTTTCTAATTTTTTTTTCCTTTTTCGAGACAGGGTTTCTCTGTATAGTCCTGTAGTCCTGGCTGTCCTGGAACTCACTTTGTAGACCAAGCTGGCCTCACACTCAGAAATCCACCTGCCTCTGCCTACCGAGTGCTGGAATTAAAGGCGTGCACCACCACGCCGCTATTTTTAACTTCAATTTCAATTGATTAGGATTTTTAGAGTTACAAATAATGCACACTTTGACATAAATCCTGGCTCTTAATAATGCAGCTTCATAATTTAGTTTTGCATTTATCAAGAAAGATGATGGGCTTTCATAAGAGATATGGTGTTTGGCGACATCTACAATTTTTTTTTTGTTACAAAATGCTTTTGCTAGTTATGATGGTCCATGTCTATAATCCCAAAACATGGGAGGTAGAGACAGAAGGATCTTGAGTTCAAGGCCAGTCACTTCAGTTGACATAGCAAGTTAAAGACCAGCCTATGTCTAGACCCTATCTCAAACAAAATCACAGAAAAAAAAAAATGGAAACAGAGGAGCAAGCACAGTAATGTATACCTGTAACCCCAAATTCAGGACATGGAGGCAGGAGAAGCATGGCAAATACAAGAAGAGCTTGTTCTACATAATGAGTTCCAGGTTAGCCAAGGGTAGAGAGTTAGATCCTATACATTCCTTCTTGTGGAGAAATCATTAAACTCAGAATGTTCTAAATGGAGGCAATAAATTCCATTCTGAAGAAAATCACTCTTCCTGAGTTTTTCAGGAAGAAAACAACTCAAAAGTTTCAGGAAGTCCCTGAAACTGACCAGATGCACCAAGCTCCTCACTCTATAAATGTATATAAACAGTAAGGACTTCTGAGAGACACTCTCAGACCAGCCAAGCTTCCTGAAAGAGGCTCAAACCAACTGGGTTAAATAAACGAGATACAGACAAGTTTCCTACAGAGAGCGTTGACAGCTCTAGGTTTCCAGCTTTCATGAGTTGTTACAGTACAAGGACAGGCTTTTGGTGAAACGACTCAAAGTCATTTTTGGTCTGTAACTCTTCACCTTGTAAATAATCCCAATAAACTTCACTGATACATACACACACACACACACACAAAGTTGAAGTTTTGTTCTGCTACTTAAAATCCAAAATAGATACATACAAGCTGTGTTGTGGCACATGTACCCAAGGGAGCAAGCTTTTATAGGTCGGATAGAAAAACCAAAAGAAAACAAAATAATGTTCTCCACCTTTTTTTTTTTTTAATTACATTTGTGTGTGGACAAATATGTTGGTCAGAGGACAATTTGTTGTTCCTCTTCCTTCCAGGCATCAAATTCAGTTGTTAGATTTAGCAGGTGTCTTTACCATCTTGCCAGTTCTGAAAAAATTTTCTCTTTACCTAGGTCTGCTTTTCCAAAAGCCATTAAGCTTAACTGTTTAGGATCCACTAAAGCAGCAATTTAAGGCCTATTAACTCAATGGGATCTGGTCTCATGCTAAATTCATCAACAAGAACAAAACTGAATGGCATTAACTTGTTCTCTTCAGTCTTTGATTTCTATCAGTTAAAATACACCTTAAAAAAAATTAAGTTGGGGCTGGTGAGATGGCTCAGCAGTTAAGAGCACTGACTGCTCTTCCAAAAGTCCTGAGTTCAATTCCTAGCAACCATATGGTGGCTCACAACCATCTGTAAACAAGATCTGACGCCCTCTTCTGGTGTGTCTAAAGACAACTACAGTGTACTTACATATAATAAATAAATAAATCTTAAAAAAAAAAAAATTAAGTCTGCTTCCTGAACGTCAAATTCCTTGAATTAGATGTTTCCCAACAAGCATAAACAGAATTACCAAGAAGCTTAGAGTGAAGCTCTGAAAAACACTTCAAGGACAAAGGCTCATTGTGTGCAGTGGTGTAACAGAGCTTTAGGCTGTAGTCTAAACCTGGGTAATTCAACCTTGGCTTATTGGTACCTTGCTGCTGTCTTACAAGAAACTACTCAAACTGCTAAGATCCTAAGCTTTATGGGATATTTAACTGGTTATAATTAGATGAAGTGAGCTTCTAGGAATACAGGCAATCAAAATAGAAATACTGAATTGTGAACTGTTCGTTGAGTGACCCATTCTCAGTGTTCTGGTTTTACTTGGGACAGGATTTTACTCGATAGGGTGGTCTTGAGCTATCTACATCAGCCTCCTAAAAGGTAAGGTTCCAGGTCTGCTCCCCTGTCCATTTGTTTTGAGGCAAGAGCTCAGGTGATCTCTGTTCCACTTCTTGTCTGACACTCATCCTCACTTAGGTAAGGATGATCTCAACTGCTAATCTTCCTGCTTCCACTTCCCAAGTGCTGGGATTACAGGACTGTGCACTGTTATCCACCAGGCAAAGGTTCCCATGGTTCTTGATGTTGTATTACTACTCCTGAACCATACTGGTATATTGTTAGTATAATACAATGATATACACTGTTGTTCCCTTGATACTACTATTTTAGAGGCTATTTATTGCATTATGTTCCCTCTAATTCAAATTCTGAAGTTGTTACTTCAGGTACCTCAGGATGTAACTCTTTTGAAGACTTTAATTTAAAAAATGAAATTTACCTATGTGTTTGAGTGAATGCCACATGTGCAGGAGCCTGCAGACACCATAAGAGGATACCAGATAGCTGGGTGTGGTGGCGCACGCCTTTAATCCCAGCACTCGGGAGGCAGAGGCAGGCAGATTTCTGAGTTCGAGGCCAGCCTGGTCTACAAAGTGAGTTCCAGGACAGCCAGGGCTACACAGAGAAACCCTGTCTCGAAAAACCAAAAAAAAAAAAAAAAAAAGAGGATACCAGATAATCTCAGATAGAGCTGGGATTTAAGGTGGTTGTAAACCATCTAAGATGGGTGCTGGGAACCAAACTCAGGGCAACAAGTGCTCCTAACCACTGAGTCGTGCCTCCAACCCGAGATTTTTTTGTTGTTGTTGTTGCGACAGGGTCTCCAACGTTCTGTATCTGAAGACCTTGAGCTTCTGCTCTTCAAATCTCTATCTCCAGAGTGCTTCGATTCCCAGGGTGTGCTGTGCCATTGCATCCTGCCCCAGATTTGTAGTGAGTTAAAATGACCATGATTAGTGATTCAATAAGGACTCAGAGATTTAGGACAGCATCAAATCAGGAGAACACCATGTGGCACAAAGACTGTCACGGACAAGCTGAGAAGCTAGGGTTGGATCCTTGCCTAGTGGCCCTGAGGAGCAACCTCTGCCAGTCGTTTCAGAACGGAGAATTGGTTACATTTCTACTATTTAAGAGACTTGTTGTGTAGCTGTCACAGCAGCCACTGGAATGCAGACAACTACCACAGCAGAAGACGTCATCCCCATTCCCAGCTCCATGATAATACTTTAGTGGTTCTCAAATCCTAGGTACATGTTTGTGAGAAGTTGGGGCATGCCATTGTAGTTCTAGAACTAACGAGGAAATACCAAGAGCTCTGGTAACAGGTACTTAGATGAAGATAAAATGCCAATTGGTTATAAGGAATATAAGGTGCTTACATCTGTACTGTCTCACATCTTCCTGGCACTCTCCCCTTACATTCCATTATATCCTTCAACTCAAGTAGAACCTTTAAAAAGAATTCACCAGGTGTGGTGTTTTATGCCTGCTATCCCAGCACCTGAGGGGCTGGGGCAGACTGATGACAGTTTGGAACCAGCTTGAACTGTAGGGTGAAACATGTCTCAGTGCAGTTCTAGCTGTTAGTAATCCCAGTTCCAGGGGATCTGATACCCTCTCCTTAGGCCTCCATGGGCACTGCACACACTGGGAGTGCTTAGCATCAGGCAAACACCTCACATAAAATAAGTTATGAAAAACTACTCCACCTCCACCAGCACACAGGCGTACCCTACTCCTGTAGCCTACTTCATACGAGGCTGTCGTGGGTTTAAAAAGACAAGACAGCCATTCTTGTAGTCAGTTTCTTAAGTCCCTTGTTTCCACTCAGGCACTCGGAGCACAGGAAAGAAACTGAGTATAGTCACCAAAAGCGGTGACTCTGACTGTCATGCCATTGAAAACACCACCATTAAGTATATTATATTCTGAAAAATGCAGTGATGCCAGAAAACTTGTCAAAAGTATTTCAGCTTGCCCATTTTTAACGTTAAAAAAAGAATTTATTCCTTTAAACATTACATAAAGATCACTGTCAGGTAGTCTCGTGGACTTGAAGGTGACTGAGTAAGTCCCTTTCGTTCCCAAACCTCATCAAGCACTCACTACACTTATGAGGCAAGTCAGCTGAATGCTTGAAATCTAGATGAATTTTAAGATCTTCAATTTGTCCTGTTGAATATTCACAATATTGGCATAAGTAAATCCCTTCAGATAGATGTGAATTTAGATGCTTGCAATATTCCAACATGCTGGAAAAGCCCTTCCCACAGTCATCACAAACATGAGGGAATATTTTAGTATGCTCGATAGCCACGTGTCTGTTGACATTTGTGTGAAGTCTGCTCCGAAAGCCACATACTTGACACACGAAGAAATTTTTACATTTGTCAAAGGTGATCTTGCTTAAAAGGCTGCACTGCCCATGGCCACCACTGCCACACTTGTCACTCAGCTCAATCAGTCTGCGAGCGTGCTCGTTGACGACGTGGCTGTGCAAGTCCTCAGGGTCACCTGTCTCGTGCTCACAGAACTGGCACAGGTACTGCTCATCACGGCTGTGCTCCTGGAAGTGCAGGTAGAGCTCACTGCTTGAGGAGAACTGCACATCACACTGCTCACACCAGTAAAGGTGGTCGCTGAAGTGGGTGTCTGCAATGTGCTGGCTGAGGTTCTCAAAGATCACCGTCTTGTAATCACAGTACTTACAGATGTAGGGATCTTCTTCGTGAAGTTTGGCATGTTCAATGAGAAGCATGTTGGTAGAGAAGCTTTCCTTACACACCCGACACACATTCGAGTCAGTGCGCTTGTGTTTCAGGATCACATGTTGCTTTAGGTCAGAAAAGTATTTACTGTTAAATTCACAAAGTTCACACTTGTAGAGGCCACTGCTGTTGGCTCTCAGTAAAGGCCACTTCTGTTGGGCAGTCACATTCAAAGCTTGGCTCTTGTCAAGGACTTTACAGAGTTTAGCTGGTGGCTCTTCATCAGTCTGGTCTTGGAGGCTCTCAGAGGAATTGTTCTCGGCCTCTATATCATAATCTTCAGAAATCGCATGGACTTCTACAGCAATTGGGACGTCTTCTGAGGTATGAACTTCTATAGGGCTCTCCTCTTGAGTATGCTGATGCACTGACTCAGGTGAGGCACATTCTTCATCACAGATCTCAACTTCAGTAGATTTTTCTGAAACAAAGAAAACCCACAGTTGTAGTACTGTACTAAGTAAGCCCCATTAGAAACAATCATTCCATTGCTGAAGTCCTGTGCTCAGTACGCTCATTAGAGACGGTAGCCCCACTGCTGTCAATGTACTAATCGGGAGCCCCACTGCTGTCACTGTACTAATAAAGCCCCGTTAGAAGCAGTCGTCCTCACTGTTGCAGCACTGCACTTCAGAAGCCTTGTTAGAAACAATCCTGTGAAAGGAAGTTACAGTATGCGCTGCTTTTAGCTGATCTGAACCAGATATGCTAAATGCTATTAATGAGTTCCCCTAACCTGTGGAAAAGACAGTGTGGTCTAGAATCCTAAGCACAGGGCTGGGAACCAGGTAGCTCTGATTCCTGTTTCTGGCCTTGGTTCCATCTGCAAATTTGGGCAAGTCATTTGCTGTCTCAGGATCAGAATCATCATCTGTAAGAAGAATTTGGAAAAACATTTTATATCAAAGCATTAAGAATCATTAAATATTCTTTTTTAACAGCAATAGAAACTAACAACTTAGACTTAGCCTTGAAAGGACATATTACTTATTATACATTCCTAAAGACATTGAGAATATGCCAGAATAACCCCCCCCCCCTCCACTGCCTTTGTTTATATGTTCCTTATACTAGAACACACTCTGAACATCCTAAGGAGCTTAAGGTATTGAGTGAGATTGAATCATTATTCCTTTACTCTGGTCTCATTCTCTCCAACTTAGCACAGAAACTGAAATAAGGGTCAACAGAGAAACTGGACCGCAACATGTGTGTTTTAGTAAGACTTTGTTTTTAAAAGAAGAGTTTTAGGGGAAAAAATTGTGAAAATAGTATAAGGTGTTCCTAATACATCATAAGCATTTCCCTACTATTAATTATTTACATGAATATGAGGCATTTGTTACAATTAATAACTGACACATGACTACTGGTGCCAATACATTGTTAGTAATGGAAGCCCATACTTCATTCAGACTTAATTGGTTTTTACCCAGTGTCATTTTGGATCCCATATTAGATTTAGCCATGTCTCTCTAGGTAACTGGAAACTGACTGTTCTAAGGACTACTTTATAGACATTTTGTAATGTCCCATTAATGAAATTTACCTACTTTTTTTTTCATGACTAGATTGTGAGTTACTGGAGGGTATACACTGCTGAACTGCCCATCCCAACCTGGCATTTTGGTTTCTGTACTGTCTTTCTCCTACCCTACTCTCTGGAAGTAACTGTGAAGCCCACACTAAGAAGTGGAGCGTTGTTCCCATCTCCCTAAGGAAGAACACTGATACAAATGGAATTCTTTTGTGCAGACAATTTTTCTCTTCTATCCCTATATATTCACAAAATCATTTATAACAGTATAGATTCATGTTTTCTCAAATTACTTCAGTTTTGGCTATTGGGAGCTTTCCTTTTGTCTTCAGTGCTGAAGTGGAAGCCAGGACTTCATGTGTGGTAGACAAGCAATCTGTCAGCTGAGCTCCAAAGAGCCCTCAAGAGCACCTCCAACTGGCTCTTGTGCTCCTTTAGTTCACCCATGCTGCCTGTCATTTTGCTTTTTAATATTTCTCTATTTTCCAGCACCACAAGATAATTCAAACACATCTTGTCTCTTTCCTTCCCAGATCTAGAACCAGCCATGTCTGTAGGGGCCTGAGTTCCTTGGTATTATAAACCAAGATCTGACATAAAATGTGCTCACTACTACGGTACTTCCTTTAGGCCTCGCAACGACAAAAGCAAAACCATTTTGTGAATAATTCTCACAGGTGTAAGATGCAGGTCTGTGAGCATGTCTATGTGTGAGCATGCGAGACAGTTCTGTGTCAGACATGGGCTCTCACTTAGTCACAGATGGGAAGCAGCAGCGGGTGCATCTTACCACTACTTACCAGTGCTCTAGAAAAGAGCAGGCGACTGAGAATGTGAGACTGAGGGACACCAAGCAGCCGCTCTCCATCTTTCCTTCCCCTCCATCAGCACTCCAGGCTGAGACAAGTGGGCAAGGTGCTTTCTAACACTTGACTACCAACACTCCACCTGTACATCACGTCCCATTTGTATCAACTCTTAGCCAACTAAAAAGGACTTAAAGAGTTTGCTTAAAAATGGAAATTACTAATTTGATTTTAAAAGCTTATTTTTTTAATTATAACAATTAAAAATGTTTTGCTGTCTTGAAACCATAAACTCACATTCAAACTACCTTTTCGGAGAGTTCCCAAGAGAAAACCCACAAAGGCAGCATTTGTTTATTTTTCTGTACAAGTAGAAAGGAGTCTGGTCTTGCATGGTAAGCAGGCACTTACCCACACGGAGCCACCCTAGGTTCTGTAAAAGCAAGTTACTCAGAGTGTTCTGGAGAACAGGACGCATACCTTTGCTGTCAAAGTATTTTAAGTCTGGCTGTCTCATCGAGCAGACACTGTAACAGTGATCAGAAAAAATCCCACTGACTCCATCTGCAATTCTGCTTATTCCAGAAGAATCTGAATGGAAACACAATGAAGACAATTCCCAGCACAGTGCAGACATGAAGCTAATGATGCACAAGCTTGCATCTTTTGTTTCCTTTTTCTCCCAGTGTTAAAGATTGGACCCAGTGCCTTGCACATGCCAGGCAAACCCTCTACACTGACCTACACCCCTAACCCATAGTTCCATGAGTTTCAGTAGCATGTTCTCCTGCTTTATACCTCGGATCAAACATTACCATTCAGCTTTAAGTGGGCCGCTGACTAGACTGTAGGAGAAGTCAAGGCTGCTGCATGCCTACAGTGTCGGACTGCAGAGGCTAAGGTGGGTCAGCACAGAGTCAGCCTGGGCCAAACAAGCCTTAATTCTAAAATGGATTTAAATAATATAAGAATAAAAACTTTATCTATTTTTAGAAACAGAAACTGTCTGGCCAGACGGCTCAGATACTCTGTGGTAGAGGACCTAGTTCAGTTCACGACACCCACAGGGTAGGTAGCTCACAACTGTTACCTCTCTCCAATTCCAGGGATCTGTCTGACACCAACAGGCACAGGCTTGTGGTACACACATAAAAATATACCTTCAAAAGCTTTTAAAATACACAAGGAAACAATGCCTTATAATATAAATCTTATAAAGTATACATATGTAATAAAGTGTTAACATATGAAACAGTGAATTAACTACACAGAGTATTCTGTGAACTACCAAGGCATGCCACATAGTGCCAAGAAAGCATAATACATGAGGAGAAATTGTCTCAAGAGCAGAGATGGCTTCTGAATAGCAGCCATCCCAAATGCTACGAATAAGCAGCAGACAAGGCTCACTATACTCAGAGGGTACATGGGCATGGAGCAAGCTAATGGGTATGTGTGAAATGGTCCTAGATGTCCTGAAACTTGCTCTGTAGACCAGGCTGGCCTCCAGAGAGCAGCCTGCCTCCTGATTGCTGAGATTAAAGGTGTGCACCACTACCACCTAGCCTCTCCCCTGACCCCCTTTCTTTTTGAGGTTGAGTTTCTTATAGCTTAAACTGGCCTCACTCGATCTTGCCTGCCTCCACTTCTCAAGTGATGAGATTAGATGTGAACCCAAGGCTTCATGTATGCTAGGCAAGCATTCTATCCATGGAGCTACCTCCCTAGTCCAGACCTCCTCTTATATTGACACAGGCGAGCCACCTCAATCACAGATTATAAAAATCCAAATGAAAATTGAGGTAGAGAGATGTCTCAGTGACTAAGAGTACTTGTGACTCTTTGCAGAGAACCTGGATTCAGTTTTAACACCCAACTGATGGTTCACAGCCATATGTGACTATAGTTCCAGGGGATCCAATACCCACTTTTGACCTCCCTAGACACCAGGCATGCACATACACATGCAAATAAGCACACACATAAGATACACAGTTCCAAAAATAGTGTATAAGATACAGCTTCTTTTCCTCAATGAAAACTACTTTCTGTTGAAGTTATTGCTGCACCTTAAGCACAACTTATGACTCTGACAGGCAAAACCCAATTATTCCACATGAAGAGGAAGCTTGGAAATCTAGTTAGAAGTATTTCTAGCTCACAGAGAGGAGACGAGTAGAATGCAAAGTTGTAAAGCATCTCTGTAGCACTCCATCCACATAACAGCATATACAAGATGTAGTTTGTGTTCTCACATCAGTAAATGGTCCAGATATTCTTACTTATGCAAAAGTTGATGGGAATAACAACAATCCATTACTCTCTCAAAAATAATTTAATTGTAGACTAACCTGAATAGCGAGAAGGGTGTAAAGTCTTCCTTTTTCTTTTTTTAGGATATTCATTCATATCTTTTCAATCTAAAAAATGAAGAACATTTTAACAAACATGGTGCAATAACTGGTATTACTATAAAAATTCTTTTGAGCCATAGAATTTATTAGCAATAAGAAATCTTGGCGGAGGGGTGCTGGAGAAACGGCTCAGCAGTTTCTAAGAAGACAGATAGCTCTTCCAAAAGTCCTGGGTTCAATTCCTAGCACCCACAAGACAGCTCACTACCCTATAGTTTGAACTACCCTATAGTTTGACTTCTAGGGGATCTGACCCCCTTCTATGGTCTCCAAGTACACCAGATATGCATGTGGTGCAAGACATCCATCCATCCAAACTATTTTATAAAGGAGTCTGTGTGGACCATGAAAACAGATGTCAGAAGAACAACATTGCACAAGGCCTCGACTGAAAGCATTATGCCTTCCAGACAAGCCTAGACTATCAGACCCTATCTCATAAGACAAAGTAAACATACACCTTTTAGTCCCAGAACTCAGAGGCTGAGACAGGCAGAGTTCAAGGCTAGCCTGGTCTACATAAAGAGTTCCAGGCCAGCCATGGTTACAAAGTGAGACCCTGTCAGACACATACAAACAAGCCATTATGCCTCTAGGCATACACTTTCTACAGATTTCAACCTAATGATGGATATTTTTCCTTAAAAAAAAAAAAAAAATACTTGTCTCTATCAATGTAATGGCTTCCAGAAGAAAAAAAAAAAAGTGTTGCACAAAATCTTAGGACGTAAGTAATTTTCCAGACAGAAGAATCTTACGAGGTCACGTTCAACATTCTACTAAGTGTAGCAAGCACCCCAACAACTAAAGTCCCATGAGACATTAGAAAATTTACTAATTAGTTTGGCTGTACTCCACTTACTTGGTATAACTCTCAATACTGCAGTGAGGAAAATGAATTACAGGCAAGTTTCCACAAATGACAGAAAGTGCCTACAAGTAAAAGAGACCAGCATTCACGTAAGCAATAGTACCACCAAGTAAGCCATAGCTCATAGGGAAATCCTGCCACATCTTAACTTACAACAGACGGAATGAACTCAGGCATCTTCCTTATGCTTTTTAAACTTTATATATATATAAAGTTTATATAAAAAATATATATATACACACACATAGTATATATATATATATATATATATATATATATATACATATGTAAATATCCAATCATATATGAAAGTTCCTATATCTCTGAAACAAATTAACCTTTATTTATAGTCATAGCTATATCTTGATACCAAAATCACAGAATAAGTCTGTATTAATTTATGCAATCATTAGAAAAAAAAATCACAAATGGCTGGTCAAAGTAGCACACGTTTAATCCCAGCACCTAGGAGGTTGATGCAGGCAGATCTCTGTGAGGTTGAGGCCAGCCTGGTCTACACAGTAAGCTTCAGGCCAGGGCTACAAAGGGAGACATTGTCTAATTCAGATAAATATTACATATTTACACACATACATTATATTTTTAAAAAAGTAGAAAGTCAAATATAGAACCATACACCTAAAAGTGTCCAAGTTTTTACACTTCAGTGCTAATTTACTGAATATCAGCTACATACCAGATAGTATGTCTTCATTCACACAGGTTATATATCTATACCTTGCCAGAACTGTTGGTTATATCTTGTTATTGATTAGTAAACTGAGACATTAACAGTCAAGTCAGCTGGATTAAGTACATGTGGTAGGGTTAGATTTGACCAGAAGTCTAACCATTTTTAAAGTCCATGGTTTTCAATTCATTTTAGTTTTAGAAATAAGCACAGAAATAAAGTGACCCATTAACCTGAAATTAAAGCTCCCCCTCTCCTCTCGGCTGAACATCTGTCTGCTGCTGCAGAGAGCAGGGAGGGAGCACCTCACCACTGCCTTTACCTCAATCCTTCCTTTTTAGTTTCTTGACACAGGGTCTACTTACATAGTCCAGTCTAGCCCTGAACCCTATTGTGATACTGTCCTGGCCTCCTGAGTTTTGGGGTACCCCAGGCAAATATAAGATGAATCTTTTGTTTCTAGTGGAAGCCTCCCCAAGGGGCACTTGCTACTTCTGTATGTCATGTGATCACACATTTATTAAGTGCATTCTTATTGCTTATGCCACCTTCCCAACAATCCCTGGAGGAAGACAAAAGGGCTCCCTTATCAAACTCACCTCATTCTAAGCAAGGAAGAAACCAACGCCATTAAAGTCCATTACGACATAGATGGCACACTTGTCTTCGGAGTTCTGACATCAGGTAACTAACTGTGCATGTGTGAACCCTCCTTCCATGCTGCCAGCAGCAAGCTCATCTTGCTTCAAGTTCTTAACCACAAGCAGGAGGGGAGGGATAATCTGAAAAACTGACAGCCATACTCTTACAGAAATGTTAGATACACAGACAAAAATGCCTCACCCATCGCCATAATCAGCTTTCTTTCGAGTCAAAGTTTCTTATAGTCCATATTCTATCATATTCTAATAGGGAGAACACAACTGTCAAAAGAGTATCTCAGGTTGTTCAGAACATGAACAAAAAAGTAAGAAAAGGAAACCAAGCACGGGATTACAAGTACCTAACATTGCCATATGGATTTGGCTTGTCACGTGAGGAAGGTGGAGGAGAGTGTGACTCCTCAGGATCGAACATCACCAAAGGGTCCCTAAGACCACTCACAACCAAGAGCTGTCAACCGGCCTTCACACAGGCAAATAGAATTGGATTTGTGTATGCACAAGTGCCTTCATAAAGACATCGGGAGTGTCCACAGGACACACAGGTATGTCGAGAGTCCTGAGGACTGGACTCAGGTCCTTGGGCTTGGCAGCAGGGACCTTACTCACTGGGAAATGAGCTGGCCATCTTGCCAGCTTGAGAAAGTTGGCTTCTTAATGAAATGTGAACCATAAAAACTCATGCTCACTAGTTATCCTTTTAAAAAGACTGTGAACCATCTGAAACGTATCCTTCCCCAATTATACACAGGTGTCACTGTAGAAAACCAGGACATTTGAAATTTAATCACCTAAAATCCATCACTCAGGAAAAAAAAAGAGATAATATCGTGGTGATATATCTATAGTTTATAATTTATCATTTAAAAAAAAATTAAGCCTAAAGTGGTGGCACATGTCTTCAGTGCCAGCACTTGGGAGGCAGAGGCAGGCGGATTTCTGAGTTTGAGGCCAGCCTGGTCTACAGATCGAGTCTCAGGACAGCCAGGGATACACAGAGAAACCCTGTCTCGAAAAACTGAGTATTGAGACCCACACCTTTATCCCCAGTCCTCAGGAGGCAGAGACGGAGGATGTCTCTGAGTTCTTGACCAGTCTGGTCTACACAGTGAGTTCCTGGCCAGCCAGAAGTGCATAGTGTTTGAAAAAAAAAAAAGAATAGATGGGATGTAGTCATGTGCTAATTCTGAATTTATGTTTGGTGTTAAGGCAATTTGTTGTTAAAGGCATACAACACTACTGGCTTGCTCTCCATTTTTTGAGATAACATTGCAGAGAGAAAAAAGAAATTCCATTTTAAAAAGGCCCAACTGCACTCTAAGGCAAAGGGCAGTCATCTTCCACATTAACAGCAGAGCTCAGTGGCTCACAGCTGACATCCCAGCACTCAGGAGGCTGAGGCAAGATTACACATAAAGTCTCTTGTGTCCTAAAACCAAAACAAACACATCACCCACACATAGGCATCTTGGCCCCTGGAATCTTCACAACACTTAATAGTGCTTCCCATAGACAAACCTTTTCAAAGGTTTCTCATGAAACTTCCGATATCTTCACACAATGCCAAGACACTTTCTGCTTTTTTCGAGACAGGGTTTCTCTGTGTAGCCCTAGCTGTCCTGGAACTCACTCTGTAGATCAGGCTGGCCTCGAACTCTGAAATCCGCCTGCCTCTGCCTCCCAAGTGCTGGGTTTAAAGGCGTGCGCCACCACCGCCCTGCACCAAGACACATTTTTAAAAGGCTGTTTTCGCGCGCGTGTGTAGTCCGAGATGGTGTCTGATCTGGAGGCAATCATGAACCTACTCCAACTGGGTGTTCTCTCCAGCACCCAGCACCGAATTTCTTGAGACTGGGTCGTTGCGTTTTAAAGACGTTTATAACACTTTATTTTTTCACCTCCATTAAAACAAACAAAAAATATTTCCAGGGCTCACAAGGCGCTTACAGCTAAGCCAGACGACCTGGGTGTCGTCCCTGGAACCCGCAAGGTGGGAAGAACAGCCTCTTGGAAAGTTGTCCTCTGACCTCTACACTTGCGCCATGGCACACGTGCGCATGCATACACGCAATAAGCACGTACATTTTCAAACAGAAAGAGAATTTTCCCGTTCTAATTGAAGCCCGGCGTGGTGGCACACGCCTTTACGGCTAGCCTAGGCTACACAAGACCCTGTCACAGATTAAGGAATTTGAAGAGCGCTGGTCTGATTGGCCTCTCCTGGGAGCCTCTGTCCATGAGGACACAGGGCCGGGTCCTCGCTGGACTCCAGCGTCTCCGGCGGGAGCAGCCTCCTGCAGGCCGGCATAGGCCCCCCCCCGCCGCCGAGTCCACCCGAGCGGCCGACACGCACCGGGCCGGGCAGGCCCCGCTCGCCCCGCGGCCCTCGCTTGGCACGCAGGCCCCGGAGGCCGGCCCTCACCTCACGTAGCAGTGCAGCTCCGGCGAGACACGCCCGGATGATGGGACGGAGGGGGCTGCCGGGCCACCGCCCGCGCCCTGCCCAGCCGCCCGCGCCCTCCCCGGCCCTGCCCTTCCCTGCCCGCCAGGCCCAGCAGCACTCACCCCGTCACCCAGCGCATGCGCCACAGTGGGCCGCGAGAGTAAAGATGGGGGACGGGGGGCGGGAACCCTAAGGATGAGGGCGTGGCCTGAGTACGAAGAGGGCGTGGCTTCGTGCTAAGGGCGGGGCCTGACAGCCAGACAAGGAGAGGCTAGCAGTGCTGTCTAGCGTCCCCTGCGGGCACATCCCCGCCGTGCCACTCTCCCCTCTGAGGTCAGCGCTGTCCCACTCATCGGTTCCCTGGAAGGCCGCAGTGATCCTCAGGGTCTTCTGGATCATTAGTGTTTCACGCATGGTGGTTGTCCTCAAATCCCAACATCCGGGCTAGATAAGTCCAGGGCCGAGAAAAAACGCGATGTGACTCGAGATGGGTCCTCAGACCACACCCTGGGTTCTTGAAGTCTTGGGAGCTTGGAGGTAGAGTTAGAGAAGGGAGAGCTGAAGAAATGGCTCCCCCCAGTTAAGAGAGTTTTATTTCTCTTCCAGAGAAAGCATGCACATGATAGTTCACAAACGCCTCTACTGTAACTCAACAGCAAGGGATGTGAAGCCTCCGCAGGCACACACCTCCCCGTCCCTCCCCCCCCAATACAAAAATAAATCCTAAAAAGAAGTCCTGATGGAGTGAACGGAGGTTATCACAAAGGATTACATTCTGTCATTTAAATCCTTTTCATACCTTGACCGTCAATAAGCAAAGTATTAAATTAGATGAGCATAAATAACTGTGAACATTGTTTTTGAATTATCCCTCGGGCTGGCAGTAGAGTTCGGTGGTGGTCTGTGCTTGGCGGGGTGAGTGCTGAGGTGTGACCCCCTCCGCGTTACAAGCAACAGTCCAGAGTTCGGCTGTGTGTTTTCTTTCTCGCTCCTCCTTCAGTGTTAAGAATGGAGTCCAGGGGCTGGAGAGCTGGCTCAGCTGTTAAGAAAACTGGCTCTTCCACTAGGGGATCCAGATTTCATTCCCAACACCCACAATGAGCTCACGTGTAAATCCAGTTCTAGGTCACCTGAAGCCTTCTGGCTTTCATGGGCGCCAGGAACACAAGTAGTGCCCAGACATATATTCAGGCAAAACACTCAGATAAAAATAAAAAGAAATATTTTAAAACATTTTTACATGTAATCCTAGGTCTCATCCACTGAGCTGCCCAACCCCAACCGCCTAACCTGGGTGAGAGTTGAAGAGGTTTCAGGACAATTTGTGAGTGTTTCTCGGTTTTGTAATTAAATCCCTTAAGGTTCAACTAATTGTAAGTGAATAGCTAAATCGAGTGGAGTAACTTATATCTAGTCACTTGCAAAGTCCCCGCTATAGTTCGTGTCTCACCAACCCAGCGCCCTGTTCTTGCTGTCAATCACCTGGTATTCAGCGGGTTGTCACTGACACCTCCCCACCCCCCAACCCCATCACCACGCCTGGGGAAGTCCAGCTGTGCGCTTTGGAGAGACAGAGCTTGTTTGTGAGATTCAGTTTGGTGACCTCATAACCTGTAGGCGTTCTCCTCTTAGTTAGACATGAATATTCAGGCACACCACTGTAACCCAAAAGGAGTAAGAGAGGGTTCGCAGACCTTCTCTCTTCCTAGAATACCTAACGTCTGGTACAAAATAGGGAATTGAGGCCTGATTGATATAAGACTGTTGAATTTATAAAGATGCTGCCGGCGGCTACGGGTTTCTCATTGTGAATCTAGTAGAGGTCACAAGGGGGAGCCATACGATCACTGTCAGTTATAGGGTTTCTCACGCTTGCCCTTGGGTTTGACTTAATTCTCCTCTTGCCTGCCTCACTAGAGGGGGAGCAGGGAGAGACTATGTCATGGTATTTAGACAGCATGCATCATTGTTTTCAGGGCTCCCCTTTCCCCCTCCCTGGCAAGATGTGCAGCTATGTAAAATCTTGAAAGTCCTAGGATAACATTTTACAGGAATATTTAACCACCATCCTCCCAAGTTTTTGATACAGGTATGTCATAGCTTAAATTTTTCCTGATCACAGAAATGTGTGTTACACAATAGATAGTAGAACAGAATGAAGAAAGAAAACTACCAACTCCCACAGCCCTGAACTGACTCCTTGGATCTGTCTTTCCGTGACTTTTATACTTGCATGCACATAGATTTTTCTCAAAATCAGATTATCATTATGTTAAGTGGCAGTTTTTTCAGTTATATATTTTTTCGGGATATAAACATTCCTGATGCAATTAAAATGTTAATGGTGCCTTACAATTACTGCGAGTGGTCATATAAAAGTTAAATAGTGACGTTTAAGTTATTTGCACCTTTTTCAAAGACCTTGCCAAGCCAGGCATAGTGGTAAATTACTGTAATCCCAGCACTTAAGAGGTAGAGGCTGTATTAGTGTTCTCTAGAATAACAGAATTTGTAGAATATGAATACACACACACACATATATACACACACACACACACAAACGTGTGTGTAATTTATTGAAATGACTTACAGGCTGCAATCCAACAATGGCCAGCTATGAATGGGAAGTTCTAGAACCTAGTAGTGGCTCGGCCTCATGAGTCTGGGTGTCTCAGCTGGCCTTCTGTATAAGCTGGAATCCTGAAGAAGGAGGCTCCAATGGATGTGCTGGCAAAGTGAGTGCAAGCAGGTAAAGAAGAAGGTGACTTCCTTCTTCTAGTATATAGGCCTCCAGCAGAAGGAATGGCCCAAATTAAAGGTGTGCCTCAAGATCTGGATTAAAGGTGTGTGTCCTGTTTAGAAATTGTTCTTGATGCACATCCAATCTGTGTTTTCAGGAAATCAGCAGCTCAGTTCACCGGTGTCAGCATCGGCAGCTCAATCCACTCACAAACACTTCCCAAATATACCAGCAGTCCAGTTCAGTAGTGTCAGGATAGCAAACATGAATTAGTTCAAAAGTGTCCAGGGCAGGAAAAAGGATAACAGGAGTAGAGAGGGCAGGGAACTGAAGCTAGAGAAACAGAGATGTTTCTAAGGAGCCAGAGACCAGATCACAGGCTCTGGTCACCAGCAGGGTTCCAGAGAACTGTCTTCAAGATTCCAGACCCCAGACCAAGAGCTGTAACATTAGCTAGTGTTACCAGACCAAGGAATCTCTACTTCTTAGCCGGCACAACAGCTGTAATAAAGAGTCCTGCAGGAAAGCTGTAAGAACACTTTTGCTGCCCCCACCTGCCTGCTGTTGTCAATCACTGCTGCTAAAAGCTGAGAGAAACAAATGATACCAAAAAGGCTGGCACTGGAAGAGCTTTCTCACAGCCCACCTAGGTAGGGAGGGCAAAGGGTCTCCCAGCCAGCTGACTGTGAGCCATATTACAAACTATCAAGATTAGCTAGGTCTGGTGACATAAGCCTGTAAGCTCTGTCCCTGGAGGGTGGGGCAGAACATCACTTGCAGAATACTTGTTGCATGCCTATGTTTATGTGACTACAGTCGATGACAGTCTCTACCTACAAGAACATTCAGAATTAAACAAGTGTTACTGGCACTGGGGTGGGGGTGGGGGTGCAGGTTAACAAGTAGCTTAATTAGAGTTTCCATTGCTGCGAAGAGACACCATGACCAAGGCAACTCTTATAAGGGAAAATATTTAACTGGGACTAGCTTACACTTTCAGAGGTTCAGTCCTAATGGATGTTAATACATCATGGCAGAAAGCATGGGAGCTTCCAGGTAGACCTGGTGCTGGAAAAGAAAGGAGCTGAGAGTTCTACATCTTGATGGGAAGGCAACCAGGAAAGACTGGCTTCCAGACAGCTAGGAGGGTCTCAAAGTCCACCCCCACAGTGACACACTTCCTCCCAACAAGACCACACTTCGTCCAACGAGCCCTGCCTCCTAGTAGTGCCACTTCCTGGGCTAAGCATATTTAAACCACTACAGGCTTCTTGGAGAATTATTAGGAATTAGCCAAAGGACAAAGAGGAAGGAAGGCAGCGACAAAGGCAGCTGTGCTTCACCAGTGGCCTAGATTCATTCCTGCTGCTGAGATGAACTAGAATTTAGCTCACAGTGAACCTCCCCAGGCCTCTAACTGTATTAATCATGTCTTCTGAAGTTTTAAATTTTCACTACTACTACTATTCCATTTTTTTTCATAACTTTATCTTAAAGTAAGTCTCTCTCTCTCTCTCTCTGTGTGTGTGTGTGTGTCCTTCTTTAGGACGTCCCTCCACCTCCATTTTTGAAGCAGGTTACTCATTGGCCAAGTGAGCAGGGCTAGCTGGCCAGGGAGCCCAGGGATCCTGCCGTGTCTGGCTCCCCAGCCCTGGGGACACAAACACAAGCCCCCTCACCTTTTTAGATAGGTGCTGGGAATCAAACTCAGGTTCTGGTGCTTCTCCAGCAAGCATTTTCATGAGTGAGCCATTTCCTTGGGCCTATCTTTGCTATCTAGAGACAGGGTCCTATGTAACCAAGGCAGGCCTGAAACTCACTATGTAGCCAAAGAAGCTTGACCTTTTGACCCTCCTGTCTCCACCTCCTAAGAGATATATGCCTAAGATAACAGGCATGCATCACCATGCCTAGCCAAGGCCCAATCGGTTACCATGCTGGGCTAGCACCCACAGAAACCTTCCTGTCCTGTCCTTCTGAATGCTGGCATTACAGGGTGTATTGGTCAGGGTTCTCTAGAGTCACAGAACTTATAGGCAGTCTCTATATAGTAAGGGAATTTGTTGATGACTTCCAGTCTGTAGTCCAATACCCAACAATGGTCAGCAGCGGCTGTGAATGGAAGTCCAAGAATCTACCAGTTGCTCAGTTCCACAAGGCAAGCAGGCAAAGAAGAGAGAATCTTCTTTCTTCCAATGTCCATAGGTAGGTCTCTAGCAAAAGGTGTGGGCCAGGTTAAAGGTTTGTGCCACCATGCCTGGATCTGGGACTTGCTTTGTCCCAGATGACCTTGGACTCAGAGTTCTCCCTGTCTTCTGGGATTCATAGCTACTTATTCCTCAAGATCTGCATGCCAAGATCCAGGTCAAAAACTTGTGTCTCCCAGTCACCATGCTAGCCTGGGGTATCAGTTCTTATCTGGGAAATGCCTCCTTTGAGAAGACACGAAATCCCAGAGATCCCTTTATACAGTGGATTTTGTGCACATGAAGCAGCAGAAGAGAGGGCTCTCCTAAATGAAATGACAGGTACTGAGAAAGTTGAGGAGTGACATGCTTATGCTGTTCTGAGTCTCCATTACATCAGAGAAAGAGAAATCCCCTCCAAGACCCAGGCAGGAGACGGACCTTGCGTGGGAAGCTTCCCGAGCATATCTAACATGATTCGAATTGGTCACCTGAAAATCCACAGGTAATAGGACAATGCCGGGGGAAAGAAGGCTTAGTCCTCAGGCTCCAAACACCCAGTGACTTGAACCCAGGCCTCTCGGCTACGTCTCCTCTTTGTACATCTTAATTAATCAATTTTGTTAAGACAGAGTGTAGTGTATCCCAGGCTGTCCTTGAACTCACGATTCTCCTCCCTCAGTGTCCCAAAGTACTAGAATTACACACCTACTTCACCATGCTCAGCTAATACTGTATGTTCTTCTAAGAATTTATAGGTTTTACTTATTATTAGGTCTTCGATCATTGTAAGTTAATTTTTACATATTGTGTGAAGTAGCATAAGATTAATTGAACTTTTTAGAATTATATTTAGTGTGTGTGTGTGTGTCCACGGTGCACATGTTGTTGGGGTCCGGGAATCACCGCACAAACCACTCAGACACCACCATTCTCAGGCAAACAAGGATGGTTTATTGAATGCCACACTCCAAGACTGATCAATCATGGCCATACACAGACTCAGTAGCTGACTGGGAGCCAAATGTGACATTGAGTTAAGATCCTATTGTACTTTTAAACCTAAAACACACAAAAATCTGTGCCAATCAAGATTTAGGGATAAGAGTTTCCTAAGGAATAGGTCTTTTTTGTACACTTATCCTGTTCCCATTGGTTGGAGTATTCAACTGTGACAGGGCATTTGCCTTACCTAACATTCATGTCTTTTTTTTTTTTTTTTTTTTTTTTTTTGGTTTTTCAAGACAGGGTTTCTCTGTATAGCGCTGGCTGTCCTGGAACTCACTTTGTAGACCAGGCTGGCCTCGAACTCAGAAATCCACCTGCCTCTGCCTCCTGAGTGCTAGGATTAAAGGTGTGCACCACCGCACCTGGCAACATTCATGTCTTAACTTGCCAACCCGGATGTCAGTTGCCCACGTACATGTTTCTGCCAAGTAGGATGTAGGCTCCCAGGGAGGTCTTGGAAGCTTAAACTTTACTCAACCCTCTACTCAAAATGGAAGTCTTATTCCAAATAGCTTCTTATATTGGTCCAGGTGTCTCTCTTATGTCAAGGTGCATCCCAGGGTCAGCTTATTACAGGAAGTGCTGCTGGGTGGTTAGTTCACATCCAAGTTTATTGTAGCTTATTGGGTTCACTGTACAGCCTTGGATGTTCTGGAATTAGCTCTGTAGGCCAGGCTGGCCTCAAACTCACAAAGATCCACCTCCCTGTGCATCCTGGGTGCTTGGGTACTGGGATTAAAGGCATGTGCCACCACATCCAGCTTAAACTTTAAACCTTTAAACTCATCAGGGAGTTCCACTTCATTTTAACGGGACACAAGTACACAATAAAGATGGTTGGTTAGAAACGGAAGGGGTCAGTGCTGCTGCAGAAGTGCAGACCTGACAACAGAAGCAGCAGAGGGGACAGGTGGCCTCAGAGGCAGGAGCTTAGGCCAGGGTAGCCAAAGGGTAGGTGACTGTGCTGCCAGCTCCTACATTAGAACGAAAAGGGAAGACAAAGGCAGGAGGAGCTTTCTAGAACCTGTGGTTATGCATTGATGTGATCTAGCTCACTACGCTCTCAGGAAAAATAGTAGACCAGCAGAACTGCTTAGAGAGGTGTGGATACCCTGAGCAGAGTGAGCCAGCATTGGCTCCTACATTTTAGTAGTTCAGGCAGGCATGGCGGTGTATGCCTGTGAGCAGAAGCAAGGGGGTCAGGAGTCCAAGATCATTCTCAGCTACAAAGTCAGTTGGGGTTAACCTGGTCTATGTGGGACTCCGGATAGACAGAGAAAGGGAGTGGTCTGACTATGTGTGAGTCTCATCGTCTTTGTTGTTGGTTTTTAAGCACTGTGGCCTTTGACACACTGAGCATGTGGCACAAACCAACAGGCCAGCCCTGAGCCTGCACTCTCCCTATAGAACACAGCTTTAATGTAGCTGGTGAGGTTCTCTGGACTGCATCTCTCTGCTCTTTCAGGGACTCTCAACCTGGGACCTGGTCATGGAAATTGATCTGATGAGACAACCAAGTTTAATTTGGAAGTTCAGGCAAAGAGGAAGATTTGTCCGTGGGGACACTCCCTCTCAGTTCAGAAGCAGGAGACTAATTACAAGGGAACACCTCAGCCGACTGAGAGTAGATGGAACATATTGGGTAATTAGCATTTCCACCCTCAGGGAAGCATGAAGAAGTCTCATCTGACCTTTGTGAACTAATGGACCCAAATCTTAAATCTACTTTAATACTAAAAAGATGAGTCTACAGGATGCTCACAGCACATGAGAGACTAAATAGGCGTCCTCCATTTGGCTTCTCAGAAATAAGTGTCTGTTAACTTGTATATTTTTTTTCTCCTCAGAATCTCTTTGTGTGCCTTTGGTTATTCTGGAACTCACTATGTAAAGCAGGCTGGCCTTGAATTTGTAAAGAGCCTTCTGCTTCTGCCTCCTTAGTGCTAGAATTATAGGCATGCACTGCTAAACCTAGTTCTTAGTGTGCGTGTCCTGGCCCTATTTCAGAGTCTCTTGATGAAAGCATGTGGGGTAGCTCTCAGCTGCCTTGATATTACAGTAGAATATTAATATTAGGAATCAGGAAACTACTACAAGACATAGGCATGGGCAATGTCTTCTTGAAAAGAACTCCAGTAACATAGGAAATTGTTCCAAGATCTGACAAATGGATTTTTAGGAAACCAAGAGCAGAATGAGCAGAGCCCACAGCATGTAGGATGTGGGATGAACTAGCCCACTGTGAATGAAGCCGTTTGTCTTGGTCAGCGTTCTATTGCTGTGAGGAGACACCACAACCACAGCAATGTCGGAGAATAAGCCAAGTAAACCCTACACCCTCCAACTTGCTCTTTGGTTATAGTGTTCTGTAGTAGCTATTAACACCCTAACTAAGACGCTAAGTCTTGCCTTAAACTTAGTTATCTTCCTGGCATTTCAAGTGTGCACAATGTTGTTAGTTTATGTGCTGTTGGAGATGGAACCCAGGGTTTCATGGGTGCTTGGTAAACATTCTCCCAACAGAGGCTACCTCTCCAGTACCAATACTCTACTTTAAAAAAAAAAGATTTATTTTATGTATGTACATGTGTTTTGACTGTTTGGGTGTGTATGTACCACATGTGTACAGTGCCTACAGCATCAGATAACATAGACCCATGTGGGTGCTGGAACCTGAACCCAGGTCCTCTGCAAGAGAAGCATGTGCTCATTGCCACTGAATAATCTCTCTAGTCCTCAAATGTTCTATCTCTTGAAAAAAAAATCTTTTCATTTACAAATGTCAAAACAGATCATGTACATGCAAGGTCCTGAAAAGTACCCAGAGGATGTGCACTGTCTTTGAACAGTTTTCTGAATTCTAATTCCAGCCTGCTGCAAATCAGCCCAGAGGCAGCATTGGGATTTGCCTATTGGAAATAATCCGTAAGCAGAAGTAGGTAGGGAGGAGATGGTTTACTCTATTCAGCTCTATGTACTCCTACTGCTCTTAGTCACTGTTCTACTGCTATGACGAAACACCATGACCAAGGCCATTTAGAGAAGAAAACATTTAATCGTGGCTTTGCTTACAGTTTCAGAGGGTGTGGCCATGACCACCATCATAACAGGGAGTGCACAGGCAGGTAGGCAGACAAGCAGGCACGGGGATGGGGTAGCAGCAGAGGGCTTTACATTCAGATCTGCAGGCAGAGAGAGGGAGATTGGGTTGGATGTCAACTTTTGAAACCTCAAAGCCCACCCTCAGTGACACACCTCCTTCAAGTGTGGCAGTCTGAGTAAGAAAGCTGGGACAAAGTATAGAATGTTCTTCCCATAGTGTGGCCTTCTAGAAAGAATTACATAAACTGTGATAAATTAATGCGCTTGAGAGCAAGGTCATGAAGGGATGCCTGGCACGTCCACATTATCTGTGTTGCAAAGGCAAAGAGAGGCCCAGGAAGAATATTCTTGGCTTGTTCACATGACCAAAGATGATAAGATGTGGCACACCAAGAGCATTCCTCTAGCTCTTGCATTTACCCAAGCTTACAGTAAATTTCAACTCACATTTTGCCTGCTTTATAATAAAAATGAGAAGTGATTGGCTATGTACTATATCTTAGTTAGGGTTTTACTGCTGTGAGCAGACACCATGACCAAGGCAAGTCTTATAAAGCACAACATATAATTGGGGCTGGCTTACAGGTTCATAGGTTCAGTCCATTATCATCAAGGCAGGAAGCATGGCAACATCCAGACAGACATGGTGCAGGAGGAGCTGAGAGTTCTACATCTTCATGGGAAGGCTGCAAGCAGAATACTGACTTCCAGGCAGCTAGGATGAGGGTCTTAGAGTTCCCACCCACAGTGACACAACTACTTCAACAGGGCCACATTTTCTAATAGTGCCACTCCCTGGACTGAGCATATATGAACCATCACATATTCCTTGAGCTAAAAAAAACAAAAACAAACAAACAAACAAAAAAAACCTGGCAAACCCCAGTTTGTCCCCACTCAGAAATTTAGAACATATATTTTGGTCCGTGAGACTTAACTTTGCTAGTCAAGGGGTGGGTTGACATCCATTGAAGCCATGTCTACTCCAGCAAGGCCATGTCTCCCTTCCTAAACATTCTACCAGTTGAGATCCAAACAGTTATCCAATGTGCCATACCTGCATAGCCCATTATGCTGCAAGTGATGCATAGACCTGGGTCATATCCACTGACTGTGTGAACCAACCCAACGGGATTGAACTAAAGACAGGGACATCTTTGGAAAGCACACAGATTGCTCTCTGGTACCTGTAGCATGAAACTGGCAGGAGGTGAGCAGAAGGAGGGCACCACGGGTATTTCAGCAGCGAAGACTTGACCTAAACACTGATTGAAGGTGAAGAGCCTGCTAATGGTTTCCAAGGCATCTTATGGGCGCCTCATCTCTCTTCACTCAGGGTTCACTGTATGAGGACATTGTTCAATGTTCAGAGGGCATTGGTGGGGGTGGAGTGAGGGTGGAGGTGGAGAGGGTGGCATGCCAGCTCCATCTAGAGTCTCAAGAATGAGGTTTCTCCCTGATCATTATATTTACATTTCAAGGTTTGGGTGTCATGGTGGTAGCCATTCAAGGGTAACACACGATTCTCTTTTACCCATAAAAAAGGAGTTGAGGCATTTGAAGACACAAATTTGGGGTATACCTAAGACCCCTAGTGCTGCTTCTAGTGGGTGTCAGTGCCTGGGATGACCCACAAACCTGTGTGAAACCTCAATGTCTAAATGCAGGGACGTGTGAGTTGCCATTATTAATATACATGTTACCTTGGATTTATTATTATGATTATTTATTTAATGTATATGAGTACAATGTAGCTGCCTTCAGACACACCAGAAGAGGGCATCAAATCTCATTACAGATGGTTTTGAGCTACCATGTGGTTGCTGGGAATTGAACTCAGGACCTCTGGAAGAGCAGTCAGTGCTCTTAACTGCTGAGCCATCTCGCTTTGGATTTTGTTTTTTTTTTTTTTTAAGGATAGAATTTGTTTAGCTTGGATTTCAAGAGGAATTCAGTCTCTCAGGACAGGGAAGACAACGCCGTGAACAAGGAAGGTGCTTCAGCAGAGGCTCTGGTCACAATGCATCTACACTCAGGAAGCAGAGAAGGGGATGGGTACATCTATTTTAATCTAGTTGAAATCCATTTGATGTTGGCTTTGCGTAAATGATGACAGTCTCAACTATTAAGCTAGTCCTACACACCACTCTTTTCTACCTTAAATCCAGACTTTCTGCCATCTAACAAATGAAATAATTGAAGCAAAGAGCTATTGGCTGGCAGAGAAAGACCCCGAATAGAAAGTGTTCTCACTTTGAGTGTGATACTGAACCCTTTTGCAATCATAGCATCTAATTTCTTAGCATGTCAATGTTTGACCTATACTATCAATTTTTAAAAGGAAATTAGCTGTGTCCTTTCTATTGAAGAATGGAGTTAAATTTAAAGTTATTGGTGTGTAACACTAAGTTTTGTATTAATGAGAGTATTATATAAAATCTTACCTTTGACTTGTGTAGTCATATATATATTATGTGTGTGTGTGTATACATATACATACATATACACACATATGTATTTGGAGAGAGAGAGAGAGAGAGAGAGAGAGAGAGAGAGAGAGAGAGAGAGAGAGAGAGAGACTTAAGTTGCCCACACTGGTCTCAAACTCAAACTAATTGTGTAGCCAAGAATGACCTTGAACTTATGATATCTCTTTCCTAAGTGTTGGAAAGGTGTGTACCACCACAACAGCCCAATTCAGCTCCTCCTCCTCTTCTTCCTCCTCCTCTTCCTCCTCCTTCTCTTTTCAATGTTTTGAAGACATGTGCACACCTGTAATCTCATTACTTCAAAGGTGGAGGTGAAAGATCAACAGGTCAGGCTATTCTTGCACACAGTTTGAGATAAGGCTGGGTGAGCTATGTGAAACCCTGTCTCAAAATATTGTAAACTAAGATAGTGGCTACCAACAAATATTAAGTTAAATATATAGTCCACACTATTTTTTACTGAATTGTAAGGAGCTACTATCTAAGTTCCTTGCAAAGCCTCTTGTTAGGCTCATGTCTAACATTGGTGAGATTGTGAACTTTTGTTGCTAAAATTCCTTCCCAGGGGGAGACATAAGTACTGTTTACCCTTCTCCTAAGGTCCCAAAGACAAACTGAAGTCCATGCTACAGAACCAATGAGTTTATTTGGCTTCCTTACAGAGCCCAGATGAGGGGTCATCTACAGGGGTATGGGTGCTGCTTTCCCAGAAGGCACCTGATAAACCTTACCCAGCAGGGCTGAGGGTCCCCACAGCCATAGACGGAGTCCTCCCCTCCCCCAGTCTTCCCTGGCCAATATACTTAGCCTCTCTCTGAGACCATGTACAATGAAAGCGGAGTTGTAGACAGCAGGTGCTAGAGAGGAACTCAGATGACAGTCTAGTCACCCTTCCCACCCCTCCATGAGAGGGTGTAGACAGACACAAGTCAAGTTGGGACAATGTTTTGCAAGGGGTCACAGGCAAATGTCCCAAGATGGCAGTTGCTTGGCTTACTCACAAGAGCTTCTAATGCAGAGAACCTTCTGCACACTCCACACAGCCCCTAAACCTGTGATCAGCCAAAGAAAGCTAACTGATGACTGTCTTGCCCCTGTCCTGGCCCTGTGGGAGAAAGGTTGGCATATCTAAAGGGTTACCAGGTGGCTATGGTGATTCACAACTGTGGGTCTGGGGCAGTGAATAAAGAAATGTGTGACTCAGCCTTCAGCTGAATGCGGTGAAACACTGAAGCAACTCATTAAGACAGAGTGCAGTAGGACTGAGCCCAGCTAAATGTCACTCCCTTCTAGTGATGGGGCACTCATTAGCTGTTGCCCAGGTGCGCCTTGGACTCCTGAGCCTCCTTCCTCTGCCTCCCCAGTGCTGGGAATCCAGAAGCCATGGTGTTATGTCTTCTTGCCCACCAAGCTCTTGCGTCTGCCTGGTTGTGGTGTCTTGATATCTGTTCCATTGGCTGCTCCTTGCTGTGAGGCTCTCAGCTCACTATGCAGGGCCTACGGCTTCCCATAACTTTCCACAAGCTTGTTTGCTTTCCTTTCTTCACCCCGCCCAAACATCTGGATTAACTGTGCTTGGGTCTCGATTTCTTTATGTCTCCACACCAGAATGGAAGTTCCTGGTGGGCAGGAACTTCTCTGCTTATGCTCACAGTTACGCTGAGGGCCTGAAAAATGCTGGCCAAAGTGTGTATTTACTAAATCCTTTCTAGAATGTTACTGTTTGGTCTGTGTTGCTGGGGCCACAGCATGCTGAGCTGACCACATCCCTAGGGAATGTAATGAATTAGTTATGTTGACTGAACTGGAGGCTCCTTCTTTAGCGCTCTCTGCTTTGTCTGTGGGGCAGACTTCTGTCCAGACCTCTCTTCTTGCTATCCTGACATCTTTTTTTGGGGGGTGGGGGGCAGGGGCGAGTTCTCTACATAGCCCTGAACGTCCTGGAACTTGTTATGTAGACTACTCTGGCCTTGAATTCAGAAGTGCCCCCCCCCCCCCCGCTCCTGCAAAGTGCTGGGATAAAAGGCACGTGCTACAACATCCAGTGCTCTCCTAACACTTTTAAGCTTTTAATTTTCCTCTCGTCACAAAACACTGTGCACTTTCTGCTTGCCTGCTTCCTCCCATCCTGCACCAGGAGCTTTAGTTAGCAGGAATTTGGTGAGTCTGTCTGTGAGTCTCTGAGACAGAGCTATAGTGTTTTGCTAGTGAGCCTTTGATTTGTGTGTATTTTAAGACTTTATGTATCCCAGACTGGCCTCCAATTTACTAAATAGCCAAGGCTGGCCTTGAACCCCGCCTTCCTTGTCCTTCCCCCCCCCCCGACTTCCTCCTTCTAAACCCTGGGATTACAGGCATACACCACCCCACCACCCCTGGGATTACAGGCGTACGTTATCACACCTGATATATGTGGGACTGGAGGTTGAGCACAGGATTTCTGCATGCTAGGCAAGCACACTGCCACCTGAGTCACTTCCCCAGCTCTGTTCTAAATTTACTTGCGTGGGGCTGTGCCAGTTGAGTTCATCAGGAATCTGAATATGTGACCGACATACAGGCATCAAAGCTCAGGCTTGTTGACTATGGCCAAACTCGTGGATTTCAAAGCCATTCATATGCTAAAAACTAAATTTAAAAAATGCAAGTGACTGAAGAATAGAGCCTTTGCGATTGTGGTTGGTACACTTGTTAGTCACGGTTCTTGAAAGGAACAGAGCTGGTAGAAAACGTGGGCTTTGTTAGGTTGACTTCAGGGTGTCTGAAGGGTATCTGCGAACACCTTGTCCAGCAGATGTCATGATCTAAGGGAGGCAAAAAGGCAATTTAGTTCAGCCTGACTCAGTAGCCAGTGATGCTTCAAACTTCGAAAGTCCAGCCTGGAAGAGTTTGTTTTAGGCACATTTAAACACAGCACAATTTGGCGAAGAGTTTCTTGGTGATAATTAACTCAATCCCATGTGTACCACAAAAGCTTAAGACATGACTACGTCAAAACTTTCTGTAAAGGACAAGTGACGGCTTCCATAAAAATGGATCCTATAGATTAACTGAGGAAATAAACTCAAGTTAAGGGCCCTGGGGAGGATCTGGTGTGGTCTCTGTCGCACAGGGAATGAAAAGGTCACAAGGCTATTAACCACATCTGCTCCCAGTCTTCTGGTCAGAAAACAGGTTACATGGCTCCCTTTGAAGAGAGAACCCGGCATGTTTAACATTCCTGGTTCTGCTGGTGTTTATCTGTGAGCACAAGGATTTTCATGCCACCTAAGAGGTCTAACAAAGACTATCTCACACCGGCAAGGTTGAAAATCCAGTAGTTGCTCGATCCACAGGGCTGGAAGTATCAGCAGTCCCAGTCTGGCGCTAGCTGTTTTTCAGTCTACACTGGAAGCTTAAAGAAGTTGGTTCTCATATCGGCAAAGGAATGCCACAGCGGTAGGCTGGTGAACTTGCCATCATGAGTGAAGGCAATCAGGCTAAAAGCAAAGTTTCCTTCTTCGGTGTCCTTTCATTTGGGCCACCACCAGAAGGCGCTACCAACATTAAGGGTGTGTCTTCCTCCTTCAAGTAACCCCTTACAAGGGAGCCCAGCATGTCATGTTCTCATTAATTCCAGATTCAATCAAGTTGACAACCAAGATTCGTCACCACAGTTGGTCATGTGCACAGGGACTCCCAGCATTCTTATGGGCCCTTTCCTTAAGTTTATCTGTGTCATCCTACCTAAGCCCACATTTACTTGAAAAATGGAAAGAGTGTGGTGTCCTGTGCCACTTGGGGTGAGTGGAGAGTTGTGGTCTCAGCTCCTGATCATCTCTATACTCACCTAGTTTCAGCTCCAGTCCTGAGCTTGGTTGCTAGGGAGGGCATCTACCTCTTTCTGTCTATGTGTGACTTAGTGACACGGCCTCATTCTCGTCACATCTTGTCACCTCTCCTCTACACATCACTTTACTAGCTATGATGCCAGACACGTGAGAGTGCAGGATGCAGGTCACTCGGTGATCTGATGTAACACCATCCCTAGGATTCTATTTTAATTGGGAAAGAAAATCAGCCATGGAGCCAATTATCATTTTTCCTGTGTCCTGAACTCCGTGCATCCTGTAGGAGCTGAGAAGGATGAATAAGAGAAATGTCTTTATCTTTGAAGCGACACGACTCTGCAGGCCAACAGAAGACAAGGATCAGTGATTTCAGACTCACCACTGGTAGCCATGGCTACCATGGTAAAGATGGGGAGGTTGACTACAAACTAGTTAATAACTGAGGAGGAGCAAGACAGAGTGGAGCTGCAAGAACAGGAGACAGGAGAAAAAGGCTGCCCGAGACAGAAGTATGAGAGGGGCTGGAGAAATGGCTCCGTGTTTAAGAGGACCAAGGTTCACTTCCCACTACCCATAACCAGACCATCTGACACTCCAGTTAGTTCTGGGTCTGATTCTCTCTTCTGGCCTCTGCGGGCACTATTCATGCATGTAGTACGCAGACATGCATGTAGGCAAAACAGTCATACACATTAAATGAACAAATTAATTCATTAAAAATGATGGGATATGTTCTCTCTCTCTCTCTCTCTCTCTCTCTCTCTCTCTCTCTCTCTCTCTCTCTCTCTCTCTCTTTCTGCCTGGTGGATATGGGTCAAGATGCAAGTGCTCAATTGTTCCTTCACTGTGTTATCATGTCATGGACTCTAACTCTCTGAAGCTGCAAGCCCAGTTCAACACTTCCTTGTAGAAGTTGCCTTGGTCATGGTGCTTTATCATGGCAGCGGAAAAGAAATGCATACAGTTAGAATTCTTCAGTTGTAAGAATAGAATTCATATGAGGTTATACAGCTGGCCCTGCTCAAGCTGCTTTGTGTAGCCTGTCTGGATGTAGCAGGCAAAACTAGGAAAGGGCAAACCGAAAGGTTCACACATAGCCCCTCACTTCTGTCCTAGTCTCCAACTGCCACACTCCCTATAGAAAGTCCGTAGGTTCCTCCCGTCCTTGCAAACACCTCTTCCCCACAGGAGAGGGTTCACCCTTCGATGTTTTGAAAGAAGTAGTATCCATTTTCTGTTGAGGTCAGTCTGGACATTTGCTGCCTCCTGTGTCTTAAATCTGCTTCAGAAATCTAACAAATATACTGTGATAAATCAAGATAACCAAAAACAACCTGGGGAGAAAGGGTTTATTTGTACTGTATACACTTGGACACCACAGTTCATCACCGAGGGAAGCCAGGGCAGGAACTCAAACAGGGCAGGGACCTGGACACAGGAAGGGGCCTTGGCGGAGTGTTGCTTACTTGTTCGCCTCCATGGCGTAGCCGACCTGCTTTTTTTTAAGCACCTAGTGCAACCTCCCTGAGCTCTGATCCCCTTTCCTTTGCCTTCTGAGTGGAAACTATTGTGCCAGCTGTAAATCTAATTTTAAAAATTAAACAAATTAATATTATGATTGCCAGGTGTGTGTGCGTGCATGACCTGTTTGTGCGCTTGTGCGGAATTCGAAGGACAGTTTGGTAGACTTGGCTCTTTCACCTTCCACCTTCACTGGTGTCTGGGCATGGAACTCAGGTCACCAGGCTTGGCCAGATGACCTTTTACCCACTGAATCACCTCACAGGTTTGTAAAGCTATTCTTTTATTCAGAACAATTTTATTCAGAAAAGGCTACTATATTAAGCCTGTACCCAAACATAATTTTTTGAAAAAAAAAAAAAAAAAGGGAATGTGTTTGGGACAGAACATTTCCTCTTCTTACACGTTGTGTATTGGGTATGTCTGTCCCCAATTACACAGAGTCCCTGGGGCCTCAGAACTTTCCACAGTCCTATTGGTCTCTATGACAATGCACCTGGTGAATTCGGAGGAAACACAGGTGTCAGGTGGAGCAGGCGCCAGGCAATGCTGGGGGAGTGTTGTTGGCTACAGAACCACCTAGGTACTCCATGAGCAACTATGCCTGAACTCTGCTTTGCAGCCAGGCTGCCTGAGTTCCCACCTCTCTAGGAAACTTCTAGAGGACACCCCCACCCCCACCCCCGCAGCTCTGGATGCAGCAGGGGTCCTGGTGTCTGTGGCTAGGCAGGGAATTGGGAATTCCCTCTGGGACTCCACTTCCGATGATGCTT
Organism: Mus caroli; assembly: GCF_978045245.1. NCBI lineage: Eukaryota > Metazoa > Chordata > Mammalia > Rodentia > Muridae > Mus > Mus caroli. Next base: position 129,754,467 of record NW_028227258.1, read on the forward strand.
AAGCTTCCTGCGCTCTAAAAGGGCACAACTCAGGCGAGGAGCATCCGATCCAGACATCTCCTGGCCTCATGCAGCCCTTCAGCATCCCTGTCCAAATCACACTACAGGGTGGCCGGAGGCGCCAAGGGAGGTAAGTTCCCCACCTGAATCTCCCATCAGTGTGCCTCCTGCTAAACAAGGCCAGTGTGGCTACAATATGGCATGCTGAAAGCTGAGTTTGGTAGGTGCTTTGAGGAGGCCAGCTTGCAATGCCTCCCAGGTACCCCTACTACCCACCTCTACCCCACCTTTGGTTGCTGTTTTGAGACAGGCTGTCATGTAGCCCAGACTGGCCTCAAGTTCTCTATACTGTTAAGAATGATCCTCCTGCCTCCTGTTCTCCAGTGCTGGGATTCCAGGTGTGGACCACTGTACCTGGACTCACAGGTGACACAGGTGGTGTGGGCTATGGATCCCAGCACTGAAAGCAGTGCTCAGCAATATATCTCTTGTACAAAAGAACAAAGAAATGACACCAGCCTTTGGTCTTATTGGTGAAGCCTTACTGGTCCAGACCAAGATTCAGGTTCCAGCTCCGTACCTAGGCAGCTGCATGACTCTGGGTCTTTGCCCCTCATCTTATCTTGAAATAGAGATGCTTGTCTTTGTGTGCTCTAGCACGGTGGTGCCTTCCTGGAACTCTCTAAACTAGACAGGTCTGCATATTTTATGTACATTCTAGCTTTATTATTATTATTATTATTATTATTATTATTATTATTATTATTGAGACACCATCTCACATAGCCTGGGCTGACTGCAAATTTGCTCTGTACCTGATGCTGACTTTGAACTGATCTTTCTGCCTCTACCTCTCAAGTGTAGAGATTACTGGTGTTAACCACCCAACTATACTGAGTAAGTGGGAAGTGAAAAAGATTATTTTAGGACCCTTCTCCCCAAGGGTATGCAAAGCAGAAGAATTTTGAAGTTCAGAGGAGTGGGGCCTTGAACTCCTGTGAGAGGGTTGGGGCAGCAGGGCAGTCAGAAATGGGCAGAGGAGAGGAGAGCCATACCAGGCTTTTGAAATACGATATTAGAAATGTTCTGGCACATTCTTGGGAAGAGGATACCTTGAAGCCAAGCTCTCCCACTATAGAAAACTTGGGTGGCTGTTAGCAATATAAGCAGAACTGGGAGCTGGGTATCCATTAACCTCCAGCTTTAACTACTCTACTGGGTATTTGGTTTAGGGCATGAAGGAGAAGGAGAGGCATTGGATGGGTTGGGCGTGGGTTCCAGGCTGGTAGAAGGGTCAGACCACAAAGTAGAGAGGCTCGCCCAGCTATGAGCTAATGCCTTTATGAGCAGGCAATTACAGCAAGTCGCTTTGTGGCAGGAGACAGAATAACAACCAAGCCAGTGAGTGAACGTGAAGATGCTCCTCATGACACAAGCAAGGTGGAAGACAGTCCAGTCTGCCCCCAACGCACCCCTATGCTCACTTCCCTTCCTGACATGCAGAGGTGGATAGCTTCTTATTGCTCTCACCCTGAACTTGGTGGTGGCTTTTTATCAGCCTCACTTGCTGTTTCACAAAAAGTTGCTAAGCAATTTTGTGTGTGTGTGTGTGTTTTTTTTTTTTAAAGCAAATACCCAGAAAGATTCGAGCAATGACAAAAACCTTTCAGCTGAAACAAACTTCAGGGAGGTAGTAGTTGAATGTGCATGCCCAGCGTCACAAACACATGGGGATCCTCATTAGGTGAATTGTGACGTGTGGCTAAGCTACCTCGAGTTCTTGCTCAGTTCAGATGTCAAAGGCAAGGCTGCTGGTTTCTGTCCCGATCACACCCAGGCAAGCTATGGAGCTAGAGCTAGCCTGTTCACGCTGTTAGCAACTCAGTTTGCCTCAGCCTGAGAAGGTGGCATGGGAGCCTCAGCTGTGCTCTGATCTGATTGGAAAGTCATCCTCTGCAGGGAGAACTCCGCAGGGAAGACTGGGCAGGGAGGACTGCGCAGGGAGGACTGAGCAGGGAGGATTGGGCAGGGAGGATCAAGCAAGGAAGACAGGGCACAGAGGATACTGTCTTCAGGACATCAATATTCCTGGTGAAAAAAAATTAAAGTGCTACTGGTTCATCTCACTGACTAGAGAGCAAATGAGATCATTCTTAATCATTCTGAGACCCTGGGATAAAAAGTGCTTATAAACACCACTGAGTTCACCCCAGACAGTGCTGCTGCAGTCTCAAAAACTAAAGACCAGCCAGTAACATTCAACTCCGAGGATGCAGGCAAGAACCATATACGCCTTATCTGATTGATGGACTGTGAAATCATAGGGAGCTTACAAATCATTGTTAATGGCATGGAAATTAAGTGAAAAATACAAGATGGAAAAAAAAACCCTATCTAATAAAAAACTCTGCCTAATGTGACCACACTTGTTTAAAATAACATTAAGACAGGAATAATCCAGGGTGGGAACTGTACTTAATATGACAAACTTGAGGAGCTGGAGAGATGGTGGGGTGGTTAAGAGCATTGTCTCTCTCTGTCTCTCTGTCTTTCTGTCTCTCTCTGTCTCTGTGTCTCTGTCTGTCTGTCTCTGTGTCTCTGTCTCTGTCCGTCTCTCTGTCTCTGTCTCTCTCTGTTTCTGTCTCTCTCTGTCTCTGTCTCTCTGTCTCTCTCTCTGTCTCTCTCTCTGTCTCTCTCTGTCTCTCTGTCTCTCTCTCTCTCTCTCTCTCTCTCTCTGTGTGTGCATGCATATGCCCTTGGAGCCTAGAAGAGGGTGTCATATGCCTCAGAACTGGAATTTCAGGCAGTTGTAAATTCTGGTCTAACATGGGTCCTCTGCAAGTGACACATACCCACTCTTAACTACTGAGCCAGCTCTCCAGCCCTTCAGCTTGCTTTTGTGACATTTGATTGATACCTTTCTTTATGTCTGTGTTTTAGATTTATTAGAAATTTATAACAATATTATCTTCTTACACCCAACTCCTTCTCTTCCTATCTCTTATGCAAGGTCTCATGTAATTAAGGTTTGCCTCTAGCTCATTGTGTCGCCAAGGATGAACCCTTCCTGTCTCCAGCCCTAACTGCAGGAATTTCAGGCCTGGGTCTCTGCTTGCCTTCTTCTATTTCCTTTAGCCTCTGATTTAAACATCTTTAACCTCAATTTTGAAAGCCAAATGCGTTACACTTTTGATATTTTGTAGACCCAGATGCTTGGTTAATAATGATCATTTCATGTATATTTCATTGATAATTTAGTCTGGTCACTAAGCTTGTTCTCCTGCTTCATCTCTCTTTTTCTTTTTTGAGACAGTGTCTTGCTTTGTAGCTCTGGCTGAACTGGGTTCACTAGATAGGTCAGGTTGGTATCAAAATCATAGAAACTGGGCTGAGGATATGGATCTCTATGTATGAGCTCTTATTATACAAGCATGAAGACCTAAGTTCAAATCCCAAGAACCCATGTAAGAAGCTAGGTGTGGTCAAACATCTGCCTGTGCCCCTAGTGTTGGAACTGGAAGAGACTGGAGGGGAGGGGTACTGGACATGCTGGCTGCCACGGTGCGGTTCCAGGTGCAATGACCACCCATCTCAAATAAGTAAGGTGCACACTGATGGAGCAGGACACCATATGTCTCATGCTGGCCTCACAATGACGTTTTATAAGATCAGGGCAACCCTCCTGCCTCTTGAGAGTTGGTGCACAGGCACCACAGGACACCATACCTGGCAGCTTTTGCTTTCTGTAACTTTCTTGTTGCTAGACTAGAAATCCTCCCTGAATCTTTTTGTAAAGGCTCATTTTATTTTATTGTGCTCTCTCTCTCTCTCTGTATGTTTATGTTTGTGTGTGTGAGTTTATGTGTGTATGTATATGTGTGTGTGTGTGTGTGTGTGTGTGTGTGCGTGTGTAAAAGTGCTCAGCAGAAGCCAGAAAAGGATATCAGACCCCCTAGTGCTGGAGGTCTTTGTGAGTGACTAGTGTATGTGCTGGGGGCTGAACATAGGCCCTGGAAGAGCAGTCCTTGCTACTGACCTCTGAGCCATCTCTCGAGCACACTATCTGGATTTTTTTAAAACCATATCAGTTTGGTCATATCTTAGATGGTCTTACTCTTTGTGACATATGAATCCTCTATTTCCTTAAATAGTGTAAATGTAGTATTTTATGCTTTTTTAAGAAACATAAAAAAATTTGGTGTGGATCTGATTCTGTTATTTTGCTTGTTTGTGTTTACAACAAGAGGTCCTTATTTCTTTGTACTGTGTTCTGTGATGTCTTGGTGTGTACACGCACTCCTCAGAACTCTGCGGTGTTTTCCAGAACAAGGCTTGAGCAGACTCCTCTGCTGAGGAGGTGACTTTTCTGGGTGTCAGAGGAGACAGTGTTAAACTGACTTCTTAGTTTGAGGTCCTTGGATTTGGGGGAGTGTGGCATCCAGCTACGTATGAACTCCAGCAATGTGCTGGCTCGTATTTATGGCCCCAGCACTTAGGAGGCTGAGGCAGTAGGATCATAAGTTCAAGGCCAACCCTGCTACAGAGGAAGATGCTGTCTCAACCACACAACCACATAGAACCAGAACACCAAGTGCCAACTCCCTGAGGACGGCCACAAGGTTATACAATTCCAGGGACAGTTGGAATTTCCTTCCTCTTCCCAGCTTCCTGGTACAGAAAGGATTCTTCTTGTGGTTACGCACCAAAGAAGGGTGTGTGCAGCATGTCTACATTTCCCTGACCCTGAATCGCATGTCCTTTGGGGTCTAGGCTCCCCCTGAATGGCATATTAAACTCTATACTTGGGCCGGGCATGGTGGTGCACGCCTTTAATCCCAGTGCTTGGGAGGCAGAGGCAGGCAGATTTCTGAGTTCGAGGCCAGCCTGGTCTACAGAGTGAGTTCCAGGACAGCCAGGGCTTCACAGAGAGACCCTGTCTCGAAAAACAACAACAACAACAACAAAACCAAAAAAACACAAACAAACAAACAAACAAACAAAAAACCCCAAAGCTCTATACTTTGCTAGACCTTGGTGTGACCTCTATTCCTGTCACTGTACAAACTTGAGACCCAGAAGGTGAAACTTTGCCTTTTGCTCTTTGCGCTTTTTTTTTTCTTTTTTCTTTTAATAAACCACAGTTTTACCCAGCCTCAAACTCATTGTGTTTCTGTCTTTGCTTCTGGCCCCATGCCCAGGCTAGAGTTCGGGTTCCTTTAGTCCTTTGCGGCTTTTTCCTCCCCCTCTTATTTTTAAGCTCTAGTCAGCATGGACAATGTGCTCAGTTGGAATGAGTAGTAGGTAGTGTGCCACACAGCTGAAGCATGCTTGATCCTTCAGAACACATACACAAAGCCAGACGCTGGAGGAGGCTGAGCTAGGAAGGTCTCTCTCTCTGGGCTTGCTAGTTAGCTGGCCTAGCTTAACTGAGAATCCCCAGCATAGCCCATTGAGAGGCCATGTGTCAAAGCATAAAGTGGAGCGGGCTGAAGAGAGAGTTCAGTGGATGAAGAACTTGCTGTGTAACTGTGAGGACAGGAGGTCAACCCCTAAGAACCCACAGGAAAAAAAACAAAAAACAAAAAAAACAAAGCTAGGTTCAGTGGTCAGTGCCTGTTACCCTAATGCTTTAATAGTGAAATGGGTGCAGAGCCGGGTGAGTCTCCAGAGTCTCCTAGTCTGGCATATGGAGTGGTCAAAAAAGAGAGACACTGTCTTCTGATCTTCTGATTCCATATGGAAGTGTGCACGAAAATGGTGTGTGCACACACATACGCACATGCTTGTATACACACAGACACATGCAGACACACACAGAGACACACACAGACACACAGACACACACATACACACACACCCCAGTTCAAGAAATTAAAAATTCACTGGGCAGTGGTGGTGCATGCCTTTAATCCTAGCACTTGGGAGGCAGAGGCAGGCAGATTTCTGAGTTTGAGGCCAGCCTGGCCTACAGAGTGAGTTCCAGGACCGCCAGGGCTACACAGAGAAACCCTGTCTTGAACACCACCACCCCCCAAAAAAGGAAAAAAAAAGAAAAACTCCTGTGAAGGACTGGCAAAATTGCTCAATGGGAAAGGAAGCTTAGCACCACATCCAATAACTTGAGTTCAGTTCCCAGAAGCCACATGGGGGAAGGAAAGAACTGATTCTTGCAAGGTGTCTTCTGACTTCCATACAGGAGCCATAATGTGTATGCAAACCGATCCTCATTACCCAGAATAAATAAATGCATGGCCCCGCCCCCAAGTATTCTTTTCAAGCAAGTCTTGCTGGGTTCCCATCAGCCATAGAGATGTAGTTTCCCTTCTCAGTATTGCCTTCATGGACAGGGAAGATCCTCCACCACCACAGCCTGAGATGCCAGAGGACAGAAGGCAGAAGATGAGATCAAGTATGGTGGATGCTTTTGGAAAGCAAAGCAAAACAAAATGCAACTGGCCATTTCTGTGTCTGGGCTTGTGCTCCGCTCGGCTCAGAATTTCATAAGCGTGCTCAGCAGATTGACCTGAGTTTCCACACCTGGACCTGAGTTTCTAAGCCTCTTAAAATGAAAGGGTTGCTGGAAATAAATAGCTGCCGACCTCGGGAGGCAGAGGAACGGAGGCAATCGGAGAACACAGACCTGACCAATGGGAAGCCAGCATGACTTGGGCAGCTTGTACACAAGCGGGAACGTGGGTCTTGTGATGGTTTCAAAGGGCAGAAATGAGCATTTAAATGAAAACTGTCATGATTTTAAAGTGCTAGCAAAGGATACCACCTTAGAAAAACCACGGAGAGCTGTGTGGCTGGATGCTGCCCACCGCTGCCATGGTGTGTGGCCGTGACGGCCTTCACCACTGAGTAGATAGACACCCCAGTGAATGAACTCCTCAGAGCTCCTGGGAGAAGAGAGATGACAGGAAGCAGGGTAGCTAGATGGGAGACACTGGTTTGTTTGCAGATGGACGGATGTGGGAGGAAGGAGAGGGACCTTAAACCTATGAGCAGTAGGCCAGGCCAAGGGTCTACTCAGGTGATAGGGAGGTGGGGGAGGGGATGACAACAAGGAGCAACCTCCTGTCCCAGGACGTCACCACTCATTCTAATTGTGGCTTCTCCAGTTGTGCTTTCCATACACAATTCATGAGCATATGGAGAAATCACGTTCAGAAAGGCCGTAGGAACCACTGAAAGGTGAACAGGCCCAGAATACGAACTACATCTGACAAATGAGAGCCATACCCAGGCAATCTGTCCTAGCCATGGACAGGCATCCTGAGATGTCACCAGGAACAGCAGTCCTGACTTGGTACAGTCTCTCCCTTTCTCCCTCCCTTTCTTTTCTTGTTGGTTTTGGTTTTTTGAGACAGGATTTCTCTGCGTAGGTTCAGGGCCACCCTGAAACTCTTTCTCTAGACCAGGCTAGCCACGAACTCAGCGATTTCCCTACCTCTGTCTCCTAAGTGATGGGGTTAAAGGCATGCGCTGCCACTGCCCACGTTTCTTCTTTTAAAAGAGAAATTAAGAATGTTTGTGTGTCACCTTTAATCCCAGCACTCGGGAGGCAGAGGCAGGCAGATTTCTGAATTTGAGGCCAGCCTGGTCTACAAAGTGAGTTCCAGGACAGCCAGGGCTACACAGAGAAACCCTGTCTCGAAAAACCAAAAAAAAAAAAAAAAAAAAAAAAAAAAGAAGAATGTTTGTGTGTATGAGTACCTGTTTGTCTGGTTTGTCTGTATGTGCACCTATGCATGCAGTTGTCTGTGGAGTCTAGAAGAGGGTGTTGGGTTCTCTGACTCTAGAGTTTTAGGCAGTTGTGAGCCTCCTGATAGGAGTGCCAGGAGCTGACACTGCCTCCTACAAGAGCAATGAGATCTCTTTTTTTTTTTTTTTTTTTTTTTTTTTGGTTTTTCGAGACAGGGTTTCTCTGTATAGCCCTGGCTGTCCTGGAACTCACTTTGTAGACCAGGCTGGCCTCAAACTCAGAAATCCGCCTGCCTCTGCCTCCCAAGTGCTGGGATTAAAGGCGTGCGCCACCACCGCCCGGCTCAATGAGATCTCTTAACAGCTGACCAGTCCCCCATCCCTCCTTTTTTTTTGTTACAGCGTCTCATGTAGCCCAGGTTGGCCTCAAAACTCACTCTGAAGCCCAGGCTGGCCTTGAACTTCTAATCCCCCTGCCTCTATTTCTTGAGTGCTGGGATCACAGACACACACCATCATGTGTTCTGAAAGGAGAATAAGCTAGCTACTCTTTCCGTTTTAAACAAGTGAGTTTAATACGCATGAAGTAGGCAAAGGTAAAAGAACGACACTAAGCAACAGGTAGACTGAAAACACCATCCTCTTGTGGTATCCAGGAGAGGGGACAGAGGAAGCCTGCTCATGCTGGACGTTGAGCCTGAGAGGTTCCAGGTAGAGCAGTATTCTCCCCATGGACGAGCCTTCCAGCGTCTGGTTCCCATCAAGCATTTTAATGTCATGGACAAACGACAGTAACCTTGGGAAGATTTTACCTTTCAACTGCTCAGGGATACAATGGGCTTTTTGTTTGTTTTTATCTTCCTGTGTATGTGTGGTATAAGTGTGTGTGTGTTTGCACATATATGGGTGCATATGTATGTAGAGGCACTAGAGGGATGTTCTGAATCATTCTGCGTGTGTTCTTCCATAGTATTCATTGAGGCAGGGTCACTCAACCAAACCCCGAGCTTACTAATACGGCTACTCCTATGGACAGCGCATAGTCCACCACCACCACCACCACCACCACCACCACCACCACCACCACCACCACACCTGTCCCAGCCTGAAATTATAGGCAACTGCCATGATGGGAACTTGAGTTCTTTAACTCTTTATTTACTACATTTCCCCAGACCCAAGCTGTGCTCTGTTTTTTATAGACATTTTTTTTTGGAGGGAGGCAGTTAGAGACAGGGTTTCTCTGTATAGCCCTGACTGTCCTGGAACTCACTTTGTAGACCAGGCTGGCTTCGAACTCAGAAATTCGCCTACCTCTGCCTCCCGAGTGCTGGGATCAAAGGTGTGCGCCACCACTGCTCGGCTGGTTTTTATAGTCTTAGCTGTCTACCACTCGCCTTTCTCTCTGGCACAGACTTAGGGACCAGCCTGACCCAGAATACGGAGTCTTGGAGTGTATTTGATAAAAAACCAAACCAAACCAAAACAACAACAAAAACCTGGAGTCTGGGAGAAGGGAATGGTCCTTGCTCTCAGAGTCCATTTTCATATCTTAAAAAAACACACGATGATTAGACAATATAATATAAATTATGCTACACAGCTTTTTATATCTTAAAAAATATTCGACAACGTATCATTTTAGTTTATTTTAGTAGCGTCCATTCTTGGCTCTGAGCGTGGTATTTGGGGCACTTCTGGGAACCTGTGTATGTCTCTCAGTGAACCAGACTCAGGTTTGCCACGAGCTAAATACTAGAGCTCTCTTGAGCTCACACAACATCCTTTCTGGCTTCCCCCAAAGGACAGCACTTCCGGCCTCGGGCAAAAGCAATGGAGATCCCCTGAAGGTGCACCCAAAGCTTCCATCAAGCGCTGGTGAGGACCGGGCCATGCTGCTGGGCGTGGCCATGATGGCCTCCTCCGTGCTGATGTTCTTCCTGTTGGGGACCACTGTGTTGAAGCCCTTCATGCTCAGGTGAGACACGGGCTAAGACCCAGAGCTCCCAGACGAGCTCAGCCCTGCACTGAAGTCCATTCCCCTGAGCACACCCTGGAGAGCTTGCCTGTTGGTGCTGGAGACAGTGACAGAGGAGGTGTGAAATAGTCCCTCTGCTCCCAGATGGTCACACTCCACACGTGCTTCTGCACACGGCTGCCGTGCCAGTTGAGATGGGCATGGTTGGTAGCAGAAAAGCACTGCTGCTAGGAAATGCCAGCTGGCTTTTGTAGTACAACCAATTTATGCTTATCCCTGACCAGTTTACAAATAAAAGAGACTCCGACTATGGTTATTTTGTTTGGCTTTGACAAAATTTGTCATTTGGTGGATGGGTGGGTCACTCTTTTTTTGGTTTTTCAAGACAGGGTTTCTCTGTGTAGCCCTGGCTGTCCTGGAACTCACTTTGTAGACCAGGCTGGCCTTGAACTCAGAAATCTGCCTGCCTTTGCCTCCCGAGTGCTGGGATTAAAGGCGTGCACCACCATGCCCCACTCATTTTGAGATTCTTAAAAATGATGTTAGACTTTTGTTTTGAATCCTGTGTGTATGTGTGTGTGTGTGTGGGGGGGGGGTGCGCACATGCTTACTATTGGAGGCCAGAGGTTTCAGCTCCCCAGTAGCTGGAGTTACAGGAGGTTTGGGGCTGACTAATGAGTACTGGGATTCAAACATGGATCTTCTGCACAAAGCAGTGTGTGATCTGAACTGCTGAGCCATCTCTCCAGCACCCAGACTGCCTGCTTAAACATGTGATGTGTCAGGGATATGGGTGCAGGATCTCTGTTGTAAGCTGATCAATCTCTGACCCTCTATTTTTTTTTTTCTTTTTAACTTTCTACATATTTCTGGAAATTGCTTAATGTGAGTGGTGAGTGCTCATTTCTGCCTCAGCATTCTTTGCAATCTCAGGGAGCAGTTAAGGTTTCAAGGGGACACAGCCTTTCTTTCCACCCTTCATCTCATCTTTCAGTCAAGGGGACAGAGAATTGCTGGAGATCAAGCCAGCAAAACCCCAGCATGAACAGGGAGACAGTGAGGAGTTTCACTTTATTTTTTTCAAACTTTTATTTTTAAAACTTTTGATTCTGAGTTTCACATCATGCACCTCAGTTGCATTCATCTCCAAATCCCCTTATATCCATCCTTCATCTTTGCAACCTACACTCAAGATAACACGCACGTGCGTGCGCGCGCACACACACACGCACACACACACACACCAAACAAAAATCAAAGCATAGACGTCTCATCATGGAAGCTGTAGTGTGTCAGTGTGTTCCACTGTATGTCCCCCTCTCCGCACATCTTCACTTGCAAATGTTCATGTCGATGAGTCACGGTCTGGTTTGAGATCTCTGGCTTCTGTGACACCATCAATACTGGATCCTCATCAGGACTCCTGGTTTTTCTGTTGTCACCCTGTGTCATGGAGAGCCTGCTGCTTTGGATCAGCAGGACCTGTCATTTCACGCATCTCAAAAGTTTACAGATGATACATATTTTGGGGTGGGCCAATTCAGAGTCTTAGATCTGGGCCTGGGTGGTAGCTGAGCTGATTGGCCCACCGGCTCTCCCTTATCCACTCCTTCAGGGTAAGCTCTCCAGTACTGCTCTGGCTAGGCCACCAAATGGCAACATTGGCAGGTGGCAGGGTCAGCTCTTCTGCTCATCGCCTACAGGTTTGGCTCATCCACACCCACACCTCCAGAGCCATTTCCACTGTGCTGCTCAGTCAAGGTTTGGGGGCCCACTCTCCCAAGTGCTGCAGCCTGTGAGAGTCAACACTCTGGCTCTCACATCCTCTGGCTGGCTCACCCATGCCTTTGCCATCAGGGCAAGTGCCACTGTATTGCTCAGTGCCCTGCCTCACAAGTGCTGTAGCCGGTGAGGGCAGGGACAGGACTAGCTATCCCCAGCTCTCATGAACTCAGGGTCGCTCTGCTGGCTACCTCAGGTAGCAAGGGCGGCAGGAGGAGGGCATCAACCCTGCAACAAAACCACTTCGCTCCACTCCAGTAGAGGGGTAGTTCTGTACTCTCGCCCTCAGGGTCGGCTCACCAGGGCCAGCTTTGCTGTGCTGCCCAGTAGCTCTTTGGCTCATAACCCTGTAGACAGCTTTCCTGACTGCTGGAAGTGGCAAGAAGCAAGTGGCAGTGGTGGTGGGGATCACCTCTGCATCTCTGCTATCCCATGGCAGATGAGTGGCAGGGTTGGCTCTCCCATAGTTACTCCCTAGGCGCTGGCTCACCCGCATCCTCAGCTGCCAGGACCAGCTCCACTGTGCCACCTGGGTAAGGCACTGGATATGTTCTCCCTAGTGTTCCCACTGGTAAAAGATGGGGCCAGCTCTCCAGAGCACAGCATCCAGTGAGGGACAGGGGCAGTTATGTACAGCTCCAGGACATCCACGTGGACCCTGGCAGTGTCCCTGGCCAGAGGTAGCCCCATGTGCCATGTGCGCTCTCTCTCTTCTTTTCACTGTTTTTGTTTTTTACACATATAAGAAATAAATGTAATAAACCAAATACATGGACAAGAAAAATACAAGAATCATATGATCATCTCAATGAAAGAAAAAAAAAAAGAAAGAAAGAAAAAAGAAAAAAAAGAAAAAGTCTTTGATAAGATTCAATGTGCCTTCTTAATAAAAGCCCCAGAGACTAATATCCAATATATACAAAGAGCTCAAGAAGCTGGACTCCAGAAATTCAAATAACCCCATTAAAAAATGAGGTACAGAGCTAAACAAAGAATTCTCAACTGAGGAATACCGAAGGGCTGAGAAGCACCTGAAAAAATGTTCAACATTCTTAATCATCAGGGAAATGCAAATCAAAACAACCCTGAGATTCCACCTCACACCAGTCAGAATGGCTAAGATCAAAAATTCAGGTGACAGCAGATGCTGGTGAGGATGTGGAGAAAGAGAAACACTCTGCCATTGCTGGTGGGATTGCAAGCTTGTACAACCACTCTGGAAATCAGTCTGGCGGTTCCTCAGAAAATTGGACATAATATTACCGGAAGATCCAGCAATACCTCTCCTGGGCATATACCCAGAAGATGTTCCAACTGGTAATAAGGACACATGCTCCACTATGTTCATAGCAGCCTTATTTATAATAGCCAGAAGCTGGGAAAAACCCAGATGTCTCTCAACAGAGGAATGGATACAGAAAATGTGGTACATTTACACAATGGAGTACTACTCAGCTATTAAAAACAATGAATTTATGAAATTTTTTGGGCAAATGGATGTATTTGGATCATCCTGAGTGAGGTAACCCAATCACAAAAGAAGTCATTTGATATGCACTCATTGATAAGTGGATATTAGCCCAGAAACTTAGAATACCCAAGATAAAATTTGCAAAACACAAGAAAATCAAGAAGAAGGAAGACCAATATGTGGATACTTCATTCCTCCTTAGAATATGGAACAAAATACCCATGGAAGGAATTACAGAGACAAAGTTTGAAGCTAAGACAAAAGGATGGACCATCCAGAGACTACTCCACCTGGGGATCTATCCCATAATCAGCCACCAAACCCAGACACTATTGCATATGCCAGCAAGATTTTGCTGAAAGGACCCTGATATAGCTGTCTCGCCTGAGGGCATGCCAGTGCCTGGCAAATACAGAAGGTGGATGCTCACAGTCATTTATTGGATGGAACACAGGACCCCCAATGGAGGAGCTAGAGAAAGCACCCAAGGAGCTGAAGGGGTCTGCAACCCTATAGGAGGAACAACAATATGAACTAACCAGTACCCCCAAAGCTCGTGTCTCTAGCTGCATATGCAGCAGAAGATGGCCTAGTTGGCCATCATTGGGAAGAGAGGCCCCTTGGTCTTGCAAACTTTATATGCCCCAATACAGGGGAATGCCAGGGCCAAGAAGTGAGAGTGGGTAGGGGACCAGGGTGGGGGGAGGGTATAGGGGACTTTCAGTATAGCATTTGAAATGTAAATGAAGAAAATATCTAATAAAAATTGGGGAAAAAAGCCCTAGAACAAGTAGGACTGTAGGAAACATCTTCCTGCATAATAAAGGTTATGTATGACAAACCCATGGCCAATATCATCCTAAATGAATAAAACCATTAATAAGCCCCACTAAAGTCAGGAATGGGAGAAGAGTGCCCACTCTCCCTACTGCTCATCTATAATGTGATTGAAGCATTAGCTGGAACAGTAAGGCAAGAGAAGGGATACAAACAGGAGAATATTAAGTCAAATTATTTTCAATTGAAGATTATATTATCCTATACCCAATGTTCCCAAAATTTGACTAGAAAATTTGTAGAAATTATCAATAATTTCAGCAAAGTGTTATTATGCATAATTGACTTATAAAATTTACCAGTCTTAATATGTATGAGTAACAAGCATGCTGAGAGAGAGAAATCATGGACACGCTCCTCTTCCCAGTTTCTCAAATAAAATAAAATATTTAGGATATAGATAACAAAAGGGGTAAAAATCCTCTACAATGAAAACTTTAAATGTGTGAAGAAAGAGACTAAGAAACATACCAGAATTTGAAGAACTCCCAAGCATATATCTTGGTAGAATTAACATTGTGAAAAAAGGCCTTCCTACCAAAACAATTTACTGATTCAGTGAACTCACAATAAATATCCTCATCTCATTCTTCACATAAATAGAAAGAAAATCCTCTATTTGATATGGAACAACAAAAAACATAGAATAGCCAGTTAGTCCTAGATAAGTGTTTGTTTCTATGCATTCTGCTAAGTGCATCTGTCTAAGACCCCCAACTTTTATACATCTGTTTTTATTAAGTCAATTTTGTTTGATATTAGAATGGCTACTCCAGCTTGTTTCTTGGGACGATTTGCTTGGAGAATAGTTTTCCAACCTTTCACTCTGAGGTAGTGTCTGCCTTTGTCACTGAGGTGCGTTTCCTGTATGCAACAAAATGCTGGATCCTGATTACAAATCCAGTCTCTTAGTCTATGTCTTTTTATTGGGGAGTTGAGTCCATTGATTTTAAGAGCTGTTAAGGAAAAGTGATTGTTACTTCCTGTTATTTTTGTTGTTAGAGGTGGAATTATGTTTGTGTGGCTATCTTCTTTTGGGTTTGTTGAAAGATTACTTTCTTGCTTTTTCTAGGGTGTAGTTTCTCTCCTTGGGTTGGTGTTTTCCATCTATTATCCTTTGTAGGACTGGATTTGTGGAAATATATTGTGTAAATTTGGTTTTGTTATGAAATATCTTGGTGTCTCCATCTATGGTAATTGAGAGTTTCGCTGGGTATAGTAGCCTGGGCTGGCATTTGTGTTCTCTTAGGGTCTGTATGGACATCTTCCCAGGATCTTCTGGCTTTCATAGTCTCTGGTGAGAAGTCTGGTGTAATTCTGATAGGTCTGCCTTTATATGTTACTTGACCTTTTTCCCTTACTGCTTTTAATATTCTTCCTTTGTTTAGTGTATTTGGTGTTTTAATTATTATGTGATGGGAGGAATTTCTTTTCTGGTCCAGTCTATTTGGAGTTCTGTAGGCTTCTTGTATGTTCATGGGCATCTCTTTCTTTAGGTTAGTAAAGTTTTTTTCTATACTTTGTTGAAGATATTTACTGGCTCTTTCAAGTTGGAAATCTTAGCTCTCTTCTATACCTATTATCCTTAGGTTGGTCTTCTCATTGTGTTCTGGATTTCCTGGATGTTTTGTGTTAGAAACTTTTTGCATTTTGCACTTTTTTTTTTGACTTTTGTGTCAATGGTTTCTATAGTATCTTCTGCATCTGAGATTCTCTCTTGTATCTCTTGTATTCTGTTGGTGATGCTTGCATCTATGACTCCTGATCTCTTTCCTAGGTTTTCTAACTCCAGGGATGTCTCTCTTTGTGATTTCCTTATTGTTTCTCTTCTATTTTTAGATCTTGGATGGTTTTGTTCATTTCCTTCGCCTGTTTGATTGTGTTTTCCTATAATTCTTTAAGGGATTTTTGTGTTTTGTCTTTAAGGGCTTCTATCTGTTTACCTGTGTTCTCCTGTATTTCTTTAAGGGAGTTATTTATGTCCTTCTTAAAGTCCTCATAATCATAATCATGAGAAGTGATTTTAGATCTGAATCTGGCTTTTCAGGTGTGATGGTTTATCTAGGACTTTCTATGTTGGGAGAATTGGGTTCTGAAGATGTCAAGTAGCCTTGGTTTCTGTTGCTTATGTTCTTATGCTTGCCTCCCGTCATCTGGTTATTGCTAGTGCTACCTGTCCTTGATATATCTGACTGGAGGCCGTCCTTCCTGTGATCCTGGTTTTGTCAAAACTCCTCAGAGTCTAGCTGTCTCTGTGATCCTGTGGCTCTGGGATCCTGTGATCCTGAGATCCTGGGAGTAAAGCTGCCTCTGGCACCCTGAGATTCTTGTGTAACCAAACTCCTGGAATTCTGTGATCCTGGGCATGTTAGAGCACCTGGGAGTGGAGTTTCCTCTGGGTGTTGTAGGACTGGCTGCAGAGTTCAGGCCCAAGGTCTGCTCAAGGCACCAGCTCAGAATGGAAGGAACCCATGCCACTGGTCAGATGGGGTTCCTGTGTCCCTGGATCCCACTTGTCCCAGTTACTCCCAGTGGTGTTGGGAGAGATATTGTGCCCTCCTCACCTGTGATTCTGGGTACATTAGAGAGCCTGGGAGTGGAGCTTCCTCAGGGTGTTGTGGGACTGGCTGCAGAGTTCTCACCCAAGGTCTGCTCGGGACTCTGGCCCAGACTGGAAGGATCTCCATGCTCTCTAATGGTAATATGAGCTATAGACCCCTGCCACTGCATAGCCATGGACTCAGACATGCCCTCAGTGGCAGCTTGGGCTGGGCCCTCACCATGGCCCTAGATGGCTAGGCTGTCTACTCACAACAGAACAACAGATTACTATTCTCTGCAGTTCCAGCCATCTGTTTTGTTTGTTTTTCAAGACAGAGTTTCTCTATGTAGCCCTGGTTGTCCTGGAACTTGTGCTGTAGACCAGGCTGACCTTGAACTCGGATATCTACCTGCCTCTGCCTCCCAAGTGCTGGGATTAATGGCACAAGCCACACTATTGCCTTCCATCCATCTTCTTAATGTTCAAACTGCTCCACTTTTCTTCTCTCCCATTTGACCACCATATATTCACATATTGTGGTGGCTCCTGCTGCATGCTGGCCCTGGCCATCCAGCTGGAGGGTGCAGATCTGTGGGTGGCATGGTGGTCAGCAGGTCTCTGTGTTCCTCCCCTGGAGCTGTGCTGCATGGCCTGGATTTGATTCAGTGCCTTTCTCTTTTTATTCAGTCTACGATTTCATTCCATGGGATGGCACCACTCAGCGTGTCTTCCCTCTCAATCCAGTCTAGAATCTTCCCTACAGACATGTCTGGTGTCTGTTTCCAAGGTGTCCATAATGTATGTTCTAGTTTTCTTCCTGTTGCTGTGATTCAACATCCCCGCCCTGCTTCCAGCATCAGAGGCAAGCATGTTGGGAGGCACATGGTGATGAGGCATGATTTTGTCTGTGAATTCCTCAGGGTGCCAAGCTATATCCTGTTCATCTCTATGCTCCAAGGAGTGCAGCCAGATCACACGTGCCAGAAACACTATCATGGTGGACTTAAGAGCTTGCCCTGTGTCATGTACAGATAATAGCTTGGGTACTGTAGTTACTTTCCTATTGCTATGATAAAACACCATGACCAAAAGCAATGTGTGGAAGATTTTGGCTTATGGTTTCACGAGGATAAATCTATCGTAGCAGGTAGGCATGGTGGTAATTTGGTGTTGTGGCAAGACTAGGAATGAGAGATCACAGCCTAAACTGCAAGGACAGAGCAGAGATCAGACTGGAAGTTTTGATTCTTAAATTCTCAAAGCTCACTCCAGTGACATACTTTTTTCCAGCAAGGCCACACCTATGAAATCTCCCCTAAACAGCACTCCTAGCCAAGTACTCCTTCCAAAGGCCTACCTTCACCAGGAAGCTAAAAGTGACCGCATGAGAGATGGTGGGTTAACCAATGTGACTCTTGGTGGCTCAGTATTTAGGGCAATGATACTTAGTTCACTTCTCCTAATACGTGCATCTTAACTATTACTTAGAGACTCTCAGGCCTCAGCTCAGACCTCCTGAGCTAGAATCTCTGGAACACCTGGAATCCACAGTAGCCAGTCTTGATGCGAACACACAACTCTAGGTTCTGACAGTTTTGTGTCAGGGCTGGCTGAGAGGAAATACATCCCTAGGATTAGAACTGAGGCAGTTACCACCCAGCTCTTTTCCCATCTGTGTCCCCCACTTTCCCTGATCAGGATGTGATGTTTGTGCTAGTGTATGTGACAGGTCAGTGGCTTAGCATGCCTCAGAATGCAGAAACTGGTTTTCCAGTAGCTGCCTTCAGTACCTCCCATCCCTACTTAGGAAAAACATTTTTCTTTTTCTTTCTTTCTTTTTTTTTTAATTTCAAAGATCTCCCAGAGAAGAATCAAACTGCACCACTGTCCACACACACATTGTGGATGATGGGCTGGACTTTTCCTTCACCTGTGAGGGTAGCTGCCAGGACCATGGGAGATACCCATGCCTGCAGGTGTTCGTAAACCTGAGCCACTCGGGACAGAAAGTGCTTCTCCACTACGACGACGAGGCCATCAGGACCAACCCCAAGGTAATGTGACTTTGACAAGTAAAAGTTCTCTGCTGCCCCATCCATAGTGCTGGCCTGAGCAGGGCACATGCCATCTGTGAAGTTAGTTTTCTTCCAGTGAACATTTCCTTTTTTGGAGGGTATCATGTAACCGTGAATGCTTCCAAACTTACCATGTAGGCAGGGATGGCCTCGAACTGTGGGATCATCTCTCTCTACCTCCCAAGTGCTGGGAATTTCCATGCTTTGTTATGAGGAGCCGAATGAGGCCTGAACCAGGGACTTGTGTGTGTTCAGCTCTATTAAATGCCTCTGAATATGTTCACAGTATTCCCATCAGGGCAGATGAAGCCGAGAGCCGTCTGGGAGAAGACATGGGGCATGAAGAAGGGAGAGGCACATTCTAGTTTCCTCGCTTGGTGTGAAGTCCTAAGGGGACAATGTCTTCATACGGTAGCACTGGTTAGAATGAATTCAGTCTCCATTCAGCCACACTGGTAATTCTTAAGACATTTAAAGTACTTATAAATAACTTACACCACTAGTACATGTGACTTACAGCTCATGGTTAAACTTAACTCTAAAGGTTTTCATTAGAGGACATGCTCTAACTTAGTGTTGCTGGTCATTACTTAATCTAATGGTTTCTGGTTTTCAATTCTGGATGCGGCCATTTCATCACACATTAGAAAAATGTGTGTTTGCAGGCACACACATCATGGTGTGTCTCTGTGTGCAGGTAAGCATGTCGTGGTACCTCTTTGTGTGTATGTGAGCATGCTGGCCATAGTGTGTGGAGATCAGAGGCATTTCGTTCTCTTCCACCACGTGGTCCTGGGGCTAGAACTGAGGTGGTAAGGCTTAGTTAGCAGGAAGCACCTTCGCCTGCTGAGCCATCTCCCTGCCTCCATGTCTCACACGAGAGGCTATCAGACACGGTCATTTCATTCTGCCGACTCTTCCCTTCCCCCATGCTACAGAGTGAGCGTGTCTCTATCCGGCCTCCCCACCGCAGCTTTAGCCTGGAGCCTTAATGCTGGCCACTATTAACAGAGCTTTTCCCTCCTCCACATTCCTAGTGCTTTTACACACCCAAGTGTCACGGAGACCGGGATGATCTGCTCAACAGCGTCCTGGACATCAAGGGATTCTTCGATCACAACAATGGAACTTTCCCCTGCTTCTACAGTCCCAATGGCCCCTTGGGAGTTGTTCTGAGGAAGTCTGGCCACAAGGTTGTCTTTCACTGCTTATTTTGGCCTTTATTGACTTTGCTGGGAGGCGCCCTGATTGTTGGCTTGGTTAGGCTAACACAACATCTGTCCTTTCAGTGTGAACAGTACAGCACAGTGGTAAGAGCCTAAGCAGGAGGCAGAACACATTCTGTGGGCCAGTGCAGGTCTACACTGTACAGTGTGGCAGAGTCAGGGAAGGAACAGAGAGAGCTGAAGAGGGGGGCCCCAGCTCTCCAGCCCCAAGATGCTCCAGATGAAGACTTGACCACTGCCCGACATAGTGGAGAAGACTTGTGACCCCAGCCAGCCCTTGGGAGGCAGAGGCAGGAGGATCAGGTTCAAAGGCAGCTTGGGCTATATACAGATCTTGTCTTAAAAAACCCAAACACCAAAAACCATAGCTTATTGTAGAGTACCTGCCTCACCTGCACAAGGCCCTGGGCTTGAGCCCAGTACTAGAAACAATCCTATCTGCTTACAGTCCTGCTGTGTGAGGGGCAAAGGCACAGCTTTCCATAAGAGAACATCTTTAAATGTTGACTACTTTCTATTAAGTCTAAACAACGTGTACCATTTCAACAGTTTTGCTTTCCCCAGTCTCCTTCACACAAGCCATGGGAACAGTCTTCTCCTCACAGGCAAAAGGAACTCAAGGCAGTCAGTCCTTAATGTAACTACAGCTCTCTGGTAGACTTGCTGGCATGTAACATGCCACTGCTGGGTCTGTCTGTCCAACACTCAGCAGCCAGCTTATGCAGTTCATATGAAAGCATTTTTCATACAAAAAAAATATTAGGAGCTGGGAGAAGGCTCAGTTGGTAAAATGTTTGCTGTGCAAGCATGGGCACCTGAGTTTGACAAAACAAATGAACAACAAAGACCTACACATGGATACACACACACACATCTAGTAATTCGTTTATAAGTAGATAAAAGCCATAAAAAAATAATGAGGTCTGCCACAGGTACTGTTGCTTGTTCTCCAGGCTTCATTCCAGGGCCCACTGTTTATAGTCACTCCTATATGACCTTGTCCTGTACCAGTTCTTTTTATTTTGTGGCATTTCCTAGTTAATGCTCCTTTCCCTGGGCTCCTTCCAGTCTCTGCTGTGTGTGGGAACACGAGAGATGAAGTGTGAAGCAAGCTGCACCAGGATCTAACACTCTCCTCAGATAACCCACGCTCTAGATTGGTTGGTCCCAGGATGCAGTCATCTTCCTGCTAACAGCCTGCCAGGGCCTGGAGATGGCTCAGTACTTAAGAGTACTCGTTTCTCTTGCCAAGGGTTTGAGTTTGGTTTCTGGCACCCGCATGTCAGTTCACAATCATTTGTAACTCCAGTTCCAGGACATCCAAGCCCCTCTCTGGCCTTGCAGCCACTACATGCATGCAGTGCTCATGTTTTTTTTTTTTTAAATAAAGTCAACAAAGGTGACTACTAGTTGTCACAAGACTGCCAACACAGCCTTCCAGATCAAGATGAATGTATGAGCGGAGGGGCTTGCTGTTTTCCCAAAGTACCTCAATGTACATTTACAGTTCCATACACAAAAATGAAGACCCTTCACTGGAGACAATGGGATGAGACTTTTGAAACAACTTTTGACATGCTGTTGTAATCAAGCCACACTCAAGTCTCAGCCATTTAACATTCTAAGACTGTGAGCAATTAAGTTCAAGTCACGAATTTGTAAAGTGAGTGGCTCAGCAGGGTAGCAACTCTAGGCAATGGGGTCTTGGCATATCACCTTCTGTGGGTGGGACGAGCAGGCTTTAGATCCATTCACAATTTCCCAGTGTCAGTCCTTGGGAATGTCTCCTTTGATGATCTTTCGGCATAAAAATGTGACGTGTGGAACAGTGAGTTTAGTTTTTGATAACTTGAATTAGTGATGCAGACAGTGGCCGTGAAGCCCTTAACAGTGAGCTGCAGCAGCCCACTTGGTCATCTTCGGTGGCAGTAGGGCGCAGGTAAGCTCTGACGGTGTCTCTCTGCTACCCCACCCTCCTTCTATCTAGTCCCCGGGCCAACTGATCTGCTCTGTAAAGGTTGTGAACATTGCTTTGTACAGACCTTCCTGTAATAAAATAATAAAATCCTAAAATAAATGTAATAAAATACACATGTGCCAAAATGTACTCAAAAAAAAAAAAAAAGCCCACCAAAATCCTGCAAACAGAGATTCTGTCATTTTCTCAAATGAAAGATAAGTGTTGAATCGTTTCCTAGTGAATCCGAGTTCCAACTTAACATCCTCAGCACTGACGCCCCAGGTGGGGTCCACATCACAAAGGGTTTCCAAGCAGACAGGAGACTAGTGGTTCACACCAGGGGAGACAGACATCAAGTTGGAGAACAAAGACAATTTGAAGCTCAAAGCACTTGGCAGTCCAGTAAAATGTAAGTGCAGCAGGCTGAGTTGTGAAAGTAGGAAGCAGCACTGATACTCATTCAGATCTTAAAGCAAACACATCCCAGACTCACCTGCACTGCTTACAATGGAGGGAAAGCAGCTTGCTTCCAAACTGGTGCCATGTACATTCTAGTTTTCAATACACAAAACAGCCCATTTCCTATCCACTTTTACGCACACACTCACACCACAGGTATGTATGCATGTGTGCTTAGAAGACAAGTGTCTAAATCTGTTTATAGTATTCAGGCCTCTAATTTTTCTTTTGTTTTTACTACTGGAAATTGATCCTAAAGTCTTATGTATTGTGGTAGGCACACTACCACTGATGGATACTGTGAATGCAAACATACTAGCCAAGGAATGCACTAATAATTCCTTATGCTTTAGAGAAATTAGCATGCATCTCTCTATTACTCACTTCCAGGGCAGGAAAAAAAATGGTTTAGTTTTTCTTGTCTTTCTTTTTTTGGTTTTTTGAGACAAGGCTTATCTGTGTAGGCCTGGCTCTCCTGGAACTCAGAGGTCCATCTGCCTCTGCCTCCTGCATGCTCTGACTTAAGCTGTGTGTGACCACACCTGGCTTGATTCAGTTTTTCAATCAAGTATTCTTTTTATTTTTAACGGATTATTTATTTTGTGTATATGAGCACACTGTAGCTGTGATCAGGCACACCAGAAGAGGGCGTCAGATTCCATTACAGATGGTTGTGAGCCACCACGTGGTTGCTTGGAATTGAACTCAGGACCTGTGGAAGAACAGTCAGTGCTCTTAACCACTGAGCCATCTCTCCATCCCCTCAATTAAGTATTCTCAGTAATTACAAAACAATCTAGAGTTTGCTTTTCAAGAGAAACAGCAAAAGGGATTCTCAGAGCTCTTGGCTTATACCACACAGTAAGGACGGTTTAGACACAAGGTAAGTTTTCTTTCTTTTGTAATGAACAGACAATGGCAGAGGCTGTGCAGTTGGGGACAGCAGACACTGACAGTGAGCAGAGTAGTCTCTGGCTGAACTCCTTGCTGGGAACAGTATGACAGAAGAGGTATCCCAACGTTGTGGGCTATAGTTATCTATATTTCTAAGTCAGCGGTTCTCAACCTTCCTAATGATGCCACCCTTCAGCACAGTTCCTCAGGTTATAGTAACCATAAAACTAGTTTATAACTTTGCTACTGTTATGAACCCTCATGTAAATATTTGTGTTTCCCAATGGGCTGAAATCCCTGTGAAAGGGTCATTTGACTCCCAGGCTGAAAACTGCACATGAAGTGCTGGGCTGAGTACTTCTGGGACCAGGGTGAACAGAACACTAAGAATGGTTCTAACTAAAGCCTCTGACACAGCCCCTCACCCTGCTGAGTAAACGAACGGAGAGCAGCAGTCTGGCTGAAAGGAGGGGTGAGCTCACTGTCTTTTCAGAGTTCTGCATTTGCCAACATATTAAAGTGTCGTGTTCAAAAGCAATGTACTTTTTTTAGATTTTATTCAGCTAAGACCAAATGACAATAGAACCATCAGCTGCATTTGAAGCACGGATTCTTAGAGCCTGGAGTGAGGGTATTGTAAACTCAGCACCACGAAGCTAAGTCCAGAGGATCTTGAATTTGAGGCCAGCCTGGGCTACACTGAGACCTTGTACCAACAATAAAATGACAAAACCCTAAGAAATCCACCATCATCACCACAACAAATTTGTTTGGGTTTCATAATCAAAAACATTTCTAGAAAAATCACATTTCTTAGCTACTCTTAGGAACATACATTAAATCTCTCTCTTTCTCTTTCTTTCTTTCTTTCTCTCTTTCTTTCTTTCTTTCTCTCTTTCTTTCTTTCTTTCTTTCTTTCTTTCTTTCTTTCTTTCTTTCTTTCTTTCTTTCTTTCTTTCTTTCTTTCTTTCTTTCTTTCTTTCTTTCTTTCTTTCTTTCTTTCTTTCTTTCTTTCTTTCTTTCTTTCTGAACCAACAGAAATAACTACATTTGTGAATTCATACTAGAACAAGTTTAGTGGGGATGTTTTGGAGCCAGAGTACCCCAAGCATGCATTACATTACATTAGTAATATAAGCTGAGGATGGCCCTGAACTTCTGGCCTCTACCTCCTGAGGTGTGGAATTGCAGGCATATGTCATCAGACCCCGTTTATGATGTGCTGGGCTCAAGCCCAGGGCTCCACTCCACACACACTTGTTGGGCTAACAACTGACCCAAATTCCCATGCTTTAATAGGAAACACCAAAGGTTTTTTACCTTCATGCTAACCTAGAAGACCAACAAAAACAGTATTTAAAAATATATACTTCCAGCCGGGCGGTGGTGGCACACGCCTTTAATCCCGACACTTGGGCGGCAGATTTCTGAGTTCTGGTCTACAGAGTGAATTCCAGGACAGCCAGGGCTATACAGAGAAACCCTGTCTCAAAAAAAAAAAAAAAAATATATATATATATATATATATATATCATATATATATGATATACATACCATATATATGCGCATGTGTATGTGTGTATACATATAATATGTATGTGTATGTATATATATATATTTCTGCCACAAGCTTGTGACACAAGATGAGGTTATATAAAGTCCACGTGGCCTATAAAGTATTTTCCTTTTGGTACTTATTGCCACGAGAAATGGCATCTACTGCTGGTAGTAAGTTAAAATCAGCCAACAGCACACAGGACAGAGCCTCATTTCAGTCCTGTCTACCAACACTCTTTCTGACACCTGAGAAGTGTGATAACTGTCCCATTCCCTTTGCTGTAATTAGCACACAGCTGATACCCTACCATACCCAAAAGCCAAGCAAAGGAAAAGGTACCGCATAATAAAATGGATGAAGGTGTACAATCCCACAAAAACTCACCCAGGATTGCCAATGCAATCTGGGTGACTCCTAATAAACAAGTCCCTTCTGCACGTTAGAACCTTGGTATCTGTTTACACCTTTCGTTACAGAGCCTTGGCCAGTGCTAGTAAAGCAACACAGGAGAGCGTGCTATGAGCGCCCCACTCAAGAACTGGCACCTTGAATTGCTCTGACAATAAAGCTTTCCCAAGTGTCTGGAGCAATAGATTTTAGCCCCATTCCCTGACCCACCCTGTCTCCTGTTCCATGAACAGCAGCGCATGCCCAGTCTGACTTGAAAACCTACAATGAGATTCTCTTTGCTGTCCTGTGAGAGCACTGAGTGGTAACGAGGCCATTTCCCTTACAAACCTTTGGGGACAGCTACCAGGGCTTTCAGGAATGCAAGTCTTTTGAGCTAGAGCCCAACATCTTTCCAGAGAGTAAAAACAATATTTTTATAAGGGAAAAAAAAAAAGGCTTTCCAGGCCAGGACATGATCTGTTTACAGTTTTAATAACTGAAATGCTTTTGTTTGTCTGTTTAAAACGGCTCAGCTGGACTCCTCTGTCATCAAGAGTTACTAATTAAAGGTGATGTCAAGACTGCGTTCAGCCTTCAAAATTCCAAACCGGAAGTGATTCCTTTCTAGTATGTGGAAAACATCCCTGTAACTCCCAGCCTTCATGTGGACATGCCCCTTTGTGCTTCTCCCTGCTCAGGCCCTTCCACCACACCCCCATTTCCCCAAACATCTGAAGCACGCATACCACAATCTATGACGCCACAAAATGCCTTTGAATTTGGTATTTTAGCAATGTTGTAGACATCAAAAGTAATTCCTTAATATTCTGTAGTGTGGGGGTCCAGCCCAGGTCTGCAGTTTGCAGAGAAACAGGAAAAAAGTGGAAACTGTAATATTCAGAAAAGATTAACATATTGCTGGAAATAAATTTCTTCAAAGAGCTGGAAAGCATGGACATCAAGCTTACAAAAATTATGTTAAGAAACACAGCGAAGTCCATGGCCGTGAGGTTTCTACTGTACCCTTAAAACAGGTTCCTCGTCTTTTCTGTGACACCAGATCAGCTGGCTCCTGACGAGCAGAGATCACAGGTGGATCATGCTGTCTCTGTGATAATTACCAATCTCTTTCAGATAAAGGTCAAGAGGGCACACATCTAATCACGTAATCATTTCCTAATTAATAAGAACTACACTTTACACAAAATACTTTATGAGCAGCTGTTTTCATCAAAAAAAAAAAAAAACCAATAGTCAGTTTCACAGTTGAAAAAGTTACACATTTAAAATATTTTACAATTCATTATATATTCACCAGGTTCCCATTTCCTGATGGGCAGTAATATAAAGCAGAACAGAAGGGACAACCTCAGAGTTGATGACTCTTGACACCAAGTTTTACAGAGGACATGAAGAACCACAAAAAGTCTCAGGTTCTACCTTAAAATAGCAACCAGATTCCATTCTTCTTCTTTCTTTCTTTCTTTCTTTTTTTTTTTTTTAAATCTAATTAGAAACATCTTAAAAAAAAAAAAAACAAAAACCAGAAAGCAAACAAACGAACAAACCAAACTCCACAGTAAGAACAACAGATTTCAAATTAACAGCAGTGTAAAATCTTCAAACTAAAGTTTTTTTGTATAGCTGAGAATATGGTAAAAAGTTAAAGCATGATTGGAGAGTTACTTCTTGCTACAGTGTATTTAGTTTCTTTCTTTCCATTTGCTTTCTTTCCTTCCAGAAATAATTACTGATGAGACATCCTCAAGTGACTTAGTGAGACTATGGAGCCCAAGTCATATTTACACAATAGTCATTCACTGACAAGGACGGTCACCTGCAGAGGTGACCGGGTCCCGCAGCACTTTCTGGTACTGAAGCACCTGGGAGTAAGTGGCACATTATTGCTCTCTGGAAACAGATATTGATTACCCCAGCTGCAATTCAAGTTTGGCTTTTGCCTTTTTGAATACAACCAGTTCTCCTTTCTTTACTTATACCCTTCATAGACTATAGACTTTCTTTCAAATAAAATCAATGTGGTTGTAAATGACAAAATAAGCTATGTGGCTGTGTTTTAATTGTGCAGAGACCCTGGGAGGTGATACTGCGGCAACTGATGGACTAATGTTAAACATACACACACACAAGCACACACATACACACAAAAAAACCTATCAATTTTGTGCAAGGAGGCTCGCGGCTTTTTGTTTTTGTTTTTTGTTTTGTGGGTTGTTTGTTTTGTTTTGTTTTTGTTTTTGTTTTTTTTTTGGCACTCGGGAAAACACAGTTCTCTGTAATTCTTTAGTTCCCACCATCAAAGTTGAGGATTTGTACCATGTCACTGAGTTTGACTGTAATAATCCCTGATATAGAGAAGAATGGGATGTCAGTACCTAGCAACTGTATATCTAAGTAACACAAAGTGTTAAATGCCAAGTTTAAATAAGTTAGGAAGTTTTCTATATCTGTAAAGAATCTATCTGGTTTTCTGCATAAAACAGAGCTTAAATTCTGCTTAACTATTCCAAGACAGTTTACAGAACCAAGTTCCCCTAATCTTCAGGTTTATTTTTCTTGTTGGCAATAATATATACATGCTTTAGTGAAGTACCTAAATCTTCAATAATTATGCCCTTTAAGGGTTCTAAAAATAGGCAGATATTAAGAGTATTTCTATTAGAGTCCCCTGTTCACTATTCAAAACTTCTATGTAGGTGTCTGGCCTCAAGGTGAGCACTGTATTACAGGGATTCTGTTTTCTAGCGGGTACAGCGTGCGCTCTTCACAACGATGCTCCCCAGGAACGCCTAAGCTAGGAACTGTCAGGAGATTATTGCACAGTTTTTCTTTTTTTTTTTTTTTTCTTTTTATTTATTCTTTTTTTTTTCTTTTTTTCTTCTTTTTTTTTTTGGTGTGGCATCTGAATATCTGCTAAAGCTATTTTCTAGGACATGAATCATTCAAACACTGAGTAGAAATCTAGAGCGACCACTAACATTAGCCCTACATCTTGGATGGATGCATTTCAGAATGCTTACTAATGCACTGTGCCTGAATGGGATTTAATGACATTGGAGTGAGACCTCACCACTTGGAAATGGGACATGATAGTAAAATGGGTTAATGTCCTACTTTTATCATTGAAGTACGGATACGTAGCTTACGAAGGTAAAAAATTCATGGTTTCCAGTCTCTCATAATGTAAAAAGTCACTCATGACTAGACCTCTGCAGAAGGATTAAGAGTCAGGATGACACAGGATGATAGTCGGTTTTGTATTCATTTTAGTAACGGGTTTCATGTGATTGTGCTGTCTCAACTACAGAGGAATGGATGAGGGCATCGTGTAAAAAACGGACAGCAGTGGCAGGGAAGCGTGTGCAGTTCAGTCTGTTCCGTAAGGAGTCATACAGGGGTATTTGGATAAATGGAAGAGTGCCTGAGCCTCATCTACAGACCGAGAGAAAAGCTAACCATGCTGTTACCAACGATAAAAAATTTGGGGTGCAAAACAATGCATGACTATGGGACAGATTATGTAAATAAAGAATATATATTAATGATAGTTTCTATAATATAAATAGCCTTTAATAAAAAAAAATAATCTTTTTAATAACATTAATACTCACTTCTATTTTCTGGAAAACATGCATGAAAAAAAAGTATTCAGTTCAATTGCAAAAGGAGAAACAATCAGCTGAAAGTGAACACTGTACAGGTCAGGAACAGGGGCTCCCTGCAGCCTCTCCTCTGCGCTTACTGCTGTACTGGATGCCAGCCCAGAATTTCCCTAGGAAATAAGTCAGATCCTTGTAAATACTGTCCAGAGAAAAAAACAACAAAAACAACACCCAATAAAAACGCAGCTGTCTGCAGGTATCATTGTGACTGCTTTCAAAACCGCAGGTGAGACCCCAAGTCCATCAAAGTGTTGTTTGTTCAAAGCAAAAAGCGAGTCCCTTCACCCCAAGTGTTGTTCCTCATTAAGCAGGGAGTCAAAATACCCACTTCAAATCGTTAAGTCTGAACAGCAATGGGAAAATCAGAATTTTCCTTCTTCTCCAATTCATGTAACTTAATATAAGCTTCAGCTTACTCAGATCTATAGCAGTCACAGCCTTGGGTGTGTCCACGTGTTAGACAGAACACTGGCAGACAAACAACAGCATTCTCTTTTTGTCTCCATCATTTGTATGTATTTTGGGGATTTTTGTTTTGTTTTGTTTTTTTAAAAAAAAGATACAAACAATCTTCAAAGTTTACCTTTTTTTGGACTTAAGGCATAACATGAAATTGCTCATTATTCTAAAGCTGGATTTTGAAATAAACTAGTTTAGTGCTATCAAACCCTGCTTGCGTGTACAGTGTTTCAATTTTAGAGCACGTTGTTTATGTTCTTGCTCAAGTCCTAATGTTGTTCCTGACTGTGCCATCCCATGCCACTGTCTGCCTGCTGCCACTCACTGCCATGCAGTGGAGAAGCCGGGAGCCAGCTCGCAGTCCCAGCTCCCATCTCAGTTCAATGCATGCTGCTTGATGGTGTGGAAGATCCAATCCATTTTTGTCGTCCATCCACCATGATGTGCATCATTCATTTGCTTTGTGAAATATTCCAAAGCTTCTTGCTCAGTTTTGTCCAAGGCTAGAGTCTTTCGGATATATGCAATGTCATCAAAAGATTGCAGTTCTGGCATTCCAGAGCCAAGCATCATTGAAAAAAGGTTGATGAAGAGATTGGCATGCTGCCGAATCGCTAGGTAAGCCTTGTAACACATCTCCTGAAACCTGTAAGGGGGAAGAACCTCTGGTCAGTGAGCGGCTAGTACACTGGCTTTACAGAATTAGCACAGCTGTCCTGGGTAAGGGTCTAACCACTCACTACCACTCCTCTCCCTTGCCTCACACTACTCTAGAATGTGCACTCTGCAAATGAGTACATTGTTGCCTCTCAAGCACCTGAAACAGTGCTTGAACATTAGAGGTCAGTATTTATTACATGTCTAACTGGTTTATACTAAAGTAAGGCTTTAAGGGCTTAGGCACCTAAAATCAGAGGACTGACATACACAAAACAGAATTTAATAGAAGACCTTGGAAATCTAAGATAGACTAACAATATACCAAGGTGGTCAGAACAAACAGATGTGCTAAGAATTATTGTCTGTTGGCTTTATTCAGGCTGGAACCAAAAAAACGTGTCATAAGCACTACACATTACTTGAGAAAATAAAGTAGGGTCTAGTTATTTAACAGCAGCTAGTAGTTAGAGTGTTTAAGGGTTACTTCCTTTGTAGGTTGCACTTAGCTCAATGAAAGAAGTCATCTCCATGTGCCCCAACCCCGACATCGGACAGAAGAGACAATAAAGACTGCATCCCTGCTCCACGTGCAGGCAGCAGCCCTGCAGTGCACAGTGGGCACGCACGCACGCACGGCCTTGGAGCTCACCTCTCAAACTCTCTGGTCTTGGTGTACTCTTGTGCTCCTTTACTAATCACAATCAAGAAATCCTGCGTCAACACAAACGGCACACGTTCCCGCTTATAACCAAATTTTTTCTTCTTGTGATCCAAAAAGTGCCCAAAATCTATATGAAACAGCTTTCAAAAATAAGAAATTACATTTTAGTTCAACATGCAGACATAAAAGATCTTGAGTTAATATATCTGAAGACCCAGAAGGCACTTTAAAGGCTACTACCTGTCCGTCATCTTTCACCATGATGTTGCTGTTGTGCCGGTCTCCAATTCCCAAGATAAAGGTTGCCACGCAGTACCCCGCGCAGGACCGAGTGAACAGGTCAATGGCTGCATCATATCTACAGCAAGGAAATACACACCTCATGTGTGCTATGGAAACGGAGTGGCTGTGGCCAAACTGGGAAAATATGGCTGACATTTCTCATTAATAACAGGAAAAAAAGTATGTCTGAAGAGCCGAGAAGTTCTGAGACTCTTAAGTTCTCAAAGGACTTTTCAGATGTTCCTTAGAATCTAGGCGTAATTCTTATCAGAATAAAAGAAACAGCCACCATAGTCTCTTTCTCCATGGGATATGCAGCTGCAGTGTGTAAAGGCCAGGAGTTAACACTCGCGGTCTTTTATCATTCTCTTATTCATTTAAGGATTTGTTTTTACTTGTGTGATTTTTTTTTTTTTGTGTGTGAATGTAAACACACCTGTGGAGGCCCAAAAGAGCATGTGTGGACCCATGGAGCTAGAGACAGGCAGTTAAAACTATCAGATATGGTGCCAGGAAGCAAATCTAAACCCTCTGGAAAAACAGCAAGTGTTTTTAACAACTAAGCCAATTCTTCAGCATCTCACTGTGTTATTTTGAGACAAGGTCTCTCATTGAACCTGGGGCTCACCACTGACTGAACTGTGGGCAAGCCAGCCCCTAAGATGGAACTGTTCAGGCTCCTTGCTTTGAGCATACACCATGAGGCTTTTAAGAGTGTCAGAGATTGAGCTTAGGTCTTCACATGTGTGCAGTAGTACTTCCATCAGCCAAATTATCTGTATAGCTCTATAGTCCCCAGTGTTTCTTACACTACATCCCAGGCAACCTGAAACTCAAAGAAACCCTCCTGGGTTAGCCACTTGAGTGCCGGAATAAGCCAAATACCCAGGAGAAAATGATTTAAAAAAAAAATAAAGATAAGGTCTCACTACATAGAGCCCCTGCTAGCCTGGAAACCACTATGTATACTAGGCTGGCTTCAAACTCAAGAAACATCTGCCTTCCTCTGCCTCTGTTTCTCTATGTAGCTTAGGCTGGTCTGGAACTGAAAACCCACTTGCTAAGTAATGGGATTAAAGGCATATGTCACCACTGATAGCTTTGAAAATTAATTTCTAAAATATAATTTTAAAAAACTAGGGGTAAAGATTTGAATGTATAATGTTACTTTAGAAAGAGATTTCTTTTTCCTTCTAATGATATAGCTATGTATGGGCATGTGCGGCTGAGTACAGGCACTGTGAGGCCAGAACAGGGCAT
This sequence comes from Mus caroli, assembly GCF_978045245.1. Classification (NCBI taxonomy): domain Eukaryota; kingdom Metazoa; phylum Chordata; class Mammalia; order Rodentia; family Muridae; genus Mus; species Mus caroli. The sequence goes on from NW_028227258.1 coordinate 129,786,348, forward strand.
CAGTTTCCCGGGAGCTAAAGGTACAGGTGATTGTGAGGAACCCGCGAAGGGACTGGGAACCGAGTTGGGTTTTTCTAACTGGTGCACATGTTCATTTTGTTTATAAGGATTAAAAGAAAGAGAATAAGAGACACAAGGTGATTGATCAGGGTCCACCAAAGCAATTTTTGTTCACTCACAATAACCTCCAATGTTTCAAAGTTCAGTCTATTTCTCTTGAGTTCAGTGGTGAACCACTAGCATCCCCAGGAGCACGGGAGCAAACTCACATCTCGCCCTTGTTCTTGTCCTTGAGCCACTGATGCAGTGTGTGGCTGTTGAACTGCAGCGCCCCCTTCAGGCCTCCTTTGCACTGGATTTGCATGATGGTGTGAGAGTTTCTCACTACCTCGATGAGACCCACACAGTCCCCAATGGATAGACAGCCATAAGGTAGCATGCTGGAAATTGACAAAGGCAGAATCTTAAAACAGCAAATATTTTTAATTAAAATAAAAATATAATCACACCATTCTCCTACTGTCTCCTTTAATCATTCGCATGCACATTCTGTTGCTCGATCTCAAACTCATAGACCTTTACTTCCTTGTTGGTATTTACGCACCGTCTTCCTGAATATGTTTAATACAACTTCGTCAGTCCATATAATATAATGTTACTTGTATACATGTTTTCAGGGCAGAGCACTTGGGATTGGACAATCTAGGGGCTCTTCCATCTGGGGACATTGTCTCCCACTTTCAGCATTTCTTAGTTGCCTGCAGTCTTTGTCTAGGGTTGTGGCCTCAGGTGATTCCCTCTACCTCATTAGCATGCCTACTGCTGTCATCATTGTTCACGTCTTGTAAATCTGAAAATATTTTAAAAGGCTCAAAATCTCCACATTCAATTGGTTAATTTTCTCACACAAATGACCTTTGTCTTAACATACTCTTTACTGTTTATACCGACAAAACTATTCCTAAAAATGAGCCCATCTAAAGTCAAATCATTGTCTGTTAAGGTGCCATTCTGTACGGCACAAAACCATGTGTATTAAATAAAGCTCTGATGGGGACAGACAGACAGATGGTTAGAAGAGTTGCCTGCTCTTCCAGAGGACCCAGGTTTGGTTCCCAGCACCCATACGGTAGCTCACAGCCATCTGTAATCCAATTCTTGGGGATCTTTCTGCCTTGTGGGTTTGAATATGTTTGGGCCAGGGACTGGCACTATTAGGAGGTGTGGCCTTGTTAGAGGAATGTGTCACTTAGGGGGTGGGCTTTGAGATTCTTCTCCTAGCTGCCTAGAAGCCAAGTCTTCTTCTGTTTGCCTTTGGAACAAGGTGTAGAACTCTCAGCTCCCCTAGCACCATGTCTGTCTGGATGTTGGCATGCTTCCTGCCTTGATGATAACAGACTGGACCTCTGAACCTGTAAGCTGACCTAATTAAATGTTGTTCTTATAAGAGTTGCCTTGATCATGGTGTCTCTTCACACCAGTGGGAACCCTAACTAAGACAGACCTCCATTGGTACCAGGCATGCATGTGGTAGGTATTCATACATACGTGCAGCAAACACTCATATACATAAAACAGAATAAAAAGTAATAAAACCCCAATAAACAAACAAACAAAAAACAGTGAGAAGACTGACTTTCACATTCTTTCAAAATGTTTTTTTTTTTTTGGTCTGGGTCTGCTGGCCAACTGTATTTTTAAGAAGTGATTAATTCACTCATTATTTTTTTGTCTATGCATGCGCCTGTGTGAATTTACATGCTGCCACTTGGGTGCTGGAAGCCAACTCTGGTTCCTCTGCAAGAGCATCAACTGTAGTTAAGCCCTATTGCACATGAGCAGGTTGATGTGGGTGGTTGTTTTATTTTTCTAAGATGTTTCTATCTTAGCTTCCCTAGGGCATGACTCACAGGTATATGATATCATACTTAGTCTTATATGTGATGTTTTAAACGAAGTACATGAAGAAGCATGTATATACAGGTAGCCAGGAAAAGGAAGGATAATGTGATGGTTTTCCTTGATACTATTCTATAGTCTAATAAGATATTTGAGTTGCAATGTGAACTATAAAACTCTATCAATAAACTTGATGGCTACATCTAAATTGACGTGTGTTGTAGGTTTTAACATTAAGGACATTATGGGTCCCTGTACTACTCATTTAGAAGATACTCTGCCTTGTGAGTTTTATAAATTTTCTAAACTTACTTTTTACTATGACATAATAAAAGATAAAATATATATTTTTTGATTTGGTCTTGATATGCAGCCCTGGCTAGCCTGGTATCCACCTTCACCTCCTGACCAGAATCCTCCTGCCTCTGTCTCAGGTATGGGATTACAGATGTGCACATCATGACCAGCCACAAGTATAGATGCTAGCACCAATCGCATTTAGAAAGTTCAAGCTGGACTTTTCAAGTTTGGGAATAGTGTTTTCACAATTCTAATATTCCCTCAGAAATTCAAATTTTATTACTGGCAACAAAACTGCCATAGTTGTTTTCCTTTAAAAGACACACGAAGGAGGTTTACTTTCAAAGAAAACACCTGTCAAATAGCCTAACTGAATCATGGCTTGACCGTTAGATGTTTAAGTTTTGGTATTTTTGGAACAGGAATTTGCTATGTCTGGGATGGCCCTGAACTTTTTAGATAGTCCAGGTTGGCCCGAACTCTGGAGTTGTCTGCCTTAGTATTCTGACGTTAGGGCTTATAGGCAAAGTATCTACACTTGATTTATCAGTTTGTTTTTAAAGTAAAAATGGTATTCCGTGAAAAAGCACCTAGTTCTACAACTTACATCCATAAATGCTCTTCTGTGATCTAACTGTATTTGTGGCTATGGATGAAGTGGTTCTGGGTACTTTTATCTTGTACTGAATATTGAAGAGACACACAGTGTGTGCAGTCAAGGTGGGGCCATGGCCCTGACAGGTGCCCAGCCAAGCGGTCTTCTTCTGGGGTCAACACAGCTGAAAGGAGTTAGAGATCTGAAGAGAGCGTTGACATCAGACATGGAAGGCGGAGTATGGAGTTTGCTCTGTTGGTTTCCAGTCTTGCTCTGGTCTGGTTTCTCCTCACTGTGCTCCTTCCTTCCTTCCAGAATGATAATGTACACTCTGTACTACAGTGTGTTGGAGCTATGTAAATGTGCTTTGATTTAACAGGGGATTGAGTCTCAGAAGAGCCTTTGGACTTAAGACAGTTGAGATGGTGAAAGACCGAGGAGACTTTTGAGGTGGGACTAACTGTACTTTGCACTCTGATATAGCTCTAAGTCTATTTAGGCCAGTGTGTGGAGTGTGCTGTTCTGAAGATGGCCCCTGAGGCTCATGTATTTGCATACTTAATCTCTAGTTGGTGAACTATTTGGGAAGGAACAGGAGGTGTGGCCTTGTTGGAGGAGGTGTGTCACCAGGTGTGGGCTTTGAGGTTTCAAAAGCACTAGAAGCAAGGATTATGAGAGCATAGAACATTCTGCAAAGTTAGGGGAGAGAATACAGATGGTCACAAAAAACGGGGGAGAAGAAACTGACAAAAACTTCAGGTGCTTTGCTAAAAATTGATAAAAGATAGCTTTAGAATTACTGAATTTCTATGATGAAACTTTCTTCTGAAAAATATTTTTAAATTTGTGTGTATGAATGTATGTATGCATATATACTGTGGGGATCCAAAGAGGGTGCTGGATTCCCTGGGATTAGAATCAATCAATGTGGTTCCAACTCCCAAACAACCTCTGCTCTTCTGCAAGAATAGCAAGTGCTTCCTAACTACTGGGTCTGTCTAATCCTAATGGTGATGCTCCAGGGATGGGCAACCTTAAGACACTCACAAGACAGTTCTTTTCACTTAGACGAGTCTCTTCAGCTATTGGGTCATGCAAGAGAAAAAGCACAAGGCAGCCAAGAGTGCCTCCTCCTAGTTACTACTGTGCTTTTGTTTGTTTTATAAACATTTTTAATACAGGCCTTCAGAGGCTTTTCCATTAAGATAGTTAATTCTCAAGATAATTTTCAACCCATGCCTACCGAAGGTCAAGGCCTTGGTTTTGCCAGATGTTCTCCATGATTCGGATGATCTGAAGGGTTAACATATCTTGCCGTAAGTCTGAAATTCAAATATATATACACCACCACTTAGCACCATTGTTTTCAGATGAAAATAAAGAACTGTATTCAATCTTCAAGATAACTCATAAGACAGCAGTGCTTTAATTTTTAAATCCAGTTCTAAAATATTTGCACAATCATCTTGGTAACAAGATATTTCAAAAAGTTCCAAGTCTATTTAAAATATTTACCTTTATGAAGAATGAAGTCTAAATTTGGTTATAAGGCAATCCTGGGGCCAACAGCACTCACTGTTGAATTTGTTCTTCTCACAAGCCACTGGTGAGCCCCTCTTCCTGTAGCCCGTTCTCCACATAAATGCCCTAGTCTCTCAGAAGACTGCACTCTGTCTCATGGTTCTTTCACTTTTGGAATTAGCTGCTGAAAAGTCTTTGTCCAAACTTTAAGCTATAGAGGGCAGGCTCTGCCATAGTCCTAGGATCCAGCACACAGATGTTTTGGATGCTATGCAAACCACCCTTGCATACAGGAAGTAATAAGCCAAGGCAGACAAGGATTCCAAGGCTCCCGATTCTGAAGGAGATCAAATTTCAGCTCACTTGGGGAAGGCTGATACCAGGTTGACAGTCAACTGGAGGTTGAGATCAGGTTTTGACTGTCACCTTTTTAAAGACTTCTCTGAGATAATAGTCTTTGAAACAGAATTTCACGTAGCCTAGGCTGTCCTTCAATATGCTATGTAGCTTCCTGCCTTCATTTCCTAAGTGCTGTGACTATAGTTGCGTGTCTCTCTGTCCAGCTCAAACAACTCTGATGGAGAGATTGTTTCAGTGTAGTGTCAAGACCACCTTTACTCATGTAGTTCTGACCATTCCCCTCCTGTAATGTCAGCTTTCCTCAGCCCCAATGTAGCTAAGGAGGATGGACCAGCTTTGGTCTTTCTTTGGAGTCTCATATTCTGGGTGAGTTCTTGAGCACACGCGCGCGCACACGCACACACACTTTTTTTCTCCTGCTAGTCTGGCTTCTGTCAATTGAATTCACAGTCTGACCCAGCGATGAATAAGGGCAGAGACTCGCTATTTTTGCTTTCCTAACTCATGGACACTCCCAGGGGGTGGAAAGGAGTACTAGACTCAGAATTATAGGAGTCAACCTTCAGTTATCTCACCTGGTTGCTAAGATTCAGAACAAATGACTTTCTTATGGCAGGAGGGTCTACCTTCAGGGCAGATAAGGGGAGCTGAGAAGTGTCTGCATATGCCTACTCTCTCCAGACCTTTAATATCTCCAGATATTAAAGCATAATATCCCAATTCCCCAAACTTCTTCACATACACACTGTAAAATATTCTAGATTCCGTGCAGCACGCCCTAAGCGGTTAAGCGGTTGCCATGGTTCCTAAACATCTTGTGTATAAGACAGCAGCGTGCACACAGCATGCGCTCACTGTGCTCTCCTCACCGTCGCCATTTTTAAAGATGATCTCATTGTTCTGAAACAGTAGCTCTGACATGATGTCTGGGTTCTCCCAATTCAACCACAGTGGCCTTTTTGCAGAGGACATAATTCGACACTCTTCAAGCCTGTAAAAGAGTTTAAGACTTTACCAGGCACTTTAACTTTTTATACTCTTGGTCTTTGGGGTTACTTAAAATTCATACACAATATAACCTTTTGAAGTTTTATAAGACTTAAAAAATTTTAAAAACCAATAAACATTAATCTTAAAAATGTTTATATAAAATTTCAGCTAATCTAAGAATACATAATTGGTTTTATATAGACCATTTCCAACTTCTTGTCCCTGATATCAGAATTTGTAACCATAGAAAGATTTAAACTATTATCAAAGTAGCAGAAACTAAATAAATGTAGCTGTAGTTTAAAGCTATTTTACTATTGCTGTCTTATAAGAATTGGAGGGTTGGATTTTTGTTAAGACTTATATGGAAAAATACTTACTGAAACATACCAACAAGGGGCCTTAACCTTACCTGAGGTTTCCTAGTTGGTGAGCAGGATTCAGAGGGGACAGAAAACCCTGCAAAGCATCCATGAAGTCTGGCTGTCTCATCTGTTCAACCAAAAACTTCATCTGTACCTGATAACAAAGCACAGCCCGAATGAGAAGTGCAGTTCATAAGGGGAAAGTAGCTGCTGCTTCCTTTGACACTTGGACTGCAGCAGTGATCTGTGCTTCTCTGCCCTAGGCCAGGCCAACTCTGCTGACTGGGAAGTCCATGACTGCAGCAGTATTACTGGGGAGGGTCAGGGTGGGATCACGGTTCCAGAAGGCAAGCTCTGTTGGATGACATGACCCTAAGCCAAGTTTCTCAAGTACTTCTTGCTGACCAGCCGTGGCTTTCGTAAATGAATGTGCATTAAAACCTTGCCCTGCCACTTGTATACTGGTTGCTTTCACAGTTAAGTTTTATGTGGTCTGAAAAAGTCAAGTACTGACTCCTGGCACTGTATTGAGAAAGTCTGCTGGTCCTTATATGAGGACAAGGAAAAGACCAGGCTACTTTAGATTTGAGCTTAATATTCTTTCTTTTAGGCTTTGTTAGAGAACGTCATACATTCACAGTTAGGTAAAAAAGAATGAGGATGGAAAAATCTAGAAAAGCACTTGCTGTAGAGAACCTCACACTCCATACACTGTGTAGATCTATCCATCTATTCAGAACTATCAAGCAGTATCGGACATATTTAAAGGAAATGTTCATTTTTTGAAAATAAAAAATGTGATGGAATAAAAGAGGTTCTCGTAGTAACGCACAGTTCTCCCCCTAAAATCTGAGGAGTGAGGTTCCCCACTTCTCTCTATTAAGTGAACAGCTAGAAACTCTCACTAGCAGACTTTTGAGTAAAGGTAAAAAGACTGAGATCTCTGTTTGTCTCCAGTGTTAGCACAGGGCCATCCATACTCTAGTATAAACACAAAGCTATCTACAGGAACCAAGTGTGACTTCAGGTCCTCACCATAATCTCATTCAGGCTGCCAATGAGTTGAATCATGAACCCCTCTTTTTTAATGAAGTCACTGTACAAGAGTCATTATGTAATACGCAGACTCGAGCACAGAATACATGCTTAAGAAATTATCTTTTCAAAGCTCCTGTGATATAAGTATTTTTTTTTTCTAAGTTTCAAAGCAGTGCCCTGTTGCCCAGGCTCACCACATCAGGAATAGCACAATTCCTTCTGATCTGTTGGTCTTTTTACACTCATTTCTTTACTCATGCACACGTACCACAGAAGACATTATACCACAGCCTGGTTGGTGTGCTGCTGGGGCTGACCTTGTGCTTGCCATTCATGTACCAGCAACAGCTATACTCTGGCCACTTTTACATATTTTCTAATAATCTCTATTTGAATTTATATGCTGCACTTTCAAAGAGTCAACTCAGTCACATATTTTAAGGCCTCTAAGTTAATTCAGTGACTTTCTTTTAGCTTGAATGCACCAACTTTAAAAAAGTTGTTTTTCTTTTCAGTATTATTAACATAGATGTTGGGAAAAACTGACTCTGTAATGCTAATTTATGTTCTTTGGGTACTGGGAGTTGGTGAATGAATTCTGCTATTTCCCCAGAGGGGAGGCTACGCTTGCTTTTTAGCTGGCAGTAGTGAGAGAAGAGGGTGGGAAGGTCCTGAGAACCTGAGTGTGACAGGTGCATACCGAGTCCAGTTAAACTCACTGCTCCTCATTTTTGGAATCATGACCAACATTATAAATGAGAGAAGAATCATTTTAATCACTTATAGCCATGTAAAACAGCACACAGTGGGTATGCTCAAAGGAGGTGACAAGTGCTTTGCCTGTCATGTGATTAGCTTCTTTCTCACAAGCACTATGTTTAAAGTATTGTTTTTATTTTACAGTTGAAGAAAATGAGTCCTAGGAGCCCACATAATATATCTACAACACAACTGGCAGGCAGTAGAACTCAAATCCAAACCGTAAGAACTACACCCTATGTGTGCACTGTGCTCCAACTTCAAGGGAAGTCTACAGAAGCAATGGGAGAACCATTCACACACCTTTTGTGTCTCATCCTTCTTCTCCTGCTTGAGGATATCCGTTAGGTTGATGAGCTTCTCCATGGCCTCTACTTGTCTGTTCAGGTGCTTCAGATACATCCCACAGGCACGGCAGTAGGACTCCAATAGCAGGCCAAACCTCTGACTGACAGTCTTATTGTGCATCTCAGATCTAAAAGAATAGGCAAAATTTATCTGTGTATACACAGGGTTTCTATTTTTGTTTTATGCATATGGGTATTTGCCTGCATTTCTGCCTGTGCACCATGTACATTCAGTACCTGTGGAGGCCAGAAAAGAATGCTAGACTGTTGTGAGCTGTCATGTGAGTACTGGGAATTCAGCTCAGGTCCTCTGGGAGAGCTCTAACCCCTGAGCTCTCTTCTCCAGCCCTACAAGTAGTTTTGTTTGTTTGTTTTTTAAGTGTCTAGATAAGGCAAAACTGTAATCTTGATCAAGAGTGTGTACAGAATAGCAAATACATGGAGCCAGGCAGTGAGTTTGGTTTTTATTCTAATTCAGGTATTGATCTAAATCTAGTCTTAAATTAGCATATATGCTTTCTCAAAAGATAGAAAAACCCTTTTCCTAGTCCAATACATGTTTTAATCAATAACACAATGTTTAAAACTGACCAATTTAGAAGAAAATAACCAAGTGTTTCAGATAGGGAGGTGTAAATTTAATAACAAACTAGGTATTCTACTGATTTAGGTTTTATTTTAGCTACTTTTAATTCATGAATCTCAATGTAAAATACAAAAGGAGCAAGTAGAAAAGGAGAATAATAAAGTAAACTGAAGCAGGTAAAAAGCTAACTGAGTTTTCCAAGTCTCCTGCAAGCATGTTTACATTTTCCCAACTGCCTCTACATTTATTTTAAACATAGCTTCTCTAAATACCTACTTTAACAGAAAAAAAAAAAAGTACAAAAAACAAAGCTACACTAGACACAAACCTGTTTCTAAATTTCTTGTACTCTAGGTAGTTTGTGACAACTCTGAGTACTATAGCACACTTCCAAAAGTTGTTCATCCCCCCCAACACACACACACACACACACACACACACACACAAACACAGACAAACAGACACACACAGACACACACAGCAGCAGCATCTCTCAATGAAGCACAGGCTGGGCTGGTAGTTGGGATTCTCCTACCTTAGCTTATTTTCTCACAAGGGATTCTCCTACCTTAGCTTATTTTCTCACAAGAAACCTGGTAATTTGGCATTATCACTCTGAATTCCTAGATAGACTTTATTTTGGGACAATGTCATCTATTGTCATCACACAGTGAAACCTACCACAGCATTAATTTGCATCTGGCAAACTTTACTTGGCTCAAAATAGAAGCAAATCCTTCAAAAATATTTGTACTAACCATGCAGAATTTAGTTCTGACTTATGTTGGTCATTTAATTCCAAAAAAAGAACTGTGCAACAGGCCTGCAGCATAAAGCAGCTTTCCAGACAGACGCAGCAGCAGCAGCAGCAAGACACATGCACTTACTAGGGAAGTGAGTCTTATATATATATAGCTAAGAAACTTGGTAGGGAAATAATCTGACTTACTTTAAATGCCAAAAGAAAAAATGGCCAATCCTTTGATTTGTCAATGCTTTCTTGAGTAAAAATCTCACAAGCAGGTTATCCAAATATTGTTCATATTTTAAGACCTGAGGAATCAGAAGAAAAGCGACAAAAATTCAGATGAATCAGGTCCATTTCTCTATGGCTGAACTTAAAGAAAAAAATTCTATACATAAAGTAATAAATGGATTTTTAAAAAGCATAAAACTAATGCTGCTACTTTGATAAGCTGTACAGAGGTGGAGCAAAGCATTTCAGTTTCTGGTATCTTACCTGTACAAGCTGAATGAGGTACTGAGAAAGTTTGTCATCTGTTAAATATTTTTCCAAGCACCGAACAGCAAAACTCCGAACCATAGGATCTGGATAGTTACAGTCCAGGAGTTCCATGGCTTGCTCTGGTTTGATTGGAGGCCAATCTTTTACTAAGCAGTACATCTGCGAACAGAGAATAAGAGTAAATAGTGGGGTGAAGAAAAAAAAAAAGAGTAAACGGTATGTTAAAGTCTAAAACACTGTCTTAACATCTTATCTAAACTTAGCTTAAATGAAATATCTTAAAATTTGCTTTATATTTTTAAATTCTATTAGTTTTACATATGAAAATGATTATGGCTGGCATTTTCTTAGTTATCATAATAATTTATAGTCTTATTCTTCCTCTGAATTGATGCGGATTTTCTGAGAGTTGATTTAATCAACCCATGGGTACTGCACAAGAGTCTCTAAAGAATCTCACCTGGGCCACTTCGTCTCTGGAATTCCACTTGACAGACAGAAGCAATTTGGGTAGGATTTCAGGAATAGTTACGCAGTAGTGTCTGTTGGGGAGATAATAAAGACCATGGCGACATGTGAAGGACTAACATCTTATTCCCCATCATGCATCAGTATCACCTTCTAAGTTTATTATTACCACTAGCCTATATGAACACCCAAACTTGTGTTGAAGACTCTGGTTGTACATTTACTTGCATATCTATTCAGATACAGTTAAAAGGGTAAAGATGAAGGATTGAAATGGAGGATAAAGGTGAGTTGACAGGTAAGAACAATTACATCTCTGCGACTCTGCTCTGCAGGCACCCCAACAGTTCACCTCTGTGAACTTCATGAGCTTACTGGACAAGATCTGTGCTTCACAGATTCTCTATAGATTATGGACCGTAACTCCTTCGGTTAGATGCACCAGTGTAGGGAGCCAGTGAGTGAGCTAGCCAATGGGTAAAGGTGCTTTCCACCGAGCCTGATGATGTGTGTAGACAGTGAAAGGGGAGCTGACTCCTCAAGACTGTCCTCCAGTCTCTACATGCATACTGTGTCGTAAGAGAGCCCCACCCCAGCATCATAAGTGCAGTGTAATAAAGAAAAAAAAATGCACCAGCGTCTCAAGGAGCAGCAGGATTGTTTCTTTCATAAGGAAAAATGTAAGCCAACAAAGCCATGAAGAACTGGTCTAACACGCACAAGAGCACATGTGTGCATGCGTGGGTTCCTGCTTGAACTTCATGTTTAAAAAAACTCTAGAAAAACAAATTGTCAGTCTGGGGTTACAACGCAGTTGCAGAGTATGTGCTTAGCTTGTAGACGGCTGCAGATTAAATCACTACCGTCGATTAAAAACATGCTTGGGGATGTGGATGTACCTAGGTTGGCGACATGTTTGCCTAGCATGCACGAGTCCTGGGTTTCATACCAATTTACAGTACATTGTAAACCAGGTGCGGGGATACATGCCTGCAATCCTAGGACTGAGGAGGTAGAGGCAGGAGCCTAAGAAGCTCAAAGCTATCCTTAACTACAGTTCAAGGCCAGTTTGGGCTGAAACCCTGCCTCAACAAAAAAAGAAAAAACAAACAAAAAAAAAAAAACCCCAACTTTTAAATGTTTAAGTATCAACATAGAATGTTGTTCTAGAAAGAAATATCTGTATCCATACTTTTGAAAAGGTCACCATCAATAAAGAAAGTAACATTTCAATTATGTCTTGTTTATTCTACTAGGTATGGTAAGAAATATGGTTAACACCAAGCCAGGAGTTATGGGGCACACCTGTAATCCCAGCATCAGTTAGGAGGCTGAGCTGGAGGACTTCCAGGAAGAGGCAGCCTGGCTATACCCTGAGCTCACAACTAACCTGGACTACAGTGAGAGACTCAACCTCCAAAACAACAACCAAATGATGTGTGTGCTGGGTCACTCACATGGTGTCCCTGACAGGAAGAAGGTCCCTCGGCCTTCAGCCTTGAGAGCCTCACTCCCCACACTTGCCTGTGGCTCCATAGGAAGTCTTTCTCTTGTTCAGTGATTTCAGACAGTGGGTCCCGGGTGCAAAGTGCTCGGAGCTGTTCCTTGTCATTTTCTCTTAACTCATTGTCTCTGGCTAGTCTGTTACTCTGTAAAATAAAGCTCAATTTTATATGAACTTCTCTGCCATGGATTTCCTTGGACATTCATGAATACATATTTGAAAAAGCAAACTGGTGCTTAATAAGCCTCACATAGCTTATTAACTATTACAAAAACAATCTGTTATTCTCACTCAACTCATTTAAAATAGTACCTGTAGAACAGATGCAGGTATGTGACTATTATCACCACCAACAAGTAGAACAGTGACTCCCAGCCTAGACTGGGCGAAGGGGAAGGAAGCCAGCCTCTTCCTCTCCCTGATGAGGCTCTTCCTACACTCCACTAACTATAGCCTGATTGATACTGCTGTGACAGAAAGATGAAAAGGTAGTAGTATCCTAAAATAAAAATGCAAACCCTTTCATGTTCCTTGCTAAATCATCCTCATAACTAACTATTGGCAAGCTTTTAAATGTAAATGTCAACCAAGAAAGATGAGAAGATGAGCTCAATCATTAAAGCACTGTGCATCTCAACATTAAGGAACTAAACAAAAAGTAACAAAGTTATTATGTAATCCCAGGAAAAAGATAGATTTATTCTCTCTAAATACTCTAAGTCTTTGAATAACAAACACCCCAAATAATCCCTGAGTATTACCATGTAATGAAACAAAACAACCAAACAAAACCAAGAGGTCCCATGAGAGGCACACTGATTAGATAAAGATGCTTACTGCCAAGCCCAACAACCTGGGGTTCATCCCTGGGACTCACATGGTGGAAGGAGAGACCTACTCCACAAAGCTGTCTCTGAGCTCCACATGTAAGCTGGGGCATGCACACACACTTCCCACCACTTACAAAACACAAGACATCTGAAGTGTGATTACAGATGCTTTTTAGTACATAATACAAATTATTATATATCTTTTTAGCCTTTTGGAACAGTACAAACAAAAGGAGTCCTCCTTGCTAGTGGTCTTTATGGACTCATGCATCCTGAAGTTATACAACAGAATGAGGAAATTCTAAGTGAACATTATCATTGAACAAGCACTTTTAAGTATGTTCTGCGCCCAGTTTCATTCTTGCTGTTTGTGTTACAAAGTAGATCCTACTCAAAGAGTACCCATTCTAGTAGCAGAGTTTTCTAAACAGGAAGTCTTTCTAATGGAGAAACCGGAAGACAGCTAGGGAGAACAACAGCCAGTGGCTAAGGTCAGAGACAGCAGAGGAGAGCGGGGTCTAGCATGTGAGCTGGCAGCTTAGACTGACAAGTGTTTTCCTGAGAGCTACCTAAGGGATGAATGCCATGATTTCATCTGTGTTTCATGTCGCCTTTTGCAGCTATTCCAAAAAAGAAGGGAAATCAGTTAGGAGGCTACATGGGTCTAGACCAGAAACCTGTTGTCTTAAATCGTTACTAATTATCATCAGCGTGCAACGGACTCCATCTGCTTCTGTATTTTTGAAATGTTTATGTTAATATGAAATAATTTACAGAAAATCAGGAAAGACAATTGTACTATGTATTTTAATGAGAATCTAAGCATAATAAACTTAGTGTTTTCTCACCTGAAATTCACATTGAGGTATCTTTGTCAAACTATAAACAACACTGTCATAACACAATGTTTGACACTGATGGCTCATACTTTTGCTGAAAACAACAAGATGGCCATTTTTTCATGTTCAACAGTTATAAATCATTTTAATCATTTATTTCATCATTTCATTATAAATCATTTCATTTATATTAAAATCACATGATCAAGGAAAGACTTCTTCATCACTATTTTACTTTCATAGGCCTCTGCATATCTATCTGCCTTCTACAGTTCGTCATGTAGAAATGTATGGAGTAAAGTTTGCTGCTGAACAGTATGGTGCTCAATATGGATGCCCAGCATGAGTGGACTGAGCGAAGCTCTGCTAGTAAGGCACACCATGGCCGCGAGACACTCCAGAGGGGGGTGGGGGGTGGGGGGTAAGGAAAGCCTACCTTGAGGTAGGAGTATCAGCTAACTCAGACCTGGACAGAGCAGAGGGAAGGACAACGGCTGTGTTTAGGCTTCCTCTGTTTCCTACCCAGCAGCCACCTGGAGCAACACCATGAAGCTGCTCTGCTCCATGCACCTGCCCCTCCATGAGGAACAAAGACCCCCTAAACAGGAGCCCAAAATACGTCTTCCCTTCCTCGATTTTCTGTTTTAGATTTTTAAAAAGAAAATTATTTTACATCTACAAATGTCTATCTGTGGTCTGTGTACATGTCTTATGCCTGCAGAGGTCAGACAAAGGCAATGGATCCTAGAACAGGATGTCTGTGAGCCATGATATATGTGTGTGTGTGTGTATATTCACATATGTAATATATATTACACACACACATATATCAAATATGAATATAATATGGGTCCTCTGTAAGAACAAGTGCTCTAATCTGCCAAGCCATCTTTTTATAGCCAACTTCCTTGTTTTTCTCAGTGCATGCTATAGTAATAAAAAGTGATACACATCATGGAACATGAAATAAATGCTACATATGGGATAGAGTTTTTGACACAAAATATAGAGATTGAATCACTCTTATTCGATTACTAACTCTACATAAATACTATCTGTCACTGGAAATACTTTCCCCACTCCTTTTATCCTACTGAGGATACACTGTTTGACAAGTCTCACCATCAAGTCTGAAGCTGTGACTCTGAGGTGGGGTGACTTTCCCTGTCTCCCATGGACTTCTCGTTATTTCTGGAGACATTTTTAATCGTGAGTTTAGTGCTAGTGGTTCAGAGGCCACAAATATGGTTCAGCATTCTGTCACACACAGCATAATCTACAAACAGGATGCACTTGGCATTCAGTGGAGGCTGAGCCTGAGAAACACTGATGCCCACATTCCTATGATTTTCCCAAGGAGGGAAAGTGAGAACACTGTCTAATTAAAGTCTAAAGACATCACGGGGGGTGGGGGGGACCTTTATAAACCTGTTATTTGCAGACTCATTTAAATCTGTACACTCTTCTTGGAGATGTCACTACTGACTGGCGTGTTCTGCTGACTCTCCAGGCTATTATACCCTCCTCCTCTACATCTTTGTGTTTGGTTAGGTCTCCCCTGAGCATAGAAGCAATGAAATAGAAAAGTACCTTAATATCTAGGAAGACTAAGGCTCCACAATTTTCTTACACTTCGAAACATTTCTTATATATCTAAATGGCAAACCAAAGTGTTCTCTATATTCTATAAAAATAAAAGACAGTATAATTCACAAAATCTCAATCCTTACAAAGTATTACCATTGCTCCAAAAAGAAATGCTTTTAGTTTATTTTGTTTTGTGTTTACACTGTGTACACAGGAAGACAACTGGTTTAAACTGTCTGACAGGGTTCTTCGGAAAGGAGCTGTTATTCACTGTCACTATGCCTGGCCAGGCACACACATGTCACAACCTCCACTCAATATTAATCAGCAAGCTTAGTGAGCCGTTCTTGATCTTCTTAACCCTGGTGCTCAAGCTTAGACAGCGAAGTGAACAGGAACACTGTCTGGAGACTTGGACTACTGTGGTGTGATGGAAAGCTGCTTCTGCTGCTTCACAGTTCCTCTCGTGTTTATACATTAGCCTCAATTTCTGGTGCTAACGCAGAGGCTCTCCCTGGACGTCCTTCACACCTCAGTTATTCTCAGCATAGCATTGCTCTTCTCACCTCTGTGCCTTCACCATACCATGCTCTATGATCCACAACTTCATTAGAGCATCTACACCAATGTTGTATACACAGTGGCATCTAACAGGGCTTCAAATAAAGCAAGAATAAACAGGTACAGGTGGAATACAAGGATATAGAAAATGTTCTTTACTGAAGTCCTACTACCGAGCTCAACAGTAGCCACACCAGGACTGCTGAGCCACACAACCCTTGCACACAGAGAAGAACGTGCTCATCTCTAGACACTGCTGCGGAGACATAGGAAGCTCAGGGTGTCCTCACCAGTCCTGTATGAGAGTAACTGAATCCAGCTTCTCGGGACACGGACCAATTGGCATGTTCTTCGATCACAGACATGTCTGGAAACTTCACCACACTGCTGAACCAATCAAACTCCAACTCTAAGCATGGAGTTTCCTATAAGAGAGAACACAGGTTATTGAATATATATTATGCTTAGTTGTCATAAACAAACTAATTTCTGAAAACAAAAGGCTTACTTTATTTGGATTTGACCCAGTAACACCAATAGGGTTCAGCAGATCTTCTAACCCATGTGGTACAGGCCAGAGATTCAAAGCCATTTTCCCGGACACTAGGGTGTCTGTATAATCAAACAAGTTTATGTTTCCCCAGGCCAACGGACAGTGCTCCTTAATGAAACAAAGAAAATATTCACGATTCTGTGAATAAATCACACATTTCCAAATATGCTTCTCTGGGAGGAGAATTCAACAGTCATCTCTATAACCAAAGGAACACAAAGTCTACCAAAACCACAGTGGCTTTTCAAAATTGAAAGGCTTTTTGTCCTGCCTTTTCTCTATTTTCAAAAGGATGTGTGAAGCAGCCCAAGAGTGAGGTGTGTGGTCACTCCAGCAGTCACTCAGTGTGGTTAACAAATTATACTGACATGAACTCATGACATACTTATGCATCAGAAACGGACTTCTCAGGCTCTCCCAATGTACTTTTTTTTTTTTTTTTTTTTTTGGTTTTTCGAGACAGGGTTTCTCTGTGTAGCCCTGGCTGTCCTGGAACTCACTCTGTAGACCAGGCTAGCCTCGAACTCAGAAATCCACCTGCCTCTACCTCCCGAGTGCTGGGATTAAAGGTATGCACCACCATGCCCGGCTCCAATACACTCTTAAATGAGAAAGTCACTAATATTTCCCAAGGCTTTAGTCAATTAGCATTTTACTAAACAAACAAACAAAAACCCACCATGGTGGTACATGCCTATCATCCATACTTGAGAGCAATTCTGTGTCCAAGGGACTAGGACAGGACTAGGCTGAAACAACAACCATCCAACCAACCAGAGAGTGTGTGTGTGGGGGGGTGGGGGTGGGGTGGGGGATTGGGGAGCCACAGCTGGTTACATAATGTGATACTTTACCTCCTTAGCACCCTTTCGGCCTTTAACAGAGCAGATTGAAAGGCAAAGGCGCGCAGCACGAGGAAGATCAGGAATGTATATGTCATAATTCAGCCATTCATTCCACCTATAGAAAATTGACAAACCAAGCTTTATCCTGAGTGTACACATGGCTCCATACTGCATCAACACTAAAGACAAGGCAAATGACAATCCAACAAAGATACATTTCAGAACTGTATAAAAATGACCAAAAGTTGGGGTAGAATGGCCTTTATCCCAGCACTCATGAGGTTAAGGTATGCTATGAGTCTGAAGCCAGCCTGGCCTACATAGCAAGTTCCAGGTCAGCCAGAACTACACAGTAAGTCCCTGTCTCAGAAAGCTGGGGTGGGGGTGGTGTCTGAGTCAGTATTATTTGTCATACCTCAAGGGTGACGCGCTACAGGACAAAGGACAGATGGCAAGGAATGCACTAGGTGGAAACCTCATGCACTAGGACTAAGTGCATCATTTGCTATAACCAAACGGAAACTGGAAAGCCTTGGAAAATGAACAGATGTATACTCTATGTCCCAGCTCCACTGTGAACAAAACACAGGAATGTGCTATCCACAGACTGCTAATTTAACTATCCATAATATCCTCCAACTTAATAACCCAAATCCAACACTGAAATAAAGGTGCAGAAGCCACAGGCTGGACACATACATTCAGGCCAACACACAAAATAAATAAATAAAATTTTAACATTTTTTCCAAGTCTACTCTCCTATCTTTCCAATAATTTCATATTAATTTCTGATTTTATTTTTATAAATGCTTTACTACCTTTCATATTACCATGGATTTAACCTCTACTTTAAAAAAGATTTTTTTTTTTGAAAGATAAACGTTTATTGTTTGTGTGTGCTGTGTTTGTAGGATGTGAGTGCAGGTGCCTGCAGAGGCCAGAAGAGGGTGATGCATTCCCTGAAACTGGAGTTATAGGTGGTTATGAGCTGCCCAATGGGAATGCTGGAAACTGAGTTTGGGTCCTTAGGAAGAGCAGTTCTGCTGAGCCACCTCTCCAGTGCTAACTAGAAACTTTGTGAAGTAAAGACTACAAGTAAGACTTTTATAACTTGTTTGTTTGGTCAGGGTGTGTTCAGTGAGGCCCAGGCTGTCTCTGAGCAACTATGTAGCTAGAGATGTAGCTACACTCCCGATCCTCCTCCCACAGCTAGTAAAAGGCAGAAGGCTTAATAGTTACTTTAGTTTTTCTAAATGTCAACACAGTAGCAACTACTATGAAATCTTACTTCTTCCTTTTGTAAAGTGTTACCCTTGGTTCTGAAACAACCAGGACAGATTATTCTGGGGCCCCTGCTTAGGGCTCCTGGAATTCTTTGGATTGATTCCTCAAAAATACTGTTCCTTTAAAATCTCCTACAATCAGCCAACCCCCTACTCTAGCAAACAAGAAGTCTGAAGAACAGGATATGAAACTGTTGTCATGTGTACCATCTACCCTCAATGATGCCCTGATTGAGCTACAGGCTCAGGTAAGGTGACAACTGCCTCTCCTCACCCTGACAGACAAGGGACTGTCACCCTGAACTTGTCCTAGGCTCTAGGACACTCATCAATGCTGGGAATGTAATAAAGATTGCCTTTTTTTTTTTTTTTTTGACTGTCAGATCTCAGTCTAACTTTATTGTGGAATTCCTTTGAGGTCTCACTACTTAGCTCTACTGCATTCTATAAAGTCCATCTTCAGTCAAGGGGTTGATTCTTATCTTCAAAAATCTCTCACAAGAAAGAGAAGGAAACAGGAGGCCTGCAAGCTCTGGACCAACCGCCTTTCACTTCTCCTCAGCAAGCCTAAGCAAGAATGAAGCCCATGGTGCCCAGCAACCCGCTTTCCCACAGCAGACTGTTTTCACTCAAAGACTCTCTAACTGAATTCCTAAGTGCCTGTTCCTGGGAGCCATTTGAAGGAGACGGCCTTAAAGTTCAGGTCTTGAGTCAAGAGCAAGTCTTTGACCTTGAAACAATGGAAAGATCGAAGCCAGTCACAAGAAGTCCTTATGTTCTATATGTAAATAATGGAAATACAGATAACCTGCATAAAGCTAACAACATGAAACACATGTAAACACCCTCTTACCTAGGATTGGAACAAGGTACTCTTTGAGTGTTCACATTGTCACATAAGGGTTCTCCTCCATGGTAGATACCTGTTCGAACATAGATCTAAAAAGAAGAAAGAAAAATGTACACTATATACATGTATATACATACATACATACATGTATCACACACACACACTTATATATGGGTAAATCAACACTCATCAGAACCAATGCAAATGAAGAGTTCTGTTCAGATGGTTTCTTTGTACAGCTTTACAATGAACTGATAGAGCCTCTTGACCACTATGAAGTTGACAGAGCTACAAGCCTGTGGCACTATGCATGAAATACAGAGACCTTCCTTTTCCAAGATAAGCTGGTATCAGGTGTTACTTCAAACTCCTGAAGCTAGACGAACAGTTCACAAAGACATTAAAAGCTCTGCTATGAGATGTCAACATATTCACTTAATGGGATTAAATAAAGACTATAAAAAAGGCCCTCTTTAACTCTAATCACTGTTTTACTAAACAGACTCTAAAAATAATTGACTTTAAGAAGCCTACAATTATGTATATTCTAATTATAGACAGAACCATAGCTGTGTGAAAGGGAAGGCAGGTATACCTCAAACAGAATTCATGAACTGTTTCTATTTTCTGAGATTTGTGTTTTTCTAGTCACCTGAAAAAATACAGAGGTCAACAGCTTGTACTGTGCTCCACAGAGGCTAATTACAAAAAGACTTCCACAGAGCAAACCTCAGCATTGGCCTTACCTTATCAATGTCTCGAATATTTACATTTACATAGGTTGCACAAAGAATTTTTATTCTGAGCGCACTATTTATGACCCAGAGGGATTTCGTAGATGTCTCTCCATTCATGTAGGGTGTGGCTGTGGAGATGCGCCTGGAGTATGAAGGCATGGTGAAGCTATCAATTGGCAGCTGAGAGTATAGGCTTTCTTTGGCCATCAGCATCAAGTTGGGCATCCTCCCCAGCATTATACAGCTTCTTATGTACTGTAAGAGATCACAGAGGGAGGGACTTCACATAAGGCACTTCATTCCTATGACAGCATGTAGGAATATTATGAATATTTACACATTGATTTACAAAGGTGGTTTGAAAAATTAAACATAGACAACACTTGATAGTAGCTGTTTATAATGCAGTTAGAACCTCTGAATATATTTATATAAAATAAAAAAATTAGGGCCAACTTTTGATACTATTATTTTACTCTTAACTGCAAAACACTACAACAGTATCAGAAGCGATCACTGTAATAGAAAAGCAGCTTCCTTTGGTGACCCTGACAGTGCATGTCAACCCTGAAAATTAAGCCTTTCTCAGGGTCAAACCCCACCCTACTCCCTCCAAGTAGTTCCTGAGAAACATTTACTGAATTGAAACAATAAAGCCCCATAAATAAACTGGTATGGTTACCTACACTGGTAATCCTAGCACTTGGGAAGTGGATGGAAGAAGATGAAGGCTTAAGGTCATTTCTAGCTACTACATGACCAGTTTGAAGCCAGCCTGGGGTATATGAGACCCTGTCTTAGGCAAACAAAATCCCAAACAATGAAAATAGTAAGTAAACAAGACTCAGAATAACAGAGTTATTTTTTAAAATGTTAAACGGGTGGGTCTCCCTTTTGAAACAGCAGGCTGTATGTCTGCAGAGTTCAAGGTTAGGCATGTTCCTCAATCACTGTCTCCTTCATGGAGAGAGCATCGTTTCCTGAATGGGGAGCTCCCAAGGCCAGGCTGACTGGGCACAGAACTTCAGAGATCCTCAGACACAGGCTGCCGGCCATGCCTGGCGTTTATGAGGTGCTGGGGTCCAAACACAGGTCCTCCTCACACTTATACACAAACACTTTACCGACTGCTCAATCTTGCCACACCTAAGAGAGCCCCAGTACATATGTGTACACGTGTCCTTGTATGCATGTCACAGAGAGTGCATAGAGTTCAAAAAGCTGGCTCTCACTTTCTACCGTGAGTCCCAGGGTTTGACTCAGGTTATTAGGCTGGGTGACAAGTGCCTTTATGCACTAAGCCATCTTGTTGGCCCCTACACATGGATTTTTAGCCTATGTTACTGTATATACATCATAACTCCCTATTTTCCCGCTTATCACCAACTAAAGGCCACTGTCTCTTATTAAGTAGTAACTGGTGTGTGTATGCTACCACTGCTGCTCATCTGGATTTATTCAGTGAACAGAGAAAGAGAGGAAGAAGGTTAGTAGTAAATGTAATAAACCAAGATTCTATTTTAGTATTGTCCCCACATCTTTGCTAGGAGCAGGTAGGTCATGAAATGAGTATTTTGTGGTTAGTGTAACTGCTATATCTTCCAACTCTAAAATAACTGCATTATTTAAACATAAACATAAATAGACGAGGGACTGGCTGAGAACACAGTAGTGGGTGTAAGGAAATTCACTCATCCCAATGGGGGTGAATATGAGCCAACACATAAAATACACATATGTCATAAATATAGCTCAGTGGTACAAGACTTGGCTGGCTTCATTCACTATCAGTATTAAGCAAAAGTCAAGTACACTAATAAAAACAAGCTTACAAGTGGTGCTTCCTAAAATTAACTATAATCATCCACACTGTGGTGTGCAGCTCTGGTGTGGCACCATCACTCACCTTGTACTGACTCAGAGGGTACTTTTCTAGGAAGTACTCGTCACAGCCACACACTTTCAGAATATACTTGCCCTGATATTCTAAGACACAGAGTTTCAGCTGCTCAGAGGACAACAACATGCTCCGAGTCTTTTTCCTGATGGCTTCAGCAATGACTTGCTCTGGCACACAGTCATGGTTGATCTTCAGAGTGTACTTCTGCTTGTCGTTGTTTGGAGAGACTATTACCCAAATCACCACTATGATTTGTCCTGTAACCAAAAAACACCGTTAGGTGCATCGCTGGGTCTACTTCATTTCTCTGAAGACACGTTTCAAGAAGTGTTCACTGTTCCTCTAAGCACAACCAGAAACCATGTCTAGTTAATCCAACTAGAGGTAAAGATCTGCCTAAAGACACAACATCCAAGGCTCCTCTTTGAGTGGATCACAAGGACCCATGGCTGGGCGTAACGCCACATTAAACTTTAAGAGGAGAATCAGCTCTAATTCTGTTAGTATTCTATGCAACAGTGAATTCTAAACTCAGTTCTTGAGTGTCAGTGAGATAAGCAAGGGGTGAGTCAGTAAGAAGGAGTGACTGCTATCCAGAAGTCATTACTCCACACTCAGCTCTCAGGGTGCAGGAGCCCTTCCTTGTCTTAGGTACATGATCCAGCTACCAAAAGGCAACTGTGCAGCAATCAGCACAGCTACAGCAATACACCATCTGCTGCGGGGACTGCCTCCTTACCTTTATCTAACTTGTTGTAGATGTGCTTTGGCAGTTCTGGGGAAGACTCGACATTTGGAGGGTAGACATACATTGCTCTGCTATGAGGCGAGTTGAGATCCCGCAGGTCCACAGCTTCTTTGCAAACATTCAGAATGTTCCTTCGAAAGTCTTGGACTTCTGGATCTTTAACCATATCAAATTCACACACTGGCATGCCAATAACAAAACCTAAAAAATATGATGTTTATAAAGAATGTAGGTCTGAAGTGGTTTTTACAAACTGAGAACTACACACATTTAGAAAAGTTTCTATGAATTAAAAATTTTTTTTGATAAATCCATTTTTAAGAGGACAGCCAAGACTACACAGAGAAACCCTGTCTTGAAAAACCAAAAAAAAAAAAAAAAAAAAGAAAGAAAGAAAGAAAGGAAGAGAGAAAGGAGAAAACAAGTTGATGAGGCCTCAAGCATTTTAATTATATGCATTGTCCATATATCCATTAATATTATGATTAATATTATGATAGGATCTTTATCAACTTTTTCTGAGTAATAAAACTTGGCTAATAAGAAATCTAAGTCCTCCTACTAATTGTTTCCCTTAAGTAAAACCCTACAGAATATCAAAGAGTTACAAAATTCTATAGCTCAGTAGTAAAAAACCAAAAAACCAAAAACCCTACTTTATATTTTTAAATAGAAATCTACTCAAAGATTACAAAGGTAATAATTCAAAGTATCTTAATAATAAAATAAAGAGGAGGCATCATAGTTTTTTGCAGTTTAGCAATGACAATGTCAATTAGCTGAAAATTATATCATACCAATTTCTCGATTGAGGATCTTTTCTTCACGGTTGCCTACTGGTTCAATAACTTTTAAAAAGGGTTGAAAAAGCCGAAGGTCACAAAGCCGTCTTGTTTCATCAAAAAATTCTTCCCTTTCTGCTTCTTGGGTAACACTTACGAAAATGTAAGAAGTTTCATCTTGCAGAAGCTGATGGAGAGGGTATTTCCTGGCCTCTTTGAACAGTTCATGTTTGATGGTGACTAGTGTGGCCTCACGGAGGCATTCTAAAGTCACTATCATTCCATTGGGGAGTAAACATTCCACTAGGATTCGTGGGGGCATCAAGTGGATGCCCCACAGTTCACCCGAAGATGGTCGTGGAGGCATTGTTCTGACCCTCTGCAAACTTTACATAGAAAACCGCGTTATGGAGTCAGAATTATGGCTGTCTCCAAACAGTGCCCTGAACAAAAGAAGAAAACCACCTGTTAGAGAGAAGCAATTTCTGATCACACACTGACGACGGCACTGAGAAGTGCAAATGGTCACGACCTGTTGTCTGAATAATCAGAGCAGTAGTAACTTATGTGTTTTAATCTAGATGGTTGCTCTAAACTAGGCTACACAGATTTTATTACAGAAGACAGTAGAAAAATAACCTCCATTTAATTAGATTTAATGAAAAATTTAAAATATTGAATAGGTTTTCTAAGCTGGGTCTCATAAAAACAAGCAATGGAAAGAATGAAAAAGCAAGCTGTAACTCAACCAGAAATTACCATCTCCCCAGGCTTGGTGGTGCAGGCCTGCAACCTCAGCTCCTTTGGCTGAGGCGGGGGATTTATTTGCAGGTTCAAGGCTTGCCTGGAACACTTAGCAAGTATGTCTCAAGCAGTAGCAGCCAACAGATTAGGGATGTGATGGAGTAGTGGAGCACTTGCCTGGCACACATGAAGATGGCTTCTGCCACTGCTACCATTGATACCCCATCATTTTAGGATGCCACAGACATGACATCTTTTAGGTAACGGGTCCTGACTTATTTAAGTATAAACACAGCCAAGATACTCCTCCTTCTTTCTCTTCACCCAGCATATGCAGTCATGTGAAATTAAATGGCTTAGTCTTTCCATCTTAAATCTTTTTTTTTTTTTTGGTTTTTCGAGACAGGGTTTCTCTGTGTAGCCCTAGCTGTCCTGGAACTCACTTTGTAGACCAGGCTGGCCTCGAACTCAGAAATCCACCCGCCTCTGCCTCCCGAGGACTGGGATTAAAGGCGTGCACCACCACGCCTGGCTCCATCTTAAATCTTAATGTGTGCATGTGAGTGCAGGCGCCTGTAGAGGACAGCGGGAACAGATCTCCCTGGAGCTGGAGTTACAGGCAGTAGTGAGTGCCTGATGTGGGTGACAGAAATAAATTCTTTTCCTCCAAAAGAGCAGCACACACTGAAAGCCATTTCTCCAGTCCTTGTCACTTCCTTTCTGTTGGAGGGGGCTGGGTTGTCTGTCTAAGTGATACTTTCAGACCACTCTGGGGTTTGGTTTGAGAAAAGGTCTAAGACAGTCCAGTCTGGCCTTGAATTTTTGATATAACAAAGACTAGCCTTGCTTGATATTCTGATGCTTCTAATTCCACCTACTGACTGTTGGGGTTAGAAGTGGCTTCCATTCTGTTTTTAAAGGTGCATGTGTGCGTATGTAACTGCAGAGGCCAAAAGAGCATCAAATTCACACAGGTATAGCTGAAGTTACAGATGACTGTGAACTGCCTGATGTGAATGCTAGGAAGTGAACTCTGGGCCTCTTCAAGAGCACCAAGTGTTCTTAATTGAAAATCCACCTCTCTGGCTCATTTGTTTTGGTTTTGGTTTTCAATTTTTCAGGACAGGGCTTCTTTCTGTGTAGCCTGGATGTCCTGGAACTTACTCTGTAGATTGGGCTAGCCTGTGCTTCCCAAGTGCTGGGACTAAAGGCTGGTGCCACTCCTAGCCCCCCAATTTGGTTTTTAAAGTATATTGTTACATAACAAAATATCATCAATTATTTTCCTTGAAGCATGGTGATTAAGCTGTGCCAATTCTTAATATTCTTTAGATGGACTGTTTTAGATACTGAAGGACCTACAACTAATTCTCTGTGTCACCCCACTTCGGATTAAGTACTTATAATATTTTAAGAATTGTTAAGCATTATAGGATTCAAAAGACTCTCAGTTTTAGATGACAGCAGTCTTGGGGATTCATTTGGAAGATACCATTAAAACCTTTAAAATATACAAGCTTACAGTTGTTGAGATGGCTCATTGGGTAAAAGTGCTTGCCATGGAAATCAGATGACTTGAGTTCAATCTCTGGATCTCACAGGGAACCAGTTCCCAGAGCTGTCCTCTGACCACATCTGGACAATGTACCAGTGCTCCAGTCCCAGCCCCCATACACACATGCCTTCCAAGGCTCCTCTTAAAGAGAAAACAGAAGGCAATTTCCTGCTGTTTCTAGGGTTTCTTCCACTCAGTGAGACTGAGAAGTCAAGCAGCACAAAAGTCAAGCAGGAGATGCCAAGTGAGAAGGTACCGGGGAAGGGAGAGACAGCAGCAAGGAAGAGGGCACGATGCTCTGTCAGAGACCCTACTCAGGTTCAGTTTCTAGCCCACAGAAGCTCATAACCACATCTAATTCAGTTCTAGGGAATCCAACTCACTCTTTCTCTGGCCTCCATCAGCACCAGCCATATACACATGCACAGACATACATTCAGATGAAGAACTCATACACATGAAAAGGCCCAAACATCCTACTAATGTGGTCACTCTATCATGTGGCACATGATACCAGCACACAGGAACTAGAGATACTGGTTCCTCACCAAGGGTGTGGTTCTGTCCCAAGACCATGTTAGGTGCTGGATAGGTAGTGTCTTAGGTTTTATTGTTGTAAAAATATGACCATGGCAGTTCTTATTAAGGAAAAAAGGCTGGCTTATAGTTCAGAGGTTTAGTCCATTCTTGTCATGGTGGGAAGCATGGTGGTGTGCCAGTAGACTTGGTGTTGGAGAGGTATCTGAGAGCTGTACATCTAGATCGGCAGGCAGCAGGAACAGAGTGACAAGGGGTCTGGCTTGAGCATTTGAAACCTCAAAGACCATCCCTACTCAAAGACCATACACACACTTCCTCCAACAAGGCCACACATACTCTAACAAGGCCACACCTCCCAATTGTGCCACTCCCTATGAGTCATTGGGGGGTCATTTTCATTCAAACCACCACAGTAGGTAAGGAAGAATGAGAGGCCTTCATTAGAGGAAGTTCTGAATTCCAGAGCAGAAGAAAAGCTATGGTGAATAGATCCTATAAACAGTGTGCCCCGCTGACTCAATGGAAGTAGGAGAGAAGATAGCCTACAGAACATAGTATAGAAACATTGGAATTAAACAGGGAAGGGAGGGAGGGAGGGGGGAGGGAGGGAGGGGGGGAAGGGCATGACACAATCTACAGACCTGCCACCCTCAGTTTCAGGTTCACCAACATCTAACTTATCCATCCATCCTACACTCCTGTACTTGGTTCTCCTCTCCACCTTCATTCCTACCCTCAGTAGAGACTACTACAACCACCTAAATGTCCAAGGCAGCACGACCTAGACTAAGATCCCAACCTACTTAGATATCTGTACCACAGCAGTTCTCAAAGATGGACAAATGGTCATGAGGTGCTCCACAGTGACAGCACATCAAAGGTGGCAAGGCAGAGGAATCCTGCAATCATTAACTTTCTGTAAGCCCTGGGAAACAACAACTGGAAGATCATGACTAAATATAAGAAAAATAAATTATTTTTTTTTAATTTTTAAATTTTTTTTATTTTTTTGGTTTTTCGAGACAGGGTTTCTCTGTGTAGCCCTGGCTGTCCTGGAACTCACTCTGTAGACCAGACTGGCCCCGAACTCAGAAATTCACCTGCCTCTGCCTCCCAAGTACTGGGATTAAAGGCGTGCGCCACCACTGCCCGGCAGAAAAATATATTTTGGAAGTTGAAAATACCCTTCAAATTTACAGAAGAGATCCATTGGAGCAACCAGATTTAAATGTAACAATTTTGTCTCTCATGCTTTTATTTAAATGTGTACAGGTATACATGCACCTGTATGTGGGGAAACAGTTGTTGGCATTGCTATCTTCCTTAATTATTGTCCACTTTATTTTATAAGGGTTTCACAATGGCCTAGAACTCACCAAGTAGATGAGGCTGGCTGGCCTGCAACCCCCACAAATCTGTTGATCATCTCCTTTCCAAACTATGCCATAATGTGCAGTTTACTGTGGGTGTAGCGCTCAAACTCAGGTCCTCAGGTCTGTAGCACAAGCACATTTACCACTCAACTCTTTATCTAGTCCCATGTATCCCCTATATTTTAAAAGAAAATTCACCGCCTAGTAAAAAAAAAAAAAAAAAAAAAAAAAAGCCCAGATAAATCAAATCCTGTGCACTTAACTGTAACTTAAATGAAAGTTTTAAAAATACATTTAACTCCTCCCTCCAAAACAAATGCCAAATGAGTACTGACTTTCTGCAAGAATACAAAAGTTAAAATACAAACAAAGCTAAACCACAGCCACACTTAACACAGTAGCTGTTTATGTTGTTTGTTTGTTTTTTGTTGTTTTTTTACTGACTAGTGCTCTAGTGCTATAAAGTCCACATCACAGAATCACTGAACACCTGTTAACACAATAACCCAGAATCTCATTTGTTTTCTAGGAACAAAAGGGAAAGCTAATAGGACAGACAGGTTGTTGATTTTATGGCTTACTGTATAATGGTATGGTTACAGGTAATTTTCACAATCTAACTCTCTTTCCATTGATAAGCAATGTGATCCTAGCCATAATCCCTTGAAGATTCTGGAAAACAGGGACTGACTAGCTTCATAGAAATAACTAGGACATAGACCTTTCTATTTGTTTGATGGTTTCTGCCTTCTCGTGGCAACCTTACTCAGAACAAAACTGCTATCCCAGAGCTCACACATGAAGTGTAAAAAAGGCAAAGAGACCTTACAACTAACATTTCACTGCTATGTTGGCAATAATCCTTTGGAATGTAGGCACTAACATTCTACATACACGTAAGTAAACCAAAGATCAGAGATGTAATCATCTTTCATTAAGGAGAACTTCATTTAAGGAGGACTTTCATTTAAGGAGGCTGCTGGAGATTAAATCCAGGGCCCCACACATGCAAGCATTCTATCTTTGCTTTTTACACCAAGTTTCATTATATAGTCCCAGGCTGGCCATTAACTAGCTATGCAAACTAAGCAGACCCCAAACTCGGATACACGCTACTAAAGAAGGGGATACGTTGCTGAAAAGTCCATTGGTTCCCGACGTTGAGACTATATGTTCATCCTTATACCACAAAGAGCTTTTGAGGGAAAGATCTTATTAGCCCAGGCTGACCTTGAACTAACTACTCCTACCACTATGTCTCATGTGTCTTATTAGCCCAGGCTGACCTTGAACTAACTACTTCTACCTCTATGTCTCATGTGTCTTATTAGCCCAGGCTGACCTTGAACTAACTACTCCTACCTCTATGTCTCATGTGCTATATTAGGTTCGTACTATTATGTCCACCTGAAAAACAAAGACAGAAAGGAAAAAGAAAATTGGCTTTGCTTACCCTAGTATTCTATTTACATAAATAAACTGTTCCATTAAGGTGGTCTCATTTTCTTAGAAGCATGTATATGTAATTTATTCCCTCTGTTGGTGAGTCACACTCCTCATTATCAAGTTCAACCACTGTTCTGCCCCACAGCCCATGGCAAGCTTGTGAGAACTGGAGGACTACCCCATGTCTTCTACCACAGGACAGTCACTTCTCGGCTTGGGCCAGCTGCTGGGTCACTGCAGCACACCCTTCTACTACTCATATTATACACCAGACTATGAAGCAGAACTATTACCCAACTGTAGATTGGGAGTTAACATAACAGGTGAACAAAGCAGACTATCTCTGACTTTAGAAATAAATATTTAAAACATATTTTTACAAATACATATTCTATCTGCATCAGAAAGACATGAGCAATAAATAAGCCATCTGGAAACATCTATCTGTAAGCTGAGGTACATCTATGCTGTCTGAATTGGCAGCCTAAGCATCCAAGAAACCACAAGTGCTGAAGCAAGCAAGCACCTTGTATTTTCTGGATGTACATGGTCCACACACGCAGAAGGTGCAAACATTTTTTTGAATAGCCACTATGTATTTCTGATTCTTATGTATTGGCATACACAAGGTACTTCCTACAATTATTCTTAAGTCAATGGGAAACAGCATTTAGTTTTATATCTCTATTACATCTCTTTATTTGGCTACTAGCCTGAAAATAGAAATATACTTTCCAAATCTTTAAATTTCCAAACAAGTCTTTAGTTTGACTTAGAGCAGAAGAATTAGAGATGTCCTTGTGGGTTGCTACAGAAGCAATGTGATTCAAACATGCTTAATAAATAGTCTGATTACCCTAGGTAAAGATTACTGTAAATATTTTGAGTTAATTAATCCTGTCCTTAATGTTACCACAGCCTCTTGTAGTGTTTATATTGTAGCTTTACAGGCTCATTAAAGTAATTTATAACCATGCCTAACTTCTTACTAGATTGTGACTTTTCCAGGGTTTTGGGAAACGTGGCACACAAAATAGAAAAAAAACAAAAAACAAAAAAAAAACAACCCAATAGAAAATTAAGTAGAAAACTAAACTATAAAATTATTCTAGGAGGTCCCCTGCACATATGTAGCAGATGTGTAACTTGGTCTTCATGTGGGTCCCCAACAACTGGAGGAAGGGCTTTACCCTGACTCTGCTGTCCGCCTGTGGAGCCTGTCCCCTAACTGGGCTGTCTTGTCAGGCCTCAGTGGGAGAGGATAGGCCTAGTCCTGCAGTGACTGGAGGTGCCAGGGTGGGTTGGTATCCAGAGGGAACCTCCCCATTTTCGGAGATGAAGGGGAGGGGAAAGTAAATGGAGGGGCCATGAGGGGGAACTGGGAGGAGGGAAGCACTGTAAAGTAAATAAATTAATTAGTGGGGGAAAAAAGAAACTATTCCAGGGAAAACATCAAGGGCTGGAAGAAAGCAAGCAGTTGGGATGGTAAGCAAGAGGCTGAGGGCATCTAAAGAGATTAGAGTGCTCTGAGGCCAGCTGCATGGCGATGGGATGTCTAATTATAAACACATCCCATGGAGGGGCGATTCTTGGGAAGCAAGTGTCCTTCAGCACCATGTTCTGAGTCCCAGTCTGGCCTCTAAGATTTCCTTTTTGTAAGAGCCACTGGGCAGTAGCTGGAACAAGTCCAAAGAGACAGCTGTGATATGCACAAGCTCTGGAAAGATGCTCCGTCCACTTCCTTCAGAATGCTGTCCTTCACTGACCTTTACAAGCTAACCATGAGAAAACAGGTTTTCAATGACACACAAAGATCCCTAGACTAGAAATCAAACTCTCATGACAATATGAAGGAAACTCTAAACTCTTAAGTAAGGGCTGCAATTTGTTTTCATATTAAATTCACATTCACAGAACTATAAAAGGCATTATAAAAATATATTTCTGTAACTACTGCACCAAGAAACCAAAGTTTCCTGATGAGGTCAATAGGTGGCTTAGGAGTGTCTGTGTGTTGCTTTTAAAAATAATGACAGTTAGTATCTAGGTGAGCAGTGTGTATAAAATGTAGATTTTACAGGGTCTCATGTGGCTCAGGCTGGGTTTGAATTCACTATGTAGAAAAAAATGACCTTGAACTGCTGACCCTCCTGCCAACAGGGCACTAACCAGGTCATCCAGCTAAGACATAGACTTTTAGGACCATGACCTGAGCAGGCAGGTTAGAAGATTCTAATGTGATAGCAAAATCAGTTTCACTTCAGAGCTACTAATGAATACAAATTAGTACAAATTAGTAATACTGGTTTTAAGTTGCTAGGTAAATCATGAACTTAAAAACACACTACTATACGAACCATATCTTGAAATGAGGGGTAGAAAATTTTAATTTAATTTTATAGGCCAAAAGTGTGGCTTAATGATAAGAGTACTTATTTAGCATGCTTAAGGTTCTGGTTTGACTCCCTACAAAACTGAAAATGCAAGGACAATAACAAAAGCAAAAGCAAATTTCAGTGTGCACTAAGATAAACTAACATTTAAACTCCAAAGGAGACTAAGCATTAAGGCAGCTGGAGACAGAGCTATGAGATGTAGCACCTGCCTAGCAGATGCCTAGACTGGATGTCAATACCCAAAGTAAAAGCAGGGAAGGAAGAACAGGCCAGGTGAAGGCTTAAGAAATGCAATTATGAGGAGAGTGCAGAAAAGACAGGGGGACTTGATACTAGCACATGATTTTAATTACACAACGTTCTCCTCAGTGATGGTTTCAGTGCCTGGAACCCCCGACTCCCAGACAGACAGACAGACAGACACACACAATGAGAAAAGGAAAACATTCATAGCATTGCCCTAAGTGTTTCTCAAAACTGAGTGACAGACATCTTCTCTTGTACTGTTGGCAATCACAATGTTGATCTGGCAATACTTCCAGGCCATGGAAAACATGTAAATAAATTCTACCAATTTGGTTTGCAACAAGAAAACAACCTAAATAGAGACTTGTTGGGCTGGAGAGATGGCTCGGAGGTTAAGAATGCTAGCTAGCTGCTCTTCTGGAGGTCCTGAGTTCAATTCCCAGCAACCACATGGTGGCTCATAACCATCTATAATGGGATCTGGTGCCCTCTTCTGGCACACAGGCATGCATATATGCTGGCAGAACACTAAAATAAGTAGGTAGATAAATAAAAGAGAGAACATGCAAATTAAAATAAGAAGAGGAGGAGGAAGAAGAGGGGAAGGGGGAGGGGGAAGGAAAGGGGACGAAGAGGAAGTGGAGGAGGAAGAGGCCTATGGTACATACAGAGGAGCTGAGTTTGGTTCCCAGCATTCACCATTCACACAGGCAGTTCACAATTACCTGAAATACAATGGCCTCTTCTGGCCTTTATGAACACTGCACTTAAGTACACACGTGTACACACACACACACACACACACACACACACACACACACACACACGCGCGCGCACATGTGTGCCAGCCATCAAAAGAGAAATCTTTTTATTACACCCATTTTGTGCATGTGTCTGGGTGAGCATCTCAGAGCATGCGTGCAGTGATCTGGATACCCTTGTACCGTGTGGGGTCCCAAGGACTGACTGAGGTCAGAGCATGCGTGCAGTGATCTGGATACCCTTGTACCGTGTGGGGTCCCAAGGACTGACTGAGGTTAGAGCATGCGTGCAGTGATCTGGATACCCTTGTACCGTGTGGGGTCCCAAGGACTGACTGAGGTTAGAGCATGCGTGCAGTGATCTGGATACCCTTGTACCGTGTGGGGTCCCAAGGACTGACTGAGGTCAGAGCATGCGTGCAGTGATCTGGATACCCTTGTACCGTGTGGGGTCCCAAGGACTGACTGAGGTTAGAGCATGCGTGCAGTGATCTGGATACCCTTGTACCGTGTGGGGTCCCAAGGACTGACTGAGGTCAGAGCATGCGTGCAGTGATCTGGATACCCTTGTACCGTGTGGGGTCCCAAGGACTGACTGAGGTTAGAGCATGCGTGCAGTGATCTGGATACCCTTGTACCGTGTGGGGTCCCAAGGACTGACTGAGGTTAGAGCATGCGTGCAGTGATCTGGATACCCTTGTACCGTGTGGGGTCCCAAGGACTGACTGAGGTTAGAGCATGCGTGCAGTGATCTGGATACCCTTGTACCGTGTGGGGTCCCAAGGACTGACTGAGGTTAGAGCATGCGTGCAGTGATCTGGATACCCTTGTACCGTGTGGGGTCCCAAGGACTGACTGAGGTCAGAGCATGCGTGCAGTGATCTGGATACCCTTGTACCGTGTGGGGTCCCAAGGACTGACTGAGGTCAGAGCATGCGTGCAGTGATCTGGATACCCTTGTACCGTGTGGGGTCCCAAGGACTGACTGAGGTCAGAGCATGCGTGCAGTGATCTGGATACCCTTGTACCGTGTGGGGTCCCAAGGACTGACTGAGGTCAGAGCATGCGTGCAGTGATCTGGATACCCTTGTACCGTGTGGGGTCCCAAGGACTGACTGAGGTTAGAGCATGCGTGCAGTGATCTGGATACCCTTGTACCGTGTGGGGTCCCAAGGACTGACTGAGGTCAGAGCATGCGTGCAGTGATCTGGATACCCTTGTACCGTGTGGGGTCCCAAGGACTGACTGAGGTTAGAGCATGCGTGCAGTGATCTGGATACCCTTGTACCGTGTGGGGTCCCAAGGACTGACTGAGGTCAGAGCATGCGTGCAGTGATCTGGATACCCTTGTACCGTGTGGGGTCCCAAGGACTGACTGAGGTTAGAGCATGCGTGCAGTGATCTGGATACCCTTGTACCGTGTGGGGTCCCAAGGACTGACTGAGGTTAGAGCATGCGTGCAGTGATCTGGATACCCTTGTACCGTGTGGGGTCCCAAGGACTGACTGAGGTCAGAGCATGCGTGCAGTGATCTGGATACCCTTGTACCGTGTGGGGTCCCAAGGACTGACTGAGGTTAGAGCATGCGTGCAGTGATCTGGATACCCTTGTACCGTGTGGGGTCTCAAGGACTGACTGAGGTCAGAGCATGCGTGCAGTGATCTGGATACCCTTGTACCGTGTGGGGTCCCAAGGACTGACTGAGGTTAGAGCATGCGTGCAGTGATCTGGATACCCTTGTACCGTGTGGGGTCTCAAGGACTGACTGAGGTTAGAGCATGCGTGCAGTGATCTGGATACCCTTGTACCGTGTGGGGTCTCAAGGACTGACTGAGGTCAGAGCATGCGTGCAGTGATCTGGATACCCTTGTACCGTGTGGGGTCCCAAGGACTGACTGAGGTTGCTAGGCTTTTACCTAATTTGCCATAAAAATAAAAGCTCTTAAAAAAAAAAATCAAACAAAACGGATTTACTTAAAAATATGGAGTGCTTCTCAAATATATCTATCAATCTGACACAGGAGAGAACAGGCTAGTTTTCTGCCCAAACAAAAACCATCTAATGTACTTACACAAAAAATAAACCCAAACCCACACAGGAGGAAATCCTTGCTTTTTATTTCATTCATCCCAGGTGGGCAGCCCTTAGTTGTTGGCATTTTGTAAAAATAAACTCAGCAGTATAATTCTCCATGCAGAAGTCGATGAGAAAGGGGTAACCTGGCTCTACACGTACAGAGCACCCCTGTTCTTCACATTAGTGTTTAGCTCCTGGCAATTCTGTCGAGTTCTTATCTACCCTTGCTCATGTCTTTTGTCCCAATCACAATCTCACCCTTTGTGCTTTAAGCTATTTCCTCAGAGGCTGCTGGAGCTATAATCTTTTTAAGTACTCTCTCCTCTTATGCCTATCTATTGACATATACTGACATTATTACAAAAGACATGACAAATAGACAATACACTAGAATTTTATTTTACTAAAGCTGACCACTAAGTGTTTACTCTTAACCTGCTCGTCTCATATGTCATACTGACCCAAACCAATGTTCCCAGCCCCAATTCATGGTATAATTGTAGAAAGGTCTATTCACATGAATGTTTCACTTGTTTCAGACTACACTCTGAAACATGAAATTTTATATTTGCTTAGTTATTCTTCAGTAACAACACTGAACAAAAGACATAAAATGTAATAAAAACTTGAGTTTTAAAGCTGCTTCCCCCTCCCCACCCCCCCACTCCCACCAGAAGCTAGACAGATTGCTCAGTGATTAAGACCGCTGGGCTGTTCCTGCAGAACTGCGTTTGGTTCACAGCTATCTGTAATTCCAATTCTGACTCCTCCCACCTCCCCAGGCACCAAGTGTGGTGTACATACATACATGCAGGCAAAACACTCATATAAAATAAGTCTTTAAAATTTCTTAAAAACCAAGTTCAGCCCCAGGGAGACTCCTAACGTGTAAACTTCCTACATTTTATACATCTTGGTGCTCACCAGCTGGTGCTATTAAGCCTCTGTTGCTGAAGACACCACACACTTCTCCAGGACAAGAAGAAATCAAGTTAGTGCTGGCAAGGAAGCTCCTCCTTGCTGGCTAGCTCTTGGTATACTAGAGGGTGCTGTACAGGCTCCTGAGACAGGGGTTGTCAGCAGTCCTGTGATCTGTGAATCCTGTGAACTGCAGTAGTGACCAGTGTAGCAAAGTATGCCAATGGATACAACAGTGGCACCAGCGTTATAGGCAAAACCAAGTGCTTCCTGATTGGATTTATGGCACATTCTGAAGAGGAAATGCATGTCTGGTCCTATAAATAATCCAGCTAAGAACTCATGGTGGGGAACTCATATGCAACAGGAGTGAATTGTACTATCAGATTGCTCTCTGAACTGGTATCTCTTATACCCCATATATTAGTGCAATTCACAGACCTCTTTAGTGAAATTTGTTTGCGCAGTGGGTAGTGGTTTATGCAGAAATTCACAAACAATCAATGTGTAGAGAATAAGTATGTATAGAGTGTTCAGTTACAAATGAGACATCTGAATCATAGAGTGGGCAGGAAGACTGTTAGAACCAGAGGTCAAAGAAGACCAAAGTGAAGCAGTGTTGCTTTGACAATGAACATGTCAGGCCAATTGATCTCGCGAACTCATCACAGCTGTGGTGGCCTCCATATGATCAAGCCAGTAAACATTCTAGCAGAGGGGAGAGGGACTCACAGCTTTTTCCCTAGTAGAGAAGCTATTGATACCTGATGGCTTCTGGGGGAGGGAAGAGTCAGTTATCATTAAAGATGTAGCCCTCTGGTAAGTAAACCATGTTTGGTGGTCAGCTGATATTAAGAGTGTATGAATGCCAGGCGTGGTGGCGCACGCCTTTAATCCCAGCACTCGGGAGGCAGAGGCAGACGGATTTCTGAGTTCGAGGCCAGCCTGGTCTACAAAGTGAGTGCCAGGACAGCCAGGGCTACACAGAGAAACCCTGTCTCGAAAAACCAAAAAAAAAAAAAAAGAGTGTATGAGCAACACAAACTAGACTTGGTAAGTTTCCTAAAACAAGAGGACTTGAAGCTGAAAGGGATTAGGGGTATTGGGTAAGGGGTCTGAAAGGAGAAGGGGATGAATATGATCAAAATATACTCTGTGTATGCATGAAACTTTCAAGAATAACAATATTATACATTTCTTAAAATTGCTCTCTTTTGGCCAAGGTGTGTTGGTAAACGCCTGCAATCCTAACACTGTGGAGCCTAAGGAAGGAGGATCATGAGTTTGACGTAAGATTGCGCCAGAACAAAACAGAACAACAACGTTAGTTGTAACTGGAAACTCAACTACAGACAACTACTGACCAACTAGTGAGCCTGCTATCTGCAGGCATTTCATCAGAGAAAATGTGAGGTGATGGGGGAACTGTTGGGAAGTAACAGATGGCTGTGCGGCCAGAGGATGGGGACTTACTGTTAGCACAAGCATCACACAGCCAGGTGTGAGGAGTTTTATGAATAACAGCAGCAGCATCAATGAGTCTTTCTTATTTCCCTTTCACCTATTTACTGTTTATTCGGACATATTAGTGGACAATGCACTGATTATTTTGGAATGATAGCTCTGTACCTTGATGAACTGGTGGAGCCATCCTTAAGCATCCCCACTATGGCCATGTTGGTAGGATACTTTCATCTTTATTTCTTTTTAAAGATTTATTTATTTTATGTATGTGAGTACACTGTTGCTCTCTTCACACACACCAGAAGAGGGCATTGGATCCTATTACAGATGGTTGTGAGCCACCAGGTGATTGCTGAGAACTGAACTCAGAACCTCTGGAAGAGCAGTGCTCTCAACCACTGAGCCATCTCTCCAGCCCTGATACTTTCATCTTTATTGGCTGATGTGAAGCTGACCAACTGAAGCAGACTGTTAACCAAACCAGAAGATAAAATGCTTGCTCTTAAAAATCTGTCATCGGGCCGGGCGTGGTGGCGCACGCCTTTAATCCCAGCACTTGGGAGGCAGAGGCAGGCGGATTTCTGAGTTCGAGGCCAGCCTGGTCTACAGAGTGAGTTCCAGGACAGCCAGGACTACACAGAGAAACCCTGTCTCGAAAAACCAAAAAAAAAAAAAAGAAAAAGAAAAAAAAAAATCTGTCATGTGAGAAAACCCTCTCATTTGACACGTCACTGTGCTGTTATACCAACTGTTTCACCTGTTACAGCTCATTTGCTAACTTCTGCTGAAATTCAAGTCAGACATGGAGAACTCTAAAAGGTAACGTTGCCCTTTCACAAAGGAGCAGCTAAAGATTAACTCAAAAAGGAATGATGCAAAGATTGCAGGAAAGAAATCCAAGTCCCCAGCTTAAGCACACAGGCTGAAGGGACAGCAGCAGAGCCTAACATGCACACACCCAACTTGGTGATCACAAGGATGAGCGTGCAATGGAGTATCTTGATGGCATCAAATACAGACAAATCATGGAACCTGCCCTGCATCAAGAGCCCATTCAAAACCCCATTCTTTAATTACAGTATTAAAGCTTAAATGAAACTATTCAATTTAACCTAGCTAATATTAATGATCTGACAGACCATATGGTATCATTACCATTTGATAATCGCACGACAATTTTAAAGCATATAAAAGGAAGCGTGCACTCTCTCTAAAATATTTCCAGAGTTAATTTCCAGAACATACTTCAACAATAGTGCTCTAGGCCCATGGTTTACTCCCTAATATCACAAAAATTTAAAAAGAATACCTTTGATACAGAGCTCCAAAATGATGAAAAAAACTTGATAGTTTCTATTTTCATTGTATAATCCTCCAAATTACAATAATTACTTTATTTTATTACAATTGGATCTACAGCACCCACCACTAGTCTACCCACAACAATGCTATCACAACAGCCCAAATGACAGGGCTGAATTTACAACTGTGCTTTAGTTTCCACAAAAGCACAGTTCTGAGAAGAGCATGAGTCATTAGCCCAGAGTTTAAAAAAATAAGAGAAACATTCTTTTCATTGATCAGAATATGAATCTTAGTATTTAAATCCCATCAATTTAGCCAAGAAATTCCTCTCCTGAGGAAAATGAGCAGAATGTTTTTATTCTCTGTCACACACTCCAAAACCATCAGAGCTGTCCTCTGCCTGTTGTTGCTGTCACTGTCCTCTGTATTGGTGTGTGATGGCAGGAAGATGACCTCAGCCTGGCTATTTTCAGTGCTGTTCTTTTCTCTTGTCAGGATGTCATCTTTCCAGGACAAAATTCTGGCTTTTCTCCCTACCTGAGCACATATTACAAAGTCCCGACAATACATATGCAAAACAGTCTAACACTAAACAGTTATTTCCGTGATGCGAGATGTTCCTCTACCTAGGGTTCAGCTCGAGAAGGTAGCTCTGGTTAAGCTTCTGGCAGTCCTGGTTCAATGCACAGCACCAAGATAAACAGCAGCAGAAAGTCTAGGCTCATAGGCTACACTTCCTCTTAAAGACACCTCCATAAACTAAAATGGTTAAAGGCACTGGGGAGTAAATGAAAGCAAAGCTACTGTAGCCCCACCCTCACTTTCCAACAGAAACCCAAAGCACCAACTTCTCTGAATCGCCTCATGACAGCACGCGGTCAGTCTCAGGCATAGCTGTCAGCACTTCCATTACTTTTTGTTTTTGTGGTGCTAGAGATTGAGCCCAAGGCTTCTCACATGCTCAGTGAGTACTCTGCTACTGAGCTACAGTCCTTTTTTAAAATCACTACTCGGCCAGAAAGAGTTATCAGAGAAGTGACCAGTCCCCCATTCAACAAGCAATCCTTAACCCATTCTAAAAGGTGCTGCCAGGTGGCTGTGGTGGCACACACCTTTAATCCTAGAATGTGGGAGGCAGAGGCAAGTAGATCTCTTTGAGTTTGGTCAGCATGGCCTACAGAGGGAATTCCAGTCTAGTCAAGGCTACATATCTCAAAAAAACAAAAATACTGCTGGGCAATGTGTATGTGTTTTCTTATGTAGAGCTCCAGCTCTTCTTATCTCACAATCCACAAAGCAAAATATGGTAATTATAGAATGAAGTTTATTTGACTGTTAACCTGGATTGTCAACTTGATGGAATTTAGAATCACTATGGAAACCAAGCTCTGGTGAGGGACTTTTCTAAATTAAATTAATTGACAGGAAAAAAACATCCTAGAAGTGCATTCTATGGGCTGGGATCCCCAGCCTAAATAAAGAAGAGACTGAGTTGCACACTAACAATAATCTCTGCTTCCTGGCTCTCTAGCCAGGATGTGACGAGTTGTCTCAAGTTCTTACCACCATCATCTCCCCCACTGCCCATGGTGGAATATAACCTCAAACTGTGAGCCCTAATAAACCCTTCCTGCAGGTGTGTACTCATGCATGTGTTTTACAGAAGAAAAAGGATTTCTGACAGGCAGAGAATAAGTAGGGCTCCTCATTTTAGGTAAGCAGGATGAACTAAGGCCAAAATCCCTGAATGCACAGTACTGTCTCTCCCCTCCACAGTTCATTTCCTGTGATATCTATCACGACAACTGGCTGACTGAAAGTGGTATGTAATTACTCATCTGAAGCACACAGAGGGCTCAGACTCAAAGCATGACATCACGGGCCCCTTTCCTGCTACCCTTCCTCATCTCAACCACCCTGAGCTCTAGTCTCACAGGATCAACCTTTTCCTTCATAGTTTGTTCTCTTCATAGTTTGTATAAACAGGGACCATTTGTGTCCCATATCTATTCCCCTTTGCTACCATGCCAATTGTACTTACCTTCCAAGTGAACCCCATGTCTTGTCCAAGTAAACTGCAAAAATGCTTTGTTACATACAAAAACAAAGGCCAAGCAGAACCAGTTGATACTCTGAGTAAGAATATTTTAATTCACAGCCATTTAAGGAAACAGACTTAAGATCAGATAGATAGATAGGGGTGTGTGAGTGTGTGTGTGTGTGTGTGTGTGTGATGTGCATTTGACTGCAAGCACTTGAACAGGCCAGAGACATCAATGCCCCTGGAGCTGGAGTTAGAAGTGGAAAAAGCCATCTTGACATGGGTACTGGGAAGCAAGCTTGGGTACTCTGGAAGAACAGTACATGCTCTTAACTTCTCAACTATTGTCCCAGCCTAGACTAACTACTTTACCAAGCAGTTTACTAGCCAAGTTTACATTTCTACTTATCTAAGTCTTCCTCAGCAGTTAAAAGCAACTTCTAAAAGGTTTCCATGTATGGCTGTTTTGCCTGTGTGTTTGTCTGTGCATCACCTGTGTGTCCTGGTCCACAGAGACCAGAAGAGGGTATCAGATGCCCCTGGAGCTGGAGTTACACTTGGTTGTGAGGGACCATGTGGGTGCTGGGAATCAAGTTCTAGCCCTAAAGAAGGTCAGCCAAGGCTCTTAACAACTGAGCCATCTCTTCAGCGCACTCAGGATTTTAGAAACCATTATAGTTAGCATCCATAAGCTACATGTAGTCCAGGCCCTGGGATTACAGATATGTACTATCATGCCTACTGAGAAATCTGCTCATGGATGCTCTGCGGAGGCCTACGTTTACATCTAGGTACAAGACTTGCTGATTTTGTAATTAGACTCCTATCTTCCGTTATTATAGGATTGGTTATTGTTTACATAAAGGAAAGCTACAGTTTTATATTAAGGCCAAAAGATAATCTTACTAATTAAAAGCTAAAGATAATGGTCTGGTAGAAGTACCATAGATCCAAATGAAAAAGTCCTTGGGACCCTGAAAAAACACATTCTGTAACATG
Source organism: Mus caroli (assembly GCF_978045245.1). NCBI lineage: Eukaryota > Metazoa > Chordata > Mammalia > Rodentia > Muridae > Mus > Mus caroli. The sequence continues at coordinate 129,827,707 of NW_028227258.1, forward strand.
TTAAAGGGCTGGCTTCTATAATTCACAAGTAATTCCAAAAACAAATATAAACAAAAAAAAAAAAAAAAAAAAAGGAAAAAAAAGTTACAAATGCAGCTTACAGCAAAAGAAACTTTGTCAGAAACCAGAGAAAATAATGAGTTCACAGTGTCCTGGTCCCGATTTTATTTGATCGAAGAGCAAATTAAGCTTGTGGAAGTTTAGTTGTTAGAAAGATAGCATTCAGGTTGTTGTTGGAAGTTGAAGCTTTCACGAGACATGACAGTAAAATTCAGATTCAATTTTTATTTATTTGCTTGGTTTTTGGAGACAAGTTCTTACTATGTAGACCAGAATGGCCTTAAAATTACTATGCAGTTCACACTGGTCTTAAAATTACTATGCAGTTCACACTGGCCTTAAAATTACTATGCAGTTCACACTGGTCTTAAAATTACTATGCAGTTCACACTGGTCTTGAACTTTTGGTGGCCTTCTTGCTTCCACATCCTGTGTATTCCTGGAAGTAACCCCAGTAAACTCACTGGCTTACCACTAGCAGCATGAGGATGAAATTGTTTCTCTGGTCTCTAGCTACCCTTTCTATCAGAGGCGAATAGAAATCCTCCTCAGAAAAATGTAAATATCAGAATTAAACACAGGACTCTGGCCTGTGACTAGTTATAGAAACAAGGATGTCCTCACTGTATAAGTATGACTTGTTACTGCCTTTATTTGGAGAATAAGGACGGTGTGCCAGAGACTCGTTTAGATGCCAAGCTGACAAGGGCTGGACCTCTGATGATGTCATCAAGTGAGATTTATTGCTGGACCACATGATACCCGGTACTGTGTGGCAAAACTTTTCCTAGGGACATATAACACATGTCCGCTCACCTTAGATAGGGACCAAAAGTTGAGATACCTCCAAAGTCTAACTTGGTGAACCAATGAGTTTTCTTGGGGTTGCTTACAGAATATGAGTGAGCGGTTACTTACAGGAGCAGAATGATTCAAAGACAGCTGCATCACTAAAGCCTACCCCAGCAAGTTGACAGCTCAGAAAGCTGGGAACCTGCAGCACACTGCACAGCCTGCAGGCAGCTCAACAGACTGAAGACTTTCCTTTCCAGGTGTCTTAGCTGGTCTACACTCTTAGTGGTATCTTGGCTGGTTTCTGCTTCTTCCTGGTGGCTGGTCTCATATCAAGTCTTTTCTTGTAGCTTGGCTTGTCTGAGAATTTCTCTGCAGCTCTGTTCTATCCGTCTGATTAAGAGTGACTGTCAGTTTTTCTTGCTTACTCTGGCAGGGAGGGACCTAGAGAATCTGGTCAGTTTCAGGGACTGCGCCTCTGAAATGTTTACCTTCCAGTTTAAGGAGCTTCCCTGCAAGATGAAATGTTTCAAAAACTTCTATACAACACATGGCCTAGAGGCTTTGGAAGTGGTTTGTGGGAGAAAGCCTAAGAGTCCTGCTCAGTGGAGTTTCATGGATGGCTCTGATGGAAGCTGAGAAGGCCAGACACAAAGACAGAAAAGACTGCTAGCAAGGTTTCTCACTGCTGGCTAGTTTTATGTCAACCTGTCACAAGTTAAGAGTTATTTGAGAAAATGTCCCTACCAGGCTGGTTGGGGGGCAAACCTGCAGTGCATTTTTTTTGGTTGAACACTGATGTGAGAAGGCCCAGTTCACTGTGAGTGGTACTAATCCTGAGCTGGTGGTCCTGGGTGCTATAAGAAAGCAGGCTGAGCAAGCCACAAGGATTAAACCAGGAAACAGTACTCCTTCATGGCTTCTGCCTGAGTTCCTGCCTACAGTTTCTCCCTTGAACTCCTTCAATGATGGACTGTGATGTGGAAATGTGAAATAACCCATTCCTCCCACCAAGCTGTTTTAGGTGAGTATATTTTATCACAGCAACAAGAAACTTTAAGACAAATAGGGACAAGGACTCCACTGAAAAACTGGACTATAGGTAACACACTAGCAAATAACTTGCATTCTTTGTCTATGCTCCAATATTTTGATGTTGAATTTAAAAGTATTAGACCTGAATGAAGCTAAAAAGCTGGCTGAGCAGTTAAGAACACTGGCAGCTCTTCTAGGGGACCAGATTTCCAACAACCGAATGACAGTTTACAACTGTCTGTAACTATAGTTCCAGGAGATCAGATGCCCTCTTTTGGTTTCTGTGGGCACCAGGCACACATGTGGTGCATTGAAGAGGATATAAAAGAGCAGTCAAAAGGGACAGAGATGTGCATGGGAAGGAGCATCTATAAACAGCAGCACTGTACACCAACACAAACACTGCTGCTGGTTGCTCTCTAACTGCACTCTTGACATGAATTTGTGTCCTCTATTATGGAACACCTATTATTTTCTAAGTCCAGGAACAGCTTTCTATTTAGTGCTTACCAAGGCATGTGTGTGCACGCGTGTGCTTGTGTGCATGCTCTCATGCTATCAAGCCAGTTCTTCAGCATAACTAATGCTTTAAGTGAAGCTGGTATGTAGCTCTGAGTGCATATTGTTTATGTCGATTTCTATGCAAGGAGTTCCAGAATAATGTTTCGTATACTAAATGTTTGAAAGGAGAGTAAATTGACAAGTCACCTTCAACATATCTTAGAGACTCACAAACATACACACACAAATAAATTATTTGTACAGGAAGAACCAGGCTTCTCTAATTGAAGCAATATGATTACTTGTTGATCAGTGGTTCTGGCAGAACTGACCAGCCACTGAAGTGACACAGCTGACTTTTTTACTCCTTTAAGATGAAGAACTGTATGCCTCTAATACCAGTGTCCAGGAGTCTAAGATAGGAAGACCACCAACAATTAGAGGCTAGCCTGGGTTATATAATACCAGGCCAGCCAGACTACCATGGAACAAACAAATGAATAAATAAATAAGATGCTATAAAGTAGGACAGAAGACTAAATAAAATCACATTTCTGAGCCAAAAGATATAAATTTACAAAAACATCAACTCTCCCCAAGATGATTTATACACTGATATAATGTAACCAATATTTGTAGAATTAAGCTTGCTGTGTAGAAGCAGTATGGAGAAGGATCTAGCCAGAGATCTAAGACTGTAACAAAAGTACAGTTCATACAGTGATGAGATACAGCTCTGACCAAGCTGGGCCTGAGGTCGTCTGTACTTCCAGACACTCTGGCAGCTCAAGCTGGAAGATCATATGCAAGCCTGGGCAACACAGCCAGACACTGTCTCCTCCTCCTCTTCCACCTCCACCCTCACCCCCAGCACCACCATGATAAAATGACTGGGGCTGGAGAGATGGCGCAGTGGTTGAGTGAGTACTGCTCCTGAAGAAAACCAGAGTCCAGTCCTCAGCACCCACATCAGGTGGCTCACAACTGCCTGTAACTCCAGCTCCAGGGGGATCTAATACCTCTGTTTTCCATAAGCACTGGCACTCATGTACACACAGACACATAATTTAGATAAAATAAATATTAAAACAATGCTTTAAAACAAATAAAAAGATTCAATGTGTCGCTTCAAATCAAGAGGAAAAGACCACCTAGAACTAGTCAGACCCTGGAGGGATGACAGCAGGACACAGGGGGCCTACGTGGTGCTGTGTGCTTGTAATCCCAAGCTTGGTGGGCCAGTCTGGACTATAGTGTAAAACTGTTTCAAAATATGAAAAAGAAATGATACAGTTTTTTTTTAAATTTAACTTTAAACTAAAGCCTGCTCTGAATAAATTGTGTAAAAATAAAACCATGTAAACACTGCTAGAAAACATGAGATAATGCTTTTCAATATGCATGAAAAAAGATCTTCCTAAATAAAACTAAAGAAAAAGGAACAAATGTAACAGCATATGGGGATGAAAACTGCTCCGTGAGGAGGGACATACTAAAGGAAAAACAAAATACAAACAAGTAAAAGCTCCTTGCTACACATAACTGACAAAAGTAGAAACTAAAAATAAGAATGAGACACACAGAGTATGGATTGAAAGTTCATAGAAGTAATGCAAATGGCTAAAAAAAACCCCTCATCTATACTCATGTACAGATGCAAATTAAATGATACAACATTTCACCTATCAGACTTGCCAAATTAAAAAACTATTAAGAATACCCCAGCCTCGTAGAAACAAAGAAAGGCTCTGGACAAACAATTATTATTCCCCAGAACTCCAAAGGTAAGACTGGTACAAGGCACTAAAGGGAAAGACTCTGTACAACAGAAGGAAACTAGATCAGACAACACATGACCCAGCTTCTAGAGGAGACATGACAAGCAATGAACATCTGACTGGCGGCAACAGGGCAGAAGACTGCTGCAATTAAAACCTGCTGGAAAACAGCCAGACCAGGGATTTTATGCCCAGCAAACTATCACGGTAAAAGGAAAAACAAACAGGGTATTTCTGGACAATGAGGTTCTCAAAGCTTTATTTCCCCTAAACCAATCCCCAAGTTTAATCAGAAAACGACCTCAAGTTAGTTAAAGGTAGAGCCTAAGAAAGAGGGAGATAGCACACATTGGGACTAGTAGAAACTAACACAGTGGTTGATAGCCTAAGTAAAAACATGGAGAAAAAGCAGCTATATTTCACATTAATTATAAAATATAATAAGTCCAAACTAGAAGATAGAGAAGACAGAATCTGTATAGCCAAAGTAGAAAATGTTCAGGAAAACCAGAAGTTTTGATTAGAGTCAGGCAGCACTAAGGACATGTTGAAGAATGTGTGTGATTTTCATAATAGAAAAAAAGGCAAGTAAGTGGGAACTTTAGGAAGAAAGAGCCCCAAAATTAAATAAAATCATGCTTCAAATGAAAAAAAAAAAAAAAACACAAAAACTCCAGCAGTTTTGAGCTCTAAGTGGTGTCTATGAAATGATAAACCCTGAGGCCCGAGCACTAAGAATACCACTGTGATGTCAAATGTAGTTCAGATGAGAAATTCATCAACAGTATTCCATTTGGTTGTAAACAGAAACATTTTACACACCTAAAGTGCAAATCCTAATCACTCTGGCTATTAAAATCTTCTTATAATTGAAGCAAAGACTTCAGAATGGGTATAGAACAAAATGTCACCATTCCTTGTCAGTGTAAAAGTAAGTATAAGAGGACTGGGAAGGGAAAACTGAGCATAATTAATATAACACAGGAAGCAATGAGGAATATTACCAAGATGGTATTCTGGGAAATGGCTCAGTGTTAAACTGCTTGCCCTGTAAGCAAGAAGAGCAGGTTTTGGGTGCAGGTGGGTGAGGCCTGGGAAAGTGGAGAGGACCTGCAGCACACGCCGGCTCGCCATGCTGTCAAGATCTGCACTGGACTGAGACCCCACCTGGGGGTGGTTCCTCACATCAGCTACATGTGCACACACACACACACACAAAAACCAAGGGAGAGAGGGGAGGGGGGTGGGGGAGAGGCTGACTAAGCAGGTTAATGAAAATCAAGGGAACAGGACTGTTAAGATGACTCAGCAGGTAAAGCGCCTGTCACAGAAACTTGATGACCCGTCCAATCCAGGATCCCAGGTAAAGATAGAAGGAGGACTAACTCCACAAAGCCGGCCTCTGACCTCTCTACATATGCATCATGGTGCACCCATACACACAACAATAAACATTTCAAAGACTAAGAAAGAGTACGGGTTGGGGTAGTGGCACACACTAATCTCAGCACTCAGGAGGGAGAGGCAGATCTATGAACTACATGCTGGAGGCCAGCCTGGTCTACATAACAAATTCTAGGCCCGCCGCCAAGACTGAATAGGAAGACCCTCTCTCCAGAGGGAAAAAACCCACCCAAACCAAACCATAAAAGAAACATTAGGAAACTTCAAAACTAGGATTAGGATGCTCATATTAATATCCCTTAAATCCAGTGGCTACTAACAGTGGCCAGCTTGTCTCTCAAACACTTTTATTATTTTTGTGAGCATGTCAGTGTGATGTGCATGTATACTTGTGGGTATGTTAAGCAGGCACATGTGGAAGCCAGAGGTTGGTCGGGGTTGTGTGTCTTCCTCGATCTCTCTTCACCTTATTTTAAGACAGGTCTCTGACTTAACCTGGCGGGGTTCACTAGGTGAAACTCAAGGACCTGCCTGGCTCCACCTTCCCAGCTGCAGGAGTGCAGGCACTCACTTGCAAGGCTTGCTATATGGGTCCTGGGACGCCATCTATCCTCATGCTTGTGCTGCAAGTGCGTTATGGACGGGCTGGGTGTGTCCTTCCGCTTAATACTGGGGAAGGTGAACAGGTATCTGCTTTTTAATGCATCTTTCTAGGCACTAGGGAACTCTGCTGGAAATCTTTTAAGATAGAACAATTTTCCAGTGTTTGGCTTATTTCAAATTATGGGCCCCTAACATATATTTTCTTGGTTTTGGTTCCAGAAATATTGGCAGAAAAAGTTGACAGCTGGGTATAAGGATATTAGAAGATGATTCCAATTATCCAAAATGTTTCTTTTAAAAGAACAGATGCTACTAAATGTTGCACTGCTAGCATTTGGTTTAAACCACAGCTACATGTCCTCTGGGCTCCTAGGATCTCATTCCACAGCTGGCCTCTGATTTCTGTCAACACCTTGGGAACAGAGTCTTCAGCCAGGCTACAAAACTAAGCTTCAGATGCCCACTTGAGAATGAACGAAGGCCTTGGCTTCAAGTGCTTCAGAATAAGGTTTTCTACATAAATATGTCAGCTCAGATTAATCAAGTACTTTTGGACATCCTGTGGTCACTGAGCTTCAGGTAGGCACACCTGATAGGTGAGGGTGCTCACAAGTATTTGCCTCTCTCCCTGACTTTCTTCTGTAAAACCTATCCTGACAGCTTGTTCATGAAATTCTGCCAGTTACCATACTGACAACTCTCAACGCTATGGGAACTTAAACAGGACAGGAAACAAAACCTGGGTGAGACAATCCAGAAACACAGTATAGGGCTATGGGGGCATTGATTATGAGATGAGAAATAAGAGGATTTTTAAGCAATGCGCATATCTGGCAATCAGTTCAATCAACTGGATACTGCTACTGAGAAACAGTAATTTAGGCAAGCTAGCACATTAGAACAGAAAAAGATCACGTGGGACGTGGAGACACTGTAAGAACAAAACTAAAGTGTTACTCCAACTCCTTTCTAGAGTATTCCCCACATATCCTAACATGCACATCATGGCTTGTGTCTGTTTGCGTGTAAAACCCACCCATGCATATTACAGAACTTCATTCACATCAAGGGCTAATTGAGTACACAGGCATAAAGTCCTGTGTGCAACAGAAACAAAGCACAGCAGAGAAAAAAAAAAAAAGTACAAACTGACGAAGATACACTGCCTAAATCTTCATACTCTCTAACATCTTTCTTTTTTCTAGCTGTACTCACATAGTACATACAACTGTGTACTTTAAAATTTTTCCTTAAATTACTGGAATTTCTTAATAAATACATATATATATATATATATATATATAGAGAGAGAGAGAGAGAGAGAGAGAGAGAGAGAGAGACTGTGTGTGTATGAGTGCGTGCGTGCGTGTGTGTGTGCATGCATTCGGACAGTGGTAGAACTCAAACCCTGACTTTGCAGTCTACCAGATAAAAGTTTATACAACTACTTATTTCTATAGGATTTAGAACATAGTATACTTGTTAAATACTTAAGGTATTACAAATGACAATATACAGGTGCTGCAAGTGAAAATTACTGGATTAAAACTATTAAAATAAAAAAAAACCAAAAACCTATTGATTTTAAAAGTCTAAAAATCACCCACTTGTATTCCAACAGCAGAATTAGAGAGGCAGAAAGCTTCTCCCCAGCAAAAGCCTTAGAAACATACTGTTGTTGACTTCAAAGTAAAGACACTGACCACTGCCCCTGATGCTCACTTCCCACTCCCTCTGGGGTTTAAACAAGACTCTTGCGCGTGATGTGCGTCAGTAATGAAATGAGCTTTGTCTCCTGGGTCTGTTGTTCATCCACTTCCAGGACAGAGATTTTGTGTTTTTGAAAGGTTTGTATTTTAAACCATTTGTCTCTTGAATTTCTGCAAAGTTATTGGTTATAGCTTTAATTTTTTTTCCCGTTTGGATGAGAAAGCAACGAGAAAAGAGAAAGTGTCAATGTTTAAGAGTCAAATATATGCCAGGCGTGGTGGCGCACGACTTTAATCCCAGCACTGGAGAGGCAGAGGCAGGTGGATTTCTGAGTTCAAGGCCAGCCTGGTCTACAGAGTGAGTTCCAGGACAGCCACTGCTACATAGAAACCCTGTCTCGAAAAACCAAAAAGAGTCAAATATATGAATTTCTACTTGCTAAACATTACCAATTCTTAGTAAGTTAGTTCTCCTAGATGTATACTATTTTCATAGGTCTTTTCCTCTGTAGTCTGGTGAGTCCTTTCTGGAATAACTGTTTCTGGAGTATCTTGATGGGCACACTAAGGTCTGTGTCCAATTCTCATGTTAACTATCTATAATGCATTTTAATATCTAGAGAGGTGGAAAATTAGCTGATCTTGCCTTCTGCCTAAAGCTGTCCTTCTTTTACCTACTTACATAGTCTCTCAGACAAAACTAAAAATTATCCTAACTCCTCAAATGTATTAAGATGAAAACTATGCTATATCTATAAATCAATAGGAAAAACTGATTCTTGTAATAGCTAAACTTCCCATCTAGGAACATTCTGTGCCTCTACCATACATACATACATACAGTGTTTGCTTAACCACAACACATACATTTTTCATTAAAATAATCTTTTCTCTTACTTTTTTAACTTTTCATTATATTTCTAAACAACTATTACAATCATAAAGGAGACATACTGATTTTTAAATCGTTTTATATGGAGTTACTCTATACTCTTAATCTAATAAATTCTCAGTTGACTCCCAGTGTTTCTAAAAATAGTTATACCTCAAATGGGAATTATCTTGTTTCTTTTCTAGTATTCATCTCTCTTCTAAGTCATGTCTTACTGTACCGAAGCAAGCAAATTACTACAGTTTAGAAGCCAAATACAAAGACAACTATAAAATAAGAGCAAAGGCAACCAACAGTCTATGGTACATATATTTTATGATTAGCAACTAAGAATTACCCTAAAAATGAAAAAACAAAAAAAAGGCCTTAGATGGCTAAAGCAAACTGTCATCTGTGTTTGTGTATTCTGACAGGTACACATAATCACACATAACCCACACTTTAAAGGCTACATGTATCTCATGTATTACATTTGAATACTTTTAGGTTGTCACTTCAACTGTACATATCTATATGAAATGTGCAGTGATCACTTACATGTGCTGAAAACAACAAAATACACACTAGACCTTGAGAGTGATGATGCATCTCAAGAACGGTGGTCACCTTAATACCAAGGATGCCAAGACAAGGGTGAGCTTTACACACAGTGATCTTTTCTCAGGCTAAATTGTGAAAGCACTTTTGAAAAATCATTACTCCCTGACTATCGAGAATGACAGTTATCTTACAACATCCTGTCTTGTGACCCCTGAACTATTACTCTCCTTCTCTTCTGTCTATTCATTTCTAAGACTGTGAATTTGCTAAATGAAAGTTTTAACCAAATGGGGCAGAACTTACTTTACAAAACACCAACCTCTTTTGTATACAGAAATAGACAAGAGAGACAAAGTAAGCAATCTGACTTACCACACTGTCCCTTCCCACGTGACACTCGTGTCCTTCATGCAAGCACACAGTTAACGCCCACCCCAACTGGGGGGAAGCAGCAGCTCCTCCATGGTCTTGAAAAGAGAAGAGCACACCCTTGTCTCCCTGTGCCAGTTTTAGAGCGGGCTCTGCTACCTAGCCAAGGAAGACTCTCATTGGGGCTGGGTAAGATGAGATGTGTTACATTTCTAGGCCAGAACCAGAATACTATGCTGCTTACTATGTGCTTACTAACTAACCAGGGAAGCCTAAATCTTTAGTATGCTACTTGTTAACTATGGGACACAGACAAGCCTAAAACCACATTATTGAATGGTGTTGTGTAACAGCTTCCTCTGAGATTGAAACATTCCATCCTTCAGGGAAGCTCCTTAAACAAAAAGGCAAACAACTCAAAATAGCTCCAGGAAGTCCTTGAAACTGACCAAATTCACTTGGCCCCTCCTTCCAGAGTAAACAATAAAAGCTAGGCTATGCAGAAGATTCTTAGACAAGCCAAGCTGCAAAGATTGAAGTCAGACCAGCTGCCTAGAAGAGGTTTACATTTGACTCACTTGGGAAGAACTCTCCAATTTGCTGAGCTGCCTGCAAGTTACATGGTGTGCTTCAGGTTCCCAGCTTTTGAGAGTGGTCACCTGTGGTGGGTGGGCCTTGCTAGGTCTTTGAGTCATTTCTGCTTCTCTAAATAAACCCAATAAAACTCAGTGGTTCACCAAGTTGGACTTTGGTGGTATCCATACTTAGATCTGTCATTGGCTCCCTATCTGGGGTGAGTAGATATGTGTGTTGTGTCTACCCTGGGAAAAGTGTTGTCATACTAACGGCTACTGACTGTGAGAGGCATTTCCAGTCAGTCTTGAGCAGTCTACAGATGGACTCACCAGTTTCCTCCACACCACTATACTTGGTAAATACCAGGATTTATGACTGTTTTTCGTTCTGTGACTACCCAAGTTTATGCTGCTACCTTCCAGGCAGACAACATCATTCTAGACAACCAAACTCTTGTGTTCCCAAGACATGCTCACTCACAGTTGTCTCAAAATAAACTCTTACTCAAAACATGCTTGTTTATTATCCTTAAACAATCTCTTAAATCAGCCACAAAATGTACAGTGCTAGGGCTTTTGTCTATCACTTTATAGACATGTTTTGTACTTACATGTATTTAAAGGATATATCTGTGTGTTTGAGTGTCTACGTGGGTGACACAAAAAATACAAATGCACAAATTGCTACAGCCAAACCTGCAAGCTACATGGGGACCAACAAAACTATTCAGCCAACCTAAGCAGCAGTTTCTCTTCCAGGATCATATAATTAATCAAGACTATACTAGAGGCAAGTTACATGAGTAACAAAGTCACACTCAGCACCATGAGATTCATGTTTAGGCACTGACAACAACCACATGGGCAACAAATTCACACTGTAATCTTATGTCTACTTTAAATCAAAAACTCAATAGTAGATGTGGTTGCAATATTTAAATTATCATTTCATTATCACTTCACATGTGACTAAGATAATTTCACACAAACTTAATGTGATGAGATTCCAGTGTACTGATTAGGTGTGGAAATCCAGTTTCCTAATTTCCCAAATGGAAAGAGTACACATGTACTGAGGTGCTAATGTGAAGATAAGGGAAGTAATGTATAGAGACTCTATATACTATGTTCATTACTGACACTCATGACATTAAAGTTTAGATTTGAAGGACTTCAAGATTACTAAGAGGGCCTTGGGAAATGGCTTAGGTAGTGCTCACTGTGCAAGCTTAAGGATCTGAGTTTGATCCCTAAAACACACATATAGATCGGCCTCATCGTGGCGACACACACTAGTAGTGCTTCCAGCACTGGGAAGACGGAAGGAGAGAGGAATCCCTGGGGCTCAGAAAGAGACTCTATCTCAAAAATGTAAGGTGGGATCACTCAGAAGGCACAGGCAGATCTCTGGGGGTTCCAGGCCGGCCAGGGCTACATAGTTATTAGACCATCGAAAAAAGAAAAGTAGAGATGACTAAGGAAACCACATGACACTGACCCCTGACCTCCACATACTAATACATGCACATACCCCCATACATGTCCCTCTTTTTCTCTCTAGAATACATTTAGAAAACCAAAGAAATTAATTTTCTGTCAGTGTTTCAGCTGGAGTTGTGATGCCATTTAAATTAAAAGCAAACAAAAATCAGTCTTACTAGATGTAAGGGGAGGTTCTGATGTTAACCCTGTTCCCCAATTGGTCCTTGATTAGTCAAAAAGAAGGCTGGGAACCACTTGCTGGGTAGAAGGACAAATGGGACTTCTGAGTCTCAGGAGGAAAAGGCAGACACAAGGAAGGAAGGGGGACGGGTTTCTTCTGTGTTTTGGAGGAAGAAGAATGTAACAATCATGTAAGGTCTGGGGTTGGTGGTGGGTAGGGCCTGCAGCTTCTGCTACAGATAGGTGGCCGAGGGTGTTTAGCAGCTAAATGGAACAAGTCACTAAGTTTAGGGTGGAGGGAGAAACGGAGATAATAAATTAGTAAGGGCATTGTTGACCCAACAATTGTGCCTAGTAGGCAAATTAAAATAATAGGCTGTGTGTGTGTCTTTTATCCTCAGATTTAAGGGTTTCCTATTAGGGGTAGTGGCGGCTGATCCAGGAGCAAAGGTGGATAGAAAGAAAAACCAAGTTAGGATTGGTGGCAGCAGATCCTGGAACTAAAGTTGGGTAAAACAAAGGAAAGTCAGATGGGGCCAAAGCAGGGTCCAGTCCAGGCAAAGGCAAAAACAGTAGCCACTTTAAAACTGCATGCAACAACTATATGTACGCGTACACACACACACACAGAGCTTTGAACAGATTTTCCTGCCTCAACCTCCCAGATGCTAGAACCAGATGCTAGAACTACAAAAGTGTATCTTCATGCCAGCCTAAGTTAGAAACTTCAATTCCAACATTAGTCACAACGGCACAGAACTGTCTGCACACGCACACTGGTCTCTGAATTCTACGGTTTTATAAACAGTAAAAATATCTGGATAAAGTCAATCTTTAAATCACATGACAATGAAATATTCAGCAATTATGACAAAATTAACACATATTTAATTGTTTAAAAGCATGTAGGTTCGGGTTGGGAGATGGCTCAGTGAATGAAGGCTTTGCCATGAAGCTAGACAACATTGAGTGATCCCTGGGACCCACATGGTGAAGAGAAATGGCTCCTGCCAGTTGTCTTCTGACCTCTGTTTATATGACATGCCATGAGCTACCCAACACCCCTCCACATACACCCTGTAAGTATGCAATAAATTTTAAAGCACATAGATTTTCCTGGCATATGAGAGATGCGCCACCATGGGATTATAACCCTGGAAAGTGACTGTGAATATCTCATCAAGAGCAGTATAGCCCTAACTGCTCAAAATGAGGTAAGAAAACAGAAACATCTGCTTTGTAGAACTTAAATCGGAGCACCCTTAACACTACTAATCCCAGGGAGATGACATGACAGAAATTTGTGCTACGGCTGTTTTAGAGATTAAAGGGAAACAGATTAAACACATGCAAACAAACCACATGGCTGCCTTCCTTATTTTCACATAATGACGTCCTAAAGTTTAGTGATGAAATAGTCCATGTATATGAAATAAATGAAGAAACCCTACATGTGAAAGATCCAGTATCTAATTCAGACTCTAATCCAATGAGAACTGCATATAAGTCCTGTCATATGTCATACATGGGAAAGGAATAGCCAGATGCACAAACAAGTGCTGCTTCCAAGTATCAGCTGGGGTTGCTGAGAGCCTGTGGGTAGACAGAGAAGCCCTGGCCTCAGGAAGCTTAGCCTAAGATGAAAGTAATCTAAATCTATTTCCTTAATACTTGCTGTCCACTCATTCTTCACTCAAGTATTAAAATGTTAATGTTTTAATAGAACAGAAATTAAGAAGTACAGAACTGACTAGTATCCTAAGCTTGTTAGAAGGCAGCATATACTAGCTACCAAGAGCCAGGACCCAGCACAACATTCTCAGAATAGAATTCAATTCACTGCACAATGTCACGACTCCAAAACAAATGAGTAAGATGTGGTCCCTACTCTCACAGTACCCAGGGGCTGTTACTGAATGCCCAGAGTGTGCTGGGCATTTCTACATGCTTTCCTGGTTTATTATGATGCTGGCAGTCATGGCGTGAAAAAAAGTTGTTTTTTTCAAATGAGAAAACATGTACCACTTAGAGACTATATAACAGAGACAGACTAATATACCTCCCCAGGGTCACGCCTCCAGTTTAGAGCAGATGTTCTTAACCAAGCAGCCAGCACACTGGCTATCCTCTCACTTTCCAAGCTGTCCCGACTTCCATGTACCTCAGCTTTGCCAGGTAACTCACCCTAATCTTGGCTGGGGAAAACATATCTGTGGGAGGGCACTAACCGTACATCTAGTAGACTGCTGGTAGACTGCCACTAAATATATCCAACCGTGTTTTAGGAATAGTATTGAGCTTTACTTAAATAAAAATGAGTTGTGGTCAGTGATAAGATGGCTCAGTGAATAAAGGCATTTGCCATGCAAACCTGCAACCTATTTTAATCTCTAGGACCCCTAAAAATGTGGAGGGAATATAACTGGGGGCCATAGGTCTTTTTTTATTGACAGGTGAATTTTTTTAATTTTTATTTTTATTTACATTAGTATTCTGCCTCCATGCACGTCTGTGAGGATGTCAGATCCCCTGGAACTGGAATTACAGATAGCTGTGAACTGCCAAGTGGGTGGTGGGATTTGAACCTTGGGTCTTTAAAAAACAAACCAATGTTTTTAACTGCTAAGCCATCTCCCCAGCCCCAGGTGAATGCTTTTATAGAGTTTACAAGAGATTCTCTCTATAAGGGAAAAGAACCAACTCCATCAAGTTGTCCTCTGCCCCCACCTATCTAACTTAGCATGTGTATCTATACACATACACAGTAATAAATTTTCAGATTTTTAATTAAAAAACAACTTGGCAGATCTGGGAATCTTATACTACTACTAAGGAAACTGAAAGCTAGTCACTCCAGTAAAGAACTACTGCTTGGCTTCTTCCTATCAGTCCTATTGTAAAGGCAAGCTACAAACTGCTTTGAAAAAGTCAACTTTTATAGTTAGTGTAAACTTAGAAAAATCAATACAAAATACCCACTTCGCAGATGCTTTAAGCCACTCGTGGCCTCTGAGAGCATCAGCTGCAAATACCAAGAGCTGTTACACTTTCAGGAAACCTTCACAAGGACTTACTGTTGATTCGACCCGTCCTTCCCCTGCTGCATAACACATGGTTTCATTTCAGACAAAGCCGGGTAAGTTTGCAATGTTTTCCCCATAACTTTTCCCACTTACATGTCTTACAATTGATGCTGCCTGTATTTCATAAACCTGGATTCATAGAACAGTAGCTAATTTGGCAAAAAGAAAACAAAAAATCTCCAACATTTTTGGACAGCTTTCCAAAAGAAAAAAAAGAACATTCAACCTCAGCTAAAGGCAGGGAGTAAACTGTGAAATGCAATAGCACTTCAGGTCTACATCTGCATCAAGTCCATCATGAAAAGCACCCGGGAAAGCAAGAGCTCTCAAAGAGAAATAAGCCACAGAAATCAGTTTAGCATGCTGAAAAACAAGTACACACTCAAAACAAGCCTGAATATCGCACTGCCTGAGAGGTTCGCTGACTGACACACCACACGCAGAAGATGATCTTGGCAGTCATAGACTCGAGTCCACAGCAGAAGCAGCATGCCTGGCAGGGCAACGGCCATTGCCATCTTTCCATGTGCTTGTCAGCACAACTGAGGACAGACCTAGAGAAGCTTGCTGTGCCTCTGGATTTGTTTCCAAGATTCAAAACTGCCTGGTGCCACTGGATTACCAAGAGAAGCTAGGGAACATATTTTCCTAGAAGTCTTTAACAGTAAGATGATGTTCAAGGGCTATTAAGAGTGCTGTGACTAGTGTCCTGGCTTCCTGCTTCAGCCACTGGCACACACTGGTGACCTACTCTCAATGCCTGTCACCCATCTGACCACTCCCCGTGCCAGTGAGTGAGATGACCAGGCCTGCTATCAGCCTGGTTTTCCTGAGTTACTGATACAGGGATGGAGGGTTTTTCCAGTGACAGCCACAGAATTTCACACAAAAGCTTTCAAATATGTCCAAACTGACAACCATACATTTTTTTTTAAAGCTTCTGAAAAAATAGAGAACTAAGAACTCCCTCTAGGGAGTGGCTTGCTCACTCTGAAATCTGCAACAGGCCTTCAGTACTAGGAGTCCCATAGTCTGTGAACTGTAAAGAACTTCAGACATTTTCCAGGTAAAGAATAAGCACTCTGAGAAGCCAAGATCTAAAGCCACATGGCTAAGTTAAAAGCTGACTGCAGAATTCCAGCACGCGGAAATCTGACACAAGGTTGTCTTCCGCCAGCCCAGCCTTCCTAAAACTATCAATCTTTGTTGCAAAAAATTTCCTCCAGACAGAAGAGGAAATACACAATTCATCAACAACTTATACAAGTGTTTCTTTCTTTCTTTAAGCTGTATTTGCATGTCTGCATGTGGACATGTGCACATAAGCAAATGCCCACAGAGGCCAGAGGCACTGGAGCTCCTCCTGTCACTGTGAGCCATGGTTGTGGATAACTCAAGAAAGGGCCTCCAAGCTGGGCGTGGTGGCGCACACCTTTGATCCCAGCACCGGGAAGGCAGAGGCAGGCAGATTTCTGAGTTCAAGGCCAGCCTGGTCTACAAAGTGAGCTCCAGGACAGCCAGGGCTACACAGAGAAACCCTGTCTCGAAAAACAAAGCAAAACAAAACAGAAAGGGCCTACAAAGAGCAGCAGTAAGCATTCTTAACCAAATGCCATCTCTCTACCCCAAAAGCGTTTCTTAGATACTTCACATATACATTGAATAGATGACCTACAACTAGCATAATTTTTTAAACTACCTTTTCAAGTGTATAGTTACTAATTGGAAGAAATATAAAGAAAGATATTTTGATTTTTCAAAAGTTCCCAAATTTTAAAATAACTTTCTTCCCACCACCCCCCCCCCCTCCACCCAACGGAGTCTTACTACATACCTTAGGCTGGCCTGGAACTCAACATATAGACCAGGCTAGCCTTGAACAAAGAGATCCACCTGCTTCTGCCTCCAGAAAGACTTCTCTGTTATAAATCCAATTATATGCTAAAAGTTACTGAAATGTAACTGTTTATTGAGTATAATTTAGATGAATTGTTATGGTAACTACCAAAACCAAACACTTAAATTTCTAGGCCAAATAGAAAAGACATTATTCTAGCATTAGATATAAATTTAAAATAATCATTTGTATATTATTTCCTAAATGGTTTTATGCCAGAGCTTGGGAAATCACTTCAATTTTCTCCTCAATACATTAATGACTCAGCAAGCAACACACTATACTGAAGCACAGGAGTCCAAAGGTTCCGCTGTCTGTCCCCACAGATTCAGCGCAGCCATGAGACCACAGCTCTTTTTTTTTAGCTCTTTATTTTTAAGACTTATTTATTTTTATTATTTTTAATTATATGTGAGTATGTGTACACAAGGGCTAATACCCACAAAGGATCTGGCCTGAGCTGGAGTTACAGGGGTTGCTGGGAAGTGACCTCTGGCAGAGAGTGCAGGCTCCTAACTGCTGAGCCATCTCTGCAGCTTCTGTAAGCAAAGCTCTCACACCCAGCAGGAAGAGCTTGATTTGGACGCCCTGACTTGAGGGAAGCTGCCTTTGCTGTAAGCCACCTCTTCCATCAGTAAGTCTCTTCATGAATTCTAAGCTTCAGCTCCCTAAACTGAACAGGCACACAGAGGAGGGATGAATACCTACAAGTTCCTTAACTAGGGTCCTTATTCAGACCTTCAAGGTTGAACATTGAGGTCCATTACAGTGTATCAAACATGGAGCCACGAATGACAGTAATCCTAGGCTGCATGGTGGACCCTGAGACTTCACTGTCAAATTGTCCTGTATTTACCTATTACATGCAAATAACCTCAGTTCCTCCTAACCATCACTCTTAATTTTTATCTCACAAGATTTCCCCCACTACTTTCTGTCTGCACAGCAGGAACATGCTTAGTGCCTAGCCTGGAATTAGCCCTGAGATCAATTCTTCCTCTATTTCCTTTAATACTTAGAAATTACTCAATAAAATGGTCCCTGAACTTCAAGGACTTGTAAGGAGATTTCAAAGTCTTTAAGACTTATTTTGTAAGTCACTATTAGTTTTAATTTGTTCCCTTTTTGTGACTATCAAATCTTACTTTGTTTAAGCTGAGAGACCTGTAAGCTCATCACTTTATATACGCATTAGCAGATTGGCACTTGCTATCTAAGCACAGTGGTTTTCCATTCAGATTGACCAAAACCTGAGAGTCTACCTAGAAGTTGAATGGGGTTCTGAGGAAACAAAACCGAAAGCCACAACGGGACCCTCGGCACCCTTGCAGTGCCATCAGTTATTAAGTGGGAAACAGAACTTACTACATAGCCATTTTGATTAGAGAAGACACCTTCCCTAATGGAAATGAACTGTTTGGACTAAATCAGTGGCAAACTCTCCTGGATCTGAACTGAACTCACTCTCTCTACCGAGCAGGACCACCCCCATCCCATTACACAGCTCAGGACTTCTGTCCAAATTAGTTCTGCCAGGAAGCACTGGCAGGAGCAAGGTTTGGAACACATCACATTTTAAGGCTATCTTTGCTGCCCTGAATTTTAAGGCTAAATCACTTAGTACTACAAAGAACATCCAACACTCTTTCTGAGACAGAGGATGACAAAGGCTGAAGAGTTGAAGACGTCCCCTGAAACACAGCATTTAGGGGGGAAGGAAGATCTGAATGCTTTCGAGTCTCCAGGTTTCCAGTTCAGGGGACCTAGTAATGGTCCATCTGCTGGCAGTATGCATGCGTGTGCTTGGAATGGAGAGCTACTTGATGTAATTTATAACCTCTCAAATGTCTCCAAATGAAAGCCATGTGAGCAGCAGCTTCAAGGATACGTACTTTTCGTGAAAAAAAAATGCATTTGGCAGCAAGAAAAACTTATGAATTATACACATTATAAAGAAACATCACCAAGGTGCTGTTCATCCAATTGCCTACAGTGTGCTTTAGCATAACTGTGTATCCGACAGACCCAGTCCCCATCCTCCTGGAATTCACATCCTGGTGGAGGACACAGACAAACAGATGACAATGCAGTGAGGAAATTTGGTTACAGTGGGGGACAAGATGCCATGGGAACAGGAAGCAGGAACACCTAACCCAAACTGCACTTTTCAAAGGAGGCAGTGTGAAAGATGAGAGGAGTCAGCGAGCCAGGGAAGCAAGACTGAGAGGACCAGTGTTTCAGGAAGTGCAAGAGGCATGTGCACAGGAGAGCAAGGGAAGGCCAGGGAGCTGTAGTATGGGAGGGAAGGGGAACCAGGACCAAGGCAAGTCAGACTGGCCCTTCAGAGACAGGGCTTCATAGTCCTGTCCATTAGATTTTCACAAACTTTAAAAGAACAACAGAACCAGGTCTGGCTCCATGTCAGACAAAGTACATTAGCATCTATCACAATTTTAAAACTGTTCCCTAGGATGACTGTGTAGCCAGGACGGAAAAGTACTGGTGAACTTGAAGAAGCCAGACAAGGTGGCGGATGCTGGTGATCCTAGCTAAGTGAAGGCAAAAGTACCCCAGTTGCAGGCCATAAACCACACTGCAAGATGCCAGCTCAATAACAGCAGCACTAACCACACAATCCTTCCCCCAAACAAATAAACCAAAACCAAGCAAACAAAGACCTGGAACTACACACAATTACACATGTACTACTGCAAATCTGAAAAATAAAAGGTGATCTGATTAAACCTCTCCGGCCCGTTTCCCAGCTCTATTAACTGAGCAATGACCCCGGACAAGATTAAAGGCCGAGGTGAAAGGAGTCAGAAGATGCTGTTTTGTCAATGAGTCTCTCTTCCTACCTGTCTGGCCTCACATTAGAATATCACTTCCCAGGGAAACTGATGTTGTTCTGTCTACATAGGACATGTTTAAAAAAAAAAAAAAAAAAAAACTTAAAAGAAACCAGACTTTCTTAAAGCCCTACTTGACTATACCTTACACAGCAAACTATGATATTCTAAGATTTTTGAGGTTGGATAATTTTAAAGATACTAAGTATTTTTGTGGAGGGGAAATCTTTCGTGATGCTTCATAAACACTTCCTTTAAAGATTCCCCCACTCTGGAATTCGAGATATAGAACAGTAAAATAGAAAGGACTGATCCTTTTAATGCCACTCGAGCTACTAAAGAGATCAAATAGGATTAAGTTCGCTCTCTTCAAATAAACAGGCCAGCAGAGCAAAGGCTCTGCACTGACTGCGACTGTTTAAATTCTAGTCAGTAGAGAAGCCTAAGACAGTAAGCTGTCTTTAAAGTTATCACCGCCTACTTTATATGAGCATTCTCTTTCTAAATTTACATGGTTTTTGAAGGGAGTAGTGATTGGGGATGGAGGACCTATGGCTGGAGGGAAGCAAGGCGTCTAGGACCCACAGGTGCTGTTACCAGTCTGCTACACATCCAGCTCTCAAGGGAATCCTCTCTCACAAACTCACTGCTCTACTTAGCTCCCTGAACTCAATGACCTGTCTTTATCTACACGCATCTTACTTGAAAGTTTAAAAACCTTAGATAAACTCAATGGTTTTGTATCTGTGTATTCATCTTTCAACGCCTTCCACTTGAGCAGGCTTGCTTTCAAGCATTATACTCTGTTACCAATAAAACAGCAACATTTGTTCCTCATTTCCCTTCTGATGATTTTACTATTCTGATGGGGTAACATTTGTTTCAATCACTCGTTCTGTAATTTTTTTTAAATGTGTACTTGGCTATTTTGCTTATTTTGAAAAATGAACGATTTTTTAAAAAAAGATATGGATGATTACATATTTCCTTTTGTCTCCCTTTAAAAAGTCCCACAACACGAGGTGGAAAACAACAACAACAACAACAAAAAAACAAAAACCAAAACCCTAAGTCAACAAAACCCAAACCCAAAATACAAAACCAAACACCAAACCAACAGTACCTTTTCAGATACTTTTGACAGGTACTGCAGAACAGTTAATCTGGTAATTAAAAATTTCCAGAACACGTGATGTTTATTTATACCGTGATCTACGCTGTCAACCAGAACCCAACGCTTTAGTTTGAAACAAAAATACCTTACAACTTGAATTCACAGACATGGTGGTAGATTCTTGGACTGCAGTTGCAGTGGGAGCCCACTAATCAAAACACCGTGTTTTGATTTGTCCAAATTAATTTAGCAACACAGTATCTTTTATTTTTCTTTTTCTTGGCCCAGGACTCTTCTTACAACGCATCATTAAACATAAGAGATTCGACATCACAAGATGTCAACAAATACCAAGAGAGGCTAGCTTCCAATATGGTCTAAAGTGATTCAAAAGTTGCGGTGGCAACGGCCAGACCGGAGCTACCTGGGCTCTATCTACCCAAGCCGGTTTCCCCAGGGTCCCGCGAGCCCACGCCCCGCGTGTGCACAAAGGCGCAGTGGAAGTACGAGCTTCGGGCTGCAGTTTACTCTGTCCCCCACAGACGCAGGCTGCACAAGCCCTCCGCTGGTCTTCCATCTACCCACGTAGAGCGGAGGCTGACACCGTCCGCGAGCGGCAGAAGAGGCCGCACGGTCCCTGGATCGCAGGGGAGGCACGGAGAAGACGCGCGCCCGCGAGCCGACACCCGGCTCCGGAAAGGAAGGCCCGGCGAGAGTGAGGGTGGCGGGGCTCGCCGACACCCGACCCCGGGGCGTGCGGCCCTGCGTGCCCTTCCCCGCCTCGCCGCGATCGCGCGATGGAGGAGGACCGGGCGGAGGCCCGGTACGAGGAGAGGGGCCGGGAGCCCGCCCGCCCGCCCGGAGCCCGCCCGCCCGCCCGGAGCCCGCCCTCCCCGCCATCTACTCACGCTCCGGCTTCTCTAGGCTGCGCGGCTCCCGCCGCATCGGGTCCCGGCCCCGCGGGCGGCGGCGGCGGCGGCGCCGAGGGAGAGGACAGCGGGCGGCGCGGCGCCCGCCTCCCGGGCCCTCTCCCCCGCCGCTGCGGAGCGGCCCGGCCGGGCCCGAGCGCTGCCTCCCCGGCCGCCCCAGCCCCAGCCTCGGCCGCCGCGGCACCGGAACTGCCGCTCGCTCGACCGCTCTCTCCGCTCGGCGCCGGCCCCGCCGCACGCCCCCACCCCGGCTCCGCTCGCCGGCGCCCGGGCTCTTTTTCCTTTTGTTTCCAGAATAAACTTTATTGGTCTCTCTTTCCGCTCACATCGTGTAAACAAACAACGAACTCTTCCCCACCCCCTCGGCTCCCCCCTCCTGGGGCAGAGGAGGGTGAGAGCTGAGGAGGGGCCGAACTTGCAACGCCCCGGAAACAGGGCTCTAAAGACCGGAAGTGAGGCGAGAAGAGGCCGGGCAATGGGCAAGTTCGGGAACAGTGACTCACTGCGCCTGCGTCCTGCTCTTCCGCCCCGAGTGGCAGTGCGAGTCAGCGCTGCAGTCGTAGCTCAGGCGGTGGTGTCATCCTGGGACGGCGGACGTGTCAAGCCTATTAGCTTCTTCCAGCGGCAGTCTGTCTTGGGAGAAGCAGACAAGAAAGTCGGGAGCGAGGGATGCCCAAAGAGGAAACGAAAGGAGGGCAAGATGAAGGGCGGCTCTCCCAAATTGGATGCGGATTTCAGGAAGAAGTCTTTTGCAAACACTGGTTTAAATTGTAACCCACTCCGATAGCCCTCTGCAGTCTTTAGAGACCTTTGGCTATGTCCAGTCAGTTTTCCTTGTACCCCAGCTATAGAAGCTGTGTTACTTTTTCATTTGAGGCTTCAAAATAGTTAGGCTGGCTTTTAAGTACGATTCAGCGTGCTGAGGTACTGCCTAAGGTACTAATCTCTTTTGGTTGAGAGGAATGAGATATGTTGACTTTTAAACGACGCAATCCCAGTAATCCCACCACTCAGGAGGCTGCAGGATCTCTGATTTCCTGAGTTCGAAGCCAGCCTGGTCGAGAGGCAGGGGTGGCAACAGACGACAGACAGACAGTCGGTATCCCGGGTTTCTCTCCTACGGGTCTTTTTATCATATTGAAAAAGCCTAAGGTCCAGAATCGAAGTCAGAGCCAAGTCCGGCAGCCTAGTGCCCCCTGGAATTTTTAAAGAGTAGAGGACAGGAAATACACTCAAAACTGCCACGCGTCCTCAACCTCGTCTTAAGGATTCATTCCTCTGTGTTTCACTGAACTGTCTGTATTTCCTGTTTTCTTTCTTTTCCACCCTAAGGCCTCGTTTTCATCTCACATTCCAGGGAATCTGAGTTTTTAAATATTTAACTAGTCGTGTCCAGCAGTTTCAGAACATCCTTATTCCCGGTCAAGGAGTTAAATAACCTTGAATTTCGTAATCTTAGGACCTAAAAGCATCATTATTTAAATCGTGCTTTCTGTGTGATATTAATAGATAGTACTTGGTGAGGGAATTTTATGCTGAGAATAGTTTGCTTTCTAAATTTTTTTTTCCTATTTTTTGGTTTTTCGAGACAGGGTTTCTCTGTGTTCCTGGCTGTCCTGGAACTCACTTTGTAGACCAGGCTGGCCTCAAACTCAGAAATCTGCCTGCCTCTGACTCCTGAGTCCTGGCACCACGCCCGGCTGGTTTTTTTGTTGTTTTTGTTTTTTGTTTTTTAAAGCTAGGGGCCAAACTGGGGACTTTGTGCATGCCAGCAAGTCCCCTACTACAGAATTACAGCCTAGAATTCTGTCTGCAGTATTGCTAAATGTTTAAAGTATGTTACACATCTGTGGGATAGAATCATTAAAACACTGAAAGAAAAATGCTTTAGAGGAAAAGTTACTTATTATTATATTATTAGACTGTGAAGCAAGCAAACCAAAATGCATCAGAATTAAATAATTTCACCATAATTCTTCCTTTATTAGAATTAACTTATTTACTTATGTATTGAGACAGGATTTCGACATGAGCCCATGGATTGGCCTCTGTCTCAGCACGGTCTTCCTGCTTCATCAGACCAAGTACTGAGATTACAGGTGTGAAACATCACAACTGGTTAATACCATCCTAAGCATTCTGAGGCCGAGATGTCCACAATAAAGCTATTGTTTCATGCCAAATCACTGAAATTATGACCATAGTTATTTGTTTCTGGATTTTTTTTTTTTTGACGCAATGTCTTAGTAGCTCCTGCTGGCCTTGAACATTCTGTACTTCTGTGGATGAATTTGAAATGATGGTCCTTTGGCTTCTGCCTTCCAAGTATGGGGTTAGAGACATGTACAATTATTCTCCTGCCTTTGGATTTACTACCATTGCTGAGGTGATGATTCACATTGATTATGAATTTCACTGGATCAAGAAACACCTATGGAAACTGCTGAGACTCACCTCTGGGTGTGTCTGGTGGCATTTCCCAAGACAGGTAGATCAGGAAGGCTCTGAAAAAAGTCAATGGATTAATCCTTTGATGGATTCATAGTATAATGGCAGTGTTGGGAGGTGGTGGTAGGGAAGTGGTGGGATTCAGGGCCCAGTGGGAGGAAGTAGATCAGGGAGGTTAGGGGAAGGTTCTATCTTGTCCTGGTCTCTTCCTATATTTTCTTCTCTCTGCTTTGAGCTCCAAGAAGTGAGAAACAGTCTACTACACTCCAACTTCCATGATGTTCTGCCCAGGCTTGGGGAAAGCTACAATAAGCTGATTCCTTTGAAACTATAAGTTAAAATTTGGTGTTATGGGGAGGTACTGGACCTACTAGGAGGTAAAGCCTAGAAAAAGGAAATTAAGTCACTGAGGGAATGTTCTTGAAGATGATATTGTGCCATGCCTCCTGAAGCAGGATCCTGGAAACCTGACTGGGAGCAACAGGAGATTAAGAAAGACAGACAGGTGTAACACAAAGCTGGAATGACTGCATGAGTGCTTGGATAGAGACACACCAGCAACCCATATGGTCAGCGAGGTTGTTATGTACAACATAAATGAGGAGACAGATATTTGTAGAGGAGCAATCTCCAGGTGTGTAATGGTGCCGTCATGGGGACGAAGAATCTGCAGCTGAGACTCTGTACTCTTTGCAAAGACTGTTTTTAGTTAAAGGTCAACCTTTGGTCTGTGTGTGTACTCAGACCAGGGAAAGACCTTGCCATTCTACTGAACCTTACTGGAGGAAGTCCTCGCCATTCCCATGAGTCTCAGGCGTTGGCATCCTTGGCATGGTCATGCTCATGTCATATGCTCATTCACACAGAGAAACACTGGCTCCCCACAATACTAGGACTTTGGTTGCTTTCATCGCTGCTTCCTGGATGCTGTGAAATAAGAAGCCTCCTCTGAACCAAAAAAAAAAAAAAAAAACTATAAGCCGGGCGTGGTGGCGCACGCCTTTAATCCCAGCACTCGGGAGGCAGAGGCAGGCGGATTTCTGAGTTCGAGGCCAGCCTGGTCTACAAAGTGAGTGCCAGGACAGCCAGGGCTACACAGAGAAACCCTGTCTCGAAAAACCAAAAAAAAAAAAAAAAAAAAAAAAAAAAAAAAAAAAAGAAGCCTCCTCTGCCATCGGCTTCTTACATAAGTAACTGTTTTGCCAGAGGCTCAAATTAACGTGATCAAACAGCCATGAGCTGAAACTTCAGAAGCCAGAAATCAAAGTAAACCTTTCAAGTTGTTTATCATGGTTTAAACTTTTTAATAACTATTTATTGATACAGAAGGAGGGTGTGCATGTGCCATTGATGAGTGTGGAGGTCACAGAACAACTTGGAGTAGAGTCTTTCCTTCCACCCTATGATTCTTATGGTTAGAACCCTGTTCTCATGTTGTGAGGCCTGGGACTTTGTGCCTTTAGCTGCTGAGTCACCTTGCTGGCCCCTGTTGTGTGACACTATTCCTGGGAAATGTGTCAGCTCGTCTCAGATAGGGAACTGATGACGTACCAAAATACAGCCACCCCTAAGGTCCAACTTGCTGGATCTATGAGTTTTGCCTGGGTTACTTATGAGAATGGGTGAGGTGTTACTTAGAGGAGCAGAAATGACTCAAAGACAGCTGCATCACCAAAGCCCCTCCTGCCCTCCCCTGCCCCCCAGCATGGGTGACACAACCTGGGAGCTCACTGCACAGCCTACAGGCAGGTTGACAGCGTGGAGAGTGTCCTTTCCAGGCAGCTCTGCTGGTCTTCATTTCTTCTAGGCAGCCAGGCTGGTCTCTGGGTATTCCAGGCAATGCCTAGAGTCATTCTTGCAGGCTGGCTTATGGGAATGATGCTCATCAGTCTTTACTGTTAATATACTCCTGTTAAAGGAGGGGTCTAGGGAACCTGGTCAGTTTCAGGGGCTTCCTGAGGTATTTTTGTTCCAATGTCAAATAATTTAATTCAAATCCTACTGAGTTGATTCTTGGGAATTTGTAATGAAAACCAAGCAACCCAGTTGGAAAATAATTTTCCAACTGAATGTTAATGTTCACTGTGTCGACATTTCTTACAGTCAAGAACTTTTAAAACTATTTTGGTGTTGATGACTTTGAACCAAAGCATGTACTAGTTAGTCATCCCAAAGTTGATGAGATCTAGAGTAACTGGACAATGGAAAAGGTGTCTGAGGGTAAGCCCAGCCTACAGAAGGCTCTATCCTATGAGAACACACATGCATTTAAAAGAGAGAGCTTAAGTTGAGGAGGCTGGTTAAGGGGTTTGCTGTGCCTTAAATGTAATTGCATGTAATGTAGTTGATGCGATAGGGAGCCAGGGTTAAAAAAGTGCCATAAATCTCAGGAGAGACTTGAATTTTAAAGTTAAAACAGTATTGGGAGGACCACAGGCTGGTGCAGTGAATAGGTGCTTCTCACCAAGCCTGACAACATGGGTTTGAGCCCTAGGACCCTGTGGGGGGAAGGAGAGAACCAACTCTCAGTTGTCCTCCGACCTCGGCACATGCATGGCACACACACACACACACACCTGGTGGACCATGCTGTCAGCTGAGGTCCAGGACCAAATGAAAAGGAGCGACTGAGCTAAGCCCCGGTGCTCATCTCTCTCTGCTTCCTGACTGCAGGTCCGAGGTAACCCGTGCCTCAAACTCCTGCCAGCCATGAACTCCCCACCATGATGGACTGTACCCAGGAAAGTGAACAAGATTAGCCATTCTTTAAGAGGCTTTGACAGATACTTTATCACAGCAAGGAGTAGCATAACCAAACCTAGTCTATCACGATTATTTGCTTTCTCATGGTCCTCTTCTGTGTTTCTACTAAGGTCGTCCCACCTATTCATTTGCTTCATTATGGATCTATTAAAGATCTTCCCACAATCAGTCACCACATACAAGGCGAGCCTGTTAGATAATTCACCTCTTCCACTGTTGGTTTTTTTTTTTTCCCTCGAGTAGCCTTTCACTTTTCTCTAATTGTGATTTTTTTTTTTTTTGTCTAAAAACAACATAATCACACACACATTTGTTCTTTTGAGACTTGACTTCATAGATTTCCTGGACCTCCTGTAGTTCTCTTACTCTTTTAATAAAATCTATCCCTAGACATTCTAAGAAACTGAGCAAAAGGCATAATTTTATTATTCATTTAGCTCCTTTAGTTTTATGACTGTGTTTAGTACTTTATGGTGCCTATATGAACATATATTTTCAGTGCACAGTAACAGATTGATATGGAAAAGTTTCTCACACTAAGGCATCGCAGCTACTCCATCTTTACCTACACTTTCACTAATAAGCTTGTCCATCACCAGGGAATACAAAGTAGAACGGGAGATTCTTTGACACCAACCCTCACCTTCACTTCCTCACGTTTGATAATTGGCCTCTGATGCCTTTCCATTTTAAGATTAATTTTTTTTCATGAGTTTATCTACTGCAACATCTTATTATTCCATTACCTTAGTTCATAGTGTTACCACTGTCATGTAACATGAACACCTGTGACAATGAATGCTGTTCCTACCTGTGCTTTTAGCTCCTATAACCTCCTGGGTAATCCATCCTCCCATGCGTTTATCTCGATTCAATTTTGGTTGCATTTCATTCATTCCCAGTAGACAGAGCACTGGGGATTCTTTTATTCCGCATGCTGATATAACAGTTGATACATGTGATAGTTCATCTCCACTGACAACTTACTAGATTTACAATCACCTAGGAGATAGCTTTCAGGCATGTATGTAAGGGTGTTTCCAGAAAGGTCTAACTAGGGAGGGAAGACTCAACCTGAATGTGTACAGCACCATCCCACAGACTGGGGTTCCAGAATAAATGAAAAGGGATAAAGGAGGGGCTGGAGAGATGGCTCTATGGTTAGTGCAGAAGACACAAATTCAGTTCTCAGCACAAATACAGGAGAGAGAGAGAGAGAGAGAGAGAGAGAGAGAGAGAGAGAGAGAGAGAGAGAGAGAGAGGATTTTTAGAAGGGCGAATAAAGCAAGCTGAGCACAGCAGTTATCTCCCTTTGCTCTCTGACTATGCGCACAATGGGACCAGTCACCTCTTGCTTCTGTTGCCATTCATTGCCCATCACAATACACTGTATCCCTTCAAACTGTGAGCCAAGGTAAACCTTCCATAAGTTGCTTTTGCCAGCTATTTTGTTACAACAGCAAGAAATCAGCTTGCACTTGTTGAAACTCATTAAGTGTAGCACACCTGGAAGGAACCCTAAGCTAGGTGCTTCCTTTTTTTTTCCAGACAGGGTTTCTCTGTGTAACCCTGGCTGTTCTGGAACTTGCTTTGTAGACCAGACTGGCCTGGAACTCAGAAATCTGCTTGCTTTTGCCTCCCAGGTACTGGGATAAAGGCATGCGCCACCATGGCTAACATTAATTTTTTAAATAATTTCTTTATTGTTGCTTATTTTTGAGATTGTACTTTAGGTACAACATTTTTCTCTTCTCTTTCATCCCTCCACACCACCCCATACACTGTTTCCCACTCACCTTCAAGGTGATAGATTCCCTATTCATCAACTATTATTGTATGTGTATATGTGTCATTTTTTTCACAAATGTAACCTGTTGTATCCATAAGGTGTTCGTTGTATGTATATTTTCAAGGCTGACTGTTTGATACTCGACATCCAGTGTGTGTGCTTGCCTGGGGAGGGCCATCTCTCCTGCTTCCAGCTTTACTCAGTTGCCTGTAGTTCTTTATATAGGACATGTCCCTGTCTGGTTTGAAATGTTTGCTGCTGTCCTCCTTGTTCAGGTCACATTTGGGCAGTCATGTTGGTGAGACCTTTGGGTGTGTAGCTGCTGTTACCAGATGAGACAATCTCACAGCAAACTCTCTGATCCTCTGCCTCTTACAATCTCCCTCCCCACTCTTCCCTGAACCTTAGATAAGGAAGTGTTGGGTAGATGTATTCTTCAGAGCTCCACAACTCTGCATGTTGATTGGTGTTTTTTGTAGTGGTCTCTATCTGTTGCATAGAGAAGTTTCCTTGATGGGGGTGGAAACTACACTTATCTGTAGGTATAAGCACAAGTGTCTATAACTTGTTGTTAGGGATTATGCTGGTTTATAGATTCTCCTCCAATAACCATGGTTTCACTAGCACTGATTAGTTTGCTTGGTTTCCAGTACTAGGCATAGTATCCATTTTGTTGAGTAGGTCTTAAGTTCAATTAGAGAGACATTGGTCACGGACAGGGTATGTGTGGCACTACTTCCTGTATCTGCAGGGTTATTGTGCCATGTTGGTCATTGACGTGCTTTATAGGCATCAAAGCAAGGTGGAACTGTTGGTTGCCTCTCTTTTTTGGGAAGCTTTCATGGTGCCTTCTGAGCCCTATTTCTGACGTACACGATGTCTTCAGCAATAGGGACTTACCTTCCCTTTCTGGCTGGTACCCAAGGGCAACAGCAATAGGCTAAATGTTTTGAGAACTACTTAGCTCTTGCCAACAACTAAAAAGAGGGCTGCTCATTTACGGTACCGGGTTTTTGTTAGATTGGCTTTGATTCTTGGAGGGAGTGGGAATGCTGTCAGCCAAGATTACAGAAGTTCACACATACACACAGTATATGTATGTATGTACATGTGTATGTATGCATGTGCATACATACTTAGTTATGTGCAGTCTAGGTTTGGTTGGTTGGTTTTTAAATAACTGGTAGTATGATTCCTTATGGCTTTTTAGCCACTCATATTGTCACTTACTTCTGATGCTCCTCCTCTAATTGGTTTGCCACTCTCCTTCCCCCTTCCCTAAGGAGCCTGCCCTTTCCCAGACCAGATCAGTTCTAATCTACTATTCCCCTTTACCCTCCTCTTACATTCTTCTGTATTAACTCCCTCCCCCTTCCAAGGAGGCCCACGTTTCCGCTTTCCTTGATTATATTACTTGTACTCTGTTACTTCCCCCTCTCTTGCTCCCCACCTCCCCTATCCTGGCAATGGTTCTGTTTTATTTTCCTGGTTTCTGTGGTTACTACAGGCTATGTATTTACATCTGAAGATCTGGAGCTAGGAGCTGTTAGTAAGAGAGAACAGGCAACATTCCTCTTTCTGGGTCTTGGTTATTACTGACTCAATATGATCTTTTCTATTTCTGTCCACTTACCTGCAACCTTCATGACTTTACTTTTCTTTACCACCAAACAGTATCCTATAGTGTATATACACCATATTTTCATTATCTATTCATGTGTTGTAGGACATTTAGGTGGTTTCCACTTCCTAGCTGTCTTAGTTAAGGTCTCTATTGCTATGATGAAACAATGACCAAAAAGCAGGTTGGGGAGGGAAGGGTCTTTTTGGCTTATACTTCTTCAGCATTCATTTTGAAGGAGGTGAGGGTAGGGATCACACGGGGCAGGAATCTGGAGGCAGTAGCTGATGCAAAGACCATGGATGCACACTGCTTACTGGCTTGCTCTTTATGACTGAAAGTCCCCTATACCCTCCCCCCACTCTGCTTCCCAACCCACCCACTCCCACTTCCTGGCCCTGGCATTCCCCTATACTGGAGCATATGATCTTCACAAGACCAAGGGCCTCTCCTCCCATTGATGGCCTATTAGGCCATCCTCTGCTACATATTCAACTAGAGACACAAGCTCTGGGAGGTACTGGTTAGTTCATATTGTTGTTCCTCCTATAGGGTTGCAGACCCCTTTAGCTCCTTGAGTACTTTCTCTAGCTCCTTCATTGGGGACCCTGTGTTCAATCCTGTAGATGACTGTGAGCATCCTCTTCTGTATTTGCCAGGCACTGGCATAGCCTCACAAGAGAGAGCTATATCAGGGTTCTGTCAGCAAAATCTTGCTGGCATATGCAATAGTGTCTGGGTTTGGTGGTTGTTTATGGGATGGATCCCTGGGTGGGGCAGTCTCTGGATAGTCCTTCCTTCCGACTCAGCTCTGAACTTTGTCTCTGTAACTCCTTCCATGGGTATTTTGTTCTCCACTCTAAGAAGGAGCGAAGTATCCACACTTTGGTCTTCCTTCTTCTTGAGTTTCATGTGTTTTGCAAATTGTATCTTGGGTATTCTAAGTTTCTGGGCTAATATCCACTTATCAGTGAGTACATATCATGTGTGTTCTTTTGTGATTGGGTTACCTCACTCAGGATGATATCCTCCAGATTCATCCATTTGCCTAAGAATTTCATAAATTCATTGGTTTTAATTGCTGAGTAGTACTCCATTGTATAAATGTACCACATTTTCTGTATCCATTCCTCTGTTGAGGGACATCTGGGTTCTTTCCAGCTTCTGGCTATTATAAATAAGGCTGCTATGAACATAGTGGAGCATGTGTCCTTATTACAAGTTAGAACATTTTCTGGGTATATGCCCAGGAAAGGTATTGCTGGATCTTCCGGTAGTACTATGTCCAATTTTCTGAGGAACCGCCAGACTGATTTCCAGGTGGTTGTACAAGCTTGCAATCCCACCAGCAATGGAGGAGTGTCCTTCTTTCTCCACATCCTCGCCAGCATCTGCTGTCACCTGAATTTTTGATCTTAGCCATTCTGACTGGTGTGAGGTGGAATCTCAGGGTTGTTTTGATTTGCATTTCCCTGATGATTAAGGCTGTTGAACATTTTTTCAGGTGCTTCTCAGCCATTCGGTATTCCTCAGTTGAGAATTCTTTGTTTAGCTATGTACCTCATTTTTAATGGGGTTATTTGATTTTCTGGAGTCCAGCTTCTTGAGTTCTTTGTATATAATGGATATTAGTCCATTATCTGATTTAGGATTGGTAAAGATCCTTTCCCTATCTGTTGGTCTCAGCCTGCTTTCTTAAAGAGCCCAAGACCACCAGTCCAGGGATGGTACATACAATGGGCTGGGCCCTTCCCCTTCAGTCAGTAATTATGAAAACACACTTGTCATCCAAGCCAGAAAACCTGGGTTCAACCCCCAGAACCCGTGTAAGAAGCCAGATGTGGTGATATAAATATATAATCTTGATTTCCCCTAAGGGATGGGGCCCCTAAGTGGTTATTGAATACCAAGTAGCCACCCTTGTAATTATATAATACAATTAACATTAAACAGACTCATCATGTTGTATTTGTACATTTATGTGATTATTTACTTTAAAATTTTAGGTTATTTAGATTTTATTTATGTGAGTGAGTGTTTTTGCCTGTCTGCATGTATATATACCATATGTGGGCCTGGTGCTCAAGGAAGTAAGGAGAGGTATTAGATCTCCTGGAACTGAAGGTGCAGATGTTTCCACTCTACCATATGGGTGCTGGGAATCAAACCTATGTCTTCTGCAAGAGCAACAAGTGCTCTTAGCTTCTTAGCCACCTCTCTAGCATGTGTGTGTGCATATGAGTGTGTGTATGTGTTTGAAACAATAACAATTGAAGAGCATCCATAGGTTTGAGAGAAAGCAAGGGAAGGATATAGGAGGGAGAAGGAGGAGGGAGCAAAATGGTTTCATTTTCCTTTCATTTTTAATGATATTTTAAAAACAATAAAATGTTTTCAGATTATACACATACATTTTAAATGTGCATATCTGCCAGGTTTAACTGGTCAAATCCCACTAAGCACATATGTAAACCCATGGTGGTTTTATCTTTTTCCAATTGTTATTTTCAAAGTAATTCCCCTGGAATGGACATTTTTTAAAAGCTTTTTAAAAAAGAGCCCTTTGAAGCTGGGCATGGTGATGCACACCTTTCATTCCAGTACAGGTAATTGTATCTTTGTGAGCTTGAGGCCATCCTGGTCTACAAAGCAAGTTCCAGGACATCTAGGGCCACACAAAGGAACCCTGCCTTGATGCCCTGTTGGGCTGAGCCCTGCTGGGGACCAGGATGATGTCAGTAGCACAAGTCAACACTAAGGGTCATGCAGGTGTCAGTGGTCTGTGCTGCAGCCTGAAGCCACATCAGTGTCCATAGACCATCCTGCCTCAGGAGATCGAGGAGGTGGCCTCTGCTGCCACTTGAGGCCATGGTGATATCCAGGTCCTTGCTGCTGCCAAAGGCTGTACCTGAGTCTATGGTCCTACTGCAACAGGAGACTGTGTTCATGATCTGTGCCATTCCCCAGAACTGTGTAGAGAACCATGATCCGTGCTCCAGCTGACTGTCGAGAACAAGGAAGCCACTTTTGCTATGATGTCGATGACTGCAGATGCACAGTGGAGAAGGAGGGGCATGGAAGGCTTCTGTGACAACCTCTATCCTCTAACTTCCCAAGTCCCAAAGTAACAGCCTAAAGAAGAAGCCACCAAAGAGAGCTCTTAAGTGTGACAGAGATGCTGAAATGTAACTCTCCACAACTAATGGCTTCTGGCAGAGGTATGGGAGGGGAAGGACCCAGCTCTGTTTCAATAGGGGGCAGGGCACTGCTGAGTTTGACCATAATGATGGAGTATATAGATATACTCCACCGAGTATATAGATAACACAAAGTGATTGTTTTTCTTGTTTGGGGGGAAGCTCACAAGGGAGGACAGACACACAGTGACTAGGAAGGAGTTGTGATAGAGATGGATGATGGGAAACTCCCAGAGAATCAATACAGGTATTATGTGGGGAGAGAAAAACAAAAGAGTGCTTTGAAGGTTGGGGTGTGTGGCAGAGTGCGCCTGTAGTCCCAGTGCTTGAAAGGCAGCAGCAGGAGGCTCATCCTTAGCTACCTAGCTTGAGGCCAGCCTGGGCTGCCTGAGACACTGATTCAAAAAGAAGGGACAGGGATGAATAAAGTGGTCTGGAACCACTGGTTCTAAATGCTTTTGAGGAGGCTACAGGGGCCAGAAAGTAGAAAAGGGAAAAAGAAAGCCTAAGAAAGAACTCCAGTCTCCTTTTCATATGACAACCCCCTGGAAATGCACCTTTAATCGGACACAAAACATTTTTAAATCTTACTTTCTCTCTTCGTGCCTGAATGCATTCTAATTTATTAGATCCATCATTTCCCACCCCCTTCAGCTCCTTCTGGCTTCCTTTCTACACACCCCTCTTCTAACTTCATGTCTTCTTAAAATACATATGTATTCATCGTACTGTGTACTCAGTGCTTCCTGAATACACATGAAGGTAGAGCTGTCCACTGGATGGACCTGCTGGAGCTCTACCCTTAAAAAACAAAACAGTAGCCGGGCGATGGTGGCACACACCTTTAATCCCAGCACTTGGGAGGCAGAGGCAGAGGCAGAGGCAGAGGCAGAGGCAGAGGCAGAGGCAGAGGCAGAGGCAGAGGCAGAGGCAGAGGCAGAGGCAGAGGCAGAGGCAGAGGCAGAGGCAGAGGCAGAGGCAGAGGCAGAGGCAGAGGCAGAGGCAGAGGCAGAGGCAGAGGCAGAGGCAGAGGCAGAGGCAGAGGCAGGCAGATTTCTGAGTTCGAGGCCAGCCTTGTCTACAGAGTGAGTTCCAGGATAGCCAAGGCTACACAGAGAAACCCTGTCTCAAAAAGCCAAAACCAAACCAAACCAAAATAAAAACCAGTAATAAAAAACATAGCTTTCTCTCCCACAACAGGCCATCAGCTGTGTGTAACTTCTCAACTAGAAGTGGGGTTTGTAAGCTCACCTCTCTCTGCCATACCAGAATATTGACTAGGTTGAGCTGTGCTGGTCTGGTACAGTCAACCACACTGCTGAGAATCCCCGAGTGCAAATGCACATCATGTTCCTGAGTGCCCGTTTTGCAGTAGTCCACCTGGAGCTCGGGCTCTTATGATCTCTCCACCTCCTCTTCTGTGACATTCACTGGACCTAGGGAAGAGAGATACAGTATAGATTTTCCACTTAAGGGTGAGCATTCCGCAGTCACGTACTCTCTGCACTTGGGTCATTTGAGGTTCTCCGAGTCAACGTCTGTCCACCTCAGAAGTTTCTCTGATTGATGGGGAGTGAGGGCGGTACTTACCTTCAGGTATAAGTATAAGGATATGAAGTTGGAAAAAGGATGTGCGAAGAGGGAACCGGGAGGAGCTGAAGGGGGTGCAGAAACATGGATTTGAGAAAATAGAATGAATTCATGTATGGAGGGAGAAAATACAAATTTGAAATTTAGAATGCCATTGGATACTCTAACAATTTAACAAAACGATAATAAGCTCTCTTCTAGGGCCCATGACTCCTCTAGCCATAAGTTCTTAGCCATGTAGCTGTGTTTATAGTGCTAGGCATGAGTTCTCTCCAGTTAAGCAGGGCTTAAATCCCATCAGGCAACTATTGGTTGCCTGCCCCCTAGACGTCCGTGTCATCATTGTACCACTGAGCACATCTTGCCAGGTGAGTCATTA
This sequence comes from Mus caroli, assembly GCF_978045245.1. Classification (NCBI taxonomy): domain Eukaryota; kingdom Metazoa; phylum Chordata; class Mammalia; order Rodentia; family Muridae; genus Mus; species Mus caroli. The sequence continues at coordinate 129,863,286 of NW_028227258.1, forward strand.
TCATTTCCAGCACTGCAAGGTTGTTGGTACTTTTTTTCTATCCCAGCTAGATAAGCACTTACCAATTTTATGAAAGGTGGTCAATCATCATGGAGGAAGGTTTTGGTACAATACTGGCTGGATTTCTCTCAAGTCCCATGACCAAAGTAGTTGGTATCTTCTGCAACAGGGTACCCACAGGCTCTGGTGGGTAATAGCACTAGCCTGCATTGTTTGGGGGGTAGGGGAGACTCTACTGCTGAAGAACTCAAAAGAAAGCACCCTATACCTGATGTTGGGCCTCTGGGTTAATAGTGTATGGTTTCTGGGAGGAGCATCATTCCCCATGTGGAGTAATTGTGATGAAACTAATTTTTAATAAAAGAGTAGATTTCCATGTGGCTTTTCCCACACATCCTCAATGTATCCCTCCTTCTACCCCCACTCCACCGTTCACTCTCTTATTCCCTTCCCCACTTAACTGCCTGTTACTTCTCTTTCTCTCCTCACACCACCTATGTTCAACCATCTATCTCCATTAAGCTCCCCCACACCCAGCCTACTAATGGTCTCTTCTGCTTTCTTGGTTTCTGCAGGGGCTCCGAGTCACACACAGAAACCTAAGGATTCAAAGCGGTGCGTGTTGCTTGTTGCTGCTTTGGCCTCTGTGCGGTCAGCATCCTTAGTCCTTTGTGAACCAGTTATCATAGAGTCATTTATTTTCTTCCTATAGCCTCTTGGCTGTATCTATCCCTCTCTTCCATTCTGAGTGCTGCTTCTAGTATTTCCTGTAAGGCTGAGCTGGTGGATATGAAGTCCTTTAGTCAGTTTACAGCACAGACAGTTTTTTTTTTTTTTTCTCTTCAGCTATGAAAGACAGTTTTGCTCAGTAAAGGAGTCTGGGTTAGCATCTGTGGTCTTTAGGCCTTGAAGTACACGCATCTAGGCTCTTCTGGATTTTAAGTTTCTATTGGGAAGGCAGCTCTAGTTCTAATTGGCTTACCTCTGGATGTGACTTGTGGCCTTTCTTGAATCAGGCAGTATGGTTTCTTTGTTCTGTATAGTCAAATATTTATCTATAAAGATGCAGGAGTTCCTATGGTGGTCTTGTCCATTTGGTATTCCATACGCCTCTTGTATCTGGATGAGCATCAGCGGCCTTAGATTTGAGAACATTTCTGCTATGAGTCTACTAGAAGATCTGTTCTATGCCTTCAACCTGAACTCCTTCTCCTGTGCCCGTGACTTGAGTATCTCCACGTTGACTCCCACTGAGTGACCAGTTGCGCTTTTGTCACCAATCCTGATATCCTGTCTTCTATGTGATCCACACTGTTGCTAAGTCTTTCCACTGAGTTTATTTTTTATTTTAAACTTTATTTTTTTTAATTTAATTTTAAAACCGAGTTGTTTCATGTTTCATTTCTGTGTTCATGTCAGCATGTGTTCTCTTCAGTATTTACATTTCTCTGTGGAATTCACTTTTCCTATTCCGAATTGTCGTTCTTGTTTTATGTGTTTCCTTGAATGCAATCAGCCTATTCCTGTCTTCCTGAGGTTCATTCGGGTGTTTGTTTCTTCTTTAAATTCCCTGAATTTATTGAACACGTTCATAAGTGTCTTGAGAGTCATCTGGGTTATTCCTGTTGGTGAATATTGCTGGGGGATGGTGATATTTGTGAAGGGGTGGGGCATACTGTCTTGCTTTCATATTGATTGCAGTTTTGTGCTGGGACCTGGGCACCTGGTGTTAGGCTGTTGGTTGTGTGTTTGTTATGAGTTTCTAGAGCCCCTGTATTACATGGACAATTTTGTTCTGTTTCACTGTTTCACAGTGCCATGGCTGCTTTCAGATCAAGTGGGAAAGTATCTGAACTCAGATCCTCAGGTCCTTAGTGTTGATTGGTGAGTGGGGAGGCCAGGGCAATTCCATTTCAGTGGCTTCCTGGTACTGCTAGGGTTGAGGCAGCTTTGTGGGTGCTTGGATGAGGTCTTGAAACAAGCTGAAGGGTGGGGGCTATCTAAACACTGAGAGCCATGTGAATAATGGCTTGGGCAAAGTACTAGGACAGGTGGCATGAGGCAAAGGGGACTTATCACCAGGGACCAGTGACTTTGGGTGTGGCTTGCTGCTGGAGCTGGATCCAGGAAAACTGGGGGTTGGGGTAGGGAATACAGGGACTTACCAACAAAGCCCACAAGTGCAAATATTAGTCAAGGTGGGACTGGTTGGGCAGAGTCTAAATTTTCTTTTATAGAATTAAGTAGTGTCTTACTACCATTGCCAAACGAAGTGAAATTGCTTCACCTCCAAAGCTAAGATTCTTCTTTTCTCAATTTAGCCTAAGAATGTGGTCATCGAATTTCATGTGGTATTTATGAGATAACAAACCTGATGCTCACAAGACACTCTAAGAATCAGAAAGACTTCACTGAAGAGGCCCCCCTCTCACACCAGGCAGAGATTCCAGCTATGGCTTCCCGTTGGGTCAGTGTGTTCTCTCTTTACTGCACGTGTTGAGCATGTAATTGTGCACAGGTGCTTTCCTGTGCTTTCCACCTTGCTTATCTCACTTGAGCATCTCTTTGCCCTGGGAAGATGAGTCACTGTGAACACAAGCCTCCTGGAATCCTAGTTATCACAGCTCTTTGGGGATGGCAAAGATCACAGCTCTGAGCAGATGGACCTCTGAGAAGAATGGCCACAAGCTAAGCTGACACAGTCTCCAGCAAAACTGCAACAGCGTTACTCGTCCTGCTGCCTCGAGGGTTGCTTTGTAGTCACAGGTTGCTTTCTCCTTGGTCTGGAGGCTAGATAAAGCCAAGCAAGTGGGGAGCTTATAATGGCTCAGGATGGAAAGTGCTTGCCAGTCAGGTGTGAGGGCCTAAGATCAACCCCAGAATCCATGTCAAAAACATATGGGTGTGGAAGATGGAGGCGGGTAGGTTCCTCGGGCTCACTGGCCAGCCACCACAACTTAGTGTATTTGGTGAGCTCCAGGCCTGCCTCAGAAACTAAAGCATGTGGCACCTGAGGTTGCCCTGTAGCCTCCATATGCAGCCAGACATATATGTACCATATACATATATGGGGCCACTTACATATGAATACATGAGCATGTGTACACACACACACACACACACACACACACACACTGACAGGAGTGTGGCCAGTGACTATGATTCCAGCCCTTGGGAGCTAGAAGCAAAAGAAGCAAGATTTCAAGGACAGTCTTGACTACATAGCAACTTTGAGACTAACCTAGGCTACATGAAACCTTGCCTAGGAGGGTGGATGGAGCACAAAAGAAATGAAGGGAGGGAGAGAAGAAGAAATGAAGGAAGAAAAGATGGAACTCTTAGGTGTAAAAGAAAAAGCAAGACCCAGCACACTTAAGCCTGGCTCTGGAAATGTGGCATTCAGAGTAGCCTGTTTGTGTTTGCTTACGATAGGCACCCACATTGGAACCCAGGTCTCCCACTGCCTGCCTGTAGGGTTTCTAATATAGAAGATTTGGGGGGGGGGCTGGCGAGATGGCTCAGTGGTTAAGAGCGCCGACTGCTCTTCCAAAGGTCCAGAGTTCAAATCCCAGCAACCACATGGTGGCTCACAACCATCCATAACAAAATCTGATGCCCTATTCTGGAGTGTCTGAAGACAGCTACAGTGTACTTACATATAATAAATAAATAAATTTTTAAAAAAAGATTTAGAGGTTTTAAGGACACAAATGGTGGGAAATTGGGTGAAAAAAGAAAGAGAAAAAAGACTTTTTTCCAGGCTGACATCACACAAAATAGTTTCATTATGCTCTTAAAAGTCAAGTAATGGGGAATGGAGAAATGGCTCAGTGGTTCAGAGCCTAGCAGCTCTTCAGAGAACATGGGTTTAATTCTAGCATCCATGTTGGAGCTCACCGCAGCATGTTACTCCAGTTTGAGGCGATCCAATGCCCTCTTCTGGCCTCCAGAAGCACTGCACTCAAGTGGTGCACAGAAACACTTGCAGATAAAACAACTAGCTCTAAGTGAACACACACTCATATATTTATGTGTGTGTGTGTATATATGTGTATATATATATATACATATATATATATATGTATAAATCTAGTGTTGATTTTAGAATTTTCTTCAAATTGTATGTAACTCCAGCTCCTCTTCTGGCCTCCTTGGACTCTAGGTACACACATGATGCACACATGATATACACCAACCCATACACATAAAATTAAATTTAAAAAATAGTGTGGGTAGTTCCCTCAGTTCAGTACAGACTTTATGTGGGTCTACCTAGCCTGATTCATGTATGGAAATGTTGGGGAGTATATGACATTTGAAGAGTGGCTTGTGCCTTGGTCACTGGTGTCTCTGTCAGCATCAGCCACATTGTGGATAGGCCTGGCTTTCAACTGGGCTGTGATGTAAGGCTGCAAACATGGAGCCTTGTACAGAACACCCTGACTCACAAGAAACAGTCAGCACAGATTTTCCAAGACGAGGGAAAGGGGATGGGGTGAAAGGAAATGAGGGAGAGAAGGGAAAGGAAGGACGTATACAGAAAACTAGATAAGAAACTAAAGCAACTTATAAAATTAGTTTCATAGCCAAGCAGACAGTGAATCTCTTTAAATTATTGTGCTGAAGAACATTTTCACATACTGAAAACATGCACGCAAATATAAAGTTGAAGCTGTTATGGTGACACGCACCTGTAACCCAAGACCTTGGGAGGTAGAAGCAGGAGAATTAGAAGTTCAGGGCCAGCCTGGGCTACATAGGAAACTTGAGAATATCCCAGATCAAATGAGATTCTGGGATCCTGCCTCCAAAAACACCCCCGCCCCCAGTATATCATCTGTTCATCGTCTGTCTCTAGATCTCTATCTACCTACCTACCTAAAATATGTTGAAGACAAATATTATTGATGTAGTTTTTCATGCTTAATACTTTTGATTATATGAATGTGTGCAGTCATGTTGATTTTCAAATATCTTCAAGATACGTGAACTTGTAGTGAACAGAGTTGTAATTGAAAAAAAAAAAAAAAACCCCACACAAGTCCAGAGTGTGTAAAACTGCGGCGCTTGTCTCCTGAGCTTACTATGTTTGACTGCATTATTTACTGAGAACCCTTTGTTTAATTTCTTGTCATTGTACTTAGTTTGTTTAACAGTTGCTCTTTAACTGAAGATATTAATATTACTTCAGTAAAAGATGAAGTTGCAGAGATGGGTAAAGAAAACTGATCCCAGCTTGCGGATGCAGCTCACTTGCTAGCTCACCTGGAGTGCAAGAGACTCTGGGCTCCATCCCCAGCACTGTATAAACTGGGTGTGGTAGAACATCCCTGGAAAGTGCTTAGGCAGAGGCAGCAGGATCAGAGGTCCAAGGTTATCCCCTGCTACTCAAGCCTGGGATATATAAGACCCTGTCTCAAACAAAATAAAACACACACAAATTAAAAAAAAAATCCCAAGAATAATGGATAATTTCAGACTTTTCGACTTACATATGATTTTTAAAAAGGTAAAATGGCACTCATTTTATTAAAATATTTTAATAGGTAACCATTAGATTATAAAATATACTGATCTAGGCCTGGCAAGATGGTTCTGTGGAGGAAAAGTGAACTCACGTGCTTGCCATACAAGCCTGATGACCTCCACATGGGCACCGTGGCACACCCGTGCTGCACACACACACACACACACACACACACACACACACACACACACACACACTAATAATACCCCATGAAATAAGATCATTCAAACCATACACACTGATTTTGGGAGCCAGCAGTCTCCTCCATCTCGGTGACTTGATTTCATAGTATATGGTGGGTATCGGAAATTTGTGCTTGCCATCTATCTTAGAGTTTTACTGCTGTGGGCAGACGACATGACCAGGGCAACTCGTATAAGGACAACATTTAATTGGGGCTGGCTTACAGGTTCGGAGGTTCAGTCCATTATCGTCAAGGTGGGAGCATAGCAGGATCTAGGCAGGCATGGTGCAGGAGGAGCTGGGAGTTCTACATCTTCATCGGAAGGCTACTAGCAGAATACTGGATTCCAGGCATCTAAGATGAGATTTTAAGGCCTACACCCACAGTGACACACTTACTCCAATAAGGTCACACCTCCAAATAGTGCCACTCCCTGGGCCAAACGTATTCAAACTACCAGACCACCTTATCCTTGTAGCTTAGCTATCTGAAGGCTTTCTCTTGGTGGTTTAACTCTATAACTTAAACAGACAACTAAGCTCATTGCATGCTTTTGTGTAAGGGTGACACATACTTCAGTGTGCTAGAGTTGAGTGAGGGGCGGAGGAGAGCTTTGTTTTGGAGTTCATCTTTAGTGGTCAGTTACTTACGATGCAGGAGCCATGGAGTCACAGTACTGCTCCCTCTGTGTGCCAGACCATTCACATCAGTGAAGACCGAGAAACAGAGAGTAAGGTAGGAACCAAAGACCCAACCTCATGACCTACTTCTGCTTCTGCGAGATCTGCATCCTGAAGTTTGTGAAACTCAAAAGATATCATTGTAACTAACGTATGAAACAATCAAAACATGAGCTTGAGGGACATTTCAGATTCAATGTTTTTTGTTTGTTTGGTTTGGTTTGGTTTGGTTTGGTTTTTTGAAACAGGGTTTCTCTGTATAGTCCTGGCTGTCCTGGAACTCACTCTGTAGACCAGGCTGCCTCTGTCTCCCAAGTGCTGGGATTAAAGGTATGGGTCACCACTACCTGACTTGTTTTTTTTTTTTTGTTTGTTTGTTTATTTGTTTGTTTTCCATCAGCTTGATCTACATATTTAGGGGAATCTGAGATTTCTGAAAGACTGCTAGTCAAGAAGAGAAAATTAATATAATTGAAATGGATTTGGAGCATAGCAGTTTGCACTCTTTGCAAAATCGATATTTTGTTGCAATGGCAGCCGGTTCATTTACCACCAGACTTACCTTTTTCCTTGGTGGTAAAGGATTTAAAACACTGTTTCCATGTTGTAGCCACCATATGGAATAGAATGGTGTTGCTGTTCTGGAGTTCTCAGTGGGCAGTGCTAGACTGGGGCATTTCTCCTGATATCTGGAGGCTTCTCTGTCCATGCCTGCTTAGTTCTTCATTTTCACATACAGCTCCTTAGGGGCTTTTGAAACTCTAATGTTACCTTCAGAATCTGCTTACTGCAGGACCTGAAGCCGAAATTGCAGTAAAGACTGAATGGCTAGACCAGCAGGGTGGCTCAGCAGGTAAAGGCCCTTGCCACCAATCCTGACAACCTGAGTTTGAGTTTGATCCCCAAGACCTGTATGCTAGAGGGAGAGCCATCTCCTGGCAAGTTTTCTCTGACCTCCAACCATGAATGTGTGTATAAACACACACATACACACACACACAGAGACACAGACACAGACACCATGTAATTTAAACAGAACGTTGCCATGGCGTAACACGTGCAGGGCTGTGGGTTTGATCTCCAGCAATCCCCAAACACAGAAAGACACACAGACAGACAGACAAACCCCAGATGGCATGTGATACACAGAGAGTTTCTGAAACAAGTTGACAATCAAACTGCTGAAATTTATAACAGTGGTGTGAGGATAAATGTGTATTGTCAACTTGACAGAATCTAGAATTAATGGGAGATGAACCTCTGGGCTAACCTGTGGGTGTTATCTAGATTGAACTAATTAAAATTGGAGTGGGAACATTCATCTCTCTCTCTCTCTTTCCCCCCTTTTTTTTAAAGACAGGATGTGGTGGTTTGAATAGGTATGGCCCCATAGACTCATGAGTTTGAATGCTTGGCCCGTAGGGAGTGGCACTATTAGGAGGCATGGCCATGTTGGAATAAGTGAGGCCTTGTTGGAGGAAATGTGTCGCTGTGGGGGTAGGCTTTGAGGTCATATATACTCAAGCTATGCCCACTGTGAAACAGTCTCCTTTTGCTGCCTGCAGAGCAAGATGCAGAACTCTCAGCTCTTCTCCAGCACCATGTCTGCCTGCATGCCACCATGTTTCCCACCATGATAATGATAGCACTAAACCTTTGGAACTGTAAGCCAGCCCCAATGAAACATTTTCCTTTATACGTGTTGCTGCCATGGTCATGGTGTCTTTCCACAGTCATAAAACATAAAGTTAGACTTGGGATCTCACTGTTTAGCCTCAGCTGTCCTGGAACTTATTGTATTGATCAGGCTGGCTCCAAACTCATAGATATATATGCCTGCCTCTGCCTTTCAAATATCCAGCTTGACAAGTGTCCTAATTAGGGTTGCTGTTGCTGTGATGAAACACTGACCAAAAGCAAGTTGGGGAGAAAAGGATTTATTTGGCTTCTACATCGTGGTCCATCATTGAAGGAAGTCAGGACAACAACACAAACAGGGCAGGAACCTGAAAGCAGGAGCTAATGAAGGGGCCATGGAGGGGTGCTGCTTACTGGCTTACTCTATCTGCTTTCTTATAGAGCTCAGGACCACAAGCCCAGGTGTGGCACCACCCAGAGTGTGCTGAGCCCTCCTCTATTAATCACTAATTAAGTGTAAATGCTTTACAGGACTAATACTGCCTGATCTTATGGAGGCATTTACTCAATAGAGGCTCCCTCCTCTCAGGTGATTTTCGCTTGTATCAACTTGACATGAAGCCAGCCAGCACAGTAAGATGCATCTTAACTGTGAATGGAATCATTCCTTGACTGAAGTAGGGGGAAAGGGCCTAAGTAGCAACAGGTATCCATTTGTGTCTATCTTGTGATCATTGAAATTATGTGACAAGCTTCTTCAAATTCTTACTGCCTTGACTTTGAGCCTCACAGACTCTCTTGAACCATGAACCAAAGCAAACCATTCTCCTTTGAATGGCTGGTGTCATGTCAACAGGAAGGGGCGGGGGGTGGGGGGGAGACAATAGTGATTTAGGAGAATGCTCTGGTGGAGGAGAGCCTCTGGGTGGCACAGTAACTCAGGCTTTGAAAAGTGCCCATGTGGTAGCAGGAAGACAGTCCCCCACCTCCCCAGGCATGTGACACTGACTTCAGTTGCTCAGTGCTTTGGTATCCTCCAGAAGGCTAGCAAGCAAGCTCTGTAGACAGATGTGTAAAGACCGACTGTGATGCCCATAAGCTCTTTGGTAGTTACGAAAGCCTTCATTGCCACAGTGGGGGAGCAAAAATAATTGAAAGTCACACTCAGAACTTAAGAGTCATCAAATTTCAAAGACAATTGTGTACTCATCTCAGGCAGGAATGCCCTGGCAGCACTAGGCTCTGGGTGGGAAAGAGGGACCCTGACATATGAATGAGGAGATTTGTAGCTAGGATCTAGGATTCATCTGCAGGCAATAGCTGTTCCTACAAAAAAAGATCCTGAAGAGGTCACTTCCAGGTGGACACCAGAAGACCTCTCAGGTTCTGTCTGTTGTTCCTTTCCGACCAGGAACTAAGGTCCAATTATAGACTAACTCATCTGGGACATACTTGAAAATGACATGGGAAGAAAGAGATTTCATACTGAAAGGAATGTCCTTGTCACGTTTTAAATTCAGGCTGAGTCTAGTCTGGTGTCACTACATACTGTGTAAACAGTGGCATTGTGTTGGATATGATAGTGCACTCTAATCCCAGCACACTGGAGGCAAGGGTGGGCAGACCTCTGAGCATTTGAGGACAGCCTGGTTTGTATTGGGAATTCCAGACCAGTTAAGACTATTGTGAGACCCTGTCTTAAAACACAAACAACAGCCAAAGCAGCAGCTTTGGGGCTGTACCTGACCCTGAGAGATCCTGTTTTACAAGCGGCTTTTGCCTCTGTTTTCAGAGCAGGATGGCTCTGTGCCTCATCATGCACATAAATACCACTGTCTGTCTGTCTGGAACCATCCACGAAGTACAGACTGGATAGATAACTTCTGCCTAAAAGGTAGAAGTACCTTACTACCTAAAAGGTACTAAGTACCTAAAAGGTACTCACCAGGTGAGTACCTTTACAAACTCACCAGGCTTGACCAGGATCTTATGTGTACACGGGCATGGAAATCACCCCAGGCCTGATGACGCCCAGAGGACACCAGATGGAAGACAGGGTGCAATTTCCTCAACTGAATCTCATTAAGAGAAGGGCACCTAACTGCTGGCCGTAATGGACTGATAGGCAGGACTGCTGATGTACCAGGGGCTCTGCTTGGTTACCTCAGCTGGCTTGGCTGCCTCCAGTTGTCACCCTACCTGTTCATTGTGTGGACCTTGTTCAGCCTGCCCTTCATCACTACGGCCTCCGTGGCTCCACACCTCACTTTCACAACTTGACTGGCCGATGGAGCCTGACTCTATCGCAGAACACCAGAGATCTGTTCCACTCCATATCAGCCCTCTCTGCCCATGGGTTAGGCCTCCTGAGATTTCTGAATTCCACTACAACCTTAACACTTCACAGTCATTCTGTACTGCACACACACACACACACACACACACACATATATATATATATATATATATATATGTATATATATATATACATATATATATATTCACAAAGACATATTTACTGTGTGACATGTAATAAATGGCCTGAGAGTTAATATTAGTAATTAAGTAATAATTAATTGCTCTGAAAACAGAGGCAAAAGCTGCTTGTAAAACAGGATCTCTCAGGGTCTGGTACAGCCCCAAAGCTGCTGCTTTGGCTGTTGTTTGTGTTTTAAGACAGGGTCTCACAATAGTCTTAACTGGTCTGGAATTCCCAATACAAACCAGGCTGTCCTCAAATGCTCAGAGATCTGCCCACCCTTGCCTCCAGTGTGCTGGGATTAGAGTGCACTATCGTATCCAACAGAACGCCACTGTTTACACTAATTAATCTTAATTAGTAATTAAGATTGAAATTACACTGGTGTCAGCCTCAGCCATCCCTTTGGACCAGATTTTAAAATTTTTCTTTTTGTTTTTGAGACTCTCATGAAGTTCAGGCAGGCCTGCGACTCACTGCGTAGGTGAGGATGACCTAGACTCCTGATCCTCCTGCCTCCACCTACAGAGGGCTTGGTAGATAAGCTGTTTTAGTAAGGTGAGGGAGGCTTTAGGGTGAAGCTAAAGCGTGAGGCTTTCAGGCTGTAGGCTGAAGGCATATCTGGGAAGATTGGCAAATTCTTCCCCACCTCTGTACATGTGTGTGTGTACGTGTGTGTTATAAAAACAAAACCTGTGCTTTTTGACTATTAAACTGCTTTATATACTTTTGTGTTTTCTGCATTGAAACTAGACTGCTCTTATCAGATTTTTTTTTTTAATGTGTACTATATGACAACAGTGTCTTAATCTCTTGTCTGTACCTAGAGCAGAGTAGCTGATAATTTATAAAGAGAAGAAGTTTCTTTAGCTCCTGGTTCTGGGGCTCGGCCATTCAAGATCAGGGGGGCGGGGCTCTTTCTGAGAGACGTGTGCTGCATCACCATTTGGGGCAGTGAAAGGGAGTGTGAACAAGACTGACAGAAAACACCTCAGGGTGGGGCTTTTTCGGTGACAACTTGCTCCGCTGGTAACCGACCCAGCCCTGTGAGAACTGCATTTGTCCCTCTTCATGAACTAAGCCGTTTAGAGTCCCGCCTCCCAACACTGGCACAACAGCAACACAGTTTCCGTGTCAGTTTGGGAGACAAACAGTGCACAGATACAGAAAACAGGATAAAAGTGATGGGTAGCTTAATGAAAATGAATGTAAGTCAGATTTCTGAGTACAACCTATGTCAGGAACCAAAGCTCTGCTGGTGAGCCCAGAAGTCTTTGTTCCCTGTCCCAGTCATACCCACCCCTTATGTACACCTGGAAGCACCTGCTGCCCTGATCTGTAATAATTCATCTTTGTTCTTTATTATGACATGTCAAATATGTATGTGTGTTTGAACTTTATAATTCAGTTTTGTCAGTCTTTGAAAATCAATTTAAGACTTAAAAAAAAAAATCTCATTTCCTCAGTGTTTGTTCCTCCTTTTCTGGGTTACTTAGAAAACTAGGTCATTGTCCCGCAGTCTGGATTTTGCTGCATATAGCCTACACATAGCCTTTCTTTAAAAACAACTAAAAATGATTATTTTGCGTGTTTCAGTGTTTTGCCTACATATATGTCTGTGCAGCACATGTGTGCCTGGTGCCCACCGAGGCCAGAAGGTATTAAATTCCCTGGAAAGGGAATGATAGCTAGTTCTGGGATGCCACATGGGTGTTAGGAACTGAACCCAGGTTCTCTGGAAGAGCAGCCATCTCTCTAGCCACCATAAACAGCATTTCTATGCCCTCTGCATTTCTTGTGTGTGTATTCAAATGAATGTGGAGGCCAGAAGTCAACTGTGGTTGTTGTTCCTCAGTCATTGTTCATCTTGTGTTTTGAGATGGGGTCTCTCACTGGAACCTGGGCTTCACTGCCTCAGCTACACTGAATGGCTACCAAGCTCCGGAGATCTGCCTGTCTCTACCTCTCTAGAGCAGGGATAGCAAGCATGCTCTGTTGCAGTAAATCTTCAACTCAAATAGACCTGTGCAAAGAAAACAAAACTCAGTTAATATGAATACAAGCTGCACGCCTAGTTTGGGCAGATCTACCACTACACTACTGTATTCCCCATCTATGAGACCCCTTATAACTTGTGGTTTCTCCAGGCCATGTGCTTCTGCTCCATTTTTCTTCCACCTCCTCCTCTTCCAGCATGTCGTCTTCTCTTCTCCCCCAAACTTTTCAGCTCCACTTTCCCTTCCACTGCTCAATCACTGGCTCTAGCCTTTATTTTACAAGTTAAGGGGGACAGAAGGTTCATAAGAAGTCACCTGTGTACGTACGTGATTCACTCCTTGTCCGCAACCCTTCCTGGGAAAGCAGAATTAGCATCAAAATACAAACAGCACCAGGGCTATCCACAAAAATGTTCCACAAGGCTTGATTTTTCTCCCTAGATGGTAAGGTTTGAACTCACTACCCCATGCTTGTACAGTAGACATTTTACCACCTGAGCCAACTCCCCAGCCCTGACTTCCACATCTCTCTCTCTCTCTCTCTCTCTCTCTCTCTCTCTCTCTCTCTCTCTCTCTCTCTCCTCTCTCTCTCTCTGAGACAGGAGCTCTCTTTATACCCCTGGCTGTTTTGGGACTCACAGTGTTGACCAGGTCAACCTTAAACTAACAGAGATCCTACTGTTTCTGCCTCCCAAGTTCTGGGACTAAAGGTGTGTGCTGTCATTCCTTGTACTCATGAGTTGAATTTTCAGGGTTGACATAGCAGGGTCGGTTGGTAAGAGTCTACTTGCTTTCCCCTCTTTGGTTCTTCTGTGGTGTCCACAGTGGCGGGGACAGCACGGTCAGAGGTCTCCTGGCTTCCTTTCTGCTCTGGGTCCTCCTCCCCCTTCTTCCCCCTCCCCTTCCTCCCCCTCTCCCTCCTCCTCCTCTTCCCTATTATACATTTGGATTCCAGTGCCAGCATTTTCTCTACAGATTGGAGAGCAAGTCTGGGCTTGTTAGTTTATGAACAGGGCACACTCAACTTCCTGTTGTCCCCCTTGTATCAGTCTGTGTAAATGTGGTCTGTGAGTCCTTTCAGCTGCTGCCATCCCATGCTGACCATGCCACACAGGGCTTTAGCTATGGTTGGTTTGTCTCCATCCTCAGTGAAAAAGTAACCCTGGAAGGCATCATGCCCTGATCTTGAAAGTGAAGGTGCATAGCATCTCAAGACTCCATGCAAATTTCCTCACAAGAGGGGAAATTGACCTGATATACGTACCAGCCTTTGGAGATCATACTTGTCTCTTCTCTTCTTATCATGTGTCTGTTCACATTAAGATTCTGGGCATAGACACCACAAATGCTCAAGCTAAGGGAAGCCACCCAAGGTATCTTACAATTATGTTCTTGGTAAAGAAACCAACACAGTAGATTTTTGTTGTATATAATTTAATATAATGAAAATAATTCTGTCTGTTATATTTTGAGACAGATTCTCATGTAGCCAAGGCTAGCTTTGAACTGGCCATGTAGATGATAATGGCCTTGATGTCACCTCATGTGAATATACATGCTTTTTTTTTTTTTTTTTTTTTTTTTTTTTGGTTTTTCTGAGACAGGGTTTCTCTGTGTAGCCCTGGCTGTCCTGGAACTCACTCTGTAGACCAGGCTAGCCTCGAACTCAGAAATCTGCCTGCCTCTGCCTCCCAAGTGCTGGGATTAAAGGCGTGAGCCACCACTGCCCGGCTACATGCTTCACCTGCACAAAAGTAGGTGCATCACATGCGTGCTTATTTCCTGAGGAGCCAGAATAGGGCACTGGATTCTCTAGAACTGGAATTACAGATGGGTGGGCGCCAACACCTGGGTCTGGGAAGTGAACCCTGGTCCTCTGCAAAAGCAGCAGGTGCTCTCAACTGCTGAGCCTTCTCTGCAGATCCTTTAACTTTGTTTTAAGATTGGAGTTTTCTCCGAATTGATTCAATGTTTCCTATATAGCAGTTACATTATGAGAGAACATAAAACTGTCAGACACTGTAATCCTATTAATGAATAGAGGGACAGGCATTCCTGTTCATCCAGGCCTTTGTTGACTGGTAGTCATTATTCAATTAACTGTGGCCATGCAAATGTACTACTTGGGCTGAATCAGCTAACGAATTCGAGGATTTGTGAAATGATTTTTCCTCCTCTTCTCCTTCATAACGGAACTGGACATGGTGGTGCATGTCTGTGATCTCACCACTCAGAATATTAGTACAACCGTGGCTCAAAGACAAAAAAAAAAAAAAATGTAATGGGTCTTATGCTGAGAGCCTCTTCTTCCCCTGGGAAAACCTCACTGTAGCCATTCCCCGTGTGCTTTTCTTCCTTAAAAATCTCTTTTGCCCTCAAGACAGCTCTGGTAACAGTAATCCCTTCCAAATGATCTACTTCCTTTGCCCCCTGAGTGGGGCTTGGGAATCATTTGAGAGGGGCAGGAGCAGGGTGGAAAACAGGCAGCAAGGAGAGGTATTGTAATGGGTTCGTAGGTACAATCTTGCACCCCATTGGCTCTGGCCCCAACAGTTTACATCTTGCCCACTGCTTTGGGGTGACTGATCTGTACCTTCAGCTTTGTCTTTCCCTCACTCTGAGCTGTAAGGTCATTGGCTATCTATTGCCTCTTGCAATTACTATGAGTGGGTTTTAAGGCTGCAGGTGCTAAAGAAATAAATTTGACCTTCTCCTCTTCCTCCTCTTCCTCCTCCTCTTTCTTTTTCTCCTGTCGCTTCTCCTTCTCCAAGACAGGGCTTCTCTGAATAGCCATGGCTGTCCTGGAACTCACTATGTGGACTAGGCTGGCCTCGAACTCAGAAATCTGCCTGCCTCTGCCTCCCAAGCACTGGGATTAGCTGCCATTTGCATCTTCCTGTTGTGTAGGCTCAGGTGTCTGAGATGTAGATCTCAAGGTCTGTGCAGGAGTTCCACTGCTTCTGGGTCCACAGTTCCTTCCCAGGCAACCTCAGAATCTTCTTTTGGGGGAGGGGGCAGACATGAGGTCTTTCTTGAGGTTTATAACAATACCTCTAAGCGACAAGACTAACTGCCCATATTTGTGTCAGGTTATACTCTTAAAATTTTATTAAGGTTACTAGTCCTCTATGCAGGATGCAGGCCTGCTGTGGAGGTCAGAGGACAGTTTTGGGGAGTCACTTCTCACCTTCCACCTTGCAGCATCCCTTGTTTCTCCTACTGTGGTGCATACCCCAGCCCAGCTGGTCTGAGAATTTGTGGGGGATTCTCCTGTTTCTGCTCTGCATCTCACCACAGGGATGCTGGGGTTACTGAAGCAAGTCACTGCACCTGGTTTATATTACACAGGTTCTGGGGTTACCGGGCTCAGTGGCTAAGTACTTTATCTACCGTCATCTTGCTGGCCCCAGATTGCATTCTTATTTGGTATGACCCATCATTGTGCCAGATGCCTATTAAAGCAGAGATGGCTGCACTGGCTTAAGGTTTAGTGACAAAAGTGGCTTTGGCCATTGAAATCTGTGTGAATGGGCCATAACACATCAGTGTCACAATGTGACATTCCACTATCGATTTTGATTCTCTCATGTGCTTCAAGTCCCATAGAGGTGTGCCTTCTGATAACAGACCAGCAACACACAATTACAAAAGTAGGTTTCAGCCACAAGTCATTGAGATTTGTTTTTGTCCTTTAGTAAAGGTGGTGAATATGACCTGTTTCTTTTTCTTTCGTTTATTTTATTTTAAAAATTTATTTATTTGAGGGGGGCTACTGAATCTCATAAGACCTAGTGATTCACAACAAAAGCTCTAATTTGTGGGGCCATTTTCTCTGTCATGAGATTTACATTTCTATGAAACAAGTATCTTGGGATTACTTGCTTTTTCCTGGACCAGAGAAGGAAATGCCTGAGCTGTTTGAAGTAAGTTGTAGGATCAGGGACAGCAAATATGGAACACCGAGTGTATGTATGTGTATGAGCTAGAGGGTAAAGCCCCTACTTTCAGCTTTTAGATTTTATTCCGACATGCAAATACACATAAAACTATAAAATATAAATGGAAGACTCCAAGACCGGTCTCTTTCTGCACTCAGGGAGTTTAAGGTAGTAGTATATGTAATAAGTCCGATGTGAGGAATGGAGATTGTTATCATGCAGTGGCCCGAGAGGCCATGGAAGTTGCTTGTAGGAGAAGCTGCAGGGGGCAAGGATGGACAGGGAGAAAGGCATTTAACACCAAGGACAGGCTGTGCAAGATCACAGAGGTAACGCTAGACTATGGGCCGGTGATAGATAGTACAGACTGTCAATAGGAGTGTTTCTGGATTAGAAACCGAGGAGGGAAGACTCACCCTGAGTGTGGGCGGCTTCGTGGATGGAAAGCAACCGAGCAGCTCCTCCCGGTTTCCTGACTATGGGCATTTGTGACCAGCTGCCCCACTTTTGCCCTCATGGCTTCTCTGCTGTGATGGACTGTACCATCAAACTGCGAGCCAAAATTAATTTTTCTTCCGTTGCCTTTGCCAGCTATTTTATAAGACGGGACATGTGGGTGAAAATGAGGATGACGGTTGTCAGATGAGAAAGGCCAGCCAGGGCCCAGCATGGTCCCAGCTAACAAGAGTGAATGGCAAAGTTCTGACAAAGGGCTGAGAAATGCGTTTCTACCCCGCTGCTTTAAAAACAATGAAGCCATTTGGTATTTTCACATATACGGCACGTGCACTGAACTCATCTGTGCGGTGGATTACTCTTCCCAATGGCGGGTGCACACTGGCCTAGTCTGATGAACAGTCCTCGAATTCTCGAAGCCCGTACCTGGTTGTTGGAGCATGCTCCAGTCATATCCTTGCATTCCTATGTAAATTGGCAGGCTATTAGGCAGAGTTGAGGCTCACCGTATTTAGATCTTGGCATTTTAGTTTATGGTTTACACAATAACCACACACAATGTGAAAGTACTTGATGCTGCGAAACCATACTCTGCCCGTAATATGGAAAATTTGTGTCATGTTATCCAAGGAGAAACCCCTAGCCACTATACAAGTATTCACTTGCAGAAGAAACAAGCCGGTAGAACAAGCTAAGGCTTCAATCCAGCGCCTCTCTTGAAGGTATCCCGGGGACTTCTGCAGTCCTTCGGGTCCTGCCGGTGAGCGGGCTCCTTTCCAATGTTTCTGGGCGGAGGCGCAAGGAGTGCAGTTTCCAGGTCTCAGAGGAGAAGAACCTCCGCCCTCCTACCAGGCTGTGCCAAGCTTCTGCCCTCATCGCTTTCAGGGTAGGCTGGGGCAGCTCCGAGGAGCCATCAGGGCCAGGGTAGGGTACCCTTTCGCGTCGCCGTCCAGCACCTGCCCGGCGTCCGGGGTCTGCGGGAGCAGCCGCTTGTCCGTGCACATGCGCAGTAGCGCTGCCGGGAGCCCTGCCTCCTCCTCCTCCGCCGCCGCCGCCGCCGGTGCCGCCGCCTCCCGGTTCCGCAGTCACTTCCTGCAGCTGTTTCCCGGTGGCTCGGCTCCGACCGACTTTTGACAATCAGCCTCCAGCAGCGGAGCGGCCGGTCGGCGGCGGCGAGCGCAGAAAGTGGTCTTGGAGCGGGCAGCGGCGCGCGGGGTGGCGGGGCGGCTGCGGCCTGACGGTTCCGGTGAGTGCGGTCCTCGAGTCCGCTCGGTTGCGTCCGTGTGCGCGTGTCAGCCTCGCCCGCGGCGTCCAGCGGGCCACCGATCCCGATCCCGCAGCCATTCGCACAGCCGCCTCGGCGACTCGGTGCTCCCGGCCGGCATCCTCGCGGGACCCGAATGCGTGTGAGCTTGCCCAGCCCGGGAATGGCACACGCGGGGGCGATGCTGCAGGGGCGCAGTTTTGAGTCCTAGATGCTGAGCCTGGGTCGCCAAGGCCTCCTCCCCTTCTAAGCTTTCTTCTGTGATGTAAAACAGCCTGCCAGGGCTGTTTTTCTGCCTGCCACGTTTTGGTGACCTCTGAGTAAGGTTTTCTCTTGTCTTGTCTTCTCCGGAATACCCAGGGGTAGCCTTCCCTACTTTACCCGGACGCCAGGAACCTGTTCCTGGATTCTCTTCTTTGCCCCTGGTCTGTTTCTGCTCAGGGGAGGCTGTTGTTTGCAGTACAGCCGGTGAGGAGTAGGCCCCAGCCCAACCGTGGAAACGTGTGCTGTGGTCATTCATTTCCCTCAGACCGGTACATGGTGGAGCTGTGATTTTCTTTAGTGTCTCTGAGCTCCCTTCCAAATTAGGACATCAAGCGCTGTGCATCCTTCGTGTCTGCCATCGCACACGTCCAATCGGATGGATTTTGAGATCTGAGAAGTATTTTTATAACAGCTTCTAAATTAGTCTCTTAAATTAATGCAGCAGTTTGAACGGATCCGAGCATGTTTTTGAGTCTCTGTATTTCAGCTTGAGTATTCACTGAAGCTTTGGTTTTATTTATTTTTAGAGTTATTTATTTATTTATTTATTTATTTTTACCCAAATGTAATACCTGTTGTGATTGTCACCTATAGACTTTTGGGGGAGGGCTTTTTTTTTTTTTAGCCTTATGTTGATTATTAAATCTAACAGTATTTTTGAGGTCTCTATTCTTTCTTTGAACATTATGAACATAAAATGTAATAATAGGTAAACCTGCACTGTAAACACCACCCTGGCTGGCCAGTGTTTTGCTTTGGAATAAGGCCTTTTTGTGCCTCTGCTGGGAGGAGGGCCTTGCTTCTGCAGGACTGCTGCATGATCCTGGGGGCACGCATGCTGGGGTTTCATCAGGTGGGAGTAAGCATGTGAGAAACAAGCCCAGGCATGTCTTGGGAGCAGGCTGATTCGGTTCTCTATGTATATTGTTGATTTTCTATATCCAGATGTTTTGATATCCTGCCCTGTCCTTTCTCTGTGATCTAGCAGAGAATCTGGATGACAAGTTAGGGTCACAATGACATGGTCCGTTATATCTAAGTAGTTAATCTATTTAAACGGATGATTTCATTACCCTGCCTCCAGTAGCCCTAATCATCTTTGCTCTTTGAATGTCTTAGTTGGGAGAAGTAATATTGTTTCAGAGAAACTTATTGTTTAAATGTATCAAATCTGTATCACTTTTCTTTGTGTTTCCAGAGATACGGGTAGTTGATCATTATCCTTTTCTAGCTATTATGATTAATGAAAAGTGTTGCTAAATATTAAGACTAACCACTCTTAACTGAATGACTTCCCAGTCAGTGGCTCCTCTCCACTGTGTGTCTACAAATGTGTTTTTTTTCCCTCTTAAAGTTTCCTTGAGTCATTTTAGTAAGTCTGTTAGTGTCCTAGCCTACACATCTTAAGACAGGGAAGCTCAGTAGCCGAAGACACCGCATTCTGTTGACCAAAAAAAAAAGAGCTTAAGCAATACTCCTAACAGGATGGATGTTAGACTTCGTTGTTGTTGTTGGTTTTGTTTTTGTTTTTTTTTTTTTTCGAGGCATATTCTCTCTACATAGCCCTGGCTGTCCTAGAACTCACTGTGTAGACCAGGCTAGCTTCGAAGCCAGAGTTCAGCCTGCCTCTGCCTCCCAAGTGCTAGGATTAAAGGTGTGTGTCACTACCATCTGACTGGAAGTATAGACTTTGAAATAAGATTTTAATTTGGATAATTAGAATCTGAGAAATTTGAATGGTATTTACTGTGGGGTGTTTTTTTAGTAGTCAGAACTAAAAGATGCTATCTGATCGGGGAGCAGAAGGAATCAGGGATAAAGATATAGAGGGAGTGGAACATAGTGGATCTATTCTGAGGAAAACAGAATAGAGAGAGTCTTGGTTTCTTTTTTGTTGGTATGATAAAATATCCTGGCAAAAGCAACTTAAGGGAGAAAGGGTTTGTCTTAGAGTTCAAGGTACCCCTATCATGGTGGGGCAGCCTAGGCAACATGAGCCTGAAGCAACTGGTCACATCAGGTCCACAATCAGAAGAGAGCAGTGCTGGTGTTCAGTTCTGTCTCCTTTTGATGCAGTCCAGGACCCACACAGGGGTGCTAGCCACATTTAGGGTGGGTCTTCCCACCTCAACCTACTTAAGAAAATCCCTCATAGGCATGCTGACACCCAACCTAACCTGCATCACTCCTCATTGAGACTCCTTTTCTAGGTACTTCTAGATCCTGTCAAGTCGACAACTGATAACCACTGTAGGTAGGGCTTAGGGTAGTGTGGTCCATTAATTGGTTGAATATTTTTCAATCTGGATGCTTTATTGAATAGGTAGTTTACCTCCTAATAGAGATTACATTTTGATTTTGCAAGGGCTATAGTCTAAGACTGGATGACATAGAGTCATCACACTAAGTCAATGCCCTGAGTAGGGTTGAGGGGGCCGAGAGGAGGCTGGCCTGGGTATGGAGTATGCTTGGCACCAAATAGCTGGTTGTGCGTGGTGGAGGAGGTGGGTGTGGTGTTGTCAGATTATCCTTTCATTACTAGATTCTGTGAAACTTTTGATTTCTAAATATTGATAACTAACTCAACTTAAAAACAAAAGCAAAACAAAACTCTGTCTTCCAAACAGCACATCTGTGCCATCTCAGGCCCATAGGCTGTTGCTGTCTTCTCTGCCTTCCAGAACCTCTGGCTCAGTTACTTAGCTACTGTTGCTTGCTTGGAAATATCAATTGATTTACATCTGTTACATTTTAATGCTCTGTTTCTAGATTTCACCCACCTTTCAACAAGTGGTAGAAATGCTTAAATACCTGACTAGTGGCTGGGTGTGGCTGTGCAGCACTGTGATTTTAGCAGCTAGTAGGTTGAGGCAGGAAGATAAAGAGGTAAAGTGGGTAATTCATGTGTTGTCAAACATATTTTTCATGTTATAAGTCTCACAGGTCCTATGCTTATTATTTATTTAGCAATTCTACAGAATTTAAAGTATAAGAAAATAGTTTATATTTTTGGACATTTCAAAAAAAAAAGAGTTCGACGGGCGGTGGTGGCGCACGCCTTTAATCCCGGTACTCGGGAGGCAGAGGCAGGCGGATTTCTGAGTTCGAGGCCAGCCTGGTATACAAAGTGAGTTCCAGGACAGCCAGTGTTACAAAGAGAAACCAACAAACAAACAAACAAAAAACAACAACAACAAAAAGGAGTTAACGCCTTTTTCAGCAACATAGCAGATTTGAGGCCATCCTGGCTATGTGAGACCGTGTCTTTAAAAACAAACAAACAAACAAACAAACACCTGTTGGGCAGTGGTGCCGAATGCCTTTAATCCCAGCACTTGGGAGGCAGAGGCAGGCAGATTTCTGAGTCCGAGGCCAGCCTGGTCTACAGAGTGAGTTCCAGGATAGCCAGGGCTACACAGAGAAACCCTGACTTGAAAAACCAAAAACCAAACCAAACCAAAATGAAACAAACAAACAAAAAACCGAGAGAAAAGGTTGCTGGTGGGTAAAATACTGCTTTGCCTCTTAGGTACACACATGTGTGTAAAGGTGGGAAGAGCTGTGGCGTATGAGCATGTGCATTCACACACACACACTCCCAAGCACACACAAACACAATAAAAATAAACAAACAAAATACCTAAAAGGAAAAAAATAAAGAAAAGAGGAAAGGAAATTCTTAGAGGTGATAATCTTCTACTCGTTGACATCCTTTGGGTGGGAGAGTTTCTTACCTGGTAGCTTTCCCCTTGTTTGCTTGCTTGTTTGTTGTCTGGGTTATGAATATTGCCATTAAGAGTGTTTCGGCACTCCAGAGGAAGGGGTCTGGATGACCTTAGATGTCCAGTTCCAGCCATGTGACTTTTTAGCTTAATCGCTCATGGATGCAGTGCTGCTAATTGATGCCCATGGCCAGAGGGATGACGTTTGGAACTGAGCCAAGCAAAATAAAGGCAAATCTCGAAGCTGTTCTCAGGGCAAGGCCTTATGTTAGTGGGGATAACCAGGCAGGGGACGTCTGCTGGGCTACGAGTAAGGACAGAAGCCCCCAAGGAGGGTTTGGAGAGAAAAGTGGCTTTGGTGTCATTTCCCTGTTGCTGAGCTCTCATTTTAATTTTCTTCCCTGGCTGCTTTAGGTTTGAAGACTCCATCCCTTGTCACCCACGGGATTATGCTTGTGGCTTTCCTGCCCGATGATTCTTTTGCAGCAGGTCTGGCTTCCTTTACCTAATCGGCCTTCAACCTCTCCTCCTATGTCAGTGGCTGCCAGGTCCACAAGGACCTTGCAGCTCCCGCCACAGAAGGCTTTTGGGCAGGAAGCATCCTTGCCTCTGGCGGGGGAAGAGGATTTAGCTAAGAGAGGGGAGCCAGACTCTGCCCTGGAGGAGCTGTGTAAGCCCCTCTTCTGCAAACTCTGCAATGTCACCTTGAACTCCGCTCAGCAAGCCCAGGCACACTATCAGGTAAGAGATGGAAAGGACAGCAGGTGTCAGCAGGGTGAGCATTTTGGGTGCCGGTTGGTTGGATGGTGTCAGCGGGGTGAGCATTTTGGGCACCATCTGGCCACAAGTTATGGCCAGTTGTGGCTGGAAAACTCAGGCGAGCTAGAGAATGAGTACCATGTTTCACACAGTGGGATCTACTTGTACTTCTGAGGAGAATGTGTAATGTGCTACATTAATTCAGTGTAAAATTGTTCTAAAGTTTGTACAGCTTGTGTCAGTTCAATGCTACCTACCACATGAGTCTTACACTTTATTTTATTTAAGACTTTTCCTATGTGCCCTATTATAGCTGAGGCAAATACAGGTGACGTTTTATAAAGAGAATAATATGATATTGAATTACTGAGTCCTACCTTCATCATAAACATACCCTAGTTTCTTTTAGTATTTGGAGTGAACTGATAAACTGAATACTAAGATTTAAAGCCTTTTATCTCTATATAGAACAGATCATGGAAAAGATTGTTGGAAAGGATATTATTGCCTAAGAATAAATGGGGAACTAGGAAAGGGTCTGTTTTTAAATTTTTATCTTATTTTTAGCTATGGGTTTTTGTGTGTACACATGTGTGTGTGCACGTGGGCAGACACAGAAGCCAGAAGAGAATGCTGGATCCTGTCTTAGTTAGGGTTTCCATTGCTGTGGAGAGACACCAGGACCGAGGAAACTCTTATAAAGGACAACATGTAATTGGCCTACAGTTTCAGAGGTGTAGACCATTATTGTAATTGCGGGAAGCATGGCAGCATCCAGAAAAACATGGTGCTGGAGGAGATGAGAATTCTATTCCAAATTCTTGGTCTAAAGGCAGCCAGGAGGAGACTGTGTCACAGTGGCCAGACTTGAGCATATAGGAGGCCTCAAAGCCCCGCCTCCACAGTGACACACTTCCTATAACAAGGCCATAGCTCCTAATAGTGCCACTTCCCATGGGCCAAGCATATTCAAACCATGATGGAAGTATGTGATCTGTTTTTTAAATTTTGATTTTATAAAAGGTATTACAATTAAGAAATTGCATGAATCTCAGAAGAGATTTGAACTTGGGACTTATGACATTGCTGAGACTGTTATAGACTCTGGGACTTTTGAAGTTGGACTAATTATATTTTGTATTATAGCTAGGTATGGCCCCCATAGACTCACATGTTTGAATAAGCCTATGGGGGCCAGGGAGTAGAATGTGGCAGTTTGAGTAAGCTGTTAGTTATAAAGCATTTCTTCTTGCCTGAAACTATACTTTTCTGTTATAACCTTTACTAGTTTCAGATTGACCTGACTGAGGTGACAGAAAAGAAGGAAAAGACAGATAACATTTAGGAAAGTGGGGACCTGGTAGGTAGGGATCTCTGCTGGAAATGCATTAGAATGCAGTGGCTAGGGAGCTCTGCACTGTAGCAGGAGCCGGAGGAGAAGGAGGCAGGTTAGCTACCTTTGGGAGGGGGACTCCACAGGGGAGCAGTTTTAGGCTGCGGGCATCATTTCTTGGTTCTTTCTGTACACCCTGTTAAGAGTAGTGCTCAAGTTCGGGGGACTAGGAAGGCCATGCCATTCCCATGAGTCCCTGGGCTCTGGGTCCCTGATGCAGCCCCATGCTCATGTTAGAAATACACATTCACTCAGGACCTTGCCAGCTCCTCACACTTTTCTCCTTTTTAAAGTTTTTGTTTACTTAGTTTTGTCTTTGATCCTAAAGATGGATGATTGAATGGTTTGTCCTGCATTAGAAGTATTTCCCTGGGAAGGAAGGTCTGTGGCTCTGCCTTGTTCAGGTTTGTTTGTACCTGTCAGCAGGGTGGAGTTCATTGCAGCAGCGCTAAGCACAGCCTTGGTTCATCAAGGTTTCCGTGGGATTTCTCCCCTGAGTGCTACCCCCCCATGACATAGGCCAGATACTGGCTCCTTTCTTCCTGTTCCGGTGGCATCTGTTACGGTGCCATCTTAGACATGAATGTAGCTTGCTTTTGTATTTATTATTCTTTGTGCAAGACTCACTTCGCAAAAATCAAGGATGAGTTGGATAGCTAAGATCTTTAGCTCTTTGAAGTCCTCTTCGATCATTCTTGGGCAAAAGCCTGCTTTTTTGCCTTTTGCATAGTTACTACTTTTAGGGAAAATCGGGTAATGTGTTATGTTTTTTTTTTTTTTTTTGGTTTTTCGAGACAGGGTTTCTCTGTGTAGCCCTGGCTGTCCTGGAACTCACTTTGTAGACCAGGCTGGCCTCGAACTCAGAAATCCGCCTGCCTCTGCCTCCCGAGTGCTGGGATTAAAGGCGTGTGCCACCACGCCCAGCGTGTGTTTTTATTTTATTTATTTTTTAAAATTTTTTTTTCTTTTTTGAGACAGGGTTTCTTTGTGTAGCCCTGGCTGTTCTGAAACTTTCTCTGTAGACCAGGCTGGCCTTGTGTTAAGAGAGATCCTCCTGCCTTTGTTTCCATCACCTCGCAGGAGCAATGCCTGATTTTAATGTGTTTGTGTGGGTTATATTGTACCCTGGGTTGCTTTTCCCCAGTACAGTTTTGTGACTCATATTGATATTGTGTCTACATATTGATAGAAACTTTGGGATCTGGACAGACAATTAGTTTGATGGGAAAATCATTGGATTTAGGCTTAAACTACTAATGAAGTCAACCTTTTAAAAAATTGTATATTTTTATGTGTTTGCTCTAAACTTTTTAGTTAACAAGATTTGTAAATCTGTAAATTATTCCTGTTTCCTTCATGACGCAGTGGGTAAATAAAACAGAAACAGAAATAAAAAAGTGAGAAAAATTCCCCAGTAACAAAAATTTTAAATGGGAAAATTGGGGGGAGAAGGACGGTTGGTTGTAGAACAGAAGTCAAATAGCTAAACATAAGTATAAAAAATGGAGGAGATGAGAGTCAGCTGGGTACGAAGGATGCAAACCCCTGGCCAGCACTGGGGGGTGGAGGGCAGGGGAGTGGGAGGCCGTGGCAAACTCCTGCTGCTGATGGAGGTTGAGGCCAGCCTGGGCTACGTGAGATCCTGTATACACCCCGCCCCACAAAAGAAAGCAGAGCCTAATTAAAAACCAATCTAGGATCGGATGTGACAGTGCATGCTTCTAACTTAGCTTAGAAGCAAAGGTTTGAATAAGGCCAGTGATACTGGTCATCATTGAGGTGCATTTCTCTCCCCCCACCCCCAACCTTCTTTCTGCCTTTAAAGCAAGGCAGAGGAGTTTGTGTGTCTTTGTTGGAGTAGTGGAAGTGGAAGAGAACAGACCTAAGAAGTGAACTTTGGATTGTGTGTGCATGGTGTATGCATTTGTACACATTCCTGTGTACAGGTGCACGTGTGTGTGACTACATTTGGAGGATAGAGGTCAGTGTTGGATGTCTTCTTCAACCATTCTTTACCATACTTTCTTTTTTTTTTAAATTGGATATTTTATGTATTTACATTTCAAATGTTATCCCCTTTCCTGGTTTCCCTTCTGGAACCCCCTTCTCCCATTCTCCCTTCCCCTGCTTCTCTTCCACCCACTCACTCCTACCTCCCTGCCCTGGCATTCGCCTATACTGGGGAATTGAGCCTTCACAGGACCAAGGGCCTCCTATTGATGCCAGACAATGCCGTCCTCTGCTACATATGCGACTGGAGCCATGGGTTCCCCCCATGTGTACTTTTTGGTTGGTGGCTTAGTCTCTGGGAGCTCTGGGGGGTCTGGTTGGTTGCTTTACTGACGGAACCATCTCTCCAGCGTCTGAGATTTGGATCTCTATAAGAGACATCGTCAGCATGAGAGTGTATGGAAGAGTAATCAGAGCATGATCATGTGGAACCAAGAAGAACAGGTGACCCATCATGGAAGAAAACTGTAGCAATGTTAGCCCAGAGCCAGGAATGGTGAC
The DNA here is from genome assembly GCF_978045245.1 of Mus caroli. NCBI lineage: Eukaryota > Metazoa > Chordata > Mammalia > Rodentia > Muridae > Mus > Mus caroli. The sequence goes on from NW_028227258.1 coordinate 129,890,098, forward strand.
CGCTGGGATTTTAGTACTTGGGAGGTAGAGGCAGTAGAGTGTACCATTCAAGGCATTCTCGCTACATTGTATTCAGGAACTTCTGAACATCCTGGGGTACTTGAGACCCTGTTCACATCAATCAGAAAAATGACAGACTGAAAGATGCCTGAGTGGGTAGGCCTAACTGAGTGCTAATAAAAGAAAGCTATTAGGGCCAGGGTGACACAGGGAGCCAGGACTTGCTAGCACTAGGGACATACCCCGGCAGTGAGTGCAGACTGGTAAAGCCAATGGTTTGTGAGGAAAGGAGGCTACAGATGTAAAGCTTTGTTGCAAGATGAAAAACCTGCTTTGCAATTGTTATTTCAGGGTGAGATCATGGACAAACATCTCAGTTATCTCCGTCACGTGCTTGGAAGTGGACAGGCCCCATGTGGATCACAGTTCACCCTCTGTATTACCTGACCCTCTTTAGTGAGCTCCTGTTGTTGACTGCGGAGTTTCATATTGCTCAGTGTCGTAAGCAGCCATTGTTAACTGGAGTCTGACTGTATCACGTTCCAGTACTCAGGATACAGTAGAGTCTGCTCCTTAACCACTCCCCTCAGCCTCACCTCCGTTTCTTCTGACTTCTTGATGTTCCACACTGGGGTCTGTCTTCCTCAGCCATGGGTGGCCATCGCAGATGGTTTATGCCCTATGCTTTTTAGCCCAGTCATTTAGCTGTGAAGCAGCCTCAGCCGAGTCATTTAGGTTTTAATGAGTCTACCTAATTTTTCAGATTTAAAACTATGGCTTTGGTTATAACTTAAATTCAAAATCTTGGAACAGAAATAAGTCTTCATTTTATTAAAATTTATCTCCATACTTAGATTATGTAGTGCGAGCCTGGCATGAAGGAGTATGATAGAATCTCATCAGCATAAACAACCAGAGGAAGAGTGGCTTTGAAAGGAAAGTAACAGGAAATTTGTTTACATTTATGTATGTCTATGGGGTCGAACTCAGGTTATCAGACTTGTTGGCAAGTGCTTGTATCTGCTGAGCTCTCTTGCAGGCCACATTGTTTTTTCAAAGCAAACTATATGAATAAAGTTTACTAGGTGCCCACCTTGAAAATTAGAAATTTATCTGCTAATTTGAGTATTCATGTGAAAAAGAACTAGTTACACAAAGCACTTTTCTAAAGTTCATGATAAACATAGATTGTGCTTGGTATCCAGATGTGTGTCACATGTTGGTGAGAGAAACCAAGCTGTTCTAGACCTATGATGCTAAACGCAGTGGTCTCCAGTCCTACTAAACATACTAACATGCTAAGCAGAGTGTGGGCTGGGGAGGTGGTGCCTTGGGTAAAGTACTGTGCTAGCTCAGAGCTCCTATCCCACAGAAAAGTTGGGTGTCATTCTCAGATATAATCCCAGCTAGCCCTTGGGGGTCAAAAGAGGGGCTGTGGAGGATTCAGAGACAGGAGGATGCCAAGGCCTGCCAGTCCAGCCAAAAGAGTAACTTCCAGGTTCAGTAAGAGGTTGATGTTTGGCCTGCTTCTTCCTCCCAGCCCCATGCTCCCAAAAATAAGACTCAGACTCAAAATACATTTACAAATACCTTGGCTATGTAGTTAGTCTCTTCTCTGACTAGACCACAACTTAGATAACTCAATTATTTTAACCTATATTCTGCCACATGGCTGGTTTCCCATGCTCAGGTACCATGCATCTGTCGCCACACATCTTCCCGGGAGGATCTTCCCATGCCTGGCTCTATCCCAGAATCCTTTCTACCTCCTGGATGTCCCACCTTCCATTTCCTGCCTAAGCCATAGACCATAGGCTTTTTAATTGATACATGATGCATCCATACAATGCACAAGATATTCTCTCTACAGCAAGAGACAGTATCTCAAAAAATATGGTAGAGAACAGTAGAGGAAGATTCTCTGTGTCGGCTGGCTTCTGCATGCTCAGGAATGCACACACACACTGTGATTGCATCTTCCTATATAAATTAAACAGCAGTGACTTTCCTTTTATGCTTAGTCCTTTCTCTTAGCGTTTTCTCTTCCCTCTGCTATTTTCAGAGTTGTGCCTGGAATAATTAGACCATAAAAGGTCTTCATTTCCCATTCTTTCTCAGCCTGCTGAACTTTGTTATCCATTACAGTGTTCCACTTATTTAGACACAGTTTAATATCACCCGTCCAGGTTTGCATGGATGTCAGTATTTCTAATCTCATCTTATTTTTTTATTAAAATTTAATTTTATTATGGTATGTGTATTTGTGCTCTGGTACACTATAGCTGGCTTCAGACACACCAGAAGAGGGTGTCAGGTCTCATTATGGGTGGTTGTGAGCCACCATGTGGTTGCTGGGATTTGAACTCAGGACCTTCGGAAGAGCAATCAGTGTTCTTACTCGCTGAGTCATCTCACCAGCCCTAAAGGTTCATTTTAAAGAGGCTTTGTTATAGTAAGATTCTCTCTTCTCAGATATGTCTAGGATGTGTCAAGTTGACAAAACCCAACCTGTACAAATACACAAAACCACATCATCTTGTTGCATTAGAAAGCTATACTAAGTGAAGGAATGCAGCCATCTCACTGTGATAGCTGCTGTGATAGTGCCTAGGACCTTGTGTGAGGACATTTCATCTCCAAAGATGCTACCCAACATCTAGACACCAGCTTATCTGTTTTCTAGAGCAGTCTGGGATTAGACCTAGTGCCCTATGCTGGACAAGTACTTTACTACTGAGCTACATCCCCAGCCTTTTAAACCTTTGATTTTTGAGACAAGGTTCACCAAGTTGCCCACCTGGTCTTGACCTCACAGGTGTTCTGCCTCAGCCTCCCTAGCAGCTGAATTATAAGACTACCATAGGTCCTACTTCCTAATTCAACCAATAGAGGTCTTAGAGCATGATTCTCAGGTATAAATGTAATTTTTATTAAACCACAAGTCTGTGAGCTTGGTCCATTTACCCGAGGAGGAACCCTTGCTGGTTCTCTCATTCTGTTGGCTGTAAGCACATCCAAGCCTTGCTTTGACCCTGGCATGGGACAGCACCTCACCTTATCCAGTCACTAGCTGGGTCTTGGCAGCCTTCTGCCTCTCCAGCTGAGTCCACCTGCTTCTCATCGCCCCCTTCAGACAGATATCCTTGCTCTGGACCAGTTGGACTACCCATCCTCTACTCTGGGTTTTACCAATTGTCTCCGTTGTTTAATATTCAGATTATAGAAAAATAAAAACAAAACCAAAACACCCAAAAGCAAACACAAACAAAACAAAGTCACAGGCTCAGGCGTCTTCTGAATATATTAAAACACCAACACTAATCTTCTCTTTACTTTTTTCTTTAAAGAAAAATTATTCTTCAAAAATGTCATACATCTACCTTGTACCTTGATCACATTGACCCCAAATTTCTCCTTCAGCTCCCATATGGCCCTTTCTCAACATGTTCCTTACCCACCTTCATGTCTTCTTTTTTCTTTCTCACCATTGTGTTTGTTTATTTATTTTGAGGCAGGGTCCCACTTTGTAGTTCTGGCTTTCTTGGAACTCATTATGTAGACCAGGCTGGCTTCAAACTCACAGAGGTTCTCCTTCCTCTGCCTTTCAAGTGATGACATTGAAGGTGTACACCACCACAACCTGCTCATTATTTTAAAGACATACTATTTCCTTTATTCTTTGAGAATTTCCCAACTGTATACAGTGTATTTTGATCATATTTACCTCCCATTTTCTCTTCCAGCTTCCCCCCCTCTTTTTTTTCTATGAGCCACTACTCTCATTAAAAAATGGGTCTGATTCTATGTATGAGTATGGGCCATCCATTGCATCCACTGGCACTTGACACCTTTGAGGAAAAGTGAGTTCCCCTCCCCCAGAAGTTATCAGCCGCCAGTAGCTCCTCAGCTAGAGGTGGAACCTCTGAGGCCCAGCACCTCCCATTCTGTGCTGTCAAGTCCTTTCTGTCCCCCCTTTTCCACCATGTTCTCTGGTCCTCTTGGGGTCACCATTGACCTGGTAGGCCAAATCTAGCTGTGTCTCTCTTGCCATCTTGGTGACATTTGATACTGGTAGCATTTTCCCTCTTAAACAACTTAAGAAAGTATCTTGTCACTCCAAGTAATGTCTGTGGAACAGAGAACTCATGGTGATACAGCAGATGCTTGCTGGCATTCCCATGCGCTGTGTCTTTTCTTCTCCAGTCTTCTTTCTGGCTCTCAGCTTGGATTTGCTATGGTTTTACAGTTCCACACTCTATTGCTTCCAGTTGTTGAAGATTGCCATCGGGCTTTCGGGTCCTCAGGAGGAGAGAAACAGTGTCCAGCGCAACAGTTGTTTCCTTCTGTGTACACCGGGGTTGTGATCCCAGGTTCTTGGGTTGTTCACACAGAGAACATTACAGTTGCTCAGAATCAAGTCTTCTTTATTGTGATCCATACGTGGATTGTAAACTTGAAATTGTGCTGCTTTTTCTTGACTTTCTACTGGGTTTCCGAGAACAGGAGGAAGACTCATATGCCCTAAAGAAACCCATTACCATCTTTCCTCCCCATATTACCTCTTCAGTCTGTCTCTTTGTTATTCATAATCGTTATGAATAATGCATTCATAATGCATTGCATGCATGAAGCCCACTGACTCCTGTGTTAGTTTTTCACATTGGACCAGGACTCCTTGTGTAGCCTTTTCTTCCTGGAATTTCAGTTGCTTTTCTCGTCCTTTCTCTCTCTCTTTTTTTAAAATTTATGTTTTATTAGATATTTTCTTTATATACATTTCAAATGCTATCCTGAAAGTTCCCTATACCCTCCCTCTGCCCTGCTCCCCTACATACCTACTCCCGCTTCTTGGCCCTGGCATTCCCCTGTATTGGGGCATATAAAGTTTGCAATACCAAGGGGCCTCTCTTCCCAGTGATGGCCAACTAGGCTATCTTCTGCTACATAAGCAGCTGGAGATACCAGATCTGGGGGTACTGGTTAGTTCATATTGTTGTTCCACCTATAGGGTTGCAGACCCCTTTAGCTCGTTGGGTGCTTTCTCTATCTTCTCTTACATCATTTTTATTATAGCACCACCCTCCTCCACAGACTTCTACCCACATACATCATCACATGAAATGCCCCTTTGTACCTTAGGTCTCTCTTTCTTACCCCATTTCCCCCTGTATGACCTCTGGCTCGTTTTACATTTGCAACTTTGTACTTCTGTTCACTATTCCTTGGGTGACTATTTTCTAAACATTGTTATCTTTTTCCTTGTCCTCCCTCCAACCCCCTTTGATGTTTCCTCAGAATGTAGCTTGGTCACAGGACCCCAAGGAAGAGAGAACAAATGTAATTGTGTATTCTAACTGCTGGTTACTTTGTGTTGTCTCAACACAAGCCAGACTCATTTGGGAAAGGGGGCTCAATTGAGAAAATACCTGTGAGCAAGCTGTGGAACGGAGAACTCATAGGAGGAGGGCATTTTCTCGATTGATTGATGTTCAGGGACTCAGCCCACTGTGTACAGTGCCACCACTAGGCAGCTGGTCTTGGATGGTATAAGAAAGCGGGCTGAGCCAGCACACAACATCCCTCCGCAGCTCAGCTACACACACAGCATCCCTCCACAGCTTGGCTGCTCTTCTGCTAGCTTCTGTAGTCATGGACTATAAGCTGTGAGTTGAAGTAAACGCTCCCTTCTTTAGTCGGTTTTGCTCTTGGTGTTTTATCACAGTAGTAGGAACCCTACCTAAGACACCAGCAAACCTCACTTTTAAATAATATGAAGAAGTAACAGGAAGTAAACATTTCTTGTCCCTTACATTTCAAGAATGTGTCTGCATTGTGCTGTACTAGAAGCGTAGCTCTAGGTAGTATTTACTGTTCCCCATTGTCTAGACTCACCTAATGTGGAAGAGAAACCTTCCTCTGGGCTTTTTTTTCTCTTTGTAGGCAACCTGCTTTAATTGTCTCTCCCTCTATTTCCTTCCCTGTAAGGTTTTAGGCTCCTCGTTTATTCTTTGAGTCTGAAATTTCATACTGATGGATGTGTCTGGCTCTGGGTCTTTAAAATTTGTTCTGGTCAGCACATAGTAGAAAACTTTCTGTTTTCATCCATTATCTAAGCTCTGGAGACGGTTAAATTTTTTTTTTTAAATAATATCCTCTGTGCCTCCCCCACTCCCATATCTGGAAACCTTACAATCCCTATCCCTTGACTAATTTCCTTTTTGCTCCTGCACAGTTTATTGAAATATAGTGATGTAATGATAGACATGATTTTGGATCTTTGACTGGTACTTTTACATAGTAATTTCGTCTTATCCCCGGGACTGCCTGTCATTTTGTGACCTTCCTCCGGAGGTTGCCTGACACTCTGGAGGGTACCACTCCTGTAGGTGTTGTGCTTTCCCACCCATGCATTCACAAGTTGAACCGAGCACGTGTGCACATGGCTGTAACGTGTGTGTTCTGAGGGTGGCCACAGCCCAGCATGGACTTTCTATCCTTCACAGTTCATGGATAAATCTGTCCTCAGCATAGACACGAGTCACCTCTGTATTATTTTCCCTTTCTTTATTAAGCTGGGAACTTTTACCTTTTTACTTCAAGGGAGTGCTTACCATTTTCTCTGGGTCATGTATGAATGCCAGCATTGTAGCACTTACACCATGGCACCATCTTTACAGAAAATGGTGGTTCCTGGCACACAGGTGTTGTCATACAACAGCATCCATCTCCTGGTGGTGACTAATGACTGAGGTGGTAGCAGGTTGAGCATGGGTATACCAGAAGAAAGGATGGGTCATATCCAGGCAGATGAATTACAAGTGTTTTTAAAATGTGTGAATCATGAATCTTTTTTTTTCTTTTCTTGCCTTGTTTGTTTTTAAGGCAGGGTTTCCCTGTAACAACCCTATCTGTCCTGGAACTTGATTATAATAAGTCCTGGCTGGCCTTGAACTCTCAGAGATCCACCTACTTCTGCCTCTGCCTCCTGAGTGCCTGGATTAAAGGCATGCACCACATGCCTGGCCAAAATGTGTGAATCTTTATTTCTGGAGTTTTCTGTGTTATACAGTGTGACTCCAGAAGTGAAACCAAGGGGTGAGAGTGGCTTCTGCCCTACCTGTCCCAAAGGAGCGAGAGTAGGTTCTGCACTGCCTGTCCTGAGGGGCGAGAGTGGCCTCCACATTGCTCATTCCAAGGGGTGAGGGGAGGGTGGGCTTCTGTCTCCTCCCTTCTAATTATTAGTTCACTTAGATTTAATTTTAGAAGTAGCTTTGATTTGAAATACTATTGGATTTCATTTAACTATTTATTTTTGTTTTTTGAGACACAGTCTCAGTCCTTATATAGCCTTAGTTATCCTAGAACTCACTCTATAGAGCATCCTGGCCTTCTGCCTTAGAGATCAGTCTGCCTCTGCCTCCTGAGTGCTGAGATTAAAAGTGTGTGTCACCACTTTTTTCCTTCTTTTTTAATTCCATAGCTGTTCTCTAAGCAGCAGGATTCTTGATTTCTTACTCCTTTCAGAGCATCCATTTAAAATGGGAAGTCAAGTAAGAATGTGAAGTCATGAACCTGAGTATTTACTTGGTAGTCTTATGCTTGCCTGGTATGCAGTATTAGAAATACAACCTGTTTTTGCCTTTGAGAACAGTGATTTTTGACACATATCAACACGTATCAGGTAGTCCAAACAGTTCCTTGTGCCTGATGTTGCTTTGGCCACTGAGAATGGTCCCTGGGTGAAGTGGGGTGGCATGGTGTCACGAATTCTGCAAGTGGATGACTGTTTCCTGTTATGGCACTTTCTTTCTTCTTCTTTTTCTTTTTCTTTATTATTATATGTAAGTACACTGTCACTGTCTTCAGATGCATCAGAAGAGGGTGTCAGATCTCATTACGGATGGTTGTGAGCCACCATGTGGTTGCTGGGATTTGAACTCAGGACCTTCGGAAGAGCTGTCGGTGCTCTTAACCACTGAGCCATCTCTCCAAACCTATGGCACTTTCTTAAGGGTTTGAAAAACTTTACTACTGCTTCTTGTCTTAGACTTACAGACTTGAGCTTCATCCAGTTTCCCAAGTATGGATGGACTACGTAGAAGTACAATTATCAGCACTCAGACCCAGATCCTGAGCTGCGTGTTTGGCATGTAGACAAGACTTGGGAGGTGGTGGGAGGATGGTAGGATGGTCAGGTGTTCCACTTGCCTTCGTCGTGAATTCTAAGCCAGCCTGAGCTGCCTAGATTCTGCTTTAAAAAAACGGATGTAACAATAAACCCACCCCAAGCACACCAAAGCACCGGATGGAAACTGTGCACTCTCTATCCTTTGGAAACTGTTGTCATTTCACCACTGTCTACCCAGAGCCCCTTTTGCCTCTGGTGACTAGTCCAAAACTAAAATCTACATGCAATTTTAATGTTTTCTTTAACTTAGGCAGGCCATTCCTCCACCACCTTCTCTTCCTCCTCTTCTGCATCTTTGTCTTCTTTAATGGTCTTACCGGTTTTTGAAGAATGGTTTTGTTGAGTGTTGCAGATTTTGCCTGGCTTAATTGAGTTTGGGCAAGAGTACCACAGACACGATGTTGTGTCCTTTGAGCTGAATGAGTCAAGTGCTTCCATGGCACTAATTATCTCTCAGTTAAGGTGGTGCCTACAAGGATCTCCTTGGAAAAGATGCCGTTTCCCTGTTGAGTAAGGATCATATGGACAGATATTTTGAGACCACATTGTGTTTTTATTTCTCATCGCACTTTTGCTTAGTTAGTGATGTTTCTCATCCGCAGTGACTATTAATTACAGTGGGGCTTGCCAAAGAGCGTGGGAAGGGGTGGTTCTGGGCACGGGACCAGGGCTTCGCTCATGCGAGGCATGTGTTCAGTCGCTGAGCTGTGCCCCTCACCCCTTCTCAGTTCTTAATTTTGAGATAGTCCTGTGTTTATTACTGCTCTTGGTGGCGTCGTGAACCTGGGACAGTGGGACCTGAGGATGAGGTGGACTGCAGTCCCATGCAGTAGCCAACTTTATTCAGAGTATCAGACAGTTTATGCTCTGAGTGTTAAGAGTCACCGGAGTAAAGTGTACAAGCACAGGGACAAGCCCAGTGTGGTGAAGCGTGGTTTTCGGCTGAGGCATACGAATAACAACAGCTGAAGTAAACCCACTCCTGTCTGGTACATGGTACAAGACCCTGGGAGGGTCTTGGAAGCACATTGTAAGAATAGTGGTGTGTTTCAAAGACACCAAGGTCACAAGACTGTGGCTTTTTTTTTTTTTTTTTTTGAGTTTTCTCACAAGCATTCAGAATTCTCACAGCACTCCATTCATATACTGTATTCTTATAGTATGTTCTGAGACTTTGTCACCCAGGCAGGCCTTGAACTTGTGTGACCCTCCTTCCCCAGCCTCTCAGCTAGCTGGAACTACAGGTGTGTACCACCATGTCTTTGTTTGCTTATTTGGTATAGACCCTCACTATATAGCCTTGGCTGGCTTGGAACTCACTCTGGAGACTAGGCTGGCCTTGAACTCATAGAGATCCACCTGACTCTTACCTCTTCAGTGCTGGGTGGGATAAAAGGTATATACAATCACAACCATCTGCCACACATTTATTCATTGTCTATAAGAAGCCAGGTAAAGTGAACTAGAGTTGCAGCACAGATAGAGAAGTCCAAGGCTGGGCCGTGGGCACCATAGAGCTTAAGGTCTGACAGAAGAAGAGAGGTGGGAGGAGATAAGAGGGAGCCACGGAAGGCAGAACATGCTGAGAAGGACTGAGGGAGGGTTCATGGTGTTGTATTGCTTAGAGTTCGCGTAAGATCATAGAGGGGACCAGAAGCTTGACTCTCTGGTAATCCCATGGAAATGGTATGGCTGGAACATTTGGATGGCAGGGGATGGAACTTAGCTGTCTTTAGGCCATCTGTTGCTCCTTAGTTCACTCCTAGGAGTTAGCTGATAGTGTTGGTATGAAGGCTTAACTTTTACAACATGGTTTAAAAGCAATGAACTGTTTTACCCACATTCAGAGTAATTTTATTTTGGAGTGTACGGAGGCTGAAAGAAGGCATCGATCTAGGATTGCAATTACAGGTGCCTATGAGCTGCCTAATGTGGGTGCTGGGAACTGAACCCAAGTCCTCTATAGCAGTGGGAAGCTCTTTTAATTTCTGGGTCATCTCTGCAGTCCCGTCAGAATGCTTCTGATTCTTCCCACCAGTTTGCATTTATTTATTAGCTTAAGGAATATACTTCTGTGATTTATAACTTAAAACTTGGTGAGAAAGGCCACTCTGACTTGGGAGAAGTTCATAGTGTTGCCACAAGCCACCAAGATGTGTGATAAGGGCTTCTCTGAAGGTCTAAAGTCATGGCTCTGCTAATGTTCCCTTCTGAAGGTGTGTGCCCACTCCCACAGCAGTTCCTCCGCTGTGAGGCATGGGCGATATCAGCAGCTTGTTACAGGATTTGTGAGCAGTGAGTGAACTGAGGCTCGTGCACATTGACCTCGGTATGAAGTGCCCCTGTGTAAGGGCTGCTTTTGTAAAAGTGATTGGATTAGCTGTCTCATTACTCGATTCAGAAGCCAGTTAGATCAGAGCATCTCAAGATGCCCACTGAAGCAGTGGTGTGAATGGTGCTAAGCTTTAGGCAGGACACAGCACTGGGAGGTGTGAGCCTTCTCTAGAAACTTAGAGGAAATTAATATCTTTTGGCTGCATTCTGTGACCTTCTCCAGATAAATACAGTGGTTCTCTTAGAACCAAACGGTAGATTTCTTACTGTCAGTTTGACACAACCTCTCAGGAAGAGGGAACCTCATTTGAATGATCTCTTCAATCGAGTTGGTCTTGGCCATGTGTATGAGAGGTTGTCTTGATTAATAGTTGATGTCAGAGGGTCTGGGCCACAACAGGCATCACCATCTTTACCTAGGGTGGGTCTGGGCTGTTGAAGAAAGCCAGCTGAGAGTGAGCCAGTGGGTGAGCTGGGAAGCAGTGCTCATCCACCGCCTCTACTTGAGTTCTGTCTGGCCCTGCATAAGTTTGTGCTCCGACTTAGTGACCTGGAAGTGTAAGCTAAACTAAACCTTTCCCCCTACCAAGTTGCTTTTGGTCATGCCGTTGACAACAGCAACAGGACACAGAGCAAGCATGGACTCTTGTTCTTTCAGATGGAGCCAGAACTGCCCAGTGGTCTGTTGTCCTTTGTGCTGCTGGGTGGGTGCGTCGACGATCACCATGTGACAAAGTGTCCTCTTTGTGATTGCCTGCTTTGTGTTTACCTCTAGGGTAAAAACCATGGCAAGAAACTACGAAATTATTACGCAGCTAACAGCTGTCCTCCTCCAGCCAGGGTGAGCAGCGTGGTGGCAGAGCCTGTAGCCACACCCCTCGTTCCTGTCCCTCCGCAGGTGAGGCAGTGCAGAGGCTGTCACATACACGTGGTCATGAGTATGGTGGCCTGGCTGGGCCACGCCCTGAAAGCTTCTTGGTCCTCCTAACTACTGTAGCTGTGTCTGCCAAAAGTTTTGAGCCTTGGGATCTCTCATTGGACTTGGCAGTGATGTGTGGGATGATGGAACAGTATTGTTAGGTCCATTGTTCTGTGCCTTCAGATTTAGGTTAAATGGCTATGTAATGTCTACATTTTGCTCTGAAAAACAACAACAACAACAACAACAAAACATTTAAGGACTGGAGAAATGGCTCAGTGGTTAAGCTCAATTACTGCTCTTGTGAGACCTGGGTTTTGTTCCAAGCACCCACAAGGTGGCTCACAATCATCTGTAACTCCAGTTCTAGGGGAGTTAGTTCTTCTGATTTCTGAGGGTCCCAGGTCCACATGTTGTGCATACATACATGTAGACAAAAAAATTCACATGTATAATGTAAAATAAATCAAAAAAATTCTATTAAAATATTATTTATCTTGATTGCTTTGATACTGTCTTAAATCCCACACACTAGATTTAATAGATTTTATAATTGGCTTCATCCTAGTCTTGGATCCTGGCCTCATTTAGTATTTGCTATTACTTGGAAGTGTTGGCCTTATTATTCAAAGCTTTGTCCATGGACTGGCAGCATGAGCCTTATGGGGGGCTTTATTAGAAGCCTGGGAAAGCTAAGTAACTTTCTATGGGTTGCATCTTTAAAAATGTTGCAAAGCAAAATTTTGTTTCATGTATGCCTGATGTTCCCAACCACCAAGATATAACGTTACCTTCTGGAGTGTTTTCCTCCTTCAATTAGGTACCCTGCTGAGTCTCCTCAATTTATGGGAGAAAGAGATACATTAGAAGTGGCAGCAGAAGTCTTCAGCCGAGTGGTTTTTACATTACGAGTTTCTTAGGGATGCTGTAGAGAGTCAGGTGGCCGTCCCTTTCCTCTTGGGACAATAGCACAGACTATTTTGTTTAGCACAAACTCTGAAATATGAAGATACCATGCTGTCTCTGGAGAATCTTCTCTTCTAGGTCAGAAAATGCTAGTCCCTCCCCCCCCCCTGCCCAATTGTTCTAGATAAGGTATGGTTTCCACAAATCTTAACCTTTCTTCTACCCAGAGTTTACTTTGTAGCTTTTGCTAGTCCAGTGCAGTTTAGTATCTTGTGATTGTTTTCCTGGTTTAGTGAGGTGTTGTCCCTGGTTATGTATACACGGGTGGTTTGGAGAGGTTGTGGGACTGGAACTTTCAAAACTTTGTGGCTTTGAGGCTAGGTAGGTTGCTCAGTACACAGTAGGTGCTCATTGTTTATTGGTGGATTTTGAGTAGCCTTCCCTGGCAAGAAGATTTTAGCCTTACCTATTGACTTGTTTCCTACCCTAAATGTCCACACTTTAAACCCATTTTCTCAATGGATACTAGTTAGTGCTTTGGTTCATAGGAAATTGTAATCCAAAATGGGACAAAGGGTCTCCCAGTCTCTCTTTCCGGGGATTTACTTTCTAATAAGATTCAGTGTCTGTGGCCATGCCCTAGGCTATGGTTAGGTCTCAAGGCTCTGAGGGATCTTGGAGGAGAGGAAGGTGTAACTGCTCTTCTGTGTCTTTGCTGGCAGGTGGGCTCCTGCAAGCCAGGGGGCAGGGTGATCCTGGCTACAGAGAATGACTACTGTAAGCTGTGCGATGCCTCCTTCAGCTCCCCTGCCGTGGCACAGGCGCACTACCAGGGGAAGAACCATGCCAAGAGACTCCGTCTGGCCGAAGCTCAGAGTCACTCATTCTCGTAGGTATTGCCATTGCCTCTGAGGACAGACTGTTATGTGAGAGAGACTGTGGCAGAGGAGAAGCTGAAAGGGAGCCTTGTTCGACTGGCTCACTCATTTCAAATTCCTTTCACCAGGGACTCCGCAGAGGCAGGGCAACGGCGGACTCGGAAAGAAGGGAGTGAATTTAAGATGGTGGCCACCAGGAGGAATATGTATCCAGTCCAGAGCAATTCAGGTAGCCTGTGTGTCCTGGGTGTACAAAGCATACACGCGTCTGGCGTCTGCAAAAGATAGCAGTAGGTGGGCCCCGGGAATTAGGTAGTGGGTGTTTTCCTAAGTTGCTCTTCTGGCTGATCAGGCTGCTGTTTATTTCTGGTATTCTTTATTTCCTACTAAGTATACTATTTTGGTTTTAGTGTTTTAGAGTCTCTTATAAGTCCTTTTTAAAAAAATAGTTATCCGATGAAATATGTAAAGCTCATTAGAAAATGGGCCTCTTAGGGGTTGGGAAGATGGTGCAGGCATACACGCGTGAAGACCTGAGTTTGATTCCAATCTCAAGTGGAAAAAGCCAGGCACGGCAATTCACACCGCTTATCTCAGGTGGAGATGGAAGGTCCCTGGAGCTCACTGGCCTAACAGCCTAGCTGAATCAGCAAGCCTCAGACTCTGAGAGTCTCAAAATATAAGTAGAGAGTTATTAAGGAAGAAACTGGACACGTTCAAGCACGCATGCTCACTCATGCTTCCTGATTTTTAAGTCACACCATGTTCAGTGTGGTCTTTATACAGGTAATGAGTGAGAGTTATCTAGGGAATTCTTGTGATGTGTGCATTCAGCAGAGAGCCGTGTGTTTATGGAAGTGTTCTCTGCTTATTCTACTCCTGGCTACCACAGCCTCCAATGCTATGTGTGCCCGAAGGGGCTGTTTTTATGAGCAGGAAAGCAAAAACAGAGTTCACCGAATAACAAGAGACAGCTAAATAACAAAATACAGAAAGTCAGTAAAACCTTTTGTATGACGAATATTATCTCAATGTATTATTAGTTATGATCAAAGTTAACCAAAGGACAAAGATGGTCAGGCTGGATTTAAAAAGCCAGATGAGATGAAGGAACATCCCCCTAGCTGTGTTAATGTCAAGGAAAATACATTTTAGGACGGGAATGGCACAGATTAGGCTCTCTGAGTAATCCAAATACAGAGACTGGGCTGGAGCCATGGGCTTTATTCTGTCCCTCACACTGGCTTCAAATTTGTCACAATCCTTTGCCTTAGGCTCCCAGGTGCTGAGTTATAGGCACAAGCCACCATGCTTGGCTACAGTCTTTAAACATTTATTTTTAAGAGTCATGAGCATTTAGAACTTGAGTACAGGCTTAGATCTGTAGTCAATGCCCTGGCACTTGTTGGAAAATCATTTTATGTGTGTAGGTTGAACTTCTATGTACATGTAATTAAAAAAAAAAATCCATTCACCTCTCCTTCATTTAAACTCTTCAGTTAAGAGTCTGATTTTGAATTTAGAATTATCGATTACAGTGAAGACTGGTGGAGTGTTTTTTTCTAAATGGACATTCTGAGGATCTGTGTGTGTGTGTGTGTTGAGCGTGTAAAGGCTAGAGGTTTAATTTTGGGGTAGCTTTCTCTATTGCTCTCCACCTTATATTTCAAGACAGTGTCGCTCACGGAACCTACAGCTCACGCATTGACTAGGCTAGCTGGCTACTCTGTCCCCAGGACCCTCCTGTCTCTGCCTTCTGCACTGTGGTTTCAAGCCCAAGCCGCAATGCTTTTTTGTGGGTGCCGGAGAAGCCCCGCCTTCTACCTTGACTACCTCACTTCTGTCTCTTGTGTCAGCAGGCCCTTATTTCAATGCTCGCTCCCGGCAGAGGATCCCGCGAGATCTCGCCATGTGCGTGACTCCAAGTGGCCAGTTTTACTGCTCGATGTGTAACGTTGGGGCTGGCGAAGAGCTGGAGTTCCGGCAGCATCTAGAGAGCAAGCAGCACAAAAGCAAGGTGTCCGAGCAGCGGTACAGGAGCGAGATGGAGAACCTGGGTTACGTTCAGTGATGGCCATCCTCACAGAGAAGCCTGTCCTGCCTGTTTGCCTTCTGTCGACCTGCCTTGCTTTGTGGTCCTCCATGCGTACATTCCTCATTTCTCTGCTTAGTGCGAGTAACCTGCAGCGGTGCCAGAGCCAGAGTCGGGGTCGGGGAGGGAGGTGCGTTTCTTAGGTCACCAGGATGCTCTTTTGGGCCAACTGTGTCGAACAACTCACAGCGAGCTTCCTGCCCCATCAGGTGTAACTTCTTATCTTGGCCAAGTTCTGGTTAAGCAGCAGTAGCCTGACTATTTAGAGCTACGATTATTTAAAAATGGCATCTACTTTTGCGGTTTTAGGTTTACGCACATTAGAGGAATTGACTTGAGTTCTTACTTCCAATTATAGAGAAAACAGGTAAACAGAGATTCCCGTTTCCTGATGCTCCTGGGAACCATTACCACCACAGTGTGGTGTCACAAGATGTGCTGTTAGGGTGTGAGCCTGGGTCTCCCAGCAGCTCCTGGTTCCCTGTGGCATATTCCCCCCCCCCGCCCCCCTCCGTAATTAACACATAGGTTTCCTTGAATTCATATACGTCCAGAATACTGTGTTCTTCTGAACATGTGACTTCATCTCCAGTTGTGAACCGCACACATGTAATTCTCGTCCGTCACTTTCCCTGCTTAGATCAGCTTCTCTGCTCGCTCACCCCATCCTCATGGCTGTGCTGGCAGTTTTGGAGACCCAGATATGACTGTCTAATGAGTTGAAGATGGATATTCTTTTAGAAAATATATTTTCAGATGATTTGAGGATGTGTTTGAGATTTCAATTTGGAATTCTATTTTCACTGATGATTATGTGACCTCATGAGATAGTCATTTTGTGGCTTTTGACGATTGTATCCTGACACTGCCCTGACAGGTAATGGGCATGCCTGGAAAATACCCCTGTCCGTCCGTCCGTCTGTCCTTTCTTTTTCTTTCTTTCTTTCTTTCTTTCTTTCTTTCTTTCTTTCTTTCTTTCTTTCTTTCTTTCTTTCTTTCTTTCTTTCTTTCTTTCTCTCTCTCTCTCTCTCTCTTTCTTTCCTCCCTCCCTCCCTCCCTCCCTCCCTCCCTCCCTCCCTCCCTCCCTCCCTCCCTCCCTCCTTCCTTCCTTCCTTCCTTCCTTCCTTCCTTCCTTCCTTCTTTTCTTCTTTTAAAAGCTGATCAAGTCTCAGTATCATTTCTAATAGCAAAACACCACCATTGCATCTTCTCCTTGGCCTCCTTGAAGAGACTGAACACACAGATGACTTTGGTGTCTAATGATTATAATGGGATTCTTATTTTTTAAATAAAAAGCCATAGTGTATGTCTAGACAGACTGATGGAGTGTTATGTGAACTTGTGTTCACTGTGTGTCCTTTGTCCCTTTTCCTTCACATGTGTAAGGCCAGCATGCCCGTGCTCCTTAGGGAAGCAAGCGTGCTTAGGGCAAGCAGGATTTTGCACTATAACAAATACATATTTCATTACTCAGTCACCTGAGAATGCTCCGGGCAGATGGAGAGGGAGGAAATGCTCGGCTGCCTCCTCTCTCTCCATTCTTGCTTTAGAGTAGTTGAGACCCATAATTAGAGGTTAATTGTGTGATTGGCTTCTGGAACTATACCAGGTTCCTTTCACCCGGTGGAGCAGTAGAGCTGTTTCCCCTTCAGAAACAGAAGAAAGAACAGTGTTAGCTTCAGGTTTGATCTCCATTTGCAACTCCTCAAACCAGGAACCCCTCCTGCGGCCATCTACAGAGTTGGTCAGTTTAAGGCGAGTTAGGTGTATCTTGTTAGCCATTTGGTTGCTCATTTTGCTGCAAAATATAATTCTTCGTTAGATTTAAATATACTGCTGGCCACTTGGTTCTGTGATTGTTTAACAGTCTCCTCTGTTCTCTGCAGGGTATGCGTCTGTGTGTCTCTCTGTATGTGTCTGAAGATACATACGCTCCCCCCACCCCTGATTTACATGATAGCCCAGAGAGAATCTCACCTCATTTTTATCTCAAATACCATTGAAAGATTCTGGGTATGGAGTTACATTTTATAAAAGTGATATTCATCTGTTTTGAGTTTTTTCCCTCTGGGAATCAAGTCAAAGGATGTTTCTCCCCGACCCTCAAATACTCTCCTCCTGTATATACAGAAAACAGTGGACTTAAGGGCTTGGTGTGTTCTCAAGCCTCATGAATTCAGGTTTCTAGTCTCCCAGTGCCCTTAATGGATGTTAGGGACGTGAAGGTGTGGTTTCTTTTAGAGTGAAACATTAGATTTATAGCGTTACTTCTTTATTTCTTTGCACTAGAGAGAGTGATGTGTTTGTTTTATGACACTCCAGTGCCAGGCTACCTATGAGAACTCGGTTTGTTTCTGAACTCTGCAAGTTTTTAAGTAACTGCTATGGTCATTGATAGAGGTTCTGTGGATTTCCGAAACACTTGGAAGTTCCCTGGCTGAGGCTGTGTTGTCTTTACTTGTATTCGGTGGGTAGGGCAGAGGCTATCAGAACTGCATGGTGCAGTTTCTCACTAAGCAAATGCTGTATGGACAGTGTCCCTTCCTTGTCTGATCAAGCTATGGCGGCATCAGAGTCAGTCAGGTGAGCTCTCTGTTGGCTTCATTTTGCTGTAGGATTGGACCCCCATTCCCCAGGAAACCTGTATATTATGGTGTGTTACAGTCATGGATGGACAGAGTGTAGACAAATGGAGACCTTAGTCCAAAATTAAGGAGATTTCAGTTGCATCAATTATTTGTAGCATTGAAGTCTGTTCTTGTGGCTCTCTGCTTCTCTTCTTTTTGTTTTTGTTTGTTTGTTTGTTTTTTTTTTTTTTTTTTTTTTTTTGAGACAGGGTTTCTCTGTATTGCCCTGGCTGTCCTGGAACTCACTCTGTAGACCAGGCTGGCCTCCAACTCAGAAATCTGCCTGCCTTTGCCTCCCAAGTGCTGGGATTAAAGGCGTGTGCCACCACCGCCCGGTGGCTCTCTGCTTCATGATGAAGCCAATCAGAACAGAGCCCAGGCTTCAGGAAGAGTCCGGTTTCAATCAGATGGTCTGCATCCCACATGCCTTCAGAGGGCATTAGCTTTTGAAGTTCAGCTAAATCCCTGTGTGCTTTGTTTGACCTTTTAGACTTTACATTGAGCCGAGAATTTGCTGGTCTGCGTTGATCTGTGTCCTGCCGCTTGTAAATGCATGCCTATTGTCTTACGCCTGTCTGCTTGCCTCTTACCAACTGAATTCTGCATTTTCCACAGTTTTTCCACACTATTTTCCTTGATAAAAAGCTTCCCCTCATATTCCTTCTTAGTTTGCCATGGGCTTAAAGAATTAGTGAGGAGGTTTGCAGCCCTGGAAATGGATGAAGGACCGTGGTGGCTGAGAGCCTGTGATCTGCTGAGGTGACTCTCCCACCCTACCCCACAGAGCTGCCTACAGAGCTTTGTGTAGCCCTCGGTCTACAACCTTGCAATCCCAATAGGAGAAAGCTAGTAAATGTACATACATGTACCTGATTAAGTCTTCCTGTGTAGACAGGATCTAAGAGTTAACATCGGGACTTGGAACTGTCCCAGCCTGTGTTTCCAGGGAGTGTGAGCAATGCAGCCCAAGGGCAGACAAGTGACTTCCTCATAGTGCTTTCTTTGCAGAGAGGCTCAAGAATAGCAGGTTTGGAATGTTGTGTAAATGTCAGAACTTGGGCCGAAAGAATTTACCAGAGAAATTGGTGGACTGTGTACCCAAGTGGTGGAGTGTCTTTAGAAATGGGGAAACATTTTTGTTGGATGCAGAAGTTTAATGTAGATATTTGAACAGGTGTTTGAAAAAAATTCTACCTTGCTCCCTACCCCTTAAACCTTTGTTAGGAGTTTTATATTTGATTAGGAAAAAAAAATGCTTTGTTGCTTTTGGGTTCTGTTTGGGCGAGTCTCCTGTGAGCTGCCGTGTCAGCGTAGCTGAGTGGACACTAGCTGTGTAAATAGCTTCTCATGAGACATTTATATGGATAGCTGTGTGGTGTTTCCTTCCATTATCAATAGGGACTCTTTGTGAACGCCCTTTCTCTGTAGCTACCAAAAAAAAAAAGTCCTGGCTTATGGTCCCATGTGACCTTGTGTCCGTTAAACCCAGAATATGAGTGCCTTTAGCAAGTGTTAGCATTTCACAGAGGGTAGAGATGACAGGATTTACTGCCATTAACCACTGTTCATTAAATAGCTTGAAATATCAACGGTCCTTGTGAATTCTGTTCTGTGTCTGCCTCTCCCCCTCTCCGTTTCCTAGTGCAATCTCAATTTGCTTTTGGGTGAAGTGTGCACTCTGGGTGGGAGCCTGGCTGCTGAGGCTGGCAGTAGTCATCTCTGTGGCTGTGTGTGATGCCACCGAGGACTCAGAGCTTGAGATGCTGATGTTGAAGAAAACATCCTACACTGACCAAGCTCCAGCTTGGTTCTTCTGTAGAGTGGAGAGAATTATGTATACAAACAAACTGTAGCTCTGGGTGATGTTGTACTTCATCTCAGCATGGATAGAGGGACCTTTTAAAGCAAGTTTGAGGCCTTTGGAAATGACAGTTTCCTTCCTTTGATTAACTGAAAATATTAAATTTCCTGCGGTCTTTACAACCTTCCGAACATATGATTAAACCAATTTTCATGTAGAAATAGTAACATTTGCCTCAGAATTTCATTATGAAGAATTTTGGACATTTGTCAAAGTGGAAAACATTTTGGAGCACACCTAACTCTATCTCCTACTGTTGACATTTCCCTACTCGGGTTTCCTCACAACTCCCATGAGCCCATCGCTGTGTTCTTCTGTCTGCCCATCAGGACAGATGGCTCTATACATTTCAGACAGCGTCCCTACCATGAATGTCATACACTAGGATTTAATATTCACATGTTAATGTCTTAGGAAGACCGCATGTGTAGGTCATAACCTGAGGCAGTAAGCAGTCTCTGTTCTCTCCTGTGGATAGCAGTCTTCCTTGTTTCTGTTCTTGAGTTTGCTTAGGGTTTCCAACAAGTCTGTACCAGGTTACGTGGCCCACAAACGTTACGTTCCTGACAGGACTTGCTGTGAACTCCCAGGCGCTGTAACCACTCGCCTCCTATGCCTGTACATAGCAGGATTAAACTCTGAGACAACAGTACTGTCTACTGAGAGCTGGGCAAGCCTTAGGCAGTCTACAGCCTCCCTCCAGTCACATTGGAGAGAACTGTGGTCTGCCTCTATCCTCTGCCCGCCTCCTGTGGCCAGCGCTGCAGAACTGAAGGGGTTTGCTCAGGTCGGATAGATTGGATGGGGAGAACCAAATCACAGTCCAACCTGAGTGCGTTTAAGTTGTAATCTTAGGCTTCCAGTGTAACTGAACACTTCCTTTTGTGCCCTTAGAAGGACTGTATTTATTTTTTACCAACTAGAGTTTTAGTGTTAGACATTTCACAGTTCTCTTAACACAGAGATATTCCTGTGGTTATTTGTTGTTTCGTGATGTTCCATGTAGCTCAGGTGAGTCACTTCTACTATGTAGCCAAGGCTGACCTTGAACTCCCCCGAGCCTCCTGCCTCCACCTCCTGGTGCTGGGATTACAGGCATGTACCACCATGCCAAGCTATATAAATTGTAGTTTTAATTGAGTCCAAAGCAATTGCTAAAATCTCACTGCACTGTTGAGCACCAACTCATGCAGGGTCTGTCTGATTGTTTTTGTCTTTAAATGGCTTTTATGACCACTCTGGCTACGTAAGTGGTCATGTGACCCCACCCCCCCCCTCGTGAAAATGGTGTTCTCCATCACTGGCCCTTCTCATGCACTCTCTACCTGATGCTTTTGTGTTGGTTTTAAGAAATGACTCCATAAGTCAGGGTGAGCGATACTGTCTTGGGTAGGGCAAAGCCCTCTCGGGAGCAAACCCTCCTGGACGTGGTTGGTCATTGTTCTGCCTTCTTTCAGTATCTGATCACCCTCCAAAGGTTCTGTAAGCCAGTGTGTCATTTTGTAAGTCTCACGTTGACTCTGCTCACTTGTGGTTCCCCCCCCCCCCCCCCCAGTCAACTGTAGTGACCTGGCATGGGTTTTGTGTGTTGCCTTCGAAATGCCTTATTGGGTATGCCAGGCTCCTCTGTCAAGCATCCCAGCTGTCCGCTGAGACATACATGTCCTCTCTGGGGTATGTGCTCTTGATCCGGAAGCAACGCTGACCTAGCTTTCAGTATCAAGGGTGCGTTTTAATTCAGTTATTGTCTTAAGTTAGAAGTGAAGCAGGAAGCCGAGAGAATGTGAACCTTTCACGTGATCAGTGTGGCAAACCGAAAATGTGCTGTTGCTGTTTCACTAGAAAGAATGCAGCTAAGAAATGCCAGTCCAAACCGGAAAGTGGGGCTGTGTCATATCACGCTCTCCACTTGTCACTTGGCCATTGAGAGTCTGAGCAGGCCACCGGGCAGTGGGCCAGTCTATGTTCTGGGGCTACAGAGCTGACTGACGTCACAGGATTCAAACCAATCAACTGTGAATTGTGAAATTGAAATTGCTCTTTTGGTTTTTATTTCCTTCAGCCTAATAAATACAGAAGTCTGAATGTTATTTAAGCTTAGACCACTTACGTTGGCTCATCTTGGCTGTGTATTCTCATGTATGTACTGATTTCTGATAAAGGCTTGATGACATTGTAACGGGCTTTTTGTGTTCAGTTCAATAAAACAGTTTCTGAGTCTTGTCTCAAAAGCGTTTGGTTCTGAGTCGGGGAGGAAGGTCCTCAGTGGTTAGCACCCAGCTGTCATCCCCATACTTCAGATGGGGTGTGAGCTCACAGCTCACAGCGGTATGTGGTCTACTGTGTGCTTTCCGAGGCTTAGAACACTGAATTTGAGGACTTGCTGTGGAGTTGGCCTAGCTATCCATTCACCTCTGACTCCTCCTTCCCAGCTAGCCTGGGACTGGGGTGTATTCTGTTTTGTGATACCTTCTGATATTTATGTTCTCTTCAAATTCTGAGAGAATGAACCCAGAAGAACGACAACTCCTGCTCCTGGAAAGAAACACATCAGAGAGCAGGTGCTCACTCATCTCTGGGGCATTCCACCTATGAAATGGGGTTATGGATACAGTCACTGGAATGCAGTCCTCACAGTCTTTGGAGTGCCGCGGAGTGTATGCATCATGCTTTGAATTTAAATGTCTGTTTGAAAAGTAGGTTGTAAGTTTTAAGATGGGATGAGGAGGGGCATCAGAGGTGCCTAGGTCCCAGGAGCCTTGCAGCTTTCCTTGCTGTAGGTTTTCCGAGATGGGGACCTAGGCCCTCAGTCCAGGGTCATGCCCCGGCCTACCCCTCACAGCTGCCTGTAAGACCACACCGGACATTCCCAGGCTACTGGGTGACCCGATAGGAGAGTGTGAAGGCCACACCCAGTGTTTGTGAAGAGCTTTAAGACTTGTCTTTTGAGCTCAGTGCACAAAAATTTATTCCTATTTGTGGGATAGTCAAACTATTGAGAACTTAGAAATGAAGACAGTTTACTGCAGTGCAATGAGAGTATTAATAGGACCGAGACAAAAATCTTAATATGGCTCTGTCTAACACACGTGTAACCCCCTAACATACGTGAGACGTGTACTTGGCCCTGGAATGTAATTAAGGT
The DNA here is from genome assembly GCF_978045245.1 of Mus caroli. Lineage (NCBI taxonomy): Eukaryota > Metazoa > Chordata > Mammalia > Rodentia > Muridae > Mus > Mus caroli. The sequence continues at coordinate 129,913,048 of NW_028227258.1, forward strand.
GCCGTGCTCTCGATTCAGCGAGCAGAGGTAGTCCTGCCTTTGGAAGAGAGAGAAGCTGGTAAGTTAGGCTTGCCATTTGGGTTTTTAGGTATGTAATTAGAACTTCAAATGTATTTTGGATGGCAGCCTTCCCTCCAGACAAGAACAAGATGGCTTTCATATTAGATTCATTATCTAATCCTTGTTAGCCAGAGGCTCCTTTGCTCTGATTTCCACAACAGTTCACTGGGTTATAGACTTGGCCCATAGGTATTTAGCGCCACCTTGTGGACTCTTCAAGGCTTGCACCTAGCTGTTTTGAGGACCTTAAAATCAGGATTTAGGTTAGGAAGATGTGGAGGCTATGCGTTTTACTGGTAAGTGAAGCAAAACTTAGATTAATTTGAAAATCCAGCAAATCCAGACATAGTGCCTTCAATAACTATTGGTGAATGTTTCCCTTGATAAAGCTGCTAGAGTACTTATTGTGGCGAATGTCTATTTTATTTTAAACAAATACAGTTCTTTCAGAATGCCTGTTTTATTTAAAACCAAACCAGACAACCCCCTCACTCCACATTTTGCTGCATGTGGACAAGAAGCACAGACCTGCGAATGAAGTGATCGTAAGTGCAAGTCTCTACACCGGGAGCAAGGAATTAGAGCCTCAAAAAAAAAAAAAAAAAAAAAAAAAAAGACTGGGGAAGTGAGAAAAACAATGAAATAAAGGCACAGTGTGGGAGAGTGAGTCACCGGGACAGCATAAAAACCAAGTTTGAAGCTCTAAGCTTTTCCTGAATGTGATGTGTTTGGGGCAGGGACATAATAGTTTCTGCACAGTGAGCTGCAGCTCAGGAGACAGGACATTTGGAAAAGGCTGGTGCTGATGCCGGGTGCTCACTGTCTCGAGGCCGGCCCCACATGTTCCTTCTCATCCCTTCCTTTGTACTGTAGGTCATTTAGAGGAGTATCTTCAAAATGACCTTTTCTTTTATCTTTTTGACAAGCTAGATCCCGAACTCACTCTGTTTTCCCATCGCTTACGCTGTTTTCCCATCCCTTGAGCTGTCAGTGACTCTAGTTCTTGAGTAGTTTCTGGAGCTGGTCTGTTTGCCTTTTTGGTGACACCAGTGTGTCATGACAAACAGCCAGCAGTGTGGCTTGACCTATTTTTTTTTTGAGTGTGTATTCTCTTACATGATAACCTGTTTTTTTAGTTTGGGGAATTATTCTGACTTTTAAAGTTAAGGACTTAAGTGAGTAACTCGTGCACAAAAGAATGGGTTGCTGTAATCATTTTTAGGGTGGCATCAGATCCGCTTACTTTGTTGTGTAGCCATGATCATGATCGCACCCCTCAGTGGTTCTCATCTTCCGAGTCTGAAACGTCATCAAGCACGAGCTTCCGTTTTCCCCTCCCCAGGGCCTGGTGGCCACCATTCTGCCCTCTGAGCTTATGAATCTGACTACCTGAGGAGCCTTACAGCAGGGGAGTCTGTAGCTCCCTGCCTTATTTGTCTTACTTCACTAAGCATAAGGTTCCCTCAGCACTGGACTACATGCCAAAATTGCCTTCATAGTACTCCGTTGCATGTAGAGGTACGTAGAGCTTACCCATCATCCATCAGTGGGCATTTTGGTTCCTTCTGTTTACCCTTGGCTATTATAAATGACACTTCTAAGCATATGAGTGTATGAAGGTATATATACGTCTGTGGGACTGTGATAGGCAGCCTGTTTTGGTTGAATAGGGCTTGCTCCGGTGACCCAATAGAGAAATATACTAGGGACGGAAAGGCGAGCCAGGTTCCCAGAATCAGGTGCCTGTCCATAATTCTGTGACTATCAGTCAGGCAATGTCCCAAACTTCTGGCATTCTGGCTAGACTCCACCCCCACTGTTTCCTGACTACAGCCAGGTATGCTCCTCCCCACAGTTACCTGGCAACTACAAGATAGCCCAGCCCACTATAAGAGGGGCTACTTGGCCCCTCCTCGCTCTCTTAAACTCTCGCCTTTCTTATTCTCTAGCCCTCCTTCTCTTTTTCCTTTACCCCCTCTCTCCACGTGGCTATGGCCAGCCTCTCTCTTTCTACCTTCTCTCCTTTCTCCCTGTCTTTCTACAATAAAGCTCTAAATCCATCGACTGTCTCTGATCATCAAGGCCTGCCATGCTTGAACGATGGGATGGGCTTTCTCCTAATGAGCCGAGTCTAACCTCCTGCCCGAAGGCCATCCTGTGCTCCAGCCATGGACCTGACCAAGGACTCTCGCCGATGGGAACCATCCAGCGCCACCTCTCCCCTTGCCCTCACCTCCCTTCATCCCCACGGCCCCTATTCTGTTCTCAGCTCCTCTGCCGTATCCAGTGTGGGATGCCAGAGACCAAGAACCTGGGACTTGGGGCTGCCCCTTGTCCACCACCTGCCATGTGGGGTCAGTGGCTTAACACAGCAAGATGCCCATCAGGGGGCCGCATGGAAAGTGTGCGCGGTCCTCCTGTGTCCACCTGCCCAGAGCATCGGAACTCTGGCATGATGCGGGTTCTTTCCCACTCCCCCTTCCCCCCCACACCCACGGCCCCACATAAATGAAGAATTAAAATGCATTCAATGCATGCAGATTGTATAGGATAATCAAGTAGACCCGTCTTCCCACAGCACAGAGCTCAGCCCTCTCTTAAGACTGTTTTATTTTGTTCTATTTTCAAAGAAAACAGAAGAGTGTAAGCATACATTTTTTGCAACCTACTCTTAATAAGAGTTCAACCTTTCCTCTAGCCTACCACCCAGCAGAGGTAGTGGAAGGGAAACGTTATTAGGATGTGGGAAATTGGATCTGGTCAGCAATAGTTCTTTTGAGGCGAGCTCAGTCTTTTTGCCCAGCTGTTCAGTCTTGTAGCAAACACCAAATACAACTCAGCAGCTGCAGACCAGTCCAGTCCTTTCTGCAGGTGACACCAGGCACAAACCAGCAACTGTAGTTCAATCCTGAAGAAACTGCAAGGCTTGCCACCTGGCCTGAGGCAAGGCTGCTGCAAGTGACAAGCTGCTAGAGGAACCTCACAAACAGTCCTTGGGTGAGTTTCTCTCAATGGCACGAGTTGAACCACGAGTTGAGTTCAACAACGTTATGTAAGGCAATCCAATACATGTGTGTTGTTAGCAAAGAATAGAGAGGTGGAGGAAACCAAATCAAAGCTCAGTGCTCATCTCCCACTGGCTGTGGGGTCATATCCATACTCCTTCATCCCAGCTCCTTTCCCGTGTTTGCTGGATCAAAGCATCCTTTCACCTGTGTCTGCTTGAGGAAAACATTTTTTCACATGTCTTCTCCAGCAAAACATCCATTTACCTGTGACTACTTCAGTAAAACATTCTTTCACATGTCTGCTTTAGCAAGACAGCCTTTTACCTGTGTGCCCCAGCAAAACATCAGTTGACATAACTAATTCCAAAGAAATTAGAAGTTTCCATTTCAGAAGAGGCTCACCCTTTCCTTCACAGTTGGACTTATATTCTTGAATTTGGTGTTTCTTTCAGTACCTATAGACTAATGATATGTAGTCTGTTGGGTGTTGTTATTTGCCTTATTTCCATGTGATTTATTGAACACACTATAATTTTTCCTCTGCCAGTAGGCACACAGGGGCCATTCAGTATTTCTTCATAGCAAATACTTCAACACATCTATGATAAATTATTTTTCTCTTTTTAAATGATCTTCTTTAAGACAGGAGGATCTTATGTAGCCCAGGCTGTCCTCAAACTTCTTATATAACAGTGGAAAACCCTGAACTCATGATCTTCCTGCCTTTACTTCTGAGTGTGGGGATCATAGGGGTGTGCTATCATGCCTGGTGTTGGGGATCAGACGAGGGCTCAGCATATTAGGCCAGTCCTCCATCAACTGAGCCATAGATAAGAATCTCTTTTATCTTTCTTTAAAGAATTGCTCTCTCTCTCTCTCTCTCTCTCTCTCTCTCTCTCTCTCTCTCTGTGTGTGCGTGCAAAGCAGAGAAGTTTTCCTCAGGAACTTCTTACTCCACCATGTCCCTGGGTGTCTAGGGACTGTTGTAAGCACCTTAGGTAATTCTAATATAGCCCAAGATTTAGGGTGACTGACATGGCTATAGTGTGTGTGTCATTGGATTTAATGGAATTCTCTTCACAAATCCTGGCTTTACTTATAAGGAGTGTAGTGGTTTGAGTTTGCTTATAGGGAGTGTAGTGGTTTGAATAGGTTTGGCCCCCCATAGATTCATGTGTTTGAATGCTTGGCCAACAGGAAATGACACCATTAGGAGCTATGACCTTGTTCAAATAGGTGTGGCCTTGTTGGCAGAATATGTCATTGTGGGGTGGGCTCGGAGGTTCTATGCTCAAGTTCTGCCCAGTGAGGAAGAAAAAGTCTTCTGCCTTTGGATCAAGATGTAGAACTCTCGGCTCCTCCAGTACCATGTCTGTCTTCATGTTGCCATGCTTCCTGTTATGATGATAATGGACTGAACCTCTAAAGCTGTAAACCAGCCCCAATTAAATGTTTCCCCTTATAAGAGTTGCCTTGGTCATGGTGTCTCTTCACAGCAATGCAAACCCTAACCAAGACAGGGTACCAGAACAAATGGGTAGTGGGATTTTTTTTCTTTTCTTCCCTTCTTTTCTTTTCTTTTCTTTTCTTTTCTTTTCTTTTCTTTTCTTTTCTTTTCTTCTTCTCTTCTCTTCTCTTCTCTTCTCTTCTCTTCTCTTCTCTTCTCTTCTCTTCTCTTCTCTTCTCTTCTCTTCTCTTCTCTTCTCTTCTCTTCCTCCTCCTCCTCCTCCTTCTTTTTAGATTTATTTATTTATGTATGTGAGTATTCTGTAGCCGTTTTCAGACCCACCAGAAGAGGGCATCAGATCTCACTACAAATGGTTGTGAGCCATCATGTGGTTGCTGGGAATTGAATTCAGGACCTCTGGGAGAGCAGTCAATGCTCCTAACCACTGAGCCATCTCTCCAGCCCTGGTAGTGGAATTTCTAACTCAGTAAAGTAGCAGAACATGTGAGCAAATTTTTTTGCTCTTCTTCATGAACAGTTGGTTCTTAGCTGATTTAGTTGCTGACACTTGTAAAGCACCAAGCTTATATCAAGTGATCTGAGAAAAGCTGTGTGAAGGATACCATCTCATAACTTCCCACATAGAGGGACTTTGAAATCTCAAATGAGACCCATCTCTCTGGAAGATTCGTGTGTATATTAAGAACTCCCTGTGATGGTTTGTATATGCGTGGCCCGGGGAGTGGCCCTGTTGAAGTAGGTGTGGCCTTGTGGGTGTGGGCTTTAATACCCTTGTTTTAGCTGCCTGGGAGCCAGCATTCTGCTAGCAGCCTTCAGATGAATATGTAGAACTCTCAGCTCCTCCTGCACTATGCCTGCCTGAATGCTGCCATGTTCCCACCTGGATGATAATGGACTGAACCTCTGAACCTGTAAGCCAGCCCGTAAAATGTTCTCCTTTATAAGACTTGCTGTGGTCATGGTATCTCTTCACAGCAGTAGAACCCTAAGACAATATCCTTGGTGGGCTTCAGACTCATGCTAATCATTCTCTATCAGCCTCCTGAGTGCTGGGATTACACTTGGATGCTACCACTCCTGGCTTTAGAACACCACATGCAGTGATTATACAATAGTAAAACATTACTTTAGTGGACTTTGATTTATCCAAACAATCTCTTATTTCTTGACATTGTGTCAATTTTTATAGTGCAGGCAATAATACTAAAGCAGATTTTCTGTCCTATTTTCCTGTTTGTGTGTGTGTGTGTGTGTGTGTGTGTGTATCTAACCCAGTTCTCTCTTGAACCAGTCTCTAGAAATGTCTCTGCCTGTCCTGCTTTTTTTTTTCCCCACAACATTGTTCTAGTTTCTTAGTTATTTTTTCAGGGTTTTAAGGCAGAAGTTACAAGATGAGAGAGTAGGGAATCACTTTCCAGCCCACACCTGACACGTGTTTATAGAACATCTATACTGACTTCGACTCCCAGTGCAGCCTGGAGGAATGACAAGTTCACCACTCTTCACAGCTGGGTATTATTGAAAGATCTTTGATGAATTGGAAGGCAAAATGGAAGTTTCATTTAAAAATATAATTTCTTTGAAAATGATCTTGAATTTCAACAAACTCACCAGCATTATGGAGGTTTAAAAATAAAATCACCACATTGATAAAATTTAAAACTTGGTCTGTGGGGGAGTGGGTGGGGGGCTTTTGGGATAGCATTGGAAATGTAAATGAAATAAATACTTAATTAAAAAAAACTTGGTCTGTATACATCAGATATATTTATTTAAAAATTACAAACAGCATACAAATATACACATACAAACAGAAAGTGGGAAGGCCTGTGTGCACAGTCAGGTAAACTGAGTGAAGTTTAGGTTACGGGAGTGAGGAAACCCTGGCTCTTTGGCTACCATGTCATTTTATCAGCTGTCAGCAATGTAGGTCACAGGCGAATAGGCCTTGGGGACTTGCAGCTTCAGTGAAATTGTTTCGCAAACACAACTCAAAACCAATAATAATCAGCATTTACAGCTTTATTTTGTTTTGATAAGTGTTCTTTTGGGGTATTTGAATTAATCTGTCTCTTGAACTAGTTTCTTGAAAAAAATTCTTCCTTTCCCTATTGTTTTATTTTTAAGGTAGAATCTTACAAATAGCCCTGGCAGCCTGGAGCTTGTCATGTTGGCCAGACTGGCCTCGAACTCACAGACACATATCTGCTTTGCCTCCTGAGTGCTGAGATTAAAGGTGTTACTATCACGCCCAGCTTAAGGTTGTCCTCAAACCTCTGATGTTCCTGCCTCTGCTTCTTAAGCAGACCTTTCCTGCCTGTGCCACCACAAGCTCACTGTGTTCCTGGACCAGGTTCTGTGCAGTCTGCTGTGGATCGTGGTGAGGCCTGAGTCCCCTTAGCAGGTCAGCTAATGGCTGGGACACTGCTCATGAGCAGGGCACTGCTGCAACCCTGGGTCTTGCTGCACAAATGCTCCTGACTCTTCCCCAGAAGCCAAGAGTTCCCATTTCTCACTTTGGAATTTTGCAAAGATCATGTCTCTTCTCATCTAACCCTCACTGAGATCTCAATGTTTTCCTATTCTTGCTTTTTCTTTTTTATAAAAGGAGAACCTCTTTTTTATTTTTTAAAAGATGTATTTATTATTATATGTAAGTACACTGTAGCTGTCTTCAGATCTCATTATGGGTGGTTGTGAGCCACCATGTGGTTGCTGGGATTTGAACTCAGGACCTTCAGAAGAGCAGTCAGTGCTCTTAACCACTGAGCCATCATCTCTCCAGCCTCCATATTCTTGTTTTTTTTCTAGTGAGGACCTTGTAGTTGTCCTTAGGACCTGTAATGTTGGGGATTGTGAAGAATATTGACAGGGTCATCTGTGGCCAAAAAGAAGAATTCAACGAGGTGAGTATGTAGCTCAGTGGTAGATTGTTCACTTAGGGTACATGAGGTCCTGAGTTCAATCCCCAGCACTACAAACAAAACCCAAATAAGAGCATGCATATAGAATGATTAAAGTCTGTCTCTGTGTGTGTGTGTGTGTGTATGTGTGGTGTGTACACATGTGTGTTTTGCCTGCACGTTAGCCCGTGCACTGTCTTTATGTAGTACCCATAGAGGCTAGAAGAGGTCAACAGATCCTTGGAACTGGAGTTACAAGTGGCTGTGAGCTGCCCTGTGTTTGCTGGGAATTGAACCTTGGTCCTCTGGAAGAACAACCAATGCTCTTAATGATGGAGCCACTTCCAGATCTCTTAAAATAATTTAACATCAAATATAATTAGCTCCAGGGCTATCCACAACAGCTACCAGATAAATAAAGGATAGATTTACAAATTTGATTTAATTCCTTTGAGAATAGAAGAGTGCATAATGGTAATTATTTAAATGTTCGTAAGTATACAGAAATATTAAGCTCCACAGAAGGGAGAAGTTAGGGAGATTGAATAAAAAAAAATACTCTAAAGAAATTTAAAAGTCTTGACAAGACAAATTCTCAAAATCTTTGAACGTGGTCCACATGGGATTTCTGGGATTGCTTTTGCCTGGTACAACATAAGTAGAGCCTGGAAATAGGCTTATACAGTAAATAGACATAGATACTAAATATTGAGGCTTTCGATCTTAAAAATTAGATTGGAAAGCAGGGATAGGGAGCCTGACCTATTTCAGACAGTAGAAAGCTAGGCCTTGGAATTATATAAAGAGAAAGGAGCATACTGCCATATGTACCTACAGAGAAATTAATCTCCATAGCAGGCAGGATTTAAGTATACATAAAGTGTCGAGGCTTTTGATCTCAATTTATAGGTTGAAAAGTAGGAGATGCTGAAGAAGCACTGTATCTATGGTTAATATTTGTTTCGATTGTGTGATGGTTTGTATAATTCTTGGACCAGGGAGTGGCACCATCTGGAGATGTGGCCTTGTTGGAATAGGTGTGACCTGGTTGGAATGGGTGTGTCACTGTGGGTGTGGGCATAAGATCCTCACCCTAGTTGCCTGGAAGTCAGTCTTCTACTAGCAGCCTTTGGATGAAGACATAGAACTCTCAGCTCTACCTGTGCCATGCCTGCCTGGATACTGTCATGCTTCTACCTTGATGATAATGGACTGAACCTCTGAATCTATAAGCCAGCCCCAATTAAATGTTGTTTTATTAAGACTTGCCTTGGTCATGGTGTGTCTGTTCACAGAGGTAAAATCCTAACTAAGACAGATTGTTTAATTGCTTTGAATTGCTTTCATTATCAAAATGTGTATGGCTATGATTTTAGTGGTTATATTAAAAGTGTTCTTGGAGAGAAGTCAAGCTATGCCTTTAATGATTTCTGGTTACTGGACCAAGGAGATGCTATTTTGGGAGAGAGGCTCTGTATTTGTGTTGAGAGGAAAGGAGAAAAGGCTCTGGACCCCTTCCAGAATGATACGGATCAGATATGGCAGGGGACGACCCCCTGAGGATCTCGACTATTGAAAAGAAAAAATTGAGAAAGTCAAACAGGACAGGAAACTTGATCTGCTGGTTCCTTGACATGGAAACAGCCCAGTAACTGACTTAGATATAAAAATGTCTCTACCTCAAACTTCAGCTTAAATGAGTCAATAAGTCTTATTGGTTATGGAATCTTTAAGATTCTTCATGCCCTCCTTCATATGGCAGGAATGGAGATTTATTACAATTGGTTATTGATGACTCTCCATGATCTGATGACTCTCCATGGCATCTTCATGCTGAAAGTGACAAGAAATTATTTAAAGGGGTAGGGAGGAGTAGGAAAATTAGAAAAATTGGTTAGACTTAAGAAAGTTAGCTTTAGCATTTATTATCCAGTCTCTGTAGTCTTAGAAGGCTCATAAGAAAGACAGTTGTCTTTTACCTGCTCAAACAAAGAGCAAAAACTTTGTTAACTGATCCTTAACTGATCTGTATACCCTACACAACCCATATGAATATCTTAATGGTAAAAACATTTTGGTTGTGAGATTCATATATTACAGGATATACAGCTTTGACAAGATTCATCCTCAGAGATGCTGAACTGACCTGCTGTTCCAGCCCCTGCATCCTGATGGCTGTCCAGAGACTTGCTTCCAGAACAGAAATTGCTCCTGATTCCAGATGATCTCACCTCATCCCACCTTTCAGATGGATCTAGTCAGAACTTCAGTTAAGCCCTGAGCCTTCTAAGACTACAGAGACTGGATAATAAATGCTAAAGCTAGCTTTCTTAAGTCTAACCAATTTTTCTAATTTTCCTACTCCTCCCTACCCCTTTAAATAATTTCTTGTCACTTTCAGCATGAAGATGCCATGGAGAGTCATCAGCATAGCTCCTTTGGTTTGGGTGTCCGGTTATGGTTACAAATTATAGATAGGGTGTCATTTTAAGGGATAATTTGGAAATGGTCATAATTTTGAACTGAAGGAAATAGATAGGATGGATTACTAATATTATTCATGAACAAAACACTGTGAAGTCATAATCGTACATTGATAGAAATCTTTGTAATTGATGTAAAATTGAAGTGATAATTTCTTCCATTGGTACAAAATTTATATATTGATATATATTTAAGGTTGCCATAGGTATAAATCTTTATATATTGATACAAAATTTGAAATTAATATTGTTACTCTTAGATAGGCATTGTGCCTATGCAACTCATTTAAGAACACAAGGCTTTGACTCATTCCTTTTATAGCTGCTATTACAAACGTTTAGGATGATTAAGTAATGCAAGTTAAGGGCCAGATAGTAAACTCATGGTTATATAGATTATGATTTAATTATTATTCAATTCAATATTATTCAACTAGAAATAGCTAAGAGTAATCAAGGTTTAACAGTTCAGATTATATATATATATATATATATATATATATATATATTCTTCAGAAGTATCAGAAATCCACAGGATTTGAAATTTAATCATTTCATTATTATTAGAAAATTTGACTAGAGACATGTCTGCTCCTGATATTTGAGGTTCAAAGAAGATATTGAACTCCAGGTGAAGTTAATTATTGTGGCAAGGTAGCCATTAGACAGAAATTGCCTATATCATCTACAGACAATATACTGCCCAAAAAGGACAATCAGAAGTCAGATAATCGACTGCTGAGCTCTGTCAAGACAGGATAAACTAGTCCATCATATTCCTACTTCATTTCAGGGTCAGCAAGATGGCTCTGGGACAAAAGGCTAAAGACAGGTGCTTTGATATTTTGAGGAATAGGGACTGTCCAGGTAGTCAGCTGTCTCTCCAATTTGTTTAAGTTTTGGAAGCTATGTTTTTGTGCTTCCTAAATATTCAGGTAATTTTTAATTCGTTCTCAGATTTCTGACTGGGTTGAAGACTAGTTATTTCTCACAATCAAACTCAAGTTGTTTAGCATTGAGACAGTTGATATAGAGTTAAAAGGATCATTTTCAGATGGTGATAGAGGCTAAAATAAGAACATAATTCAAATATAAAATTATAAGCTCTTTAGTTAGGATAGGTGATAGAGTACTTTATCTAATTGACAAATATGATAGACTAAATGTTAGTTACATATCATACTTTGTAATTTACATAATTGTTATGGTATGCTCAAGCAGTATAACCACATGTCTAAGAGAAGATCCTGTTTTTAATTTGTACAGAAAAGGTGAGATGTTGGGGATTGGTTTTTTTTTTTTTTTTTCTTTTTAAAAAGATTTACTTATTTCTTTTTTTTTTGATTTTTAATATTTTTATTACATATTTTCCTCAATTACATTTCCAATGCTATCCCAAAAGTCCCCCATAGCGCCCCCCACTTCCCTACCCACCCATTCCCATTCTTTTGGCCCTGGCATTCCCTTATATTGGGGCATATAAAGTTTGCAAGTCCAATGGGCCTCTCTTTCCATTGATGGCCGACTAGGCCATCTTTCGATACATATGCAGCTAGAGACAAGAGCTCCGGGGTTCTGGTTAGTACATCATGTTGTTCCAACAATAGGGTTGCAGATCCCTTTAGCTCCTTGGGTACTTTCTCTAGCTTCTCCATTGGGAGCCCTGTGATACATCCAATAGCTGACTGTGAACATCCACTCCTGTGTTTGCTAGGCCCCGGCATCGTCTCACAAGAGACAGCTATATTTGGGTCCTTTCAGCAAAATCTTGCTAGTGTATGCAATGGTGTCAGCGTTTAGAAGCTGATTATGGGATGGATCCCTGGATACGGCAGTCTCTAAATGGTCCATCCTTTCATCACAGCTACGAACTTTGTCTCTGTAACTCCTTCCCTGGGTGTTTTGTTCCCAATTCTAAAAAGGTGCACAGTGTCCACACTTTGGTCTTCATTCTTCTTGAGTTTCATGCGTTTATCAAATTGTATCTTATATCTTGGGTATCCTAAGTTTTGGGCTAATATCCGCTTATCAGTGAATACATATTGTGTGAGTTCTTTTGTGATTGTGTTATTTCACTCAAGATGATGCCCTCCAGGTCCATCCATTTGGCTAGGAATTTCATAAATTCATTCTTTTTAATAGCTGAGTAGTACTCCATTGTGTAAATGTACCATAATTTCTGTATCCATTCCTCTGTTGAGGGACATCTGGGTTCTTTCCAGCTTCTGGCTATTATAAATAGGGCTGCTATGAACACAGTGGAGCATGTGTCCTATTTACCGGTTGGGATATCTTCTGGATATATGCCCAGGAGAGGTATTGCTGGATCCTCCGGTAGTACTATGTCCAATTTTCTGAGGAACCGCCAGACTGATTTCCAGAGTGGTTGTACAAGCTTGCAATCCCACCAACAATGGAGGAGTGTTCCTCTTTCTCCACATCCTCGCCAGCATCTGCTGTCACCTGAATTTTTGATCTTAGCCATTCTGACTGGTGTGAGGTGGAATCTCAGGGTTGTTTTGATTTGCATTTCCCTGATGATTAAGGATGTTGAACATTTTTTCAGGTGTTTCTCTGCCATTTGGTATTCCTTGGGTGAGAATTCTTTGTTCAGTTCTGAGCCCCATTTTTAAATGGAGTTATTTGACTTTCTGGAGTCCACCTTCTTGAGTTCTTTATATATATTGGATATTAGTCCCTTATCTGATTTAGGATAGGTGAAGATCCTTTCCCAATCTGTTGGTGGTTTTTTTGTCTTATTGATGGTGTCTTTAGCCTTGCAGAAGCTTTGTAGTTTCATGAGGTCCCACTTGTCAATTCTTGATCTTACAGCACAAGCCATTACTGTTCTATTCAGGAATTTTTCCCCTGTGCCCATATCTTCAAGGCTTTTCCCCACTTTCTCCTCTATAAGTTTCAGTGTCTCTGGTTTTATGTGAAGTTCCTTGATCCACTTAGACTTGACCTTAGTACAAGGAGATAGGAATGGATCGATTCGCATTCTTCTACATGTTAACAACCAGTTGTGCCAGCACCATTTGTTGAAAATGCTGTCTTTCTTCCACTGGATGTTTTTAGCTCCCTTGTCGAAGATCAAGTGACCATAGGTGTGTGGGTTCATTTCTGGGTCTTCAATTCTATTCCATTGGTCTATTTGTCTGTCACTATACCAGTACCATGCAGTTTTTATCACAATTGCTCTGTAGTAGAGCTTTAGGTCCGGCATGGTGATTCCACCAGAGGTTCTTTTATCCTTGAGAAGAGTTTTTGCTATCCTAGGTTTTTTGTTATTCCAGATGAATTTGCAGATTGCCCTTTCTAATTCGTTGAAGAATTGAGTTGGAATTTTGATGGGGATTGCATTGAATCTGTAGATTGCTTTTGGCAAGATAGCCATTTTTACAATGTTGATCCTGCCAATCCATGAGCATGGGAGATCTTTCCATCTTCTGAGATCTTCTATAATTTCTTTCTTCAGAGACTTGAAGTTTTTATTATACAGATCTTTCACTTCCTTAGTTAGAGTCACGCCAAGATATTTTATATTATTTGTGACTATTGAGAAGGGTGTTGTTTCCCTAATTTCTTTCTCAGCCTGTTTATTCTTTGTGTAGAGAAAGGCCATTGATTTGTTTGAGTTAATTTTATATCCAGCTACTTCACCGAAGCTGTTTATCAGGCTTAGGAGTTCTCTGGTGGAATTTTTAGGGTCACTTATATATACTATCATATCATCAGCAAAAAGTGATATTTTGACTTCATCTTTTCCAATTTGTATCCCTTTGATCTCCTTTTGTTGTCGAATTGCTCTGGCTAGGACTTCAAGTACAATGTTGAATAGGTATGGAGAAAGTGGACAGCCTTGTCTAGTCCCTGATTTTAGAGGGATTGCTTCAAGCTTCTGACCATTTACTTTGATGTTGGCTACTGGTTTGCTGTAGATTGCTTTTATCATGTTTAGGTATGGGCCTTGAATTCCTGATCTTTCCAAGACTTTTATCATGAATGGGTGTTGGATCTTGTCAAATGCTTTTTCCGCATCTAACGAGATGACCATGTGGTTTTTGTCTTTGAGTTTGTTTATATACTGGATTACGTTGATGGATTTCCGTATATTGAACCATCCCTGCATCCCTGGGATGAAACCTACTTGGTCAGGATGGATGATTGTTTTGATGTGTTCTTGGATTCGGTTAGCAAGAACTTTATTGAGGATTTTTGCATCAATATTCATAAGGGATATTGGTCTGAAGTTTTCTATCTTTGTTGGGTCTTTTTGTGGTTTAGGTATCAGAGTAATTGTGGCTTCATAGAATGAGTTGGGTAGAGTACCTTCTGTTTCTATTTTGTGGAATAGTTTGTGAAGAACTGGGATTAGATCTTCTTTGAAGGTCTGATAGAACTCTGCACTAAACCCATCTGGTCCTGGGCTTTTTTTAGTTGGGAGACTATTAATGACTGCTTCTATTTCTTTGGGGGATATAGGGCTGTTTAGATCATTAACCTGATCTTGATTCAACTTTGGTACCTGGTATCTGTCTAGGAACTTCTCCATTTCATCCAGGTTCTCCAGTTTTGTTGAGTATAGCCTTTGGTAGAAGGATCTGATGGTGTTTTGGATGTCTTCAGGATCTGTTGTTATGTCTTCTTTTTCATTTCTGATTTTGTTAATTAGGATGCTTTCCCTGTGCCCTCTAGTGAGTCTGGCTAAGGGTTTATCTATCTTGTTGATTTTCTCAAAAAACCAGCTCCTTGATTGGTTGATTCTTTGAATAGTTCTTCTTGTTTCCACTTGGTTGATTTCGCCCCTGAGTTTGATTATTTCCTGCCGTCTACTCCTCTTGGGTGAATTTGCTTCCTTTTGTTCTAGTGCTTTTAGGTGTGTTGTCAAGCTGCTAATGTGTGCTCTCTCTAGTTTCCTTTTGGAGGCACTCAGAGCTATGAGTTTTCCTCTTAGAAATGCTTTCATTGCGTCCCATAAGTTTGGGTATGTTGTGGCTTCATTTTCATTGAACTCTAAAAAGTCCTTAATTTCTTTCTTTATTCCTTCCTTGACCAAGGTATCATTGAGAAGAGTGTTGTTCAGTTTCCACGTGAAGGTTGGCTTTCTATTATTTATTTTGTTATTGAAGATCAGCCTTAGTCCATGGTGATCTGATAGGATGCATGGGACAATTTCAATATTTTTGTATCTGTTGAGGCCTGTTTTGTGACCAATTATGTGGTCAATTTTGGAGAAGGTACCATGAGGTGCTGAGAAGAAGGTATATCCTTTTGTTTTAGGATAGAATGTTCTGTAGATATCTGCCAGATCCATTTGATTCATAATTTCTCTTAGTTTCTCTGTGTCCCTGTTTAGTTTCTGTTTCCATGATCTGTCCATTGGTGAAAGTGGTGTGTTGAAGTCTCCCAGTATTATTGTATGAGGTGCAATGTGTGCTTTGAGATTTACTAAAGTTTCTTTAATGAATGTGGCTGCCTTTGTATTTGGAGCATAGATATTCAGGATTGATAGTTCCTCTTGGAGGATTTTACCTTTGATGAGTATGAAGTGTCCCTCCCTGTCTTTTTTAATGACTTTGGGTTGGAAGTCAATCTTATCAGATATTAGAATGGCTACTCCAGCTTGTTTCTTCATGCCATTTGCTTGGAAAATTGTTTTCCAGCCTTTCATTCTGAGGTAGTGTCTATCCTTTTCTCTGAGATGAGTTTCCTGTAAGCAGCAAAATGTTGGGTCTTGTTTGTGTAGCCAGTTTGTTAGTCTATGTCTTTTTATCGGGGAGTTGAGTCCATTGATATTAAGAGATATTAAGGAAAAGTAATTGTTGTTTCCTGTTATTTTTGTTGTTAAAGTTGGCATTTTGTTCTTGTGGCTGTCTTCTTTTAGGTTTGTTGAGGGATTACCTTCTTGTTGTTTCTAGGGCGTGGTTCCTGTCCTTGTATTGGTTTTTTTCTGTTATTATCCTTTGAAGGGCTGGATTCGTGGAGAGATAATGTGTGAATTTTGTTTTGTCGTGGAATACTTTGGGGATTGGTTTTAATGCTTTGAATTCATCAGGAATCTGCATTTCCAAATGGTGAAGGTCCTTGTCCCCAATTGGTTTGTGATCAATCAATAAAGATCCAATGCCTAATGGCTGGGTAGGGAGAGGAGGGCAGAACTTTTAGATTGCATAGGCTAGGATCTAGAGGAGAGGAAGGGAGAATTGCCAGGATTTGGAGGGAGACGGATCAGATTTAAAGCTGCAGAAGGAAGATCATCCAAAACGTAGGTGAGAAGGAATGTGACCCATGAGAAGGAACACAACCCCGAAAAGGGCTACCCAGAAGGGTCTTGGGCAGCAAAGACTAGGGAGCCGCCTAGAAGGAGCCCGGACAACAAAGATAAAACATAGAACCAGAGGGCATTAAGCCAGGATTGCAGGAGGGAAATGTGTGCTAGCTGCGGGGAGGATTAGAACTGCTCAACCTTTGTGCTAGCCAAGACATTCTAAAATTAACTGGCGCGCGTCCATGTGTGTGTGTGTGTGTGTGTGTGTGTGTGTGTGTCTTTCTTTGCAAATCCAGATTGCTCCTGGGCGAGTGCGTGTGTTTGACTCACTGGTGGCCAAATTGGCCTAGCTAAATTCACAGCTACACAGATCAACAATCACAGTTACTGATCCCAAGAGCAGGGGTAGGATAGTATATATGTTGTTCTACTGTGCTTCTTTCTCTGGGAATGACATGACCACTGGTTATCATGGAGCAGAGATTGCTGTCCTGACATGTAGGCCCTGTTGTCATGGCAGTGAAATAAGCAAGATAACCCAGTGCTTTCTAAGTTTTGTAGGAGGGGGAAGAGTCACAGGACCTTCACTGGGGCTTCCAGTGGCTCCTTGCTCCCTCCTTCCAGCTGCACATTATCTTGGTGGGCAGGCAGAGTATATGGAAGGCGGGAGGTTATTGAACGCAGGAATCCATCAATGGCATTTAAGAGCTCATCACCCACATTGGGGTGGGTGTTGTCATTGATACAGCTGTGTCTGAGTCACATGCTCGTGGAAATGACCCTTTACCCATGCTTCTGTAAGTTGCACCAACTCCCTGGCTCCCTAAGCTGGACTTGGATAGAATTGTTGCTTTGATCAGTTCTTGGTTCCCTATCTGGTGTGAAGAGATAACCTGTTCACATTTCCCCAGGGAAAGTAATGTAACATATGCTATACACGTGTGTGTAGTATGTGGTAGAGAGTGGTGTACCATAGGAAAAGAGGCTAAAAGTGGATGGTGAGCCTTCCCCATCAGTGGTATTAATATTTGTAAGGAGGGAACACGGTAGGAGAAGAAAGAAAACCATTTTAGCCAGCATCTTCACAGAGAAATGGATGCTTAGAAGTAGTAAGGCATGCATGCATGCTCACTGATGAGAGTGGCCTTTTCCTGTTAGGTGACATTCTTATGGAGAATGTCCAATGCCCATGCATTCTTTGACACTTTCTTTCTTACAGGAAAGTAATAATGGGGAGTACCTTTTAGAGGGGGCGCTGTGCACATACCTCCTCTGAATTAAAATATTCCTCCTGGAGGGCAGGAGGCTCCTAAGACTCAGAGATCTCAGAAACTTACAAGAGAGACAGGACCCTTTCCCAGGGTCGTATAGGCAGTAAGCAACTGCTGAGGGGTGGGTCTGTCTGCAAGCTGGACAGGGAGGGCCAGGAAGCAGCTTTTGCGAGCTGTCATCCATGCTAGGGTGGGCTCTTCATTGGTACAGCTGCCTTTGAGTCATCTATGTTTTTGCAAGTCACCTCTCCCCATGCTCCTTTAAGACCTCTACTATGCTCCCGTAAGCACTCTCTCATGCTTCTGTAACCCTGCCCCCATCCCTGTATGCCCTCTATGCTTTTATAACCTCTGTCTCCAGGCAAACCTAATGAACCATAGCTTTGGTCTCTTGCTGATGCCCTGTCTGAAGTGGGTAAATATAATAGTTCCCAATGAGCAACTCAGCAATGAGGTGAAATCTAACTGAACTTCTTGGAGCACATACCTTGATAATAGAAAGCTCTATTAGTGTTAAATTGCTGATTATCTTTTCTGTCTTTCTGAGCTAGTGTCTTGATAGAGAGCCCAGGCTGGTCTCAAATGTGTGATGCCATTGCTTCTGCCTCCTAGGTGCTAGGATTATAGGTGTGCATCACCATACCCGGCCTCTTCCATCATTTCTAAAATGAAATATTCTCACGAGCCCCTCCCCCCACAAGGCCTTGCACTGTAGCCCAGGTTGGCTTTGAACTTGCTATCCTCCTGCCTGTGCCTACCAAGAGCTAAGGATCACTGGCACGTGCTGCGACTTGCATTTTATACATACACACTGAGTACATCGACTGTCCTTTCTCATTCCATCTCTGGTTTCTGGAAGGCCATCCACACGTCTTGTAAGGTGAGTGCCATGTTCCATACAGTGTGCTTGAAGAAGCTATCTTCTTGGCTTCCAAAGCAGGGGTGAAGAAGGCTGAGGAGCAGGTACTGGAGTGTGGGGCTCGTGGCTTGATCATTCTGCTGTTCAAGGCAACACAAGGTTGCCTCACTCAGCCTGTGGGAGCCTCTGCACCGTTCCTCCCGCCCGCCCACCTGTCTGTGTGAGTGTGTAGGTGTGGTTGAGCAGCTGTGTGCCTGTGTCTCAACATTGCTAGTGTATGAGTGCCTGCCACTTGGTTGGCCCCTTCCTTCCTTCCTTCCTTCCTTCCTTCCTTCCTTCCTTCCTTCCTTCCTTCCTTCCTTCCTTCCCTCCCTCCCTCCCTCCCTCCCTCCCTTCCTCCCTCCTTCCCTTCCTCTTTTCTTTCTTTCTTTCTTTCTTTCTTTCTTTCTTTCTTTCTTTCTTTCTTTCTTTCTTTTCTTTTCTTTTCTTTTTTTTTTTCAGGGTTTCTCTGTGTAACTGCCCTGGCCACCTTGAAACTTTTATAGACCAGGCTGGCCTTGGACTCACAAAGATGTACCTGCCTCTGCTGGGACTAAAGGCCTGTGCCACCATGCCCACCTTGGGTTGGCTTGTTATTATTATTATTTTTTTAATGGAGTCTGGAGATTGAACTCAGGTCTTCATGCTTGCCAGGCAGTCCAGCCCTGAAATGTTAATGCTGGCTTCATGCTCTTCTGTTCTTCTTCCTTTTTTTCTTTCCTAGAGAGTGAGAAGGGTGAAGATGGTGGGAACGGGCAGCTATAAAAGTCCCATTGATTGGGTCATTTTTTCAGTCTAGGTGGCTGGGGCACACGATAGATGTTCAAAAAGAAATATAGGTGAACTAATACGTGAATAACAATAGCCCATCTCCAACTTGCAGGTACACTAGTAGACAGGTTGTAACATTGGGTCTAGACCACTTACATGCATGTGGGAGGGGTAGGCAATTACTGCTTTTATCTGTCTCACTATGTTATCTGTACCACGCATATAAATGCCCTCTGCTGTTGCATGTGTTGCATACATGTGAGTGCGTGGTTGTGCCATAGGAAGGCATCAGATGTCTTTTTCCTTCACTCTCTGCTTTAAGTAACCCTTACGACAGGGTTTTACTTTCTGAACTTGAACTCCTCCTTCAGTCTGGGCTGGCTGACCAGTGAATCTCTGGATCTGCCTGCCTCTGACCCAGTGTTGGGGTTTTAGACATGCATTCCTGTACATAGGCGCTGGGAATTTAAACGTAGGTCCTTATGCTTTACTGAACAACACTCTTACCCACTGAGCCATCTCCCCAGTCCCCTTTAAGCTTGCTGTGAAAGTTAAATGCCTTTCTAATTAACTAATAAGCAGGATCACTTAGTAGATTCAACACATTGCGTGCTGAGAGGTTCTGTATACTCTTGTTTTCTCCTTAGGCACTTGTTGATGTGTCTATCAACTGGGGAATCTAGCTGGTGTGGCTGGGCGGCAGAAAGCTTTCCAGCACTTTCTTCTGATCCAAGGATGGGGTTTCAATGTTAAGGATATTTGGTTTTGGAGACGACTTAAATATGTTTTTAAAGCAAATGCAATTGGCTTTTATCTCTGTCAAGATTAACGGTCTTAAGGCATTAGATGGAATGGCTTTATATAGTAAAGAAGATGAAAAGACGTTAGAGTTGGTGATAGTCGCAGGAAAGTGTGTTCCAGGAATAAGGATCCCTTATGAAAACACCTCAGTGGACTCTGGGGAAGAAAGAAGCTCATGAGAGTAACTGAGAAAAGAAGTCAAGAGCTTACAATGGAAGAACTCTGTCTTGACTGGAGCGTTAGCCCTAAGCTTCTGCTGATGGTTCAGTTTGCTGTAAAGTGGCCTCAGTTTCCCTTTTTCTTTGCATTTCCTTCCTGCCCAGACGCAACCGGCAGCAGCTGCTTGGTCCCGTACCCTTGCTTGTCTGTTTCTTGACTGCTCTGTTAGTTGCACGCTGACACAGAGGAAGTTATGGTGGGGCGGCGCATCTGGCAAGGTGCTGGCGAAAGTGTGAACACGTTAGCAGTTTGGCTTCATTTTCCGAGCTTCTAGGCAGTGAGTGTGAAGACAAAGCACACAGAAAGGGAGCAACAAGGGGGGAGTCACATGGTTTACACATTTGGTGAGTTCCTTCAGTAGCCCAGGGAAATCAAGCATAGAGCCACTAGCCCAAGGTCATGTTTTCTACTTCACTGGGAAGAGAAGATTCTGTTGCAGGTCTAGAGAGCTCGCTGGTCAGCCACCCTAGAGAGGAACGGGTACTTCTCAACTGGCAAAGAGGAGCCACTCGGCATAACGGGATATTCCAGTTGCTGGTCAGTAGGAGTATTCTAGATGTTAAAATCCTGCTGTGTCCACGTTACCATGTGAAGCCCTGCGCAGAGCAAACGTTTGCTGCCTGCCCTGCACTGCCAGCCTACGAACAGAAGAGGGCGGCTCATCATGCATTCATTATATAGGGCTTACTTGATTAGAATTCTAGAAAAGGAAACCGGCTTTTGATTAAAAAAAAAAAAAAGGTAGTTTGCTTTTCTAAATGAACTGATGGCATGGTTCTGTTAATAGTTTCGAAAATCTAAATGAATAAAAATGTCGTGTCATTCTCTAGCTTCAAGGGACTTCAGAGTTCTAGTGGGGACCAGCTGTAACAAACTTGGTCGAGGCTCTTTGTACCTGCAGGTCTTCTGCTGGCCAAGATGCTGGCTCTTCAGGTCACCACTGAGAAAAGGAAGAAAGCAGAAAGGAGGAAATAAAGGAAGACAGAAAGAGGGGAGAAGGGGAGGAAAGAGAGCGAGGGAGGGAAAGGGAGAGGGTGTGTGTGAGGGGAGTATGGAGAGACTGGGGTGGGGGTGGTGGTGGTGGGGGGGCAGGGCAGGGTAACTGAGCCAAAGGCAGAAAGGAGTTTTTCAGCTGATCTGTCTGGTCTGATGGCATTACTTACCGGCCAGGGTTACCCAGGCAGTGAATGCTGAAGTCAGGCTTAAAGACCAGGCTTTTTACCATGTATTACACATTATATGCCCTCCAAATCTTGCTTGGTCTAAGTCTGTCTTTGGTTTACTTTTGGAACCCTTTGCCATTCTGCTAAGGCATATACGTTGCTAGTTTACATTTGTCAGTAGTTTGATTTTCTACGCTTTTTTGATCTTTCACTTTAAAGATTTATTTAATATTATTCTGTATATGCGTGCCTACATATTTTTATGTGTACCATGTATGTGCAAGTCCTGAGGAGGGCCAGAACAGGCCATTGGATCTGCTGGAACTGGAGCTACAGGCAGTGCGAGCTGCCATGTGGGTACTGGGAACCAAATCTGACTCCTTGGTGAGAGTAGTGAGCACTCTAACCACCGACCCCTTAATAAACTATTTATTGAGATTTTATTTATTTTTATTTTATTATATGTTTTGTCTGTGTACCATGTGCAGACAGTACCTGCAGAGTCCAGAAGAGGGTGTCTGATCCCCTGGAATTGGACTTAGAGATAGTCGTGAGCTGCAATGTGGATGCTGGGAATTGAACCTGGGTCCTCTGGAAGAGCAGTCAGTGCTCTGAACCACTGAGTCATTTCCCCAGCCTGGTTAGTAAACACTTCAAAAGCAGGAGAACACACTTAGTTTCTTTTCCAGGTTGTCCTGAGTCTTTTCATCTAATGGGGTTTAATTCAGATATTAGAAGATGAATCTAATAAAGGCAAAGTGTATTTGAAAGCAGGCCAGGTATTGGCATGGTGACAAAAACTCTGCATCTTGTTAGCCTCTGAACTCTCTATAATCTTCATGGTAACAGGAGCAGTGCCTCTCTAGTGGCCCTGTTTGAAACTTGGATTTGGTTGTTGTAATACCTCTGTTTCCATGAGGGCATCTAGAACATCCAAGAATTATTAAATGTTCAGGAAAAGACAACCCAAATCATATTTGCTCTATGAGATGTCATTTCTGAGCCTTACTGTTCTCCCCCAAACAGTCTCAGGCAAAGAGGAGGTATGGCTGCATCATACATTGCTTGATCATTAAAAATAGAACTTACACATTAAAAGAATTGCACATTTTGAAGTGATTGGTTTCATGAGGTCTTATCAGATCATTCAATATAAAGTCTAGCATTGGCCTGGGGCTCCCTGGAGACTGTGATTTAATTATTCTGAAGTACAAAACATTGGCTACAGGGGACCAGAAAGGTCCTAGCTCTTCCGGTGGGCTTAGATTTCAGTATTTGTCATAGCTGAGATCTAGGGACCTTTCTGTTCTGCTAGATAGTGTTTAAGGTGTTTCCAAAGCAGATACCATATCTGACTGTATTCTGGTCCATGCCCATGCACTTCCGGCTCAGTGTACTTATGGGCTGTCTCTATGCATCTGAAGCTAACATCTGTCCATGTTTCCTCCTTTATTATACTATGACTGATGTTTGCACATTCCTTTGTATTAGGCGCATGTCTTCTTCTTTCCCTGTGAGCTCCCACTCTGCCATAAATCCTTAACCATTTAAACAAAGATTTCTTTTTTTTTTTTTTTTTTTGGACCACGGAGGGGAAATTAATTCTAAATGCGTATTTTTGGAGAGGAACAAAACAGAGGGAAACAAAGTTGCTTAAGGGGATTCTAATTACATTTAGCATCAATCTTTGTAGAACTGTAGTGGAAACTTGAAGAATTAATGAAAACGGTTACATATTTTAGTACCAATTCCTATTATTCAGTTTATATGGTTAAAAAATAAAAATGAGGTTTAGTTGCAGGTCAGAGAGAAAGCGATGTGAAACCATGGAAAACTCCCTCCCCTCTGGTTATTTTCCACGGCACTGGGAGGTGCTGTGCAGGCTGCTGGGGGAGAAAAGACTTACCCAGTGCTGGGCCCTATGTGCTACAACACCAACCTTTAGGCAAGATATGCCCATCAGTACAATGATGACCTGACTTTTATAGGTGTTTCATGCCTAGTATTTTAACCTGGTCAAAGGCCTATTGTTGGGGAGTTCATAGACTTTAGGGAAGAACCTACTAATGTTTGGCTAAATGTGGTCAAATCACCTTTTGAACATTTATTGTTTTATGCATAAATCTGGGCAGCTTTCAGTCTTGGTCAGAGAGGCTTCATTTTTCTTTGAGAAGCAGATAAGTCCTCATAATTGGTCAAAGAATAGAGTAAATGACTGTGGAGCGCTTAGCCTAAATGAAACTCCCTTGGTTAATACCTCAGGACCTAGGGGCCAGCTCTCCCTCCTGCCACAAGTGACAAGGGGTAATCTCTTGTCCATGTCACTGCATGCAAGCTTTATTTATATATCCTATGCATATACACCTGCATGCCAGAAGAGGGCATCAGATCCCACTTTAGATGGCTGTGAGCTACCATGTGATTATGGGACTTGAAGTCAGTAGTTCTGGAAGAACGTCCAGAGCTCTTAACCCCTGAGCCATCTCTCCAGCCCCACTCTGCCTTATTTTTGAGGCAAAGTATGTCTCTGAACCTGGAGTTCACCTTTCCCCCTAGCCTGGCAGCCAGCAAGCCTCAGCAACCCAATTATCTTCACCTTCCTCAGCGATGTAGATGTAGTCAATGTAGGCGTTCATGAAAAGAAATGCTCCATTTGTTATATAGGTGCTGGAGTTCAAATGACTACAGTTTTGTTTTGACCCAATTTTGTGTTTGCTTAGACAGTTCTCAGCTCTCTACCCTTTTTTTCCACGACAGTTATATTTACCTTAGTAACATATTTGAGATTATCATGGCTTTGAACATGTCCAGATGCATTAACCAAAATAATCAATGTAAACTAAAATAACTAGAAAAGATATGTCTTTAAAATCTGGTATGCTACTATCTAATTGGTATACTCTATCAGAAATGAATGTTTCAGAGTTACTCTAACCCTCATCTAATTTTGGTGTAACTTATGGTCTTTGTGGTTTTTGCCTTTAAAAACTCTGTACTCCTGAGCTTGGACACCAAGAGACTTTTCAGAGGCACAAATCCACTCTTGGTCTGGCCATCAATAAAAAAAAGCTTAAAACTTTTAACTGGCTTAATCAGTGTGGTTGCCAGTAACTATCTTATGTGAATAATTTAACTGGAGGCCCCAGCGAGATTCCCCCTTGATCTGTGGGACTCAGCCTCACTCTTGGCCTTGACAGGCTGGGAGAGGTTAGAGGGAGATGCTCCCTGACAAACATTCTAGGGCCCCACTCTCTCACTGAGTTTGTTGATGTCTGGAGTGACTGCTATATTCCCTATACAGAACCAGAGTCCTTCTAACACTTTTAGGAAGTAAGTCCACATACTGAATTCAGTTTTGATTCTGGGAAAAGGGAGAGAGGCCCAAAGGATTTGGGATATCCTTGAGATTTGGGAGATTCTTTTTAGGTGGTGGTGTGGGATAGGAGCCCTCTTCCTGGTTTGAGGAAGGAAGCTGACAAACTTACGCTAGACCAGAATCTGAATTTAATGAATTTCATGCTGTTAAAACCATCATAAAATGGACAAATGCCAATAGATGCCAAATGTCCAAGAATCACTCAGTATCAGAGCCTGTTGCTTCGTCAATGCTGTCTCACTTCTGCTGCTATACAAAGTCTCTACTCTGTGACAATGATGCTTGATGACAATCCCAAGGTCCCCTTCCATGACTGTGAGGACTTGCTGGACATTTCTCAGGCCAATTGCCCTGATCTCCAGGACATTCTCTTGCCTGAAGCAGAGGCCAATCTGTTTACCAATAGAAACAACCTGGTCATCAACCAGGAGGAAAGCTGGAGCAGCAGTAACTATACAGTGGGCCACTGTGGGCACTACCATATGGTACAAGACTTGCCATATGGCACAGAAGGCCGAGAAGGCAGAGTTGATTGCTCTCAATCAAGCCTTGTGTTGGGGAAAGGACAGATAAATAAGCATTTACACAGCCTGCAGGTATACTTTTGATATCCTTCATTCCCATGACATGCTTTATAAAGATAGAGACCTATTGATTGCTGAAGGAAAAAAAAGGCTAAAAACAGAAAAAAAACCTCTCACTTTCCTTACAGTGGTCTGATTCTTCAAGGAGGTGGCTTTTAGTCATCACAAGAGACATCACATAGGAACACATCTGAAGGCAAGGAGATTGGAGGGAAGATTGGGCAGCCTGAAAAGCAGGAGGGATGCCTGTAGAGACGCTTGGCCATTGCTTTGCCTGATCCATAGCTCCTTCCCCAACCCACATATTCCCAGGAAGATGAGAATAAGGCCAGCTCCTAGAATCCAACCCAAGAATTATCCTCCCTGAGGCCCTTGGATGGCTTTTGGTGTGCCAACTGCTCCAGACTACCCAGTTGGGTACCATCAGGATAACTGAATTATTATATTCCAGGCACCAGATTTTGCCTCTCTGAGAGGTAGCAGGCTGCCTCTAAACGTCTCTCTTGTATACAAGTCAATCCAAGGCAAGGGGCAAAATGAGCCCCCATCATTCGTGTGAGGGGACCAGTCCCTGGTAGGAAATAAGAAGTCAGTTTCATAGAGATGAGGCCCATTTACATTGGCTATAATCATCTGTTAGTGTTTGTGGACAACTTTGCAAGAGTGGTGGAAGCCCTTGTTATCCAGGGGAGACTGCCATGGCAGTGGTTAAGAGTTAGAGTATTCCTAGGTTCAGGCTGCTACTGCCAGTTGGATCAGATAATGGACCTGCCTTCATTTTGCCCATAGCTCCAATGGTCAGTAAAGCCTTAATTGTAATCTGGAAGCTTCACTGGACCTATTGACCTCAGAGCTCTGGAAAGGTTGAACACATGAACAGGAATATTAAGTCCACCCTTTCTAAATTAATTTTGAAAACCAGTGGAAATTGGACCAAGCTTTTACCCCTGGCCATTCTTAAGGCAAAACTTACCTTTTATAAGGCAGAATTTACCCCTCTGTGATTATGTTTGGAAGATATCTTAGTCACCACTGTATAGCTGTGACCAATGTGTCTTTTCTTATGAAAGAAAGCATTAACTGGGGGCTTGGTTATAGCCTCAGAGGTTTAGTTCATTATCATATTATCATGGACTTGGAAGGGAGCCTGGCAGCATGCAGGCAGTCAGAGAGAGAGAGAGAGAGAGAGAGAGAGAGAGAGAGAGAGAGAGAGAGAGAGAGAGAGAGAGAGAGAGAGAGAGAGAGACAGAGAGAGAGAGACAGAGAGAGAGACAGAGAGAGAGTAGAGAGAGAGGAGAGAGGGAGAGAGGGAGAGAGGGGGAGAGAGAGGAGAGAGAGAGGAGAGAGGGTGAGAGAGAGAGAGGAGAGAGAGAGAGGAGAGAGGGAGAGAGGGAGAGAGAGGGAGAGAGAGGAGAGAGAGAGGAGAGAGAGAGGGAGAGAGGGAGAGAGGGAGAGAGGGAGAGAGGGAGAGAGGGAGAGAGGAGACTGGGCTTGGCATGGGCTTTTTAGCTCCCAAAGCCCACACATGGTATTATATTTACTCTAACAAAGCCATACCTCCTAATCCTTTTAAATAGTGCCCCTGGTGAGACTAAGTAGTCAGATATCTGAAACTATGGAGGCCATTCTTATTCAACCCACCACAGAAGGCTGCCTGCCTTGTTGCCTTGTTTAAGACCATTATCTTCCTCCTGGCAATGGGCAAAGAGTCACGTTGGTGGTGGTGGTGTTCTTATATCAGTCAGGGGCAGAGCAGATGGCAGTCCTTTGTTCATCCTAGCTTGATGCCTGGCTTGGTGGCCACAGCTCTTTTATGCATAGGATTCATAAAAATCAAATCAAATCCAGGCAGTACAGTGTGGGAAGAGGAGGACAGACAGAGGACCACTATGCTACCCAAAGACATGCCCTCAAGTCTCTGGCACAGGCGGGCCATAGACACTTGCTTGCCACCATGCTATGCAGTCCAGTGATGATAGGAGTGAGGTGGCAGGGACTGCTGCCTTGGGTGCTATGACCCTAATCAGATGAGAAATGAGCCTATAATAGATAAGCCTATTGGATGGAGGTAGACATTAGACACCATCAGTTCTCCCTTGATTTACTCCATTCCTAGTAGGGTCTCTGGTAGAAGTAATTCTCTAAAGTTTTTAATTGGCTTAATTAGCATGCTTGTCAATAACTGTCCTGTGTGGATCATTTTAGAATCAAACTCAGGTCTTTATGGTTGCACAGCAAGCACTCTAATCACTGAGCACTCTCAACAACCCACATTTCCTGTCTTTACCAGACTCATCTGTGTACTCACCTGTTGAGAACCCACACTTAAGTGGCAGAGCTGCAGGATGGAAAACAGGGTTTTTTAAGGTCTGCCCCCCAGAAGAAGGGTTATTGGCCACTAAACAAAGACTATTTCAAGGAACACAGGAACAAAAGAGCACTTTTATGGAGAAGAAAAGGAATGCAGGGAACAGTGGGTGGGGAGATCACATGACTGGAGGGGTCTTCTCCGACAGGGCTTGTGTTCTTCTTTCTCTTCTTTGAAGTCCTTGTGTTGACAGTTGACTTTGTCTCTGAAGCCAATTTCTGTAATTCTTCAGATCGACACATTGTTTTCTTACAAGTTAAACATTATCCCACTTTTAATTAAAGAACAAGACTAGTGAGACCTTGGTCTGCACTTCAGTGCTATCTGAAGATCATTAGCTATTCTAGGCTTTGGAAACTGATGGAAGATTAGCGATTAGGGAGTCCTGGGACTCATGTTTACATAGTTGCTTTTCCTGCAACTGTTGAACCCAAAAGCTAGTGTTCCACTCAGTGAGGAGTGTTTTTTTTTCTTTTTCTTTTTTTTTTTTTTTTTTAGGTTATAGTACTAGATAAATGGGGGCAGGGAGTAGGAAAGAACACACACACACACACACACACACACACACACACACAGACTAAAATCTTTAAAAATATTCCTTTTTTATGTGTATGAGTGTTCTGTTTGCATGTATATTTGTGCACCATACGCATGCACTGCCTGGTCCCTGCAAAGGTTAGAAACAGGCACTGTATCTCCTTGACCTGGAGTTATAGATGGTAGTGAGTTACCATGTGGCTGTTAGAAATTGAACCCAGGTCCTCCGCAAGAGTAACAAGTGTTTTTAACCACTGTTCTAATTCTCTCTCCAGTCCCAAGAATAGTTTTACAAGGAGAAATTTGTAAAATAGAGATTACTCAAAATTAGGTGGCATTAAAAAACAGTGGCACTGTCATTATTGTTGATATAGTTTGATATAAGTAGGATGACTAATGGATTGTGTAGAGGACTTATGGCACTATCATTACTGTTGATATAGTTTGATATAAGTAACATGACTCATGGATTGTGTAGATGGCTTAGGTAACATGACTCATGGATTATATAGACAGCTTAGTCATTAAAGTGTTTTCTTTGCAAATGCAGAGCATCAAGTTTGATCCCAAGGATCCATGTAATAAAGCTTCATGTGTTGACATGTGCTTATAATCCTAGAGCTGGTGAGGTAGAGACAGGGGCTCCCTAGTACTCATTATCTACCCAGCCTAACTAAATCAGTGAGCCTCAGGCCAATGAGAAACACTGTCTCAAAAAACAAGGTGAATAGTTCCCCAAGAACAACACCAGGAAATTGATGCCTAGCAGTTCTTATGGCTTATATGATCTTGGATAGGGAAGAGCCTGATGAATCTTGTAAACTTCAGGGATTTACAGGGACTTTGGAGTTGTATATTTCTTAGCAGCCTTCCTCCTAGGTAGAATGTCTCAGTTAGGAGAATATTGCTATATAACAAAAAGACACATGGGCCACAGGACAGGAGGAAAATGGAGTATCTAGTGTTCAAGATCCTGTAAACTCATTAAATTCTTAATTAATGAGCTTCCATCTATATCGTGGAGAGAAGTACATAGGAAGGAGATTTCCAGCCTCTGGTCACTTGGTCTTCTTGTTGACTGTCCTGCCAAAAAGCAGGCTAGAGGTTCTACTCTGTCACTTCATTAGTGTAAACTCAAGTGTTATTAAAGGGGCCAATTATGATAACAAAGATATTCCTGCCACTCAGGAACTTGTAAGCATCTCTCTCTCTCTCTCTCTCTCTTTCTGTATGTATGTGTGTATGTGTGTTCCAAGGCTCATGTGAGCTTATAAAGTAGGTATTATTATTATTTTCATTTTGTCCATGAACTTAGGATCTGCATAGTGAAATCTGTCTCAAACCTAACCCTCCCAACCAGTTATTTGATTGTAATCCAGATGGAAAATTAGACACAAATTCAAATGCCATTTTGGTAGGGGCATAAGGAACTTCCTATTCTTCCTTCCCCTCTCCTTCTTTAATATTTGTTTAAAATATGCTTTTATTTATTTTATCTGTGCGTGTGTGTGTGTGTATGTGTGTGTGTGTATGTGTGTGTGTTGACACATACCATAGCATTTGTGTGGAGGTTAGTGGACTATGTTTTGGGAGTTGACTTTTATTTTACCTATAAGGTTCTGTGATTTGCTGAAGAATGATATCCCAGACTCAAATAGCATGTAAATGCAAAGAGTGTTTTATTCTGTAGATCTCCAGCATGCTGGGGTCTCCCATTACCAAGATAGACAACCAAATGAGCTCACAGGCCTGATTTAAAGCACATTGGAGAATTCTGGGGTAGGTGACTTCTATCTTAATCTGTTGGGTCCATCTCTACGGACATTCCATTACTGGGGCATGGGAACTGGAAACTGTTGCTAGGGAGATCTGGAATCTGTTGCTTGGGAGGTCTGGAAACTGTTGCTGAGGAAGTAGCTAAGAAAGTCTGGAAAACTTCTGCTGACCCATTGTCCTTGTCTCAGGCCAGGGGGTAGGGCAGCTTCTGAGGCCTCAAGTTGTCTGGAATTGCCCAGTTCTTGGAAACAGAGATTTAGGCCTTCTCTCTTAAACTGCCAATTTGAAGCCTGTCATGAAATCAGCTTAGCCTTCTCACACCTTGTATTTTAGGCAGGGTCTCCCTTGTTTCTGTTGCTGTACTATGGCTAATTCTGTACAGTACTGTAACAGTAATGCTATACTCTCATCACCTCCACATCTCACCACAGAGGTATTAGGGCTGTGTTTATAGAGCCACTAGATCAAGGTTATTTTGCATACACTCTGGAGACTGAACTCAGATCATCAGGGTTGTGTGGCAAGTGTTTTCACCTACTCAGCCACCTTGCCAACCTGTTTCCCTCTTCTGGAGATTTTATAACTAAATGCTGAACTAAACTGACAGTAGATGACCAAGAGAAAATACACACAAGATCATTACGTGCACAAGACACCCTAGGAAAAAGAGATCCTGGGAACATAATGATTTAGTTATCTCATGTGCTATCTGGGCAAGGGGAAGGAAAATGGGAACCATAGCAATTTAGATTGCAAATGTAGGATCTTTAAGGGAAATGGGTGGGCACAAAGGATAGAAAACAGCCTGCAGCAATGCTCCTCTGGGCTTTGGCTGGAGCATCAGCTCTAGTTTTGTTTCATTTGGGTTAAATTTCCTGTTTTATGAGATCGTGGGGACAGGTTCACAACAATTCTGAAAAAACTTACTTGAGTTATGTGAGATCTTGGGTGGAAACTGAGGCTGCAGTTGTGCGGAGCAGAGATCTGCACCCACATGGCAAAAGTAAAGAAAGTGATTCAAAGTGCTTCATTTCTTCAGGACATGAAGGACAGTGTCAACCAGGTGCTTGGGTTTGTATTGGACAGAGTGAAGTTGGTATCCAGTTCCTAGAGGTCTTCTGAAGCTGCTGGATTTCTCATTTTTGTCCCTTATTTGGTTCAGCAGACAGATGTTACAAGATAGACTTGGTACTTTTCTGTTGTTTTTAAACAATGTCCCAGTCATTTGATCCTACCAAATGAAGACTCAGGAACTAGATGTGGGGGTGAAAGCCTACTAGCTCAGAGAGGCAGAGAAAGCTCTCAGCTGACCTTCCTCCTTAGCTGATATCTAGAAGGAGAACGTCCCTTCTCCTCCACACTTTCAGACCTAATGTCCCTCCTTCCCACTTCTCGTGTCCCTCTCTACTCATTCTCCTCACTTCCTCTTACTCTCTGTTTTTTTTTCCTGTGTTTATTCCCTGTCAGCTGATTGCTTGTTCTACTCTTGACTTATGGTTGCCTTATTCAATCTTGTTTACCATAAATAGAAAGTTCTTGGATTAAAGGTGTGTGCTAGGACTGAGCCTTGGGTTCACCGTGTGGTCAAATAACCTGCAACACTTTTCTACTCAGTTAAGACTCGAATGTTAACAAAGCCATTTTTGAGTCGAAAATCACAGTAAGTCATCACAGGTGTATTTGTAACTTTTCTGTTGCAGTGTCTAAGGCAACTTAAAGAAGAAAGAGTTTATTTAGATTTATGATCACAGAGGGTAAGAATCTGCGATGGTGGAACAAAGGCATGGCAGCAGGATCAGGAAGCTGATTGCTCAGACCTTAAATCTAATCACAGAGCAAAGAGGGCAGGGGCACATTGAAAATGGTGCAGGCTTTGAAATGTTGAAGTCTGCTCCTAGTGACCTACTTCCTCCAATAATGATGCACTCCCTCAGCCTCCCTAAATAATGATATCAATTGAGGGCTGTGGTTGTTTGAATGAGAAGGCCCTCACCCCAAATATGCTTGAATGCTTGGGCCTCAGTTAGTAGACCTATTTGGGAAGGACCAAGAGGTGTGGCCCTGTTGGAAGGGGTGTGCCATTAAGAATGGAATTTGAGGTTTCAAAAGCTCACACTAGGCCAAGTCATACTTTTTCTCTTTTTCTGCCTGCTGCTTATGGATGGGATGTGAGCTCTCAGCTCCTGCTCTAGTGCATGTCTGTCTTCTGCCATATTCCCTGCCATGATGATCATAAAGTAACCCTCTGAAACTCTGAAGCTGTAAGCAGGCCCTGAGTTAAAGGGTTTCTTTATAAAACGCCTTGGTCATGCTGTCTCTCTGGTTTACACACTCGAACAGTAATGAGACAGGGACCAAGTGTTCAAATGTCCAAGGTTCTGTGGGACATCTCATTCAAACCACTATAACAGAGATCTTTGTTTCCCATGCTTTGAGAGAGAGAGGATGGGGAGGAGTGGAGAGACAAGAAGATAAGAGAAAATAAGAGACATCTTGCTTGTGAGGCTCTCTTTAGTTCAAACCAGCCTGCTGAAGTACCATGATTTGTAGCATCAATGTATGAGAATGGTAGCTAATGTTAGAGAAAATCAGGAGAGGATAACCTCTGAGTTTCTATTTTCATTCCACTAAAAAAGCTTTCATTTATTTATTTTTGTGTGTTTGTGTGTGGTTGTCATGGGATACAGGAAGAGTGTGGAGGTCAGAGGACCTGCAGGAGTGGGTTCTCTTTTGCTACCATATGGGTCCCAGAGATTGAGTTCAGGCTTGCCCACAAGCACCTTTACTCATTGAGCCATCTTGTTGGCCCAGTTCTCATTTTTAATAAAGACATTTTTTATGGATGAATAGGTATCTGTGATAAGAAGAAAAGGAAAGCAATATTGATGATAGTGGACCTTCATTCTCAGTGTTAGGGAGACAACAGGGGTGGGTGAGAATTGCACTGTATTAGATGTATTGCCCTGCCTAAAATGGTGTCCCTATTAGATTTGAAGTCATCAGATTTTTATCTCATACAAAGGAAGGTGTTCATATTTTATGTGAAATATGTGTACTTTTAAGTTTTAGATAAATATTTTTAAAGATACAAAAGACCTAGAATCTTTTTAAAAATCCAGGTATTGCCAATTTGTAGTCTCTGAAGGAAACGACATCATGTAGTTGTGTTTGTGGGATGTGTGCCTAGGACAGTACAGAGAACCATCTTTGGAAGCCATTCTTTCAGTTTCAAATGAATGAGTTTGAACCATGTCACAAGAGAAAGAGAGAGAGCAAATATGAAGAGGATAGATAGTAAAACATCACCAAAGTCATGCTTACACCATCCAGCAAAGAGGACCAGAGTGGCCTGACTGGGAAACAAAGGCGACTTCATCAAAGTGGGCTTAAAAATCTACTGGGGAGGACACAGACACTCTGGAGTCCTCGTCCTGGAGTCTCTCTATGGACAAATTGGCTTCTTGGTCCCACCGTGGGCATTTTTATACCATGGGATAAACAAGAGTAATCTTTTGGAAAGGGATTTTCCTTTTATCTGTTCTCAGGCACACAATGTTTTAATGTCCTTGACGCTTTTTTTCTTTATTACAAAGCCAGGGAGCCAGCCCTTGCCCCTGGAAAAGGGACCTCAGAGGACATTAAGAAATGATCATGCTTAAATCTGAAGTGTGTGTGTGTGTGTGTGTGTGTGTGTGAGAGAGAGAGAGAGAGAGAGAGAGAGAGAAAGAGAGAGAGAGAGAGAGAGAGAAAGAGAGAGAGATGGGGGGAGCACGGGGGGGGGGTTACCCTGCTTTCAAAACCAGCTTCCTGGTGAGTTTAAACAGCTCATGGCAATTTGCAATGTGCTGCATTTTATAGTGGGAATGGGCAGGTAGGACAGATTGGGAAACAGATCTAGTTCCTTTGTTCCTTGGTAGCACCCAAGTCAATTCTAAAGGAGTCAGCATCACAAACAGGAGTATTTTCTTAGTCAGAGAAAGAAGAGTGATGAAAAGGTTTCATAATGATAGGTTTATATATTGATGAAGTGTAAAAAATATTCATAAATATTTAAAGTGAATCAGTGCAGCCTATGAGCAGTAATAATAGGTGAGTTTTTCCTCTGTGCATAGAATAATCTGCAATCACTATAGCAATTTTCATCTTGATGGATGGATATTTAATATATGCATTTGAACTCTTGCTTTCATTCTGTACAAATACAGGTTTAGGCAATTCTCTTTTCTTTCATTACCAAGATACCGAGAACGAGTAGAAAACAAGCAAGCCCAAAGGGTGTGGGACAACATCATTTCAACCTTTCTCTATCTGGTCTCACCCTAGCTGTGCAGACTGAGCATTCAGAGGCACTGGTCCCACTCCTTCCCTGCAGGTTAGCAGAATTAAGGTATGGTACAGAGTTCAAAGGGGAATAGTCGGGTGCTCAGAATAAGTAACCAGGGTTATTTTTATACGAGGGATGACCATCATACAAAGGTCCCACAGAGCTCCATCTTCAGGTTGGATCAAAGCTACTAAGGGCTCTCCAGAGAAGTCAAGGAAAGTCAGGGAAGAAAGTCTGTATGTTCTGTGGGGTGTCTTCATCACCCAAGGCACATGCCTCCTCTCTCTCTTCTGGAACATCACTATGGACCTTGGCCTCTTGGATCTGCTCCTGTAGTTCCTTTTCAACAGACATATTCATAGATGTGAAGGCCAAACAGGGATGTTAACAAGGCAAACCAGATGTTCTGGGTTCTGTAAGTCTCAAGGAAGATCACTTTTCAGTTAATATTATAATGTGGGCGAAGGGGTGGGCATTTCAAAAGGGCCATGGAGGGGCACCTTAAAGTAGGCCCAAGGTCAAATTCAGTTGGACAATGGTATCAAAACCAACCACTTTAGAAATCTGGACGCTGACCAAAGGCATTTGGCAGACGTATGACTATTTCAGATCTGCTGAGTCGCTTTCATTTCCACCTTGTGACAGCTTGGCAGTCATGGGAACAGGAGTTCCGTAGGAGGAGGTGGCTTAATTTGGAGAGGAAAACAAAACAACAACAAAAAAAACCCTTCACTCAAAACTTCCATCAGAATTAGTGAAGAGACAGGGAAGGCTGGGTTGGTGTTGTAATCCTGGTTTTGGTAAGCCAGAACTCATCAGACTAGTGAGAAGTGTTATCAGGAAGCTCAATGGAAGGAAAACGATGTAGGTCTTACTTCTCCTCGGTGTTCTGGAAGGTTACCTGATACCCAAGGCTGTCTACATTCAGTTCTGAAACTCTTGCTTCAGAGTGAGATGTTCATTGGTTCCCAACTTTCCTAATGCCACAGCATTAATACAGTGCCTCATGTTGTGGTGACCCCCCAACCATAAAATTATTTTGTTGCTACTTCATAACTAATTCTGTTACTGTGGATCATAATGTAAATATCTCTATTTTCTGATCGTCTTAGGTGTCCACTATGACAAGGTAGTTTGACATCCAGAGGAGTCAAGACCCACAGGTTGAGAACCCTGGTCTAGTTAGCAGTGAAAGACGGACTTGTAATCAAAATATGTGTGTCATAAGGCAAATTAAAAGTATCTTCCTTGCCCCCAGAAGATGAGTCATTGGTACTTGTGAAAATGGTCATGCTTGGAATTAAGGTCTTTGTAGATGTAATTAACATTCTTGAGATGAAATCATCTGAGTTACTCTAAGCTTCATAATTAATGTCTTTTTAAGAAAAAGGAAAGGATGATTTAAATATGGACCTGAGGAGAAACCCAAAGGAAAGTCATGAGAGGATGGAGGGAGAGACTGGAATGGTACATCTCCCAACGAGGAGCACCATAGATTGCTGATCCTCACCCAGATGTGGGAGGAAGGCCTGGGATAGATTTTCCTATTCCCCAGAAGGGATCAACCTGCTAGCAGCTTGCTTTGAGACTTTTGGCCTCCAGAACTGTGTGTGTTTTAAAGATTTATTTATTTATTATCTGTGAATACACTAGAGTTGTCTTCAGACACTCCAGAAGAGGGCGTCAGATTCTATTACAGATGGTTGTGAGCCACCATGTGGTTGCTGGGATTTGAACTCAGGACCTTTGGGAGAGCAGTCAGTGGTCTTAATCGCTGAGCCATCTTCCCAGCCCCAGTTTGTATTATTTTAAGCCATCAAATTTCTGGTCATTGGTTCTGGCAGCCCTAGGAAACTCCGATGGTTTGTATCAGGAGTATACAGATGAATAGGTCAATTTCCCATAATGCAAAGATCATAGGACTGTTGGGCTCAGAGAGACCCGAGTCTGGTTTCTGTCTCCATCACTTACTAGTGAGTGGTTATGAGCATCTTTCCTCCGTGGATCTCAGCTTTCTTTCATTTCTATGAAACCAGCTTCTCTAAGGAAGCCTTTTTCCAAGAGAAGCCACCAATAAACTCTTGTAGACTGAAAAAGAAAATGCTCCAAGAGCAGAGGTTGTGGTATATTTACATTCAAGGGGCACTGTATCTTCTATGTAGTCAGTATGCTTGTCCATGCTCATACACTAATCTGAGCATGGTATCTGGAACTTGGTAATAGCAGTATGTATGCCAGTCTTTAAAGTTTGTATCTCCTACCCCACATTTAGCCATGTAGTTGTTCATCCCTCAGCAAATAGGCAATGTGTGTCTTGAGAAACGTAGACTTCAGCTGCAGAATGGTCCATGGATTATACTCTGTGAGAAAAAGCCCTGTAGGCAGAGCACTAGGAGCCTGCGAAGAGAGGGTGTGTTTAAACTGGATACAGGATCACCTAGTAGACACACCTCTGGGCATGTCTATGACAGTGTTTTCAGAGAGTTTTAACTGAGGAGGCAAGACCCATGGGGCAGGATTCCAGACTGAATAAAAAGGAGAAAAGAAAAAGATAACTGGATACGGGCATTCATTCATTCTATGTTTCTCAAGACACACATTGCCTATTTGCTGAGGGATGAACAACTGCATGGCTAAATGTGGGGTAGGAGATACAAACTTTATTCTGCTTCCTAATTGGGAATGCAACTGTGACTGGCCACCTCCTGCTCCCAGTGCCATGCCTTCCCTGCTATGTTGCACTGCCACTTTCTAAATTGTGAGCCAAAATAAATTCTTCTCTGAAGTCGCTTCTGTCCAGTAGTTTGCCACAGTGAAGAGGAAAGCAACCAATGCCCAAAGAGATGCAAGAGGTAGTCTTAGTTGTGCTGTAAGTTTTCTCTGCTAAAAGAGCATAGCTTCCATCTTTTATAATACCAGGTCCACATCTGCATAAGTTTCTCCTTTCTTAAACCATGATCATCTTGGCTTAATTTTTACAAACATGAGTGCATTTAGCTTTCTGAAATTGTTGTTTTGGGAACGAGATCTATCTATTGTCTCCCGTCTGTCTGTCTGTCTATCATATACTTCTCTGTCTATCATTTGTCAATCTTTGATGTATTACTTTATCATCTATTTTTATCTATCTTCCTTGATCTATTGTCTGTCATCTGTTTTTCTATCACTCTATCTATCTATCTATCTATCTATCTATCTATCTATCTATCTATCCATCCACCCACTCACATAAGGCTTTTACATATGCCCTATACATATTATATAATAAATCAAAGTATAGCCACCAGTTTCAGAATTACTCATCAGACTAGATGTTCAAATCTGACGTTATCTCCAGTTATAGATTGTAGCTGGGCACAGAATCAACTTGCAAAATTAAGGGTTATGGAGCTTGGGTATCTTAGGAGAAAGGAAGGAAAGCTTGCCAAAAATTTCTAAGTATTATAAATTAACCCAGCAGGTGCAAGAGTTGAGGAAGCTACAGGGAGCCGCGGGTTGACAGCAGGAAGCTACAGGAAGCCACTGGTTGACAGCAATAAGGCTCACCAGGAAGCAAACACACGAATTGGAAAGAGGAAAAAGGTGTTTTGAGATGCCAAAGTGCTCTGCAACTGTGTCACTTCCTTAAAGAAATAAAACGGAGTTTACTTGTGCATACTGTATGTAAGAAGTAGAAATATTTGTGTTTATAAAATAACTACGTAAGTAAAATTAGCATGTAAAAGGTTTCATTTTGTTGAATGTGATGAGAAGTTAGCTGGATGTACTTCCTTGGAAGGTATCAGAACACTTGTGGTTTGGTTTACAATCACAGGGAGGATTAAAGAGCTTGTCCCACTATTAGTTTAGTAAGAGTGATTCCACACATCTGGGCAGGCTGTCATGAGTCTGTAATCCCAGCATTCAGGAAGCTAAGGCAGGAGGGAGGACTATGCACTGGAGGCCAGCGTAGGCTACTGAGTGAGACTCAGAAAACAAAACAAATTTTAAATGTGCACACTACTCATTTTCCATTGTTCAAAGGCCAAGAGCAATGGCCTTAGGTGAATCTTCATATAGATTTATTAAAATGGGCTTTTCACACTATTATTGATATTAGTTTAGATAATGTACCATGATTATTTTGGCTTAATTTTTGCAAACATGAATGCATTTAACTTTCTGAAATAGTTGCTTTGGAAAAAAAGATCCATCTATTGTCTGTCTGTCTATCTATCTATCTATCTATCTATCTATCTATCTATCTATCTATCTATCTATTTACCTATTATCTGCTTGCCTGTTTATCATTTATCAATCTATCTTTTATCTATTTCATCTATTTTAATCTACCTTCCTTGATCTATTGTCTGTCATCTGTTTCTCTATCACCGTATTATCTACATCTATATCATTCATCTATCTATTATCTGTCTATCATCAGTCAATCTTCTATGTACCTATTACCTAACATCTATCACCTGTATATCCATTATATCATCTGTCTGTCTGTCTGTCGTCTATCATCTATCATCCAGCCATGTCTATCTACCTATGTCTCTCTATTTCTTTTCTCTCTTTTTTCTTCTCTTTCCTTCTGTCTGTCAGTTAGCTGGGTGTGTCCCTGGACCTGGTCCCTTCCCTGAATGTGAAGCAGACTCTGCCTT
Organism: Mus caroli; assembly: GCF_978045245.1. Classification (NCBI taxonomy): domain Eukaryota; kingdom Metazoa; phylum Chordata; class Mammalia; order Rodentia; family Muridae; genus Mus; species Mus caroli. The sequence continues at coordinate 129,951,975 of NW_028227258.1, forward strand.
CCATGGATGCAGCTGGGGAGGCAGACACAAGTTCCTCACCTGCCTTCCTGCTGCCCAGGCCTGCTGTGCAGTGGCTTCAGGACAGGTGAGTCACGCACATGCTCTATAATTGATGTCCCTTTGGTTCCTGGCTGCTTCGTAAATTGCTTCTCCCTGACTGTTCTACGACTCTGCATTTCCAGTTTCTGGTGATTTAGGAAGCCGTAAGATAGTAGTTTCAAACATACTTTGTACCTTCTGAATGAATCAGGATCCCTTTGCTATTTGCATCTAAGAACTCCGTAGTCTCAAGAGTTCTCTTCAATTTCACAGAAAATGGAGGTCTGATTGCTTTCTGTAGGATAATGAACCACCTGATTCCCTTCACTTCCCAGAAGCACAGGCCTTAACAGCACAACAGTGCTGGAGATGATGTTCTCACACATGCTTGAAGGGATCAGGTGCTACGGTAGAAAGATGAAGGTTCAGAGCTAGGAGCTCACTGTCCCTTAGGATAGGCAGTTCAGCCCTTGAATGTGTGTGTGTAAATATGTGTGTAGATGACACTTAATTAACATGGAGAGTTAGATTTGAATTTTCTTCAGAATTCTATATTCTTAAGCATATTCAAAAACTTTGAACACTATCTCATAGTTTCCTGCTCTGAATTCTCATTTCTAGTAATTACATAATGCTGACTGAAGAATAAATAATAGTTAAAATGTTGAATTTGTGGAATAGGAGTGAATCCATTTCATTCTAAAGCCTAACCGGATGTGACTTTGTGACGGTTCCTTTATTCACGGAAGGATGTGGCATGCCCAGCATCACGGTCAGGACATGGATCAACCTTTGGCAGTTGCCACATTAACGTCCTCTTTTCAATCTGAAAAGTTCTTAGTCTTATTAATAGTGTAAGTGTGATGTCTCTAAGCAGCCTTTTAAAACCTTATCTCAGGTGAAACTTGCAAGTTCAAGTGAGACACAGTTAACTCTAACTTTATTGCTCTGTCCCAGAGCCTGACCTGGCAGTGTGGCTCCCTGGTCGTGTGTGTGTGTGTGTGTGTGTGTGTGTGTGTGTGTGTGAGTGTGTGTGAGTGAGTTTGTACTTGGGAGAGTGTGCACCTGTGCTCACAAGTATGTGAAGGCCAGAGGTCAAAGTCGGGTTGCTCTTCATCCTATTTTCTTGAGCAGGGACTCTCACTGAACCTAGAGCTTGCTAACTGGGGAGCTGGCCAACAAGCCCCAGGAATCCTCTTGTCTTTGTGTCCTTGGTGCTAGGATTACAAACACATCCTGACACCTTGGTGCCTACATGGGTGCTGGGGATCCAAACCTGTCTTTTTCTTTTCTTAATCTATATGTGCATATATACAATTAAGATGTGCACCTGGGGCATCCTGACAGCAGTACCCAACAGAGTTAGAATTAAGAAGAACAGAGAGCACTTCACAGGGTGGGCTCAGAAACACTTGTGTGAACAGAACTGGAAACCCAAGGCAGCCACCTGCCCTGCCTTCTCAGGCCTGCTCTGTCCCCTCCCACTCTTCAGCATCTCTTTCCAACCTCAGGCTCTTCTTTCATTTTCTGCTTTGATGTGTTGGTGTTTTCTTCCTCTCCAGTGAGATGTTAATGGACCTATTTCCACACATAAAAACTGGGTTTGCAGGACATCTCCCCCCCCCCCAAGGTCTGTTGTTCTCTAGAGTTAGGGAGTCTATTTGAATAATAGAAAATATAATAATAGAAAACAATAGAATAGGAAAACAAAGAGAACATAGAAAATAATAGAAAATTCCGGGTGGCTCAGTGGTTCAGTGGGTATGGCTGTTTGCTGCCATATCTGACAATTGGAGTTTCGTCTTCAGTGCCCATATGGTGGAGAGAGAAAATTGACCCCATAAAAGTGTTCTCTAACCTTCTCCACACATGTGCCATGGCAAACACACACAAGCATGCACGCTGCATATGGAGACATGCACATGGCACATGCATGCACACCCAAAGACCAGAGGAGGACATGGGTGTTGTATTCTCTGACTCACTCCTGAGACAGGGTTTCTCACTGAGTGAGCTTGGAGCAAGGCCAGCAGCCAGCTATCAGGGGCAAATGCTGTGCCACACCTGGCATTTTAACGTGGGTGTTCACATTCAAATCCTGGTCTTTGTGGTAGCATAGCAGCTAAGGGCTCCTACCTGCGGGTCGAATCATCAGCTTTACAGAGATTTAACCCACTGTGGTAAGATATCCCCAGAGTTCATCTGGATCCTGTGAAATGACACTGTGAAGAAAGACTGGTTTTACCTTGGTGCTAGTTAGATGAGAGAGAGAGAGAGAAAGAGAGAGATAGAGATAGATAGATAGATAGATAGATAGATAGATAGATAGAGATCTGGGGGAGACAGAGTCAGCTTTGAAGCAAGGTGAGATGTGTGCTTTTAACAGTTTGCAAAGATTGCATGCTATACAGAATAGTCTCAGCAAATGTTCAGCACGCTAGTTCTGCATTGATTTATTACCTGGGACTCCTGTGCAGCTATGGGCAGAAATATTTATAGTAACATTGCTTTGAGGTACTGTGGAATTCCCAATTTCCTTTTAAATAAATGACTTTTAAATTAAGTAATTTAGTGAAAACCTTTAAGAAATGAAGCTGTATACAAAACTACCACATAAAGCAGGCAGAACAGCATGCTCCCATACCCCTCCCTCCCCCCCGCAGCTGCCGTGGGGGGCTGTGGTAGTTGAGGGGCTGAGCCTGGGTTACTCAGCTGTGCTGTGTTGGCTTTTCGCACACATGATTCCCTGGCTTTATGTGAGTATAACATATTTAAAAAAATCGAAGTGTAATTTGGGAAATATCAATTCACATCTAATGTATGCCAGAATTCTCTATTAACTAGGACAGAAAACTCATTTTTTAGACCTTGCCAGATCACACCGTGCTATCGAAGCTGAGTAGATTTGATAAAGATGTCAAGTAAATGTATTAATTTATGATTATATTTGAGAGATGCTAAAGGCCCCCACACAAACATATTCCCTTTAAAAGACTGGAGGTCTCAACTGAAACAGGTTCAGATGGGCCCCGATTTGAGCAGTTCTTCTAGGTGGTGCAGCATCAGTAGGAGATGCATCGAAGGCCAACAGAGGTGCTGGCTGATGCTGGAGCCCAGACTGTCCTTCAGGAGAGCGAAGACAACACAGCCGGTTCTGAGCTTAGACAGGTTTTGGTTTGGTGCTGGAATTCAGTTTAACAAAAGCACAAGAGAGTCTAGCTTACCCCTTTCCCTTTGTTAAGAGCAGCCCGTGTCCTTGTATGGCTCGTCTAGGACTGCCTGGCTGGTTTGTATCAGCCTTTTTCACTTTCACAAGAAAAACAATCCTATCGTTCTTAGTGTGTGTGTGTGTGTGTGACTCGGGACACATGTGCCATGCTGCATATTTGGAGATCAGAGGATAACTGTCAGGAGTCTCTCCTTCCATCATTCTGGCCTCTGGAATCGAGTAATTCAGGTCCTCAGGCTTGGTGGCATGCACCTGACTCACTGATCCATCTCACCTGTCCCATATGAGAATATTTTTAAAAGAACTTCCCGCCCCTCTTTAGTGCTGGGTATTGAATCTAGGGCTTTGTGTATGCAGCACAAGGCTACATCTCTGAGCTGTATTTCTAGTCCCAAACTGATTTTTAAAAAGATTATTGATTTATTTGTGTGTATGTGTGTGTGCATGTGTGTGTATATGTGTGTATGCATGTATACATGTAGTGTGTGTGTACTCGTGTACCTGAGGTAGCCAGATGTGTTGGATTCCTTGTAGCTGGAGTTACAGCCAGTTGTGAGCTGTCCCATAAGGATGCTGGAAACTGAACTTAAATATTCTGGTCTTAACTGCTGAACTATCCTCCTAGCCATATAAAATGACATTTTGCTTTTGAGTATAGAAAAAATGGAAACAATCATATAAAAGTGAATATCAGTTTTCAACAACTTATCAGCACCCAATGGCAGGTTCTGTGTTAATTCTTGGACTCTCAGGCAGTATCAGTTTGAAGTAAACTCCAGACATGTCATTTCAGTAAAAAGACTGAACATCCTTTAAAAAGGCCACACTTAGGTTAGGGGGATGACTTAGTAAGGTGCCTGCTATGCAAGCATGGGGACCCATGTAAAAGCTGGCACAGTGGCATGTGCCTATAACCTTAGATCTCGCTGACCTGCCAGCGTAGCCAGCCTATGAGCTCCAGGTTCAGTGAGTGAACATGTCTCAAACAAAAGAATGTAGCGATCTATAAAGGAAGACATCCAACATCCACCTCTGTAACAATCACATGCACTAGTACCCAAATATACATATGCCTAGAACATAGATGCATATGCATAGTGCACACACATGAAGCCAGACCAATATTACTGACACTCCAACAGAACCTTAATTCCATGCATCATGTGACAGTGTTAAAGTTTCCAACTCTCTCATAATCACCATGACTGTATCCCTCATCTCTCCCAGGTCTCCCCATCTGTATTTATTTTGTTTTCTCAATACATTTTATACTCTAGCATTTTTGTTTGGGGTGAGACACATGGTCTGTTATACTCCAGACTCACTTTGACTTTGCTATGTAGCTGAAGATGACCTTGAATCCATGATCTTCCTAGGAGTATGGGAGAGAACCACCGTGCCTGGTTTCTCCTTTAGAATTTCCTGAGTCTACATCCCTCTTGCTGAAGCTTCCTGCTGCACTTCAGCATGTTCCTTTGATCTTTATATTTTCTGAAAATTTGTAGTTAGTTAGGTTTAGAGGGGGCACTCAATTCAGATTAGATTATTTTGGTAAAACAACCTTAGAGACTGGGCTGTGTTTTGTCTATTCTGTTCAACTTAAAATCTATGTATTGTTCCCTTTCTCTCCCTTGTAGACCCATTTCCCTCCTTCCCACCAGAGAAACATCCCTTCATTACTAAGAGGACTGTTACAGTTAGTGTATAAGGCAGGGTTGATATTTACAACCTCTCTATTCATATACAAGTTTTCAGAATAAGACATTGGTTCCTATTCTACTTTTGGTAGAGTCTAGGATGTCTTTGAGCTCCCTGCTAGCTAAGGATGATCTTGGATTTCTGATCCTCCTGTTCCCATCTGAGTTGAGTGTTGGAATTGTAGGTGTGTACCCACATTCCTCATTGAGTGAGTTTTTCACCATCCTCCGAGGACTAATAAGGATTCCTGACCCTGCTCAATTCCTGTCCTGGGTTAAGATACCCAGATTACTGGCAGAGTTGTTTTGAGTGTGTCTGAGAGTGTGTTTCCAGCAGAGGCAGCATTTGATTGGCAGCTGGAATAATATTTCTCTTATCAGAGTTGGTGACATAATTTCATCCACATAAACTGGTGACAGTTGGACTGTTTCCTGTGTGAGCCAGGACACCCATCTTCTCCAACTCTTGACATCCATTGTCCTAATTATTGGGCCTTTGGCCTGGATTTCCACTGAACTGGAGTCACACAACCAGTTTTCCTGGGCCTGCAGTTTAAAGTTGTAGATGTCCCTTAATTTGAGACTATCATTATGTAAGACTTTACATAAAAACTTCTTCATATGTCTATACACACTCTGTCACTTCTGTGTCTGGAGAACCTTGGCTAGTTCAAGCATCAGTGGGCACATATGGATTCTGATGGCTTTGTGTTTAATCTACTGCATTTATTTTTAATAATGTGGGCTTTCCCATTTGTTGTGAAGTATAGGCTCTTTGTGCCCTTGGTGTGACTCCAGTATGAACTCAAGGCTTCTCTGATATCTTCAAGGAAAGCATTCCCCAGATTAATCTTTTAGATTTACTGCTTATTTATCAATAAAGGTGTGTGTGAGAGTGGGGTGGGGTGGGGAATTCAAGAATTTTAAATGTTTTTGGGCTTAAGACGGTGTCTTAGTTAGGGTTCCTATAATGGTTATAAAGCACCAAGAGCAAAAGCAACTTGGGGAGGAAAGGAGTTATTTCCATTTAAAACTCTCAGGGCACACTCCATCTCTGGGGGAGTCTGGCGGAGACTCAAGGCTGGACCCTGAACGTAAGCAAAGGAACAATGTTTTTATTCCTTTGCTTCCCACGTTTTACACATGCCACTCTTTTATATAGTGCAGAACCGCCTGTCCCAGGGATTGGGGGCTATCACCACCCACAATGGGCTGAACCCTCCTACACTACTCATTAGTCAAGAAAATGCTCTACAGGCTTGCTCAGAGGTGAATGTGGTCGGGCATTTTCTAAAGTTACGTCCCTCTTCCCAAATAGCTCTAGCTTTTCTCAGGTTGACAGAGCTAACCGGAACAAAGACAAGGTGGAATTTCTTAGGTGTCTTCCTGGTTATTCACTGAAGGATAAACTGAGAGTCTTATCCTGTGCCAAACAGAAGTGACCAGTCCTACTTTCACTGAGCCATTCACAACAACTTCAGCTATTGTAATTTTTGCAGTGAATACATTACCATGATGCCCTATTTCCTTGACGACAGGCATTAGAGAAGTAGTGACCCATGACCTGTACTTTATCCTAGAAATAGCCAATTCCCACTGCACTCATGTAGTTGTTTATTTGAGGCGGTGTCCCCATGTATCCTAAGCTAGCTTTGGCCTCTCCATCCTTCTGCCTCTGCATGGATCCAATGAGACTGACATTCATATGACACCCATGGGGTGTGTGCTGTGTGACCATTGAAGAAGAAATCAGAGCCATTCAACTACAAACCAAAAACATGTATGAGTTAACGCCACTGCCATGCTTCTGTAGGGTGGGATCAGGAGGACTCTGGACCATGGACAACCTGCCAAGCATTCAGCAAACACTTTTTGGAGCAATTACTTTGTTTAAGGGACCAACCATCCTTTAAGTCCATGGACTTATAACGTCTATCATTCAGTGAGACACCCTCATGTCAGCACTGTCTCAGTAGACATTTTATAACCATCTCTTGTTTACTTTCACCTTCTAATTTTTTTCAGGTCTAAGCAATTATCTTTTGGCCTTATTTCAACTCTGCTTTTTATTAAATTCCTCTTTTGGCAAAATGTTTCCTTCATAGTGTGAGAGACTTAAAAAACAAAACAAAACAAAACCAAACCAAACCAAAAACAAAAACTTGTCATACAGTGACTCTTGGATCTAGCTTCTCTAGTTTGAGACTTTGTCATCCTAACTCATGGATTCCAGGTACCACTCTTAAGTTTCCTCAGCTTGGGACACACACACACACACACACACACACACACACACACACACACACACAGTTGTCTTGGGCTTATACTTTGTTCTGCTTACAGCAATGTGACCACATGATCCACCCTAACCACACGGAGGCCAGGACTCGCAGGTTGGCACACAGGGCATTCAGTGGGCTCTAGTCTGCTCAGGTTTGGCAACAACCCATAGTTCTGCTTCTTAACTGTGTGAACTTGATAATTTGGGAACAACTCTGTGCTTCAGTTTTCAGTTTTTCACTTATAAAGGGGACCAGTTAATTTACCTTTTACCCCAGGTGCTGGGGTTAAAACCAAGGGCCTGACATGGAACTGGTAACTCAGTTACATCTCTGCTTCCTTTTGTCTATTTGTTTTCATTGTTACTTGTATGTCTGTATGTGTGTTTTGCATATGTGTGTATGCAGGTGTGTATGTGTGTTCCTGTGCTTGTGTGTGGATGCCAGAAAGTCTTCCTTAATCAACCGCCACCTTTTATTTTGAGACAGGGTCTCTCACTGGCGAAGACCTCCCCAAGTAGGCTAATTTGTTTGGCCAGCAAGCCCCAGGAATCCTAGCTTCCCATCTCTGAGGTTACAAACAAGGTCACCAGGCCTGCTTTTTGTTTATTTCCACAAGGCTTCTAAGGATCAAACTTAGATTCTCATGCTTGCAAGGCAAACAGTCCACCCACGAAGCCATTTTCTAGTTCCAAGAATACATCTGTCATATGGTGTTAAATAAGCTGATATGTATAAAGGTCCATTTTTCTCAAGAAAAACTGTGATTTTGCTCATGTTGGTGGTAGCTACCCTGGGAAATATATATAAGGAAGGTAACATGAATTCAAATACCTTTGAATTGACACACACACACACAAAAGTGAAGAGCAGAGACCATTGCTCACAGTCAACAAAGTTGACAGAGAACTTGAGCAGGGGTCTGAAAACTTGCCTGTCACATGTACACTCAGAAGATGCAACCAGGCCAGCGGGAACAGAACCAGTGGATTGCAGTGAATTCTGCCCGAAACAGGAAACAAATTCCGAGCAAATGACAAGTGGCAGGTACGTAATAGCCCACACTTTCGAACAAGTGGAAGATTTCAGCTGGAGCTCATTATTTTTGGCTTGTGCTACATGGCTGGAAACATGTCCATCTCAGCTAGGACCCCCCTCATGGACTTGACCTTACTGACCAGGAAGGGGGACTCCGGTTTTCAGGAACAGGTATCAGCATATATTTAAATAATCCTTCAAAGAAAAAGAATTTTCCTAACGGCCAGGACACAGGCAGAGAAGGAGGTGTTTCTGCCTTGACAGCCTCTTCCTGGGTTCTCCTATCCTTTCCTTCTGACACAGGTCCTGACATCTGTACTTGTCTTTTGATAATGGGACATTGGTGAAGTCTCATCTCATTGGTTTGATTGGCCCATCTCCTCTGTAGCTCATGAGTCTCATTATTTCCCTGATTTTGAGAAGACCTCATAATGTCTGATGAGGTTTTCCTTCAGTTGACTCTTGCTTCAATGAACCTCTTGGCTGGGGCAATCCTGGAGTCCCTCCCAGCTTGATCCCAGGAAGCTCTCAGTAGGTTTCTCTGGTTGTGTTTTGAGCAGACACAGGCAAGGCCTTGTGATTGTCGTCCTCAGCATGAGTGACAACACAGGGCCAGGGCACCTGACATTGGGAAGTTTCCGTTTTACATTTGCCACTGACCACTGATGTGATGAGTGCACAGCCACGTTGCCTCCGTTTTCTCCTTTGCAAAATGGGGCATAGTAACAATAGCAATAGCCTGGTGGGTTGTGAGGGATAAATTAAATGAAGGAAAGTACCTGTTTAGTTGCAAGTACTCAGTAATTCTAGTTTATTACTATTTACTATTAAGAAGGAAGGAAACAAAATAGCCCAGCAGAACCATGAACACCTCCGTGTGAGTGTTTGTAGCTCAGAAGAGTTTTGATCTACGACTAGTTCCCCAGAGGATGGGTTGGAAGGAGGGTGATCTGCAAAGAGAGAGAGGACAACACGAGGGCATAGAGGCTTGGGTATGAGATGTTATCTAGGAAGTGGTCCAGGCAGGGAGCTGTGGATGAGTAGCAGGGTGGGATGTGGGTAGATGAGTTGTCTAGGAAGTGTTCCAGGCAGGGAGCTGTGGAGAATAGCAGGGTGGGATGTGGGTAGATGAGTTGTCTAGGAAGTGGTCCAGGCAGGGAGCTGTGGATGAATAGCAGGGTGGGATGTGGGTAGATGAGTTGTCTAGGAAGTGGTCCAGGCAGGGAGCTGGAGATGCGGGCTAGGTGGGAAGGACTCTCTGCTCAGTCTCAGCGTAGGACAGTGATGATGACGGTCCCACTGCTGTGGGATTGCTTTGTGTGGGGTGCCAGCCAGGAGATCTTTGGGAGAGGGTATTCCATGTGGAGAATTTTATAAAAATGGGCCACTGATATCAAAGGTTTGTCTCCCTGACGGCATTCTCTGGAATAGTGCAGTGTTTGTGTTTACGTTTTGCTTGCTTTGTTTTTTTCCCCCCTTTACTTAGAAAAATGCAACACGTGAAACTATTTAGCTTCTTGGAGTGACAATTTGTAGGGTGAATCTCACCCATTGCATTCTCTTCACTCACTTGCTGCTTTCCTCCATGTTCATGCAGCTACGTCATTTAATACAGGCTGAAATATGTTTGACACCACTGCAGCTTTAAGGAGCTTGGAGTCACTTCAGTCTCTGCTTTTGTCACTTGTCACATGCCATTAGCAGTGTCCCTAGGTGAGTGACCTAGGGTTAAGGATTATGTTTAAAAGCCATTTTGGCATATTTTTCTGCTTGCATTGGTTAGACTCAGGCTGAGAATTCCTTAAATATTTAATTTTGTTGGGTTTGCTTCAGAGTAAAGGCTGAAAGAAGGCTGGCTGTATGTTGGTGTTTCTCCACCACACACCTACAATTCTTCTTAGTCTTGAATGGGATGCTCCTTTCTTCAGATGTTTAATTATTTCTGAAGTTTGACTCTCACATACCCTGAAGGAAGTGTTTGGAAATGCTACCCTTAGAACGAACCCAGTGAGAGCTTTGTGCAGACTCTTACAGGTCTACAGAGTGCAGCCAACCTGAATTCTGAGTTAGATTCCTTCCAAACAGACTTATCTATAAAGCTCCTGTTATTTTCTTTTGCTCAGCATCTCCTGGGAAAAGCAGCAAGGCGTGAGAAAAACTCCTTTCATCAGCATCCCTAGGGCATAGTTCTACAACTGAAGAGAATCTGGGCAGCAATTCCTCCCTTACATTGTCTTTCTGTTTGCTTGAGAACAGCACTTTCCTTCCTCTAAGAGTGTCAGAGCTCCTCATCAATACTGAGAAAAAGGCTTTTAGGGTTGACCAGTTCACCCTCTGAAACATTCCTCTTCCTTTAAAGAACCTTAGAAACAGGCACCAGGGAGGGATAGGCACGGGCCCCTTTTCTCTGAGTCTTCAGAGAAGGGAAGGTCACTGGTGCTTCCTCTAAAACTGGCTCTTCCAGAGGAATGAGCCAATCTGCAGAGTGACAGCTGCCTATTCCCACATTCTCTATTCTCATCTGTGGGTTGCTGGTGACACTGATGTCACTCTGCCTTGACATCATACCAGAATCTCACTGGCTGGGCCAGAAAGTGCTAAGGAATTAAAGATCTTCAGTGTCTTCAAAGCTTCTGAGGTTGCCAGTCAGAATTTCTCTTCTTAATTTTCTTTTTGTCCATCTTCCTTTAGGAAAGAACAATTAGTTTATACAAGGCCAGCCCCTGGGAAGTTCTACAGGAACTGTTGGAAGTCCATTAAGCAGATGAAAATGTAAAGTTGACTATACCTTAGAGGAATGATTGTGTTAGGATAGGTTGGAAAAAATGTGAAGTGGCAAACATTTGTCCCACTCTGTTCTCCCAATGGATGCTGGGATTGTCATGTGGAGGGCTCTAGGGTTCTAGGAATCAGGAAATGCTGTAATCAACTGTAGGCAGATTGCTGTGGTTATTATTATTATTATTATTATTAAACCAAAGCTAATAATGGTTCTTAGTTTTCAGTTTCTTAGGCTTATTGGACCACAGAATGTTTTTCATGTATGGGCCGAAGGATGGATGCTCATTGGAGCATTCAGAAAGTGCTTGGGTGGGCTGCTGTGATGCTCAATGAGTAAAGACATTTGCTTCCAAGTCTGATGACCTGAGTTCAACCCCCAGGACGCAGAGGGTGGAAGGGTGGAAAGAGAGAACTCACTTCCACACTTCTGCCCTCTGAATGCTCGAGTGTGAACACACACACAGGTGTGAGGTGTAAGCTGAAATCAAATGTCATGAGGGTGGGGAGACGAGATGCAGGTGTGAGCATCCTCAGGGTCTTGCTTACTGCAGGACCATAAGTATAAGGGAGTGTTTCTGAGGTCCCCCAGTGACTTTGAAGAGGAATGGTGTCTCTGGGAGATGATGAGTGCTTTAGTTGTTTTCTTATATCTGTGACCCATACCTGGCAAGTGTCAACTTAAGGAAGAAGGATTTACTGTGACTCACAGTTGGAGGCCACACTGTCCTTTATGGCAGGGAAGACATGGTGGCAGGAGTGTGAGGATTCTGGTCACAGGAAGCACAGAAAGACCAAGATGTTGAGTGGCCTATAAAAACCTCAGCACTTTCCCTCAGGAGACCACTTCCCTTTCTGACACTGTATCTTCTAAGGGTTCTATAACCATTCAGGTAGCACTACCAGCTGGGGACTAAGTATTTAAACATTCCCATGCCTGCTGAGAATACTTCACATTCAAACCACAACAGGTTTGTATTGTTGTGCCAGAATAAGGTTAATATGGTGATGGCTCATCTTAGTTTGAACTTTCAAAGGCTAGAGAGGCGTGTACATTATTATGACCCAGAAGGATCATGGTATATTTAACCTTTGGTTCTTCCCAGCCATATGTGATGAACTTTCAGAAAGGAGAAAGAGAAAATATATGTTTTATAGGAGAAATATTTTATGTATTCATTGAAACACAATCCAAAGGGATTCTTATGTGATCCCACCCCCTATTACAGTCATAAAAAAGAAGACTAGATGACCATACTGAATTATTAAATGCGGACCCACAGAAGTTTGAGCACAGTAGAATAATTGAGTGTCATACTAGTAAACGTCAAGTCCTTCTCTTGGTTAAACAACATTGTGAGGCACGTGGGTAGGGAAGGAAGTCTGCTTTCCTAGCTTCTGGGGCATGATCTTAGTTAGCATCAAGTGTCAGAAGTTTCTTGAGGGTACCAGGAGGGCAAGCATGCACTTTACTTGCAAGTGGAAGTATGATTAGTGGGTGGAGGGAGGCAAACATGTGTATCCCAGGAGTGAGTGCTGTCTCTTGGCTATTATATTTGAAGAATGAGGTATCTGAGTTCATTCAGATGAAAGAATGCAAGATGAGGAAAGGGATTCCATTGCATTGGAAAGAGGCTGAAGTTAGAGGCTGTTGAAACTTGAAGAAGGTAACTATTATGGGATATAATACCTGCCTTCAGGCACCTTAAGGCTCAATGGATATGTGAATGACCATACTCATACAGCCTGAAGGGGGAGAATTTGACTAGCAAGCTCTCATGGAGTATGTTATAGCTTTTTAAAAAATGATCTGCCAAAGGATAGCAAGATAAATCAATGGCTAAGGACACTTGCTGCAAAGCTTGATTATCTAACTTCGATCCCTGGGAGCCATACTGTAGGAGACTGTTTTTCTTACCTCCATAGATATGCTGCTGCTGTATACACACACACACACACACACACACACACACACACACACACCAAACAACACACACATGCTCAGCTCATACACATGCACAGATGCATACATGCATGCATGAATATGGGTAAATGCAAGTGCACACATGTGTACACATATACACAAACATACATACTTGTGCACACATACATACAGAAATACTTGGTCAATGAGAGATTGTCAGGAGGGGGATGAGCAGCTACAACAGGGGCTCCACTGTTATTAGAAGCTCTCATAGCATAACGTTTGGCTTTTAGAACCAAAAGTTCCAGGAGATCCCTATATGTAATCTAATTTTGACACTATGAGCTGATAATTGGGTATTTAAAATGAATGGTCATCAAAGAGAAGGAAGGTGGAAATAACAGTGAAGGAAAATAAGTTTTGCTAGGGGCTATTTACCCACTTAATGTGTATCCCTGATCCTGTAGCCACATGTAAGCCAAGAGAAGGTTGTACTTAAACCTTCAGAGGTGCACAAGTTAGAGCAGTAAAGTGTCAACTACCTTGCCATAATGCCTGGGTATCCTGGGTCCTTTACATATGGTGTTTGGGTCTTATAATGCTGGAACAACTCACTGGGAACTTTACTTTCTTTTTTTTTTTTTTTTTTTTTTTTTTTTGGTTTTTCGAGACAGGGTTTCTCTGTGTAGCCCTGGCTGTCCTGGCACTCACTTTGTAGACCAGGCTGGCCTCGAACTCAGAAATCCGCCTGCCTCTGCCTCCCGAGTGCTGGGATTAAAGGCGTGCGCCACCACGCCCGGCATGGAACTTTACTTTCAAAGCAAGTGAATATCAAACACCTGTTAGGTATTAGGCAAGCAGTGCACAGAGCTTACCCTTGCTTTATAAGATTTTAGAGTAGCATTTTTCAATTAATATTTCTATTCTTTCTATTTTCTATTATTTCAATCCAGTTTCTATTCATGAACTATTTTAAAACCAGTGATTTTGTTCTTTATTGAGAATTTTCATAGTTTCTTCTGGGGACAGTTTGTGAGGAAAAGGGGACAGGAAATATGCTTAGTTCTTAGCTCCAATTATTGAGACAACAAGAACATGACTGAATTCATTTAATTAATTTATATCTCCATATAGTAAATGTTATAACAGACAATTGTGCAGTTTCTAATGTTTGACAGCATAGAAATATAATTAGCAAACAAGAAATTCTGTCTTTATGGCTTATCTAGGTATGGATTGGATTGGATCTCCATCACAGATCATGAGTTGCACTTCAGAGTTTTGAATTGAGGCTGAGAAATATCTTGGTCATTACAGGGTTTCCGTGGCTAATTTTGGTTCTCAACTTGACACACCCAGGGAGTCTTAATTGAAGAATGGCCTCCATTCGCCTGGCCTGTGAGTATATCTATGTAGTGTTTTTCTGATTGTTGATTAATATTAGATGGCTCGGCCCACTGTGGGCAGTGTCATTCCTATGCAGGTGGGCCTGGGCTATGTAAGAAAACTAGCTGAGCATGTCGTAGGGGGCCAGCCAGTAAACATCATTTCTTCACAGTCTCTCCTTCAGTTCCTTTCTCCAGGCTCTTGCCTTGAGTTTCTGCCTTGGATTTCCTTGAAAATTGACTGCAATCTATAAGATGAAATAAGCACTTTCCTCTCAACTTGCTTTTGGGTATGGTGTTTATCACAGCAACAGAAAGCAGACTCGGACATGGAGTAAATGCTTCCTGGGTGAGGATGAGGAGTCAGCACTCCCAGGAACACAGCTGTTGCAAGGATGGGTTCTTCCCTCATTCCTTCTCCTTCTCTTTCCTTTTCTTTGGATAGTAAAATTGGTATGACCTATACTAATATTGCTATAATTATGTGCTGTAAAACTCAAAGCTAAGATTAATACTCATGTAAGGAAAACACATAAATTACAGATTCATGACAAGGTTCTCCCTCAAATTTTTATTGATCAAAATGGTCACAGTTTTATGCCTATTTTATATATTTTGTTTTACATACCTTGATTCTATATGTCATTTCAAATGATTGCTTTTGTTATTGTTATTTTAGAGAGACAGTGGCTCATAATATGGTAAGCTGAACTTGAACTTGTTATGTAGCTGAGGATGATTTTGAACTACTGACTGTCTGCTTCTCCCTCCTAAGTGGTGGGATTACATGTGAATGCAATCATGCTAAGTTTTGCTTGAAATTATTTGTAAAATTGGTCACAATTTGTGGGTTATATTTAAAATTAATAGATGCAAAAGTTTATGTTTCACAAGTCATTTGAATATTTTAAGCTTTGTATTCATGCCAGAAGATGAGGTTTGCTCATATGAAAAAAAAGTTCTATGAAAATATTAAATGTTATTAAAAACAATATAATGCTCTCTGCTTAATATTTTTATAATAAATAGAACTTTCCATTATAGTGAGGTTTTACAAAACAAATCCTTTGATTCTCTGCTAGTCTCTCCAGCCCCAAAGATATACAAAACTTGTATGTAAGTCTTCAAATTCAGATACCTTTTAATTATGACCCAGCCAAAGCCAGAGAAGCCAGAGAGAGAGAGAGAGAGAGAGAGAGAGAGAGAGAGAGAGAGAGAGAGAGAGAGAGAGAGAGAGAGAGAGAGAGAGAATTGGTATCAGCATGGGCCAGATGGGGGCTGGCTGAATAGTGTGGCTGAATCAGTGGGCTGGAGAAGGTTAGCAGGTACGAAACCACTCAGAGTTTTATTGCCTCGGAGGAATCAGGCTTAGGTGGAGAGATCCAACAGCTGCTTGGAATGCTAATCACCAAGTGGGGCTGCACACAGATGTCTCCTGAGAAGTCTGGGTAAGTGAGAGGGGGCTTAGAGGCTTATGAAGTGCAGGGTTGTCTTGGTTGAAGGGTTCATTTCTGCAGCAGAATGAGCAGCGTCATCTCCAGCAACCAGAGGATGTGACATTGCCAAAGTGTATAGAAATGGAAGCTGTGATCCACTCCGTTGTTATAGTGTGTGCCATGCAAGCATGAAAAATTAAGTTTGGATCTCTAGCACCCATGTAAATAGCTGAGTGTGGCAGTGTGTACCTGTAGTCATAGAGTTAGGGATCCCAGAGACTCACCGGACAGACGACAGACAGACAGACAAACAGACAGACAGACACATACAATGCATACACATAAAATATAGACAGACAGACAGACACACACACAATAACAATAGAATACCAAGTGTTAGTCCTTATAGGTCTGCACTAAATATTCTATTTTTTCCTGGAATGATGTGGCCTCTTTGTTGCTGGTGTTTGTCTGATATTGGAAGCCAGTGTGTTGAATTATATAATAGACACAGAAGAGCAATTAGTGTGTGATCTTACACGTGTGTGGAATATCAAAGTTATCTCCGAAACTGAGAAAAGGGAAGTGTTTCCTAATCTGTTGGAAGAAGAATGAGGAGAGAAAATGATATTAAAAGGTTAGCAAATGTGACTAAATTAGTCAGATAGGATAAATACATCTTAGTGTTCTTTTACATGGTAGAGTGATTGTTGATTATGGTAATGTGCTGTATATTTGAAAAAAAAAACACTAGAAGAGAATAATTTGAGTGCTTTATTTTTAAAAATTATTTCTCTGTCTGTCTGTCTGTCTGTCTGTCTATTTGTATCTTTCTCTGTGCCTCTGTCTTTGTGTGTGTTCCAGTGGAGGCCATAAAAGTGCATTGGATCCCATGGACCTGAGTTACAGGCAGTGTGAGTCGCTTAACATGGGTTCTGGAAATTGAATTTTGGAGCATCAAGTGCTTTTGCCCATGGAAACATTAATTTATCAACATTTAAATGCTTTTTTTTTCTTTTTGGTTTTTCAAGGAGACAGGGTTTCTCTGTGTAGCCCTGGCTGTCCTGGAACTCACTCTGTAGACCAGGCTGGCCTCGAACTCAGAAATCTGCCTGCCTCTGCCTCCCAAGTGCTGGGATTAAAGCTATGCACCACCACTGCCCAACTAAACTCAAAAGTTAAATGTTTTAATCACATGGAATTGGCTAAAGCTTGAATAGTCATGTTTATATATAGACTTGAACATTGTGCAATGCACGCATCACAAATATATAGCACTCCAGAAATACTTATATTTATCCATCAATTAAAAATAAAAAGGAAAACCATCTTTTGAAGCAAATTAGTTCTATTTAAAGTCAAACATTTTTTGTTTAATTTTAAATTTAATCAATTCCTTTAAAATACGTACTTGTAATTATCAAGACTACATATTCCCTATGTCACAAACAAAACAAAACAAAACAAAACAAAACAAAACAAAACGAAACAAAGCAAAACAAAACACAAGAAAAAAAACCAGTCAAGGGTTGTTCAAGTGGATAGTCTAGCACTGGAAAAATGTTGCTGCAGGCTACAGATTTAGGAAACATTAGGAATTCGGGTAGCTGTCTGGGATTGCAAAGTGAGGCATTTACTTACAGTGTTTCAAGTTGTGATAAGCCAGGTTGGCCTGACCAGGGGTGTTAACACTTCTGGAACTCTGAAATATTAAGTTCCATCTAGTAACAGTCAATAGTGACCACTGAATTTTTGGAGAGGGGAAGTGACATGGCAGATGCGAGGTAGAATTGTGGGTAAGAGTGGTCACATTTAAGAGCAATGTCTCAGAGTTGGCTGAACTCTCAGGATTATGGAACCCTTATGTCTTGGCAAACAGAGAGGAAGCTGAGAGAGAAATCCACTGGCTACTATTTGAGGTTGCACAACAAGTCACAACATTTGTAGGCATAGAGCCTTCACTCAGACAAGCGTATTCTCGGGGGGTTCTGGAATTGTGGAGTACCCAGACTAGGTAGCTAATTTCTTTTATTCAAAAGCAGCTTTGGCTTGTCAGGTTGGGACCAGAGGCATAACCTAATAAAAGCAAAACAGGTGATCCAACCCCTTTCAAATGCTTTGAGGTTGAGGAGAAAAGTTTAATTCATAAATAACATTTCCATGTGTTGTTTCATATATTCTGGGTATAAACCCTAGAAATAATGATGGAAAGGAGGAGGGATTTATTTAGGCTTATGGTTTCAGAGTATCTCAGTCCATCGAGGTGGGCAAGACACGGAAGGAATAATAGCGATCAGAATATTGTATATTTTTCTTACATAGAGAGGGAACCAGAGCTATGGCTCGGGCTACACTCTGTATAACACCAGCCCTGGTGACCTCTTCTGCCAGCTAGGGCTCTATTTCATATGAGTGAGTGCCTCCCCCAATATTGCCACACTCTGGAGAACAACATGGAGCAATGGAAGATATTTCAGATTCAATCCACACAGCATGTTTACTACTGAAAGAACAAAGTCAAGTTAGAAGGGGCTCAAACAGGCAGGCTAGGAAGAAAGAAATAGTTGGTAGAGGGTTGACATCTGGTTCTGTGGTAAAACTAGAAGGATAATTTGTGAGCTTTACAATATTTTCCCCCACATTATATATTATTTGGCATTGCTTACTTTGGCACTTCAGGAATCATTCTTATTCTCTGAAGAGTACCATGGCAGTAATATATTATCTTTATATTTCTGGGTTATGTTTGCAAAATGTCAGGGATAGCAATTAGATTAAATATTTGAAGGAGAGTATCTTTTTAAATATTATATAATTTTAATAGGAGGAAATTTGGGAAATGTTATAAATATTACTAAGGGAATTATTTTTTTATTTTATTGTTCTCTCATACATTACATTCCTTCCATAGTTTCCCATCCCTCTACTCTTCCCAGTCCTCCTAGGGAATTATTTTCTAAAGTGGAATGATCTTAGGGTGAAAAAGGAGTTATTTCTAGAAAAAAATGGCAGCATATATAGAAACATGTTTATATATGTATACATCTAGACACAAATGAATATTATATGTCTATGAATGGATGAATGGTTACAAATTTGTCTGTCCCATTATCATCTATTTATTCTTTATCTATCAATCTCTCATTTCTCTCATCTAGTCTATCATCTATCAATCATCTATCTATCTATCTACCTATCAATCAACCATCTATCTCCCAATCAATCAATCAATCAATCAATCATCTTTCTCTTTTTCTATGCTATCTGTGTTGTTTTTCTATATCTCACACATCTTGATGTAGAAAATGTCATACAAGCATAATATTTGTGGATGATGTAAGTCATTACTCTTTAAAGCTCAAGTCATTAATGGTCTATTAAAAGACTGCAGCACTTTGAAATGACATTTTCTTTGTTTCAGAGTAACATAGGTGCAGGGGATGAGGTGATCTGAATGAGTGCTGGATCCATGCCTTCCCACCAGCCACAGTTCCTGATTTGTTTACTCACGGTGCTTATTTATTGAGATAAGCCCCAGCCTCTTTGATGCACAGCTGCATTGTGCACATGGAGACCCCTTCTGAGCCAACAATGAGTGGACAAGATGGGCATTCAGTTTTCTTTTTCTGATCATCCTTTGTGATAGTATAATAGCCAAAAGGTCACCCTTATGGTTCAGAAGAGTCTGAATGTTACTACAGGAGAGAGTCTTAAAATAAAGGATATGGGGACACAGACATGCAAACAACGAATGGTTCTTCGGTGTGCATATGTGTATATGAGCAAATGTGGGCACACCTATGTGGGCACATGGTTCTCATGTGTTAAACATTTGCAAAGTACAGGCATATCTGGTGCTTGGGCAGGAAGTCAAGGGGCCCTGGGCGTGTCAAATGACACTTCTCTGTTTATTTGCTTTGTAATTATGGCCTTGTCAAATTTCCTGCTTGTATCTGTTTTAAAAATAAATACTCATCCAGAGGAATTTAACTCTTTCTATGCCTTCAAGTTATTTTACTTGCAGCACTGCGAGACATATTACCCCGAGCTGTTGAGCTCTGTTGCTGTTGTATTATATCCCATAACCTTTCATTCCACTGAGGTCAACACTTGCTTTTTAAATGGCACCACTGCTGATTGAGCCCAGCCAGCTAGAGGTGAAAGGCTTTATCTCTTTCTGAAATCCTTGAGAAAGAGGTAGTCACTCAAAAGCCATTCTGAATCTTTTATAAAAATCTGAAATATTAATGCTCTCAGTGAGGTGATTAAAGAAGATACAGCTTCCTCATAAAACTGGGAGCTTCTCTGTTATTGCCTTTGTGATGGGATCCTCTGAGTGCCCACTTCTGGTGGCTGGTAGACAGGTGACTGTGTTTCTGAGGATTCCTTAGAATTCCTCTAGGAATGGTTTTATTTTCTCTAAATTCCTCTAATTTTTCAAACTTTTTTTGTATTATGTCCTTAAAACATTTTCTTGTTGAATTATTTGTTTTTATTTTTTGTGTAAGGGTGCTTTGCTTGCATGTACGTATATGTGTACCTTTTTTCCATCAGAGGTCAGAAGGGGGCATTGGATTAGATTCCCTGGGACTGGAATTACAGACAGTTGTTAGCCCTGCAGTTGGGTGCTGGAACACTTACCCAGAACTTCTGGAAGAGCAACAAGTGTTCTTAGCTCTGAGGCATCTTGTTACTTACCCTCCTTTTCTGATTTAATTTATTTTCTCCCATGAAGAAAGGAGGTATGGACTTGGGGTTGGAGATGAGTTGACTCCCAGCTGGACAATATTTTTCATTAATGTCTAGAACTTGATAAAGCAAGAACTAGAACCAATCTGTCTCATTATAAGAATTAGAAACAAAATCCGACTTATGTGTATGTGTGGCTCTATGTGTATGTTACATGTGTGTGGGTCTCTGTGGAGGACAGAAGAAGGTGTTCGATCCCCTGGGGCTAAGTCACAGGCAACTATGAAGTACCTGATATGGGTGCTGTGAACTGAACTTGCGACCACAAAAAGAGCAGCTAGTGTTCTTAAATACTAAACCATTGCTCCAACCCACAAGAACAAAACCCTTTTTATAACAAAATAATATTTTTATTACTTTTTTGAGAATTTCTTTGGTGGTTTAAGTGAGATTTCCCATAGATCTTGGGCTTTTAAATTATTGGTCCCACGTTGGTGACTCTTTGGGGAGGATTAGTATGTGTGACCTTGATGGAGGCCATATGTAAGTGGTGGTAGGCTTTGAAGTTTCAAAAGACTCATGCCATTTCAATTAGCTCTCTGCGTCCTGTTTTTGGTTTGAGATGTGGGTTTTAGCTACTGCTCCCATCATTTGCTATCTGCCACCACTGCGCTGTCATCATGGACTCTATCCCTTTGGAGCCATAAGCCTCAATAAACTCGTTCTTCTATAAGTTGCCCTAGTCATGGTCACAGCAATACCAAAGTAACCAATAAAATTTCATACAATGAATTTTGATAATATCCATGTCCCTAGCTCTCCCCAGATCAACCTTCACCTCCTTACCCACCCAGCTTTGGGTTTTCAACTTCTTTTGTTTTAAATTCAGAGTCCATTTGTGTTGCCCTAAATCTGGTCACATCATTAAAGGAAACTGACTCATTCTCTCCCAGAAGTTATCAGCCTCTGAAGCTCCTTAGCTACTGGTGGGATTTCATTCTCATCCTTTCCTTTGATTATGGGATTTTTGTCTGGCTTGAGCTTGTACAGATCTTGTGCATGCTGTCGCTGTCATAATTGCTGTGAGTTTATATATGTATCTGCCCTGTTGCACCTGGAAAACACTCTTCCCTCCAAGTTATCCACTACCTCGGGATCTTTGAATTTTTCTGGCCCTTCTTCTTCTCCACTATGTTCATAGCAGCTTTATCCATGCTACTGGGAGCAATTCAGATGCCCCTCAGCAGAAGAATGGAAACAAAAAATATGGTTCCTTTACACATGGAATACTCTTTAGCTATTAAGAACTAGGAAAATTTATTGCTTGTTCCATATACTCATTCAGAACTTAGCAGAAATTAGTGATTTAATTCATCATGAGTTTGTGAACATCTTTTTCATGCTACTAACTATAGTAGATGATGGAATTTTTCAAAGTTTCAAACTTATGATCCTTACTCTTTATGTAAGTAGACCAAAGTAACCAAATTAAAAAATGAGTACAGAGCTAAACTGAAAATTCTTAACAGAGGAATCTTGAATGGGCAAGAAGTACTTAAAGAAATGTTCATTGTACTTAGTCATCAGGGAAATGCAAATCAAAAGGAGCCTGAGATTCCATCTTACACCCATCAGAATTGCTAAGATCAAAAACTCAAATAGACCCTTTATAGAATGGGATAAGAAAGATTACATATATTGTCCATTGTCACATGAAAATTGTGGTAAAGCTGGGTAAGAAATCCATTTCTTCCGACTACATGTGAAGCTCTTACTTTACATGTTCAGTTAGACAGAATAGTCAGCATCTTGGCTCTTACACTCCTAGGTACCCTGCCCTGTTTCTGTTTCTTTCTGTCTTCCTCTATCTCTTTTTTTCTTTCAAGTCAAAGATTAAAGAGTTAAGGATTGTGTTGAATGTTACTTGCAGGAAATCTTGGATCTTTTTTCTTCTTTAGGAGTGTGTGTGTGTATGTATGTATGTATATATATATACACATGTATATTTATGTCACAACAGAAACTGGCCTCATGCAGTTTTAGGTTTTCTGTCTGTATCATATCCCAGCTTTCTTAGCTGTTGTGGTCATGCTCATTTATATTCTTATTGGTGTTTGGGTACAGTGTCCTCAAGCTTGCCCTCCCTCCCTGAGCTGTCTGCTTAGATGAGCTAACTGGTAAAACTTTGCATTAGGTTTTTGTTGAGTTTTTTCATTTCCAACATTTTATTTTTTCCCCTCAAAATTTCAATTTCCTTGCTGAAATTTTCTATCTGTTGCTTACTATTTTATCCATACTGATAACTTTCTTATCTGTGTGGTTCCTTTTTGCCTCCATGCTGCTTTCTGGGTCCTGGATTCAATTAATTGTACTTGTTTTTTTTTTTTTTTTAAAGATTTATTTATTTATTATATGTAAGTACACTGTAGCTGTCTTCAGACACTCCAGAAGAGGGCACCAGATCTCCTTACGGATGGTTGTGAGCCACCATGTGGTTGCTGGGATTTGAACTCTGGACCTTCGGAAGAGCAGTCGGGTGCTCTTACCCACTGAGCCATCTCACCAGCCCAATTGTACTTGTTTTTATCCTCTGCTCGCCACATGTAGCTTTGCAGTTCGTGGACAAGACAGATTTTTTCAGTCCTCCTGAGAGTACTTAGCTCATGCACCCCTGAGATTAGCACTATTCCAGCTGGAGTGTTTCCTGATTCTGTTGTGAGTACGGGAAGCAACCACAGCACTGAGAGCTGTATATGCAGAAAACATGTCTTGACGTGCTCAAGACCATCTGTGTATTAATTATCTACTGGCATCTGTCAGATAGGCTGTCTTAGTTGCTTTTCTATTGTTTCTGACTAAACACCATGAGCAAGGCAAACTTATAGAAGAAATAGTTTATTTGGGACTTGTAGTTTTAGAGAGTCAGGGTATATGACCATCATGTAGAGGGCATGGCAGTCAGGCACGACAGTGGCTGAAAGCTTACATCTTGATCTACAAGTATAAGGAAGAGAGAACTAACTGGGAATAGTTTGGATTTAGAAACTTCAATGTCCACTCCCAGTGACATACTTCCTCTAAGAAGGCCACACCCCTCTAATCCTTACCAAAACACCAATTGGGGACCAAGTATTTAAATACATGAACCAATGGGTGCTGTTTTCATTCAAACCACCACATAGGCCATTGATCTCTGAGAGTTTCCAGGATGTCTGGCTGTGGACAGCAGAGAGATGACTATAGAGTGCTCTACCTACTGACTGACCTCAGGCTCAGTGCATGTTTGGCCTGGCTTCTTTTCTGTGCATTACCTATCTTCTTCTCCACCATGTTTCTAGAATCCTATCATTACCTTTGCACATTTTTGTAGCTCTTCTTTTTACTTTTTTCTTGACTGACTCTTTTACTTCAGTAGGTCACATGGAGGCGGTTTCTAGTGTAGAAGCGTTGGGTCCTTAAGACATTTACACTCTTAGGTTACCCTGAGCATATAACACAACTAATAACTGTGCAATTATTTTAATATTACTCTTTCATACAAGGCTCTAGAGTCCATGAGTATGGAAATAACCTCTTATTTTTCATTACTGTCTTTGTAGACCCTGGCAGAGGCCACATACAGAAAGACAGCTAAAATTCATTTGTGAGACAAGCAATGGATGACTAACTCTCTGAGCAATAAGTAACATCTATTTATGAGCTTGGTAATTACTGATGCACCATGAGCTTACTGAAGAATCTGTCAGGGTAGGAGCACAACAAGAAGACTTTTTAGCATTAGTGGGTCTTGAGGTGTGGTGATATGCCCAGAGTGGAAACTGGAAGGCCATATACTGGACTGCTAGATAGCAAACACTCACCTTTTGACCTACATGGCAGTCATTTTTCATGAACTTATGACAAGGAGTTCAACCTGTAGCTTTGGTTTGAGAGAAAGAATAGATTCATCTCTGAGGTCAGTCTGCTAAAAATGAGCAAACCTCCAGGGGCAACTTAAGTCCCGTAGGAGGCACAGTCACCTGTGCTCACAGATAAGCACCAGGGAAATTGGGAATGTTAAACATGCAGGGCTGAGTCTTTAAAAGAAGAGATGCATAACCTGTTTTCTGCACAGAGTGCTGGGAATGATGTGGTTAAAGCCTAGTGACCTTTGTACTATCTATATCACCAAGGCCATACCTGGTTTCCCCAGACTCCCATGTTTGCCTCAATCATCCTCCTGACACCCTTGAACGTTGTTTCTCAGTCAACTTATAGAACCGATCTTTATGGAAGAGGTACTTTATAAAAAGTTTCAATATAATTATGTCTTAAGCTTTGTTGTACACAGGGGACTGAGTTAATTATCATCATGTTTTTTCTAGCTGTTCTTAAATATGCCTGAAATAAACTACTGGTGTCAGAGCTAACACCAGCTGCTGAGATGTGTTGAATTGGACTTCCTTCTTGCAGATTGATGTTCTGCTGGCCATGGTGTTTGCAGAAACACCGCCACCCCCAGCCATACAGTTTTTTCCCTGTCCAGATATTTTCTTTGTTGTCTCAATGGTTTTTGGAGCCAGCTGTGGCTTCCTATACATCCAATCAAGTTTCACTTTGAGGCTGGTTGTCTTCATGAATCATAATCCTGAACTATTCTTTTTGTATCTGCAAGGTTAGAGACAGATTTTCTTCCTCTCTTAGCTTGGCTGCTTAGTAAAAGTCATATGAAATAACTTCTAGTTTGTGTTAGCAGGTCTATTTCATCATGTACCTGCTTTTTTTTCCCTTAAATTTTTTAGTCAAAGATAATTAACTCAAATTATTTTTGTTGTTGTTTTTTAAATTAGGTTGAGGTTTTATTCTGGGGGAGAGATTAAGAATGTCAGTTTTCAGAGATTTCAGGTTAGCTAAAGCAACTAATATAGAGGTGTTATTTACTCATTCTGGAAGACTCTGGGCATTCAGTGCTCTAACAACATGGTAAAATGTTTTAAACCAAAGGTATCTATTTGTTCTTAATATGCCTGAAATAAACTCCTGGTGTCAGAGCTAACATACCTATTTAATTAAAAAAAAAGACGGCAGAAATGAACTCTTTTTTGAATAATAGAAAATTATCATTCTAAACATGGAAACATAAAATACTAATGCCCATTAAACAGAGACCAAAATTAAGGATAAACTTCAATTGTACCCATTAAAAAGAATTTGATAGCTTATACAAATACATAAATGTCAATAGCACTAGTGACTTTTCTGTTACTATGATAAAGGACCATGACTAAAAACAACATGAAGAAGATGTTTATTTTGGCTTATGGTTCCTAAGGGACAGAGTCCATTGAGGAAAGGAAGCATTGCAACAAGCTGCAGGCATGGTGGCTGCTGCAGCAGGAAACAGAGAGCGCATAGCCTTAATAGCAAGCATGAAGCAGAGAGAATGGGCTGCAAGTGGTTTGAGGCTTTTAATTTCAAAATGTTCCCCCAATGACATACTTCTCCCAGTAAGGCTACACTGTTTAAACCTTCCCAGACAGCACCACCAACCAGGAGCAAAGTGTTCAAATACCAGAGACTATGGTAGGTGTGGCATTTCTCAAGCCACCACAATGAGAAATTGACAGCATTATATCTATTACTCTAATTAGGATTGACATGTAGAGAGGGAGTATTATGTGACAATTTTTTTCTGTTTGTTTGTTTTAAGTAGCAGAGCAACAGATTTAAACTTTTGAGTTAAATAACTAAGTTTTTATCTAGATGCTGACAGGAAATTTAGCAGATGCATAGTTGAGAGTATGGTTATGGTTAGGATGAGAACTGAAGCAGAGGTCATGGAGGAATGCTGCCTATTGGCTTGCTCCTCATGGCTTGCTCAGCTTGCTTTCTTGTATAGCCTAGGCCCAGGTGTGACACCATCTGCAATGGTCTGTGCCCTCCTAAATTAATCATTAATTAAGAAAATGCACTATAAACTTGCCTACAGGTAAGTTAATTTTCCATAATATTTTGGTTTGGGAATAAAATAAAAGATCAGTCCTCCCAGGTCTACCCTGCCCCAGATAAGAAGTAAAAGAAGATGGAGGAGGAGGAGAAGGAGGAGGAGGAGGAGGAGGAGGAAGAAGAAGAAGAAGAAGAAGAAGAAGAAGAAGAAGAAGAAGAAGAAGAAGAAGAAGAAGAGGAAGAGGAAGAGGAAGAGGAAGAGGAGGAAGAGGAGGAAGAGGAGGAAGAGGAGGAAGAGGAGGAAGAGGAGGAAGAGGAGGAAGAGGAGGAAGAGGAGGAAGAGGAGGAAGAGGAGGAAGAGGAGGAAGAGGAAGAGGACGAAGAGGAAGAAGAGGAAGAAGAGGAAGAAGAGGAAGAAGAGGAAGAAGAGGAAGAAGAGGAAGAAGAAGAAGAAGAGATAGAAACCAAGTCCAATTTGTGTTGCCTGTATACTCACTGGAGCATGGTCACACTCCATGCAGCCAGCCCCTTAAAAAACCTGAGTCCTTCCCCACCTGCATTCCATCTAGAAGCCATCAGTTGTGGAGAGCTATACTTCAGCATCTTTGTTACAATTTTTAAGCATTCTCTTTGGTGGCCTTCTATCTAGGCTGTTACATTTTGGGGGTGTGGTGTGGTGGGATAGGGATTGTAACAGAAACCTCTGTGTCCCTCTTCCTAGGCTGTGAGCCTGCAGTCCTTGATACTGTAGAGGGAATCTTTTATGCAATGTGTGGAAGCTTCACCTGTCAATAAAAGGCTGTTGGCCTATGAGTGTAGGCAGGAAACAGAGAGGTGGAAGTTCTGATGCAGAGAGTATTTCTGGCATAGAGTCAGACATGAAAAAGGATTCACCCCAGAACTCTGAGGAAGATGGTTGCAGGAGAACTGAGAAGAGAGAGCCAGCCATGAGGCATTCATAGAAAAGAAAACATGGATAAATGAGTTATGAGCTAGTCAGGGAACAGGCCCAAGCTATTGGCCTATATATTTATCCATATGTAATTCATGCTGGAGGCTTTTTCTCAGCTAAGAGTTACTCTAACTAAGTAACTCTAAATTGTATCAAGTTGATAATTAAGTAGCCAGCTTCTAACAGTAGCAGCTTCTAATATCTTCTAGGTGACTAGAAGGAATTTTAGAATAAGCAAATTGACTCCTAAGAGGACAGCTCATTTGCATGTGAATTTTTCTGGTCTGTTTTTTATTCAAAGCCTCATTACATCATGGTTATCCTGTTTGGCTCAGCACTGTCTGTCTGTTTCACTTTGTTTAAAGACAGATTATGAAGGTAATTGTCCCTTTACCTCCCATGACCCACTATTTATTCAAAAACCCATGGTGAATAAGGAGTGAAATGGAAAGCCAGTGGCCTGAAAGGGTTAATGTGCTTCCCCTTTGCCCGGCTCCTGCCTTAGAGCCACTTAGGCACTTAAGGAATTCAAAGCAGTGAATTTGAAGCAAAATAATCATGCTTGACCGGGGTAGAGCAAGTACAGGCTTTTAAAACATGACAAGACTGGGTTGTTTACTGACCTGTGGCGAGCTTTTGAGAGTTAATAGGGTTTTTTATTTGTTCATTTGTTTGTTTTCCACAGCTATTCCTGCTTCCATGAAGCACTGGAACTCAAACTGAGCCAGGCCTGGAGAGCAGAACAAATGTAAAGGGTCAAGGTCTAAACCAAACACACAAAACCAGCTTTCAAAAATGCAAATCAGGTTATACTGTACTGCCCTCTCTAAACCATTCAAGGGCTTCTGAGGGTCTTACATCCCTGGTATAACAGAAACACTTTAAGAATAGGGATCCTTCTTGGTTCATAGATGGTCATCTTCAGCTGATGAATCTTTCTTTCTTCTGTATTTACATTTTCATCTTATAAGCTATACTAGACTGGACGCTCTAGTGGATCAGGCTGAGAGAATGTGTGTGTGTGTGTATGTATGTATGTATATATGCATATATATGTGGTTTATTAATATCTCTTACATGATAGAGATTGGGTAGGACAACAATGGCTGCCTGCATACTGAGGGTGGCTTTAGTTAGCACTGGAAGGCACAAGAAGCTGAAGTCTGATGTCAGTAAAGTATGGTAGATTATAGAATCTGTGGTGGCAGAGGCAACAGGAAGAGGAAGAATGAAGGCATATACACAGAAACACACACACACACACACACACACACACACACACACACAGAAGCTGGGCCACCTTCCAGGAGTTGTTGCCCACTCTGAGGAAGGTCCTCTCCTTCCTGGAAGTCCCCTCACAGGCCTGTCTAGAGATGAGTCTTTTAGTTGGTTCACGAGCCTCTCAAGTGGACAATCAGAATTAACCATTACAGTATCAAACTGGAGTAAGGTCCACCCTACTGGCCTCATTTTAAAGATTTACTTATTTTAATTATTTTTGTGTATGGCAATAGCATGTGTGTCTGTGTGCCATGTGAGAGCCTGGTGCTCGCAGAATTCAGAAAAGGGCATTGGATATTTTTGTAGTGGAGTTACAGATGGTTTTGAGCCTCTATGTGGGTGCTGGGAACGGAACCCAGTTAATATGTAAGAGCAGCAAGTGCTCTTAACTGTGGAGCCATCTCAGATGACTAGTGTTGAAGGCTCGGTACATAATGAAAAGAGACATGGCTTCATTTTAACATATCTATTTTGACTATCAAGTGCAAAGTTAGTGCTTGAGATGTTCTTTCAAAGGTCTATTCCACACCAGGCCTTTTAGATACATGATTTTCATGTGTGCTCATCTTCCTCACTTGGAGGACACAGCTACCTCTCAGCAAATTGTCAGGGGGCAGATTATGATGCCTCTGCTTTGTCCTTAGGGATAATTTTAGTTCTTTATTCCAAGCTTTCTGAGGTAGCTGGAGCCAACATGGCTATTCCTGCTGCATCTCTTATTTATTAAAAAGGCTCATTTTAGATTACAACTCTCAGGTCATACTCTATTGGTGAGGAAAATCAGGGAAGGAACTCAAACAGGAACATGGAGGAAGGTAAGGATACAGAGGGTATTCAGAAATGCTGCCAGCTAAATTGCTTGCCAATGGCATCCTCATGGAGATGTGGAGTGAGCAGATTACTGCCTGGTCATCCATGATATAGATGATACTGTATGCCCTAGAAATGGCTTTTGATGTGTGTTAGAGGATTCTCTTAAGACACAGAAGCATCCATAGAGATCCTGAGATGCCAGCTCTCTCACAGGAAGGGCAGATGCTGCCAGATCAAGGGCTGTCTCCCAAGCCTGGAGAGAACTCAAGAGAAGGACATATTATATGTAAGAAGGTACAGGAGGCTAGATGGAAGCTGGCAGAAGAGAGAAAATGGGGCTTAAAGTGACTCTTCTTCTAGGAACAGAAGACCATACCAAACCATTTTGGAAACACCCTCACACATACATATATGTGTGTTTTCCTGGAGATTCTAAATCTAGCAAAGATGACTGTGGTGGTTTAAGTGAGAAATGTCCGCAGACCCCAAGCCCATGAAATAGATAGAATACTCAGTCTCCAGTTGGTAGTGCTGCTTGGAAGGGTATGGAGCCTAAGGAGGTGAAGTCTTGGTAGAGGAAGTATGTTACTGGGAGGAGGCTTTGAGGTTTTATAGGCTAACCTTGAGCCCATTTTCTTTTTTTCTGCTTTCTGACCACTAGGCCAGCTTCATATTTCTACCCTTGCAAGAGGGCCCTAGACTTTAGTTAGGCCCTGAGACCTTAGCACAACTGACTCCATGATGTAAGTATCATTCAGGCTGTAAAACTCAGAATATAGGCAGCACCACCTGCTAAAACTAAAACAAAGGCCTAATCCATCAAAGTCCATATAGTTCTGGGAAAGTCTCAAAATGTACTAACCTTGCTTTTAAGCACTATAGTTTTGCTTCTGGCTTACTGTTCTTGTTGCTGCACTGGGATCCCAAACACCCAGTTAATAAAGACTTTCCCTTCGATTAAATCCATGTCCAAACAGTCTTCTCCACAACACTGTCATGCCTTCTCTGCCGAGATGGAGATGGACTGTATCTCTTCAGTACAAGCACACTCATTCCTTTTCCTCTCTAAGTTGATCACAGCCAACCTGCTTCACCATAGAAACAGGGTTGGCACTACCCACAGTGATCTGGGCCCTCCTATACCAATCATCAAAGAAGAAAACATATCACAAGCTTTTCCGCATCCGGTAGAGGCATTTTTCTCAATTGAATTTCTCTTTTTCAAAATGGCTCTAGCTTGTGTCAAGTTGACATAAAACTAGAGTACAGGACACAAGAATGGTGCGAGATTGAGGGGTTCATAGAGTTTCCACCCCCATAGCTTACAGAGTCATGAGGGCCAGGCAGCATGGGGTAGAGTTGGAGTTTCTATGATGAGCTCCTGAGAGACCACTGTGTGTAGCTGTGATGCTTAGATTTTGGTGGAGATCCCAAGATGTGAAAGATGCCAAATCTGAGTTACCTGCCAAGGAGAGCTGTGGACAGGACATTGAACCATCTTAAGCTAGAGATGTATGTTTCCTGCTTCCTTTTATCTGTTCTGCTTTCTTCTTGAGGGTCAGTCTCCTCTCACAGACCAGATAATACTAGATCTGCTCTCAGGGACATAGCTCACATTTTTGATCAGCATAGATGTAGCATACTTTCCGTGTAAGATAGAATAACAACATGCCTGTATTAGGAAAGCTGTCTCAGTCTCAGCCAGATATGTTAGGCTGGGAAAGTGCCCCATCCCTTTCCAGGCTCTGCTCCTTCTGCTGTAGGTAGGAGGCTACAATATATTTATTACTATATTGCTGTATTTATATATATCCGGCACTTAGTACAGAAACCACACAGTAATAGTTTCCCTTCACTGTTCTTCCTCTGTGAAAGATTTTAATTATTGACAAGCCACCAAATGAGAGGGTTTAAAGGTGTGTCATACTGTGGAGGAGAGACAGAGCCTCTCAAGACACGTCCCGCAGGTGGATGCTGAAATTGCCTGCTGTTCAGGTTGATCCAGAAGGCAGCACAAAATCCTGAAGCCCTGCTGATCTCTTGTGTTCCTCCTCCCATAGCTGGGGTGTTGATGGATTGTAATTTCGCCATTCCCTGGGGCTATTTATCATGTACAGAAGTTTTGCTTTGTAAATAAAGAATGACTTCTGGAAGTTTGGAGAAAAGGCTACGTGGCAGTTCATTATTCTGGTGGCCAAGGTGAAAGCAAGAGGTGGGGCTGACCTGGAACAGATTGGATTTGCTGGGTGTGGCTCTGCACCTTTTACCCTGGGAGAAATCCATCAACTTCTCAGCCCAGATCAGCCGGTTGCCTCTGCAGTAGGGGAAGCTAGGGATGTTAAGACAGGCAAAGACTGACCATCTAATGCCCCTCCTTGACACCGGAGGGACAAGATTACTTTTTAATCTTCTTTTTTTTTGTAGCACTAGAAACCACATTCAGGAATTCAATCCATGCTAGGAAAGTGCTCTACCCCTGAATTATATCTCCAGGCCCACTTTTAAGCTATATAGTTCTTGATTAATTACCAACAAGCAAAAGGAAAGTCAAGAAGAAAGATAACTGTGTTTCTGATCCTGGCATTTACAGAGAAACTTGTGCATGTGCATGTGCGCGCGTGCACGTGTGTGTGTGTGTGTGTGTGTGTGTGTGTGTGTGTGTGTGTGTTAGGGTTTCAGGGCAGGAACATGGAGGCAGGAACTGAAGCAGCATCCATGGTTTGATCCTCATTGCTCAGCC
The DNA here is from genome assembly GCF_978045245.1 of Mus caroli. NCBI lineage: Eukaryota > Metazoa > Chordata > Mammalia > Rodentia > Muridae > Mus > Mus caroli. The sequence continues at coordinate 129,984,180 of NW_028227258.1, forward strand.
TGATTTTTAAGGGCTGTGACCTTCCACATCAATCACTAAGAAAATGCCCTACGGGTTGCTTACGGCCAATTTCTTGACCATGGCTCTCTCTCTCTTTTGTTTTTAAATATATTTTTTATTAGGTATTTTCGTCATTTACATTTCCAATGCTATCCAAAAAGTCCCCAATATACCCCCCCACTCCCCTACCCACCCACTCCCACCTTTTGGCCCTGGCGTTCCCCTGTACTGGGGCATATAAAGTTTGCAAGTCCAATGGGCCTCTCTTTCCAGTGATGGCCGACTAGGCCATCTTTTGATACATATGCAGCTAGAGTCAAGAGCTCTGGGATACTGGTTAGTTCATAATGTTGTTCCACCTATAGGGTTGCAGATCCCTTTAGCTCCTTGGGTACTTTCTCCAGCTCCTCCATTGGGAGCCCTGTGATCCATCCACTAGCTGACTGTGAGCATCCACTTCTGTGTTTGCTAGGCCCCGGCCTAGTCTCACAAGAGACAGTTATATCTGGGTCCTATCAGCAAAATCTTGCTAGTGTATGCAATGGTGTCAGCATTTGGAAGCTGATTATGGGATGGATCCCTGGATATGGCACTCTTTAGATGGTCCATCCTTTCGTCACAGCTCCAAACTTTGTCTCTGTAACTCCTTCCATGGGTGTTTTGTTCCCAATTCTAAGAAGGGGCACAATGTCCACACTTTGGTCTTTGTTCTTCTTGAGTTTCATGCGTTTAACAAGTTGTATCTTATATCTTGGGTATCCTAAGTTTTGGGCTAATATCCACTTATCAGTGAGTACATATTGTGTGAGTTCCTTTGTGAATATGTTACCTCACTCAGGATGATGCCCTCCAGGTCCATCCATTTGCCTAGGAATTCATAAATTCATTCCCTTTAATAGCTGAGTAGTACTCCATTGTGTAAATGTACCACATTTTCTGTATCCATTCCTCTGTTGAGGGGGCATCTGGGTTCTTTCCAGCTTCTGGCTATTATAAATAAGGCTGCTATGAACATAGTGGAGCATGTGTCCTTCTTACCGGTTGGAACATCTTCTGGATATATGCCCAGGAGAGGTATTGTGGGATCCTCTGGTAGTATTATGTCCAATTTTCTGAGGAACCGCCAAACTGATTTCCAGAGTGGTTGTACAAGCTTGCAATCCCACCAACAATGGAGGAGTGTTCCTCTTTCTCCACATCCTAGCCAGCATCTGCTGTCACCTGAGTGTTTGATCTTAGCCATTCTGACTGGTGTGAGGTGAAATCTCAGGGTTGTTTTGAGTTACATTTCCCTGATGATTAAGGATGTTGAACATCTTTTCAGGTGCTTCTCTGCCATTTGGTATTCCTCAGGTGAGAATTCTTTGTTCAGCTCTGAGCCCCATTTTTTAATGGGGTTATTTGATTTTCTGGAGTTCACCTTCTTGAGTTCTTTATATATATTGGATATTAGTCCCCTATCTGATTTAGGATAGTTAAAGATCCTTTCCCAATCTGTTGGTGGCCTTTTTGTCTTATTGATGGTGTCTTTTGCCTTGTAGACGCTTTGCAACTTTATGAGGTCCCATTTATCGATTCTCGATCTTACAGCACAAGCCTTTGCTGTTCTATTCAGGAATTTTTCCCCTGTACCCATATCTTCGAGGCTTTTCCCTACTTTCTCCTCTATAAGTTTCAGTGTCTCTGGTTTTATGTGGAGTTCCTTAATTCACTTAGATTTGACCTTAGTACAAGGAGATAGGAATGGATCAATTCACATTCTTCTACATGATAACCGCCAGTTGTGCCAGCACCATTTGTTGAAAATGCTGTCTTTTTTCCACTGGATGGTTTTTGCTCCCTTGTCAAAGATCAAGTGTCCATAGGTGTGTGGGTTCATCTCAGGGTCTTCAAATCTGTTCCACTGGTCTACTTGTCTGTCGTTATACCAGTACCATGCAGTTTTTATCACAATTGCTCTGTAGTACAGCTTTAGGTCAGGCATGGTGATTCCACCAGAGGTTCTTTTATCCTTGAGAAGAGTTTTTGCTATCCTAGGTTTTTTGTTGTTCCAGATGAATTTGCAGATTGCCCTTTCTAATTCGTTGAAGAATTGAGTTGGAATTTTGATGGGGATTGCTTTGAATCTGTAGATTGCTTTTGGCAAGATAGCCATTTTTACAATGTTGATCCTGCCAATCCATGAGCATGGGAGGTTTTTCCATCTTCTGAGATCTTCTTTAATTTCTTTCTTCAGGGACTTGAAGTTCTTGTCATACAGATCTTTCACTTCCTTAGTTAGAGTCACGCCAAGGTATTTTATATTGTTTGTGACTATTGAGAAGGGTGTTGTTTTCCTAATTTCTTTCTCAGCCTGTTTATTCTTTGTGTACAGAAAGGCCATTGACTTGCTTGAGTTAATTTTATATTCAGCTACTTCACTGAAGCTGTTTATCAGGCTTAGGAGTTCTCTGGTGGAATTTTTAGGGTCACTTATATATACTATCATATCATCTGCAACAAGTGATATTTTGACTTCTTCATTTCCAATTTGTATCCCCTTGATCTCCTTTTGTTGTCTAATTGCTCTCCCTATGACTTCAAGTACAATGTTGAATAGGTAGGGAGAGAGTGGACAGCCTTGTCTAGTCCCTGATTTTAGTGGGATTTCTTCCAGCTTCTCACAATTTACTTTGATGTTGGCTACTGGTTTGCTGTAGATTGCTTTTATCATGTTTAGGTATGGGCCTTGAATTCCTGATCTTTCCAAGACTTTTATCATGAATGGGCATTGGATTTTTTCAAATGCTTTCTGAGCATCTAACGAGATGATCATGTGGCTTTTGTCTTTGAGTTTGTTTATATACTGGATTACGTTGATGGGTTTCCGTATATTGAACCATCCTTGCATCCCTGGGATGAAACCTACTTGGTCAGGATGGATGATTGTTTTGATGTGTTCTTGGATTCCGTTAGGGAGAATTTTATTGAGGATTTTTGCATCGATATTAATAAGGGACATTGGTCTGAAGTTCTCTATCTTTGTTGGGTCTTTTTGTGGTTTAGGTATCAGAGACATTGTGGCTTCATAGAATGAGTTGGGTAGAGTACCATCTGTTTCTATTTTGTGGAATAGTTTGTGAAGAACTGGTATTAGATCTTCTTTGAAGGTCTGATAGAACTGTGCACTAAACCCATCTGGTCCTGGGATTTTTTTGACTGGGAGACTATTAATGACTGCAGGATCTGATGGTGTTTTGGATTTCTTCAGGATCTGTTGTTATGTCTCCCTTTTCATTTCTGACTTTGTTAATTAGAATTCTTTCCCTGTGCCCTCTAGTGAGTCTGGCTAAGGGTTTGTCTATCTTGTTAATTTTCTCAAAGAACCAGCTCCTTGATTGGTTGATTCTTTGGATAGTTCTTCTTGTTTCCACTTGGTTGATTTCACCCCTGAGTTTGATTATTTCCTGCCGTCTACTCCTCTTGGGTGAATTTGCTTCCTTTTGTTCTAGAGCTTTTAGGTGTGTTGTCAAGCTGCTAATGTGTGCTCTCTCTAGTTTCTTTTTGGAGGCACTCAGAGCTATGAGTTTCCCTCTTAGAAATGCTTTCATTGTGTCCCATAAGTTTGGGTATGTTGTGGCTTCATTTTCATAAAACTCCAAAAAGTCCTTAATTTCTTTCTTTATTCCTTCCTTGACCAAGGTATCATTGAGAAGAGTGTTGTTTAGTTTCCACGTGTGTTTTGGCTTTCTATTATTTATTTTGTTCTTGAAGATCAGCCTTAATCCATGGTGATCTGATAGGATGCATGGGACAATTTCAATATTTTTGTATATGTTGAGGCTTGTTTTGTGACCAATTATGTGGTCAGTTTTGGAGAAGTTACCGTGAGGTGCTGAGAAGAAGGTATATCCTTTTGTTTTAGGATAAAATGTTTTGTAGATATCTGTCAGATCCATTTGTTTCATAACTTCTGTTAGTTTCACTGTGTCCCTGTTTAGTTTCTGTTTCCATGATCTGTCCATTGGTGAAAGTGGTGTGTTGAAGTCTCCCACTATTATTGTGTGAGGTGCAATGTGTGCTTTGAGCTTTACTAAAGTTTCTTTAATGAATGTGGCTGCCCTTGTATTTGGAGCATAGATATTCAGAATTGAGAGTTCCTCTTGGAGGATTTTACCTTTGATGAGTATGACGTGCCCCTCCTTGTCTTTTTTGATTATTTTGGGTTGGAAGTCAATTTTGTTAGATAGTAAAATGGCTACTCCAGCTTGTTTCTTCCTACCATTTGTTTGGAAAATTGTTTTCCAGCCTTTCATTCTGAGGTAGTGTCTATCTTTTTCTCTGAGATGAGTTTCCTGTAAGCAGCAAAATGTTGGGTCCTGTTTCTGTAGCCAGTCTGTTAGTCTATGTCTTTTTATTGGGGAGTTGAGTCCATTGATATTAAGAGATATTAAGGAAAAGTAATTGTTGCTTCCTTTTATTTTTGTTGTTAGAGTTGGCATTCTGTTCTTGTGGCTGTCTTCTTTGAGGTTTGTTGAGGGATTACCTCTTGCTTTTTCTAGGATGTGGTTTCTGTCCTTGTTTTTTTTTTTTTTTTTTTTTTTTTTTTTCTGTTATTATCCTTTGAAGGGCTGGATTCGTGGAAAGATAATGTGTGAATTTGGTTTTGTCGTGGAATACTTTTGTTTCTCCATCTATGGTAATTGAGAGTTTGGCTGGGTATAGTAGCCCGGGCTGGAATTTGTGTTCTCTTAGTTTCTGTATAACATCTGTCCAGGCCCTTCTGGCTTTCATAGTCTCTGGTGAAAAATCTGGTGTAATTCTGATCGGCTTGCCTTTATATGTTACTTGACCTTTTTCCCTTACTGCTTTTAGTATTCTATCTTTATTTAGTGCATTTGTTGTTCTGATTATTATGTGTTGGGAGGAATTTCATTTCTGGTCCAGTCTATTTGGAGTTCTGTAGACTTCTTGTATGTTCATGGGCATCTCTTTCTTTAGGTTTGGGAAGTTTTCTTCTATAATTTTTGTTGAAGATATTTGGACCATGGCTCTCTCTTGCCAGATGACTCTGATTTGTGTCAAGTTGACAAATAGGTAACTATTCCTAGTGTGTGGATGCACATGATTGTGGTGGCCAGAAGTCAACTGGGGTGTTTGTTAAGTGGTTTTTGAGTCAGGGTCACTTGCTAGGAATTCATCAGTTCAGCTAGTGACCCAGACAGAGGGCCTCAGGGATTTGCCTGTCTCTGCCTCCCAATTTTGGGATTACAAGTGTATGCTCCTGTCCCTTGTTTTCCATGGGGGTTCTGGGAATGCAACTTAGGTTTTCATGCTTGTACTAGAAGTACTTTATCCAATGAACTAGCCCTCCAATTCAAAGCCTACCTTTTCCTCTTACATAAGAAACAGCATTTATTTCTGAAACTTCTTTGTTGCTATTCATCAGTGATACCCCAAGTTACAAGAGAAGATGAGTTGTTCTAGAAATAGAAGTTTTTCACATGACACCAAAACCTCAAAAATTCTCCCCAAATGCAGTTGCATACGATTTGTCCCACCAGATAATTACTTTAGCTGCGTTTTTTCATAATGTATTTTAAGTTTGAAAAGCAGATATGTAGCCAATCAAAAGCGATTTGTGTACTACTGTTTGATCTATGTTTCTACGTGATAGCAATTTACTCCACCATTCGAGGAGGTTTAATCTGAAGCCTTCAGAGACCTCAGTAGCCAAAATAACCAGGGTAGACTTACTTCCTGATGGTTGTGCTAATCAGTAGTGTGACGGCATGTTATTTTGGAAAATTGCAATTATTTAATCCATTGCTTTTGTAACTTACTGACGTGGAGTCTTTTTTTTCTGTCCCTACTTTTCTTTCCTTCTGTTTGTCCTTTTATATTTTCTCTTCTTTCATTTTCCCCTCCTTCTTATCTCTTTTCCTTTAGGATCCTCTAGTTTGCTTCCTTTTATGTAATTTATGGCTCATAGAATAAATTTCACAGTATTTACTGAATGCCTACGGTTGTTCCATATCTGGCTTTAGCTACTAAGAAGACAGCGAATAGAAAATACAGGAATCTCTGCCTTTATGGACCTTTGATTCTTTTGTGTGTGTGCATGGGATGTTTGCATGTGGATATGCTCGTGTGTGTGCACATGTATGTGTGTGAACCAGCATGTGGATGTAGAGGCAAATGTCACATGTTCTTAGTCTCTCTCCACCTTAGTTCTTGAGACAGGGTCTCTCACTGATCCCAGAGCTTACCAGTTTAGCTAGATGGGTTGGCCATTGAGCCTCTAGTGTCCTTCTGTCCCTAGTTTCCTGGGGCTGGAATTGCATGCTGCGTGGCTTTGGTACGGGTGCTGGAGATGTGAACTTAGATCCTTGTGCTTATGTGGCAAGAACTGTACAGGTGAAATGTCTCCTGAGCTCCCTGGGGCTCAGATTCTTGAAAGAAATCTCTAGCTCTGCTGGGGTTCTCTTGCTTCATTTAGGAAGATTTCCCATGTGCTGTATGGGTGAATCTAGTCTCGTTTGTTTCTCTGAACACATTCAAATGCTACTTCCCTTCATTGATGGATTCCAGGCAGCTCATTGCTTAAGTTGAGGAAACCTCAACCTGGAGATGACAGATCTAGAGAAGTGACTTCAGTGTCTGCACTTTCAAACTTCTCATCTCACTGGAAACTGTCTGAAAAGACCCTCATGGTTAAGCCAGGAAAGGAATAAAACTAATATTGCTCCCTTTCTCTGACTCTTTGCTTTCTGACTTTCTCTGTGTGTCTGTTTCTCTCTGTCTGTCTGTCTGTCTGTCTGTCTCTGTGTCTGTCTGCCTGTCTATCTCTGTGTCTATCTCTCTGTCCTCTGACCTTGTCTCTGTTTCTCTCTGTTGCTCTCTGCCCTCTCTGTGTCTCTGTGTGTGTCTCTCTTTTTCTCCTCTCTCTGTCTCTCTGTGTGCATGTATGTCTCTCTGTCTGTCTCTGTCTCTCTGTCTCTCTCTCCTTTCTGTTTCTTGTCTCTGTCTCTCTCTGTGTCTCTGTCTGTCTGTCTGTCTGTCTGACTCTCTGACCTTGATGGATTGTTCACATCATCATTTCTGGAGTGGTGTTCATGAGAATGCCACCATCCATCACTAATTCATACTGTTCACATAGGTCCTGAAATTCACATCCCTCTGCTGTAGGGAACAACAGACCCTGTATGCTCTGCGTCCTGAGCACAGCCATTCTGCATCCTAAGCACAGACTGTCCAGCTTATGCTAACAAACCAGGTATCTGGACTTAAACCACAGGCAATGAATAACACTGTCAGTGGGATCTACTCTACATGTACCTAACATTTTTGTGAAGGGGGAAGTCAACACCAGTAAAGTAAAGAAAAGCAATGCGTTTGTAGTGATTAGCTTTGTTCCATCTGTTTTCAATGCCTCCCCTATGTCTTTCTTTGTCATAGTTTGCTGAACAGAGCTTTAAACTGAGAATAAACTTAGCTAAGAATACAATTGATGATACCATGTGGGGCCCACCTACTGGCTGTGGGTGTTTTAGCTTCTAGTTAAGTTTTCCTCTTTCCTAATGATAGAGACAAGCTATTCTCTGAATGAGGTAGACTCAGTGTCTGCCATTGCATCTATGTAGGTATTCTCAAGTGTAGTTATCTTTCCTTATTTCTCCTTCTGTAAGACTTGTCTTTGTAGATAGGTTTGTGTCAACTTGACACAAGATAAAGTTGTCTGAGAAGGGCCTCAGTTAAGAAAATGCCTTCATAAGATCAGGCTGTAAGCAAGCTTGTAGGGCATCTTATTAATTGCTGGTAGATAGGGCAGGGCCCAGTCCATTGTGGATGATGCTATCTCTGGTTGTGGTCCTGGGTTCTGTAAGAAAGCATACTGAATAAGCCGTGTGGAACAATCCAGTAAGCAGCACCTCTCCATGACTCTGTACCAGCTCCTGTCTCCAGGTTCCTGCCCTGCATGAATTCCTGTCCTGATTTCCTTCTATGATAAATGATGATATGGAAGTGTGAGCCAAATAAACCCTGTCCTCACTAATGTGTTTTGTGGTCATAGTGTTTCATTGCAGCAATAAAAGGCTAAGAGAGCTCGTCATAGGAGCCCGGGTTTGGTGGTGGTACACTGGAGATGTAGCTTCTGAGTTGGAAGTGTTAGTCGTATATATTTACTACTAATATTTGTTTAAGAAACGCCTTTGTGTGCTGGGCGTGGTGGCGCATGCCTTTAATCCCAGCACTCGTGAGGCAGAGGCAGGCAGATTTCTGAGTTCAAGCCAGTCTGGTCTACAGAGTGAGTTCCAGGAGAGTCAGAGCTACACAGAAAACCCTGTCTCGAAAAACAAAACAAAACAAAACAAAACAAAACAAAACAAAACAAAACAAAACAACCCACCCAAAAGAAAAGCCTTTGTTTCATTTCTTCCTTTTCCAAAATTTTATTCTTAAAATTTAATTAGGATTTCTTGAATATTGTTATAAACATATGTAAGTGAATATTACCACAGTATTTTCATAATATAAAATGGGCTGTTTTATGCAGTGTTCAGGGTGATGTGCTTGGAAATCAGAATTACATATATAATAATATGATGATAATGACGACAGATGCCACCCATGGACTAATTTCTGTTAACTTTGTGTGTATGTGCCCACATGCTAGTGTGTACATCATGGTTTTCATGTGGAAGTCAGAGGACAGCCTGCTGGAGCCAGTTTTCTCCTTCCTACATGTGTTTGAACTCTCAACTCTGGCAGGATTGGCAGTAGACACCTTCACTCGATAAGCACACTGCTGCCACCACACTTGCTTTATTAAGCATCTCGTGTAATTTATGTATGCCTCTACTATGAGCTCTGAGCTCTCACAGTGTCCTGGTCACACATGTTGTATAGCAAGTGATAATGGAACAGGTCAGTGTGCACGGTTCAGGAACCACTCCTTCCATTTAAACCTGAAGCTTCTTTTGGGTTGATGAATGAGTTCAAGGAGATGGCTTGTCCCTGGCTTCAGACAGTGTCTTTGTGAAGACCATGGGGAGGTATCAGAAGACAGATAAAGAAAGGCTTAAATCAAAAGAGGAGACAAAAGAGGAGTTAAACAAAGTGAAGAGCCTGACTGGGAGGAAGAGATGGAATGGGCCCTTTGGGAAGCTGTTCTGTCTCTATTGCTACAGATGTTTATATCAACAACCAGTAATATATGCTGCAGATGTTTTCTCACACCATGAAGGTGGAGGTGGAGGGGAATGCAGGAAGGTTCTGATTTAACAGCAGGGCAGGAGTGCGCTGGCAGAGGAAAGGAACAGTATAGCTTTGGCTGAGGCTGGAGAAGGAGACAAACCTCATGTGGATTTTAGGGTCAATTTAGACTTTTCTCATGGCTTTTTGTTTAATAGTTCAGTGAACAGAGAATTTTAATATCTGCTTTTCTGATAGAACCAATTCCACTTTAAGTTTTTCCTAAGTGGTATGTATAAATGTGCATGCGTGTGTGTGTGTGTGTGTGTGTGTGTGTGTGTCATGAAAGAGAGAGAGAGAGAGAGAGAGAGAGAGAGAGAGAGAGAGAGAGAGAGAGAGAGAGAGAGAGAGATATGTGTGAGGACGTTGTCTTGTTTTGTAGCTAAGGCTGGCTGGAAATTCACGATATTCCTGCCTCAGGTTTCTGAGTGATGGGATTATAGGAATATAGCACTTAAATAGGCTTACAAATTTCGAAGGCAAGAAAAAGTCCATTACTATAGAAGTTGGCTGATAACATTTAGGAATGAGATACAATGTATCAAATGGGCATTGGTGATAATGAGGAAAAATATCAAAAGAGCTTTCCATATTCATAATAGACTTTAAAAGTCAGAGAACAGTTGGTAAAGTGTTGAACATGTAAACATTTGGTCCTGAGTTCAGATCCATTGCGCCCATGTGTGTTGTGGCAGCATGCAGATGCGGATGTGAAGGCAAAGACATGCAGATCCCTCGGGTTCCATGGCTAGTCAGCCCAACCCATTGGTGAACTCCAGCCTCAGTGAAAACCATTGTCTCATGCTGGACATGGTGGTATGCATCTCTAATCCCAGCACTGAGCAGGCAGAGGCAGATGGATCTCTTTAAATTTGAGGTCAGCCTGGTCTACAAAGCAAGTTCCAGAATAGTCAGGGCTGTTACACAGAGAAACCCTGTCTCAAAAAACTAAGAGAACAAAACCAAAACTACTGTCTCCACAAATAAGGTAGAAAGCAACCGAGGAAGACAACCTATATCAACCCCTGGCTTCCTTCTGTACATGCATCTGCCCGTGCATACATGAACACGATGACCACATACATGATCATAATACAAACAAGCAAGTTCATTACAATGCATTAGTTGGCCCGACGACCTGAGTTCAGTCCCAGGCATTCACATGGAAGAAGGAGAGAATTGACTCCCCCAAGGTGTCTTCTGACACTCACACATATGGTGTGTCACATGTGCCCACACACACGAACATACACACAAATAAGTAAATGTAATAGAGTACATGGTAAGGGAAAAAAGGAAATCACCTAAAAGTGACTTCAAACAATTTTGTGTTTAAGTTTTTCTTTTATTTGTATTTAATTTTCTTTTTCTTTTTTTTTTTTAAAGATTTATTTATTTTTATTATATATAAGTACACTGTAGATGTCTTCAGATACTCCAGAAGAGGGCACCAGATCTCGTTACGGATGGTTGTGAGCCACCATGTGGTTGCTGGGCTTTGAACTCTGGACCTTTGGAAGAGCAGTCGGGTGCTCTTACCCACTGAGCCATCTCACCAGCCCTTTAATTTTCAAATAGCATTTAAAATGTTAAAATCCTCAGTGAATGTTTCCAGACAAACGTGTACATTTAGATGATTGTAGATACATCTTCCTGTCAAGATACATTGCTCTGGATGACTAAGATGCAATGAGATTCATCACGAGTGGTTACATTTATAATTTAGTCTAGTTTTGAAGATAGGAACTCATGAAATGAACATCAATTTAACTTTTCAGCTGGCTGGTGTTAATTATTTTGTTAGGATGAGTAGCAGGCCAGTTGTGGGCTTAAAGTCTCTTTATATTTTCTGAGGGATTTTTATATATAAGTTCAAAAGACATTCTGAATATTTGTGACCATTTATACCACTATAAAGAGCAAATGAGTTATTAGTACTCCAGACTCCAAGATAGTTTTGATAGGCTTAAAAATATTTCTAAACTTAGTAGTAAAACTGGTGTCTCACTCTTAAAATGACATTCCATTACTATTGATAAGGTACATGTTATCATCTTTTCTGATTGCTTGAACTCTTTATAGTGTTTTGGCAAATTGTCTACTTATTACTTTTGGTATTTTTTTTCTGTTTGGATGATTTTGTTGAGTTGGGATGTTAACTTTGAAACTATCTATCTATCTATCTATCTATCTATCTATCTATCTATCCATCCATCTATCTTTAAAATTTAAAGCAATCCATGTCTTAGTAAGGGTTTGTATTGCTATGATAAAACATTATGACCAAAAGAAACTTGAGAGGGTAACAGCTTTTATTTCAGCTCATAGTTCCTCATCACAGTCCCTCATTGAAGGAAGTCAGAGCAGGAACTCAAGCAAGGCAGGCACTCAAGCAGAGGCCATGAAGGAGTGCTGCTTACTGGGTCCTCATGGCTTGCTCAGCCTTCCTGGGGGGTGGCACCACCCATAGTGAGCTGGGCCATTCTTCATAAAACAATGATCAATCAAGGAATGGACTACAGGCTTGGCCACAGTTTAATCTGGTGGGGGCATTTTCTAAATTGAGATTCTCTCATCCTAGGTGACTCTAGTTATTCTATCAAGTTGATAAACAATTAACCAGAACAACTTGTTTATCCAATATTTAAAGGATTTTTGTTAGCGATATTTCCCAGTCTAACTTTTTGCAGTGAATTTCATTTTTCATTCTGTTTCAGTTTTTTGTTTGCTTTATAATAAGTCTTTTCCATCTCCAATTAGAAAACGCAATTTTCTTCATACATTTTATGGTTTCATGTAAATAATCCATATAAATTGACTTAAATATAAACTTTGGAGTGGACCTTTACCTATCTTGTGTATGTTGTTTGAATGTGTGTTTGCATATGCATGGGGCACACATTATATGTGGTGCAGAGGCCATAGGACAGTCTCAGGTGTCATTCTTAGGAATACTGTTCATTTCCTTTGAGACAGGGGTTCTCTTTCATTATCCCGAGGCTCACAGATAGTCTAGGCTCTCTGGCCCGTGAGCATGAGGGATCCTCCTGTCTTACAGTCCTTGGCACTGGGATTACAAACATGTACTGGTACATCTGAATTTTTGTGTGAGTTCTGGGAATCAAATGCAGGTCCTAGTCCCAACCACATTATCCTTGATAGAGTTGTCAGCTAGCTATAGTAATAGCATTTGTGATAGCTGATTTTTTTTTCCCTTCCAGATGAAAGCCTGTCTCTGATCCAGCTATGCTTTCTTAGGTTGTGGTAGTAGCACTTGGGATACAGAGACAGGAGAACCAGGAGTTCAAGGTCGTCCTCAGCTACCTATGGAGTTCAAGGTCAGCAGGAACTATATTAGATCTCATTTCAAAAAGCCAAATATGGATCCAAGCTAAAATGAAACCAAATTAGAAATCTCATTGTATTAGTCAAGGTTCTCTAGAGGAACAGAACTGATAGAGTGAATATATATTCATATTATGCATGATTATGGATATAGTAGAATGAATATATAATATGAATGTATTATATATTTATAAAGGGAATTTATTAGAATGGCTTACATGCTGTGGTCCAGCTAGTCCAAAAGTCCCTGTCTGCAGAGGATGGTCCAAGAGTTCAATAGTTTAGCTCACGAGGCTGGATGCCCTAGATGGACATTTGTTCTGTAGTTCCATTTGTCTTCTTTCATTTCTGAGCAATTGCTGTTGTATTCTTATTCTGGTTAGAGTAGTTCCCTGAATTATTTTTCTTTTGAAATATCTCTTGAAGACATTTTAAGTTTATTGTCTCATGTGTTCAGAAGTCTAGAACTGTTTTGTCAAGCTCCCTTCAAATTGTTTTGAAAATTTGAAGAGCATCTCATTAGCTATATAAATTTATTCAGACTTTTTGTACAAAACCAAATATTTTTATTAGAAGAATGTGCTGTTTCTGTAGTTGATAAGCTCTTGGATGCCTTTGGTTATGCTTTATTGCTTTGGTCATAAAGGGTCTATGTTTCTCAATTTTCTATTTTGCCAGCAAGAAAGGGGTTTTATAATTTGTAACTAGATACTTGGCATAAGTGGAAATAATAGATTTTTTTGTTAGCTAGAGCAGTGGCTGGACCCTTTCCAGGCTTCTTTATCAAGCCAGTTTATAAAAGGTCAGATGTCTTAGAGGAAACGTACAAACAGTGACCCTAGAGCCCAAGGAAGAGGTCCTTACAGTCACAGAAGCTAGGCTTTCGACATGGATACTAACACACACTAGCAGAACAACGGGGCAGCCAGAACTACTTTATATGGCTCTTAGGCTCATCCTCTGCTGTATCTCAGAATGGTTTGTAGCTCATCCTAAGATGTTCTCATTCTTTGTTTTGAGGTAGCCGGGCGTTGAAATCATCAATGAAATCTTTGCTGTAGGAGCAGGCAGCTCAATTGTTTTGGAGTTCATTAATTATATTTGATGTATAGTAGAATTTGACGAATTTTCTCAAGTTCAATGCCAAGAACAACCCCCGCCCCAAGTCCAGAGCTTCAGAACCCTGCCTGAGCCATTTCCTTCTCTGGGTGTGCTTTACCCAACTCCCTAAGGTTGGCTTCTTCACACGGCATCTTTCTGAGGGCCATGAACTTGACTTTGTCTTTGCACATGTAGGCAAGTAGCTTACCCTTGGCTACATCTCTAGTTCTTGCTTTTTTCCTTTCTTTAACTAGAGTCTTGTTATATAGGTCAGGAAATCCTACAATACACGACTGTCCTGTCTCAGCCTCACCGGAGCTGAGATTACAGGCATGCACGATCAAGTCTCCCTCAGTCACTAACTTTTTACTGTGAATGCATGCATACTACTGAGAATGTGGTTTTCGAAGAATAAGTCTTTCTATAGAGACAAAGATCTTTTCTGTCTCCTCTCAACTGTGTGATGGCTTCACTAAACTTCAGACGTTGTCTTTAATTTTAGTGTGAATATGTAGGAAAGCCACCCGTGAACCTCTCTGCCCTTGGTTTCTAGAGGCATGATGAAAAAGTAGACTGGCAGCCACGTTGGCTTGTGTATTTGTTAAAGTTATTAAATACACTAAGGGAAAGGTAAAAGATACATTTCTTGGGTTAACGGAAACATAGCAAATATTGGAAAGGCATGGCACCAATAAGGTTTGAATACAGTGCCTTTGAGTTTCTCTACCCCAGCTGAAACCAGCACATCTGTGAGTCTTTCAGGGGCAGATAAAAGATGCTGCCAGGAAGCAAAGGGCTGGCCAATTTTTTGAAATATTTTGGATAATGAGCAAAGGGTTCTGTTCCTGTCTCAAAAAGAGTGGGTTGTTGGGTCCCCTGAACCAGAAGAGGAGAATTAAGGCCTGTAGTAAAAAACCAAGCAGATAGTACCTATCCCCAACTTAATAAATAACAATTCCCTCATCACGGTTAGGCTTTTCACAACACACTGGAGTGGGTCCATTGGGTGTTATCTGAATGTTTGCCAGGAAGCTGTTTCGAGTAATTTGCTTAAGCTGGAAGAGCACACAAACCATCCTCCGCACTGCATATAAATACGGATTAAAGGGAGGACCCAGACAGCAAAATAGCAGAAGTTGAGCAAGTAATTTGGGAAGCATCAAGGGCTGACTGGGAAGCCTGCATGGGAAGGCTTCCCTTGTTTACATGCCTGTGCTTGGTGATCTGCTCACTGCTTTATGACTTACAGACTGTGTTTGTATGTTATACTGCAGAACTCCATATGGTGATGTGAGCTTGTGCTCCTAGACCTGCTGCCCCAATGAGGATGCCGTCTTCCTTGAATGTGAGCCATCCTACAGCTGATGCTTTGTGCATCTCTCTTCAGAAACTTCAAGGTGGTCACAGAGCATTTGGCTGCATGACCTGCACCGGGCCACACATAGCTGGTACACAGCTGCGTCTCAGGAGAGCTACCCAGGTGAGGAGTAGGTGACTATGTTCATGAGAAGGAGGAAGGAGGGATAAAGCTTTCACAAATGGTCCTCAGGGAGCAGTTCCAAGAGAGTGAGAACCTGACTGTGACAGGAAGAGAAAGGAGAGGGAAAGTCAGAGGAAGAGGCACTGTTGGGCAGTGGTTAGCACAGTTGTTTGTGGCTAGCTAGCCAGGGCCCAAGTGTACATTCTGCCATAGGCTGGCTTTGTAGTTATGATGAGTTGCATGAATATCTACTAGCTTCTCTGTGCTTACAGAACAATGAATTACCTACTTTGAGATATGTTGCACAGCAACATATCTGATAGTCCTGGTTCACAAGAAACAGACAATAAGTATTTAGAACCAAAAGGAGGTAAGACCAATAGATGTAATTTAGTTTAATTTTAGTACTACTCAGCTATTAAAAAGAATGAATTTATGAAATTCCTAGCCAAATGGATGGACCTGGAGGGCATCATCCTGAGTGAGGTAACACAATCACAAAGGAACTCACACAATATGTATTCACTGATAAGTGGATATTAGCCCAAAACTTAGGATACCCAAGATATAAGATACAATTTGCTAAACGCATGAAACTCAAGAAGAATGAAGACCAAAGTGTGGACACTGTGCCCCTTCTTAGAATTGGGAACAAAACACCCAGGGAAGGAGTTACAGAGACAAAGTTTGGAGCTGTGATGAAAGGATGGACCATCTAGAGACTGCCATATCCAGGGATCCATCCCATAATCAGCTTCCAAATGCTGACACCATTGCATACACTAGCAAGATTTTGCTGAAAGGACCCAGATATAGCTCTCTCTTGTGAAACTATGCTGGGGCCAAACAAACACAGAAGTGGATGCTCACTGTCAGCTATTGGATGTATCACAGGGCTCCCAATGGAGAAGCTAGAGAAAGTACCCAAGGAGCTAAAGTGCTCTGCAATCCTATAGTTGGAACAACATGATGAACTAACCAGTACCCCAGAGCTCTTGTCTCTAGCTGCATATGTATCGAAAGATGGCCTAGTCGGCCATCACTAGAAAGAGAGGCCCATTGGACTTGCAAACTTTATATGCCCCAATACAGGGGAATGCCAGGGCCAAAAGAATGGGAATGGGTGGGTAGGGAAGTGGGGGGTGCTATGGGGGACTTTTGGGATAGCATTGGAAATGTAATTTGAGGAAAATACGTAATAAAAAAAAAGAAAAAAATTTTAAGTATTTAAATATTTTAGAAGAGGGAAAGTTGACTGAAGAACAGAAAAAACTCAAGAAAGTTCATAGATTAATCGAGATGGTAAGTATAAATAGAAATCGTGGTACAGGAAGGTAAGAAGGGTGGTCAGCTGAGTTGCAGGAGGATAGCAAGGGAGGTGGGGAAGGGTGTCCTGCCAGGTGTCCTGCCAGGTGTTCTGCTAGGTGTCCTGCCAGGTGTTCTGCCAGGTGTCTTGCCAGGTGTTCTGCTAGGTGTGTCTTCCTAGACAGAGTTCAGGGAGGGGGATGAACTTGCCAGATTTCCCAAGCTTCAGAATACAAATTCCGAGGTGAGCTTATGTATTTACTAGAGAGAAAGAGAGAGGGAGAGGGAGAGGGAGAGGGAGAGGGAGAGGGAGAGGGAGAGGGAGAGGGAGAGGGAGAGGGAGAGGGAGAGGGAGAGGGAGAGGGAGAGGGAGAGGGAGAGGGAGAGGGAGGAGAGAGAGAGAGAGAGAGAGAGAGAGAGAGAGAGAGAGAGAGACAGAGAGACAGAGAGACAGAGAGACAGAGAGACAGAGAGACAGAGAGACAGAGACAGAGCCTTAGGCCTGAATACATGCATGCAGAGGTCAGAGACCAGTTTGTGGGAACTCATTGTCTTCTTCTACCCTGTAAGTTCTGGGCATTGGACTCAGGCTATCAGGCTTGACAAGTGCCTTTACCAGCGGCATCATCTTGTCAGTCCTAAGTTAATTTTTTGTGAGAATGTGTGAAGTGACATATTAGGTAACTATACAGTAGCTATGGAAAAATAAATGGAAGGTAAGAGCAAAGTAAGGCAACAACTTGGTTTTGTAACTGATGGTTTGTGTATCCAAATATGAAGGGAAGAAGTTAACACTTGCCATGCTACTGGGTTAGTCAGAAAGTATAAGGATGGTAGATGTGGGGGTTTCTTGATTTGGGGTGGGTAACCACGTCCAGGAGGTAGGTCAGAGAAGAGCAGTTGTGAGAGGAGAGTAGATGACTGGGAAGGCTGGATAGGGAATGAGCCCTATTGGGGTTGGAACTGACTGGCTGGCCACAGAGATGGGAAGGATGGTGGAGTGTACACAGAGAGGGAGGGGTTCTAATAAGTCTCTCTCTCTCTCTCTCTCTCTCTCTCTCTCTCCTTTCCCTTCCTTCTTTTTCCCTCCTTTCCTCCCTCCCTCCTTCCCTCCCTCCCTTCTTCCTTCCTTCCTATCTTTCTTTTTTTATTTTCCCACAGCTCATGGTAATATGCATGGGGTTTGGGAAATGATGGCTTCTTGAATGAAATAGGCAAGTTTCCTGCCCGCCTCCCCTCCAAAACTTGGGAAAGTTTCTCAGAAGAAAGAAGCTTTGAGTCTGTATCCTTCTGATAAAATTGAAGGATGTCCAAAGGTCATTCTATTCTTATGGCTAAATGCACCCTCACTCAATACAGACTTCACAGTCAGAAAGCCAGAGAATTCAGTACAAGTATTTCTAAGTGTAGCTCATCCTGTGGTGACATAGAGAGAGCATGCATCTGATGCATGGCATATACAAACATGGTCCCTGAAATTAAGCCTTTCCGAAGATCAGATGGATGGATTAGAAGCATTTTTGACTTATACATAAGTGACTTCTCAGATTCATTTAAAAATAGCTTTTTCTAATAAGATTGACACAATTACAAGAATGCTTTTACTGTTTATAATAAACCAGATGGCTTGTAGTTGTGTCAGTTTGTGACTGTTTCTAAAACAAACCACCATGAGTCAGCTGGCTGTCCCAGTTTACTTTGCATCGCTGTGATAAAACGCTAGGACCAAAAGCAATTTGGAGAGAACAGACGTTATTCGGCTTATTCACCCAGATCAGAGCCCATTAAAAAGGGAAGCCAGGGCAGGACCTTAAGTCAGGAACCTGGAGGTGGGAACTGAAGCAGAGAGCATGGAGAACACTGTGAACTGACCTGCTTTCTTTTACCACCCAGGCTCCACTGCCAAGGGGTGACACCACCCACAGTGGGTGTGGCTTTCCCACATCAATTATTAATCAAGAAAAACGCTTCACAGACTTGCCTACAGGCAATCTGAAGGAGATATTCTCTCAGTTGAGGTTCCTTCTTCCCAAATGAGTTTAGCTTGTGTCAAATTCACACACACACACACACACACACACACACACACACACACACACAAACACCCCTAACCAGCAATTAATTAGACAGCTTTCTTTTGTATATTGTTGAGATTTGGTCTTTTGCTGTGTATTGTAATGGTAAGTGCAGGCTCCCAAGACCTGAAATGAGAGAATCCACATATAGACCCAAGAGATGCTATGTGACCTTGCCCCCAAGTTATATCTGATTGGTGAATAAGTTATATTCTGATTGATGGCAGCTAATAGCTGAGCAGAAGAGGCATAGGCAGGTTGTGGGTTCCCAGGTGTGGTGGTTTGAATACACTTGGCCCAGGGAGTGGCACTATTAGGAGGCATGACCTTGTTCCATACAATCAATCCATGCAGCTCCAAGCAATCAATACTCTCTTCTGGACCCCATGGGAACTCACAGATGCATGAACATACACAAACAGAAGGAGACACACATATACATGGAAATAAAGATAAAATAAACCTAAATTTAAAAGATAAGGTGGCCTCAGACAATTATTCATGTCTTCTCTCATACATGGTAACATGAGATTAAAAGCAATTGTGTGTGTGTGTGTGTGCACATGTGTGATGAAAATGGAAGCAGTCTTATTTGGAAGGGGGGGTGAAGGAGACCAAGAGAGTAAAGTGGGAGACTATGAGAGAGGGAAATGGGATGTGAATTTAGTTAAGTGTAATGGCACACATACTTACGAATATCATAATGGAACCCATTATTTGTATGGTAATGTCCCATTAATGAAGGTGCACACATAAATGTAACTTAGGGGTTAGGGAAGCTATCCAAGGTCAGGTTCCCACCAGTCAAGTATGATACAGTTTTCACAGCAGCGGTGCTTCTCACTGAAAGCACAATTCTAGTTCCACCTATGTTCCTGCAAATGACAATTTCTTCTTTTTTTAGTGACTGATAAAGATCCATTGCATCTCTATGCCACATTTCCTTTGTCCATTTCTCGGGTGCCTCTGCTTGGCCATTATGAATAATGCAGCAATAAACAAGAATGTGCAGGCCTCTCTTGGCACGACCACGCAGTTCCTATATACACGGGAGTGGTATAGCTGGGCCGTACTGCAGGTATGGTGTTAGCCTTTGTGGATCCTCCACACTCATTTCCAGAGTTACTTCACTGATCTGCATCTAATTTGCATTCTTGCCGACAGCATATAATGGTCCCTTTTCTGTAGTCCTCACCAGCATTTGCTAACTACCACAGGAATTTGTTATATTGTTTGGAGATCAGAAGTTTAAAGTGAGCTTCACTGGGCTAAAATGAAGGTAAGGACAGAGAATGCATTGCTTCTGGAGGCTGTAGGGAAGAACTGTATTTGTCATTACAAGCTTCTGTAAATTGTCTGTTCCTTGGCTCGTGGCCTTCCCACTTCTACATAGTGCTTGGGATTAGGCTCTCTCACACATTCAAGGCAAGTACTCAACCACTGCCTGCACACTCCATGCTTAAAACCAGCTACAGCATCTCTTCCAAACCCTTCCTTCTGAGTCTGATACTGTTGTCTCATCAGTCTCTGACTCTGAATGTAAAGTTACCTGGTCACATTGCCACAGGACAGGAGAATCTTTCCATTTCAAGACGAATAACTAAAGAAAGGCATCTAGGAAATAGGACAAATTGTTAACAGGCTCTGGAGATTGCACTGTGGACAACCTTGGACCCTTGCTTCATATAGTACTGTGACACTTCCTGCCCTCAGGGACTGTCGGCTGATGTCAGTCCATGAGGGCAAATGGAGCAGAGGTGATGGACAGGGGGTTCGAAGCCCTGTGAGTACTTATGGTAATGATGACACACCACGATCAGCTTTGGGCAGACAGATTAGCTTAGTTGGGTTGATTCAGGGGTTATATAGTTTTGGAGTTGCGAGGTAGGGATATCTAGGATGGACAAAGGTCATTGCCTGAAGGCTTAAGGTACCAAGATGCCTCATTAGCCTGGGGAGGTATTCTAGGAATCTCAGGAGCTAGCTGAACATGTTCTTATTGGGAGAAAAGAAGTTGAACCTGTAATCTAACTAAGGCTACTTGGGAGTGTGTGGTGTTTAAGGTCAGAGAAGGGGCGCCCTGCTTGTAAAGGGAGTGCTCCATTTTGCCTGGAGCCCAGAATGCTACTTGAACAATTATAAGACTTTTACCTTAATTAGCAGAGCAACAAAGTACAGATGTGTTCTTAGTCCATTTAACAGGTAAAACACAGAATGAATGACGGAGAGAGAATCAGACTTCAGCTCTATGACTAAACCAGGGCCTCTTGTTCTTCATGAGCTCCATGAGCTCATACTCACTTCTTTAGATATAGAAGATGTTTCTTACTTTTTTTTTTTTCAAGACAGGGTTTCTCTGTATAGCCCTGGCTGTCCTGGAACTCACTTTGTAGACCAGGATGGCCTCCAACTCAGAAATCCGCCTGCCTCTGCCTCCCGAGTGCTGGGATTAAAGGCGTGCGCCACCACGCCCAGCTTTCTTACTTTTATACAGTGTATACAAGTGGTTTATGAAAATATGTATGTATCTTAGATTCCTCAAGTCACTGAGACAGATTGCCACAAATTCGATAACTTAAAATAGTACATATTCATTCTCTTTGGAGTATGAAGTTCAGACTTGGAATCTAGAAGTCAGAATTTGATTTTGTGAGCCAAAGTGAGAGTGCCCACAGGGCTGGATTCCCATGAAGGCCATATGGAGAATGTTATGGGACCCCTCTAGTTTCCAGGGGCAGGTGTCATCATGGATCTATGACCACATTATCCATTGCTGATTCTGTTGTCTCCACATACTCTTTCTCTGCTGTCTGTCCCTCTGCTATCTGTCTGTCTTAGTTAGGGCTTCCATTGTTAGGATAAAACATTATGACCAAAATCACCTTGTGGAGGAAAGAATTTATTTCATTGTATGCATCCATGTAACAGTCCACCACTGAGGAAATTCAGGGCAGGAGCTCAAGCAGGACAGCAACCTGGAGGCAGGAGCTGAAGCAAAGGCCAATGGATGCACACTGCTTTCTGGCTTGCTTATCATGGCAGCAACTTAGGTTAGCATTTCATAAAATAGTCATTGGTGATCGTCAAGTCAACTTGACAGTGTGTCACAGGACACATACCTTTGGTGGCACTATTTAGCTTGTTATATCATATTTGTATATGGGTATATATATATACATATACATATATATATATATATATATATATATATATATATATATATATGCAGTGCTTGCATGTTCATGTGGGTGCATGTACCTGTATGCTTGTTGGTGAGCATGCATGTATGCATATGTGTCTATGGAAATCAGAGGTTGATTCAAAGCATCTTATTTGGCCACCTTTCACCTTAGTATTTTTTTAAAAATGCAATGTTTTTGTACTCTTTGATAATTCCACACTTGCAAACAATTCGTTTTGATCATATTCACCAACCCATACCTTCCCTTAACTCCTTCCAAATCCTCTTCCTCCTCCTCATTCGCAGTTCATATCCTTTTAAAAGTAGCCCTCTGAGTCCAATTTGTGTTGCCTATATACTCATGTGTGAGTGGCCATCTACTGAAGCTTGGTCAACTACAAGAACCACAATGTTAAAGAAAAATGACTTTTACATGGCATGATAGCCTATGCCTTTACTCTCAGGCAGAGGTAGACAGATGTCTAAGTTTGGGGACAGCCCTGTTTATACAGGACATCCTGAGTTCCATAATTGAGAGACACTGTCTTAAAAAGACAAAAGCAAAACAACAAACAAACAAACAAACAACAAAACCCAAAACATTGTCTTCTGTTTCCCAGAAGCCACCAGCTATGCATGTTTCTTCAGTTAGGGATGGAGCTTGTGAGCCACCTGTCCTGCCATGCTGGAACAGTCACTGGCTTCACCTTGTATAGGTCTTGTAGGATCACAGCTTCTGTGATTTCCTGTCATGTCCAGAAGGTACTGTTTTTTTGTCCTAGATACAGGCAAGGTGGCAAACACCTTTAATCTGGGCCCCACCTTCTGCTGGAGACCTATATAAGGGCATTGGAAGAAGGAAGATTCAACTGTGAACAGATATCCCAATTTCATTCTTTTATAAAATAGCTTCTGTTTGATCATCACCATAGCACTGGCAAACCCAATTGACTGGAGTATTGTGACAGCTGTCTCCACATGGAATGTGTTGACAAAACTGAGCACCAAATAGTTTTTTTTTTTGAAAAAGAACTTTGTTTATTAATTATGAAACCATACTATTAACTATTTTTTCTGCACTCACTAGAAGCTAGTTTACTTAGCTTCTTATTTCACGCTCTGTCACTTACTGATAATAACATGTATATGATGATGTCACTACCAAAGGGAGGAAGAGGGCAGTGTGCACTCCTCTACCAACAGTGACAGGCTATCTCAGTCTCATGTATCATTGTATGGAGCTGCTCATCTCCAGCCACTTCCCTGATTGAGAGCTACTTTCTGTCACTTTCATCCATGATCCTAAGGATCCCTCCCGGGTGATGGCAGCATCTGATGTGGACATTGCACATGCTTTGCTTTACCCTGAAGAAGTGGGTCTTGGCCACCACATTACCATCAAGTTACACACCCTCAAAACGAATTTACAGGAAACTAGCTATGGATGGCGATGCTGCATCATGGTACCATGTGCTTCCTGTTGTGCTATGGCTCCCTGCTCTCCCTCCCCCTCCCCCTCCCTCCCTCCCCCTCTCCCTCCCCCCTCTCCCCTTTCTTTCTTTCTTTCTTTCTTTCTTTCTTTCTTTCTTTCTTTCTTTCTTTCTTTCTTTCTTTCTTTCTTTCTTTCTTTCTTTCTTTCTTTCTTTCTCATGTTTTCGCCATTTCAAAGGGACTTTCAGAGCATGGAGAGGTAGCTCAGTTGGTAGAGTGCTTGCTTAGCATACATGAAGCTGTATGCAGGTTTGATTCCTAGCACCACGCAAATCTAGCCATTGTAGTGCACACCTTACTCCTAGAACTTAAGAGGTAGAGTCAAGAAGATGTTCAACGTCAACAGTGGCTACATAGCAAATTTGAGGCTAGCTTGGGCTGCATGGTAATTTCAACATTATCTATCTATCTATCTATCTATCTATCTATCTATCTATCTATCTATCTATCATAATTTTATAGTAGTTTAAACATTATATATACACATATGTATGTATATATAAAGATACAGATATATGTTTAACATGACTAGCAACTAGAAAATACTTCACTTAGAGAATGGAAATAGTTCAGCAGTTAGAACAATTGCTGCTCTTCCAGAGGACCTGAGTTTGATTCTGAGCACCTATGTCAGGTGGCTCACAGCTGCCCATAACTTCATGTCCAGGATACCTAGTGGCTTTGGTTTCTTCATATACCTGCATTCATTCCACACAACCATGCAGAGAAACACATGCCTGTACATATTATTAAAAATAAATCTTTAAAAATGGAATTTTCCCCTATAAACATTTTTTTCTTCCCCCAGGCATTTCTTCCCACTTCGTTTTCCCTGAGAGTTGGGCTGGGATAGATAATTTTGAGGACTTAAATCTGTGTTAGTGGTTGCCAGGGATCTCAGGACACCCCACTTCTCCCTGTGAAGTTATTGGTTGTTAACAGCTGCTGGTTGAGGAAGAGGCATTTTCTTCAGTAATGTAGCATAGGGTTATTTGCTCATGTTCTTGTAAGGAGCTCCTCATTCACACTCCTATAGATAACCCTTTGACAGATTCAGTTTTCTTATGTTTGATTATGTGCAGCTAGGTGTGTGTGCCTGTATGTGGGTATGAGCACATGAATGCAAGGATCCATGGAGACAAGAGGGTTGGACCCCCGGTGATTCAGCTGCAGTCATAGATGGTTGTGAGCCACCTGCCTTTTTGGAATTTGGGTTCTTTGGAAGAGCAGTAAATGCTCTTTCTCACTAAGCTCTCTCTTTCAGGTGACTTTATGAAACCAATTGAGTCACACAAAGGCATGAAAGTAGAAGGAGGATTAGTAAAGAAGAGGGGATGAGCAAGAGTGAGAGAGGAAGGGGATCCTTAGAGTCAACCAATTACAGGTGGTGTTACCTACCTTAGCACTGGATAATATAATTGTTCATTACGATAAGTTACACAAAACTGGCTATCACAGTTCGTCAACTGGGGACTTGCTGCATGTTCTTAAGTCATCCTTAATCACCCCAAAGATAACACCAAGGCCATTCTACCCGGCACAATGGAACTACTCTGCACACAATGGGGGCATGGGCATCCTTCTCTGAAGAAGCTTTGAAGTTCTTGGTGACATTTACCATCGTACTTGACAGCCTGTAACATAGGTACAGAAATATACTGTTAACTATCGCCACATTTATGCTAGATGACAAAGAGATAAGACAAGGAGGAAAAGAAATATATCTGCTTGAAATTATATACAGGTGTATTAAAAAATAAAGGAGGAAGAACTCAGAACTCTCAGATTACTCATTTCTGCAGAGTTTTCTTTCTTTTTTGAATATGGTATATACACATGACTATTTGGCATGGCCAGGTGGACACATACAGAGGCCATAGCAGGGAGTCAGGTGTCTTCCTCTATCACTATTTATCTCCTTGCCTTAAGACAAAGGTCTCTCAATGAACTGCAAGCTCACTGTTTCAACTAGGCTGGCTAGCCAGTGAGCTCTTAAGATCTGTCTGTCTCTGCCCCCAATACTGGGGTTACAGGCATGCCCAGCCATGCTCAGTTTTTTATCTGACAGCTGGGGATTTGAACTCGGATTCTTATACTTGAGAGCAAGCTTGTTACCAAGTGAACTTTCTTTCTGGTTCTTTCCTTGTTTTCGAGGTAGAGCTTTATCTATCGGAGGCTGACCTTAGACACTGAGTGCAATGGAGACTCATCTTCCTTCACCTTCCTAGTAGTGGGAATACAGATGTGTGGCACCATGCCCATCTGTGTAACAACATGCCCAGCTGGGACTGATATTTTTAGCTACCTTCTCACATACTTCATTTCTTTTGTCTTTGCCCTCAGTGTGTAGCTTGGCCTATCATGGTTCTAACCTGGTAAGATGCCCCAAATATTGATTCATGAAAGATCTGAGCATTAGCATTCCTGCTTGAACTGAGCTGTCTTTTTTTTTTTTCCATTTACTTTTAATGAAAGGCACAAGTCATACTAGAAGAAAACCCAATGTACCTCTTGTATTTTAAGCATATGGTTTCTTAGCCTTACTGTATAGTGGTAATTTAATTTATTCTTGGAAATGGAGACCCAATTTTCAAGTCAATATAACTCCCTCTTTGTTCGTTGATTCAGAGCCATGAGGAGCAAGTGAGTGGGTGGTAATCATGACCTCCAATTCAGCAAGACAACTGTCTCATCTCCTGGTGCAAGCCTTCAAAACTAAGACTTTTTTATCAATAGAGCATACATTTGCTGGGATGAAAGGCCACAGGTAAGAAAAACAAAAGCTTTCCTGGGAAGGGACGTGAGACAAAATGGATGCTGCTCCTGTTTAACTCGGGAGCCTGAGGATTTCCCAGAGAAACAGCACATTCTCCTGGAGAGGATTCCAGCCTCACAGGGTACTGAACTGACAGCTGGTTCAGTTCTGACTTTTCGAAAGTATTTTTCATTGTTGAATCAAGTCAGATTGTGGTGAACTTGGGGAGAACAGCAGCTTCTATGAGCATCAGCTACTGCTGCACTTGTTTGCTATAAAATGATGTCCTGGGTCAGAAGTAATATAGATTGAGACTTTAGTGGGCAAGGCACTGTATAAGGCATTGGTAGTTTCAGTACTAAATGACCTTGAGGCAAATCCCCATTGCTGGTGTGTCTTAAGCATAGAATGCTCCCCATTTGTGTCAGAAGGGGCTCAGTGTATGAACTGCCACCAGGGAGCTGGTTAATTACCTAGGGTATGCTGTCAGTTTAGGGACTGACTGGTGGGTCTCTGTCACTCCTCTGTGACTGTAGCCAGATCAATCTTGGGGACTAGGAAAGCTGTTTTGAGTTCACATGTAGCCTCCAATACTCTTCTGTGGATACTTTCCCAATAAGCCATTGGTTATAGCTATGTGAATGAATCTTTTCTGAACTAGCCTGCTTCCCTCCAGCTACCTCTCTTCAGCAGGCTGAGCTTGAGGGATGGAGGTCAGGATGTGGCTGAGTCTCCTGTTGTAGGAATACCTGCAGGGTAATATATGTGTGTTCATTACATGCTTACCATTTGCCAGGCACCTGGAAAACAGAGGCTCCCTGTGGGTTTCCTTTCATTTCATGAAGAAATGTCAGAGTGTGTAACCTACTCTGTAATGTCGATGAGTGGTGTGAGGAGAAATGGGAGTGGATGATGGGAAAGGCCTATAATTAAGAGCTGAGGGTTGAGAGGGGGCAACAACGGAAGCTCTAGAGAGGGGGAGCAGGAGCAAGAGGAGAAGAGAAGGGAGCAAGAGCTCAAGAGAGCAAGAGAGGGAGAGGAGGGGGCAAGCAGACCCTTTTATAGTGAGGCAGGCACACCTGGCTGTTGTCGGGTAACTGCGGGGCAGAGTCTACTAAATGCCAACACTAGGTATTTGAAGTAGTATGAGGGAAAATGGGGTTAGCTGAGATACAAGGATCCCTGAACCTAGTGTTCTTTCTACCATTCCACACTGGCCATCTTAAAATATCTAGCATGGCTGGAGTGACTGATACAGGCCCTCATTAGGACAGGTTTTCAAAGAGAAGATATCACACTTCTCCACACGTTCATGGCACGTTAAGATGGCCCAGCAGGTAAAGATGCTTACCACAGGCTGACAATAGTTCAATCCTCAGGTAAAAGGAGAGGACCAAGTCTGGCAAATTGGTTTCTGACCTCCACAAACATGTTGTGGCATGTATGTACATACAACCACACATGTGCACACACACATATACATGCACACACATATGTATACACACACACACACACACACATGTTTAAAAAATAAAAATAAAATTTAGGGCTAGAGGAATGGCTCAGCCATTAAGAATGCTATTCTTCAAGAGGATCCAAGGTTGGTTCCCAACACCCACACTGGGTGACTTATAATGACTGTAATTCTAGTTCCAGGGAGCCTGATATACTCTTCTTGTCTTCATGGACACACACACACACACACACACACAACTTCTTTTCAAAAGGGAACTGCTTTATACCAAGTCATGGCACCTGCAGTTTATTTCTGCAATTTCCTATAGGACAGCAGTAAACATAATGACATACCACAGGCGTGGATGACCAATCTGCCTCTGTGAGGAGGCCTTGCAGTGCCCAGAGACTTAGTCAGTGCCCAGCTGTTCCCCCCAAGCCCCTGTCCTTTGGGTTCTCTTCCTGTTCATTGTTTCGAAGCTTCTGCTCTAACTGTGTGGTGTTTCAGGCTCTCACGACTCTCATTGTTCAATGACATCCTTAGTGTCTGTAACCAGCCTTCCTCTTCTGCTCTGATGAAGCACAGGGAGGATTCTCTGAATAACCCTGGGCACCATGTCTAGAGAAGCCTGGTGGCTACCTTGAAATACAGATACAACAATCATTATCTTTTTTGGTTAAGATAAAATAATATTTTCTTCTCTCACCCATCCCCAACCTTGAAATGGCAGTGACATTCGAAAAATCCTGCATCAGAGGTTTCACATATGACAAATGGTGTCATCTTGTATCGTGTGATTTGCTTTATTTGTGGCATGCTTTATTTGTTCAGATGAGAAGCTGTGTGGTGTGACTTGGGTCTATGTGAGTCATGTCCTTGTGGAATTGGAAGAGCATCCCAATCCAAGCTGGGCCAAGCAAATGGGAGGAGCTGTGCAACAGACAGAGAGGAAGGCACTGGCTATATCTGTCCTGCCTGGTACATTGTATTCCCAACTTCTAAAAAAGGGTACTTACAACCAATATCCTGTGTTATAGAGAAAAATCTGGAGCATCATTGGGAACATCAACCACACTCCAGGGTAGGCCACAGGCTCAGGAGTATTTGGCTAATACAAAGAATCCATGTTTTTGTTTTTGTGAACCTTTTGTTTCATTTTGACATTTTTTTTTGTCTTTTTGGTTTGTTTGTATTTTTTTTTTTTTCTTGAGAGAGAACATTTGGAGAGGGGACACAGGATCAAAATATATTGTATAAAAGCATTTTTAATTAGAAAGGATTTATTTTATTTTTGTGTATGTGTCTCTCTGTGTATGTGCATGTATGTGTGCATACATTTCAAGAAGGCCAGAAGAGTGTGCTGGACAGCCTGAGGTGTAGTTACAGTCGTCATAAGTGGCTCAGCATGGATGCTGGGAACTGAACTCAGATCCCTGTGAAGAGCAGCAAGCCCTCTTAACCACAGAGTCACCTATTCTGCTCCATCCTGGCACTTCAAGCTCACAGTAGATGGTGGGAAGAAGACTGGGCCAGGTCACGGCACCTGGCCTGTACTGTGCTTGCCCAGCTTGGTACCGTTTAAGCTAGTTTAAACTAATCAGTGCTCCTGATATCTAGGTATGTCAGTGGTCTTGTTCCAGAAGAAATCATTGCTGCCTATTTTTTATCTGTACTTATTCTTGCTTTAGTTGTCATAGAAACCAATAATGACTCATGGATGAGAATTGACTGTTCCAGAACTTTCTTTTTTCCCCTCTACAATGTCAGGAGCACAGCCACTCCAGTCAGTAAGCAAGTGCTTCCTGGCAGGCAAAACTCAAAGTATCCCACCGAATGTGGTGCACGCGCACACGTGTGTGTGTATTTAAGTTATTTTTTTCTGAGTGCAGGAACTGTTACATCATCGAGAATATTATGGTTATTTATAACCATCTTTTCTTTCTTAGGAGAAAAAAAATGTTTTCAACATGGTGATGCTTTCTAGTTGGCTGGAGACAGGAGACAGAGAGTGAAGGATAAACAGTGTTTCCATTTTCCAAATTGATAGCTAATGTTTATGTCCTTAATATGAAGTTGGCATAACTTCTGGGCAATGCCTGGGTGCATGTATGAGCATACACAGATAAGGTGTGTGGCAATCAGACCCCAGTGGTTTTGGCTCTAGGGAAAAATTGAGGAACTGGGGTCCGATCTTGGACACTCTTGAATGTATCCTTAGTTCAATGACTGCTTCAAGTGTGTCTTACACTCACTCTCTTCTCCTCTTCTGTACTCCACTGCACACCTCAATTGCTTTTAAGATGTTTTTGGGAGCCCTTAAGCTCAGTGTCTAATTTCTTAGTTTCTTATCCTTTGTCTTAAAAGATTTTCTGGAATTTTACACACACACACACACACACACAGACAGAGAGAGGGAGAGAGAGAGAGAGAGAGAGAGAGAGAGAGAGAGAGAGAGAGAGAAACAGAGACACACACACACACACACACACACACAGAGAGAGAGAGAGAGAGAGAGAGAGAGAGAGAGAGAGAGAGAAAATGTTAAGGCTTAGGTGGAATATTAAGACCTAAGTAATTGTTACCTGTCTAGCCTGCCATTTTATGCTGTTACTGTGGAGAGCCGTGCCATGAGCAATCGCCATTATAAGATGGTGCTGGCCTCCGCTGTGCCTAACTAGTAAACAAGCCTTGTACACAGGTGTGAGAGTGAACTCACGCCTAGTTGCTGCCCATCTCGGGGCATAGTAATGGGGTGATGGGCGAGCAACGAATCAGGAGCTGACACGCCACATCAGGTGCTGAAATGCCATGGCTGAGGGCTATATAAGCAATGCCATTTTCTGGGGTCTGGGTCTTCCCTCCTGAAGAAGCAATAAAGCTTTTTGCTGCAGAAGATTCCAGTTGTTCGAGTGTGTTCTTGCCGGCGAGAATGATAGCTCAGGACAAGTGGCGCTGAGGAACCCAGGAACTTTATACCATCACACCGGGGCAAGGGAGATCCCCCGTTCACGGGGCAGAATCAGAACTGCAGGACATTAAGGCTCTGTAAGGTACGTACAGTCTTGAAATTTCTCCAGAGTTAGACGCCCTTTTGATTGTTTTCACTGCGATTATTCCTTCCCTTTCGGTTTCCTTTTGCTTCCACCGCTGGAACTACTGACTGGTTCTCAGTCACAGTCAGGCCTGGACAGCGACCAGTATTGCTGACTGGTTCTCAGTCGTGGTCAGGTCTGGACAGCGACCAGTATAGGAATCTCCCACTCTGTAGTAACGGCCTTACGGTCGGTCTTGAAGCAGTGTGGCCTGAAAATCGCCACTAAGACTATAGAGGGATTTGTCAGGGAGATAGACCATGTGGCACCATGGTATGCTTGCTCAGGGTCATTAACTGTCGCCTCATGGGACAAACTGAAAGGAGATCTAGTTAGGGAACAGCAGAACGGCAAACTTAAAGCAGGGATCATGCCGTGTGGAAACTGGCGAGATCGTGCTTAACAGACGAGGATTGTCAGCAAATGGTTGAAGCGGGGCAGAAAGTTTTGGACAAAATTCAAAACAGTCTATCAGAGACAGAGCAGGGAGAGAGAGTAAGAGCTGAGAGGAAACAAGGTACACTGAAGAATAAAGGCCTTTCCATGGGCCTTGAGCCTGAGGAAATAAAATATAAGGGAAAAAATGCCCTGGGAGAGCTTAGAAAAAGGGATGGAAAGGGAGAGAAGAAGAGAGATCGAGCTGGGGAGGCACATAAGAAAAGGAGCCTCTACCTGCCATTAGATGAGTTCAAGGCACTAGCTGTCAGTAGCTCAGAATTGGATAAGGAACTTAGCTCCTCTGAGGAAATAGACTTAGAGGAAGAAGCGGCAGGCTATGAGGGAGAAAGATACCAGCTAGATGAAAGACAAGTTAATCAGTCACAGAATAACATAGAGAAAGCAAAAGCAGCTAGAGACAAAAGTCAAATCGCTGCGCGGTGTCTGGGCCCTCGACCTCTGGGTCCTAGTGCACCTCCGCCCTATGTGCAGAGGTATCATTCAGACTCATTCATTTCAAAAGAGGAACAGAGAAAAGTGCAACAAGCGTTCCCAGTCTTTGAAGGCGCCGATGGCGGACTCGTTCACGCCCCGGTGGAGTATATACAGATTAAAGAACTTGCAGAGTCAGTCCGTAACTATGGAGTCAATGCCAATTTTACTATAGCACAAGTCGAAAGGCTTGCTACTCTGGCAATGACCCCCGGTGATTGGATGGCTGTAGTGAAAGCTGCATGCAAAGCTTTACAAACTATAGAAAAGGCCTTACAAGATGCTCAATTACAACACATTGACGAGTCAAAGACATTTGAATTGTGCATATTAAAAACTGCACAGTTACCAATAGCAGTCTTGTGACAAAATGGACCCTTATTGTGGGTCCACCCTAATGCTTCCCCTGCAAAAATCATTGAGTGGTATCCTAATGCAGTTGCTCAACTTGCACTTCGGGGGATAAAAGCAGCCATTACTCATTTTGGGAAAGAACCTCATATGCTAATTGTGCCTTATACTTCTGCTCAAGTTCAAACCCTGGCAGCAACAACTAACGATTGGGCAGTCTTGGTTGCCTCCTATTCAGGACAAATTGATAATCATTATCCAAAACATCCAATTTTACAGTTTGCCTTAAGCCAAGCCATAGTGTTTCCAGTAGTAACAGCCAAACACCCACTTCTGGATGGGGTAGTAGTGTATACAGATGGATCTAAATCTGGTATAGGTGCTTATGTAGTAAATGGCCAAGTAACATCTAAACAATATAATGAGACATCACCCCAGGTTGTAGAGTGTTTGGTAGTTCTAGAGGTCCTTGAAACTTTCCCGGGACCGCTCAATATTGTATCTGATTCCTTCTATGTGGTTAATGCAGTTAATATGCTTGAAGTTGCCGGCTTAATTAGACCCTCTAGCAAGCTTGCTCACATTTTTCAGCAAATTCAGTCAGCCCTGTTACATAGAAGACATCTTGTGTATATTACTCATGTTAGGGCTCATTCTGGCCTTCTTGGCCCCATGTCTCATGGAAATGACTTGGCAGACAAAGCCACTAGAATCATGGCTGCTGCTCTGTCCTCGCAGGCAGAGGCTGCAAGGGAGTTTCATAAACGCTTCCACGTGACGGCTGAAACATTCTCCACCGTTTCACTTTAACCAGGAAGGAAGCTCATGACATTGTCACCCAATGTCAAAACTGTTGTCAATTTCTGCCTACTCCTCATGTAGGGGTAAACCCCCGAGGCATCAGGCCATTACAGGTCTGGCAAATGGATGTCACTCATATTTCCTCCTTTGGAAGAAAGCAATATTTACATGTTTCCATTGACACCTGCTCTGGTGTTATGTTTGCTACACCTTTAACAGGTGAGAACGCCTCTCATGTTATACAGCACTGTTTAGAAGCTTGGAGTGCTTGGGGCAAGCCCACAATCCTTAAAACTGATAATGGGCCAGCATATACCTCTACTAAATTTCAGCAATTTTGTCATCAAATGGATGTCACTCACTTGACTGGCCTTCCTTATAATCCTCAAGGACAAAGCATTGTGGAACGTGCCCATCGTACACTCAAGTCTTATTTTATAAAACAAAAGGGGGAAGTTGATGAGACTCTGCCCTCAGTGCCAAGAGTAGCTGTATCCATGGCACTCTTTACACTTAATTTTTTGAATCTTGACGAGCAAGGTCGCTCTGCAGCCAATCGACATAGCTCAGACCCTGATAGTCCAAAAGAAATAGTGAAATGGAAGGATGTCTTATCTGGTCTGTGGAAAGGCCCGGATCCTATTTTGATAAGATCCAGGGGAGCTGTTTGTGTTTTTCCACAGAGTGAAGACAACCGTTTTGGCTGCCAGAATGACTCACCCGCAAGATAGTAATCAAGGATGGTGTGGAAGACGCTGACCTCCCGAGGATTGCTCCTGATCCTGACAATGCTGAACTTGTCTCAGGTTCCTAGTATGATGGGCAAACAGAGATGGGCCATTCTCTCAACTTTCCCTAAACCAATGCCAGTTCGCCATGATGGTATAGTTTTTCCAAATTCTTTACTACTAATAAAACATTAGATTTACCATATCTACCCTATGATCCCACCCGAGCACCATTAGGAGAAAATCGCTCTTTATTAGAACAGGGTTCTTTATGTTTTCAAATTAATGGACCAGGAAAATGTATTAACCTCACAGCCTGAGCTTTGGGGAGGTTTAATGAGCACCGAGGAGGTTGGGTGAGCACAACCCAAGATACTTCCAACGCAGATATAACCTTTACAAATCGGACCTTCTGGCAGGAGGCAATTTGGGTTAATGGTACATTTCTACCACCTAACTTTTCAGACAAAGAACGTCCCCCCCAACCAAAAATAGCCCCTCCTTGTAGTTTGGAAGATGAAGGGCTGATCCTGCCTTGGTCTGATTGTCAATCCTCCATCACTCGTTGGGCAGATCAGAGTAAAACCTTTTCCTTTTCTCCCAACATGATGGCTGACCCAGAGAAGGAATTTGTTATGAAAAAGGGACTTTTCATACAGGACTTTAGAATGCATCCCTTTCACAAGTGGGTGCTTTGTGGAGTCAATGGCAGTTGTACAGAACTCAATCCTTTGATCTTTATCCAGGGAGGAGCAGTTGGAAAGGCTTCTTTTACTGGCATCTCAAAGATTTGCTCAGTATTGGGGAATACATGCTGCCCCTCCCTGGACTCTTATGGATATACTAATACCAGTGTAGAGATCACTGGGTTCAATGAAACTTTGGTAAAGCAGATTAATTATCCACCTACCCCAGTCTGTTTACCCCCCTTTCTTTTTTATTCTTTCAAATGATTCATTTGAAGTCTGTTTCAATGATTCTTGTTGGATTTCTCAATGTTGGGATGTAACAAAGGACACCCGTGCCATGGTGTCACGGATCCCACGTTGGATCCCTGTTCCGGTGGAAATACCCTCCACCTTATCCCTGTTTCGACAAAAATGAGATTTTGGCATTACTGCTGCCGTAATCATAGCAATTTCAGCCAGTGCAGCTGCTGCTACAGCTGCAGGGTACGCTATGGCTAGTACGGTTCAATCAGGCAAAAAATTAAATTAGCTTTCAGCAGATCTGACTGATGCCATCACTGTACAAACTTCTGCTAGTACCAAGTTAAAGGGAGGGCTGATGATTTTGAATCAGCGCCTTGACCTGGCAGAGGAACAGATAGGCGTTCTATACCAGATGGCCCAGTTGGGTTGTGAAAGAAAACTGGACACTCTGTGTATTACCAGTGTCTAATATGAAAATTTTACTCATGCAGCTAATCTGTCTAGACAGCTTTCCTTGTATCTTGCAGGAAATTGGTCCGAGGGATTCGATGAGACTCTTGAGGCCCTGAGGGTGGCAGTTTTAAAGATCAACTCAACTCGAGTGGACCTGTCATTGACAGAGGGCCTCTCCTCCTGGATTTCATCTGCATTTTCTTATTTTAAGGAATGGGTGGGGGTAGGTTTATTTGGTGTTGCCACCTGCTGTGGACTTGTGTTCATGCTCTGGTTGGTTTGCAAGCTCAGAACCCAACAAACAAATGACAAGGTTGTGATAGCTCAAGCATTTGCTGCCATTGAGCAAGGGGCCTCCCCCGAAATCTGGCTATCTATGCTCAAGAATTAGTTGACATTGGTTGCTGGCCTCTTTTGTAGAGTTAGCCCTAGGTCATTTAGTAGTTACTGTCACATAGCACTGCGGTATCCAGGGACAGGCAACTTTCCTCATGCACAGATCAACCTAAGACACAGGGCCTGGTGGCGATAGGGTTACCCTATGACGGGAAAGGCTGTGACATTAGAGGAACGACCTAAGACAGGAGCCACAGCAGATGGACATAATTACACAGACCTAGTCCAGCCTCATTTTAATAAAATAAAAAGGGGGAGATGTGGAGAGCCGTGCCGTGAGCAATCGCCATTATAAGATGGCGCTGGCCTCCGCTGTGCCTAACTAGTAAACAAGCCTTGTACACAGGTGTGAGAGTGAACTCATGCCTAGTCACTGCCCATCTCGGGGCGTAGTAATGGGGTAATGGGTGAGCAACGAATCAGGAGCTGACACGCCACTCAGGTGCTGAATCGCCATTGCTGAGGGCTATATAAGCAACACCATTTTCCAGGGTCTGGGTCTTCCCTCCTGAAGAAGCAATAAAGCTTTTTGCTGCAGAAGATTCCAGTTGTTCGAGTGTGTTCTTACCGGCGAGAATGATAGCTCGGGACATGTTACTAATATTATAAAGAAACTTTCTTGTTTTTTTTTTTTTTTTTTTTGCTATTAGGAAATTTTCTCATGCCCAAGTTGATTACATGTTCTCTCATGTTCTTTGTCTTTGGAAACCAGTCACAGCAGAAGGCAGCAGAACTGCTTTGTATAGTTAGTTGCCCACAGCAAGCTTGGACCTGAACTAATCACCCAGCAGCACTTCCTGCACCCGTGTATAAGCTTTAGCGATATTTGCATTTATAAGCTGCCCCTGGGATGAACCCCAACGTAAGAGAAAGAGAGGCCTGTACCAATATAAGAAGCTATTTGGAATAAGACTTCCATGTTGAGTAGGGGTTGAGTAAAGTTTAAGTTCCTGAGACCTCCCTGGGAATTGTCATCCTACTTGGCAGAAAGAGACATGTACCCGGGTAACTGACATATGGTCGGCAAGTTAATACATGACTGTTATATAGAAGGCAAGTCCCCTGCCACAGTTGAGTATCCCAACCAAAGGGAACAGGATAGGTGTACAACAAAGACATGTTTCTAAGGAAGTCCCCTATCCCTAAATCCTGATTGGTGAAATAACATGGCACAGATATTTGTAGGTCTCAGGCTTAAAAGCCCAGTAGAATTTTTACTCAAGGTCAGGTGTCAGCTCCGGAGTCTGATTTGTGTCCCTGATTGATCAGTCTTGGGGTGTAGCATTCAATAAACCATCCCTGTTTGACTGAGATCAGTGTCTGAGTGTTTTGTGCAGCTCTTCCCAGACCACAACACCTACTACACATTAGGTGGGGTACTCTGCGTTTTGCTTGCCAGTGAGCATCTGCTTCCTGACTGATGTTTCTATGTTCCTGACACTCTTCAGGAAAGAGAGAAGCTTTTGGAAGAGTCTATTTTCATCTATGATGGGCAGATGGGTTTCAGGACAGGGATGGAGCCCTTCTCTATGTGGGGTAGTAGATAGGGCTGTGCTGATGGTACATCTTCATTTCCAACTTGATGAGATTCAGAATCACCATGGAATGAATTCTGGCCATGAGTTTCCAGATTGAATTGGAGGGGAGAGAGACCTTCAATGTGCTGGTACCATTGTAAGAATTCTAGATCCTTACTGGCTTAGCACCAATGTTCACTCTGTCTGCCTCCTGACTGCAGATGCAATGTGACCAGCTCCTCTCAGTCTTGCTTCCATAATTTCCCTGTGGTGGTCGACTGTACCTTTCAACTGGGATCTCAAATAAACTCTTTCTTCCCCAGGTTTCTTATCAAATCAGAATAAGCATACAAACATATTATTCTTGATCACAATAATGAGAAAAAACAGTGAACACAGGAATCCTCAGAGCTTTCTTCCCCAAAGAAACTGGGTGCCTAGAGCAGGCTTCTGACTTCCTATCTCCCTTCCTCTGTACACAGCAACCTGATCTATGTGATATTCTACTTGGCAATACTAGGGCTGGGGCCAGTCCTAGGAAAACCCACAAGGGATGAAACTTGCCTTTAGACTCTTTAATTCCATGGGCAGTGCCTTTCTCTCTTTGCCTTCATCTTTCTCTTTGTATGTCTGTCTCTGTCTCCTTGTCTATCTCTTTCTTTCAAGGCTTCATTGTATTTTAATAACTCATTTTTCCCCTTTAATTGGAAATAGTTTTGTTTCTCATACAATATACCCTGATTACAATTTTCCTTCCCTCTTCTTATACGGTTGCTCTCCACCTCCTTCCCCCTCCAGATCCATTCAATTTCCATCCTTAATTAAGAAAGAACAGACTTATAAGATATAAAAATCAAACACAAAAACGATATAGCAAGATGAAGCCAAAGCTATCATATTGAAGTTGGCAAGGCAACCCAACAGGAGGGAAAGAGCAAAGAGCAGGCATGAGAGTCAGAGGTCTACTTGTTCTCACAATCTCCAGGAGTATTATAAAAATACTAATCTAATGGCTATAATATCTACACAGAGGACTTGGGGAAGATACATGTGGGTCATGTGCTTGCTGTTTAAGTCTCTGTGCGCCCTTGGAGTGAGCCTAAGATCATACTAGACCTTGGTTGGCTGCTCCCACAAGTTCTGTGCCACCATTGTAGTACCATATTTTGCAGGCAGGCCAGGTTGTAGTTGAAAGTTTTTGTAACTGGGTTGGTATCCAAGTTTTTCTCTCAGTAGCTTATGGAGCACCTTCCTTAATCAAAGAGGCTAGAACGTAGAGGTAAAGGCTCCATGTAGGCACCAGATCTCCTTCTGCATGTTCAGTGAGTTGTGTGGGTGTTGCCCTTGGCAATGGGGCTGTCAGTTTGTGGAGACCAGCCCTTTGTCTGAGCAGTAGCCTCATTGTTTGGGAACTTCTGTGAAACTCCCTTAAACAAGAACTCAACTGAATGCAACCCAGTTCTGTCACTGGAAGCCTTGCCTGGTGACAAGAGATGGCCAGTTGAGCTCCTTTTCTCCATTACTAGGAATCCCCATTAGGATTATCTTAATACATTCCAGGAACTTTCCTTTGCACTAGGTTTCCATACCAACTCCTGAATACCCCAATTCCAGCTATCTCTCCCCACACGTTCTCCCTTTACCTAATCTCCCAACACCTGATCCCTCCTGTTCCCTTCCCCATCTTCCCTTAGTCTGCCCATAAAATCTATTCTATTTCACCCTTCTAGGGAAATCTATGTGTCCCCCCTTGATTGCTTCTCTGTACCTGACTTCTATGAATCCATGGATTGTAGCTTTGTGTGGGTCTCCATTCTCCCCAGGAGTAATTAGCCTCTGGCTGCAAGGACACAGAGAGCAGAGGTGACAGCAGGGTTCAGGGGGCTTGCAAGTATGACAGAAGGACTTCTGGAGACTGCTGCAGAGAGATAAATCTACTTTATTATTCCAGGGATAGGATATATAAGGGATTTTAGGGGTAAAGGTGGAAAGGGCTAATTGGTCATAATATAATTCCTAATTATCATGAGGGTTGGAAGCCAGAGATGAGCTTGTATGCTTATTCAGTGCTTGCAGAGAGCTCTGCACAAGGTTAATTTTCAGGCACGGCCAGGCACCTGTGCTGGGGGACACTCTCCAGATAAGGTCAGGCAGAGAAAGGGAGCACTGATAAAGGGACTCCCCCATTTTGGACAGAGCTCAGAGAGCCATCTGCTCATAGGAGGTGGGCTGTGACCTTAATAGCAGGGTTCCCTAACATCTTGGTTATCATTTACTTAATGGCTAGTATTCAATTATAAGTGAATACAAACCATATTTGTCTTTCTGGGTCTGGGCTACCTCACTTAGGATGATATTTTTCTAGTTCCATCCATTTGCCTGAAAATTTTGGAATGTCATTGTTTCAAACAGGTTTCGAATACTCCACTGTGTAAATTGTACCACAATTTCTTTATCTGTTACTCTGTTGAGGGGTATCTAGATTTTTTTTCTATTTTCTGGCTATTATGAGTATAGCTGCAATGAACATGATTGAGCAAGTTTCTATGTGGTAGGATGGAACATCCTTTGAGTATATTCCCAATATTGATATAGCTAGATCTTGAGGTAGATTGATTCCCAACTTTCTGAGGAACTGCCATATTGATTTCCAGAGTGGTTATACAAGTTTCTACTCATACCAGCAATGGAGGAGTGTTCCCCTTTCTCCACTTCCTCACCAGCATGAGCTGTCACTTGTGTTATTGATCTTAGCCATTCTGACAGGTGTAAGATAGACTCTTTTTTTTTTTTTTTTTTTTTTTGGTTTTTCGAGACAGGGTTTCTCTATGTAGCCCTGGCTGTCCTGGTGCTCACTCTGTAGACCAGGCTGGCCTCGAACTCAGAAATCCACCTGCCTCTGCCTCCCGAGTGCTGGGATTAGTTTTGACTTGCATTTCCTTGATGGCTAAGGATGTAAGAATGTTGAACATTTGTTTCTTTCTATTTTTTCTTTTTTCAATTTTTTATTAGGTAGTTTCTTCATTTACATTTCAAATGCTATCCTGAAAGTCCCCTATACCCTCTCCTGTTGGGGACCGCCAGCAGCCCGCAACGTGAACAGTTCCACTGAGATGGCAGCTCCGAGCTGAAAAGAGAGGAAGTTAGACGGGGAAAAAGAAGAAAAGAGGCCAAGACAAGCTCATCCTATTCAAAGCCCCTCTTTACTAGTTCTGACATCCAGTTATAAAGGAAGGGGGAGGGAACCAGATTTCCCACCAAATAACTCGGGGTCCAGTAGCAGGGTGAACACGTGTTTGGCTCCAAGCAGCAAAGCAGCACGGTCCAGCAGTGGGCGTGGCAGAACGAATGAGCAGGAAACTCCACCCCTGAGCTAGCAGGTTCCAGGCTGGGGGTGGGGAGGCTACATCTCTTCTCATTTGATAACAAAAAATAAATAAATAAAAAAGGGGAAGGGCTGGCCTGAGGCAAAAAAAAATTATCTATGCTCAATAGTTTTGCCTGAGTTTTTAGGGCTTAAAGAAAAAACCTGCTTTCGTGGGATTCCCTAACTTTTCTTATGGTAAATTGTATCTGGCAAAGACTGTCCTTATTATCCTAGTAAACCACTAACAGAATAGCGCTGAGCTGTAGGCTCTGACTTTATAATGCTAATTAGTGCTGAATAGGTAACTTCCTGGTTGCATTTTAAGTAGGGCGTTAGAACCCTGGCTAAGTTTGATTGAACAAATTTGAAATACACTTTATTAAGAATAACACTGAGTTGATATTCTTCCGCAATTTGAAATTTCTACTTTTCTAGCCCTCTTGGTAAGCCTGATTTCTAACTCAGACTGAAAGCCACGTGCTGGAATATCCTTGGAAGGAAGATAGTAGTTGCCACCTGTGTGCTCTTGGGGGAGGGGAAGGTATGCCTGCAGGTCCGGCTGGAGAATGTAGATTGACCTGTTTGAAAAAAGAAAGAGATCTAGACAATGAGAAAGTAGCAATGTAAATTTTCTTTTTGGAGAACTCTAGGTACTTTATTCAGTTGCAAATTGTAAAGGTATGGCTAGTCTCAGGCCTCCTGTAGGGGAGTTAGCTAAGAGGAAAACAGCGTTGCTGGGAGCTTTCATTCCCAGCTGAATTCTTTTTTTTTAATTTTTAATATTTTTATTACATATTTTCCTCAATTACATTTCCAATGCTATCCCAAAAGTCCCCCATAGCGCCCCCCACTTCCCTACCCACCCATTCCCATTCTTTTGGCCCTGGCATTCCCCTATATTGGGGCATATAAAGTTTGCAAGTCCAATGGGCCTCTCTTTCCAATGATGGCAAACTAGGCCATCTTTCTATACATATGCAGCTAGAGACAAGAGCTCCGGGGTTCTGGTTAGTACATCATGTTGTTCCGACAATAGGGTTGCAGATCCCTTTAGCTCCTTGGGTACTTTCTCTAGCTTCTCCATTGGGAGCCCTGTGATACATCCAATAGCTGACTGTGAGCATCCACTCCTGTGTTTGCTAGGCCCCGGCATTGTCTCACAAGAGACAGCTATATTTGGGTCCTTTCAGCAAAATCTTGCTAGTGTATGCAATGGTGTCAGCGTTTAGAAGCTGCTTATGGGAAGGATCCCTGGATACTGCAGTCTCTAAATGGTCCATCCTTTCTTTTTTTTTTTTTTTTTTTTTTTTTTTTTTTTTTTTTTTTTTTTTTTTTTTTAATATTTTTATTACATAATTTCCTCAATTACATT
This sequence comes from Mus caroli, assembly GCF_978045245.1. Taxonomy (NCBI): domain Eukaryota; kingdom Metazoa; phylum Chordata; class Mammalia; order Rodentia; family Muridae; genus Mus; species Mus caroli. Next base: position 130,025,542 of record NW_028227258.1, read on the forward strand.
TCCAATACTATCCCAAAAGTCCCCCATAGCGCCCCCCACTTCCCTACCCACCCATTCCCATTCTTTTGGCCCTGGCATTCCCCTATATTGGGGCATATAAAGTTTGCAAGTCCAATGGGCCTCTCTTTCCATTGATGGCCGACTAGGCCATCTTTCGATACATATGCAGCTAGAGACAAGAGCTCCAGGGTTCCGGTTAGTACATCATGTTGTTCCAACAATAGGGTTGCAGATCCCTTTATCTCCTTGGGTACTTTCTCTAGCTTCTCCATTGGGAGCCCTGTGATACATCCAATAGCTGACTGTGAACATCCACTCCTGTGTTTGCTAGGCCCCGGCATCGTCTCACAAGAGACAGCTATATTTGGGTCCTTTCAGCAAGATCTTGCTAGTGTATGCAATGGTGTCAGCGTTTAGAAGCTGATTATGGGACGGATCCCTGGATACAGCAGTCTCTAAATGGACCATCCTTTCATCACAGCTACGAACTTTGTCTCTGTAGCTCCTTCCCTGGGTGTTTTGTTCCCAATTCTAAGAAGGTGCACAGTGTCCACACTTTGGTCTTCATTCTTCTTGAGTTTCATGCGTTTAGCAAATTGTATCTTATATCTTGGGTATCCTAAGTTTTGGGCTAATATCCACTTATCAATGAATACATATTGTGTGAGTTCTTTTGTGATTGTGTTACTTCACTCAAGATGATGCCCTCCAGGTCCATCCATTTGGCTAGGAATTTCATAAATTCATTCTTTTTAATAGCTGAGTAGTACTCCATTGTGTAAATGTACCATAATTTCTGTATCCATTCCTCTGTTGAGGGACATCTGGGTTCTTTCCAGCTTCTGGCTATTATAAATAGGGCTGCTATGAACATAGTGGAGCATGTGTCCTTCTTACCGGTTGGGACATCTTCTGGATATATGCCCAGGAGAGGTATTGCTGGATCCTCCGGTAGTACTATGTCCAATTTTCTGAGGAACCGCCAGACTGATTTCCAGAGTGGTTGTACAAGCTTGCAATCCCACCAACAATGGAGGAGTGTTCCTCTTTCTCCACATCCTCGCCAGCATCTGCTGTCACCTGAATTTTTGATCTTAGCCATTCTGACTGGTGTGAGGTGGAATCTCAGGGTTGTTTTGATTTGCATTTCCCTGATGATTAAGGATGTTGAACATTTTTTCAGGTGCTTCTCTGCCATTCGGTATTCCTCAGGTGAGAATTCTTTGTTCAGTTCTGAGCCCCATTTTTTAATGGGGTTATTTGACTTTCTGGAGTCCACCTTCTTGAGTTCTTTATATATATTGGATATTAGTCCCTTATCTGATTTAGGATAGGTGAAGATCCTTTCCCAATCTGTTGGTGGTTTTTTTGTCTTATTGATGGTGTCTTTAGCCTTGCAGAAGCTTTGCAGTTTCATGAGGTCCCACTTATCAATTCTCGATCTTACAGCACAAGCCATTACTGTTCTATTCAAGAATTTTTCCCCTGTGCCCATATCTTCAAGGCTTTTCCCCACTTTCTCCTCTATAAGTTTCAGTGTCTCTGGTTTTATGTGAAGTTCCTTGATCCACTTAGACTTGACCTTAGTACAAGGAGATAGGAATGGATCGATTCGCATTCATCTACATGTTAACAACCAGTTGTGCCAGCACCATTTGTTGAAAATGTTGTCTTTCTTCCACTGGATGTTTTTAGCTCCCTTGTCGAAGATCAAGTGACCATAGGTGTGTGTGTTCATTTCTGGGTCTTCAATTCTATTCCATTGGTCTATTTGTCTGTCACTATACCAGTACCACGCAGTTTTTATCACAATTGCTCTGTAGTAAAGCTTTAGGTCCGGCATGGTGATTACACCAGAGGTTCTTTTATCCTTGAGAAGAGTTTTTGCTATCCTAGGTTTTTTGTTATGCCAGATGAATTTGCAGATTGCACTTTCTAATTCGTTGAAGAATTGAGTTGGAATTTTGATGGGGATTGCATTGAATCTGTAGATTGCTTTTGGCAAGATAGCCATTTTTACAATGTTGATCCTGCCAATCCATGAGCATGGGAGATCTTTCCATCTTCTGAGATCTTCTATAATTTCTTTCTTCAGAGACTTGAAGTTTTTATTATACAGATCTTTCACTTCCTTAGTTAGAGTCACGCCAAGATATTTTATATTATTTGTGACTATTGAGAAGGGTGTTGTTTCCCTAATTTCTTTCTCAGCCTGTTTATTCTTTGTGTAGAGAAAGGCCATTGATTTGTTTGAGTTAATTTTATATCCAGCTACTTCACCGAAGCTGTTTATCAGGCTTAGGAGTTCTCTGGTGGAATTTTTAGGGTCACTTATATATACTATCATATCATCTGCAAAGAGTGATATTTTGACTTCATCTTTTCCAATTTGTATCCCTTTGATCTCCTTTTGTTGTCGAATTGCTCTGGCTAGGACTTCAAGTACAATGTTGAATAGGTATGGAGAAAGTGGACAGCCTTGTCTAGTCCCTGATTTTAGAGGGATTGCTTCAAGCTTCTCACCGTTTACTTTGATGTTGGCTACTGGTTTGCTGTAGATTGCTTTTATCATGTTTAGATATGGGCTTTGAATTCCTGATCTTTCCAAGACTTTTATCATGAATGGGTGTTGGATATTGTCAAATGCTTTTTCCCCATCTAACGAGATGACCATGTGGTTTTTGTCTTTGAGTTTATTTATATACTGGATTACGTTGATGGATTTCCGTATATTGAACCATCCCTGCATCCCTGGGATGAAACCTACTTGGTCAGGATGGATGATTGTTTTGATGTGTTCTTGGATTCGGTTAGCAAGAATTTTATTGAGGATTTTTGCATCAATATTCATAAGGGATATTGGTCTGAAGTTTTCTATCTTTGTTGGGTCTTTTTGTGGTTTAGGTATCAGAGTAATTGTGGCTTCATAGAATGAGTTGGGTAGAGTACCTTGTGTTTCTATTTTGTGGAATAGTTTGTGAAGAACTGGGATTAGATCTTCTTTGAAGGTCTGATAGAACTCTGCACTAAACCCATCTGGTCCTGGGCTTTTTTTAGTTGGGAGACTATTAATGACTGCTTCTATATAGGGCTGTTTAGATCATTAACCTGATCTTGATTCAACTTTGGTACCTGGTATCTGTCTAGGAACTTCTCCATTTCATCCAGGTTCTCCAGTTTTGTTGAGTATAGCCTTTGGTAGAAGGATCTGATGGTGTTTTGGATGTCTTCAGGATCTGTTGTTATGTCTCCTTTTTCATTTCTGATTTTGTTAATTAGGATGCTTTCCCTGTGCCCTCTAGTGAGTCTGGCTAAGGGTTTATCTATTTTGTTGATTTTCTCAAAGAACCAGCTCCTTGATTGGTTGATTCTTTGAATAGTTCTTCTTGTTTCCACTTGGTTGATTTCGCCCCTGAGTTTGATTATTTCCTGCCGTCTACTTCTCTTGGGTGAATTTGCTTCCTTTTGTTCTAGTGCTTTTAGGTATGTTGTCAAGCTGCTAATGTGTGCTCTCTTTTGTTTCCTTTTGGAGGCACTCAGAGCTATGAGTTTTCCTCTTAGAAATGCTTTCATTGCGTCCCATAAGTTTGGGTATGTTGTGGCTTCATTTTCATTGAACTCTAAAAAGTCCTTAATTTCTTTCTTTATTCCTTCCTTGACCAAGGTATCATTGAGAAGAGTGTTGTTCAGTTTCCACGTCAAGGTTGGCTTTCTATTATTTATTTTGTTATTGAAGATCAGCCTTAGTCCATGGTGATCTGATAGGATGCATGGGACAATTTCAATATTTTTGTATCTGTTGAGGCCTGTTTTGTGACCAATTATGTGGTCAATTTTGGAGAAGGTACCATGAGGTGCTGAAAAGAAGGTATATCCTTTTGTTTTAGGATAGAATGTTCTGTAGATATCTGCCAGATCCATTTGATTCATAATTTCTGTTAGTTTCACTGTGTCCCTGTGTAGTTTCTGTTTCCATGATCTGTCCATTGGTGAAAGTGGTGTGTTGAAGTCTCCCACTATTATTGTATGAGGTGCAATGTGTGCTTTGAGATTTACTAAAGTTTCTTTAATGAATGTGGCTGCCTTTGTATTTGGAGCATAGATATTCAGGATTGATAGTTCCTCTTGGAGGATTTTACCTTTGATGAGTATGAAGTGTCCCTCCCTGTCTTTTTTAATGACTTTGGGTTGGAAGTCAATCTTATCAGATATTAGAATGGCTACTCCAGCTTGTTTCTTCATACCATTTGCTTGGAATATTGTTTTCCAGCCTTTCATTCTGAGGTAGTGTCTATCTTTTTCTCTGAGATGAGTTTCCTGTAAGCAGCAAAATGTTGGGTCTTGTTTGTGTAGCCAGTTTGTTAGTCTATGTCTTTTTATCGGGAAGTTGAGTCCATTGATATTAAGTGATATTAAGGAAAAGTAATTGTTGTTTCCTGTTATTTTTGTTGTTAAAGTTGGCATTCTGTTCTTGTGGCTGTCTTCTTTTAGGTTTGTTGAGGGATTACCTTCTTGTTGTTTCTAGGGCGTGGTTCCTGTCCTTGTATTGTTTTTTTTCTGTTATTATCCTTTGAAGGGCTGGATTCGTGGAGAGATAATGTGTGAATTTGTTTTTGTCGTGGAATACTTTGGTTTCTCCATCTATGTTAATTGAGAGTTTGGCTGGGTATAGTAGCCTGGGCTGGAGTTTGTGTTCTTTTAGTGTCTGTATAACATCTGTCCAGGATCTTTTGGCTTTCATAGTCTCTGGTGAGAAATCTGGTGTAATTCTGATCTTCTTGCCTTTATATGTTACTTGGCCTTTTTCTCTTACTGCTTTTAGTATTCTGTCTTTATTTAGAGCATTTGTTGTTCTGATTATTATGTGTCGGGAGGTATTTCTTTTCTGGTCCAGTCTATTTGGAGTTCTGTAGGCTTCTTGTATGTTCATGGGCATGTCTTTCTTTAGATTTGGGAAGTTTTCTTCTATAATTTTGTTGAAGATGTTTGCTGGTCCTTTGAGTTGAAAATCTTCATTCTCATCCATTCCTATTATCCGTAGGTTTGGTCTTCTCATTGTGTCCTTTATTTCTTGGATGTTTTGAGTTAGGATCTTTTTGCATTTTACATTTTCCTTGACTGTTGTGCCGATGTTCTCTATGGAGTCTTCTGCACCTGAGATTCTCTCTTCCATCTCTTGTATTCTGTTGCTGATGCTGGTATCTATGGTTCCAGATTTCTTTCCTAGGGTTTCTATCTCCAGTGTTGCCTCATTTTGGGTTTTCTTTATTGTGTCTACTTCCCTTTTTAGGTCTAGTATGGTTTTGTTCAATTCCATCATCTGTTTGGATGTGTTTTCCTGTTTTTCTGTAAGGACTTCTACCCGTTTGATTATGTTATCCTGTTTTTCTCTAAGGATTTGTAACTCTTTAGCAGTGTTCTCCTGCAATTCTTTACGGGATTTTTGTGCTTCCTCTTTACTGTCTTCTACCTGTTTACCAGTGTTCCTTTGTATTTCTTTAAGTGTGTTATTAAAGTCCTTCTTGAAGTCCTCTACCATCATCATGAGATATGCTTTTAGATCCGTGTCTAGCTTTTCCGGTGTGTTGGGGTGCCCTGGACTGGGCGAAGTGGGAGTGCTGGGTTCTGATGATGGTGAGTGGTCTTGGTTTCTGTTAGTAAGATTATTACGTTTACCTTTCTCCATCTGGTAATCTCTGGGGTTAGTTGTTGTCGTTGTCACTGTTTAAAGATTGGAGCAGAAGCTGTGTTCCACTCACCAGCAGTCTCAAAATCCTGTGGCGGGGGTCCTGGGTAGCTGGCGGGTGTCAGCCGACCCTGCGCTCTAGTTACCCTGGTGCTGGTCCGGCTGGAAGAGGCCTGTGGTCCTACTCAGGCCTGGTTTTCTGCTTCCCTAACTAATGCAGTCTCAGGTTCCGTGCGCAATTGGATTGGAGCAGAAGCTGTGTTCCACTCACCAGAAGTCTTAAGATCCTGTGGCGGGTGTTGTGGGTAGCTGGCGAGTGTCAGCCGACCCTGCACCCTAGCTACCCCGGCGCTTTTCTGACCGGAGAGAGCCCCAGCTGAATTCTAAGCACAAAAGAAATTTTAGTCTACAGAATGATACTTACGAGAAGAGTCAGGATCTGTGTTTATCTGACGAATTAATCTCTCTGGCAGCCACGCGCTCCATCTCCATCTCGTGAAAAGACACAAACCAAGCCTCTTCCCCAGATTAGAACTGGATCTGGACCCTTTCATTTGTTAGTCAGGGGGTCTTTCCATTTTACCAATGCATAAGAATTAGAAGTAACTGGATGCCAATGGCGATTTGCTGCAGACTGACCTTTAACATCAGTTTGCAAATTAACAAGGAACAAGCTCAGTCTCTGGGCTGGTTTTAGAATAGGAAAAAGACCAGAGACTTTCTGGAAGTGGGGGATGTGCTCTGAATTAACTTTGTTAGGTAATTTAGAATATAGGAATCTCTAATATTGGACTGAATATTAGACCAGTCTAAGATTGAGTTAGAATGGCTGGTCACACTGAAGAAAAGAGAAAAATCATTAAGACTCTCTTAAATGACTAATGTTACTAAGTCTGAATATACAGTCTTTGATGAACTATTGCCATAAAGTTAAAAGGCTAGAAGCTAGTCTAAACTGGAAAAATGACAAGCAAGGATGGATCTAAAACATGAATTTAATTTAGTTTTTTAGGCATTTTAATCAGGACACTGAGTCAACTTACCTGCCAGCTCGGCACACGAATTACTAATATGCTTCTGCAGCGTTCTGTGGAGAGAACCTGTTTTTTCCTTTCCTAATAAAGTAGCTGTTTTAGGATCAATCTATAAGACAATTAGTAGATTCTTTTTTTTTTTTTTTTAATTTTATTTAAACTGGGGCAATCTGCCTGATCCATAACTTTAAACCCTTTCTTCTTCCACCTAAGCAGCTTCCTAAAAAGCTGCGGCACACAACCTGTTTCCGTTTCTAGTTCCGATTAACACGCTGCTGAAACAAGCAGAACCATCGTTGGGTTAGCACTGATTTAAGCTTAATTCGTATTACCGCATCCTCAGCAACACTTTACAAAACTGAAATTTTAAGCTAGCGCTAGCATGTGTACCTGTCTGTTACTCTGGTGCCCAATAAGAAGATCCTTGCCTTTCCTGTGGACCTCCACACCAACAGCGTTTCTCTTAGCATCCCTCTGCCATTCTTCAGGTCCCAGTTCTGGCACCAAACTGTTGGGGGCCGGCCAGCGGCCCGCAACGTGAACAGTTCCACTGAGATGGCAGCTCCGAGCTGAAAAGAGAGGAAGTTAGACGGGGAGAAAGAAGAAACGAGGCCAAGACAAGCTCATCCTGTTCAAAGCTCCTCTTTACTAGTTCTGACATCCAGTTATAAAGGAAGGGGGAGGGAACCCGATTTCCCGCCAAATAACTTGGGGTCCAGTAGCAGGGTGAACACGTGTGTGGCTCCAAGCAGCAAAGCAGCACGGTCCAGCAGTGGGCGTGGCAGAACGAATGAGCAGGAAACTCCACCCCTGAGCTAGCAGGTTCCAGGCTGGGGGTGGGGAGGCTACACTCTCCCCTGCTCCCTCCCCACCCACTCCTACTTCTTGGCCCTGGTGTTCCCCTGTACTGGGGCATATAAAGTTTGCAAGATCAAGGGGCCTCTATTCTCAATGATGGCCGACTAGGCCATCTTCTGCTACATATGCAGCTAGAGACATGAGCTCTGGGGGTACGGGTTAGTTCATAATGTTGTTCCACCTATAGGGTTGCAGATCCCTTTAGCTCCTTGGTTACATTCTCTAGCTCCTCCACTGGGGGCCCTGCGATCCATCCAATAGCTGACTGTGAGCATCCACTTCTGTGTTTACCAGGCATTGGCATAGCCTTACAAGAGTCAGCTATATCAGGGTCCTTTCAGCAAAATCTTGCTAGTGTATGCAATAGTGTCTGGGTTTGGTGGCTGATTATGGGATGGATCCCCAGGTGGGGCAGTCTCTAGATGGTCCATCCTTTCATCTCAGCTCCAAACTTTGTCTCTGTAACTCTTTCCATGGGTGAGGGGCGAAGTGTCCACACTTTGGTCTTTGTTCTTCTTGAGTTTCATGTGTTTTACAAATTGTTATCTTGGGTATTCTAAGTTTCTGGGCTAATATCCACTTATCAGTGAGTACATATCATGTGAGTTCTTTTGTGATTGGGTTACCTCACTCAGAATGATACCCTCCAGATCCATCCATTTGCCTAGGAATTTCATAAATTCATTCTTTTTAATAGCTGAGTAGTACTCCATTGTATAAATGTACCACATTTTCTATATCCATTCCTTTGTTGAGGGACATCTGAGTTCTTTCCAGCTTCTGGCGATTATAAATAAGGCTGCTATGAACATAGTGGAGCATGTGTTGTTATTACCAGTTGGAACATCTTTTTGATATATGCCCAGGAGAGGTATTGCGGGATCCTCTGGTAGTACTATGTCCAATTTTCTAAGGAACTGCCAGACTGATTTCCAGAGTGGCTGTACAAGCTTGAAATCCCACTAACAATGGAGGGGTGTTCCTCTTTCTCAACATCCTCGCCAGCATCTGCTGTCAAATGAATTTTTGATCTTAGCCATTCTGACTGGTGTGAGGTGGAATCTCAGGGTAGTTTTGATTTGCGTTTCCCTGATGATTAAGGATGTTGAACATTTTTTCAGGTGCTTCTCAGCCATTTGATAATCCTTAGTTGAGAATTCTTTGTTTAGCTCTGTGCCCCTTTTTTTAACGGGGTTATTTGATTTTCTGGAGTCTACCTTCTTGAGTTCTTTATATATATATTGGATATTAGTTCCCTATCTGATTTAGGATTGGTAAAAATCCTTTCCCAGTCTATTGGTGGCCTTTTTGTCTTATTGACAGTTTCTTTTGCCTTACAGAAGCTTTGCAGTTTTATGAGGTCCTGTTTGTCAATTCTCCATCTTACAGCACAAGACATTGCTGTTCTACTCAGGATTTTTTCCCCCTGTGCCCATATCTTTGAGGCTTTTCCCCACTTTCTCCTCTATTATTATCAGTGTCTCTGGTTTTATGTGGAGTTCCTTGATCCACTTAGACTTGACCTTAGTACAAGGAGATAAGAATGGATCAATTCGCATTCTTCTATATGATAACCACCAGTTGTGCCAGCACCATTTGTTGAAAATGCTGTAATTTTTCCACTGGATGGTTTTAGCTCCCTTGTCAAAGATCAGGTGACCATAGGTGTGTAGGTTCATTTCTGGGTCTTCAATTCTATTCCATTTGTCTACTTGTCTGTCGTTATACCAGTACCATGCAGTTTAAAAAAATTTTTTTTTATTATAATTATTTTATCACAATTGCTCTGTAGGACAGCTTTAAGTCAGGCATGGTGATTCCTCCAGAGATTCTTTTATCATTGAGAAGAGTTTTTGCTATCCTGGGTTTTTTGTTATTCCAGATGAATTTGCAAATTGCCCTTTCTACACTTGATCTTAGCCAAAAGGCTGAGAAACGATAAATTGCCCTTTCTAATTCGTTGAAGAATTGAGTAGGAATTTTGATGGGAATTGCATTGAATGTGTAGATTGCTTTTGGCAAGATAGCCATTTTTAGTATATTGATCCTGCCAATCCATGAGCATGGGAGATCTTTCCATCTTCTGAGATCTTCTTTGATTTCTTTCTTCAGAGACTTGAAGTTCTTATCATACAGATCCCTTACTTCCTTAGTTAGAGTCACACCAAGGTATTTTATATTATTTGTGACTATTGTGAAGGGCGTTGTTTCCTTAATTTCTTTCTCAGCCTGTTTATCCTTTGTGTAGAGAAAGGCCATTGATTTGTTTGAGTTAATTTTATACCCAGCTACTTCACTTAAACTGTTTATCATGTTTAGGAGTTCTCTGGTGGAATTTTTAGGGTCACTTATATATATTATAATATCATCTGCAAATAGTTATATTTTTACTTCTTCCTTTCCAATTTGTATCCCCTTGACCTCCTTTCGTTGTCTAATTGCTCTGGCTAGGACTTCAAGTACTATATTGAATAGGTAGGAAGAAAATGGGCAGCCTTGTCTAGTCCCTGATTTTAGTGTGATTGCTTCCATGAACATTTCTTTAAGTATTTCTCTGCCATTTGAAATTCCTCTATTGGGAATTCCCTGTTTAGATCCGAACTCTATTTTTAAATTGGATCCTTTGGTTTTTGATGTTGAATTTCTTGAGTTCTTTTTATATTTTGGATAATAATCTCTTATCAAATGTGGAGTTGGTAAAAATATTTCCTTATTCTGTAGCCTGGTGCTTTGTCTGATTGATGGTGTCTTTTTCCTTACAGAAGCTTTTCAGTTTTATGAAGTCCCATTTATTAATTGTTAATCTTAGTGCCTGTTCAGGAAGCTGTCTCCTGTGCATTCAAGGCCATATCCCACTTTCTCTTCTATCAAGGTCAGTTTTTCTGATTTTATGTTGAGAACTTTAATCCACTTGGACTTGAATTTTGTGCAGAGTGATAGGTATGGATCTATTGCATTCTTTTAATGCAGACATCAATTTGACCAGCACCATTTGTTGAAGATGCGGTCTTTTATCCAGTGTGTATTTCTGGCTTCTTAAAAAAAAATCAGGTATCTATATGTGTGTGAATTTATGTCTAGATTTTCAGTTCAATTTCATTAATCAGTGTATCTGTTTTTATGGCAACACCATGTGGCTTTTATCACTATAGCTCTGTAGTACAATTTGAAATAGGGAATGGTGAGAATTCCAGCAGTTCCTTTATTGTTCAGGATTATTTTAGATATCCTGGGTTTTTAATTTTTCCATGTGAAGTTAGGAATTATTCTTTGATTGTCTGTGAAGAATTGTGTTGGAGTTTTAGTAGGCATTTCACTGAATCTATAGCTTGCTTTGGAAGGGTGGACTTTTATTACAGTGTCAATACTACTGATCTATGAGCATCAGATATCATTCTATCTTCTTCAAGGACTTGAAGTTTTTGTCATAGAAATCTTTCACTTGCTTGGTTAGAGTTACCTTAAGAAATTTTATATTATTTGAGGCTATTGTGAAAGAAGATTTTAACCTGAGTTCTGTTTCAGTCCATTTGCTATTTATATATAAAAGGGCTACTGATTTTTTTGAGTTAATCTTGTATTCAGCTACTTTGCTGAAAGTGTTTATTAGCTGTAGGAGTTCTCTGGTGAATTTTAGCGTCACTTATGTGACCTATCATATCATCTGCAAATAATGATACTTTGACTTCTTCCTTTCGAATCTTTATCCCCCTTGATACACCCTTCAGTTGTCCTATTGCTCTAAGACTTCAAGTACTATATTTAGTAGATATGAAGTAAGTGGACAAGTTTGTCTTGTTCTCCATTTTCAAGGAACTGCTTTGAGTTTCTCTCCGTTTAATTTGGTGTTGACTATAGACTTGATGTAAATTGCCTTTATTATGTTTAGGCATATTCCTTGTATCACTAATTTCTCCAGGACTTTTATCAAGGAGGAGTATTGGATTTTGCCAAAGGCCTTTTCTGCATCTAATGATATGATAATGTAGTTGTCTTTTAGTCTGGTTACATGGTGGATTACATTTATTGATTTTCATATGTTGAATTTTCCCAGCATCTGTGGGATGAAGCCTACTTGATCATAGTAGATTATCTTTTTGATGTGTTCTTGGATTTGGATAAATTGACCTGGTGGAGGAAGGGAAGTTAGGAAGGGATGGACTGTAGGATCTTCAGGAGATGTGGGTAGCAAAGAAAGGTTGCTGTGGGTTTACTGTTGCAGCACTGAGGATGAGAGTGGGGGATTAGATCTGGGGAAACAGTGCTTCTTCCATGTTTCAGTGGCCAGTTCTAAAAATAAGCATTGCTTTGGCCTATGACTGAAGCATTAGTAAGCAGTTTTCACCTTTCCTGATTAAACTCTGTGGTGGTCAATTTACTAAGCATTTTTATATATTATTTCACTTAGTCTAGGGGCAAAGCTATTGTTATGTTAGTTTTGTAAGGGATGGAATGGATGCACAAGTTAACTATATCTTACCCAGTGTCACAATGAAGAACCAAAATAGAGGCCTGAGTGACTTCACTTGGGCACTTATTTAAGCACCTTGTCTTTTCTGAGGTGTTATTTTCTACAAGTTTGAGATTCTCCCTCTTCTCCTCACTTACATCTCATGTTCACGTGTAGCAAGGCTCTTGAACTTCCTGGGTGATAGATGATGCTCAGTATGTTCTTGTGCTGAGAAATTATTGCTCAAGACAGACAGTGTCTGCTCTGGGCCATCTGCTATTTTTCTATCAGACCCCAGGAGTCTAGAAGTGATCCTTGCTTGTGCACTTACCAAGTGTTTTATCTTGTAGGCAGAGCTTCTGGGCACAAGGCTCTGACACCAATAATTCAATTGCTCATTTACCCACTTAAGTAATATTTGTTGAGCCTCCTTCAATGTGTACCTGGAATTGTGCTGGTGTAGGGGATGGAAATATAAAAGCAAAATGAAACAACTGGGATACAAACAGGTCCTCTTCAAGAATTTCCTAGAGAAATATTGTGATATGGTTTGTTAAACATTTTTCTCCCTCCCTCACCACTTCCTTCCCTCCCTTCTTCCCTCCCTCCCTTCTTCCCTCCCTCCCTCCTTCCATCTCTCTGTTCATCCCCAACTTCTTTCTTTGTTTATTTCTTTCTTGCTTTTTTCTTTTGTTGTTGTACTGATATTATGACCTAGGAGTTTGTGCATGCTCCTCTAGTCCTTGACCACTGGGTTTTATATCCATTGTGTGGCTGGTACCTTAGGGGGAAGGGATGCTTTAGCATGGACACCCCTTCTCTCTCTCTCTCTCTCTCTCTCTCTCTCTCTCTCTCTCTCTCTCTCTCTCTCTCTCTCTCTCTCTTTCTCCTCCCTCCCTCTCTTCCTCTCTCTTTCTTTCTTTCTTTCTTTCTTTCTTTCTTTCTTTCTTTCTTTCTTTCTTTCTTTCTTTCTTTCTTTCTCTCTCTCTCTCTCTCTCTCTCTCTCTCTCTTTCTCTCCTTTTTATAAAACACAACAGTGACAAAAATGTATCACTAGCTTTTCTTGATGTGTAAGTCTCCTTAACGAGGTCTAGGACCCCCACAGAATGAAAATCGATCGAATCTTCCCCTGATGCCAGCAAATGGTAGATTTGGCTTCTTGATTTCCACCACATTGAGAGGTGGAGTCATTTAACTGAATGACTATGTGGCTGCTGTGTATGAAACTTGGCTCACATTGTAGTCAGAGGTGAGGTTCCTTGCTGGTGTTGTTTGTTTTTCAAAAGAGCTACTGGGTTTCAGTTCTTGGTGAAGTTTTTCCAAACTGAGTTTAGTAGCAAATTCTGGCAGTTTCTGGTTGGTCAATTAATCAAATGCTTCCTTCTTAAAAGAAACAGTCACTGGTTTTAAGTTGGAGGATTTAGACATGTGGCTTCTTGATAGATTTTCTAACAGCCTTGGATGCCCAAGGGGCTCGCCTGGTTGTTGTTAGTGCTCTAAAGGCCATTTAGTCAGCCAGCTAGACTTTAGAGGCAGCAAAGGGAAAAAAAAACTCTTCATTAATGGAAACACAAATCCAGACTGATACCCAAGGCTTTCTTTGGCAGCTCACTCTGGTGCTTTGAATTTCTTCTGTCAGATCCTGGGGCTGCATTTGAGGCTGAAAGTTTCCAAGTGGCTATAACTTCCTAGAGATGAGTCAGAGTAAATCATCAACACTGAGGTCTACACTCGTCAGGTGCTGGACACGAAGAGCAGTGTTTACATTCATCTTGAGGCCTCTGAGCTCACTACCTTCCCAGTACTATTGGACGGCAGCTGTCACAGCTGGCTGCACTTGGTCAGTGACACATACTGTTAATGGTTGCAGAACGAGGCTTCTCCAGGGTGGCACAAGGAAAGCCTGTTATTGTGGTTCACTATGAGGGCCCAGTTTGGTAGTGCAGCTGTCTCAAAGGAACTGCTAAAGTTTGAATCCACAAATAAAAGGACTGAGACCTGATACCTGACAGGAGGAGGCTGGTGAATTAGCACAGACAGGAATCAAGGGTGTTATGGAGGTGTTTGGTTGCTGATGTAACCATGATGCAACAGATGGTAGGTGAGGATGGGATGCAGCAGATAATGCTGCTTCCTGATTTAATTGTGGTAATAAATGTCACTGAATAGTCTAAGGATGAGTGACTTTGTTACATTTTTTTTTTTTGATGTGGAAAAAACCTGGGAGGTTGGGGAAGTTTCTTTCTCCCACATCCCTTGCCTACCTCACCCCTTCACACAGCCCTTACCTAGCTCATCTCTTCACACACTCCTTACCTACCTTACCTCTTCATGGGTTTCTTCCATTAATTTACTCCAGAGTAAGCATGCACCAGGAGGAGACCCTCTACTGTTCATACACCAAATAGACATTCCAGGGTCCCAGAGGATAAGAGCTCTAGGAGAAACAAATCAGTTCCTTAGTAATATTTGCTAACATTCTCTCTCTCTCTCTCTCTCTCTCTCTCTCTCTCTCTCTCTCTCTCTCTCTCTCACACACACACACACACACACACTTGTACACTTGCATGATTGCTAACCTTAAAGAGTTCTCAATCCCCTTGCCACATACATTTGTCAGTCTTCTTTTAACCTTGTTTCTGTTTCCAATCAGCTCCCTCTTCTTATTGTGCCACGAGCAGATCATCTATCTACTTTTTTTCTAAGTGAGCTTTCTGTCCTCTGCAAAACCCAATAACTTTGCATCCCTTAGTTAGTGAGAACCAGAATGTATCCTTCCCTTTGGGAATTGCATGAGAAAACTTACTCAGTCATGAAAATATTGCAGACAGCATCATGAGCACGGACTCCTCTTTCCCCTCTTCTTTCCCAGCAACACTCACCTTGTCTTCAGTGTGGAAACTTTCTCCTTTGTGGAAATGCTGGAAAAAGAATCTGGCATGACTTATTCTACCTGCCTGCAGTAGACATCTGCTGGTTTTACTTGCCTAGTATCCTTTCTTCTTTTCTTTACCACATACCAGATTTTTACCACAAGCTAGGTTTTCTTTAAGTTTGAGGCATGGTCTCACACATCCCAGGCTGGCCTCAAACTTGCTGTGTAATGGAGAATGGCCTTGAACTGGATCCCTCTGCTTTCATCTTCTGAGTGCTGGGGTTGTGGATGTATAGAACTACAGCCAATATATGGAACTCAAGGCTTTGTGCATGCTAGGAACATACTCTATTAACTGAGCCACACCCTAACCACCACATACCAACTTTTCTTTATAGAATGAGTTTACTCCCATCTTGTGCAGCTTCGGCCATATGCCTTGCCTCCATCATTACAGAGGTGGCCATGAAATGCTGGTCTGTGCAATCTGACAATAAATGTTCACCACCACTGTACTGATTGTCTCAGTAGGGGATTGGTGCTACAAAGATGACTGGTTTTCATAAGATCTGAAATTAGTGCCGGGTATCACTTCTGTAACTATCAAGATACAGATTACATGAATAAGAGTTGGTACAAATCATTCTTTTTTTTTTGTTTTTTTTTTGAGACAGGGTTTCTCTGTGTATCCCTGGCTTGTCCTGGAACTCACTTTGTAGACCAGGCTGGCCTCGAACTCAGAAATCCGCCTGCCTCTGCCTCCCAAGTGCTGGGATTAAAGGCGTGCGCCACCACGCCCGGCGGTACAAATCATTCTTGTTGCTACCATGAAGAATAAAAATCTAGCCCAGAGAAAAATATAAACATCAGAAGACTAATAGAGGGAGATAGAGAGGTAATGGAAGGGGAAGAGGGAGAGAAAGAGGGGGAGGGGAGGTAGAGGTGGAGGATGAGGGAGAAAGACTACTTTCAGGTGTTGCTAATAGTTGGTGGGATTGTGTAAAGGCCATTGAAGCTTTCTCCGTGGTCCTTTAGTTACAAGTCATATTACCGTTTTTAAAGGTCTGGGAGACTCACATTTAACTAGGTTAAAGAACAGTTTTCTTTTTTTTTGTTGTTGTTAATTTCCTTTTTTTAATTGGATATTTTCTTTATTTACATTTCAAATGTTATCCCCTTTCCCAGTTTCCCCTGCAGAAACTCCCTATCCCATGCCCCCTCCCCCTGCTTCTATGAAGGTGTCCTCCCACCTACTCCTGCCTCCCCGCTCTCAAATTTCCCTACACTGGGGCATCCATTGAGCCTTCACAGGACCAAGAACCTTTCCTCCCATTGATGCCCGACAAGACCATCCTCTGCTACATATGCGGTTGGAGCCATTGGTCCCTCTATGTATACTCCTTGGTTGGTTGTTTAGTCACTAGGAGGTCTGGTTGGTTGATACTGTTGTTCCCTTTTGGGTTGCAAGCCCCTTCTGCTCCTTCAGTCCTTTCTCTAACTTCTCCATTAGGGACCCCATTCTCAATCCAATGGTTGGCTTTGAGCATCTGCCTCTGTATTTGTCAGGCTCTGGCAGAGCCTCTCAGGAGACAGCTATATCAGGCTCCTTTCAGCAAGCACTTGTCATCCACAATAGTGTCTGGATTTGGTGACTGTATATGGGATGAATCCCCAGGTGGGGCAGCCTCTGGATGACCTTTCCTTCAGTCTCTGTTCTATATTTTGTCTCCATATTTCCTCCTGTGAGTATTTTGTTCCCCTTTCTAAGAAGGACCAAAGCACCCACACTTTGGTCTTCCTTCTTCTTGAGCTTCACGTGGTCTGTGAATTGTATATTGGGTATTTTGAGCTTTTGAGCTAATATCCACTTATCAGTGAATGCATAGCATGTGTGTTCTTTTGTGATTGGGTTACCTCTCTCAGGATGATATTTTCTAGTTCCATCCATTTACTTGTGAATTTCATGAATTCATTGTTTTTAATAGCTGAGTAGTACTCCATTGTGTAAATGGACCACATCTTCTGTATCCACTGCTCTGTTGAAAGACATCTGGGTTTTTTCCAGCTTCTGGCTATTATAAATAAGTCTGTTATGAACATAGTGGAGCATGTGTTCTTGTTATACATTGGAGAATCTTTTGCTCAGGAGTGGTATAGCTGGGTCCTCAGGTAATACTATGTCCAATTTCTGAGGAACTGTCAGACTGATTTCCAGAGTGGCTGTATCAGCTTGCAATCCCACCAACAATGGAGGAGTGTTTCTCTTTCTCTACATCCTCGACAGTATCTACTGTCACCTGAGTTTTCGATCTTAGCCAGGGCTTTGAGTTGGCCCACCCCAACATCTTCCCCATCTATGAGGGGCTGAAGTGCATGAAGAGACCAGGTCTACAGATCTATAGTTGCAGGATCCCTATAGTACAGATAGTTCAGATCCCTACGACTCGGGGCAGGATATCTGCAAGTCTCTATGTATACTCCTTGGTTGGTTGTTTAGTCACTAGGAGGTCTGGTTGGTTGATACTGTTGTTCCCTATTGGGTTGCAAGCCCCTTCTGCTCCTTCAGTCCTTTCTCTAACTTCTCCATTAGGGACCCCATTCTCAATCCAATGGGGGAGGGTCAAGTATTGATATTGTAGCAGAAACCAGAGGCCTTGAACAGAGGCCTTGACTCATTGCAATGAACAGTCACAGATAGTGCTGTTTGGACAACAGAGTATACTGCACAACACACCTTGACGTCCTGTGCCACTACAACAAATTCATATGTGATGGAGATGGAGGAAAGATGGAGGAGCAGAGTGGTGCATGCACAGAAGGCTGCCGATGACAGAGGAACAGATTGTTGCCTAGAGCGGTTGATGAGATGGTTTCTGTTTTGTTTTTGTTTTTGTTTTTTAATTTACTTTTGCGGGGTGGGGGTGTGTGGAGCTACAACAGTGGAGAGCAGATATAGAAGGACTGGGAAATAAATGAGATTGGGGTGCATGCTGGGAAATTTCCAGATTCAATAAGAAATTATGTCAAAAAATCTTGCTAGAAAAATAAGTCAGTGATGGGATGGCTTGGTTTATTTTGTACATTTCGGTGTGTGTTCTGAGAAGGCAAATTTCTATCATTAAGTGGTTACCTTCCTTACAAATAGCTGTATTTCAGGTGGTAACTGCCATTGTTTATAGATGGATGGCCCCCAATTGTCCATCTAGAGGAGAAGCCCTGGGAAGTGCTGTGGAGTCTAATGGACAGTCCTCAGGTCACCAAGGACTATCGGACCAAATCTTATTCTCTGCCTCTGATTCATGGGTCATATGTGTCCATTCACTGTCATGTGTAATCCTGACACTGTCACCTAGTGTTCTCATTAGTGACCCAAAGCAGAGAGTCTTCCAACCAAAGCCTCCAAAGCTATGCATGCTGTAAGCCTTTCTGCAAAAGTCCCCTGTGTCAGGTATTTCATTGTAGAAACCAACCCAGTCATCAGACATCAACCTTCCTTGTCATCAGATTACTCTCATTGAGGATGCTAGGAAGGGAGTCGTTGATTGGCATGAATTTTAGTAAAAATGATATGGGAGATGTGGAAGTCAATCTTGGAAAGGAAAGAGTGGGATGGAGAGTGATGAGCCACAGGTTCCTGCGACCCTCTGAAGAGTCCTGATCTGCCATACGTAGCATTAGATCTAAGATGACGCCTGAGACACAGGTGAGACAGCGAAAAGGAAGCCCTGTCTTCCAGAAGTGCTAACAGATGACAATGCTCCCCCCTTCTTCCTCTTCCCCCTCCCTCCTTCCCCTCTCTAATCCCCACTTCCCCTGTAACCCCCCTCCCCCTGCCCTCCTCCTTCCCCTGACATACCCCCATCCTTATTCTGAGTAACCTTTTCAGGCAGGGTTTTCACTGGGGCATGGTGATGGTGTGTTGAGATATGATTGGTTGAAGATTTAATGGCTTGGGATTGGCTCAAACACTGTGTATAAGCTTATGTGCTGGGCAGTAAACTCAGATCTGCAACCTGATGCTGGTCTCATGATCTGATTTCCAGAGATTTGTCACATGGTTCATTGCCTATCACCCCCTGCCCCATCCTCAGTCCTGTTCCCACAAATGACTTTGCTTTAAAGATTTATTTATTTTGATTTTTATGTATATGGTTGTTTAGCATCATATGTGTGTGTACATGTGTGTGTGTCTATGTGTGTGTGTGCACTATGTGGGTGCTTGGTGGCCAGAGAGACCAGAGAGAGCACTAGGTCCTCTATAGTTGGAGTCACAGGCTGTTGTGAGTATGCTGTAGATGCTGGGAACTGAACCTGAACCAAGAGCAGCAAGTATTTGTAGCTGTTGAATCATCTGTCCAGTCCTGGAATCATTAATTTAAGAGTTATTCAGCTCCAAGGAATTATTTATTTTGTAGTGTTTATAGTACTACTAATCTTAGTTCTCTATTTTACTATTAATATTTATAATTGGTACTTAGCAAGCACATACTGAATGTTGTATACCATATTAGAATACCTATATCTATATGATCTATATCTCTATGACTATATCTTATGCTGTTTTGTAGGTAGCATCATACTGACTTTGTAGATTTAACACTCACTATGTTATTCTTAGGTTTTTGTTTTTCATGTCTTTATTTCAACTCCTCTAGTAGATCACAGACTGGTTAAAAAGGAAGGAGGCAGTGGTGGACACTTTGTTTTATTCCCCACAGTTTCTGCAGATACAGAAGAGATGGAACAGATTCATGTAGGACTGTCTACTCTGTCCTGCCTGAAGAAAGGAAGACCCTTCAAGTCAAAGTTCATGTGGCATATGTGTTGGGAAGATTATGGCAGGATAGTAAGCTGTTCTAGCCAAATTCCTACACAAGGGGAAAGGGGAAAAGAAAGGGTGGGGCTGGAGGGATGGAACAACAGTTCATAGTTCTAGAAGACCCAGGTCAATTCCCAGCATCCACACAGCATCTCACAACAATCTGCAATCTAGTCTCAGGTGATCTGATTCCTTCCTCTGACCCCTGAGAGTACCAGGTACACATAAAGTGCACAGAAACACATGTAGGCAAAACTCCAAAATCTTACCTGCGCCCCCCCCCCCCCAACTCCCCAGAGTTTAAGAAAAGGAACAACATTCTACTTTTAACCATGTTTTCCTTCTTACTGGCCAGTGAGACTTGCTAACTTCTTGAACATCGTTTATTTCAGTGTCTTTGAGGGGAAGTGAGCAGGGTAACTAGAATTGTGTTTAAAGTTATTGTCTGAACCCACTTCATTCAATAGCTCATCTCACTTTTCTCTTTGTTAATGTCAACATAACAATTACAGTCAACATGTTTTACCCACAGGAATGCAGCGAGACATTATTTCACAACACTGTGGAAAACTGTTTGTTTTATAAATGTCACATGTAAGTATTCTTTGATCATTTGCAGGAATGGAAGAAGGATAGCATGCTGAAACTCTAGCTGTCATCCAGCCTGCCTAAGAGCTATTTATGATGCCCACACATTAGCATCAGCAGGGTACTTTGCTGGTAGCTTTCCACAGAACCATATCTTTTTATTATAGCTATTTGCAAGCAGTCATTGATACATTTATCATTTCTGGGTTTTAATACAATTGCAACTCAGGCAATCTGAAATCAATAAAGTTTTAGATGGGATGTGCCAATTGGATAATGAAAGTGATTTGGACACATAGACATCTGTAACATTTGGGGAAATCATTCTTGTTGAATAATGTAGAGACTATGATCTGCTGTTGCCAATGTAAATAAGGTTCTGAGTCCTAAAGAGATAAGTGTTTTATTGTGAATATAACAAGGAGGCTGCTCTTTTTTTTTTTAAACCAACCCATAGATTATACACATAGATTCTATTTGAGCATCAGACTGTCCCCTGAAGGTCAGGGTTGTCCTTCCTTTTATACACAGAACAGAATTCTAATCTTATTATGTTTTATTTAGGGTGTGTACAAATGTGTGTGTGTGTGTGTGTGTGTGTGTGTGTGTGTGTGCACGTGCTTGCTTGCTACGATGCTCATGTGTATAGTTCAGAGAACAATTTGTGAAGTACATTTCTCTCCTTCTAGCGTGTGGGTCCCAGGTGTTGAGCTCAGGTCATCAAACTTGCTGGCAAGTGGCTTTATCTGCTGAGCCAACTCTCTGGCCCTTAAAATGCTAATGTCACAAAAGACCTTGTGTCTGTCTGGTGGTCTAACACCTAAATTTATCACCAGGAGGACATCTGCCTTTCTTAGCCACCTCCTCACCATTTCCTGATCACCGTCTTCCCATTTGTCTCTCTTTCTTTGGCATTTCTGTAAAACCTTCTAACTCCCAGAATTCCTCAGAGTTAACTTAAAAGACGTCGAAGCTATGATAATGGCTCCTATAATGGAAAAACGACATGATGAGCCTTTTCTTTGCTTTCCACGATCACTATAATTTGGAGGGAAGTGATTTAACATCTGTAGGCTGAGGTAATGATGGTCCTCTAATAGAGATGTTGTGAGTAGCAAATTAGTTAATGGGTGCAAGGTAT
The DNA here is from genome assembly GCF_978045245.1 of Mus caroli. Classification (NCBI taxonomy): domain Eukaryota; kingdom Metazoa; phylum Chordata; class Mammalia; order Rodentia; family Muridae; genus Mus; species Mus caroli. The sequence continues at coordinate 130,046,994 of NW_028227258.1, forward strand.
TTAACATGATAATAGTTTGGTATCTTTCTCACTGATGACAGACATTTGTGTTCACATCTAAGTTAGTCTAAAGGTGTTACTATTTTGACATACAAGAGGAATCTAGTTAGGATCCTTCGATGTTGTTTTTCTACATTCTTATATAATTCATCAGTTGGGATGTTGTGATGGTTTGTATATGTTTGGCCCAGGGAGTGGCAATATTTGGAGGTGTGGCCTTGTTGGAATAGGTGTGGCTTTGTTGGAGTAGGTGTGGACATGGGCTTTAATACTCTCATCCTTGCTGCCTGGAAGCCAGTCTTCCTCTGTTTGTATTCTGAACAAGATATAGAACCCTCAGCTCTCCTGCACCATGCCTGCCTGGATGTTGCCATGCTCCCACCTTGATGATAATGGACTGAACCATTGAACCTGTAAGCCAGCCTCAATTAAATGTTGTCCTTATAAGAGTTGCCTTGGTCATGGTGTCTGCTCACAGCAGTAAAACCCTGACTAATACAGATGATTTTTCTTTATTCAACGATTGGGGATTGAACCTAGGGCATCAGGAATTTAAAGCGAGTCCTCACGTATAGCTGGCTCCAGGTCTTAGCTTGGAACTTTTAATGAAAAATCTTAAAAAAGTTAAAAATAAAATATGTCATAATGTCATCATGTATGCTTCATCCTTGCATCAGTTGATGGGAATCCCAGGGAACATTTAAGATTGCAAATTTCAGCCCTATAGTCCCAAAGGATTCTCTCCTATCTTGACAAATACATTTTAAAGATGGAATAAAAATAAATGATTTTCTGTGGTGTTTTCCAAATGTTTACAACATAACATGTATTGTTTAAGTGTCAGAAAAAGTCTCTTAAAATACCTTTGAATATAAATTAGGATTGTTTGGATAGTCATGGGTTTATCTGAATGCAAGAAGTATTAAAATCTTGCCATCAAATGGGTTTAAAAAATTTAATTACACATTTGAAGTCCTGATTACACCCTAGGGATTTATTTGCTTATGAAAAGTCAGACTATGAATTACAATATTCTGCTTCCTCAGATAAGTTTCACTGTTCATTCCACAAATGATTTGTAAAATTTTGCAATTACCTAAAAAACATCGATACTATGTTACAAAAGGGTACTTAAATATAGATGAGAAAGATAGATGTTTGTCTTCTCCCTTAGATATCAATATTAAATAAAAGACAGAATGTCTTTATTTAAAACCAACCCCCTTTCCCCCCCACCAAATAGAATGAGTAAACATCAATGTGAAGAAAGGCTTCCCTCAAACCTGTTATTCATTTCAAACATGTGTTAGGAAAAAGGTCTATTCTGCATATAAAATATAATAACCAAAAGGGAACAGTGAGTAGAAAAATAAAATATGTAGAGGAGACAAAGATTGTGCACACATAGATTTAAAACCCCAACAGGCAACAGTTTTTTTTTTTTTTTTCAGAAAGAGAGACCATACATACATTCGTTTACTGAAACATAAATTCTCAAAGAGTAATATTCCAACATGATAGCTGGCCCTGACAGACTCACCCATTGCAACCAATTCACCAGTCCTTAGTATATTAGTATTTGATTCTAATAGTCCAGTGGAAATGGAATTAAGATTTCACATAAATATCTTTGTAACATAGACTTTCCAAAATTGCAATGGCATGCCTACCAACACCCAGTCAGTTTACTGGGAGTGATCTCACCAGCTTTGTCTCCCACACAGTAGCAGGGTCATAGATGGAAAAAAAGGACTCTGTTCGGAAGACATTAGAGAGTCGATAATTATTTTTAAAAATCTGAAGTTGTGAATGAAAAGTGATGAAAGAAAAGTTGCTGGCTAGGTTTCCCCCCTTCCTTACAGTGCTGTGGTAATAATAATAACAATAATAAAAGTTTAATACCCTTTAGTCAGGAAACAACCCCTTCACTTGCTACAGGGCTCAATATAGGATAAGAAAAAAAATGCGTTTTTGGCTGTAGCTTCAGTAAACAACAAATGAAGAAAACTCTTGTCTTCATGAAGTCTGGAAACTCAGAACAGAGACCTGGTCTTGGGGATAGTGCCTTCATGCCCCTGTGCCCCACAACACTTAGCAATGAGTAGCTGAGCCCTATTCTGGTGGAAAGAGGACAGACTAGTTCCAGCATCAAAACAATACAATGAAACAACCAACCAATGAGGAACAGTTGATTCTCCTGAATAATAAGGACATCATGTTTGCATATAGGACAGCGTTTGCATTATTGCTCTACATAGAATAATATATTAAGGAACCCATAAGAGACTGCACATTACAAACTTAAGGTTCTTTGGTGAAGAACGAAATAAAACAGTATTTGAGCTTTAAAGAAAAATATCTTATCCATGATTGTTTTTTCTTTTATCTGTTGATCCGTTGGATCCTCTCACAGAGCAGGGAGAGGTACTGAGTTAGTTTCACCATAGCAACGATCGCCACACCCCCAGCCATCATACAAGTTGGCCAGAAGAGAGAATGGAACAGCACATTGGAGCTGTAGAGTTTGGTCAGGATGACACTCTTCTGGTTTCCTTCTGGGTCAGAATAGCAGGGAAAGTGTTGGTGTCTCCTGAAGTTTTCCATGACGACACTCACAAGAGACATGGACTCCTCAAAGTTGTTTCCACACTTAGGAATATAGGAGCACTGTGAAGAGCAAGACAACCTATCATTAGGAGGAGTCAACCTAACTTTATGTGTGAGACAAACATGAAGGTCAACTTTTATAGATTCAAACCAATGGGCCCCCAAACCAGAGAGATCACACATTGATTAAAGTAATGTTTTAGGGTTATTAGTGTTTCTTGGTAACTCACTTATAAATGATTTCGCTGTTGACTGAAATCTTATTATGAATGTGTTAGTTTGGTATAACAATCTCACATCACATACATAGAAAAAGTAATACATTTTGCTATAGCTAAGGATGATGGGTCTTAATTATTCCCCATCAGACACACTTGTCCAGGAGCCCAGAGTGCAAACCTTTCTAAGTTTTTGTCTGTCCATCTAACATAAAATATTATCATAACATACAGTGATGATTAATCTTAATTGTCAACCTGACTGGATTTAAAATCACCATGGAAATACATCTTTGTATGTGTCTATGCTAGAGTTCCCAGAAAGGAAATGCAGGAGGTAACCAACCACAGGGGATGTAAGTAGCAGCTGGACCTTGACTGGAGACTGAAGAAAAAGAGAATTTGAGCTGATTGCCACTATTCAACTCTCTACCACTTGACAACAAGGTTACTCCTTTTTGTCCACAATGGAAGGGATCCCTCAAACTGTGAGCCAGAATAACTCTGTCCTTCCTTAAGTGACTTCTGTCACAACAATAGGGAAAGCAGTTCATACACACATCAGTATGAAAAGTAACTCACAAATGTATTATTGTTTTGAATTCATGTTATTCAACCAATCTTGCTGAATCGTGGGCATCTTGTTCCTGTCATCAAGAGAACATCTGCAGCTTTGGCAGATCTTAGTAAATTGGGAAAGGCTGAATAGAGGCCTGTGAGGAAATGGAGAGTCCCATTCAGCATGCCCAAGTGCCCTTTGCTGTCAGCCAAGGGGACATAAACCAGGATCACAGCAGAGGACACTGTCTGATCCAAGGACCAGCTGCTGTTTTTGATCCACCTGTCTCACCTCCATTTCCTGTCCCCTCTACCTCTTTCCCTCTTCTTTCTTTCCACACATTCATAAGAAGTGGCCTGCGGGTGTTCTGAGTGCATCAGTATGGGATCCTAGAATCTGGGAGAAATTTACACCTGAAAATCTCACAGGAAGAAAATGTAAAATAAACGAATTCAGTTTCAGCTAGTGGAGTCTTTCTGGAATAATTTCCCTCTGACTTAGCAGCACCAGGAACTTTGTGGCTTTGTAACCCTGGGGTTATTTGACTCTGAATAGCAGACATTTCTCTGCTTAGTTAAGAATGGATAATGAGCATGTGTCAATGATTGGCATGGGGTCCAAGGATAGCTAAGAATGAAGCCCAATACAACATTATAAACTGTCTCAAAACACTGTGTGTGCACACACAAGTGCACATGAAATACACACCCACCCACATACATATATGTACATATGTTAACTTAATTGCCTGGTTCTCAAGCATGAACTATGTAGATGACAAAATCATGTCACAATGTCAAAAGATTGGACATGCCTCTCATCATACTTAACATGATGTTCTTGCAGCAGGGATTTGTTGACACCTTAAAATGTGACCCGCTATGAGTCACACTGCCCATCCACTCACACGTGTGAACCCAGTAGAGGGATGATGTAGCCTGGAATTGGAGTGGGGGAGAGGGTGGAAGTTATAACTCTGTGAGACAGTGAGCCTGGGACCTTATTGGATACATTTTTGACCAGCTGGATGACAACTTTCAGGCCCTCATGGGACATTTTTGTCCATCTATAAAATTGTACATACAGATCGTATCTTAAATATTTTAAAGAAATGTTTCTTGAAGCAAGCAGCAAAACAAGACAAGCACAGATAAGCCATCTATAGCTGAATTCAGGCTGAGCCTCTCTGGATTATAAAGACATTGGGTCTTGGTATATTTTTGTGCTTACCTTATTGTAGCACTTTCATGTCTCCCAGAGCTAAGTTACTGAAATGATCCCAATAAAAATGGCATTCCATTAAAAATGGAGTTTTTCTTTATTTTCTTCTGCTGTGGTGAATCAATTCAATTTACTTTTTTTTTTTTTTTTTGTAAAGAACCATCTGCCAGCCAAATGGCAATAATTCTGTCACTAGGTAAGATTCTTCCAAATAAAACATGATATAAAGCACCTCTGAGGGCATCTGGCAGGCTGTAATATAGGAGCGCCTTATGAAAAGTTAAAGTTTATGGGGTCTGAGAGGTGTGTCTGTGTGCTGGCTGCACTCCATACATGTCCACATTTAGTTACTCTGTGCCAGGGGTACACACTGGGCACACAGATGCTATGGTGAGAACTTGGAGGGTACTCTGAGCTCTCCTGACCTGGTTATCTTTCACTTTCTGTTTCTTCCTGTGAAAACTCTACCATATATCAGTTGTTCATTTCTTTTTATCACTGACAGATCCTTTGTGATGATGAACATATGAGGTCATAGAACAAGTTCCTGACTTGCATTCATGTGATGTGATTACTATAACATGTGGCCCTCAGAACCAATTTCATCTCTGTAATGAGGCTCATAGAGACTTCCCAGCAGCCATCTTTCAGAATGAGATGCTGAATATGCATAAGGCCGCCATACATTTTTATTAGCACATTTTCCTACTGGAATACCACATTTTCTTACATGCTCTTCTAAAGTCTTGAGTCAAGTGCCACATACCGATTTGCAAAAGCTCTGAAGAGGGCAGAATAACCAGATATGGAGTTCTCACAAGGTCAGTTTGCCTTATTTCCCTACTGTTCTTTGGAGGCTTGTATTGTACCTAAGTCTACTTTAGGATCTTGGCATTTGCTTCTGATGCTCCAGCTTTAGTCACGTGTACTCTTGGGAAATGAGATTTAGTTATTATGGTATAAGCAGTGTATGCTACAGAAGTGGGCATAACATGGAGTGATGATCTAATTATCACATGACTTCATCATGTGTTTGGGGGATAATTTTATGTGAGTGGTTGATATTATAAAAAGTTGATATTGTATGTTGTTCTAAATAATTTTCCTCTTTTTTTTTTTTTTTTTTTTTTTTTTGAGACGAGGTCTCTCATTGAACCTGGAACTCACCAATTGGCTAGACTGGCTGGCTAGTGAGTTTCAGAGATTCTCCTGTCCCAACTTCCCCAGCACTGGGAATATAGATGCACTACTTTTACATTGGTCCTGGGGAATCTGAATTCTAGGCCTCTTGCTTGCATGGTCCTTTCCTGACTGAGCTGTCTCCCTGTCTTGATAGTCTTCTTATTATCCACTATTAATATTTTTATTAAGTTTTTGAGATGTTTATGCATTATATTTTTATCACATTTACTTCCATCCCCCAACTCCTCTAAGATCTTCACCCTTTCCATACCCATCCGACTCTGAGTCTTCATCTTTTTAATTACTTCTTTTACTTTTGAGATTAATAATGTAACTACAGTACCACCAACCCAATTTGTTCCACAAAACCTCCCCATATAATCCTCTTTACTTTCTTTCAAATTTAAGGTCTTTTTGTTCATTGATCATTGGTACATGCATATATGTATATGCATGTATAATCCTACATTCAACAATCTCAATCTGTGTAATGTTAATTGTATGTGTTTTCAAGGGCTGACCATTTGGTATCAGATAAGTGGTTGGTGTGCTTTTACCTGGGGAATACTACTCCTTCTGCTCTCAGCCTGCCTTCATTGCCTGTTGTTTTTTGTGTAAGGTTGAGGCCCCATGGACGTTCCCTAGCTACATCAGCACATTTATTGTTGTTTCTCATCAGCTTATCTTTGGAAGTTGTGTTGGTGAGACTTTACAGGTGTAGCTCCTGACATTCCTGGACTATGCAACCTCACAGCAAACTCCCTGATCCTCTGACTCTCACAATCTTTCTGCTTCCCCTTCCCAAGTGTTCCCTGAGTCTTAAGTACAGGAATTGTTTTGTAGATGTATTTGTTGGGACTGGGATCCACAACTCTGCATTTTGATTGGCTGTGTTTTTCTGTAATGGTCTCTGTTGCAAAAGGAAGTTTCCATGATGAGGGGCGAGGACTACACTCATCTGTGGATTCAAGGACACATATGTAGAATGTCATTATGGGTTATGCTGGTTTAGTAGAGTGGTAATTATAGGCTCTCCAGTACCCATGATGTCACCAGCCCTGGGATAATTGGCTAGGTTCCCAGTGCCAGGAATTGGTTCCCTTCGATTTATAGAACTTTTGGTAACCACCAAGGTATGCGTGGAACCACTGCACTTTTAGGGTGACATGACATGCTTGTTGTCACGTCCATTGTTGTGGTTCGTAGCCTCATTGTTATGTGTAAGACGGTTGATTTATTCTCTCCTTTGGAAGCTTACACGGTACTTTCTGTACCTTGAAAGCTAATCCTCATGGAAGAAGCTTTCAGGTGAGTTCCAGCTCAGGAGGCCTCTACATCAGAGCGTCCCCTTAGTCCAATTAGTGCTGGCTATACACCCTTGGGAGGTCAATCTGCTAGATCCACACCCTTAAAGAAAACTAACTCTCCCTTTCTTGGCAGCTATCAATAACAATAGTTCTTCATCGGAGAATAGGGACTTTGTGGCCACCTCCTGCCTCTATACTGAGATTTTTGTCTGGTTTGAGTTTGAGCAGTTCTTATGCATGTTGTTACAGCCACTGTTAATTCACATGTGCAAATGTCCAGTGGGGTACACTGAACAATTTCCTTGTTGTCATCTCCCAACTCTGGCTTTTATAATCATTTCACTTCCTCTTCTGCACCAATGATTCCTGATACTTGACAGATTGGGGTGATATCTATCTATCTATCTATCTATCTATCTATCTATCTATCTATCTATCTATCTATACACACACACACACACACACACACACACACACACATATATATATATATATATATATATATATATATATATATATATATATATAAAATTTAGGGATGAACACTGATGATGATGTGCTGATCTGTGTGTATAATGGTAAATTAAGAGTTGTTTTAACAGTCTCTTCTTAACCCAGGCCTTGTTAATAGACCTGACCTCTTTCTTTAGCCTCTGTGATTAGGTCATCCACGGCATGACCCTTCCTCTTCTAGCTATGAGAACTTGGTTTTCAGCATCTCCTGGTCGCTTCTTTGCTTTGGTGGCCAATGAAGACTCAGCAACTGCACTTTTTTCCAGTTCTTTGCAGCACAGCTGAATTTACCTTCCCTTCATCATCTTACTTCCAGAATCTTCTATGTCAACTGAGTTATTTTTATTCTCATGATAGACAGGAAGTTTTTTTTTCTTAAACTACCTGTTGGGTTTTTTAGACATGCCTCACTAGGCACATGTAAAGTAGAGTGACGGGCCGTCATTCCAGAGATGAAAGATGGACCCAGCAGCAGGGCAGGATCTGGCTGAGTAACCTCACTGTCAGCCTCTGTTTTCTTACAACGATGGGGAAAGCACCATCAGTTCTTTGGGACTTCTTCAGGGAAGAGTCTTATGTTTTATTTGCTCTTTTATAAGAAAAGAACTACCTTATTTCAAGAAGAGGTTAGATGTTCAATGAAATCCAAATAGTTATTGGGTCTAATAAATATGGTGCTAATTTGCCAGCTAGCAATACACAGGTGTCAAAAATAAAAACAATGTAGGATAGATGTCAGAAAGAGAATACAACAGGATGTGCTGGTAAGACTGGATAGGGGTGTGCCTAAGAGCTTTCCTGAAAAGATAATACCATCACAGAGGCATATCCGATTTGTTCTAAAAGCTCGTCAGCCACCAGGGCACCTTATTTCATGTGTCTCGAGTTAAATAAACAAAATCACTCAGGTGAAACATGAACAAGCTTGGTTTTGAAGTAAGGAAACCTTGTGCTATTTTGAACCTTTGAGTTCCACACATTTGTGAGGGACACAGGTCAAGTTGAGGGCATAAACTTGGACCTCCTTTTCTTTTCTCTTTTGAGAACTCCCTTCATGACCAGCTTTAAAGAAGAAGATCCTTCAACACATAGTTCAGATGTGTTTGTTCTGTGCTTTTAGCATCCTTTGAATGTGGGAAGCAGGAGTATTTGAAGTGTTCGGAAGAAGAAAGCAAGAACAATCCAGGCTTTGCTGCATATGACCATCTTCTCCATTTTGGCATAAGGTTATTTCCAGAGAAGTATAATTTTGTGCTTCTTGCCTTGAGCATACATATTTAACCACTATTGCTCAGCGTGGAACAGCGTATTCATTACTGTTCCTGTTGCTGTGATAAAGCACCCAACAAGAGCATCCTGAGGAAGGAAGGCTTTATTGTGGCTCATTGTCTGAGGGCATGGTCTGTCATGGCAGGAAAAATAGCAGCAGGGGCTTGAGGCAGCTTATCACATCACACCGGCAACCATGAAGCAGAGAGTGATGAATGCTTGTGTTCAGCTGGTTTTATTTTCTTATTATTTATTCTAAGACTTTAGCCCATGGGATGGTGCTGCTCACAATAGGCAGGTCTTCTCATTTCAATGTACTTTATTTTTGAAACTTCCTTCCATACGTGCCCAGAGTCTACCTTAATCTAGATAACCCCTCATAGACAGGTTTAGAGGCTTTACTCCAGGGTGATTCTAGATCCTGCTGGCAATCTGCATCAACCATCGCAAATTGAAAAGAAAGTTTAAAGACACTAGAGATGGACTGAGACAGAAGGGCTCTAGAGCATTGAATTGGTCAGTCCCCACAGCAGCCATACCGTGGAGCCCCACAGTGCACCTGAGAGTGAGTCAGATAATCTGACCTTGATCCTCGTCATGGTCCTGTTTCTTGGGATGGAAGAGTTTCTCCTTTTTGCCACTCAGAGGCATCAGGGTTTGCAGTCTTCTTGTAGGCATACTCTTTCTTTGATTCCTACACAGAGATGTACTCAGACATTCCAGAATTCAGGTTTGGTATGAACTGACTAAACTTTGTCAATGTACAGCTCTGTGCAAATGTGTGTGTGGAGACAAGACAACCCCAGATGTCATTCCTTGGGTGCCATCTACCTTAATTTTGACACCCTGACTCTCACTGGCCTAGAATTTACAAAACAAGATGGCTGGCCAGTGAACTCCACCTGTCTCCCCACTGCTGGGATTAAATATGCATAACACCATGTCCTACTTTGGACATAGGTTCTGCCTATCAAAGTCAGGTCCCCATACATGTGCATGGGGTACTTGAGCGACAGAACCAGTGTTCTGAACTCTCTGTACTTTCTCAGGGGTATATGTTGAGGGCTTTCTCTTCAGGAGAGAGCAAGACAAGAGTCTTAGATTTCATTTCAGACCAGTTAGTTGTTGAATGCATGACATTGGGGAAATTCATTTCCTAAACTCGCTTCATTGTTATAAAGTAAGAATGGTGTTGGTATGCCACACAGGGATTGCTGTTGCAGCTAAATGAGCCAGTATATGTAAAACATTAGTACTGTACAATGCCTGGCACATTGTGAGCTCTTGATAAAATTTGTCTATTATTATTTTATGAGCAGGAGTAAGCAAGGTAATTTTTTATTAGATAGTTTCTTCATTACAATAGCGGGCATGCTCTACACAGTGAGAACTTAGTTAACACTATTTTCCATTCAGTGCCTTGGCTCTATTTTCTGTGACCTCCCAGTGCTGTGCTGAACACATTATAAGGACCTTACAGCATGCAAATGTGAAGCCAAAGGAAGCAAGAGCAGCCACCCTGCCACTAACTGCAAACATCTCACGAATGGATTGGGGAGGATGTTGGTCACACAGTCGAAAGATGCTGAGGACACTATTAAACATCTGGCAGTAGAGGGCAGGTCTCTGCATTGATCAGAGTCAAAAGTACCCATGTTGAGAAGCACTTGTCTAGATGTGTTAATCTCTGAAATTAGGAGAACATAATCCTTTGAATGGTGTCAGAATGAGGAACAATGCTGAATTTGCAGTGGTGAATAATTGGTAGTTTGTGGAATGGCCCATTTGAAGCAACCATCTTTTCCGTGATGATTATGTATAAATATCATACATATGGTATCCCAGCATGCATCAAAATGGATATAGTCTTTTATTTCATTCCAAATATTATCTTAAATTCACCTTTAAATGAGTATGTGTTGAGAATCACTGGTGTTCAGCGAGAAGTTCAACTCCCGAAGGAGTTCAGAACTCAGATGTGAAGCAGCAGCCACGGTGAATTAATATTCAGCTGCTGTTTATGTTTATAGTGACAGTCTGGTGGCTGAGGGAATCAGAGATCCCAAAGCATGGTGAATTAATACTCAACCACTGTTTGTCATTCCAGTGACAACCTACTGGCTAGGGGCTAAGGGATGCACAGTCCCCTAAGCCACTTACAGCTCCTAGAGGCCATCAGTCAACTAAGGACTCCATGAGAGCCTGCCAGCTTATCCACTTTAGCAGCTTGAGCTAGGATACTGTCAAGAGGCTGGTAACTGAGTTTAAAGATTAAAGAAAAAAAAGAGAGACACTGAAAATTTAAAATCAAATATTTTGAATGTTTTTCCACAGAGATGCAGACAGCTCAGTTGGTCCTTCTTGGCTTCTGTTGTCTGCATTCTAACACCCTCGATAGTAGCTAGAATCTCAGCAGAAGCATGTCTATTTCTTGGCAATGTGGATATCTGTTATTCTTGTGAGGTTGTGGGAAGTAACAGAATGGGGAGGCTGACAATGAGGGTACTTTTCCTTTTTTCCTTTCCTGGGAGTATCCTGAATACTCCTCACGCTGAATCAAGATGGTCAGGTAGTCTTCTAAGGCAGAGATGGCCATTTTCTGTATTTCTGATTAAAAACAGAGGCTGCCTGTACAGAGGATAAAGAGCTGGGCTGGGCAAGTCCATCTTAGTGCTCAGTGCTCTGTCCTGTGACTATCTGCTAGCTGTGGCAGGGGGCTGAGAGCCTCAGGCTTGTGTGGTATTTTTGAGAACCCTGAAACAGTATGGCTGGGGCTCTGGACAGAGGCTTCTGGGAGCAATGCTCGGATGCAGGTCAAAGTTTGACTGCCTCAGTTTATGCAATTACAAGGTAGTAAGTAGTCTTAAAGGACTGGTGTCCATAAGTACCTGGCAGAAGCAAATGGAAACACTGGAGAGAATGTCACCAACCCAGGCTGAAAGCGACTTTTATAAATAAGTTTAAGAGATTAGGGAGATGTTTTAGTGGCCAATTGCATGCATTCCCTTTACAGAAGACCTGAGTTTGGTTCCCAACCCCCAAGTAAGATGGCTCACGACATCCTGTAACTCAAGCTACAAGGGATCCAGCACCCTCTTCTGGCTTCTCTTGACATTACATACCTGTGCATATACTGTATCCTTCCCTCACAGATACATATACATATACATTACATATACATATACTGAAATCATGTTTTCTGGAAGGTATAAACTGTTCAGATAAGGTTAGACAACATGATCATCAGAAGTAGAACAGGAACATGGGATTTCAGATGTTAAAGTAACCGAAACAGGCTTTTCAAACAACCACATTACCTTCTGCTTAAGCTTTCCAAGGACAACAATTAGAATATTATAAGAAATGAGAAATTATCAAAGAAATATTCTAGATGGGTATTCTCAATGAGTATTCTATAATTGAAAATCCATCCCATAATCAGCCTCCAAATGCTGACACCATTGCATACACTAGCAAGATTTTGCTGAAAGGACCCTAATATAGCTGTCTCTTGTGAGGCTATGTTGGGGCCTAGCAAACATAGAAGTGGATGCTCACAGTCAGCTATTGGATGGATCACAGAGCCCCCAATGGAGGAGCTAGAGAAAGTATCCAAGGAGCTAAAGGGATCTGCAACCCTATAGGTGGAACAACAATATGAACTAACCAGTACCCCCTGGAGCTCGTGACTCTAGCTGCATATGTATTAGAAGATGGCCTAGTTGGCCATCATTGGAAAGAGAGGCCCATTGGTCTTGCAAACTTTGTATGCCTCAGTACAGGGGAACACCAGGGCCAAGAAGTGGGAGTGGGTGGGTAGGGGAGTGGGGGGGTGGAGGGTATGGGGGACTTTTGGGATAGCATTGGAAATGTAAATGAAGAAAATACTTAATTAAAAAAAAAAGAAAAAAGAAAATACATTGAGAGGACCATGAAGGCCATCTCCTTTGTGGTGTAGTGTGGTCACTTGCATAACATGACTCTAGGGGACGCATTGAAGCTGTGGCTGAGTGGACTGTGGCTTCTTATGGGCTCTGGTTTGAATGCCAACTTTTTGCCAAACAAAGAGGAGTAGGCTTTATCAATGAACTTGAGATGTAGCTTTATCAGGAACCACTAGAGATTAAGGGAAAATGTGTATATTGGCACAATGCTCATTTAGATAAAGTACATGCATCCTGTCCTTTATATAATGCTTTTGGCAAAGGCATGTGGGTAGGTCCTGGAAATGAATTGACTGCAAGTATTGCTATCAGAAGTTGGTATGAATAAAGGAAAAATTATGGTTTTCAAAATGACGCTTACACTGACAACCATTCTCAGTATACTCAGCGTGATGGGACAATTCCTACAAAGTTGGTTGCACTGTTATTCCATGCTCAAGAATTGAAAGTATTAGACATGCAGCACGTTTCCTGTGCAATTATGCACCAGGGGCCAAAGCAACAAGCAAACAGATATGCCAAAGAGGAAAGCAAAGGAGTTTGGCCTGAACTCTTGAAGTCACAGACCAAACAAATCGTGAAGCCAATCTGGTACTGGAGGCTATGCATTGAGACACTGCACTGGCTGCACCGAACTGAGCTGAGGGGGTGAGGAGAGGGGCTGGTTAGAGCAGAGTGCAGGGGAACTTCTGGTGGTGAAATCTTTGAGAGAGCATTCTCTTTCTAGGCAGTGTTACAGTTCTTGTGATAGATGCTCTCAGATGATGGGGTAATTCTCACACACTTTTATTCCTTCTGGATTTTATATATAGTTTTGGGGTGGGTTGGAGCTGATAATAGGGTGCTTCCTATTGGCTTGGCCTGAGATGCCTCATCTACATGAGGAGGGACTTGTGGGTGTAGGCCCCTATGTAACTGATGGCTACAGTTCCTTCTAAGAGGGGGAGGGGCTGTGGCTACATGACAGGACCTGGAGAAGCTCCTATTGTCCCTTCTGGCTCTCAAGGGCTTCAAGCCCTAGATGTGGGAAGCCACATGTGCCGTTGCAGGGTGGCTCTGGCTTCCGCTGGCCACCATGCATACATAGGCAGTAAAGTTTTTTTGCCAAGATGAGGTTTGAGAATTAACCAAAATTAACCAATCAGATGAGAGACAAGTCAACCAATCAGATGAGAGACAAGTTAACCAATCAGATGAGAGACAAGTTAACCAATCAGATGAGAGACAAGTTAACCAATCAGATGTAGACATGCAAATGAGGTGGTAAGCATAACCCATGCATAACCAATCCAGGTGTGAGACACACCTCTCCTAGGCCTATATAAGCAGCACCAGTTCTGGGCTTGGGGTCTCTTCGCCTCTGCAATCAAGCTCTCCCAATAAACGTGTGCAGAAGGATCCTGTTGCAGCATTGTTCTTGCTGGCAAGCCAGGGCGCGCGCAAGACCTTGATTGACCTTACCAGGCTTCCTCTCATGATCCACTGCCTCACAGTGAAGAAGCGTCTCCTCAGAGTATTGGCTTGGGTTTCTTCTTGCTTGCCATTTCCATGGCTTCTACCACCACTAGCAAAATGGGATCTGGGTGTAACGAAGACCATGACCAAGCCCTGGAATTCACGTTGGGAAGTGCTTTGCCTACTTGTGTGTCTTCATAGGTTTGGAAGGATATTCTCAATTCCCCAATATCTTATTGGAAGAAAGCAGATGGTTTTTAACAGTAAAAGATTTTCAAATGAAAATGAAGGAAATATCTAATAAAAATGTCTTTAAAAAGGTTTTCAACAGTGGAGGAAACGAAGACTGAGAATGAGAAATGGAGAGAATGGAGAGAAAAAGAAAGAGGAAGAAGGGATACAGGAGAAGAGGAGGAAAACCAAGACTAGTGAAAAGATGGCCCTATAAGAGCCAAAAGCCCAACACAGAAAAAGAACAAACAGAAACCCAAACATTGAAAAATAGAACACTGAACTGCAAGAAGGAAGTATACAGGCCTCAACTCTAATATTTTCATTCCTCTTCTACATTTATTTATCAAATTTAATTTGGAAAATGAAGCCAGTATGAATATGAAATTTGCATTTTACAGGAAATAGTCAACTCTCAGTGAAAATAGAACCAGCAATAACAACAAAAGTTGTCTTAGGATTTTATTATGGTATCTGATACCGGAGGGAATGTCTACATTTCCACCTCTATGTTTGGACATTTTTTATATATGTTAATAGCATCAGGAGTATTAAGTTCTGTGACATTGTCCTTGTATAACGCTTAGGACTACTCCAGATGTAGGATAGCTATCTGTTTAATAGTGACGTGTTATATTATTATTACCATAGTTATTGCTAATAGTTGTATTTTTCATGTGTTATCAAAATATCAAATGTTGTTTATATTTTCTGTATATTTTTGGAATAATTTATTTAATACTTGTTTCTTCTGTTAGAAGATATATGTATAACTTTTACTTAATGGTCAGTAATTCATCAAAGGCTTTCTCTAATTTTTGTCACATAGATCCAATAAATGCAAACATAATTCTTTGCAAATGGGTAATGCAGCACTTCTGAACTTATATGATAAAACACATTTCAAGTTACTACTTACAGTTACTCATCATGTTTTGTAGAATTTCACACATTTATGGGAAAATGAGTTTATGCGAGAATGGTAAAATTAAAAAATGAATATACAAGCCGGGTGTGGTGGCGCATGCCTTTAATCCCAGCACTCAGGAGGCAGAGGCAGGCGGATTTCTGAGTTGGAGGCCATCCTGGTCTACAAAGTGAGTGCCAGGACAGCCAGGGCTACACAGAGAAACCCTGTCTCGAAAAACCAAAAAAAAAAAAAAAAAAAATACAGTAATAAAACTTCAGAATTAGTGGACTAGACGGACAGTAGGCTTTTCAGAGTTGAGGATAGATGTTCTGAAGGGGTAAATCTTGAATGAAACGAGGTGAGAGAAAATGAGAGAAATGAAAAGCAGGGAGAACAGATCAGATGTGGTAAGAGAGCGTACCCTCCCACCTACAGAGTCCCAGGAGGGGAAGGAGCAGAGAAGGAGACAAGACACACTGTGTAATGAGAGAGTCTGTGAACTTTCTAACATTAGAAACAGATTTTTAACATAAAACAGAAGTTTTATAGGGAGGGGAAGTACTTTGTGAATGCTTAGAAGTCTGAATAAGGAAAACTTCACATCTGGACTTGAGATAAACCATAGAAAATCGAAGGAAACTATCTTTAAACAGGCTGGATTGCCCTTTAGATGCAGCAGTAAAACTGAGGGCTGGGTGCCAGACAGCATCACTGCTCGTGGAGAAATGAGGGGCAGAGGAAAGGCTAACCTAGAGCTGTGTGCTTAGTGGTTACTTCCTTCAGGAATCAAAGCTAGATAGTAATGCCTTCAGGAAAACACAGATGGAGGAAACTTCCCATGTCAGCCACTGCTCTGGCATCACTGCTAATGAAAGGCTGTTTTTCCAGACTGTCGGAAAAATGGCTGCAGATGGAAGAGTAGAATCAAAGACTGAGCACAATGAACATGCAGAGTTGTGGGCCTATAGAAGTTAATGCTTACTGCACACATCAACAGCAGTCTGTGCCGACGTCTCCATAGAATGGTGATCATAACATGCAAATGGGCTCAAAACTGTAATCTTTGGGCTAGACATTAACATTGTAGGAACACATTAGTTTCTAGGAGCAGAAAGTGGGTCCTGCAAGTGACCTGCTAAACAACGGCAGGCTTTCACAAAGTAGACGGAGCCAGTTGCTGTTCTTAGGCAAACACACAAACTTAAAACCAAACCAATTCAAAAAACAAAAATAAAGAGACCCACTAACTTGACTCCTACATAAAGGTCAATTTCAGGAAGGGTGATTGTGTATGGGGAAGAGAAAACAGGAACACATAGGAAATGACTTTGAGGCCAACATAGCTACATTACAAACTTAATAAACAGAATAACAAAAGCATTAAACGAAAAGGACAAGGCACTGTCACAGTAAAACTGGAACTGTCTTCTGTATGAAGATGCTCAAGGAAGGAGGGAAAAGGCATGGGCATATAATAACTTTTGTTGTTTGGGTCTTATTGTCACTATGTTGCCCAGGCTGGTCTTAAACTGGGTTCAAATGATCCTCTCCCCTCAGTTTTTGGAGTAGCTGAGATTATAGGCACTTGAGACCTTGTTTACATATTTAAATAAACCCTGCAAGGGAGTGAAAAATAAACAAGCCACAGAGAGGAGTGAGGGACCGAAGAGAAGAGGATATTCAATGACAGGTACTTGAGAAGCCATCAAAACCAGGAGATGTCACACATCAGCTGTAAATCACCATGAGCATTTGGAACACTAAGATCCTCCCGACAGGGCTGTGGGAGCCTTTTTGATACAGGCACAGTGGAGAAGAAGCCTTGCTATCGTTCATTAGGCTCTAAGATATACGTGTGTTATGCTATGACCCAGATAGTTGACCTTCAGGTGTCTACCTGACAGAAGTGTATAGGCTTGTGGCTTGAACACTGAGAGTTATATATAAGAGCATCTACGGCAGAGCTGTTTATGATAGCCCCCAAGCTCTAGAAAACTCAATGTCTATCAAGAGTAGAGTGAAGACCTAGGCTGACATTCCACATGCAATGAGATGGAAAAGAATGAACTGCACCCCAATGGAACACCAACTGCTGTGCTCTGTGAAGGAAGCCAGACACACACCAAAACATTCTGGGTGATTCTGTATGTATGTACAGGGGCTTACCATGAAGAAAAGCAAAAGTGTTTACTGGTATGTGTTAAACACAGCAGTGATAAAAACCACAAAGGAAAATCCAAGGCAGTTGCTACAATAGCTAGTGTGGTTATTATCCAGGCACCAGCAGAGCCTGAGGATTTTGGGAGGGGTGGGACGGGTGTTTGCCCGGAAGAGAAAAGGAAAGTGTTAATCTGTTACTCTTTGGTGGCTAACAGGGAGCACTTGCTAATAAATACTTGAGCTATACCTTCACATTGCACACATTTCTGCATGGGGTCGTGACTTGCACTTAGAAACAAGGTAATGGGCCAAAGAAACCTGACCACACTGAGTGCTGACAAGATCCTGATCCTAAATATGTTCCTGGGATTTATCATAGGAACTGCAGTCCCTGTTTGTCACCTAGATAACAACAGTGCCAAAGCCATACGATGTCAAAATGAGGAAGGGGAAAGAGTTCTTCCTGTCTGATTCCCCTTCAACTTTTGTGGCTCTCCAGTTCCTTGGAGATCTGAAGAGTTTTATAGGGTTCCACCAGTACAAGTCAGCTTTGATTTAGGATTGTGACTTATGGGGAGATCTTGGAAAACAGACAGCTGAGAAGGGGCTAAGCTTTATAAATTTGCGGAGCTGGGTCAGGACTGTTCTTGTTTCTGCCTAGTACAAATGAAAGAACATCAGAAGCAACGTTGTCAAGTAACATTCTTTGAAATATGCACTCAGGAGAGTCCTCAGAGATATTTTCAAGAATTCATTCCAGTTGCTGTGGCCAAAATGCAAGATGGATTTTCTTTGTTTGTGGCAACACTCTTGGCTGCTCGTGTGCTAGTACTGAACCTCCAGGCTTCTGCAACCCTGGATGACTATAAACTGTCATTGAAGGGATGACCATTGTGATGAGAAATTTTACAAGAAAGATTAGAGTCTATTAGGCTCTCTTTCTGGAAATAAGCACCAATGTGCTATTGGAGGCTGGAGTCAGCTTGCCTTGGCTTGTTCAAGAATATTCTGGACATCTAAGCTACTACAATAAAACTCAAACCCAATACACATGTATCTTGAAATTGATAATGGCAGATTGGTTCAATTAAAACACAATTGGTCATCACACTCCTTCATAGACTTTGTGAATGCCTGGTATCTTCGTTAGGGTTTTTACTGCTGTGATGAAACACTATGACCAAAAGCAATTTAGGGAGGAAAGGTTTATGTCACTTACACATCCACATTGTAGTCTATCATTGAAGGAAGTTAGGACAAGAACTCCAACAGGGCAGGATCATGGAGGCTGTAGCTGATGCAGAGGCCATGGAAGGGTGCTGCTTACTGGCTTGCTCAGCCTGATTTCTTACAGAACCCAGAACCACCACCCCAGGGGTGGAACCACACATGATGGGCCCTACAGGCTTGCTTGCAGCCTGATCTTATGAAGGAATTTTCTTGATTGAGGCTCCCCCCTCTCAGCTAACATTAGCTTGTATCAAGTTGATGTAAACCAGCCAGCACATCTGGCACTTGCTTAGTAGTTCAGGTATGCCTCAAACTTGTGGCAATCTGTCTGCTCTAGCTTCTCCAATGTGGGACCTATAGGCTTGAAACCACCATGCCCATCATCAGAATAAAGTTTAGGAATAGCTTCAATATAATGCACATTTATTAAGCACCTACATTGTGGGCTTTAATATCAGTGTGATGATTTGCATGAGAAATATCTCCCATAGGCTCAAGCATTTGCATACTTGGGCTCCAGTTGATGGCACTGCTTGGGAGGGTTATGAGGAGGCGGAGCCTAGCTGGAGAAAATCTGTTACTGGGGGCAGGCGTTGGAGTGTATAACCTCATTTCCTTTCCCATTCCCTTTCTTATGGAGGTTGTGGTTAAAGGCATGACCTCTCAGCTCCTGCTTCTGCTGCTGTGCCTCCCTGCCATGATGGAATCACAAAGCAAAATAAACCCTGACCTCCTTAAGTTGTCCTTGGTCATGGCATTTTGTCAACCCATCAGTAAAGTGATTAATATGAACATTATTATAAGAAATCATGGCTCATAAGTATAACATGTAAATAAAAATGTACAGTCATACACACACACACACACACACACACACATACACACACAGACACCATTGACCACAAGTTTAATTTCTCAGTATAACATACTCTACTCATTATTACTTACAATAATGGCTGTGTAAGTGGCTATTATTTTTCTTCTGATTAAAAGGTCATGGAGGTCAAGGTCATGCATGCCCAAGGTCACACAACTAAGTGTGGAAGAGCAAAGTCATGTTTTACCCCATGCCTCCCAAGTCACGATAGCTATTTGGGCATGCACATCTCTTATTAATTTCTGTGCTTGCTTTGACAGACTTAGGTTCTTTATATATAAACATCCCCCTCCCCAACAGAAAACACAGCTAAACCTGCTGTACCATGACAGATCCAGAGAGTGAGTTCTGTGAATGGAGCAAGCAGGGCCTACCTCCTGGTATGCTGAAATACTCGAAGAGGGGAAAGTCAGGGACAGAGGAAGGTGGGCGGATTCTGCAGGCGCCCAGGTGGGGCGAGCCAAACTCCTACCTTTTGATTGATCTTCATGGTCTCTTCCGTGTGGTAGAGGAGAAGCCTCTCCCCGGAAGATGTCAGGTTCACGTACACCTGCAGGCAAGGGTACTGAGAGAGCTTCCAACAGTCGGGCCCACAGCTGAAGGAACAGTTAAATGTTTCTGTGATTGACACATTCAGCAGGGCGCACTGGGCTTCTTCTGTCCACACGCTGCAGAGAAGGGGCAAGAATGAGCACAGGACAGGAAGCTGCTGGGCATGAGGGGTTGGCTGCACAACACGGGTACTTGGTTGCTGAATTGCCCAGGGCCTCCCCCAAAATTTATAGGTCTGTGCGAATTCTATGACTTTGAACGTACAAGCTTTCGGCATGCCGTGACAACACAGACTTTGGTGCCTGAGAGCCTTCTTGGTGACATCTACTGTATAGAACATTCACTGATATTTTAAGAGGCTATTGTCTCCTTTTTCAATTCACCGGTAAGCATAATGCATGCTTTAGTTTTAGCTTTGATTTCATGAGACTGGGTCTCACTATATGGGCAAGAACAGCCTCAGAATTGCTCTGTAGCCTGGGCTAGCTTCAAAGTGGTAATTCTGTTGCCTCAGCCTCCTGCAGGATGGGATGACCACTGTGCACCATCCACCTTGATAACCCCCACTCTCTGTATTTCTGCAAGGCACAGCTTCTTGCTCAGTCCCTTTACCCCAAACTCCACCCCAGCCTGCAAAAAGTCTTTGTTAAGAGAGGGGCTGGGGAAAGGTGGCAAAAGGCAGAGTAGCTCCAGGACTTGTCAAGATAGAGGGAGAGAGCAATAAGGTCATTCTAACAGAGGAAGTAAGATAACGGCAGCCCTTTGAAGATGTCAAGAGCAATGGCTAATTATATCCTTTCTCCCCAACTGGTGATTTACATAAATTATTTCCTTTCATCTTCTCAGCAACCCTGTATGTTGGTTATTAATCCCTTTGAAAGGTGAGTGAGTTGAGGGTCACCGAAATCAGGTGACATAGTAGTCAAGAACACACAGTAGGTAAGTGATGGACACAGAGGCTTTACCCAGTCTAATAGTTCTCTGAGGTCGCGCTTCATTCTGTCCTGGTGTGCCTCCCCAGGAAACCAGCAGAAGTTAAAGCCTTCTGTGCAGACAACAGGGTCAATCAGGCTGCCCTGAGTCGAGTCAACCAGAGAGATTCCAGCTAACAAATTGCTCGAATTCTATTTTACAATAACTTTCATTTTGTGATCAAGTTGGGCATTTGTAATTAGGGAGCAACACACTAGCAATCGATGCTTTGCCTCTGGGTATAAGCTGTACTGCAGTGAGCAGAAAACACGTGTTCACAAGGAGTAGCAACCCTGCCCTTTTACTGGACATGCATGGATAGCTCCTGTACTTTAAGTGTGTGCCAGACTCAGGGTGTTGGACTTAGTCATGTCTGCTGAAGCAGACTGAATTTTGTGGAACCTGGATGGCTAGAAGTTGTTTTGACAATCAGGCAGTGGGGGTGGATGTCTTAGATCATTCTAAGCAGGTTCGAGAATCTGAAAGAGGTTTTCGACTCGGCAAACCCTTGGGGCCCGAGGCACTGGCGCTTTCATTGTGGGAGAGAGTACAGCTGAAGGCCATTGGAGACAGAGAGGACCAGCCAGGATGTGAGAGAGGAGCAAATTGCTACATTTTAGCTCGACTTAGCCTCTAAAATGAAAGCATTAATTTAGCTGTAGAAACAAGTGCCACAAAGTGGTTTGCTTTTTTTCTTGGATCGAAACCTCCCACTTTCATATGAAAGGGACTTATTTCTTCAAGCTCAACTATCGGCAGACCCATGGAGCTATATAGAGCTTCAGAATTCAGTGTCTGGACAGCAGCAAGGGGGAGGGGGACACTGTGAGGGACATTTCAGATCACTTATGCAGAGGAGATGCTCTTAGGATTGTCACCTAGTACCTATCTCTGGCCCGACTCAGGAAACCCTGGGTAAACATTGAAATGAAAAGGATTTAAAAGTATGTTACTTTAAGAGGTTGCTATCAGTCTTTCACAGGCTTCACAACACATTAGAATCACTTAGAAAGTTTCAGAATACTGAGTACTGGATCTGGCTTCAAACCGACTAATTCCAACTTCTTTTGCTTGGGCATTCGAGAGCTTCCAAGGAAGCTGGGAGATGGAGAAGTGGGGTGGGTAGAAAAGCAGTGGCAGGCAAAAACTGGGATGCTCGAGTTCCTGGGATGTAGCTTTGAAATCTCAACTGCCATGTGTTTGTGCTGTGTCCCACAGAGAGGTGTGACATTTTGTGTGTGTGTGTGTGTGTATATGTGTGCACTTGTGTGCATAGGCGCATTTGCATAGATGTGTGCATGTTCAGGTTTATGTACATGTGTATGTATGTGTGTGCAGGTACACTATTATGCATTCATATGCCTGTTCATGTGTGTGCAGGTGCATGTGTATGGGTATGTGTACATGTTCATGCTAGTATGTTTCTCTGTGTTTTTGTTGAGGCCAGAAGATGACCTCAGATGTCATCTACATTGTGTTTTATGAGACAGGGTCTCTCCATGACCTGGGGCTCCACAGTTAGGCTAGACTTGCTGGTCAGTGTGCGCTAGAGACCGTCTGTCTCCATATCTCCAGTGCCGGCACTACAAGTGCATGCCACCATGTCTGGGCTTATGCAGGATGTAGGTTTGGAACTCATGTTCTCATGATTGTACAACAAGCTAGTTATGGAAAGCCATCTCCCAAGCCCCTGTGTCACATCCCTTAGGCACCAGTGTCCCTGCACTGATGATCTATTCTCACCTTATGGAATAATTGAGAGAAAGGAACCAGCAGTCTCAGAAAACTGTTCAGGTCCTAGCAGACAATCTACACATAGTCTAAGTTGTTTATTATTATTATTATTATTATTATTATTATTATTATTATTATCAGATAACATTAGAAAACACTGTGTACCAGGTGTCCCTGAAAGTTCATAGGAAAGGTGAGGAAAATGACTATAGGTTGAATGGGCAGTGGGAGAGCAGAGAAGGAGAGGGCAGTGGGCTCCCTGGGGTCCATGGCATTACCTCTGCATGTAGGAGCGCAGCAGTGTGATTCCCAGCAGAAAGTACATCATGATGGAGCACACCATCATGGCCAGGCCGAGCAGGATGGCCCGGTCCTCCCCAGCCTTCAGAGCTGTCACAGTTTTCCTTTTGTCCAGGAGGTCATGGTCCCTGATTTTCTGGTAGATATTTCTGAAATTGACAATACAGTCTTACATGAGACTCAGTTATCCTGCATGTCTCTTGAGGGGTAGCTATATTTCTGCCCGTGCCTTACTAGGGTGAGGGCCCCATAGGAGTGCTCCAAACATACTCGAGTGAAGTTGAATCTTACTACAATCCCTGGCTCCAAACACATCACACACACACACAGCACACTATACATGCACAGAAAAAGAGAGCAGACATATATATGTGCATCATCCCTGAGCAGAAATGATCTCTAATTCTGTATTTTAACTGTAAGGTAATTTTCCTCTGTACAATTCTAAGAAAGACACCAATCCTCTCAACCCCCAAATTGCCTTGGTTTGTTGATTTTATATTAATGAAGTTGATCATTGCTGATATATACTTTCTGAATGTACTCATGTTTTTTTTTTTTTTTTTTTTTTTTGTGTGTGTGTGTAGATACTAGTGCTTTCTGTTTATTTTCACTGCCAGAGGCCTGGAATGACATTGCGCCTTATTATTTTCCAGCTTAAGCCTGAGGCCTTTGGACTAGCTGGCCACTCTGCTTTTGCCTTTCCCAGACTGGCAACCACCTGCCCTCTTCGTTTTATGATTCATTTTTGAGATTTCTTTGTAAATTGCAGGATTTACATCAAAGCTCTTTAAACTTGACCCTGTGTGAACTTGAAGAACAAACTGGTGCCCATTAGCGGTGAAAGGCAGTGGGCGGGCAAACTTGTGAAGCAGGGAAAACAGGCTAACACTGAGTGGCTTCAAAAACCCACCGGAAAAATAATAACCTGTTGTTACTTGGCTAATATCATTTATAAACATGCATTTAACTCTGATGGCTGCCACCAAGCTCTGCATTCTGCAGACGGAAGCCAGCGAGGATGATCGGTGCTGTTCTGGACTATTAGGCTGCCACACAGCACCAAGTATGCCAGCCTACCATAAAATAGACTGGGTGCTATCAGATGCCATCAGAACAAGAAACGTAAAATGATTCAACCGAGTCATCTCAAACGTATTTGAAAAAAACGAATGTTCTTTGTACGCTCTAGAATGGGGAAGAAGGGGGGTGGAGTGGAGGTGGGAAATGGTTTCTATGTAGTTTATGGGCATTTAGGAAATCAGAATATTACAAGGTAAAATGAAAGTTTTGAGTGGGTGGGACATAGCTATGGAATCTACCAATCAATGGCTGTCAAATTAATGGCTAAGTAGAGGAACTTTAAATACCATTTGGAAGAATGAGATCCCGATTAGGAGGTTAGGTCCACACATGTATTATGAGTGCTGTAACCTCTTGTGTTGGGGACACAGTCCCTGTTAAATAAGAAGAAAGACATGAAAGTGAGTGTCAGCTGAGGGTGGTGAGTTCTCTAGTGGATCAACTCATAGTGTCTTGGCAATTTCCCCAGCTTGAGGGACCAGGACAGGGAGTTAGTGTAAGCTAGGAAAGGCTTCCTGGAAGAATAACATTTGAACAGAGCCTTCAAGGTTGATTGCAGTTAAGCAAATGGGACATAGAGTTAGTGATATTCGGATGCAGGGACCACAAAAGCAAGGGTGTAGGGGCTTGGAGTTGCACAGTGAGTACCAGGAAGGACTATGCTAGTGGTACTGAGAGGGCATACACCACAAAAACAGGATAGAAGGCTTTGAAAGTCATTCTAGAGAGTAGCCTTCCTCCTGTAATTAAAGGAAAGTTGTCAGCAGTGATGCGGCCAGAATTGAGATTCAGAGTCATCACCATGCCTGCAGTGTGGAGATTAGAAACAGGAAACATCTTAAATCAGAGGAGGAGCGAGGGAGGGAGGGAGGGAGGGAGAGAGAGGGAGGGGAGGGAAGGAGAAAGAGGAGGATATGGGAGATGGTTTCTGTAATGTTGGCAAAGGATGCTAAGGGCTGCATCCTGGCTGAAGACAATATATAGAGAGATGTCCAGGGAATGAAGCCCTGGGATGCAGTGGTTGATGGAACGTAGAAGAGGAGGAGGCAGTCAGGGAAGCAGGCAGCAGAGCTCTGTGCTGCAGTGCAGCTGTGTGCGGTGGGAGAGTGTGAAGAGAGGGAAGGCCCAACTCTCTTTTGTCCAGTTATTTTTGGAGAATAGAAGTTATTACTGAATCTACAGGACAACAGAAGGGAGCTGGTGAGAAGGCTCAGGGGCTGAGTTTGCTGCTACCTCAGCCTGATAACCTGAGGTACTTTTCCCTGGGACCCACATAGTAGGTCAGAAGTGACTCATGAAAGTTATCCATTGACCTCCACATTGAGGGTATGTGTGCAACATACATACATACATACATACATACATACATACATACATACATAAAGTTAGAAAGTCTTGGGAGGGCTTAAGAGATGGCCCAATGGCTAAGAGCATTGTCTGCTCTTACAAAGGACTCTGGTCCAGTTCCCAACATCCACATGACAGCTCACGACTATCTGTAACTCCAGTTCTAGAGAATCCAATGACTTCTTTTGGCTTCTGCAGACAGCAAGCACGCACCACGATGCACAGATATGCATGCAGTCAAAATACCCATACACATGAAATAAAAATAAGTAAATCTAAAATATGAAGCTTTGTAAACAGAAGATTTCCAGTTTTTTACTAAATCTGTGTTTTGCCCTAACAATAGTCAGTATACTTAAAGTTTCAAGCCCAATGTCTGCATAATTTAAAAAAATTTCCTATTAAGGGTCAGCTTATAATTCACAAGCAAATTAGCTATGAAATATGCATATGTGTACTACAGAGCAATTGTGATAAAAACTGCATGGTAATGGTACAGCGACAGACAAGTAGATCAATGGAATAGAATTGAAGACCCAGAAATGAACTCACACACCTATGGTCACTTGATCTTTGACAAGGGAGCTAAAACCATCCAGTGGAAAAAAGACAGCATTTTCAACAAATGGTGCTGGCACAACTGGCGGTTATCATGTTGAAGAATTCTAATTGATCCATTCTTATCTCCTTGTACAAAGCTCAAGTCTAAGTGGATCAAAGACCTCCACATAAAACCAGAGACACTGAAATTTATAGAGGAGAAAGTGGGGGAAAGCCTCAAAGATATGGGCACAGGGGAAAAATTCCTGAATAGAACAGCAATGGCTTGTGCTGTAAGATCAAGAATTGACAAATGGGACCTCATAAAATTGCAAAGCTTCTGTAAGGCAACAGATATTGTCAATAAGACAAAAAGGCCATCAACAGACTGGGAAAGGATCTTTACCAATCCTAAATCTGAGAGGGGACTAATATTCAATATATACAAAGAGCTCAAGAAGCTGGATTCCAGAAATTCAAATAACCCCATTAAAAATGGGGTACAGAGGTAAACAAAGAATTCTAAACTGAGGAAAACAGAAGGGCTGAGAAGCACTTGAAAAAATGTTCAACATCTTTAATCATCAGGGAAATGCAAATCAAAACTACCCTGAGATTCCACCTCACACCAGTCAGAATGGCTAAGATCAAAAATTCAGGTGACAGCAGATGCTGGCAAGGATGTGGAGAAAGAGAACACTCCTCCATTGTTGGTGGGATTGCAAGCTTGTACCACCACTCTGGAAATCAGTCTGGTGGTTCCTCAGAAAATTGGACATAGTACTACCAGAAGAACCAACAATACCTCTCCTGGGCATATACCCAGAAGATGTTCCAACTGGTAATAAGGACACATGTGCCACTATGTTCATAGCAGCCTTATTTATAATAGCAAGAAGCTGGAAAGAACCCAGATGCCCCTCAACAGAGGAATGGATACAGAAAATGTGGTACATTTACACAATGGAGTACTACTCAGCTATTAAAAACAATGAATTTATGAAATTCTTGGGCAAATGGATGGACCTGGAGGATATCATCCTGAGTGAGGTAACCCAATCACAAAAGAAGTCACTTGATATGTACTCACTGATAAGTGGATATTAGTCCAGAAACTTAGAATACCCAAGGTACAATTTGCAAAACACAAGAAAATCAAGAAGAAAGAAGACCAACGTGTGGATACTTCATTCCTCCTTAGAATAGGGAACAAAATACCCATGAAAGGAGTTACAGAGACAAAGTTTGGAGCTAAGACAAAAGGATAGGCTATCCAGAGACTACCCCACCCGGGGATCCATCCCATAATCAGCCACCAAACCCAGACACTATTGCACATGCCAGCAAGATTTTACTGAAAGGACCCTGATATAGCTGTCTCCTATGAAGCGATGCCAGTGCCTGGCAAATACAGAAGTCGATGCTCATAGTCATCTATTGGATGGAACACAGGGCCCCCAATGGAGGAGCTAGAGAAAGTACCCAAGGAGCTAAAGTGGTCTGCAACCCTATAGGTGGAACAACAATATGAACTAACCAGTACCCCCAAAGCTCCTGTCTCTAGCTGCATATGTAGCAGAAGATGGCCTAGTCGGCCATCATTGGGAAGAGAGGCTCCTTGGTCTTGCAAACTTTATATGTCCCAGTACAGGGGAATGCCAGGGCCAAATAGTGGGAGTGGGTGGGTAGGGGAGCAGGGGGGGGGAGGGTATAGGGGACATTTGGGATAGCATTTGAAGTGTAAATGAAGAAAATATAGAATAAAAAATTGAAAAAAAGAAATGCATTATTTTACTAAGAAAAATAAAAGAAATATGCATATATACAAGTGAATAAACAGAGTAAAAAGTGCAAGGAAGACATCCTTGGTGATTTAAATTTAGATTCTTTGGGTATTTGTTATATGGTGAGAAAAGCGTTTAGGAGCAGGCATGGTGGGGTCCATGTATGAACTTGTTTGTTTATATGTCCATGTTTTGTTTTTGAGTCTGTTAGTTCATTTGTGTGTATGTGCACATGTGTGAACACCAGAGGACAAATTTGGTTGTTGCTTCTCAGGTGCAATCCACCATGTTGTTTGAGACAAGGTCTCTCATTGGCCTGTAATTTAACAAGTCGATTAGGTTAGCCAGCCAGTGAGCCCCATTTAATTATTTGGTGTTTAACCAACAGGGCTTTGTCTACGGGCCTTATTTGCTGACATTTACAAGTCTTCATAAGATAGATCACTGATTAGTCAAGTTTCTCTAGAGTCACAGAATTTATGGAATGTCTCTTTATATTAAAGGAATTTATTGTGATGACTTACAGTCTGTAGTCCAACTAACCTAACATTAGGCAGCTGTGGATGGGAAGTCCAAGAATCTAATAGTTGAGAAAAGCACCTGGGTAGCGCGGGCGCAGGGTCGGCTGACACTCGCCAGCTACCCACAACACCCGCCACAGGATCTTAAGTCTTCTAGTGAGTGGAACACAGCTTCTGCTCCAATCCAATTGCGCGAGGGACCTGAGACTGCATTAGTTAGGGAAGCAGAAACCGGCCAGAGTAGGGCCACAGGCCTCATCCAGCCGGATCAGCACCGGGGTAGCTAGAGCACAGGGTCGGCTGACACCCGCCAGCTACCCACGACCCCCGCCACAGGATTTTGAGACTGCTGGTGAGTGGAACACAGCTTCTGCTCCAATCTTTAAACAGTGACAACGACAACAACTAACCCCAGAGATTACCAGATGGCGAAAGGTAAATGTAATAATCTTACTAACAGAAACCAAGACCACTCACCATCATCAGAACCCAGCACTCCCACTTCACCCAGTCCGGGGCATCCCAACACACCGGAAAAGCTAGACACGGATCTAAAAGCATATCTCCTGATGATGGTAGAGGACTTCAAGAAGGACTTTAATAACACACTTAAAGAAATACAAAGGAACACTGGTAAACAGGTAGAAGACATTAAAGAGGAAGCACAAAAATCCCTTAAAGAATTGCAGGAGAACACTGCTAAAGAGTTACAAATCCTTAAAGAAAAACAGGATAACCTAATCAAACAGGTAGAAGTCCTTAATGAAAAACAGGAAAACATATCCAGACAGATGATGGAAATGAACAAAACCATACTAGACCTAAAAAGGGAAGTAGACACAATAAAGAAAACCCAAAATGAGGCAACACTGGAGATAGAAACCCTAGGAAAGAAATCTGGAACCATAGATATGAGCATCAGCAACAGAATACAAGAGATGGAAGAGAGAATCTCAGGTGCAGAAGATTCCATAGAGAACATCGGCACAACAATCAAGGAAAATGTAAAATGCAAAAAGATCCTAACTCAAAACATCCAAGAAATACAGGACACAATGAGAAGACCAAACCTACGGATAATAGGAGTGGATGAGAATGAAGATTTTCAACTCAAAGGACCAGCAAACATCTTCAACAAAATTATAGAAGAAAACTTCCCAAATCTAAAGAAAGAGATGCCCATGAACATACAAGAAGCCTACAGAACTCCAAATAGACTGGACCAGAAAAGAAATACCTCCCGACACATTATAATCAGAACAACAAATGCTCTAAATAAAGATAGAATACTAAAAGCAGTAAGAGAAAAAGGCCAAGTAACATATAAAGGCAAGCCTATCAGAATTACACCAGATTTTTCACCAGAGACTATGAAAGCCAGAAGATCCTGGACGGATGTTATACAGACACTAAAAGAACACAAATTCCAGCCCAGGCTACTATACCCAGCCAAACTCTCAATTAACATAGATGGAGAAACCAAAGTATTCCACGACAAAACCAAATTCACACATTATCTCTCCACGAATCCAGCCCTTCAAAGGATAATAACAGAAAAAAACCAATACAAGGACAGGAACCACGCCCTAGAAACAACAAGAAGGTAATCCCTCAACAAACCTAAAAGAAGACAGCCACAAGAACAGAATGCCAACTTTAACAACAAAAATAACAGGAAACAACAATTACTTTTCCTTAATATCTCTTAATATCAATGGACTCAACTCCCCGATAAAAAGACATAGACTAACAAACTGGCTACACAAACAAGACCCAACATTTTGCTGCTTACAGGAAACTCATCTCAGAGAAGAAGATAGACACTACCTCAGAATGAAAGGCTGGAAAACAATTTTCCAAGCAAATGGTATGAAGAAACAAGCTGGAGTAGCCATTCTAATATCTGATAAGATTGACTTCCAACCCAAAGTCATTAAAAAAGACAGGGAGGGACACTTCATACTCATCAAAGGTAAAATCCTCCAAGAGGAACTATCAATCCTGAATATCTATGCTCCAAATACAAAGGCAGCCACATTCATTAAAGAAACTTTAGTAAATCTCAAAGCACACATTGCACCTCATACAATAATAGTGGGAGACTTCAACACACCACTTTCACCAATGGACAGATCATGGAAACAGAAACTAAACAGGGACACAGAGAAACTAAGAGAAATTATGAATCAAATGGATCTGGCAGATATCTACAGAACATTCTATCCTAAAACAAAAGGATATACCTTCTTCTCAGCACCTCATGGTACCTTCTCCAAAATTGACCACATAATTGGTCACAAAGCAGGCCTCAACAGATATAAAAATATTGAAATTGTCCCATGCATCCTATCAGATCACCATGGACTAAGGCTGATCTTCAATAACAAAATAAATAATAGAAAGCCAACCTTCACGTGGAAACTGAACAACACTCTTCTCAATGATACCTTGGTCAAGGAAGGAATAAAGAAAGAAATTAAGGACTTTTTAGAGTTCAATGAAAATGAAGCCACAACATACCCAAACTTATGGGACACAATGAAAGCATTTCTAAGAGGAAAACTCATAGCTCTGAGTGCCTCCAAAAGGAAACTAGAGAGAGCACACACTAGCAGCTTGACAACATACCTAAAAGCACTAGAACAAAAGGAAGCAAATTCACCCAAGAGGAGTAGACGGCAGGAAATAATCAAACTCAGGGGCGAAAACCACCAAGTGGAAACAAGAAGAACTATTCAAAGAATCAACCAATCAAGGAGCTGGTTCTTTGAGAAAATCAACAAGATAGATAAACCCTTAGCCAGACTCACTAGAGGGCAAAGGGAAAGCATCCTAATTAACAAAATCAGAAATGAAAAAGGAGACATAACAACAGATCCTGAAGACATCCAAAACACCATCAGATCCTTCTACCAAAGGCTATACTCAACAAAACTGGAGAACCTGGATGAAATGGAGAAGTTCCTAGACAGATACCAGGTACCAAAGTTGAATCAAGATCAGGTTAATGATCTAAACAGCCCTATATCCCCCAAAGAAATAGAAGCAGTCATTAATAGTCTCCCAACTAAAAAAAGCCCAGGACCAGATGGGTTTAGTGCAGAGTTCTATCAGACCTTCAAAGAAGATCTAATCCCAGTTCTTCACAAACTACTCCACAAAATAGAAACAGAAGGTACTCTACCCAACTCATTCTATGAAGCCACAATTACTCTGATACCTAAACCACAAAAAGACCCAACAAAGATAGAAAACTTCAGACCAATATCCCTTATGAATATTGATGCAAAAATCCTCAATAAAGTTCTTGCTAACCGAATCCAAGAACACATCAAAACAATCATCCATCCTGACCAAGTAGGTTTCATCCCAGGGATGCAGGGATGGTTCAATATACGGAAATCCATCAACGTAATCCAGTATATAAACAAACTCAAAGACAAAAACCACATGGTCATCTCGTTAGATGCGGAAAAAGCATTTGACAAGATCCAACACCCATTCATGATAAAAGTCTTGGAAAGATCAGGAATTCAAGGCCCATACCTAAACATTATAAAAGCAATCTACAGCAAACCAGTAGCCAACATCAAAGTAAATGGTGAGAAGCTTGAAGCAATCCCTCTAAAATCAGGGACTAGACAAGGCTGTCCACTTTCTCCATACCTATTCAACATTGTACTGGAAGTCCTAGCCAGAGCAATTCGACAACAAAAGGAGATCAAAGGGATACAAATTGGAAAAGATGAAGTCAAAATATCACTCTTTGCAGATGATATGATAGTATATATAAGTGACCCTAAAAATTCCACCAGAGAACACCTAAGCCTGATAAACAGCTTCAATGAAGTAGCTGGATATAAAATTAACTCAAACAAATCAATGGCCTTTCTCTACACAAAGAATAAACAGGCTGAGAAAGAAATTAGGGAAACAACACCCTTCTCAATAGTCACAAATAATATTAAATATCTTGGCGTGACTCTAACTAAGGAAGTGAAAGATCTGTATAATAAAAACTTCAAGTCTCTGAAGAAAGAAATTATAGAAGATCTCAGAAGATGGAAAGATCTCCCATGCTCATGGATTGGCAGGATCAACATTGTAAAAATGGCTATCTTGCCAAAAGCAATCTACAGATTCAATGCAATCCCCATCAAAATTCCAAACCAATTCTTCAAGGAATTAGAAAGTGCAATCTGCAAATTCATCTGGAATAACAAAAAACCTAGGATAGCAAAAACTCTTCTCAAGGATAAAAGAACCTCTGGTGGACTCACCATGCCAGACCTAAAGCTCTACTACAGAGCAATTGTGATAAAAACTGCATGGTACTAGTATAGTGACAGACAAATAGACCAATGGAATAGAACTGAAGACCCAGAAATGAACCCACACACCTACGGTCACTTGATCTTCAACAAGGGAGCTCAAAACATCCAGTGGAAGAAAGACAGCATTTTCAACAAATGGTTCTGGCACAACTGGTTGTTAACATGTAGAAGAATGCGAATCGATCCATTCCTATCTCCTTGTACTCAGGTCAAGTCTAAGTGGATCAAGGAACTTCACATAAAACCAGAGACACTGAAACTTATAGAGGAGAAAGTGGGGAAAAGCCTTGAAGATATGGGCACAGGGGAAAAATTCCTGAATAGAACAGTAATGGCTTGTGCTATAAGATCGAGAATTGACAAGTGAGACCTCATGAAACTACAAAGCTTCTGCAAGGCTAAAGACACCATCAATAAGACAAAAAAACCACCAACAGATTGGGAAAGGATCTTCACCTATCCTAAATCAGATAAGGGACTAATATCCAATATATATAAAGAACTCAAGAAGGTGGACTCCAGAAAGTCAAATAACCCCATTAAAAAATGGGGCTCAGAACTGAACAAAGAATTCTCACCTGAGGAATACCGAATGGCAGAGAAGCACATGATAGTATATATAAGTGACCCTAAAAATTCCACCAGAGAACACCTAAGCCTGATAAACAGCTTCAATGAAGTAGCTGGATATAAAATTAACTCAAACAAATCAATGGCCTTTCTCTACACAAAGAATAAACAGGCTGAGAAAGAAATTAGGGAAACAACACCCTTCTCAATAGTCACAAATAATATTAAATATCTTGGCGTGACTCTAACTAAGGAAGTGAAAGATCTGTATAATAAAAACTTCAAGTCTCTGAAGAAAGAAATTATAGAAGATCTCAGAAGATGGAAAGATCTCCCATGCTCATGGATTGGCAGGATCAACATTGTAAAAATGGCTATCTTGCCAAAAGCAATCTACAGATTCAATGCAATCCCCATCAAAATTCCAAACCAATTCTTCAAGGAATTAGAAAGTGCAATCTGCAAATTCATCTGGAATAACAAAAAACCTAGGATAGCAAAAACTCTTCTCAAGGATAAAAGAACCTCTGGTGGACTCACCATGCCAGACCTAAAGCTCTACTACAGAGCAATTGTGATAAAAACTGCATGGTACTAGTATAGTGACAGACAAATAGACCAATGGAATAGAACTGAAGACCCAGAAATGAACCCACACACCTACGGTCACTTGATCTTCAACAAGGGAGCTCAAAACATCCAGTGGAAGAAAGACAGCATTTTCAACAAATGGTTCTGGCACAACTGGTTGTTAACATGTAGAAGAATGCGAATCGATCCATTCCTATCTCCTTGTACTCAGGTCAAGTCTAAGTGGATCAAGGAACTTCACATAAAACCAGAGACACTGAAACTTATAGAGGAGAAAGTGGGGAAAAGCCTTGAAGATATGGGCACAGGGGAAAAATTCCTGAATAGAACAGTAATGGCTTGTGCTATAAGATCGAGAATTGACAAGTGAGACCTCATGAAACTACAAAGCTTCTGCAAGGCTAAAGACACCATCAATAAGACAAAAAAAACCACCAACAGATTGGGAAAGGATCTTCACCTATCCTAAATCAGATAAGGGACTAATATCCAATATATATAAAGAACTCAAGAAGGTGGACTCCAGAAAGTCAAATAACCCCATTAAAAAATGGGGCTCAGAACTGAACAAAGAATTCTCACCTGAGGAATACCGAATGGCAGAGAAGCACCTGAAAAAATGTTCAACATCCTTAATCATCAGGGAAATGCAAATCAAAACAACCCTGAGATTCCACCTCACACCAGTCAGAATGGCTAAGATCAAAAATTCAGGTGACAGTAGATGCTGGCGAGGATGTGGAGAAAGAGGAACACTCCTCCATTGTTGGTGGGATTGCAAGCTTGTACAACCACTCTGGAAATCAGTCTGGCGGTTCCTCAGAAAATTGGACATAGTACTACCGGAGGATCCAGCAATACCTCTCCTGGGCATATATCCAGAAGAAATCCCAACCGGTAAAAAGGACACATGCTCCACTATGTTCATAGCAGCCCTATTTATAATAGCCAGAAGCTGGAAAGAACCCAGATGTCCCTCAACAGAGGAATGGATACAGAAATTATGGTACATTTACACAATGGAGTACTACTCAGCTATTAAAAAGAATGAATTTATGAAATTCCTAGCCAAATGGATGGACCTGGAGGGCATCATCTTGAGTGAAGTAACACAATCACAAAAGAACTCACACAATATGTATTCACTGATAAGTGGATATTTGCCCAAAACTTAGGATACCCAGGATATAAGATACAATTTGCTAAACGCATGAAACTCAAGAAGAATGAAGACCAAAGTGTGGACACTGTGCACCTTCTTAGAATTGGGAACAAAACACCCAGGGAAGGAGTTACAGAGACAAAGTTCGTAGCTGTGATGAAAGGATGGACCATTTAGAGACTGCCGTATCCAGGGATCCATCCCATAATCAGCTTCTAAACGCTGACACCATTGCATACACTAGCAAGATTTTGCTGAAAGGACCCAAATATAGCTGTCTCTTGTGAGACGATGCCGGGGCCTAGCAAACACAGGAGTGGATGTTCACAGTCAGCTATTGGATGTATAACAGGGCTCCCAATGGAGAAGCTAGAGAAAGTACCCAAGGAGCTAAAGGGATCTGCAACCCTATTGTTGGAACAACATGATGTACTAACCAGAACCCCGGAGCTCTTGTCTCTAGCTGCATATGTATCGAAAGATGACCTAGTCGGCCATCAATGGAAAGAGAGGCCCATTGGACTTGCAAACTTTATATGCCCCAATATAGGGGAATGCTAGGGCCAAAAGAATGGGAATGGGTGGGTAGGGAAGTGGGGGGCGCTATGGGGGACTTTTGGGATAGCATTGGAAATGTAATTGAGGAAAATATGTAATAAAAATATTAAAAATTAAATTAAAATAAAATAAAATAAAATATATGAATCAATTCAAAAAAAAAAAAGAATCTAATAGTTGCTCAGTCCCACAAAGCTAGTTGTTTGCTTGAGTTGGTCTTCTGTAGAAGTCGGTTCCAACAGATGTGCTTGCAAACAAGTGCAAGCAGTTGAAGAAGAGTGAGCCTTCCTTTTTCCAATGTTCTTATATAGGCCTCCAGCAGAAGGTGTAGCCCAGATTAAGGTGTGTACCACCACACCTGGATCTGGGATTTGCTTTGTCCCAGGCTTACTTTGAACTCAGAGATCTCCTTGCCTCAGTCTCCTGCGATTCAGTGCTTGTACTGCCTTGCCTGGGCCTAAGCTTTTCATGGCCACTATACCTCAAGATCTCCAAGTCAAGATCCAGGTCAGAAACTTGTGTCTTCCAGCCTCAAGATCTCGATCATGGGTGTGCCCTCCAGTTCTTGATTGTAGCTCATTCCAGATATAATCAAGTTGAGAACCACAATCATAATGTGCTGATCCTGGAGATACATCATGTGGATGACACAGTCTTCCTGAGTGACAGGAAGATATCACTACCCAACCTGGTGATC
This sequence comes from Mus caroli, assembly GCF_978045245.1. Classification (NCBI taxonomy): domain Eukaryota; kingdom Metazoa; phylum Chordata; class Mammalia; order Rodentia; family Muridae; genus Mus; species Mus caroli. The sequence goes on from NW_028227258.1 coordinate 130,083,422, forward strand.
ATGCTGACTGGAGTGGAGAAGGGAAGCGAGCCAGTCCCTGAGGACTGATTGATTACCTGAGGATCAGCTACTGAAGGCTAAGGCACCCAAAGCCAGTTGACTGAAGATTCAGTTCACAGTGTGAATAGAACCTACCTACTTCCTGTACTAACTTACAGACTTCATAAAGAGGTTTTTAAGCAGAATTATTTTAAATACAGTAAGCGGATGTGAATATATTTTTCTCCCCTATCTGTTAATGGCACATTTTAATATGTTTCATTATGAAGTATGTTGTAATGAAGATGTTCTTCTCAGCAGTATATTAAGATTGGTTTGATGTTTTAAAGAAGACTGGGCTTCTTAGTCACATTATAAAAATATTCTAATAAACATATTCATGTGTGTGTGTGTTCTAAGAGATGTAATAACAATTTCACATTTTTATGGTGTCTGTTTAGTTTATACTGATTTATTTTCAAATTCTTTTGGGGGACCTGTCTTAGTTAGGGTTACTATTGCTGTGATAAAATACTATGAGCAAAAGCATGTTGGGAGGAAAGGGTTTATTTAGGTTACACATCCACAATATAGTCCATCACTGAAGGAAGCCAGGCCAGGAACTCAAGCAGGGCAGGAGCTTGGAGGCAGGAGCTGATGCAGAGGTCATGGAGGAATGCTGCTTATTGGCCTGCTCCTCATACCTTGCTCAGCCTGCTTTCTTATACAACCCAGGACCACTAGCCCAGGGATGGCCTCACCCATTATGGACTGGGTCCTCCCTCATCAATCACTAAGGAAGAAAATGCCCAACAGCTGGATGCTATGGAGACCTTTCCTTAATTGAGGCTCCTTCCTTTTAGATAACTCTAGCTTGTGTCGTGTTGACCTAAGGCCAGTCCAGGGATGGTGCTGTTTTACTGGCATTTTGGCCTTGCTTGGATTTTCTCTGCAGTTTCATGCCACAACTCTTATCACCACCACAGCCTCATCAGTTAACCAATGTTCACTTCTTTTCTTATTCAGAAAGCTTAGAGGAATTGATTTGGGGTGGGAATTTTATTTTAAATTACATGTATACATGTATATGTGTGTGTGTATGTGTGTATGTGCACATGTATGTGTACATAAATAAAGGTACCAGAAGAGGCAAAGGCACATGATCCTCTGTGAGTTTGAGTTACAGGCAGTTGTGAGCTACCTGATTCAGATGCTGGGAACTGAACATGGGTCTTCTGCCAGAGCAGTATGTACCCCGAGCAATCTCTACAGTCCTGGAGAGGAATTTATTGTAGCCCATTGAAGACTCAGCTGTTTATTTCGATGGCTTTTCATTTGTCCCATGGAACCATTAAATAAGTGCTAAGGTTGTCACTGTTCTGGTCCTGTTTCTGCAACAGGAAGGCTCTGGGAGAGAACAGCATGATCCTCTGCAAGGGAAGCCGTTTGTTGAGGAGGGGGAATTGACAAAATATGCAGCTGAGCCTGCTGATCTTCAAAGCTAGAGTCTGGGAGCAGAACTGGGGACAGAAAGAGCAGGAAACACTGAGGAGACCTCAGATAGTGACTGGAACATAGAGAAGAATGGTTGAAATGAGGAGGGACAATGACTACAAATTTTGAGATACAAGAGACCAGAATGGACGCCAAGATGGACAGGACCATATTGATTCTTGCTAACTGAGTTAATGTTGATGGTGAAAGAACACTGTAGGGTTACAATGAGTGTGTTAAATTTTGATTCACATTAAAATTTAATATATTCACCAAAATGGTTGATCACAGAAAATAGGTTCTGTGTCAAGGTGGCTTCGGGAAAATTGGCTATTGTTGTTCTGGAGCCCCTGACACGGACACTCAGAGAACCAGTGGCAGATACATAGCCTGGGGTTGTGATGTTGAGTGCAGATGTGATTTGGAAGCCTGCCATTGATGCAGGTAGGAACGGCATAGGCACCTGTGACAGACTGAACCAAGGAATGGAGGGGTGGGTGACTGACTGAGAATTGGAAGAGGCTCAAGGAGATGGAGGAAAAGGTGGCTGGGTGAGTGCAGCTGGGGTCCAGAAGGGGAAAGGGCAGCTCTTGGTTGGTGAGCTATGCATAGGCCAGAAGAAAAGAGATCTGCTCTTGAAGTTCAAGAGGGCATTAAAGGGAATGAAGCAAGATGAACAATTAGATTTGTATGTTAGAAACATCATGGATGTTCGTGAGTCTGGTTGTTAAATATGCTTTCAGAAGATTGCCATTATGTTGACCACAGTATTCAGCTTTAGTGCAGTAGTGAAAGAAATGATAACAACAACAACAACCTAAAGGAAAATGTGTGTGTGTGTGTGTGTGTGTGTGTGTGTGTGTGTAGAGTACAAAGAATTCATGGGCCAAAATGAAATCAGACAAATAAAAAACTTTGAAATGAATGATATGGAAGACAAAGTATCCAGTGGGCGTGGCTAAAACAACAGGTAAGAGTGTACATTTTCTTGTAGACTGGATAAATTTTGGGGTCAAAAGTTTTGTGGGTGGGTTGGTGTCCCTATCTCTCCACTGGGGTTCCTGCCTGGCTATAGGAGGTGGCCCCTTTAGGTTCCATATCTCCACAGTTAAGGTCACCCCCATTGATTCTTGGGTGTCTCCCTTATCTCAGGTCTCTGTCTCGTCCTGGAGATGCACCCCAGTGCAGGGACCAGGGATGGAACAGAGACTGAGGGAATGGCTAGCCAGTAACTGGCCTAACTTGAGATACATCCAATGGATTAGCACCAACCCCTGACACTATTAATGATACTCTGTTATGCTTACACACAGGAGCGTAGCATAGGTGTCCTCTGAGAGGCTCCACCTGCAGCTGACTCAGACAGATGCAGACATCTGCATCCAAACAGTGGATCGAGTTTGGGGACTCTTATGGAAGAACAGGAGGAAGAATTGTGGGCCCCGAAGGGGATAGGAGCTCCACAAGAAGACCAACAGAGTCAACTAACCTGGACCTTTGGGGCTCTCAAGTCTGAACCACCAACCAAAGAACATACATGGGCTGGACATAGGCCTCTCTGTAAATATGTATCAGATGTGCTGCTTGGTCTTTATGTGGGACCTGAACAACTGGAGCAGGGGCTATCCCCAAAAAGCTGTTACCTGTCTGTGGGATATGTTCTTCCAGCTGGGCTCCCTTGTCTGGCCTCAGTGGGAGTAGATGCGCCTAGGCTCACAGACTTGCTCTACCAGGGTTGGGGGATACAGAGTGGGGTCCCATCTGCTCAGAGGAGAAGGGAAGAGGGGATGGGGGAAGGATTGTGGGAGAGGGTGACTGGGAGGCGGACAGGGGAGCACAGAATGTAAAGTGAATAAAAAAAAGATCAAAAATGTACATTTTTCAATGCTTGTGTTAGAGAAAAAGAAAGCCCTAAAATTAGTTCACTCAGCATCTAAGGAAATTTTGAGATAAGTGGTGCATTCAAAAAGAAGAAGTAAGGAAAGAAATTACCATAAGCACTACTAGAGGAAATGGATGGTAACTGTATTAATGTGTTCTGAAAGACTAAAGAAATGGGTACATCTTTGACAAAATTGATAAAGCAATCATACAAATCCAAAATAAATATGATGAATTAAAACACCATAATTGTGGGCACAGCATGCTTTAGAAAGGAGACACTTAGTTCATATTGTTGTTCCACCTATAGGGTTGCAGACCCCTTCAGCTCCTTGGGTGGTTTCTCTAGCTTCTCCAGTGGAGGCCCTGTGTTCATCCTATAGATGACTGTGAGCATCCACTTCTGTATTTGGCATGCACTGGCATAGCCTCATATGAGACAGCTATATCAGGGTCCCTTCAGCAAAATCTTGCTGGCATATGCAATAGTGTCTGGGTTTGGTGGCTGATTGTGGGATGGATCCCCAGGGTGGGTAGTCTCTGGATAGTCCATTCTTTCGTCTTAGCTCCAAACTTTGTCTCTGTAACTCCTTTCATGGGTATTTTGTTCCCTATTCTAAGGAGAAATGAAGTAGCCACATATTGGTCTTCCTTCTTCTTGATTTTCTTGTGTTTTGCAAATTGTATCTCGGGTGTTCTATGTTTCTGGGCTAATATCCACTTATCAGTGAGTGCATATCTAATGACTTCTTTTGTTATTGGGTTACCAGTACCCCCAGAGCTCGTGTCTCTAGCTGCATATGTAGCAGAAGATGGCCTAATCGGCCATCACTGGGAAGAGAGGCCCCTTGGTATTGCAAATTTTATATGCAAATTTTATAAGGTGAATGCCAGGGCCAAGAAGCAGGAGTGGGTGGGTAAGGGAGCAGGGCGGGGGGGATGGGCATATAGGGAACTTTCGGGATTTGAAAAGTATATAAAGAAAATATCTAATAAAAAATAACTTAAAAAAAAGAAAGGAGACACTTAAAACAACTTTGCAGTAATACATTTAGAAACTTGGAGATACTAAACTTGCTGAGAGATAGAGCAAGGCTTTACAAATATGTAACTTACTGAAGCCAATACTCACAAAATAGCCAGAAGACCTAAATAATTCTAAACTATTAAAATTCGAAATAGCTAAAAGTTTTAAATAATTAAAAGTATTTTGGTCCTAGAAATACAAAGCTCTTACAACTTACAGCTGAGCCCAAGCTATATGGTACAGATAATTCCAGAGTGCAGAGAAAGAATGCCAGCCAGCGTGCTTATGAGGTTGGCAAGTTCTGAGACCAAAGCCAGTCAGAGCCACATGTGATGGAAAACTACAGGCTTATCTCATTCCTAACCACAAATATAAAACCTAAAAGAATTTAGTTCACCAAACCTAAATGTATAAAAAGATAGAGTCTACCATGATAAAGCTACTACTATTGTATTTTAGAAATAGAACATTGGTCACTATTACATTTTTATTAATATGTGAAAGAGCATTATAAGCTGATAATGTGATAATAATATAACCTAGAAATATATTAACAACCATTCATGGTAAGAGCTATTGTCAAATTAGAATTAGGAACATCCTCAATGCAATAAAAGGCCGAGAAAAACTACCTGTGATATAATTGATTCAATTATCTAATGGTGAAATATTGGAAAAACCCCACTTAACAAATCAGACTGAAAATGTCCACTGTCACCAGCTTTATTTTAATTTACTGAAACATAAGCTAGAATAATTGGGCAAGAATAACAAAGAGATGTTATATTTATAAATAGAGAAGAAACAAGAGCTTATTATTTACCAGTGAGATAGCTATAAAGAAAGTACAAAAGAATTCTCAGATAACTCATTGTTAAAATTGAGCAGAAGGTTGGGGAGAGGGTCCAGAGGGTAAAGGTGTTTGGAATTAGCCCTGGCGACCCAAATTCAAGATCGAATCCATGTGGGTGAAGAGCTTGGCCCTACAAGTTGTCCTCTGACTTTACTGTGGCACACTCAGCCCCATTTCCCCCCTCCCATACACACACACACACACACACACACAGCACGCGAACAAAGCAAGCAGGCAAGCAAGCAAGGAAGGAGAAAAGGAAGAAAGGAGCTTGCAAGAAAGGAAAGGAGGAAGGAAGGAAGGAAGGAAAGAAGGGAGGAAGGAAGGGTAGCTCACAGTGATGTCAAACCAAAACTGATAAAGAATACACAGTAGTCTTTCTGTCTGCCAGCAAACATGTAAAGTGTATGTGGACATTAAAGAAGCACACTGGGTTCACTGAGGGAAACAGTGCACTGTTCTTGGAGTTAGGAGATTGTAGGTGAAAGAAACAGATCCATTTCTCCTTGCTGAGACAAAAATAATTTAAGTGCACGGGGTCTGACTGCCTCTTTGTTTACCTAAGGTCTGGGAAAGGATTAATAAAACAAGGGATATACCTACTTCTTGTCCTCCTCCTCCCTCAGTCGAGGGGTGACCTGACCAGCCAGGCCTGTGACCTGACCACAGTTTCCCACCTCTCCTTAATCCTGTTGCATCTATACAGTCTCTCACCCTGTTGAAACATTTTAATAAGACAGCTTGCCAGCCCCTGTTTTGGCAGTTATCTCTCTCCCTTGTGATGTATGCTGCATGTTTTCTTTAATGAGCTTCCTTGTGTTTTCCTCGTTAATCTGTCTTTTGTCCCAGAACCTTGTCTGGATTATGATTATTTTTAAAGATTGCTTTTCTCTCCATCCTCAGAGGCCAGTGCAGAGCATCCTATTCAATCAGAAAAAGGCTTGGTGACATAAAGTTAGGACGTCCTCTGATACCCAAATGGGCTTCACCTTTAAGCTGATTAGTTAATGCTGTTTACTGTTTCTATGTTAAAAACCCCAGCTTTTATATGTAATTTTCTCATTTCCTTTTTTTTTTTGTTTTGTTTTCTTAATGTGGAATTTTGGACGTTCACACAAAACCAGTCTAGGCCTGACAAACCAGTAATTCTTGAGAGTTAGAAGAACATATAACTATGTTGCTCATCTGCATCAATAAGGATCTCTGACATGTAAATTATAACTTTAATTTTTGTTTTCAAGGATGATTTCAGTAATTATGGGATTTAAAGTAATAAGTGCGTTTGTTGAACAGGGGCGTCAATGTGCACATCCTTAGCTTACACGGCTAACGGAAGCAAGCAGAAACAACCTACAGAGGCAGAGCTGGCACGTTCTCAACAGCCCACATTCCCAGCTGATTGTGTTTAGTTTCTCTGCCTTTCCTTGACCACATCTTCATCTCTATGCCTGGCTGAACAAGAGCACCTGGAAGCCCAGATAGAATTAAACAAAGTGAGATTTCAGTCCATCTGTGAGACGGCTAATCTTCATAATCAAATGAGGGGTATTTAGAATCACCACAGAAACACAAATGTATCCAGTAGTGTTCAACTGAGGAAAGAAGTCTCTGCTTGAACGTGGGGGGCACTTATCCCAGGCTCAATAAAACGGAGAAAGAAGGTGAGCACCAGTATTCATCTCTTCGGATTTCCTGACAGCAGGCACAGAGGTAGGCGCAGGCGCAGGTGCAGTGTGACCCGCTGCCTCACGCTCTGGCCTCTCAAAAAAGGCACCTAGCAACCAGGAGGCAGCCCTTCCCCTTCCATTCCCCTTCAGCTCCCCCCCACCCCCCGCACACTCCCCCTGGGCACCTGTGCATCAGGCTGTGTGCACTTATTTTAGTCATGAGTTCACCTCCATGACTTTACCTCTGTGATGGATTGCTTTCTCAAACTTTAAGCCAAAATAAATCCTTTCTTAAGTTTCCTTGGTCAATTATTTTTAACACCAATAAGAAAGTAATCAATACACCATCGTTGGTGTCGGGGTGAGCATTAGTCTTTGTTCAAATGCCAGTTGCCTTCTGGGATACAGTGTCCCAGTTAAACACCACGGGAACTATTTCCCCATAACCAAGGTAACATGAGACGTGCAAAGCATTGGAAATACAGAAGTATGTGTGTGGATGCAATCATCACTTGCATGCAACTTTAAAACTTGCTCCTCCTCCCCCAGCAATGGTATGTCAAAATACTTTAAAGTACTAATTGATAAATATATTTCATTATTTAACAGATTTTCTACTGTGAAAAGTGACCCCCAAATTTCTACTATAAATAGCTACTTATTATGACAGTACTGCTTCTGGAGTTTTTCCAAGGAATTTTATCTGTGGGCAGTTCATGTTTTAAGAAGAAAGGCAAGCTTCTTGAACAACATTTAATAAACCCCCTTATACATGCCAAGTATTATTCTCAATTCTGATGTCTGTTTTGTTCTTCCTGATGTGTCACGCAAGTTGAAGAATGCTGGTAAAGTCAGGTGTGCTTAAAACTTAGCATTACTTAAGTAACAGTACAAGATTGATGAGGAAAAAGAGGTGTAGAGGAAGAAAGCGAAGAGGAGGCAGGCAAGCATAGGGAATAGCATGGCAACCTGGGACTCCACCTGGCTTGGGCTCTGCATACCCATCTTTTAACAACGCATTTGGAAAGCTAAGACCCTCATGTAATATGCACGTGTAGCCATCTCTAAAAAAGGCACCTAGCAACCAGGAGACAGCCCTTTCCCCCTGCACCCGCCCCCCACCCCCAGCCCCTGTGCATCAGGCTGCATGTACTTATTTTAAACAATGATGTAAGTTTCTACCCTGTATAGCCAGCAAATAGACAGCTTCTAGTCAGTGTATTTTCAACACATTCATGCACAAGGGTAGCAGGGATGATCTGACCTGAATTGGTTTCGGGTGCATGATAATAAGACAAAACTGGTTCTTCAGGTGAACTTTTAGGGAGACTCCTCTATATACCATCATATGATTATGTGCATGAGTGTGCATAGGATTAAAGTCAGATGCATTATGGGAATGGCATACATGGTATAAAATGATTTTATGATCTAATATCTATCAATCAAAAGAGAGAACCACCTCAGTATACTCTTTGGTAATAGGCTTCTCTTCACTCCGTAAAAGGAGGAGAGTGTTAGGGCCTTTGAACACTTTGTCATCTATGCAGTCTCTTGCCTTCTTGAAATGCACTTATTTCTGATCTGTGCTGTTGTTTTGCTTCTGAATAAAGTTCCTTTGCTACTTTGCAATCTGTATGAGCCTTTATTTCAGTTCTATGGATAAGAAGCCAAGAACATGGAAACAGTGTGCTCAAGTTCCAAGCACTGATAACAGAGGGGAACAAACACTTCAAAACAGTTGTAGAGGGACCTGGGGCTCAGTGGGCAAAGTGCCTGTTATGAAAGCATGAGGGCTTCAGTTCAGATCCCCAATAGCCACATGAAAACAGCAGAACACAGTGACTCACATCTGTGAACCCAGCACTGGGTATGGAGTGGAAACAGGCAGAAGACTGGCTAACCAGTCTAACCAACCTTCTAACTCCAGGCTCAGTGAGAGGTCATACCTCAAAAACAAAGGTGGAGAGAGATTGAAGAAGACACTCAATATCAATCATACACTTGTATGTGCAACACCCACACACACACTGGGGGTGTTATGTAATTCTATGAACACATTTACTCACTAAACCCAAGGAGAACAGAAGTGGCTGGGTTGAGCTGCATAACCCATTCAGTTGTGTGACTTTGACCTCTTGTCTTTTCTCTTCCTCTATTTGTTCCCTTCCCTAAGCCGTTCTTGCATGCACACCAAGGGGTCCGAGAACCTGCTGAGCCTTCCTGAGCCCTCTTGAAGTTCAGCCTTCCTCTTGCCATATGCTTGGTGCCTAGACATGTGATTGTTCATCACCTGAGTCAGAGTGTATTCAGTATCTACTGTGTACCAGGCACAGTGCAAGGCTCTGGAAATTCACTAGACAACAAAGCCAAGTCTGACTGGGTAAAGAGGATGATGGGGCTGGGAGTGCGGTTCAAGTTCTGACTGGGTGTCTTCAGGCAGAGCTGGGGTAAGAGAAGGAAAAGATTGGTGGGTATATGAGTGTGGGAGGGCACAGTCTTGCAAAGTCACTGGCTGTGAGTGAGCCTGCAAGAGAGATGGAGGCCACAGGCCAGAGTGTCTGAAGTGCCAGTCCTGAGGTGTAGATCCCCTCCCAAAATTTAGAACATGATATTCAGTTTCTGTGATGGTTAATATCCACAGGATTTGTAACAACCATGGAACTAAGCCTCTGACATGTGGTAAAGGCATTTTCAGTCATAGACCAATTGGGTGTGGGTATTTTCTCAGTCATGGCTGCCTCTTCCCAAATAACTCAGGCTTGTGTCAAGGTGACATAAGACTAGTGTACACAGGAGGGAAGACTCACTTTGAGTGCCACAGCAGTGTCTCTGAGCCTGGGCTCCTGGGCTGGATAAGGAGACAGCAAGTGGAGCACAAGCATTGTCTTTGCTTGCTGACTACAGGAGCAATGTGACCAGCTGCCTCCCACTCCTGCTGCCATGGCCCCCACTGGGACAGACTGTACTCTCCAACTGTGCACCAAGTAAGCCCTTCCTTTCCTAAATTGTCTCGGGTGTCTTATCACAGTGAAAAGGAGAGCAGCCAACATCTTGTTCCATCAGTGTTCCATAAAGTCTGGCAGGAGCACCCAGGTCCAGGGAGTTACCTTTTCTCGTCGTGTCTGTAAGATGAAGAGGTCCGGCCACTGGTCCATATAAACATCTTAGAGGATGTTGGTCCTGCAGCTCCTTTCCTCACTGTGGAAGTCCTGGGGGAGTGGCAGAAAGACCTGCAGACGACACATTGGGGTTAGCTGGGACTCTGTGTCAACAGTGACATCTCAGAGGGTCAGCTCTCTTGATCATCCCAGGCTTTTAGGCCTTGGGGGTGCTGACTCTGTGCACTGGCAGAAACTCCACCGAAGCCTGGCCTCTCCCTCAGAAATGTGCATTCCTCCTTTAAAATTAACTAACTAACTAACTAACTAACTAATTTACTTTAAGTCCCAACCACAGTTTCCCCTTGCTCCCCTCCTTCTAAACCTTCTCCCCATCCTCACCACCCCCATGAGCTCCTTCTCCATTTCTCTCAGAAAAGAGGAAGCCTCCCATGATATCACCAGCTTTGGCATATCACGTTGCAGTAGATTAGGTACAACTTCTCCTGTTGAGGCTGGACAAGGCAGCCCAGTTAGGGGGAAGGGTCCCAGAGGAAGGCAACAGAGCCAAAGACAGCCCCTGCTCCTATTTTTAAGAGTCCTGTAAGAAGACTAAGCTACACAACCACAACAGATGTGCAGAGGCTCCTTGGTGGGCAGTTCAGTCTCTGTGAGCCCCTTTGGGCCCAGGTGAGTTGATTCTGTAGGTTTTCTTGTGGTGTCCTTGGTCCTTCTGGCTCCTACAGTCCTTCCTCCCGCACATTCAAATGATTTCTTGAGCTCTGCCTAATGTTTGGTTGTGGATCTCTGCATCTGTTTCCATCAGTTGCTGGGTGAAGTGTCTCTGATGACAGTTTGCATTCCATTTTTATAAGTCTTTGTCCTTTACTATCTCTGCCCTGGCCGGCTGGGGAGCTTGCCTTTCAGAATCTTGCTTTTTCTCCCTGGTGTCAGAATCTTAATGCTTCCCTCACAACACACAATCACTTTGGACTCACCTTGAGTATGATGCACTTCCCCAAACTTTAGTTCAGATTTGGGTACCAAAATTTTACTTCCTCTTTCATCTTCAAAATTTTCCTTACTATTCACAGATGTGACATATTAGGAGTAAAACATCTTTTTTATTTTTATTTTTATCTTCATTTGAGGCAGGGTCTCAGTTTGTAGCTCAACCTGGCTTCAAACTAAGAAATCTCCTGACTCAGCATCCCAAGTACTAGGTTGCAGGGAAACATTGTCCCTAAAGTACGCTGTTGCCAGTGTGGGCTCAGCTCACCACAGCAGAGCTTGCCAGAGATACTGACAAAGATGTGAGCAGCCATGTGTGTCTAGTGGCTCTGGTGTCTGGGGTCTGGGAAAGGATATGGCAGCATGCTGTGTTTTTTGGTTGGACATTTGGGAAGAGTTCCCTTGTCTCAAAACACAGCACCAGAACAGCTATTGTTCAATATTTTCTGCCATAATTTTCTTTCTTTAAGAAAAAAGGTTACTGTTTCTAGTTACTATTATTATTATTTTTACTTTTTATTTATGTGTGAAGCATATACAGAAGCAGGAAGGTGCCCAGAGACCAGAGGAGGGCATCAGATCTCCTGGAGCAGGAGTTACAGGCAGTTCTGAGCTGCCCTATGAGGGTGCTGGCAACAAAACTCAGGTCCTCTGCCATCTCTCCAGTCCTCTACTTAATAATTTTCTAGAGAGATAGAAACCCAAAATATCATAAACATGACAAAGCAACATGAAAGCTAAATTACACCTAATACATTAATAACAGGAAGGGTGAAAAGTGATTCCTTCAGTGTGCATGGTTGGTAAGGACTAAGATTAAAGATGACTGTGTCTGGAAACAGGGTTAGTTACTGTGTGCTGTATTTTCTATTCCATGCCTGATGTTCCATACACACTGTCTACTCACGAAACCTGATGTCATAGCCATATTTAGAGTTATTCCATGAGAGCCACAAGAGAAGGGAGTGACATAATTTTAAGACAACCAATGGCATTTCCTGCTTACATCCAGAGCCCTACCCCTAAGCTGTGTCCCCACTGCTGGTTATATTTAGGAAAGGTAAACTGTGCTTCAAGTCTCAGTTTGCCCTAAATTCTCATAGTCTCTGTAGTGACCCACAATCAGTTCAGGACTTCTCAGAGCTGAGCCAGTGGATCTGAGTGGGGCCCAGAACTCTGAATCACTAAGGAGCGCCAGGGTGAGGCTGACACTAAAGACAACACTGAGCAGCAAGGGCTTGGAAGAAGAGGCTGGCTTTTTTTCTGTATGACCTTGATAAAGTCACTTGACTTTTCTAGAGCTGAGTGCTATCAATAAATGTTTCCAACTCTCCCTGGTATCCATGGAGTTTGAGATAAATTATTTAAGATTGTTCTCAGTTCCATTATTTTGACATGCAGTACATTGAAGAATGAATCTAAGAATACAGTTGGTCACCATAGGCTGGGCTTATAGGAAAAGACCTGGAAATGGGGTTCTCCTGAGTCCCCTGGGTTGGCCCCAGAGAGTGAAGCCTCAGAGGTGAGTCACCAGTGCAAATGCAGAGGTCTCTCATGGCCTCCTAAGATAATGGAGGGATGTGACTCTCCACCTGGATAAATTCCCTTCACAGCTGTAGGAAGAGCAGAAATTGACTCTAGGCTGGGTGTGGTACACTTGCAACCTCAGCAGCGGAGGCAGGAGGATCAGAAGTGTAGAGCCATCCCACTGGAAGGTATGAAATAGAAAGAGGATAAAAGCTGCTCTTAATGCGGGTAGTCTCCAGATCAAGGCTGTTTGGTGTAAGTTGAATGTGTTACATCATAATAAGAGTGCCTTGACCTTTTGCAAAGTTATTTCAGTGTAGACTGTAGACTTCTTCAGCTCCTCTAGTAAGCCCCTCAAAGTGTTCAGAGAGTAGGAGAGACAAAGGAAAGGTGCCCAGTTTTAGCATAGGTGGATTGGGAAGCTAGTTTCCACTGCCACACTATCCATTATGGGCCAGACTTAATAGACACCTTGTAGAAGTCCTAAGTACTTTGAAATAATTCAAAATGAAGGGGCTGCAGCGATCTGATGTCCTCAGGGGACTTTCTGACTGGGTGTCACCGTTCAGGAAGACACCTTGGCTATGCTGTTTAAAGTTGATGCAGAAAAAGGAAATGAAGGATGCTGACTCTAATTAACTGTCTGCAGCTCATTGGAAAGGGCTTCATGGCCACTTAACGTTATTCCAATAAGCAGACTTAAAGTTTTCTATCCAGTTTCTTTCATGAAGACAAATCGTTATTTAAAACCTTCTAAGTTCGCCATTAACTAAAATGAAAGGCCATTTCTGCTTTTTTAAAGCCATAGTATACAGATCCTAAGGAGGTTGGGAATGATTTTCATGCTTCAAGGAAACTGTGTCAACAGAAGCTGCAAGATTCCCTCCCAGACAGGAGATAACCCTCCTGAAACCCTAAGTTAAGGAACGTAGCTCTCCTCACTTAGGAAGGAACATTTCCATTGAACTGTCATTCAGGAAGTGACACAGGAATCTGTAAAAATTTGCAGTTTGGAATCCCATGCGAAGCAGCTGTGCTGGACTGTGGGTCAGGGGAGAATCATGTCTACTGCCCTGTTGAGTGACATGGGGACAGGCATGGGGACCACCCCATAGCAGCTTCAGGGCTACAGGTGAGTGTGGATTAAAACCCACAGACCCAAGAAACCTGCTTCTGATCAGGGGATGATGGCCCAGTCAGGCAAGTGCTTGCAAGCATGAAGACCTGAACATGGTCCCCGCTATTCATATATAAAACCAGCCATGGTAGTGTGTGTGTGTGCACAATCCCAAAACTGGGGTGGGAGAGAGAGGTGATCCCTGGGACTTGATGGCCTACTTGGCAAGTTATAGAAAAATAAATAAATAGCTCTTCCGGTCAGAAAAGCACCTGGGTAGCTAGGGCGCAGGGTCGGCTGACACTCGCCAGCTACCCACAACACCCGCCACAGGATCTTAAGACTTCTGGTGAGTGGAACACAGCTTTTGCTCCAATCCAATTGCGCGCGGGACCTGAGACTGCATTAGTTAGGGAAGCAGAAACCGGCCTGAGTAGGGCCACAGGCCTCATCCAGCCGGATCAGCACCGGGGTAGCTAGAGCGCAGGGTCGGCTGACACCCGCCAGCTACCCACGACCCCGCCACAGGATTTTGAGACTGCTGGTGAGTGGAACACAGCTTCTGCTCCAGTCCAATCACGCGGGACTTGAGACTGCTCTGGTTGGGGAGAGAGAAATCCGGCCTACATAGGGCCACAAGCCTCTTCTGGTCAGAAAAGCACCTGGGTAGCTAGGGCGCAGGATCGGCTGACACTTGACTTGCCAGCTACCCACAACACCCGCCACAGGATCTTAAGACTTCTGGAGAGTGGAACACAGCTTCTGCTCCAATCCAATTGCGTGCGGGACCTGAGACTCCATTAGTTAGGGAAGCAGAAAAACGGCCTGAGTAGGACCACAGGCCTCTTCCGGCTGGACCAGCACCGGGGTACCACCAGCTACCCACGACCCCCGCCACAGGATTTTGAGACTGCTGGTGAGTGGAACACAGCTTCTGCTCCAATCTTTAAACAGTGACAATGACAACAACTAACCCCATAGATTACCAGATGGCGAAAGGTAAACGTAATAATCTTACTAACAGAAACCAAGACCACTCACCATCATCAGAACCCAGCACTCCCACTTCACCCAGTCCGGGGCATCCCAACACACCGGAAAAGCTAGACACGGATCTAAAAGCATATCTCCTGATGATGGTAGAGGACTTCAAGAAGGACTTTAATAACACACTTAAAGAAATACAAAGGAACACTGGTAAACAGGTAGAAGACATTAAAGAGGAAGCACAAAAATCCCTTAAAGAATTGCAGGAGAACACTGCTAAAGAGTTACAAATCCTTAAAGAAAAACAGGATAACCTAATCAAACAGGTAGAAGTCCTTAATGAAAAACAGGAAAACACATCCAAACAGATGATGGAAATGAACAAAACCATACTAGACCTAAAAAGGGAAGTAGACACAATAAAGAAAACCCAAAATGAGGCAACACTGGAGATAGAAACCCTAGGAAAGAAATCTGGAACCATAGATATGAGCATCAGCAACAGAAAACAAGAGATGGAAGAGAGAATCTCAGGTGCAGAAGATTCCATAGAGAACATCGGCACAACAATCAAGGAAAATGTAAAATGCAAAAAGATCCTAACTCAAAACATCCAAGAAATACAGGACACAATGAGAAGACCAAACCTACGGATAATAGGAGTGGATGAGAATGAAGATTTTCAACTCAAAGGACCAGCAAACATCTTCACCAAAATTATAGAAGAAAACTTCCCAAATCTAAAGAAAGAGATGCCCATGAACATACAAGAAGCCTACAGAACTCCAAATAGACTGGACCAGAAAAGAAATACCTCCCGACACATAATAATCAGAACAACAAATGCTCTAAATAAAGATAGAATACTAAAAGCAGTAAGAGAAAAAGGCCAAGTAACATATAAAGGCAAGCCTATCAGAATTACACCAGATTTTTCACCAGAGACTATGAAAGCCAGAAGATCCTGGACAGATGTTATACAGACACTAAAAGAACACAAATTCCAGCCCAGGCTACTATACCCAGCCAAACTCTCAATTAACATAGATGGAGAAACCAAAGTATTCCACGACAAAACCAAATTCACACATTATCTCTCCACGAATCCAGCCCTTCAAAGGATAATAACAGAAAAAAACCAATACAAGGACAGGAACCATGCCCTAGAAACAACAAGAAGGTAATCCCTCAACAAACCTAAACGAAGACAGCCACAAGAACAGAATGCCAACTCTAACAACAAAAATAACAGGAAACAACAATTACTTTTCCTTAATATCTCTTAATATCAATGGACTCAACTCCCCGATAAAAAGACATAGACTAACAAACTGGCTACACAAACAAGACCCAACATTTTGCTGCTTACAGGAAACTCATCTCAGAGAAAAAGATAGACACTACCTCAGAATGAAAGGCTGGAAAACAATTTTCCAAGCAAATGGTATGAAGAAACAAGCTGGAGTAGCCATTCTAATATCTGATAAGATTGACTTCCAACCCAAAGTCATTAAAAATGACAGGGAGGGACACTTCATACTCATCAAAGGTAAAATCCTCCAAGAGGAACTATCAATCCTGAATATCTATGCTCCAAATACAAAGGCAGCCACATTCATTAAAGAAACTTTAGTAAAGCTCAAAGCACACATTGCACCTCATACAATAATAGTGGGAGACTTCAACACACCACTTTCACCAATGGACAGATCATGGAAACAGAAACTAAACAGGGACACAGAGAAACTAAGAGAAATTATGAATCAAATGGATCTGGCAGATATCTACAGAACATTCTATCCTAAAACAAAAGGATATACCTTCTTCTCAGCACCTCATGGTACCTTCTCCAAAATTGACCACATAATTGGTCACAAAACAGGCCTCAACAGATACAAAAATATTGAAATTGTCCCATGCATCCTATCAGATCACCATGGACTAAGGCTGATCTTCAATAACAAAATAAATAATAGAAAGCCAACCTTCACGTGGAAACTGAACAACACTCTTCTCAATGATACCTTGGTCAAGGAAGGAATAAAGAAAGAAATTAAGGACTTTTTAGAGTTCAATGAAAATGAAGCCACAACATACCCAAACTTATGGGACGCAATGAAAGCATTTCTAAGAGGAAAACTCATAGCTCTGAGTGCCTCCAAAAGGAAACTAGAGAGAGCACACATTAGCAGCTTGACAACATACCTAAAAGCACTAGAACAAAAGGAAGCAAATTCACCCAAGAGGAGTAGACGGCAGGAAATAATCAAACTCAGGGGCGAAATCAACCAAGTGGAAACAAGAAAAACTATTCAAAGAATCAACCAATCAAGGAGCTGGTTCTTTGAGAAAATCAACAAGATAGATAAACCCTTTTCCAGACTCACTAGAGGGCAAAGGGAAAGCATCCTAATTAACAAAATCAGAAATGAAAAAGGAGACATAACAACAGATCCTGAAGACATCCAAAACACCATCAGATCCTTCTACCAAAGGCTATACTCAACAAAACTGGAGAACCTGGATGAAATGGAGAAGTTCCTAGACAGATACCAGGTACCAAAGTTGAATCAAGATCAGGTTAATGATCTAAACAGCCCTATATCCCCCAAAGAAATAGAAGCAGTCATTAATAGTCTCCCAACTAAAAAACGCCCAGGGCCAGATGGGTTTAGTGCAGAGTTCTATCACACCTTCAAAGAAGATCTAATCCCAGTTCTTCACAAACTATTCCACAAAATAGAAACAGAAGGTACTCTACCCAACTCATTCTATGAAGCCACAATTACTCTGATACCCAAACCACAAAAAGACCCAACAAAGATAGAAAACTTCAGACCAATATCCCTTATGAATATTGATGCAAAAATCCTCAATAAAGTTCTTGCTAACCGAATCCAAGAACACATCAAAACAATCATCCATCCTGACCAAGTAGGTTTCATCCCAGGGATGCAGGGATGGTTCAATATACGGAAATCCATCAACGTAATCCAGTATATAAACAAACTCAAAGACAAAAACCACATGGTCATCTCGTTAGATGCGGAAAAAGCATTTGACAAGATCCAACACCCATTCATGATAAAAGTCTTGGAAAGATCAGGAATTCAAGGCCCATACCTAAACATGATAAAAGCAATCTACAGCAAACCAGTAGCCAACATCAAAGTAAATGGTGAGAAACTTGAAGCAATCCCTCTAAAATCAGGGACTAGACAAGGCTGTCCACTTTCTCCATACCTATTCAACATTGTACTTGAAGTCCTAGCCAGAGCAATTTGACAACAAAAGGAGATCAAAGGGATACAAATTGGAAAAGATGAAGTCAAAATATCACTCTTTGCAGATGATATGATAGTATATATAAGTGACCCTAAAAATTCCACCAGAGAACTCCTAAGCCTGATAAACAGCTTCGGTGAAGTAGCTGGATATAAAATTAACTCAAACAAATCAATGGCCTTTCTCTACACAAAGAATAAACAGGCTGAGAAAGAAATTAGGGAAACAACACCCTTCTCAATAGTCACAAATAATATAAAATATCTTGGCGTGACTCTAACTAAGGAAGTGAAAGATCTGTATAATAAAAACTTCAAGTCTCTGAAGAAAGAAATTATAGAAGATCTCAGAAGATGGAAAGATCTCCCATGCTCATGGATTGGCAGGATCAACATTGTAAAAATGGCTATCTTGCCAAAAGCAATCTACAGATTCAATGCAATCCCCATCAAAATTCCAATCCAATTCTTCAACGAATTAGAAAGTGCAATCTGCAAATTCATCTGGAATAACAAAAAACCTAGGATAGCAAAAACTCTTCTCAAGGATAAAAGAACCTCTGGTGGAATCACCATGCCGGACCTAAAGCTCTACTACAGAGCAATTGTGATAAAAACTGCATGGTACTGGTATAGTGACAGACAAATAGACCAATGGAATAGAATTGAAGACCCAGAAATGAACCCACACACCTACGGTCACTTGATCTTCGACAAGGGAGCTAAAAACATCCAGTGGAAGAAAGACAGCATTTTCAACAAATGGTGCTGGCACAACTGGTTGTTAGCATGTAGAAGAATGTGAATCGATTCATTCCTATCTCCTTGTACTCAGGTCAAGTCTAAGTGGATCAAGGAACTTCACATAAAACCAGAGACACTGAAACTTATAGAGGAGAAAGTGGGGAAAAGCCTTGAAGATATGGGCACAGGGGAAAAATTCCTGAATAGAACAGTAATGGCTTGTGCTGTAAGATCGAGAATTGACAAGTGGGACCTCATGAAACTACAAAGCTTCTGCAAGGCTAAAGACACCATCAATAAGACAAAAAAACCACCAACAGATTGGGAAAGGATCTTCACCTATCCTAAATCAGATAAGGGACTAATATCCAATATATATAAAGAACTCAAGAAGGTGGACTCCAGAAAGTCAAATAACCCCATTAAAAAATGCTGCTCAGAACTGAACAAAGAATTCTCACCTGAGGAATACCGAATGGCAGAGAAGCACCTGAAGAAATGTTCAACATCCTTAATCATCAGGGAAATGCAAATCAAAACAACCCTGAGATTCCACCTCACACCAATCAGAATGGCTAAGATCAAAAATTCAGGTGACAGCAGATGCTGGCGAGGATGTGGAGAAAGAGGAACACTCCTCCATTGTTGGTGGGATTGCAAGCTTGTACAACCACTCTGGAAATCAGTCTGGCGGTTCCTCAGAAAATTGGACATAGTACTACCGGAGGATCCAGCAATTCCTCTCCTGGGCATATATCCAGAAGATATCCCAACCTGTAAAAAGGACACATGCTCCACTATGTTCATAGCAGCCCTATTTATAATAGCCAGAAGCTTGAAAGAAACCAGATGTCCCTCAACAGAGGAATGGATACAGAAATTATGGTACATTTACACAATGGAGTACTACTCAGCTATTAAAAAGAATGAATTTATGAAATTCCTAGCCAAATGGATGGACCTGGAGGGCATCATCTTGAGTGAAGTAACACAATCACAAAAGAATTCACACAATATGTATTCACTGATAAGTGGATATTAGCCCAAAACTTAGGATACCCAGGATATAAGATACAATTTGCTAAACGCATGAAACTCAAGAAGAATGAAGACCAAAGTGTGGACACTGTGCACCTTCTTAGAATTGGGAACAAAACACCCAGGGAAGGAGTTACAGAGACAAAGTTCATAGCTGTGATGAAAGGATGGACCATTTAGAGACTGCCGTTACCAGGGATCCATCCCATAATCAGCTTCTAAACGCTGACACCATTGCATACACTAGCAAGATTTTGCTGAAAGGACCCAAATATAGCTGTCTCTTGTGAGATGATGCCAGGGCCTAGCAAACACAGGAGTGGATGTTCACAGTCAGCTATTGGATGTATCACAGGGCTCCCAATGGAGAAGCTAGAGAAAGTATCCAAGGAGCTAAAGGGATCTGCAACCCTATTGTTGGAACAACATGATGTACTAACCAGAACCCCGGAGCTCTTGTCTCTAGCTGCATATGTATCGAAAGATGACCTAGTCGGCCATCAATGGAAAGAGAGGCCCATTGGACCTGCAAACTTTATATGCGCCAATATAGGGGAATGCCAGGGCCAAAAGAATGGGAATGGGTGGGTAGGGAAGTGGGTGGCGCTATGGGGGACTTTTGGGATAGCATTGGAAATGTAATTGAGGAAAATATGTAATAAAAATATTTAAAAAAAGAAAAATAAATAAATAAATAAATAAGACCCTGTGTTAAAGAGCAAGATGGATGGTTCCAGAGGGTGACACCTGCAGCTGACCTGATCTCTGGCTTTACATGCAAGTGCACATACACACACATAGATACACACACACACACAGACACACACACACACACACATTCATCTATACAGAAAGACATATTTCTCAGCCTTCAAAGAAAGTAGGGAGTCAGCAAGAGTGGGGCCCTTTCCTTATCTCAGGAATTGACTGAAGGCCTTGTCCATGTCCGAGTCCACCACATTGTTTCTGCCTCCTTGACTCAGCTGCCGCCATTCCTTCTGCCTCACTTCCCTGCTGGGTAGCTACATCCTAGATCCCCATCCTATGGAGCAATCTCTGATGGCCCTGAGCAGCTTCCTTGTCCCAACTTCCAGGACTAAGCATGGCATGATAGTCTTGTCTGTACACACTTCACTTTCCTTGTTAGGTAGGGTGTTAGCACCTGGAGTTGCAGGTCTGTGTCTGATGCGCCAAGTGCACAGTTGGCAATAAGTGGCTCTGCTGCTTTGACAGCCTAAGTGAGCACCAGAAACTATGATGGTTGCCTTGGTTTGGCCTCATGTTCTGACACTGTGCAGGTGGCATGTCCTCAAATTTTCCCTTAGCTTAGGCTGTCTTGCATCTTCTATTTTATCTGTCTGCCTGTCTGCCTGCCTGCCTGCCTGTCTGTATGCCTGTCTGTGCGTCTGTCTGTTTATTAGCCTATCTGTCTATCTATCTATCTATCTATCTATCTATCTATCTATCTATCTATCTATCTATCTATCTATCTATCTATCTGAGATAAATGCTAGTTTTGGACTATCTATGTACTATAGGATGACCTTGAACTTCTGATCCTCCTGTCTACCTCCTGAGTGCTGGAGTGACAGCTGTGTGCCACCACAGTTGGCCTTTGTACCCTGCAGATGAATTCAGGCAAGCGCTCTACCAACTCAGCTACATCCCAGCCCTGGGTATCTTCTACACTTCTTCTCTGTCATGTCTCTCCTCTCCTCTCATTGACTTACACAGAAAGTTTAGGTTGTTGGCTGACTTATCATTCAGTAAGGATCTTTTACAAAGGGCAGCATGGCCTAAGATGATGATGAGTGCAAACAGCAGATGGTCCAGGTGTTTGCGTGCCTCTTGGCATCAATATCTACCAACTGTGTGACTTTGTACAAGCCAATTAACAGCTCCAAGTTTTGGTGGAAAAATGGAAGGGATAATTTCTGCCACCAGGCTTGGAAGACAAGTCAACAATATATGCAAGAGGACCTCCAGTACATCGCATATGATATCAAGAACATTGCAAGTATATTAAGTATACTGGCATGTGATAAGCACATACTAAGCATTACTTTCCTTCGTTTTGCCACCCCCACTACATACATATGAACTTAAAAAGAAATGGATTGGATTTTCTTCACAAAGAAAATCCAATTAAGTTGCTTTGTACCTGCACAGGGAGCAAACCAACTCTTTCCTGTCCTATGGGGCCAGTGACTGTCACAAGAACTATTGAGATGGTAAGATCAAATTACTTCTTCAGTAGCACTACTTTCTGACACTTGTTCTAAGCAAGAGGATTGGGATGGTAATGCCATTGAGTTTGGTTGTTTGCTGGAGACATCTAGGGGGAATTATTGAAAAATTATTGTGCTGCAGGCTGAAGAGATGGCTCAGCATTTCAGAGCAGTTCCTATCCAGGTAACTCTGATGGGGAGCCAATGGGCGAAATCCTGCTACAACCTCTTGGGTTCTGAATTTACTTCAGTGGAAGGCATTGGAGGAGCTTCTGCTGGAGTTGCTCCATGCAGTGGCTTCTCAGTGCTAGCAGCTCGCAGTGCTGGGCCTTGAGGGTACAGCTGCAAGCGGAAATGAGATATGGAGCTGAGAAAGAGCAGAGAGGCAGTCGTTTAGAACGCCAGTAGCCTGGAGCTCCAGTGTAGGACACTCCTAATGCACTCTGCTTTATTGAGTGAGCAAGCAGGAGCGGAGGAAAGTATTTAACACATAATTACATGCTTAATCTTGCATAAAATTATCACACTAATGACATCACGGTGGCGATGCAAAAGGTCAGTCCAAGCACAGGCATTTAGGGTTGCATCTAATGGGTGAGGCTTTATCTTTGCAGACAGCAAATTATACCTTCTCTCCGTAAGGGTTGAGTTGTTTTGGCTCCAGGGCTTTTGAAGGGAAAGCCAAATGCATGGTAGTAATTTTAGATCAAGTGATTTACTTTAGAAAACATTATTTGTTGGGAGTGATTTTTTTTTTAAATCCCGTTGTGCTTTTTGCCTCCAAAATCAACTATGTACTTTATTTGAGTTCATTTATTTGAGTGTCTATTTGCCAAATTTTATTAAGAAATATTGTGTGCCTCAGTCTACTGCCTGCTGTGGACAACATAACATCAGCCTTGCCCTAAGCACTGCATTCTTCAGGTGGAGTCAGAAGAACAAGCAACCTCTGTCCTGGTCCTCTCTTGCAGACAGTGGGGTTGGGTGGAAAGGAACGCGTTTGCCTTTCATTATACAGGGACAGACTCCCAAAGCTGCTCAGGCTCCTTCTCCTGGGGTTGCTGGACCTTCTCAGTAGTGCCTCAAACAGTTCCTTGTCCCGCCACATCTTACTGGACCTCTCAGCTTGTTTAATTTTATGCTATTTATTGATCACATTGATCACAGAAACATTTTAGAAGCCTGACAGTGGCAGCACATGTCTTTAATCCCAGCACTCAGGAGTCAGTGGTGGGTGGGGCTCTGAATTTGAGACCAATTTGGCCTACACAGTGAGTTCCAGGACAGCCTGGGCTATACTCAGAAACCCAGTCTTGAAAAACAAGTTGGGGTGGGGGGATATTTGACGTAGTGGCCAATATTTCCTTGGTTCTCCTTTGCTATATCTCCTGTCCCTCTCATGGGTTCCTGTTTTTCCAGCCTTTTACTCAGAGTGTGTTTCATTTGGAGATCTGGAAGACTGTGTAGTCTCAATGGTGTCTTATACCAGGTCTAAGAACCTTTCTCCCACTTGGTGTCTAAAGACTGAGCGAGTGGTACATCTGCCACTTAGATGGAGAGTTAATGAGGAAGCTGAGAGCCAATGGCTCCTTGACAACAATCAGACAAGTGGCAAAGTATTTTCCAAGTTTTCACTGAAGATGATTTTTCAACAGCTGGGAGACCATGC
This sequence comes from Mus caroli, assembly GCF_978045245.1. NCBI lineage: Eukaryota > Metazoa > Chordata > Mammalia > Rodentia > Muridae > Mus > Mus caroli. The sequence goes on from NW_028227258.1 coordinate 130,107,029, forward strand.
AAGGAACCTTGTGCCTGAAGACAGGTGATGGTCACTTGTGATCTGATCTTTGTGACATATAGACAACTATTATTCATAGTATTATGTCTAATTTGTGGTTTTGAAGGATGCCAGCCCAAGTTAAATAGCAGAACCCTGCTTTTCTTGGCTTATAACAGCCCTCAGCAGCTCTGGGAACAGCTCCATTCCGTCCCTGTATGACTAACACCAAAATGTTTCCTTTCCTCCCAACTCTACCATCTCCAAGAAACAATCGGGTTGACTTCCGTTCATTTATTTACCTGAGCATTTAGTTCATCATCTGACATGCGGATTGAAGATGCAACTGCATGGCAGGCTCTGGGTCTGGTGATGGAGATGCAATAATGAATATAGTAGACACCACCATCCCTCTTATGGAATTCTCAGTCCAGAAGAGGGGATGGGCTAAGTCAGGCTCCTCTGAATGACTGTCCTTAAGAGGAGAGTGCTGTTCATATTCATGAAGAGTGAAGTATATCTAGTAACACATCTACAGTCCCAATATCACCAGAAATGGCCATCTCGGGGTTCACTTGGAAGAACTCTGAAATGAGTTTCCAGTTGAAGCCCCAGGCCCTTGTATAGTGATTATATTACCTCAATATGCTGTTAAATTCCCTGAGCCTCATTTTCCTCATCAAGAATATGGGAGTAATAACAGAAATCAGGCCGGATGGCCACAGGGATGATGGGAAATAATGTCTACATTCAGTGGGTATTCAGTAAATGGATTTTTTTTTTTTTGCCACTTGGAGGAAATGGCAGATTTTTTGTTGTTGTTCAAACTGACCACATCAAGCCATTTTGTGTGATTTATACTTTTCTTTAAAAAGTTCTTTTCAGAAGTGGAAAACACATTTCTACATGATCTTAATTAATCCACGATTCCATAATTCATTTCCTAATGAGCCCTTCAAGTGGATAATCACAACTGGTGTTCATTTTGATTCCTTGCATGCTACACATTTAAAAGCAGCTTAATTGTTAAACATGTCACTCTATTGGGCATTACCCAGACACAGCTGCTGGGAGAAGAACCTGCTCATGACTCATGTGAGATGCCTGGATGGGTACAAATGACGCTCTCGTGCTGGAAGTATCATCTGTTCTCCGAGCCTGTATTAACTAGTGCAACTATTTCAGCTGAGAATAGATGGGGCAAGTTCCAGTAAGAGCTCTTTGTAGAGAACTGGAGATGGCCGTGACAGACATGAAGATTGAGGCACTTCTATGTAACTATGTAACTAACACATTCATTGAGTTCCAATTGGGACTCTTCATAAAGCCCTCTTTACCAGAGAGAAGATCGATATTCCAGAAAGCAACGTTTTCCAGGCCACATAGCACAAAGCAACATGAAACATAATTGTACTCCAGAGCAGTTCTCTTCCAAAGCCAAAGCCCTCTGTCATCCTGCACGTCTTTGCAAAGGAAACCACACACCCAACTCTATATCAAAGGACGAAAAGCTGTTTGATGACTATTGCGCCTACATTCTTATTGATTTTCTGAGTACTACAATTTTCATGGAACTTTACTCATAAAGCCACCCAGGCTTTACTCATATCCATCTTTATGGCCATAGGTGAATGTGTTAGCTTTCTGCCTCTGACTTATATAACAATAACAATAATGAAATTTTCCTCATAGAGTTTTTGTGATGAATGAGTTAATCTGTTACATCCTTGGTGATAGGATAAATGTTATATGTAATACATGTATGTAGGTAACTATATATGTAACATGGATATCTGCAAGCTATGAATGTGAAGGTGGCATGACATTATGCATGTGAATTAATGTTTGAATGGCATCTGCAATGGCAAAGCATTATGCATTGTGTTTATATGAAGTGAATGAAATATATTTTAAATTGATATAAGAGTGGACTTCGTTTAAAAATTGGTACAGTTTAACATTGTGCTGGTTAGTATTTGTCAACCCAACACAATTTAGAGTCACCTTAGGAGAGAGAAACTCGACTGACAGAATGCCTTTAGGGGAGTAGCCTGTGTGCATGTCTATGGACTCCTTTTCTTGATTAGTGATTATTGTGGGATGGCCCAGCCTACAGTGGGCAATGCCATTCCAGGGAAGGTGTCTTGGGTTGTATAGAAGGAAAGGATGACCAAGCCAAAGAGAACAAACCAGTAAGCAGCACCACTTCCCGACTTCTGCTTCAGTTCTTGCCTCCAGTTTCCTGCCTTGGGTTCCTGCCCTGACTACCCCTGGTGATGGACTGTAAGCTGAAATAAACTCCTTTCTCTCCAAGTTGCCTTTGGTCATGGGATTTATCACAACAACAGAGAAGAAAACCAGAACAAATGTGTTCAGTAGACATTCATGGATCTGTAAATAGTTTTGTGAACCAATGAGTTATTTAGAAATTACTTACAGGAACATGGGTAAGAAGTAATTTATAGGAGCCTGGGTGCCTTATTAGTGGCCACATCACTGAAGAAACTTGCCTCCTGCCCCCAGCTCCCCAACTACCATCTTTAGCCTCCAGATCCTCAGGGAAGGTCTCCATGATGGAACAACAGTGTGTTCAGTCTTGGAACTGCCCACAACAGGTTCCACAAACCCCACTACTCTGTCTTTCAAAGTATTCCCTAAGCCTCGAAAGAGAGGCGATACCGATATACTATGTAGGGTTGAGCTTTCAACGATCCCTTATTTCAGCTAATAGACTATGAAGGAGTTTCTGTAGTAACCACTAGCCACAGCAGGAAGAAATTTCTCTGACTAAAACTGATAATCACCTATGGGCATGTGGTGCTTTTAATGAAAATGGGCTTCATAGCCTCAGATATTTGAATGCTTAATCACTAATCAGTTCATCTGTTTGGGAAGGATTAGGACTTATGGCCTTGTTGGAGGACATGTGTCACTAGGGGTAGGTCTTTAGGTTTCAAAAGCCCATGTCTGGCCCAGTCTCTCTCTCTCTCTCTCTCTCTCTCTCTCTCTCTCTCTCTCTCTCTCTCTCTCTCTCTCTCTCTCTCTCTCTCTCTCTCTCTCCTCTCTCTCTCTCCTCTCTCTCTCCTCTCTGTCTGTCTGTCTGTCTGTCTGTCTGTCTGTCTGTCTGTCTCTGTCTCTCTCTCCTGCCTATGGATCAGGATATAAAGCTTTCAGCTACTGTCCTAGTATCATGCCTGTCTGCTTCCTACCATGATGATTATGGACTAACTCTCTGAAACTGTAGAAAGCTCCTCAAAAATGCTTTCTTTTTATAAGTGTTTTGCCTTGGTCATCATGTCTTTTTACAGTAACATAGCAGTCATTTAGATAGGGCTTACATTTAAATAACATCTTAATTTTTCAAGAAGAAAGGGGTGGAATTGGCCTTGGCGAGGCCCTTCCCCTCCTGTTCCTCATACACAACATGAGGAAATTCAAAGAGATGAATCAAGGTTTCTTTCATCCGAAAAGTATTATTTTACCCTTGTTTGGAAAATTGCCACCAAGGTCTGTTCCTATCACTCCCTTACCTTCGAATCTGTCTTTGGTTAAATATAATTTCTATTTTACGTTCTGGTGATTTCTTCAATGAAGTGCTCAGTAATGCTCATGGGAAATCTAGAGAAGTCAAGGGAGAGGAGATTTAGCACCAAATGGGAAGGCAAATAAAGGTCGCCGTTGATCTTGGTAAATGACTTCCACAGGCCTGTGCAGGACAGAGTTGAACTCCGTCTTGCTGTCATCCTCTTTCTGTTCCTTCCAAACAACTTGGTCTGTCTCTAAACCTCTTTCCAAAGAGGAGCTAAGGATGTGGCCATGGAAGGTTTAGATGTCACAGCAGATTGCTGAGAGGTGTTTTGAGGCCAAGGATCAGTGTGATTAAGCTTGTCCACAGCCTCTTCTGTAACCGCTCTGAACTCACCATGCTCGGATGTGTGAGGACCCTATGCAGGCCTGGGGAAGCCAGCATTGTCAACCTCAGACTGGGTCTGTCATGATGGCTTCTCTTCCCACCAGAAGCACAAAGATTGCTTTGCTCTGAATGATCCTGTTGGCTGAGGGAGGAGGTGGGAAGGGCCCAAATCTGGGGGAGGTGGAAAGAGGATGTCTGAGTCCAAGCTCCATTGTTGCTTCTTTGCTGTCAGCATGGTTACTGTTGCAGCTGGTGTACCCCTCCCAGTCTCAATCTGCATCCACAGAATGGGATATTAGTGCACTCTTTTACACTTATTGTGAGAGTTATTGTCAGAGGCTAACACTCTTTGCAGCTGCTTGTTTATACCTATCTATTTACGTGCACATGGAAATTATGTTTATGTTATACACACAACTATTTACTTATCCTAAGATAGATAACAGGCCAAATTAATTGATATGGCTTTGTCTTGACCTAGGAGATTTCAGAATTCAGAAAAGTAACTGATTATTAACATTGTATTATTTTATGGTGATGTGCATGCAAATGTGGTTGCCCTCTGGGGCCAGAAGAAGGTGTCCCTTCCCTGGAGCTGGATACACAGACAGTGTGAGCCACCTGACTTGGATGCTGGTGGCTGAGCCAGGGTCCTCTGTGAGAGCGGTGTGCCCTCCTGACTACTGCTCAGCAGTCTCTGCAGCATACAGTATTAGCAGTTAAAGGCAGAAAGATGTCGCAGAGATATTTTGAGCTAGATGCCAAGTTTAAGAAATTATGTTTTATGTGGATGGATGTTTGTCTGTGTATTTATATGTGCATCACACGTATGTAGTGCCTGAGGAGGCCCAAAAGAACCTGGAGCCTATAGACAGCTAAGAGCTGCAATGTGGGTGCTAGACACCAAACAAGGGTCATTTGCAAGAGCATCATGCGCTCTTAACTGCTGAGCTATCTCTCTAGCCCCATAGATGACAATTCTGTGAGTGAATGATCTGTTTTATTGCATTGTTTATCTTCCAGTTGCAGGTAGAAAGTCCTCCAGAAGCAAATCAGTCCAGAGGGAAAAGCGTTCTTATAATGCTGTGGCCTTTTACAGCCCAAAGGGCAGTGGGCAGCGGGCAGCTGGAGAAAGGGACCCTTCAGTTTCTAAGACTTATTTAGATGCAGTGCAAGACTGTACTTAAAGACAAAGGAAAAAACGAGTGTTTCTTCTTTGATGGTTTTGGGTCAAGGGAAAGCCTACTCAAATGTTTCATTCTGTGGTGACAGAAATATTCAATTAGACATTTAATCTTTTTTTTTAAAACTTATATTCTCAGAATTGTCTGGAAGATGCTGATGAGATGATGATTCAGCTTGAGTTGTCTACATCTTGTGGCTGTGATTCTGGGCTCTAAATTCAAAACTTCCTATCCAAAGGACTAGGAGAGCCACCTGTGAGGAAGAGAGGCTAACCAAATTTGGGGCCTTGACTTCCTCTGTCCATACTTGCTCCTCAAAAGCTCATCCACTTTGGGAAGAGGCTGCAGGCATCAAGAAGCACAAAAAATTACTTTCCTGTCTCATTCTGTTTACTGTGTGACTGGTATTAAATAGTCAACCTCTCAGAATTCCAGCTTCCTTATCTGTGACAATTAAGGCTGCACTGTTTGTCTCCAGTAATTGTTCTGCTTTGGAGAAAGATGTGTTAAGACCCTGGACTGTGATCAGCAGGAATGAATGTAAATTCTTCTGGGAAGAAAATGAACTGGTCATTATGCCCAACATCTGCCATCAGAAACCTGAGCCAGAGAGCAGTCAGGGCATAGAGTTGATTTCTGAGGAAAACTGACTTGACTCATCAGGGAGCCGTTACTGAGGCACTTCCAGGTTAGAAGGAGCCGGGGGCATGGAGAGGAAGAGGTAAGCAAGTCAGACAGAATACCAAGAGGCAGCCACCTCATGCATTGTCCTGTCAGTCAGCCTTTGTTCATATATCCTCATCGGACCCTAGAGAAACAACTGAACACCAGGACTGTGAGCACACAGTTATCATTTTAAATCTCCAGTAGCTACACTGAGAACCCAAAGAAATGAGGGAGAGTAATTCTGATAGCATATTTTATTTAACCTAATGTGCCCCAAGATTAGCATTTCAACATGCAATAAAACTACTTTTGGCACCAGGCGGTGGTGACACACACCTTTAATCTCAGCGCTTGAGAGGCAGAGGTAGGTGGACCCTTGTCTACAGAGTGACTTTGGGAACAGCCAGAGCTACATACAGAGAGAAACCCTGTCTTGAAAAACCAAACCAAAGCAACCAACAAACCAACCAACCAACCAACCAACCAACCAACCAACCAGCCAGCCAACCAACCAACCAAAACCCAACCCAACCCAACCCAACCCAACCCAACCCAACCCAAACCAACCCAACGCAAACCAAACCAAACCAAACCAAACCATATTGGAGCTAGAGAGATGGCTCAGTGGTTAAGAGCACTGGCTGCTCTTCCAGAGGATACAGCTTCAATTCTCAGTACCCACATGGCAACTCACACTTGTCTGTAACTCCAGTTCCTGGGTATGTATGTATGTATGTATGTATGTATGTATGTATGTATGTATCTATCTATCTATCTATCTATCTTTCTATGTATGTATCTATCTATGTATCTATGTATGTATGTATGTATGTATGTATGTATCTATCTATCTATCTATCTATCTATCTATCTATCTATCTATCTATCTATGTATCTATCTATGTATCTATCTATCTATCTATCTATCTATCTATCTATGTATCTATCTATCATCTATCTATCTATCTATCTATCTATCTATCTATCTATCTATCTATCTATCTATCATCTATCTCTATCTATCTATCTATCTATCTATCTATCTATCTATCTATCTATCTATCGATCAATCGATCTATATCTATCTATCTATCGATCTATATGTATGTATGTATGTATGTATGTATCTATCTTCTATCTATCTATCTATCTATCTATCTATCTATCTATCTATCTATGTATGTATGTATGTATGTATGTATGTGTGTATCTATCTATCTTCTATCTATCTATCTATCTATCTATCTATCTATCTATCAATCATCTATCTTATGGCACAGTATACCCTTTAAAGGATTAGTTAGAGGTTTACTGTGATCTTTATACTTGTAAATAATGCACTGAAGTCTCAGCATATTTTAGATTCTACAATTATGAATATACCATTTTTTTAAAATGACAATAAACAATCCATTTTTTCCTGTGTGTAACAGGTCCCATATTTTACATGAATCCCCTCAATCAACTTGATTAACACCTTCTTGAGGTTTAAGAAAGCATCCTGAAGACAAACCTCTGAGCATGCTCCTGATGGGCTTCCTGGATTAGGTTATTGAGGTGGGGAGATGGACCACAGATATGGGCTACAGCATCCTGTGGCCTGGGCTGCTGCACTGAATGACAAGTAGAAAGGAGATGAGCCTGAACATTCATTTCCCTCTGTTTCCTGACTGTGGATGAAATGTGACCAGCGGTCTCAGATTCCTGCCATCGTGACTTCTGGCCAAGGTGGACTGTACTCTGGAACTGTGAGTCAAAATAACACTTACTCCCTTAAGCTGCTGTTGTCAGAAAGCTTGTCAAATCCACAGGAAAGCTAACAACCCTATCAGGTGTGTGTTAGTACTCACTCATTCGTGGAAGAGGAGTCTGAGGTTTAGAGAGAGTGAGTAGCTTGCTCAAGGTCATTTGAGTTTTTCTGTGGAGGAAGCAGGATTTGAACACAGGTCATTTTGGTTTCAACCTCTTCACAATCCTCTTCCAAGTTATTTGATAGTCCCCTCAGTGGTTGGCTTGCTTTCCTATCAGGATAATTTGATATGATGACGCTGAAATACCCACTTTGAATTTTATTATTTATATTTATTTTATTATCATTACGAAATAACTTGCATCATAGCCATTCTTTGTGCCTGTGTGTGTGTGTGTGTGTGTGTGTGTGTTTATGCACAGGTACATGGATGAGCATGTATGTGAGTGTGAAGGATGGAGATGTCATTTCTCAGGCACCATTAACTTTGTTTCTTATTGTTTTGAATTTATTTATTTATTTATTTATTTATTTACTTATTTATTTATATTTTTTATTTTTTGGTTTTCCGAGACAGGGTTTCTCAGACAAAAAAAAAAAAAAAACAACAAAAAAAAACTGGCTCTGGTAGGCCAGTGAGCACTTGTGATCCACCTGTCTCTTCCTCATTCATGCTGGGATTGCAAGCTCAGGCTACCATGCCTGGCTTTTTAAGGTAGGTTCTGGGGATAGAGCTCATGTTTGCAAGGCAAGCAAGTTACCAATCATGCTATCCATCCACCTACACAGACATTCTTAATCTTCAGCAAAAGTTTAATCTAAGCTGTTCTCTCATCACCTCATGAGGAACTTAGAACTGCTCATTTCATCTTGGGTCTGAGCTCAGCGTATATGGTTAGGGTGAAGGGTAGGATGAAGAGGTACCAAATTACTATGGTTTACAGCACCTTATTATATGTTATAAAGAACCATGAAATCCTGAGAACCCCAGTATAAGCCAGTGATCAGTGTCTAAGGAGGTAGAAATGGTTCTTCCTGGTTTGAGCATCACATAGTGAGTACTTGTTATGGAATTATCATACTTTATAAATACATATAATTACTACATATCAATTTAAAAAGAAATAGGATGATTTAAGAAAAAAGATTGCTGGGGAAATATCTCAAAAAGGAATAAAGAGTTTTATAAGGAAGACTAGTCATGATGTAGGGTGGGGGCTCTTCAAGATGAATAATACCAGATAGCAAGGCTTCTGTAAAAGACTTATTCAGAGTCCTTGTGGGACAATGGAACTTGCCAGAAAACTTGGTAAGGTAGAGTGGGTCTGAGTTCCCGGAAACTTGGGTACACAACTGAGTCAGTAGGCAGCTCCCTGCTCCCTTCCAATGGCCTTGCACTCAGAACACAGTCCAATAAGCCCAGTGTGAAGATTTGGCAAATTCTCAAAGTTCTTTGTCACATCACTTAAAGTGATATTGGGCTGGAGAGATGACTCTATGGCTAAGAGTACATGTTGATCTTGTAGGGGACTCAAGTTTGGTTCCCAACACCCATGCTGGACAGTTCACAACCTGTTGGAACTCCCTCAGATCCAAGGAATCCAATGCCCTCTTCTGGCCTCCTCAGCCACCTGCACTCACATATGCACATACCCCTGCCCTATAATTAAGACAATAATGAAATAAATCTTTAAAATGATACTTTAAGCCAAAATAAAGGTCCTTTCTGACTTTGTTTAGCCATGTTACTTTCAAAATATATTAATGGATGGAAGGAAATAGAAGAACAGCTGTAGAGAAGGAAAGGATCACTATGTTTTAAAAAGAGATATCTTCCAATAAAAAGAAAATGTGGACAAGACAGCTGCCACCTGAGAACATGTCGTTGATGTCCACTCTGACTCCCCAGCCAGGACCTCATTTCTAAGGAATTTGCTTAGCATTGGAACAGTAGGTTACTGGAGAAACAAGATGACTGATCAACTAGAAGATGGATGTAATTCTCATATTTTGTAGTAGTTGCACCAAACTATAACTTAACAATCACTTGCTATTAGTGACATAGAAGCCTTTAGTCACCGGAGACTCACACTTCCCCTCTCTATCTGTTGCTTAGTCCCCTTGGAATATACTAAATGAGGAGTTGCCAAGCTACTGGCTAATGCCTCTAGTGGTATGGAACTCATGGCTCCAACTCATCATGTTGTTTGACACTCCCTCTAGCTGGAAATGTTTCCTTAATATGAGCTAGAATCTGTCTCCCCACGGTCCCATTAGTGTTCCCGCATCTATACTCAGGATTCTCTTCCAGATGTTTTGAAACAGCTGGCAATTTTGGCATTACTGCTTCTCTGTGAACTCTATGTACTCCGACTGTTTTCCCCATGGCTTGACTTTAATTCTTATTCTGGTCACCTCCTTTGACCTTGCTCTGCTGCTATAACCTCTCTCTCCCCTAAGGTACTGTGGGAATCTTAGTATCTGCTATTTAGTGGTACTCTGTGTATTTCAGGTGCTATAAACTACTACAATCCCCCTCCACTGATAAGGAAGCTAAAGCATAGAGAAGTTACCTGCCTTCTCAAAGTTGGTGAGGAGAGTAAGTGGGATGTTCACTCAGCAGCCTATTTGGAGCCTTTACAATTTCATTTTTCTGAGTATGGCTCTTCCATTGTCACCTGGTTGGTCAGAAGATGACAACCCTATTTAGGCATCTTGAGATGATGTTCACATTTCTGGCTGGTAAAGAAGCTAGGTTCATAAGGGGAATTGAAGGATGAGTCAGCTTTTGAAAGTCCTTACAGTGCTATAAAGGTAGGCAGAGGCTCAACATTTTATCTTGAAGAACATAGAGTCCTATTGTGAATTAACTCTTTGAAATATTTTTGGTTTGACCTTTTGTTTTCTGTGATGGAGTCTTGTCCAGTTCTGGGTTCAAGTGACCTCCCTGCTTAAGTCTTCTTTCTACACAGCTGGGATCAGGGGTATGAGCTATTGTGTCTGGTGCATCATCATCGTCATCATTATTGTGTGCATAAATTTATGTGTGCATGTGCACATGTGTCCATGTGGAAATCAGAGGTCAACCTTGGGTGGGTCCTATTTCAGTTTTTGAGACAATGTCTCTCACTAGGTACTAAGGTTCACACATTTGGCAAGGCTGGCTGGCCAGTGAGCTGCAAGGGCCCTCCTTCTGTCTCTATCTTCCCAGCAGTGAGATTAAGTGCAGACCACCATGCCTAGCTTTTTAGGTGGGTGATGGTGGTAGAACTCAAGTCCTCATGCTTGGGTAGCCAGCACTTCATCAACTGAGCAATCTCTCCAACCCCTCATTTTTACATTGATGTCAATTACATATTTTATTCAAAGAAGTAAGTCATGTGATCACATTATATATATTTACATATACACATATATGTCAGACATACACACATATTTAAGACAGTGATGAAGATAAGTTAAATAAGGATGAAAGTAGAAACAGTATTAAATGTCACAGAAGCAACCCAAGGAGGATCTGAGGGAGAGAATGAAAGATGACGGAGAGATCAGACAGTATTTGGAAAGTATAGGGTCAGAACTGGATGATTAATTGGATTAAGTGAAATAGAGGAATTGAATTGCTTGGAACTCTATTTCCAGGCAGTTCAGTTCCTGGGAGCCAGAGAGAGAGTTGTGTCACCTACCAACACAGGGGATAGAGTAAAATGAAAGGAGCTTTGGCACAGGGCTTGGGTGAAGTGCTGGGAGAAGATGCTGGGAGAACAAAGGTGGAAACTGCCTGTGCTGCAGGTCATGGACACCTGCTAAGAAATTTCCAGGCTGGCCATACTTTCATGTGCACATGGAAGAATTTTAAAAATATTTGTGGGTAGTGAAGCTTATACTGAACCCAGGCATTAGATGATGCTTGGAGGAGTCCAGGTGAAGAGTGTGACTTCATCCATCTTCCACTGGCTCTACAGAGGATGCTGTAGTTTGACTCATGTTCCCAGGCATCTGGAAAAGATAAGTCCTTGAGCTGTCCTCCATGCCTTCTTGTATCAAAACTCGAGCCGAATGGTCTAATTTTGTTTTTTGCCTTGTCATTTGTAAATGAATTTGTGTTTATGTCAGGAACAGCCTTCTTGACAAGAGCCACATTCTCTGCAGTGTGCTTGTTTGGTACAAAATGTTCATGTTTTACTTAATATGTCTGATGATGGCAGGTAACTTCTCTCAAGAAGTTATTTCCAATTAAATAATCTAATATTTCTAGTGTAATATAATTACTAAAAATCTTTTTTATCAAGGGTTATTAAGATTAGGTTATTTCTCTCTGCCCTTCCCTTCTTTCCCAGATGGGCCTCAAATTTAATATGTAGCTTAGAATGACCTAGAAAACATCTGACCTTCCAGTTTACTTTTCCTTGGTTCTAGGACTACTGCTGTGCACTGCACTACCACAGTGGTTCATATGGTGCTGGTGGTGAAACTGCATGCCAGGCAAGCGTTCTACTCACTAAGCTACATGTCCAGCCCTTGTCTGAACGCCACTTGAATTTCATGGGTACTTTTGAGGTGGAACTTCAGAGAATAGAGTTTTTGTGAGCAGGATTAATGCTGTTTTTGTAACTGTAGAGCTCCAGGGTCTCACCTTCTTTCTTTTCTGGGCTTCTTCCTCCAGTTACAGAGCAGAAGGTTAGCTCTCTAAGGGATGAACAAAGGGGCCATCAAAACTAGGTGCCAGTGGTTTCAACTGGGCCTGATCTAGGCCTCAAAGATAAGACATGAAGGAAGTCGGTGAGGCCATGAAATGGGGCATAAAGAACAATGAGTGATGGTGCTTGAACTTGGGTCAGTTGAGACTGTCTTAAGAAGACCTGACTATGGGAGCGTGGACAGAGTGCTTGTGCCCTTTCCCTAGTGAACTTTCAACTTCAAGGGACCGAAATCTCTGTTCATAATCCTATGCACAAGGAAGGAGCAACAGGGTGAAGACAAATACAAGGCCTCTCCTGTGAGGATTGAGGCCAGTTGCTGCTTGGCTCCACCCCTCTCTTTTAAAAAGCATTACACTCACTAGTTAGCTCACTCCAACTAACTTCTTGGCTCACTATGTGTCCCATCTAAATGTGAAAAGCACGGGAACTGCTCTGGAACTGAGGCTGCTCCAGAGATCAGAGGAAACTAGAGAATTTCCTGTAATGTGTAGGACATTACCCTAAGCAGATGCTGACAGAGGGAAAGCCTCATCTGACACCAGTTTAGCACCTGAACTATGAGCTTCTCAGAAAACTTCTCTCCTTTAAAAGTCACCAGCTGCCATACCTGGGGATCCATCCCATAATCAGCCTCCAAACGCTGACACCATTGCATATACCAGCAAGATTTTGCTGAAAGGACCCTGTTATAGCTGTCTCTTGTGAGGCTATGCCGGGGCCTGGCAAACACAGAAGTAGATGCTCATAGTCAGCTATTGGATGGAACACAGGCCCCCAATGGAGGAGCTAGAGAAAGTACCCAAGGAGCTGAAGGGGTCTGCAACCCTATAGGTGGAACAACAATATGAACTAACCAGTACCCCTTGGAGCTCGTGTCTCTAGCTGCATATGTATCAGAAGTTGGTCTAGTCGGGCATCATTGGGAAGAGAGGTCCATTGGTCTTGCAAACTTTATATGCCTCAGTACAGGAGAACACCAGGGCCAAGAAGTGGGAGCGGGTGGGTAGGAGAGTGGGGGGGAGCTGGAGGACTTTTGGGATAACATTTGAAATGTAAATGAAGAAAATACCTAATTAAAAAAATAAATTAGAAAAAAAAGTCACCAGCGTGTGGCATTTTGTTATAGTACTAGGAACAGAGAAGATGTGAGCTGAAGCAGAAAGCAAGCCCTGTACTGCAATGGCCGAGGAACTTGGTGTCTCACCCTTTCCCATGTGAGTAACGGGGAGTGAACAGTGTTGGCAGCAGGCAGGGTCCTCTATCTGCTGAGCTATCTTTCTGGCCCTCAGTTGGTACTTCTGAATGTGAATTCGTTGGTGGCTTCTAGTGTGTAGACACCTAACTTCAGGCAGCTTAGTAACCGAGCCAGTAAGAAAAAAAGATTCTAGTGAACTGCCAGAGTGCCCATGGGCATAAGGATCTGGTATATTAGGGGGTGGGAGGAGTGGGGGAAGGAGTGGCTGGTCTGTATTTGGGGCTGATTGTCCTGGTGGTGAGCACCCTGTTCTGTTAAAAATGCACCATTCTGAACAAAGGAGGTGCAGCCTCTTTGTTATGCTGGACTTGGATTCAGAAGAATCAAGCTTGAAATTATTGAGCACTTACTTCAGTAAAGAAATAATCTTCTGAAAATACATAAAGGTTATATTGATCACCAAGAAAGCATTGAGTGGAGAAAATTACAAGAGAATAATAAATGGGAAATAAAACACATCCAATATATACTGAGATCAGTTAGGGCTCTCTGAGGCAGCTGGGGGTGGGCATGTAGGCTTCTCTCTTTCCTCCTACTCCTCACACTGGAAAGAGACACAAGGCTGTGCTCTGGAAGGAGCCGGTGTTCCATCACAACAAGCTCGGTCCACAGGTTTCCAAGTCCCGTGTGGAGTGTCTAAGGGATTCAAGGGATAAAGCCGTCCATAACATCTCTTCTGAAACTGTCAACCAAGTATAAAGATTTGAAGTCTTTGAAGTAATAGACATAAGAATTGTGAACACAGTTGGCTTCTGGGTCCCAAGAAACCTCAAGGATAGTTCGGGCCAGCTGAGTTCCAGTCCTCAAGTAAGCCAGGCTCAATTAAGCCCAGAGGGAACTGATTATTGTCTGACTGGCAAAACACCTCCTCTATCCTCTATGCTCTTGTTCATTAAAATTTGCCTCAGACATTGGTGTTAACAGGCACACACTAAAAACCTGTTGTATACAAAGCAATCACTAATTACCTTCACAGGACATACAGCAGAGAAAAACACAGATCCCAAGAAAACCACAAAGCAACATGAAATTGTAGACAAGATAGAAATTTTGTGTATCTTAACCTAGTACATTTAGAAAGAGAGATAACGAGAAGGCAAAGGTTGTAAATCTGTCCTCTCTACTGGCCACTGTGACTTGGAAAATATCACTCAGGTGTTGAGACTGTGAACAGTAGATGTGCTAGTGGCCTCACTAATAAACTGACATTTTTGAAGAACGTAAAGGAAGCAAAGGGAAAAGGAAAAAGGGAAAGGAGAGTGTAGTCAGAGGAAAAGAGGGAGGGTTAGTCAGAGAAAGGGAGATATAGTCAGAGGGAGGGAGATTAGCCAGAGGGAGGGAAATTAGTCAGTGGAAGGGGGTTAGTTAGAGGGAGGTTAGAGGGAGCGAGATTAGTCAGAGGGAGCGGGTTAGTCAGAAGGAGGGAGGGGAGGAGGGAGGGGAGGTTAGTTAGTGGAAGGGGGTTAGTCAGAGGGAGGGAGATTAGCCAGAGGGAGGGGTTAGTCAGAGGGAAGGAGGTTAGTCAGAGGGAGGGAGATTAGTCAGAAGGAGGGGTTAGTCAGAGGGAGGGAGATTAGTCAGAAGGAGGGGTTAGTCAGAGGGAGGGAGATTAGTCAGAAGGAGGGGGTTGTCAGAGGGAGGGAGATTAGTCAGAAGGAGGGGTTAGTCAGAGGGAGGGAGGGAAGGAAGTTAGTCAGAGGGAGGGAGATTAGTCAGAGGGAGGGGGTTAGTCAGAGGGAGGGATATTAGCCAGAGGGATTATTAGGCAGAGGGAGGAGGTTAGTCAGAGGGATGGAGGGAGGTTAGTCAGAGGGATGGAGGGAGGTTAGTCAGAGGGATGGAGGGAGGTTAGTCAGAGGAATGGAGGGAGGTTAGTCAGAGGGAAGGAGATTAGTTAGAGGGAAGGGGTTAGTGAGAGGGAGGGGGTTAGTCAGAGGAAGGGAGATTAGCCAGAGGGAGGAAGATTAGGCAGAGAGAGAGGGCTAGTCAGAGGGAGGGCCAGTCAGAGGGAGGGAGGGAGGTTAGACAGAGAGAGGGAGGTTTAGACAGAGAGAACTAGGGAGGGTTAGAAACATGGAAGAAAGGGTTAGCTAGAGGGAGAGAGAGAGGTTAGAGGAAGGAGGAGGGTTGGTTGGAGAGAAGTAAGGAGGTTTAATCAGAGGAAAGGAGGGAGGCTTTCTAGAGGGAGGTGGGAGGCTTAGCCAGAAATAGGTAGGTAGGAGGGTTTAGTCAGAGGTAGGGTTCAGCTATGACAAGAAGAGGAACAGGAGTCCTTGTCAAGGCAGGCCTGACAGTCTGAACACTGCTTTTTCTGAGGAACAGAGGCTAATATGGCTGGAGCAAAGGGACTCACATAGAAGTCACTTAAGCATTAATGCATTATAGGAAGGAAGATGCCAAAAGGGCTGCAGACCAATGTCAGGATTTGTAGGGAGAACCTCATCACAGCACAGGATGGATACTGACTGTAATGGAGCCCACACAGCTGGTGTGTGGAAAATGACTAGACAGGAAAAGGGTAGGAGCAAGAATCCTTTTCCGAGAGTACAGACATAATCAAGACTAGAGTTGACCAGGGCCAGGCAGGGTCAAGTGACAGGTACACCTTGAAGATCCAACTTGAGGTAGGAAGACCCACTCTAAAGCAGTGTTACCATCACCTTGGCTAGGTTCCTGGACAAAATACAAAGTAGAAGAGGAATTGTGCATTAGTATTCTCTCTCTGACTAGATGGATACACATGGCCATCTTCCTGCAGCTCCTGGCATGGTGACATCCCAGATATTGTGAATAGCATCGTCAAATAAACCTTTGTCTTTTTAAATCGCCTGTGTGGGATAAGAGCACTGAGAAAAGTAATGAATGCAGCAGGCAGATGTGGACAGTCACAAATGAGTGACCAGAGACACTCTTTAAAACAAAAGCAGAGTGGGCTGGATTTTTATGAGTGTCTGTCCAGCTTCTCCTGTGTCTGTAAGTATCTTTGTTTGCCCACAGTGTTATCCTAGTACTGGCAAGACATAAAACCAAAGCCTGAGGTCCCAGGGTGGATTCTGTGGTGTTACATACACTCATATTTTCCAGAAGCCCCAGTTTCCTCTGGTAGATGAAGCCAGCTAAGTAAGTGGAGTGTTGCTGTGTCTAAAGGAGATAATGCTGGGTGTGGTGGCACACGCCTTTAATCCCAGCACTTGGGAGGCAGAGGCAGGCAGATTTCTGAGTTGGAGGCCAGCCTGGTCTACAGAGTGAGTTCCAGGACAGCCAGGGCTATACAGAGAAGCCCTTGTTGGGAGCTATTAAGACAACACAATTTTCCTGATCTCTGAATTGGGCCTCTCCCCCCAGAAGAAAAAGGGGTCAAAAGCAGGCCACGAAGCACCGCTCCGAGAACAAACACAGATTGTTCCAGCCCTAAGTCAGCACAGGATGTAGTACCCTGATACCACCAAGTTCCTGCTTCCCCGTGTAGCCAAAAGAAAAATTTCCCCTGCCCCATCCCTCCTGCTGAGGTGCATTTCCTCTGCCCCATTCCTCCTGCTGAAAGGCACTTCCCCTTTTGCTTGTGCATTTAAACCTCGGGCCTGGCTAATACCTTGGGGTCCTGATGCAATTCAGAACGTTTCCATGTCGTTATTCGCACAAGACCCTCGTCTCTCTCTACCCCCCATTTGGTTCTTAGGAGAAGGTGCCCTCAAGACCCTTGAATAACTGGACCTGCTGGGCGGGTCAAGCCCTGTCTTAAAAAACCAAAAAAAAACCAAAAAAAAAAAAAAAAAAAAAGGAGATAATGCATGATACGTGCCTAGCAACAAAGGTTTTATGCAAATCTCAGCATTGCAAATCTCAGCATTAGTAAACTGTCTGGGGCATTCTTGAAATGACCTGCAGCTCTCTTCAGCAGTTTCATGAATCTTTACCTGATATTTGAATTAGGGAGAAGTTTTTGACTAAGAGCCATTTTATGATAGGTTAGTATTTTTAGGTGGCTAAAAATAATATTTACTGTCTCAAAACTTTTACTAAAAACATGTGACATTTATGATGTAAATAAAAGCAATTAAGTGACAACTGTGGTAGGTCTGCCTGGTTCCCAGCATCCTTGTCTTGAACAATGCCAAAGTTGATCCTCTCGTGATCACCCAGGCATTCGGGAGCTCTTTGCTGGTCAACATGTTGATGCCCAGTATCATGGTAACTTGAGGTTCCTTGTTTGTGTGTGTATGGATATCTATCTATCTATCTATATATATATATGTGTGTATGCATGTACCTCCCTTCTGACTTAAGTTGGTCATAACTCTCTCTCTTCCTTCCTTCCTTCCTTCCTTCCTTCCTTCCTTCCTTCCTTCCTTCCTTCCTTCCTTCCTTCCTTCCTTTCTTTCTTTCTTTCTTTCTTTCTTTCTTTCTTTCTTTCTTTCTTTCTTTCTCTCTCTCTCTCTCTCTCTCTCTCTCTCTCTCTCTCTTTCTCTCTCTCTCTCTCTCTCCCTCCTTCCTCCCTCCCTTCCTTCCTTCCTTCCTTCCTTCCTTCCTCCCTTCCTTCCTTCCTTCCTTCCTTTTTTTTTTGTCTCCCTCCCCTCCAGCTCTCTACCATCTACCTATCTATCCCTTCAGTAATTTTAGCTGGGTCAGACCTCAGCAAGCAGACAGGTGTGGCTCTTTCCCATTTTACCATCTCAAGGTACAAGAACTGGTCACATAAGACAAACCACGGGGCATGACAAAATGAACTTCACGGGGTCACATGAGCTTTGAGGACTCTCAGTGAACCTGAAATTATGTTTATGTCATATATACCTTAATGGGAAAATAATGTCCAGCATAGGAAATGGTTCTAATCAACTCTGGCTAAATCAGGGTCTGTACACACAGCAGGTGTGGGAAGCCAAATTGATAAGGTCACTTAGGGAAGGCAGATTTGAGAAACTGACAAGGTCTTGCACTGCGAACCGAAGGTTAACCTTCAGCATCATTGCCAGGTGGGGTGGTGGTTGCAGGGCACGGTGGCAGAGCTGTAACTGATCAGTGGTGCTTGTTGGGTTTGTTTTGCTGGATCACTAACCAGTCCCTCGGGGAACTGCAAATTGCTGTGGTGTTGCTGCTCAGTCCTAGGGCATCATTGGCCATCCACTCATTATTTTTATTTGCTTGGGTGTTTGGAGTTTTGTTTGCTTGTTCTTTTTTTGTTTTTTGTTTCTTTGTTTCTTCTTTTGTTTTTTTTTTTTTTTTCCACTCATGCCATACATGGAAAATTAGAAGCACCTCATTGATGAGCCGGCTCCCTTTTCATTTGCTCTGTGAAGCAGATACATTATTCTTTAATTACTCTTAATGTTATGTGAAGGGAATTAAGACACAGGTCAGTAGGATCTGTGAAAAGGAAATGCAGACCTGCTGCCTGCGGAGCCTCATTGTCTCGCCACAGGACGGGCAGGGCTCCTCTGGGGAAGTGAAATGGCAAAGCTGGTGTCCTGACAGCAGAGCTTCTTGACCTTTGAAGATCCATACCTCCCGCTGAGCTGCTCTTTCTCTTTTCTGCCAGCCAAGATGTTGAATTTTACTTTCTAAAATTCACAACACAGAAAACAAAAACATACAGGATCTGCATCTCATCCCCAAGTCATTCCTTGGATTGAAAACCAACATTTAGACTGCAGACTGTAATCTTCATGTTGCTCTCTGGACGTTGGAGCTTTTAAATCTTTGAGGGATATAATTTGCAAGCTGCAAACTAGGATGATGGGTGTGCTGGGCAGATCTGGGGTGGGCACGAAGTAAAGCGCTCAGTATTCTGGGGTTTGTGGAGAAGGACAGAAAGTAGAGCCATGGGGAAACAGCTTAGAGATCTTGCTGCAGTAGGTGATCCAG
This sequence comes from Mus caroli, assembly GCF_978045245.1. NCBI lineage: Eukaryota > Metazoa > Chordata > Mammalia > Rodentia > Muridae > Mus > Mus caroli. The sequence continues at coordinate 130,126,344 of NW_028227258.1, forward strand.
GCATCAAGGTTTGAATACCAAGAACAATGCTTAGTGGTTACTACAAGAATCTTTGAATATATTGCTTTAGTGCATTCTGTCTGCATGCCATGGCCAATGAGTGAATATATTCCCGGGGAAATAGATCAAGTGAATGCAGATGCTGTAGTGATGTGACTAGAACAAAGGAGAAAGGATGTTGGTAAAAGTCCTGTGTGATGGATTATTCTGATGTATGGGGTAAGTGATGTGCCATCTCATAGAGGAAGAGGCATGAGCCTGTTTCTCTCTCTCAGGGCTCATATTGTTGATCCCGAGTGAGGTTTTATAGATGGAGATAGAGAGGAGGAAAAAGGCAGTGAAGACCTGCCAATGTAAGACCATTGACTCAGGTTTTACACCGAATAAAAAGAGAGGTGGCCAGGGGTTGGGTGGGGAGGAGAGCAGGGGTCACCTTCATCTATCCCTCTCTGCCTCCTGATGTGGACACAATGATCCACTGTCCCACTACCAGTCTTTCTCTGCCACGATGACTGTGTCCATTCAAACCACGAGCCAAAAATAATTCTTCTTCTCCTAAGTCCTTTCTTGTTGCACATTTGGTCACAACAGGAAGAGAAATAGTTAATACATGAAGAGGTGTGTGTGTGGGATGCTGGATCCTTAGAAAGGCCCTGCCTTTGGCATCTCTTTGAGACTGTTTTACACACACACACACACACACACACACACACACACACACGGTGGGGGGTGCAGGAGGAGATTATGCACGCACACAGACTATGTAGGAACGTACACATTCAGAGAAACTGTACATGTACAAACACATTCAGACCCCCGTCCCTACCTCACACTCATTCTAGTAGCTGATGAAAAGCAGGCCTGGGTGCCTGACTGAGAATGTGGGCGAGGCTGTGGGAGGAGAAGCCATGACAGGTTGTGTAGGAAGCAAGTTGAATCCCATTTACCCTGTTTATCATCTCTCAGGTTTTCTTCAGGAAAATAAAATAAACGATGGGACAGGAAGGCCAGGGAGAGAGGAGAGGTGGTTTCACTTTATAAAGGAGAAAATGAAGAAGGCTGGGTTAGGCATCCCCTTAGTCACGCACCCCCACGCGCAGCAAAGAAGAGCTAACACGACTGGCTCATCATGGAAGGTTGATAAGCAATAGGAAGTACCTAATGGCTGCCTCATGGTAGCAGCAATGCCCTTAAAAAGGATTGTGGGTTCTGGGAATCACTGTCCACTGTGTTTTTATCTTACAAGAGGACAGGACTACCATTACCTGATTAGTATAGTAGAGTCTGTGAACAGCAGGGAGCAATTTAGGTTGGATGTGTTAACACTGATTCAGCCAGTCAATTCCCCACTACATATCCACTCCACATGTGAACGGGGGACAATAAACACACAGTTCCTCTTTTAATTGCTGTTCTTTATTTAGGATTGCTCTTGTTGATTTGCTTTTTCTGAGGTCACACGAGTGCTACAGCTGGCCTGTGTTGGTACAATTATCCGCCCAACCAAATGACAATTCAAACTTTTGCTTCTATCTCTGTCTTCTCCTGTCATAAGCACATGATCTGGGGCAGGGGAGGCTTTCCCCTTCTTTGGTAATGGTTAGTATCAATACATGTATAAGTTACTCTGAGTTAGGCAGACATAAGAACTTCCAGCCTTTGCACAGAGGATTGCTCTTGCAGCTACACCGCTGTCAGCGGATTTGTGCTGGGCATTAATATTCAAAGTAGACTCATCCTGACCCTAATAATTTTTGTTGATGGTGTTTTAAAGACAGAGTCTCATGAATTCCTGGCTGTTTTGAACTGTAATGCAGGTGAAGATGGTCTTGAACTCCTATCCTCCTACTTCTACCTCATAAGTGCTATGATTATCTGTATGCACCACTGTGCCTAGTTTATATAGTGTTGTGGATCAAACATGGGGTTCTGTGCACGCAAGGTAAGAACTCCGCCAACTGAACTACATCATTAGTCCCCAAGTCTCATTCTTTGACTTAAGAAATATATATTGTAATGGGTTAAAGATAACTGCTTTGTTGGTAACAAACCAGTTTATAATTAAGTACGCGACTGTGACCCTTGAGTTTATTTGTGCAGAGATGGAAATATGCAAAGTCATGTGTTTCTGACAAATAGGATGTAGAGTTTGTGTTTGTTTAGCAAAATGATAAATTGGTGGTGATGGAAAGAACAGGAGGTCCATAAATCATGGAAGTCCAGCTTCATCGTTCCAGCTTACCTAGGTCACTCTGTTTTCTTGAGCCTTGATGTCGTTTCCTATAAAGTAATGCCACCATGGCTTGCACTTCGCTGTGCTTTCCCACTTGAGAGCGAGTTCCAGATATTCATTGTCACCCTCCCTGAAAATGACCATCACCTAGTGACTGTCTCCTTCCTTATGAGGGTTTCCTTTTGTTTAGGCAGTGAAACAAGCATCGGAGGGCTTTTCAAGCCACATTTCTCAGAGGTGCAGAAGGATATAACGTGGCCCATGACCTCTAACTTCCAACTTGAGTAATTGACCCACCACTCTGAAGTGATGTGTCTGGCTTCCATTTCTTACAGGACATTATTGAGGATTAAAAGATACTGCTCCTCCTACTCAGTGACACTGCTTTTTGAAAAGATCTGTCAGCTTCTGCTTCTTGTCTTTGCTGTGCTCCTTAATTCATTTAATAGTCTTTATTATATTTCACCCCTCGAATACACCCCTAACCCCTTGGCTTCATTTTCTCTTCATTGTCCTTGTCTGACTAACCAACCCTGTGAAAACTGCTCTTGTTTCTGATTCTATAGTAGTAGTAATAGCATGGAAAGGAGCCACTCAGCTTGACTTAGGTCTTATTAAAGCATGACTATAAATTTCAACACTCATCTGAAGGTCACTGGTGGTTTCAATGTCTTTTCTTTTGGAACCTTCAGTTTAATTCTTTACCTCTAGTCAAGGCTCTTAGAGCTCCCTGGTGGATGGCCTTGATTTCTACCACATCTGCACGGCCCACTAACCTCTGCTTTTACCTCTCTTATTTCCTCATGAAATGGGCACCACTGCTTCCGTCAAGAGCTTCCCTTGGCCACATTCAAGATTTGGTTCTTTCTTATCATTTTATTTATTTGTTTCTACAGTTTTGAGAGAAGATCTGGCTATGTAGCCTAGAGGCTAGGTTGGTTTTTGAGCCCACGATCTTCCTGCTGTGGCATCTCCAATGTGGAGATCACAGGTGTGCAACATAACACTTGGCTCTCTCCCATCTCTTAAAGGTGGGTCTCTTTCAGTTATCTACCACTTTTTTATTACCAACCTTGCTGTTTGTGGTAGTTCTAATGAGAATCTCCTCCACCGCCCAGGTTTATAGATTTGAACACTTGTTCACTAAGAAGTAGCACTATTTGGAAGTATTAAGAGGTGTTGCCTTGTCGGAGGAAGTGTGTCACTGGGGGTAGGTTTGGGGGGTTCAAAAATCCCACTCCAAGTCCTGAGTCTCTGTCTTCATGCTGTCTGTGGATCAGATGTGGAACTCTCAGCTACATCTCTAGTGCCTTCCTGTGTGCTGTCATGATGAGAACTGACTAAATCTCTGAAACTATGTCAGCCCCAACTAAATGCTCTCTTTTATAAGAGTTGCTGTGGTCATGGTGTCTCTTTATAGTAACAGAACACTGACCAAGACAGAGGCTGGCACCAGAAGAGGGTATTGCAAGGCCAGGCCTGACCATGCTGATCATTGGTAGAATCTGGACTTTGAACTAGGAAAACAGTTGAATGTTTTAAGCAGGTTTAATGGGACATACTCATAAGAAAATGAAAGATGAGAGTGATGAACTGTGGGGGTTCAGTTCAAAAGGTTTCAGAGGAGAAGAATATTAGCAAGTGGTCTAGAGACTGTACTTGTGATATTTTGGCAAAGAATGTGGTTGTTGCCTGTCCTGTTCTAAACATTTGCAAGAGGCTAAATTTGTATACAACTGCATTTCTTCCACATGAAGATTTGTCTTTTGTTTCATAGAATTAGAACTAATGGGGTAGACTGTAGGTAGAATGCAGGAAATATTGACTCAGATAAATAATACCTGTTAAGAAAGATTTATGGGGAATGGCATTACCTAAGATTAATGTGATTTTAGTTCTCCCGTGTTTACAGAAACAATATTGTATTTCTACTGCTCGTTCCTGAGCAGAATATGCAATAGCACCATGGTTCATCACAGAAGGGAGGGGTAGGAGTCAGTGTGCAGTTTGCCAACCGTGTTTCTAGATTATTTTGCTATACTTGGAGGTTTCCTTTAAAATGAGCTACAATTCATCCCTGTTGAGAATTAATGCAGACATAGAGAAACTGCCCCAAATCTCTATCTAAGCAAACAGGGGTTACAGATTCATATTGAGGGTCTGACATTTTCCCTTTGTACTATACACAAGGGATTAAAAAAAGCACCCGATTTCTTAATGTGAAGCCCCTTCAAGCAGAACCTGAAAAGGCACACATCTTTATTAGTAAGTTAAGTTTCTCCGTGCTTTGAATGTGTGCATGTACATAATTATGTGCACATATGTAGAGATCAGAAGTCAACTCAAGTGTCTTCCTCAGTAGCTTGCCACCTTATTTTTTGAGATAAGATTTATCACCGATTAAAACTTAAGAGTTTGCCAGTTTGGCTAGACTAGCTGACCAAGCAGCCACCAGAATCCTTTTGTCTTTGCCCCCTAGCACCAAGATTGCAAATTTGAAAATATACTTGACTTTTATATAGATGCTGGGAATCAGAATCGGGCTCATAGGCTTGAGTGGAAGACTCTTTACCGACTGAGCCACTGCCCCTGTGCCTCTGAGGTTCTATTCACTGGGAAATATTACACATAGTGATAAAGTCAACTTTATGTTTTCTGAAATCATTCTTTGAACAGCTAAAACATAGGGATAGTTTCTACATTCTATTTGTCTAGGAGAAGATGGTTGATTTGTGAAATTTTTAGTTATAGAATCTATTTAGTTATTTAAATCTGCTGTTTGGGTCAATTTTCAAAGTCTGACCTCACTATAGCTATCATTGCATAACTTCTGTATGCTCCTCACCCCCCACCCAGGGTAGTGATTTTACCCTTTTCTTAGACCAATTTATAAAACAGACAGAGAAAAGTTAGCAAACACTAAAAGGTACAAGAAATCAAGCAATTACAGTTAAAATTATATTATCTCCAAAAGTTTTTTTGTAGTTTATTTAGGAACACATTTGTTTTTTGTCTTTTAATGGATGTTTTCACTGTTGAACATGACCTTCAAATACAGTGAGGAAAATGCTACCTATCCTGTAATCAAGCTGAGGCAGGTGCATCATGAATTGGAGACCACTTCACATCATAGCACAACGCCGCTGTCTCCAATCTCTCTCTCTCTCTCTCTCTCTCTCTCTCTCTCTCTCTCTCTCTCTCTCACACACACACACACACACACATACACACACACACACACACAACGGTATAGTTGTAATGTGTCACATAGAATAAACACAAATGTTGCCTGTTTGGCATTTTTCATTGCTACAAATACCCAAAGCCTCATAACATATAGAGAAAAGTTTGGACTCACAGTGTGAAAAGCTTAAGCATGTGGTTCAGAGGCCTGCTCAGATCTGGTGAGCTCTCCTCTTGCTGGATGACTGTTGGTGGCAGTGAATGTAGAGGGGGTAATCACACAGGGAGACAGGATGCCAAAGAGAGCAGGGGTTTGGGGAGGGGGGAGTGACTACAAACCCTTTCGTAGGAACTACATTAGTCTTTGTCTTTTCTAAGGTCAGCACCCCCAATGACTAATTGCCTGTGGACAGTTGAAGCAATTTCTAGCACATTACCCACATGCAAGAAAACATTGGGCCAGTTTTTACATATTAAACAAGGTTTGGGGTTGGAGACATGGCTCAGTGCTTACTGATTTTCTAGAGGACTCAAATTAAGTGCCCAGCACCCACATCAGATGATCCCAACCCTGAAATATCAGCTTTAGATTAGATGCCTTCCTGTGGCCCCCTCAGGCACTGAGATCACATCATATAGTTACACACAGACATACTCATATATAAAGACATTTCAAAAACAAACAAAAATTTTTAAATACTTTGGTTTTGTATTAATTGACTGCATCAAATTCTAACCCAGAAACTTCATATTCTACTAAGTGCCAGAATCTGGAGGAGCACTGTCTTGACACTGGATTTTTAAATGCTCCATCTTAAGTTTTCAAGTCTATCTTTGATGAATAGTCTTTCCCCATTCTTCCCTTGAAGGATCTGGAATGTAAATCATCTAGGAAGTAAGATAATTTTGAGGTCTGCCATTAGGTTTGATGGTAGTGTTGGCTGAGATTCAGAATTAGAGGGTAATGAAGATGGCATAATCATGCCCAAGAGTTCTATTACCCAACTCTAAACTGCTACGAGCCGATAACATGGAAGAACAGTAACAGAGAGAGGTTCTTGCACGAGAACAGAGAATATCGAGCAGCCAGTACTCAGTCTCAGTTCCAACCCCCAGGTAGTGTCTTTTATGGGTAACCTCAAAATACTGTAGTAGTATAATTGACATTTTGCTTTTCTTGCTTGGTTACAAAGAAGTACCCCATTGGGGTTAAATCTTCCTGTCCTTAAAATGATTTTATCTGTGGGCTAAGGATGTAGTCATTTGGTGAAGTGCCTACCTACGATGAATGATCTGAGCCCCATATTAAACTGGTCCTACAGAAGTTCAAGGTCATTCTTGGCTACATAGTGAATTTGAGATCAGTTTGGGCTCTAGGAGACCCAAAAACAAAAACAAAAAACAACCCCCCAAAAAACTAACAAAAGAAAACAAAAACTCCTTGCCCCCAACCAAAAAAAGCATTCAAACTTAACTAAAAGTGCATTCTATATTAAATTTCAAACAAAAGATTGAACACACACCTTTTAGAGTATTTCCCACCAATATGTAATAGAAAAGAAAGCTAAGGTGTAATGAAAGCATGAGGGTGGTCTAGCCTAATGCTCTTTCCTAAGAACTACTGTGAACTCACCAGGTGTTTCCTGTAGGGTTTCCCTGGGCCCATGCTATGTGGGTGCTGGCCCATGCTATGTGGGTGCTGAGGCTTGTTTCCTGCTGCTGCAGCCCCAGATGGCTGGGTTGCTGACAGGGCCAATAAAGAGTAGGCACCCTGTGAGGTGCTGGTCATGCCTCCCTTCCCTGCTGCTGGCCTGAGAATTGGGACAGGGCCCATCTGCTCTTTGCGGGACTTTTATGGCCTCAAAGCAGATGCCTGAAGGTGGGATGTGTGGTGGCCATTTACACACACTGTGGGAGAGGAGTTTTAGTCACTCTGCTTACATCCTGCAGCCAGGAACAAGGGCCAACCATGCTAAACAAGCTGCCTTTGAAGCTACAGGGACCAAACAGCCCTAGCCAGAAAGCTTTCTCTAGCCCACTGACATTGCTACGAGTCATATGACCTTGAAAAGTCACTCCACATTCAGCCTCTGCCATAGCCTTTGTCCTGTGTAAATTTGCTCTCTCTCTCTTCTGACTTGTATAGACTCATGATATAGCATCCACTCCCACTGATCTCAGAGATGCACATTTGTGACTCCCCAGCTGAACTGAACCTTTAGAATTCTGCTGGCTTTACCAATGTCACTCTGTGGACCCATGATATCCATATTAGCAAACAGTTATTAGATAGGCCCACTTGATTCCAGGAACTATTCTAACTGCTTCAGGAGTGGGGAGAGGAAGGCATGGCACCCACTACCAAGGTCTATCACCAAATTTTGAGATTTTTGTAGATGAATTAAAATCAGTGTGTCTGCAAGCAGCTACAGTTTCATCATGTGCATTACATCTCATTGCACAGGAACTGGGAGATGGTGGGCCAGACCCTGTCCCACATGACTGGGCTCAGAAAGACTCACAGCATAAGAAAGGAAGAGCTTCGGAAAATCACCACGGAAGGGGTGAGTTTCCTGAAAGTCCAGAGGAGAGGACACACTGAAAACGAGTGATTCTAGATGTGACAAAGGTCCAGCCTGGTGCTGGAGGGGAAGAAAAACCCTCACCCAAGAGGCAAGCTGAGCAGCTTTCATGAAAAGAGACTGATAATCCTACCCTATGGAAGAGCCCCCGTGTTCACAAACCTCCAATGTAATTCTGCTTAGTGGCTTAACCAGTGGATGGCCCAGTAACAAAGGGAATCCCAATTCACCATTTTCTAGGACTGGTAGGGCAGTGGTCAGGCTCCACCCTAAGAGGGAATGTGTTGTTCGAAATGGAGCTACTCCTGGGGTCTGAGATCATGGTCTGGGAGTCTGTGTATAATCTGCTGCAGCCCCAATGAGACCCAGCCCTGGAGACAGTTGCACAGAACTGGAGAACTAGACTCTGACAAGCCTGAAAGAAGAACAAGCTGCAGGAGGCTCTGCTCTGGCAGTAGATGTATAACTTTGCCCTTGATGATTGGAACAGATCTCCTAGACTAAGAATAAGTAGTACTTGACACCCTTGACCTGATGTCAGTGGGTGGATCATCCTCTGGAGCCACCGGGCTGCTGTTCTCTGCCTTGTAGCTGCAGAACTGAGAGGTCCATGCCTTCATAGGGGTGATGAACACTTTAAATGTCCCCAAAGCTTTGCAAACAGCTAGGTTGTCTGCCTCTCTCTCAGACCTCAATGCTGTGGTTGCTTTCCAGACTCCCAGTGCACTCAGGAGACAACCTCCAGTGAGGACTAGGCACACTCTCAGTGGGTATAAGCTCCTTTGTCTTGGAAAGGTAAGAGAATTTGCCTAACTCAGAGATGACAAAGCTAAGTATGGCCAGCAGAGACCCTTGGCTTTAAGGAAGGGAAACTACTAATGAAGATTGGTTTAGTAGACCTCATCTCCTTGTCCAATACAGATTCAACACAGCATAAACCTTAGTCTGGTGAGCCTATGGTGTGGCAGTCAAAGCGTTGACATCATTTAGGCATGATGGGCAGAAACATTGTGGGTGAGTTCTCAGAGAGAGAATGATGCTCCAGAGACAATGGGAACATTTTACAGTAGTTACTTGGCCTTGTCTCCTGGGCCATTTGTGTTGAGTCTTATTTAAATAGAATTTACAAGTTCAAGATCACCATCTTGTGCTGTAAATTCAGAACGAGGAACCAGGGTCCATTAGGAATGAGAGTCTAATGGCTTGTGTAAGCACTGTAAGGGACTAGGGCAGAGTCTGAGTAGTCACAGACTGGCTGGTAGAAAAGTCACAGACAGGCTAAGAAGGACAGAAGGAAATAAAGAACTACAGAAAACCACTATGGTAGGGATGAGGCGCCTAAAAGTGCAGAGAAACCAAAAGCTGCACTCCGATGTTATCAACTTATATAAATACTGCTTTTAAGGTTACTTACAACCTGTTGCCTATACATTATTTTGGACCCGGCATGGATGAATACATAGTTTAAGGGGTAAGCTATGCATTTATCTTAGGTTGTAAAAGCAAGTGGGAAATTCAAGGCATAGTCAAGTTGGTTACATTGTTTTAATGTCAATTTAAACTTAAATAGACCAAGCATGCAGTAGGACAGCAGGTTGAGCACACAGGCTTACATGATCTCAAGGCATATCATTAGCTTGGCTGCAGGTCTGGCAATGTTCAGTCTCTTGATGGCAAGAAGGATTTTCAGAAGAAGAAACACAGTTTTTAGTTTTTATTCCCCTTTTTGAACATTTGCCTAATTCACTACAGAGAAATTATATTTTGTCTATTTTCTAACATTTTGCCTCCTCTTCCAATAGCATTTTTTCCTTTCTCTTTTCATTTCTTTAACCTTACTTCTCTATTTTCCACTATCTCCTGTTCTCTTCTTTCATATTATTTATCTGCTACTTTCACATTAATTAATAATTGTCAACATCACAGTGTGTTTTTTACTAGGGTCTCATTTTCTGCTTTATGATCACTGTGAGTTACTGGTGATCTCAGAAGTTCTTAAGTGTGTTTCTCTCTCTTGTGTGGCTTGATGATATTATTGCTAAACCACTTGGTTCCTCTTCTCTGGTATCATGGCATGAGTCCTCCAGAGAAGGATGATCTCTGAGAAGATCCCCAGATAAAACCAGAGGGGACATTCAAGGCAAAGGATGTACAGGGTTCAGGGATAGGTGAGGAATGAGGGAGAAAAGAACACAAGAAAAAAAGTAAGGCATGCTGATTCCTCTGAAAGATCACAAGTCTCAACTACTGAATTCAAAGATACTGAAATGGGTAAGATGCTAAGTGAAAATGCTAAAAACTTACTACCAAAGAGATGGGGAGACATCCAAGTACAAACAGTCAGGCAGATTTAATTTAAGACCAGGAAGGAAAGCCAGAGGCAGAGAAAGAGGTTGGAAAAATGGGCAGAGAAAATCAGCAGTGTGGATGAAAAAAAAACCTCAATCAACCAACCAATCAACCAACCAACCAAACAAGCAAACAAAAACCCCCAAAATACCAGAAGAAAAACTAAGCAAGAAAACAGATTCTGAAGAAGAAAAGTCTGGTATTAAAAACCTAATGAAAATAAAAATCAAATAAAAATGGCAGCAGAAAACATCACCAATGGATTTATCAAAGCAGAAGATAAAACATGGGAGGAAGGTCAAGGTTAAGGAAACTTGATATTTAACGTCCACTGGAAAAGCACAAAATCAGCATGGCCAGAAACTCCTAGACATGATCAAGACACTAAAACTTAGAAGCCCTGGGGTACAAGAAGGAAATGAGATTAAAAACTGAAATCATAAAAATCTTATTCAATGAAATTACACCATAAAAATTTTCCAAACCTAGATAAATAGATAACAGACATCAGAGACATTTAGAGTCCCAAACAGACACAGCCAGAGAAGAATTTCACCGTGACATATTGATAAAGTGAATGATCCATCAGACATGCCCACAGGACACACATGTGAACAAAAAGGGATGGTCTTTGCTTTCACTCTTTTTACAACCAAGAGGAAACAATAGGAAAGTATCAGAGAGTAATTAGAAGGGATAAAAAGTTAGACCCTGCACACGGTCTTTAAAGAAACAGACAAACATGAGCAGCAGAGAGAGAGAGATGAAGCCCAGCTGATATGTGAGATTGGGCTCTCCTGATTACTCAGATGATGAGGAAGAGGATGAAGGACCCACATTTAGATTACAAAACTGTTGTCTGTTGTTGGTCAGCATCTTCCATTCTGGAGTGACACCAGGCTTTGCAAAGTCATAAACAAATAAAGTGCTTCACCCACTCTCACCATCCCATCTCCAAGGCCCCCGTGGTAGAAAGGGAGTCTTTGTTTCTCACAGGCAAGAAGCAGGATGGATGCTGGTGCTCAGCAAGAAGCTGGTGATGGATACTGATGCTCACCAAGAAGCAGGTGATGGATGCTGGTACTCAGCTCACTATCTCTCTTTTATCTAGCTCTAAATGGAGTGGTGCCATCTGCAGTTAGGATGGGTATTCCCATCTCCACTCACCCAGTCTAGATGATCCCTCACAGACATGCCCAGAGGTTCTCTTCTAGGTGATTCTGGAGCTAGTTGAGTTGACAGTCAATATTAACCCCCATACCACCTGGAAATGGAGAAGTAAGCAGCTCTGACCTGTTAGCAATCAGTCCAAAGTAAAGTCATGCCTGGATAAGACCAAGCTGGGCCAGCACAATCCTGTGAATAGCTAGAGAATGTGACAGGATCCTGTAAGGCCACTACACATAAATAAAGGTCCTGATTCATCAAGAAGATGAACAATTGTGAACGTGGATACACTGAGCCTTGGTGGCCCCAATGGCCTTTTCTTTTTATTTGTTTGGAAGTGGCAGCATAAGGTTGAGGAGAGAGTGACTGAAGGCTTCGTGATTTCACTCAGAAATAAGCTCACGATTCCATCAAAAAAGATGCAGCCAGTGACAATGCCGAATACCTGAAAGTCACTAAGAAAGTAGAGTCTGTGCTTTCTTTTCACTAAAGTTATATAAATGTTAAATAGATTCATCTAGATATCCTACAAAATATACATGAATTAACGGTTCAGTTTGTAAAATTTTGAACTAGCAATTAAAATACTGTGAGTTATCTATATTGCATATTTCCTTTAGACAACCTTCTCCTTGGGCTGGAGAGATGGCTTAGCCATTTAGTGCTTACTGTGCAAACACCAGACCAGAGTTCAGATTCCCGGCAGCCATGTAAATGGGAGGCAGGTATAGGGGTGCTCCTGTGATTCCAGCTAGGAAGGGAAAGGACAGCTAGCTCTGGATTTGAATGAAAGGCCTTGTTTCAATGAATAAGGTGGAGAAGCAAATTGAGGATGGTTCTAGATATCTACCTCTGGCCTCCACACGCATGCACATGGACACACATGAGGGACCACTCATACAAAACCGTATATGAAAAATGGAAAACCAAAAAATTAGTTTCTCCATTCTTTCCTATAAGAATTGCTCTTAAAACCAGCCTTTAGGTACCCATAAAGTCTCATCAGATTCCTGACAATGAACAGATCCTAAATGCTTTCAGTATTTAGCTGATTCAGTGCTATTACCATGCTATCACACAGGTGAGATGAAGATAAGGCATAGAGGAGTTAAGAGACCTCCCTATGGACACACAGAAGGTTTTCAGAGGCAGACTCTTCCCAGGTACAAGCTCCATGATAAGTAGTCTCATGACTGTAGTTACTTCCCATGTTAGGTGAGTTCCAGAGACATTTGTTGGAGGAATGCTGGAGTGTTTTTAAAAATGTGAAGTACTTTATAAGTTTAAGTGGTTGCTTCAGTTGTTATAGACATAGTTATTGCTGAGACTGCATGGGACCCCATGTAATTCTCATGGGGGAAGGTCATATGAGCACTGTCCTTTTTGATGTTGAAGTTTAGTAACAGAACAGACATCTGAGCACAGTCAACTAGTGCAAAGTAGTTCTGTGGTAAACATCTAGAAGGAATGAAGTCTTGCTTTCCCTGCCTTACCTCAGGAATCCTGGCAAATACGGAGACCCATTCCTGGCTTCAGCCCACAGTGAGTACTTCCACAAACTGTGTGATGTTTAACTTTGGCCCTTCAGACTAAGTCTTCACTGGTTCTACTCTCATGTAATACTCTGTCCTAGTCCATAAGATAGACAGCATAAATGACATCTCCAGCTCCCTTCCTGCTGAAGGGATTTGGCATTCCTCAGAGATGTCCTTTCCCCTGCTACCCTGCTCATTGCATCAGCCATTCAGAGGACCTCACTGTAATGGGCTCCCCACTCTTGCTCCTTTTCCCTTACCTTCAGCATCTCAGATGGCCCTGTTGCTGCAGACTCCTAACTGGCATCTTAGGCTAGAAACTGTATTTCTTTCAGTTTTCTAATATTAACTGTACATCGGACTTGCAGTTAATGGCCATTAATGTCTCCCAGTTGCCTTCAAGACAGACTGTAAGCTCTTTCCACAGCTTGGCTGCATCCGGCTGTTTGGACATCATTGCCTATCATACTTTCTAACTGACCTCATGCTCAGCTATGCCATACTGTTCTGGAGGTGGTCATGTGCCCCCATGTTCCTGGGACATGTCCCAACAATTTATTTTCCTTCCAATGTTTCATATCAACTGTCCCTTTTGGGGAGTTTGTGATGCAACTTATTCACGAGAGTACTTGCCTAGCCTGTATGAGGCCCTCAGTATGGTATAAAGTGGGCAGGATGGGGCATACCTGCTGTAATCCCATCACTAGGCAAGTGGAAGCAGAAGGATCAGGAGTTTACGGTCATCTTTGGCTACACAGCGAGATTGAGATCAGCCTGACAATATCTCAGAAAAGAAAAACAACCCCTTTCCATATGGTAAGACTTGTTAGGGTGCACCCACAAGCAGCTTCTTGATTGTGCTGAGTTGGGGTTCCCTGCCAGTCCTAACACTGCACTGTCTTCTCTGCAGACACCAGCTCTTACATTCCTTCCATAATAGGTCGGAGGTTCTTGAGCTTTTGCATGCTGTACCTGCCTTCACAGCTGCATAGCACCTGATACAGCTTGTTGCACATCTCAGCTTTTTAAACGTGCAAGCCTGGTCTCCATTTACATTGGAACTTTTGGTGGAGAGTGATCATTTACAATATGAATTGGCTTCCATATTTGTTGACTTTAATTGTGCTTCCTACAGCTAACTTGATTGGGCCGATCTCTAAAAGAAGGCACTATGTCTAATTTCTTCCTCCCATGGTTCCTGGGAGAATCTCAAGGAGGAAAATCTGTGCAGTGCTGGATTTGTGGCAGAAACCTAATGAAATTGCATTGATAGATTGTATTGTGGTTGAACTTGGCATAGCATTTTCTGTGACAGACTTGGTATGAGCTGCTAGGTCTCTGGAATGGTCACTGAAACTGGATGTCCCATGGAAGCTTATGTTTCAAGGACTTGATCCTTGGTTTGTAGAGCCTTTGGGAGGCTGGCCTGATCTGGTGACTTGAGGCCTATGAAATTATTCCTGCCTCTGGTTCCTGGATGGGTCTCTCTGCTTCCTGATCTACCACTTGAACAGAGGTCCCTAAGCCTTTCGTGTCACCTTGGGTGGAAACCCCTCTGACACCTCATTCCCCATGAGTTGTTCTGTCAGCCATGTGTCATAACAGTGCAAAGGAGCACAGTTATTCCTCTCACAGTAAAGCGCACGGATGGCTTAATTCTAGAACATTCTACAGAAGAACATCACACTTCCTTTCCTCCCCCATTGCGCCCTTGTGTACATTTACCATGGCCAGCTGTTCAAAAGGAGAAAAATCCACTTCATAGTGCTTTGTGAGTGCTGCTAATCTCAGAACATTTAAAAATATACTGTGCCCAAAGTAAGGTAGGCAAGCAATAAATCTGCTGACTTACTGAGTGTGAAATAAGTGACTGGCCTCTGTGCTCCTGGTAGGTAAGACAGGCAGACAGACAGGCAAATAAACAGAAAACCCAAACTTAAACTTATTTGAGTTGCCTGACTCAAAACTCTTGGGTATCCTATCTGGGAGTGCTTTTCTTTCTTGGGGTAGAAGAATTTATTTCTCTTCAGGTAAGCAGATTCATAGAGAGAAATGGCCTATGGTGGATGCAGGTTGAAAGGAACAGGATCAGTCCATGAAACAGAAAATTAATTTGCCCATTAGAGTTGATGTGGGTATAACACTGGGGACATAGTTTCAATCTCTTTCAGGATTGTTAGGATAAGAAGCACCCTTCCTATTACCTAATGAGGTTCTGCCTGTTGGGAGACACACAAACCTCTTGCATCTATAGAGTGGTGTGGAATCAGGTTCTGATGGCAAGCCTAACTCTACCGTCTCTGTGAGTGGGTATGAAAGTCTATCTGGTTGTTTATGGGCTGTGTGTGTTAACAGATGAGTCTGCACACAGATGCCTTCAACCCATGTCAGAATGGATGAGGCCAAGGGGAGCTGAAGCAAGCTAAGTCAGCCTAAGCTCCGGAGCAGGCTCTAGAAATTATGCTGTTGGAGTTCCTCTTTTAAGCTGAATGGTTGAGTAGCTGTGCTAATGTCCTCATCAGGGAAGAATTGCTGCTGCCAGGTTGCTGACAGGATAGGTTTTTGCACATGACTTCTGTAGCCTGAGATTATAACATCATTTCACCTTAAGATTCATTTTGGAAAAAACGATGTCTAAGCTGTACTTTTTTTCTCCAGACCCTTGATGTTAATTCCTTGTGTTCCCCTCTACCAAAATTGTCAGCTAAAAAGATGGTGGCAATGGTGTCAGTGTGATATTTGCATCCCAACTTAACTTCTTACCCAAGTTATTTCTTTAGTTATGAGGAGAGTTGCCACATCTGACTCCAAAATTTGAGAGTATTTCTCATTACAAGTCCTACTCTGATTGTCAAAGGAAAGAATCCTGTTTATAAATTATCCCCTCTCCCTCCCTCCTTCCCCACTCTCTGGGGGGGGGTGGATTTCAGGTCATCTAGGCTGATTATAACTTCTGATCCTCCTCCCTCCACCTCTAAAACTCTGAGGTTACAAGTGTACACCATTGCACCCTGCTTTATTTGGCTCTGGGGGTGAAACCAGGGCTTTGTGCATGCCTGGACTACATCCTACCAACTGGGCCACCTGCTGAGCTCTATGCTTAGCCCTGTCTGCCATCTTACATAGTTACTCTAGGCGTAATCCCCAAAGTAAAAGAAGAGACTGGCTCCCAGTTTCCATCTCTGCCTATAGCAGATCCTCTGTCACAGGGCTCCATACCCAAATAAAGCCGGGAGGGAGCGAGCCTCACAGGAGCATGGACAGGTCTGTGTGAGAAGGTAGGACCACAACTGGAAACTGCCTGGAACCCTCAGGACACAGGGACTGAGGGGCAGCCTGGGACAGGAACCTTTAGGTTTCCATCTCTATCTGTAGCTGATCCTATGCCACAGAGATACATACAAAAATACCACCAGGAGAGAGCTGGTCTCCCAGAGTGTCTACATACTTGCGAGCCCAGGTAAGGCCACCACTTCTCTTCAAGTTGCTGGCCCAAGAGGGACACTCACAGAGCCACCAGGACACAGGAACCAAAGATCATCTGAGGACAGGAGCCTTCTGGTCCCTGTCTTCACCCGAGAGCTGACCACATACTACAACTCTCCATAACCAAATTCCTCCTGGAGAGAACAGGTATCCCGGGAGTACTGACACACAGGCTTGAAGGATGGACAAGTCAAAGTCAGAGACAGCAAGAACAGCTAATACCAAAGATAACCAGATGGCAAAAGGCAAGCACAAGAACATAAGCAACAGAAACCAAGACTACTTGACATCATCAGAACCCAGTTCTCCTACCATGGTGGACCCTGGTTACCCCAACACACTAGATAAGCAAAATGCAAAAAGCTACTAATCCAAAACATCCAGGAAATCCAGGACACAATGAGAAAACCAAATGTAAGGATAGTAGGTATAAAAGAGAGTGATGATTCCCAACTTAAAGGGCCAGTAAATATTTTCAACAAAATTATAGAAGAAAACTTCTCTAACCTAAAGAAAGAGATGCCCATGAACATACAAGAAGCATACAGAACTCCAAATAGATTGGACCAGAAAAGAAACTCCCTTGTCACATAATAATCAAAACACCAAACACACAAAACAAAGAAAGAATATTAAAAGCAGTAAAGGAAAAAGACCAAGTAACATATAAAGGCAGACCTATCAGAATTACACCAGACTTCTCAACAGAGACTATGAAAGCTAGAAGATCCTGAGGAAATCTCTCTCTCTCTCTCTCTCTCTCTCTCTCTCTCTCTCTCTCTCTCTCTCTCTCTCTCTCTCTCTCTCTCTCCTTTTTTGTTTTTGTTTGTTTTTTGAGACAGGGTTTCTCTGTGTAGCCCTGGCTGTTCTGGAACTCACTCTCTAGACCAGGCTGGCCTCAAACTCAGAAATCCACCTGCTTCTGACTCTCAAGTGCTGGGATTAAAGAAATGCACCACCACTGCCTGGCACCTGGGGGGATCTCATACAAACCCTAAGAGAACACAAATGCCAGTCCAGACTACTATACCCAGCAAAACTCTTAATTACCATACATGGAGAAACCGAGATATTCCATGACAAAACCAAATTTGCACAATATCATTCTACAAATCAAGTCCTACAAAGGCTAATAGATGGAAAACACCAACACAGGAGGGAAACTACACCTTAGAAAAAGCAAAAAAAGTAATCTTCTTTCCAGAAATTCAATAGAAGATAACCACACAAACATAAAAATAATACCAATAATGACAGGGAGTAGCCAATCTAATACCAGATAAAATCGACTTTCAAATGAAAGTCACAAAAAAGATAAGGAAGGATATTTCATACTCATCAAAGGAAAAATCTGCCAAGAAGAACTCTCGATTCTGAACATCTATGCTCCAAATGCAAGAGTATCCAGAATTCTAACTGAGGAATACTGGATGGCTGAGAAGCACCTAAAGAAATGTTCAACATCCTTAGTTATCAGGGAAATGCAAATCAAAACAACCCACTTCAACAGTTCCACTTCACACCAGTCAGGATCGTTAAGATAAAAAAATTCAGGTGACAGCAGATGCTGGCGAGGATGTGGAGAAAGAGGAACACTCCTCCATTGCTGGTGGGATTGCAAGCTTGTACAACCACTCTGGAAATCAGTCTGGTAGTGCCTCAGAAAATTGGACATAGTACTACTGGAAGATCCAGCAATTCCTCTCCTGGGCATATACCCAGAAGATGTTCCAACTGGTAATAAGGACACATGCTCCACTATGTTAATAGCAGCCTTATTTATAAGAGCCAGAAGCTGGAAAGAACCCAGATGCCCCTCAACAGAGGAATGGATACAGAAAATGTGGTACATTACACAATGGAGTACTACTTAGCTATTAAAAACAATGAATTCATGCAATTCTTAGGCAAGTGGATGGAACTAGAAAATATCATCCTGAGTAAGATAAACCAATAACAAAAGGACACACATGATATGCACTCACTGATAAGTGGATATTAGGCCAGAAGCTTGGAATACCCAAGATAAAATTCACGGACCACATGAAACTCAAGAAGAAGGAAGACCAAAGTGTGGATACTTCGGTCCTTCTTAGAAGAAGGAACAAAATGCCCATGGGAGGAGTTACAGAGACAAAGTATGGAGCAGAGACTGAAGGAAAGGCCACCCAGAGACTGTCCCACCTGGAGATCCATCCCATATACAGTCATCAAACTCAGACACTACTGTGGATGCCAACAGGTGCTTGCTGACAGAAACCTGATATAGCTGTCTCCTGAAGGGCTCTACCAGTACCTGATAAGTACAGAGGTGGATGCTCTCAGTCAACCATTGGACTAAGCACAGGGTCCCCATAGGAGGAGCTAGAGAAAGGATCCAAGGAGCCTAAGGGGTTTGCAGCCCTATAGGAGGA
This sequence comes from Mus caroli, assembly GCF_978045245.1. Lineage (NCBI taxonomy): Eukaryota > Metazoa > Chordata > Mammalia > Rodentia > Muridae > Mus > Mus caroli. The sequence continues at coordinate 130,145,293 of NW_028227258.1, forward strand.
ACAACAAGATGAACTAACCAGTACCTCTAGCACTCCCAGGGACTAAACCACTAACCAAAGAGTACACATGGAGGGACCCATGGCTCCAGTCACATATGTAGCAGAGGATGGCCTTGTTAATCATCAATGGGAGGAGAGGACCTTGGTCCTGTGAAGGCTCTATGCCTCAGTGTAGGGGAATGCCAGGGCAAGGGAACAGGAGTTGGTAGGTTGGTGAGCGGGGGGTGGGGGGTGGGGGGTGGGGGGGATGGGATAGGGAGTTTTTGGAGGGGAAACTGGGAAAGGGGATAATGTTTGAAATGTAAATAAAAATATCTAATAAAATAAGAAATATGTATTCAGTTGCATTGAATAAAACTTTAAACACGAGAGAGGGAGAGAGAGAGAGAAAGAGAGAGAGAGAAAGAGAGAGAGAGAGAGAGAGAGAGAGAGAGAGAGAGAGAGAGAGAGAGAGAGAGAGAGTTAACTCAGTCTCTTTCCTCCAGAGGTTAGAAACACTCCTGACAAATCCAATTCAGCAACATTCCAATCCGTTCCTCTCAGCTGTCATAATTTCACCCCAATTTATCCACGAAAACTCCAGAGAAGCTCCTTAATTAATCTTGTGCACTAAGGACGCTGAGCAATGCCAAGTTAGTTAGTTATCTAAGTTTATTGCTTTAAGCATCTCCTAGATCCAAATTGTAGAAATTCTTGCTAGTGCCAGCATCCAGCTCTTCAAAGTCTTTGGCTTCTCCTTCCACAGGACTTTTCTGAAATGCCGGGAGTGAGTGTGTGGGTCACAGGATGAGTAGGGGCACCAAACAATACCTAGGTGACATTTTCCTCTTAACTGGTAGATAGCTGTCCAGAAACATTCTCGTTCACCTTATGGAACAGGTGAGGAGGGTCAGAGGAAGCCAGCTCTAGAGAGAGTTGGGATGACATTTCTGCTGTGGACATGCTCTAAAGGTGAAAGAGCCTTACAGCTCTGTGCCAGGTACTACCGTTTGATGTCCCACATGTTATGAATACTAACTTACCAGTACCTGTCATAGAAGAATTTGGTCTTCTAAAGATTTTTTTTGAAAGGGAATAAGACAAGTTTAATTCATTTATTTTTCTCTGATGCATTTTAATAGATTGTATTGTTATAGTTCTGTGATAAGTCTAAATATACCTGGTAGTAGAGATAAGGAAACTAAGTAGTGGCAAAGGAAAGATTTGAACTCAGGTCTGTTAGTCTCTGAGGACTGTTTCATCACCATTGGACCATGGTGCCTCCGAGTAGCTGAATGCACTGTTCATAAAATGGAATGTTATCAATGATGTTCTTTGTGTTCTCCTTGACATCACTTGTATCTGTAACTCACATTCTCCTTGGATTGTTACAGCCATTATTACTCAGCAGGGAGAGATAGGTTTCCTTGAGTTTCTTAAGCACAAGCACTTGTCTGGTCTCAGTCAATATTTCAGCATAATGGACACAGTGTCACTAAGACACAAGGCCCATGGATTGCTAAGGAATAGTTTTTGTTCCAAGGTAATATCAAGTGTGAGGCTCTGCTCTCAATCTTCAGTAGCTGGCTTCTGTTTGAGGACATCGATTCTTGACTGTTGAGTGCACCAAGCACAGAATTCTTTCTGCAGGCCCAGGGAAAATCCACAGCTCAAAGTCCAATGATGAGAATGTGCCAGTATGTAGGGCTCCTCACAGAGGGGTGGGAAGCAGGATTGTCCCACACTGCCCAGGTCCCTGTACCCACTCTTAAACCATCATTTTTCCATTTCTGGACTTTGATGTTTTAAGATTATTTCCCAAGCCTTGTGCCCTGTGCCCTGTGACATTTGGTATTGTTTTAGCTGGTATGGTCTGTGTGGTGGTTGAATAAAAAAGGCCTCCATAGGCCCATAGGGAATGGTACTATAAGTGGCCTTGTTGGAGGGACTATGTCCCTGGGTGGGCTTTGAGGTTTTAAATGCTCAAGCCAGGCCCAGTGGCTCTCTTCCAGCTATCCTGCCAATTGACTGTAGAACTCTCAGCTCCCTCTCTAGCACCATGTCTGCCTGCATGCTGTGATGCTTCCCACCATGACAATAATGGACTAAACCTCTACAACTGTAAGCCAGCCCTAATTAAATGTTTTCCTTTATAAGTGTTGCTGTGGTCATGGTGTCTCTTCACAGCAATAGGACACCAACTAAGATGGTCTGTGAGAAGTTTCTTTTTCTCTTTCATTCACAAGCAGGGAAGCTTGACATAAGAATGGAGAGGGAAAAGAGCGAATGTTTGCTAGAAAGAGTTTGCTGTATTTAGGTGAACAGTCTGTTTTCATAGCAGATGAGTCCCAGGAGACAGTGTGCTCATTGATTACTTTCTTTTCATTTGCTATCTTTGAATACAATGTTGCTATGCTATAATCTCCATGAGTGTAATAATGACCCAAGACCAGCAGAATTAGGTCTCTGTGTTCACAGAAATATCCAGGAGGGAATATGGAAGTTTTTATGAGTTTCTTACACGTATGCATGTGTACACATAGGTATGCATGTATGTAAAGGCTGAAGAGCAAACTTAGATGTCTTATTCAGGTGTTGTCCATCACGTGATTTGAGGAAGGATATCTCATTGGTCTTGGGCTTGCCAAGTAGGGGTTGGCTGGCCTGAGAGCTAGCCCCAAGATCTGGCTGTCTCTGCCTCCCAAGTGCTGGGATTACCAGCACTTGATACCACACTTGGCTTTTTATGTTGGTGCTGCAGATTGAACTCAGGTCTTCCCAGCTGTGTGGCAAACACTTTGCCATAGGAAGTGAGGTATCTACTCAGTCCCTGCTGAGTTTAGATTGCAGTTCTACCTACGTCTGACAGGTTAACCATCAGACTGCTGGAAACCCTGATTGCTGGAGGTACTTTAGAAGACTCAGCCATGTTGCTTGCATGCCCACTTCCATGGCTAGCTGGTGCCATACTGATGGCAGTAACTTCACTGCCTACAGCCACAGTGGACATCTGCCATCAGGTTGGGGAGCCAGCCCAGGGCACTTGCCATGGATACATGAGGTAGGATTTGAGATAGGAAACTACACAGCTGTGAAAGAACATCAGGGTCAAGGGAGGTCATGGTGACCTGGAGAGAAATGCTCTTCGGGCAACAGTTTTTGATACCAAGAAAGGTTTCAAGGCTCAAGCACAAGACCAACTGTCCTATTGGTGCAGCTTTGGAGTAACATGGATGTGAATTGTTATCAGCTCAGGGATTGTCAGTGGCTTAAAGTTTTCTCATGTGCTACCTTCTCACTCAGCAAAATGAAGATAGTATTTTCCTTATGGGCCTGTGAGGATTGAATGGATTGGCATAGAGAACCTCGACAGCTCTGCTTGATGTTTTGACAAATCGTGCAGCAGTGTTTTTATTGTTGTTTGTTTTTGTATGTGTGTATGTATGTGTATTTATGTGTATGTGTGCACATGTGTGTGTTTACGTGTGTGTATATGTGTGTGTTGCATGCACATGGGTGTGTGGAGGCCTTTTCTCCACATTACAGCTTTGAAACAGGGCCTTGCACTAAACCAGAAAGTATGCCATTTTGACTAGGCTGGGTGTTAGTGACTCCTGGCATCCACTTGTTTCTGCCCCCCCTAATTCTGGGGGGGGGGTCACAGGCATGCCCAACTTTTTATGTGGGTTCCGTGGATTGAACTTAGCTCCACATATTTGGACAGAGAGCACGCTTACCCATCAAGCCTTCCTCCCCCTGTCCACTACCCCACTGATTTTGTCTGACTTCCTGATACAGTGTCTAATACATCCCATGCTATCCTCCAGTTCAGGAGGTGTCAGGAGACAACCTGGAACTTGTGGTTCCCCTGTCTCTGCTGCTATAACCATTACAGGCCTACCTCACTGCTTTTCAGTTCAGCTGTGTTAAGGATCACTCCCAGGGTTTCATGCATGCTTGGAAGGCATTTTACCACCTAAGTTACACCTCCAGCTCTTGCAATTGCCCAAGAAGCAACATGCTAAGTGTTTTTTTTTAAATCAAAATCCAACAACATTATGAAATATATTCTATTGGTATCTTTATGGTTGTGGAATCTGAGGCACAGAAATGTTAGTAACCCCTCCATGATCATTTAGCTAGTAGTTGGTAGAATTGGCATGTAAACTAGGTTTTTCTGGCTCTGGAATCTGCTTGTTGCTCACAGTCTATTACTGCCTCTCTGCTGACCTGTATTAGCATGAGAAAATCAAAGGGGTTTGCAGGAGAGCCCAGGACTAGAGAGAGGGCAGCTTAAAACAGAGTGGGGCCCAGCCCAATCACAAGTCTTAGGAAGGCTGGGAGTGCTGATGTCTCCCCATCTTGGAATACACTAGATCTTTTCAAAGATTCCTGCTCTGACATTGACTGAAGTGAGGCTCTGTCTCAGGTCGTACGACAAAGGAGACATAGGGAAGATGGTCACAGTGGATATCAACTCTTATTCTGTCTTGATGGCTTGCCAAAGTACTTGTGCCCATGGGAACAGAATTGTTTGATCTGGTCATCACTGTTCATTGAATAGTACAACACGAAGTAAGCCCTCCTAAAATACTCAGTGGGTGAATGTGGAAAAACTAGGAAGCATTAAAAGAATGTAAAATAGTATTACCTTAAAAAATGTTTGCGACTTTGTTTGTTTATTTATTGTGTGTGTGTGTGTTGTTTATTTGTGTGTGTGAGTGTATGTCTGTCCTCAGCACAGTGCCTGTATGTAAGACAACTTTCAGGAGTCATTTTCCCCTCTGACTATGTGAGTCCTGGTAGTTAGGCCAGGCAGTAGGAACCTTTATGATTGAACTTTCTCCCTGGCTGTCACTACTTTCTTCTAAGACTGACATTAATTTTTTTTCTAGAGATTTCTGACATATCAGTTTATTTAATCTCAGAAAAGAAACTTCATCAGAAAGATGATGTCATAGTCATGAAGTGAGCCCCTCCCCCAAATTTGTGCTATTTGACAGCTAATGAAGATACATTTCTCATTCTACATTCCTGTTAACAATTTTATCAGACACTATGCATAACAACAAAACAGTCATTATAGCTTCATTTAAGGTGAAATAGCATGTCATTAACTTGCTGCATTAAATGTATTTTCTCCTAAACATAGTAATCTCAAAGAGATTACAATCTCCCTCCATCTCAGTCAGTTGTTAAAATAAGATTTAATGTCCATCACTAAAGAAAATGATTGCAATAAATATGACCTTCTAAAGTGTCAGAAGCCTACACATGGTGATATAAAATCTGTTAATGGTATTGCAAGAATCCCCAGAAATAGATGTTTCATAACCAAACGTTCTCATTGAACAATACTGCTGCTTTTCTTTTGGAAAATGTGTTGCAATAGCAGCAGTCGATACAGTTCAACACTTCTTTGGCTTTCCTTTGATCAGCGTGCATCAAATGCTTAAAATTTAATGCCCGAGCTTATAACACCATGAGCTCCAAAGACAGAAGTAAATGAAAAGCCAACCTTTCAGGCTGCACCCTCACACAAGCTTTGCACTTGTGTTTCCTGCCCTCAGGTGACTAAATCCGTTAGCTTTGAGAACATAGTCAGAGGAACTTTGCTAGGACCAGGAATAGAGATCAGAAAGTGTCACTAATAGAGAGAACTATAGGAACCAGGGGCTTTCTCTTACTAAGCTTGTGTGTGCCTGTGGAATTTTGCCAACAGCAAGAACACAGGATTCACATTGCTTCCAGGAGCACCTAAGGGCCTGTGTTTGCTTTTTCCTGGGATAAATGAGGGAGGATGCTCAGCTGCTAGGATCACCTATAAACTTGGGAGGTAGACATTGCTTTAAGGGGTGGTGCCAGGGTGGAGGTAAGAGATGGGCACAGTTCTGATATCTGCTGTGGCCATGAGAAGTTACTCTTGTGTTTTAATTTTCTCTTTGCTGTGACAAAATGCCTGACAAAGCCACCAGAGGATTTATTTTGGCTCCTAGTTTGAGGATGTCTTCATCATGGTAAGAAAGACACTGTTAGCAGGAGCCTGAGGCAGCTGGTCATATCGCATCCGCAGCTAGGAAGCATGGAGAGATGAGTGCAGGCCCTTGACCTGCTGTCTGTCACTTTTGTGCTTACTCAGTCCATGGGATACTTAACTAAATCATTCTGGAGACTTCCCAAAGGTTTGTCTCCATGTAGATTCTAAATCCCATTAAGATCACAGTCAAAATGAATCGCCAGGCCTTGTAATTTTTTTTTTTTGTCTTGAAAATCCAAGTATTGAGTTCATGTCCGTAACGTCTAGAGTTGACTAATTTTAGTGAACTTGAAATATGTATAGAATCCTGTGGGGAGTCCTGTGCGGGTCCTTGCGGGGAACTCACACAATATGTACTCACTGATAAGTGGATATTAGCCCAAAACTTAGGATACCCAAGATATAAGATACAGTTTGCTAAACACATGAAACTCAAGAAGAATGAAGACTGAAGTGTGGACACTTTGCCCCTTCTTAGAATTGGGAACAAAACACCCATGGAAGGAGTTACAGAGACAAAGTTTGGAGCTGTGACGAAAGGAAGGACCATCTAGAGACTGCCATATCCAGGGATCCATCCCATGATCAGCATCCAAACGCTGACCCCATTGCATTCACTAGCAAGATTTTGCTGAAAGGACCCAGATATAGCTGTCTCTTGTGAGACTATGCCGGGGCCTGGCAAACACAGAAGTGGATGCTCACAGTCAGCTAGTGAATGGATCACAGGGCCCCCAATGGAGGAGCTGGAGAAAGTACCGAAGGAGCTGAAGAGATCCTCTACTCTATGGGTGGAACAACAATATGAACTAACCAGTACCCCGGAGCTCTTTACTCTAGCTGCATATGTATCAAAAGATGGCCTAGTCGGCCATCACTGGAAAGAGAGGCCCATTGGACACACAAACTTTATATGCCCCAGTACAGGGGAACGCCAGGGCCAAAAAAATGGGAATGGGTGGGTAGGGAAGTAGGGGGGACTTTTGGGATAGCAGTGGAAATGTAATTGAGGAAAAGATGTAATAAAAAAAATTTAAAAAAATGATTATAGCACTGAACCCCCCCCCCAAAAAAAGAAATATGTATAGAAACTACTCCCTAGAGAGTTGGAGCCGAGGGGACTGTTGTCACAGCTTTTTTGTGTGCTGTGTGTGGAGGCACAGTGGTCTACGGTAGACATCCTTTCCTTTGCCTTCTAGGGATCTCGCTCACTGTAGTACTCAGCTTAGCCCTAGACCGTTCCCTAAATGATGTGTCTCACTTTGTCCTGGACTCTACCCACATTTCTGTTACATGGCCTAAGTGACTTAGTCCCAACCTCCAGCATTCCCCTATCAGGATAGGATTGGATACCTATTGGTCAACGTGTACCATAGCACAGTGGTGGGAAGGAAGCCCCACACCATATTGAAACAATATTCTAGTGTGTGTGAGGCCAGCAATTCTACACTATGTTAGGGATCACTTGTCCCCAACCATATGCTGGCACTGTCTCTGCAGGCATCACTTTGGGTTTTTTTTTTTTCTTGATAGCCCCTGTTTACTGAGCTGACAAGTGCCCCAGCTGACTGCCTCATAACAGTGCAGGGAAGATGCAGATGATTTCAACAGAGGAGATGTTAATTATTCCAGGGACAGACTTGCCTGAGTGGGGCCTTATTATTTTCTGTTTTTGTCCCAGTCTTACAGAATCTAAACAAAAGACATTCAGAATTTTGCTTAAGCTTTCAGTTTGAAAAAAAAAAAAGTCATCCTTCCCTTGGGTCCTCTAAGTGTGTAAGAGGTCAAATGACAATCAAGCTTGTAGAGTGGCTAACACCACTAGAGTTATTTATTATTGCATAGCCACTGCTTATATATACACAGTCAGCATCAGAGTAGGGGAGTTATGACGCAGGACTGAGGTGTGCACAGGTGAGACAGGCTGGATGCAGATGTCTGTCTTGCTGGAGACAGTGCCACACGTTCCAGTAGAGATTTTCTGAGTGTGAGATACGTTGGACTTTTTTTGTGAATGAATGTCCCTGATTTCCCTACCCATTCACCACAGAGCAGTTTTAATGGCTTTACTCCATGAAATCCGTGCTGACGGGGAAATCGCCTTTACAAGATGCTTGTGACTTCTGATTCGATCGTTTCTTTGTGAAATGTATTTTTATGAAGGATATTAACAGTTGGTTAGATTCCCTTCACCTGCCCGTTGTGGTCATAAATCAGGGCATCTACAGTAGTTAAGAAAGATGGATTTGTTAAAATTTGCTGTTATTCTTCTGTAATGAGGATCTTAAGGACTGGATGGGCGCTGATTAGTCACCCATTAATGTCGAGTAGCTCTATAATTAATAGGCAGCTCCACACCTATCTTGGGAGCTTTGCACTGATGTAGTTGGAATTTATTCCAGTAGGATTTAAATAGCTTGTAAGGCAAGTTTTTTTTCCCCCCGCCATGTAACAACTGGTGGTGCACAGTATGCCATCACCCTGAGCCAAGGATCTGCCCCAGGTGGTGGGGATACACCCTGTGTTTTCCAAGCCGAGGGACAGGTCAGAGTCTGAGTCCCATGATGACAGTGGAAACTCCTTGAAGACAAGGGCTTTCCATTTTTCTCTCAGTCCAGAAGAGAAAGGGATGCAGAGAAAGGACTCTTCTGGGGAAAGGCAGAGGGAAAGGCTTATTAGGAACAAGCCACACACAGTTACTGGGAGAAAGTAAAGGAGGCCTGACAGGATGGAGACTAAAGGCCTGAGAGAAAACGTTTAAACATCAATGTGAGAAGACACACATGAGATGTCCCCACTTCCTCACAAGAGAAGTAAATATTTGCTAAGTTTCCAGTCTTCTAGTATTTTACCCAGGCTGTACACATTGCTTTTTAGCATAGCCCTTTGAGTGCATATATTCATTCTGTAAATGAGGGAAAGAGACTGGATTAAATATCCAGCAGGATTCGCATTCCCACCTACAATGAAGGGGAAGTTCAAGAGCAGGTGCTTAGCCGATGCTGTAACCTTGACTGGAGACTCAAAGACAAGTTGATCCAGTCAACATATAAACCTGCTATGTTCCAAGGCAGTACGACTTCTCCTACTATCTTTTCTTTGCATTTCATGTTTTACCCAGTCCATCAGCTTCTGAGTCTTGTCTTATTAAGTTCTTGTATACCCATTGCTTGTGAAAGATGAATGATTTGTATCTCAAGTCTGTTGTTCAGAAAATTAAATTTTCTTGTTCCTTTGAACCTGTGATTTTTCACCTGTAAAATGGAGCTCAGTCAGCATCCATAACTCCTGATGTTGAGTGTGGCAAAAGAGATGGTGTATGTATTAGCACTATGATAGACATTCACAAAGGCAGGCTCTCAACACCCATGTTCAAAGGTCCATTGTCTAGCAGTAAGGGAATCAGATGCTGCATTTGTATCCAATACCACACACACACACACACACACACACACACACACACACCTCACAATTAAACAACCTTGGGATGGTTACTTTTAATAGTTAACTTGACCTAACAGAGAATCACCTGTGAAGAGTCTCAATGAGAAATTGTCTAGATCGGTTTGGCAGGGGACTTGAGTTAGTTGATGTGGTGTCCACTGTGGTGTCCACTTTCTTAGGTTTGGTTCCTGGATTGAATAAGGAGACAGAAGCAATCTAAGCACCAACTCCTTATGCTCTCAGACTCTCGATGCATTGAGAACAGTTAGCTCAGCCAGACCTCACAGAGCTCCAGGTACTAAACCACCAACCAAGGAGTACGCATGACTCCAGCTTCATATGTACCAGAGGATTGCCTTATCTGGCATCAGTGGGAGGGGATCCCCTTGGTCCTATGGAGGCTTGATGCACCAGAGTAGGGGGATGCTAGGGTAGTGAGGTAGGAGTGGGTGGGTGGGTAGAGGAATACCCCCATAGAAGCGGTACGGGGGCGGGGGGGAATGGGATAGGGGCTTTCAGAGGGGAAACTGGGAAGGGGGACATTTGAAACATAAATAAAGTAACCAATGAAAAAGAGTAAAAGTAACTATGGCAATGACATATGGTGGATAATGAAGAAAGTCTTGAGGATGGCTTACTGGCTGGGCATCTAAGGCTGTGCTTTGCATAGCACATTTAGGATTTTCAAGAGAGAGAAGGAGAGGGAGGAAGAAGAAACAGAGTTGATGATAGTGGTATTGGAGGAGGGGAATCAGGAGGGAAAGAAGGAAGTTTATTAACAATGAAACGGGAAAGTTTAATACAAAGCTTGAATTTTTGCATTCTCTTAGAAAGTGACAAAACCTATTAATAACTGATGTCCCACATCCATGTGGACTGAGCCATTTATTCGAGATCTAGCTGCATCATCAGGCTGGCTGCATAGTCTGCTTCCCCTAACTGTTACCCATGGGTCATATCAGCATTACTATCATCTTCTTTGCCTCTGGTTTGAACCAGTTTTGTGTTGTGTGTCATCTCCAGTGCGCTATTGGACTTGAGTGGCTCTTTATGCTATCTGCCTGCCCCTTGAGCATTTGTGCCCATGAACTCTTGCTAAGGGCATCTTCTTCCTTTTGCCTATGTTCTAATAATAGCACACTGTTTCTGGAGGTCAGGAAGATTTAGCGTTTCCACCTTCAGAAATAATGTTCAGTCATCATCCAGAATGCAAGGGAAGGGTAACATCCCGTTAAGTTATCTGCCCTCTGGAGAGCTTCCACTGGGCTTGCTAATTTGCTGGAAAATTTGGTGAGACCCAGGCTGTTGAACTAGATAATTCATTTGCCTTTGAGGAATTCCTTTAGCTCTGCAATGGGGAAAAAGAATCTGGAGTTTTCCCCAGAGGAAAATTCTTTGGAACACTTAAACAACACAATAAATTCTTATCTCTGAGGCTGTGTGACCATGAGGGTGCTTCTGCAGTGCTTTTTGTTTTTGCCACAGGATTCTTTGCTTCAATGTGTCACCTGGGGTAAGTAGGTGTTATAATTCTAGATTTACCAGTGACAGTTCCACCGAGAGGTTCAGAGACAGCACCTATGATGGTTAATCTTAATTGTCAGTTTGGCTGAATTTAAAGTCACCATGGAAACACATTTCCAGGTAGGTCTGTAAGGGGTTACTTAGATTAGGCTAATTGAGAAGATAAGACCCATCCTAAATGTGGGTGCCGTTTCGCAGACTAGGATACTGGACTAAATGAAAAGGAGATATCGCGGTGAGCATAAGCATCCATCTTTCTCTGCTGTCTGACTGTGGATACAACGTGACCAGCTCCTACCACCATAGCGTTCTGCCATGATGGATGGCATCCTTGAACTGTGAGTTGAAATAAAACATTTCCTTCTCTAACTTGCTTTTTCCAGGACTTTTGGTGCAGCAATGAGAAAAGTAAGTACTAAAGTCCCTGAAGTCACATTGAGTCACACAGCCTGTGGCCTGAGAGGTGACACTGACCTGCTCCTTCTGATGTCCCTGCTCATGTTCCTTCTGTCTCTCCCCACCACACACTGTTTCCCTGTTATCTAACTAAAGACATTGTTCTAATCTAAGCCCTCCCTCCCCTCATCATCTACAATGGGCAATTGGAAATTATATATCTTAATAAAGACTACAGGTTTGCCATGAAATTTCACTTCCTACACATTGGGAAAGAAGGAAAGTCAGTAAATATTAGTTGCAAGGACGTCGTGGACCAATTTGATCCCCGAGTTCATGGCACTTACATGGAGAAGATGAAGAACAGACATTAATCAAGTAATTCAGGGTAATGTGATTGCTAGCTGTTGCTGGGTTCAGGACAGAGGAAGTCTCTGTGCTTAGGCATTCATACTCCATGGATGAATTGAGAGCACAGTGAAGCCTTGGGAAGAATGGAATTGAGGGACATTTTGGGGGTGAGCTAGAAATCTAGAGCAATGCAAACTCCCAAGAATCTAGCTAAGATTCTGAGTAAGGAGGGATATGGAGCTTGAACTGGCTGTCTCCTGTGTCCAGGAGATACTTTTAGAGGAGAGATTCAGACATCAACCCAGCCACAAAATCTTTGACTTAGAATTTGTTCTGGCTTTAAGATGTGCTGCAGTAAAGGTAGTGCAGAACTTGTAGGAGTGGCCAACCAATGACTGGTCCAGTTTAAGACCCATGCAAGAGAGGGACATTGCCTGGAGGGCCAGGAACCAGAGACTGGATAGCCCAAAGTCCTAGGATAGAACTAAACATGACAGGCCAAAAAAAGTGAATGAAATGATTCCTAAAGATACTCTGGTATACTCGTAGACTAGAGCCTAGCATAATTGCCATCAGTGAGGCTTCATCCAGCGACTGATGAAAACAGATGCAGAGACCCACAGCCAATCATTAGGTGGCACTCAGGAAGATAGAGGGGAAGGATTATAGGAGCCAGATGGGTCAAGGACACCACAAGAAAACACACAGAGTCAAATAACCTGGGGTCAAAGGGGCTCACAGTGTTGGAACCAACAATCAGGGAGCTTGCGTGGGTCTAACCTGAGCTGTCTGCACATATGGTGGTGTAGCATGGTCTTCTTGTGGGACTCCTAACAGTAGGAGTAGGGGCTGTCCCTGACTCTTTTGCCTTCTTTTGGGGCCCTTGTCCTCATACTGGGTTGCTTCATCCAACCTTAATATGAGGAGATATACCTATTCTTATTGCAATTTGTTATGCCATGTTTGGTTGCTAGTCCCAGGAGGCCTTCCCTTTACTGAAGGGAAACTGAGGAGGAGTGGATCTGGAGAGCCTCCTGTCTCGCTCTCTTGAGCATTGAGATCACAGACCTAAACCTCTGTCTAGTTTCAAGAAATATTTCTATCAGCACATAAACTTGAGAAGTTATCACTATTGACATCAGCTGATGCATATACAGTATTGCACAGCCTTCCTCTATGTGAATATCTTGAGTTTTCTTGACAGAAGTCATTACAACTGGGCTCTACTTTGTAGGATTTGATTCGAATCCTGAATAATGCACTCACCTCCAAGATGACTTCCTGACATCAGTTTATATTTTACATGCACCAGATCAAGCCTTCACGTATACTTCCATTAGTGTCTTTTTCTTTTTAAATTAAATATACATATAAATTTTATAAATTATATATATATATATATATATATATATATATATATATATATATATATATATATGTCTACTTTCACCACTTCTGAGAAGCTTTTTTAAGGGCAGAGAGTATGTTATGTCACAGGTGTCTGGCACATACTTAACACATGCTGTTGATTCAACAAACCACTGAGTGAATACTTGACATTGTAAACAAGTTTACATCTGTACATCCAGGCTCCTAGATTCACCTTTGATCTCCTTTTTTACTGATGAAGAGTACTGTAACACTCCCTGAAAAGTGACAAGGAAGAGGTTTGGGTAGTAAACTAACCCTCCTTATAACTGTACTTGTTAAAATGTGAGGAAAGCCTGTTTAATCCTCTGAATGCCTGTCTAGAACCATTCCATGCCTGCTTTGGGGAGGGGTCAACATTGACTTTGCTGAAAGGCATCACAGCCATGTTTAGCTGTGGCATTTGGGAGACAAATTCCAGGTCTCAGTTATCCTTCCACATTTTCTGTTCTTTGACGGGGCTGGGAGATGTTCTTTATCTACACACACCTCGGATTGCTACCTGGCCAGAGCTGGTTCCATGGGTTCGGTATCTATGATTCATTTAAAATATTTAGCATTCTTGTTATGTCTGTGAGGAAAATACTTGGTTAGCATTATTCCTTTCTCTGACTTCTCAGCTTCTTTTGGTGGCAGGTGTTTGTGTGATTTTGGCATCTGTCTCCTGTGAGGCTCATTTCCAGGCATCTCTGGAGCCAGTGCTCATTCGGAATGTCATCCAGTTCCATCCGTCAACCTGCTTACCGCGTGGGCAGAGGTGAATGGGCCTCTGGCGTCCTGTCAGGTGTTGCAGTAGCTCCTGGGGCCTGTGCTGGACATTCCTATTTAGCTGCAGGAAGGCAACATTCAGAAAATAGAGTACAGACTGCTCTTGGAGGAAAAATCCAAGGAGGCTCTAGCAGGCATGAAGGCAGGAAACATGGTCTGGCAAAACAACTGCAGAGTAGAACCAAGACTTTCTGGGTTCAGATCACCACTCACCATGAGCTGGTGGTCACACAGCTCATTTACTAACACATTAGAAAAGCTATGTTTGAATTTATCTATGGTTTTGTTTTGTATGCATATGTAGTATGTATATATGTGTGTATGTATATATGTATGTACGTATGCATGCATGTATGTACGTATGCATGAGAAAGCCAAAGGACAACCTTGAGTGCTGTTTCTTGGGAGCCAGACACACTATTCTTTGAGACAGGATTTCTCTCTGACTGGGAGATACTGATTTCATTAGATTGGCGGGCCAGCGAGCCCTAGGCTTTGTCTGTCTCCATCTCTCGGTGCTGGGATTATGGACACAAGCCATTGCGCCTGGCTTTCAATGCAGGTTTTAGGAATTAAACTGAGGACCTCATTTTTGCAAGGCAATCACTTTACAGATTCTGCAGTCTGACAGTATGTACGGTTTATTTGTTTTCAATTGATGACTAACAACTGCATATGTTTGGAGGAGTATAATCCCATGTGTTGACGTCATAGAAAGAGCCAGCCAAATGGATACACTCACCACCTCAGCAATTTCTCTTTCCCCAAATAGTGAGAAGGTTAAAAATTATTTTAGCAAATTTGAAATATATATCTTATGAAAACTGTTGTTACCACTAAAAGATTATCTTCTAGTCTGGCGCCCTAGCCAAAGCTCTGGGCCCTTTGACTAACATCATCGTTTGTCCCCTCTCTTCCCCTGAAGTCTAGGTATCTATTTAGTAACATGACCAAGTCCTCTTATGTGGCACAACAGAGAAGTTTCTGTCTAATTAAGCATATTGGTTAATTGGGAGTTATTTTCTTTGCCACGCTTGAAATATAGTTTCAAGTAAGTGTGCAGTTCTGGCGAAGGCTGAGGGCCTATTAGAGGAGCCTGTGCCTTTCTCTGCCACAATATGGCCTGATTCTGGCAAGGCCTCTTATTCTTCAAGTCTCAGAGGTGTCACGAACACTCAAAGGGAGTGTGACATGTGCCTGGGTGTAGCAAACATGAAACACATGGAAAATATTATCTGTCCTCAGCATGTGACGGGTCTAGCTGAGCCGCCCTGAGTAGTGGTTACCTCTGAACTTGTGGTCTTGGGAATGCCTTTCTCTGCCCTTTGTGCTGCTTTTGTAGAAGCTCCTGGGCTTTGTTGGCTTTGTTGTCAGGGGTTTGTTTTGTACTTTGGTGGACTGTCGATTGAACCCAGGTCAACAAGCATGCTACGCAAGTACAGTACTGCTAAGCCATTTCTCCAGCCTGGGTTTGTTAATTTCTTTTAATGTTTATTTTTATCCACCCTTACGCCTTCCTTTTCTTTTCCCTTAATCCCTCCATTTAAAAAAGTACCTTTGCATTGCTCTACCACTCAGCCCTTGGCCTGAAATCTTTCTTTTCAGCAACTTAGTACATGTCTCTCTTACTCCAATACCATGTCCTTTAACCTGGAAGCTCTTAGCTTGTATTTTGCACCCTGTCAGTTTCTGACTTTTAAAATGTAATAATACTTGCAAAACCACCTCATTTCAAATTGTTTTATATATTGAAGGATGGCATGACTCAGTGCCAAGCCCAGCATGCCGTGTGTATGATGCACAGTGGAGATGATGTTCAGAAATAGATTTCCCTCTGCTTAGGTATGTACCAGTTTAGGTCTACCATAGTCAGATTTGGGAAATGCTCTTAGAAAGGTCAAACTGTTTTATGGTGAATCATGAGGACCCTGGAACTTGAACTCATTCTAAACACACTCTGCTAAACTGTTCTCTTAGTCTCAAGTCAAGTCAGTCTCACATTTGCTCACACCCAAGCAGTGTAGACTTACAGAGACAAACCAGTGTCATTTTCATCTAGACAGCAACTTGACCTGAGACTTTGGTCCTTCAGTTGTTACAGCCTTTGGTTCTTGGTGTCTCCTCTTACCTAGTTTATAGAGCTTATGTTTGTTTAAGAGCTGCGATCCAGGGTGTCCCATGGGCCCTTTCAGCTCTGAACATCGTTCTGGACTGCCCAGGTGTGGACTGCTCACTTCTCTCTCATGGTTTTCCACTACCTGTCCATTTTATAATATAGCAAAGTGCCTTCTACCTTCTTTGAGATGGTGCGTAGACAGACACTAAAGCTTGCCACAAGTAGTGGACTCCCATCCTATCCCAGCACACTGTTTAATGAGGTGTTAGAGCAGCCAAGAAGGTGAATTTGACCCACTACTCTTTGACATAGAGACAAAACATGAAGGGAGTACTGGATTGACCATGGGCTAAGTATAGCAAATTCTTTGAAAGTGAAAGGTCTTAACTTCTGTACAAAACCTGGGACTCTCAGGCACTTTGGCTATCAAAGTTTGAGAGGATCTGTGGAAGGCATTAGAAATGATAACAAGTGCTCCTTCATAGTCTTTAGAAGTTAGTATGCCATGACCAGATGACTGATACCATCGTCACACTAAACTTCAAGGGTGCTTGTAGTAGATAAAGATGAGAATGAAGGATTATTGCAGAATCTGTCCCCAGAACAGGAACCTAAGGAATAAGACCTAAAACTTAGCTGTGTTATTTATCTGTAATTTGAGCACAAGTAAATGCCCTGGGCAAGGAATTGCATTTAAAAACGACTAGGCAAATGAGGATTAATTCTCATAGAGATATCCAGAGGTTCATTAAGGCAAGAAATTCTGAGCACATACCAGGCTCCAGGCTCATCCCTAAGAGTCACAGCGATGTCAGTGGAAATCAAGGTCTTTTCTGTTAAGCATGTTTTACTTTAGTGAAAAGAGACTGAGGAAACACAAGAATCAATAAGAAAGTCAGTCTTTAGGATCCATGAGTGCTTTCTCTGGATCTAAACATCTGTGGATCAAAAATATTTGGAAAGACAACCACATCTGTGTAGAATATATAGTGTTCTTTGCCATTGTTGTCTAATTCTATATGATAAATGTTTACATCGTGCTTACATGTATTGGTGATTGCAGGTTGCTAGAGGCAAGTTGTGGCTAGTTTTGGTTCTATACACACCTCTTTTGCTATTTTATATCAGTGATTGTATTCTGGAAACCCTCAGGGAAGGCACACATAAATATAATACCGTTTTATTTCTTCCTTCTCTATTGAAGTTCCTCATTCCAGATTGCCCTGCCTCGTTGCTGGGAGGAAGGGATGCTCTTGAGAGCTCAAGAAGGACCTGAGCAGATGGGTCTTTCCAGGCTGCCCTCTCAGTCTGTTCATGATACCAGTGCCCTCCACAAATCTATTTCTACATGGTTGGGTAGTCTTCCTTGATCCTAAGCACGAAAATGCAGAATCTTCCAGATGTTTGTGCTTTGATTTCTGAGGGCTTCTGCATCATGAAAATTTAATTAAACTTATTAATTAAATTCATTAATTAAATATATTTAAAATAAATTAAATAAACCCATTGAAGCTTTCTCTTGCTAAGCTATTTTTTCGTTGTAGGATTATTGTCTATTCACTTACAACAGACAGAAAAATGTGTGGCATCCTGTCTCTCCTGTTACTCACATAACAAAGTTCCTAAAGTGCTTCAAGGTGGCAACACTCCAAATCTGTCATCCTTGCTTGACTGAGGTGCAGAAATAATTCTACAGAGAGGAACTTTTCCTTATCATGGTTTTCTATAATTCTGAGGACAAGTCACGTGGAAGTGGCAGAATTTATAGTGAGCTTAGTGATGTCTCAAAGCTGCCAGAAGTGTTCTGGTCTAAAAGACTCCTGCTTGGCTCTGAATTACTACCATCTTTTAATAAATGAATTTAAAAAGCATGTTTATTATTTTATATTCATCACAGGTTTTCTGTTGCTAAGAGGACATACTTTTCTATTTTGGTTACAGAGCTCTTAAGTATCTGAGGTAGTGTCTGACACATAACTGCCATTTAGATACCTGGTGGGAGAATGCAGGGCAGTCAGAACAGAAGGGTACTGCTTTAGCCTATGTGGTAAGGGACAGCCCATCTGCAGGTAGGGCTGAAGGAAGAGTGACAAAGAGATGTCAATCACATGGTGGGTTGCAGAGAAAACCAACAAAGTCCAGGCAGATGTGACACAAGGTTCTATTGCAGGAACAAGCTTGGCTTTTGAAGATGGAAGAAAGGAGCCATTGGCAAGAGCAGATGTCACATCAGCAGGGTGGATGTTTCCTAAGCACTCATGAAGAGTTGGCCTTTTCATGTTTGGTGAGTAGAAATAGACAAGTCTTAGGTAGGAGAAGCCTTGATTTGATTTACATTTGAAGAAAGAGCATTCCAAATGCTATTGAAGAAATGCCTTTATGGAAACCGGGAAGACAAATTAGGAAATTCCTGGAATAGCTGCGATTGAATGAGAAGATGTTTGTGTATGTAGTGATGATAAATAGAGTTAAAAGGGGAAAATATACAGATGTTTTCTGCCTTAATTGCTGCCAGTGCCTGGCAATTCTCTTTTCTCAAACTTATTTATATTTTAATTTATGTGTGTCTCTGCATGTGCGCCATGTACATGCGGGTGTCCAGAGGAGAGAAGAATGTCAGAACCCCTGAAGCTAGAGTTACGGGCAGCTATGGAGCCATCTAACGTGGTTGCTGGGAACCAAAGTCGGGTGCTCAGCCAGCAAATGCTGTTAAGCAGTGAGCAGTTGCCTCTGCCTCCTAATTCTTATTATAAGACCTGTATCATGGGCAAGGCATGCAACTGGGGACGTGAAGCTCACATGATAACATCAAGGCACAGGTTTCTACAGCAACACACAACTGATGGCCATTATTATTGTGTACCATATAAGTTTGGTTGGGAATCTGGTTTCCCTGTGGCAGGTGGTGGATGTCACACTGTGAACTGATGTCACTCTGATTATGCTGTGGTCTTAGTTGTTGCTATGAGATTCCGTAGAAGTCTCCTTTTCATTTTGCTGAGATAATGGCCATGTTGTCAGCCTCAGAATCCCAATCAGTGGCTATACTGAAAAGATTCCTGTCAGCTATCAATAGAGGGTATGTGGGGGACAGGAGGGATCGTGCCTATTTATTCTAAGCCTCTGAGAAAGTTGTTTTTTTTGTTGTTTTTGTTTTTGTTTTTGTTTTTTTGCAGTATAATCTAATGTGGTATGATGGACAAATGTCTTGAGGCAAAAGTGTGCAGTCAGAAAAGTAATCCACCTTCCAGGAAATCTTTGGGAATGACCACCATGACGCTTTCATCTCGGTTGTCTGTTTGACTGGATTCAGAATCCCCTAGGAAGCCACTGCTAGGAGTGTTTCCAGAGAGGTTCCCTGAGGAAGGAGGGCTCAGTCTGAGTGTGGCTGGCACCATTCCTTTGTATGTCTCTTCCTCTGCTTCCTGGTCCACACAGATGGGCTTTCCCACTGTTGCGGTTGGGAGCTGCTCCTGCCTTTCCCAGCCTCGAAGGACTGTATTCTCAAACCATTGAGATATAGAAACTGTTCCCCCCTTAATTTGCTTATTGTCTGGTATGGTTCCTGGCAATAAGAAAAGGTCACTAATATAACTACCGTGCAAAGAGAACCTCCCAAATCTGCTTAAATATAGCTAACAAGCCAAGCAGAAGCAAGGTGTGAAATATACCTGGAAATAGAACACAAACCCAGTCCTTCTCCAATATTTCTCAGGAAAAAGCTTTCCAGGGGCACCTTTGACCCAGCTGACTTAAGCTGAGCATTGCCGTAACTGAAAATCTCATCCCATGAAATATGAAAGTCAAGATAGCATGAAGCGAAAGGAACAGCAGGAAGAGATAAAGATGGTGAGATCATAGATTACACTGGAGACTTTAAAAAAATAGAAGAAGGTACAAAATGAATGAAACACACTATTGGATTTTGGGTTGCTAGCAGCCACAGACCTTGACTCTCTCAGGCACAATCCTTTTACCCACCTTCCTAGTTAATACTCTGAGATGGGAGCATGCTGATTGTACGGTACATGAAACCGCAGAGGATATCTGGTGAGATCCAGACAGCGGGATGCATTCGGCTGACTTGCTCATTAGCTCTGGGTCTGACTTATTCATTAGCTCTGGGTACATTTTAGTCAGTTATTCCAATAGTATGGCCCTAAGGAACCATTGCTTCTCCATCTTTCCTCTAAACTTGTGCTCCCTTGGCTAGCAAACTTAACGAGCACCCTTTTCCTTGTGCAATGGCTGTGCAGGGGTTTCCAACGCCTGGCACCACGGAGGTAGCTTCTTAGTTTAACCTATATTTATTTGGGGAAAAATTATATCATAGGCCAGAATAACACACGAATCTTTCTCTTTAAGAGTTATCTAGGAAAAAAAAAAAAAGACTTAGCTAGGAAACTCCAAACAAAACACCTACAACAAAGAGACTTATCTGAGACTAGATACGCCTTAATAGACCGAAACATGTTCCCTTGGTTCCCTATCCTGAGGTGAGAGGCTTGAGCTTTCAGGAAAATGAAGCAAGTGCACATGATGACACAGGGTTGCTTCCTGAGGAAATTTCCAGAAGTAGAAGATGTTCTCAGCTCAATAGTAGATAAGGCTCGAGGTCTGAAATGTACACACTCTTAATTTCAATGTAGAGTGTGGCCCTAGAAGATGACCTGTCTTAGGGTCAGAACTGTAGCTGTGGGTAGGGGTAGAGGAAGCAGTGAATGAGAGAGAATGACATTTCATTCTGGAATCCATCTCGTGGCTTTTGCCTCTGGGACAGACAGTGCTAACATGATTCACAACACAGCTCAGAAGCAGACATTTGTCTGATGGAAGGTGCCATTGCTCGATGTTCCTGCCTAGTGTTCACTGTATAAAAATAAGCAATCCCATCTCTTTTCTGCAGGTGTTCCCCCCTCTGACTTGCCCATTATATTTCCCCAAATAGCCTCACTGAATCACTGCAAAGATTTTCATGGAACCAAATATGTCTTTCATGTCCTCTGACTCCCAGATCTCAAGTTCTCAGTGCTGTTGGGGTCCAAGTCCAAGTGAGTCACTTATCTTTATTATGTCTGATCCCTGCACAAATTCATTAATAAAAACTGTAGTCCAGAGGGTGCTTGGAATGAAAGAGCAATATTAATATGCACCACCACAATCAGAGACTGTCCTGGAGCCTGGCGTGAAGAGATGACTCAATAATTATTATGTGTGATGAATGGAGGAAATCAAGAAGCCAGGTTCCCACATGAAGCCTGTACCTGCTTTCCAGGCACCATGTGCTGCAAGAAATAGGCATGGAAGCAGATGGTGGTAAGATGGTGTGAAAAGCTCATCATTAGCAGTATGTGTGGAGCAGAACAAGAACTTTAAAGCATCATCTCACCCATCCTGGACGGGTGGTGTTAGCTTCCTATTGCTGCCATAAGAAATTATCCATGGCTTGAAAAGTTCCTAGGGGTTGGTCACTGTTTTTTTCTTCTTATTGCTCTCCTCTTCCACCTTTAAAGCCAGCAACATTGCATTATTATGACCCTTCTTCCTGGGTAACATTTTCATCTAGTCAGAAAGTTGTTTTCCACTTATGTGCTTATGCAAATTATATTGGGCCCATCAGATTAACACAGGGTCATCTCTCCAGCTCAAGGTCATTGACACAATCAGATCTGCAAAGTACCTTCTGTGAAATATGGTAAAACAATTTCTGATATGACCATAGAACATGGTATCTTTGGGTGCCCATTGTTCAGTGTAACAAAATAAGGAAGAGGAAATGAAGAAGAACATATTAAAAAGATGTGACATTTGACCTAATTCTAAAGCCTAATTAACATTATCAAGGATAACAGGGGAAATGGAGGAATATAGAGAAGGTATTCTTGGCATATAAGAAGCTCATATTTGGGGGATGATGTCTTGAGGCCTGTGGACAGATTTGAAACATATTAAAAATTAGAAATGATATTTCCTCCTTGGTATTTAAAAAGGTATACCCTGTTACTTCAACAAGCAGACTAAGATTTGTGCTATTACTAACTTATTAATTACTGCTTGATTAGCAGCCCAAATGAGGGATGCCACTTGGTACTATTATTCATGGGAGAGTTTTTTGTTCAATTATTTTCTTTAAAAACAGTGATTGATAACCAAGATAATTTGACAACTTGGTCACAATAGATGTCAAGATCAAGGGAAGAAAAACTGGAACTGGAGAGAGAGAGAGAGAGAGAGAGAGAGAGAGAGAGAGAGAGAGAGAGAGAGAGAGAGAGAGAGAGAAAGAGAGAGCGAGCCTTCTTAGTTAACTGAGGTGAGAGAATAATTACTGACATTAGTAAGAGACTGAGAATTGTGAGCTACACTGACACAGATCTAAAGTAATCAGAAGTGGATAGTTCTTTCTTTTCTTTTTGCTCACTTCAATCTACCTTCCTTTCTTTCTCCATCTTTCTTTCTTCTTCTTTCTATCTTTGTTTTAGAGATAGTACCTCAAGTAGCCCAGGCTGGTCTTGAACTCACCATATAGTCAAGGAAGACCTAAACTACTGATCCTCCTGTGTCTGTTTCCACAGATCTGCATAGATGTGTGCCAGCACACTGGTTTTATGTGGTGCTGGGGATTGAACCCAGGGCTTATAAAGGAATTCTACCAGCTGAGCACCAGTGCCAAGTCACTCATTGTATTGTATTTTCTAGAAAAGTCTCTCTATAGTGAAACATAGGAGCAGTAGAGGTGCTAATGGATATCTGGATGTCTGTTGTATGACATGACTTCTTATTATAAGAAGGCAAAGAAGAATGGGACTGTGGGCTCTGATATGTGAAAGCCAGCTTGATGCACCTCAGATTCAGTGTTTACTAGAGAGGAGACGTGGAAATGCAAGAAGGGAACCAACAAACAAACCCGTTGACTCAGAACTCTCCCCTCAATAAAAATAATGCCTTCAAGAATGGCATGGAATGAAAACATTTTCAACTACGAGCAACAGCAAGACTATTGATATAGACCTGTTCTAAAATAAGAAAGGAAACCCAACTGGCTAGTTTTATGTCAACTTGACCCAGGCTAGTATCATTTGGTAGGAGGGAACCTTAGTTGACAAAATGCTCCTCCCAGGCTGAGCTGTGGGCAAGCCTATGGGGACATTTTCTTGATTGACAACTGATGTGGGTGGGCCCAGCTCCCTGTGGGTAATATCATCCATGAACCCATGGTTGGTGGTCTTGGGTGCTATAAGACAGCAGGCTGAGCAAGCCAGTGAGTAGTGTTTGCCCTTGGCCTTGGCTTTAGTTTTTCTGAGTTCCTCCTCTGACTTCCCTCAGTGATGAACAGTTACTTAGAAGTGTTAAGATGAAATAAGCCCTTTCCTCCCCAGGTCCCTTTTGATATGTTATATCATGGCAATAAAAAGCACAATTAAGATACTTTCAGACATGCAGGGAAAGAGACCACCAGAAATGGGAGAAGGTAGCCGGGCGTGGTGGCACACTCTTTTAATCCCAGCACTTGGGAGGCAGAGGCAGGTGGATTTCTGAGTTTGAGGCCAGCCTGGTCTACAGAGAAACCCTGTCTCGAAAAACAAAACAAAACAAAACAAAACAAAACAAAACAATGGGAGAAGGGCAGTATATTCCTCATGAGATCCTTAAATATTGATAGTTGAAAAAAATAATATATGTTTTATTACTACCCAGAACATTCATTAACATGATATAGTTAGAGATAGTAAAAATCACGTTACAGGGCAGAAAGATGACCCAGCTGGTAAAGGGCTTACCAGACAAGCCTGACAACACAGGTTTAATCCCGGGATTTATGGTGGAGATCAAGAACTGATTCCTGAAGTTTGTCCTCTGACCTCTACATGTATGTTGTGGCAACATCCATCAACAGCAGCAGCACCAGTAATCACAAATAAAATAACCTCAATGCACAGATCATATATACTGAAGTTAAGTATTGAAAATATTTAAATAGAAGACAGACAGGAAGAGGTATGCATCTGTTATTCCAGGTCTTGGGGAGGCAGAGGCAAGAAGATCATAAATGAGGTCAGCCAGAAACATACAGTAAGTCCTTGTCTTTTTTTTTTTAAGTAAACCAGTAAACCCAAAAAATGCTCAAATGCTCAAAATGTTCCAGGAATGGTAAACAAAGAAATGGGAAGTGGAGGAAATAAGTAATAAAATGGTAGAAAATAAATTCACAGTAACATTAAGTACAAATGATCTAAGGACATCAAAGAAAAAATATTAGGATGGATTTGAAAAACAAAGGAAGCAATTGTATGTAAAAGACACATCCTTTTTTTCCATATTTTTTATTGGGTATTTATTTCATTTACATTTCCAATGCTATCCCAAAAGTCCCCTACACGCTCCCCCACCCACACCCCTACCCACCCACTCCCACTTCTTGACCCTGGCATCAATGGGCCTCTCTTTCAACTGATGGCTGACTAGGCCATCTTCTGATTCATATGCAGCTAGAGACGGAAGCTCCGGGGGGGGGGGGTACTGGTTAGTTCATATTGTTGTTCCACCTATAGGATTGCAGATTCCTTCAGCTCCTTGAGTACTTTCCCTAGCTCCTCCACTGGGGGCCCTGTGATCCATCCAATAGCTGACTGTGAGCATCCACTTCTGTGTTTGCCAGGCCCCAGCATAGTCTCACAAGAGACAGCCATATCTGGGTCCTTTTAGCAAAATCTTGCTAGTGTATGCAATGGTGTCAGCGTTTGGAAGCTGATTATGGGATGGATCCCCGGATATGGCAGTTTCTAGATGGTCCATCTTTTCGTCTCAGCTCCAAACTTTATCTCTGTAACTCCTTCCATGGGTGTTTTGTTCCCAATTCTAAGAAGGGGCAAAGTGTCTGCACTTTGGTCTTTGTTCTTCTTGAGTTTCATGCGTTTAGGAAATTGTATCTTATATCTTGGGTATTCTAAATTTCTGGGCTAATATCCACTTATCAGTGAGTACATATTGTGCGAGTTCTTTTGTGATTGGGTTACCTCATTCAGGATGATGCCCTCCAGGTCCATCCATTTGCCTAGGAATTTCATAAATTCATTCTTTTTAATAGCTGAGTAATACTCCATTGTGTAAATGTACCACATTTTCTGTATCCATTCCTCTGTTGAGGGGCATCTGGGTTCTTTCCAGCTTCTGGCTATTATAAATAAGGCTGCTATGAACATAGTGGCGCATGTGTCCTTATTACCGGTTGGAACATCTTCTGGATATATGCCCAGGAGAGGTATTGTGGGATCCTCTAGTAGTACTATGTCCAATTTTCTGAGGAACCACCAGACTGATTTCCAGAGTGGTTGTACAAGCTTGCAATCCCACCAACAATGGAGGAGTGTTCCTCTTTCTGTACACCCTCGACAGCATCTGCTGTCACCTGAATTTTTGATCTTAGCCATTCTGACTGGTGTGAGGTGGAATCTCAGGGTTGTTTTGATTTGCATTTCCCTGATGATTAAGGATGCTGAACATTTTTTCAGGTGCTTCTTAGCCATTCGGTATTCCTCAGGTGAGAATTCTTTGTTTAGCTCTGAACATCCTTTAAAGGCCAGAGAGATGCTCAGTGGCTAAAGGTGCCTAGCACCAAACCAGAGTTCAGCTCTCATGACTGGAAGGAGAGAAATGACTCCCTCAAATTGTCAGCTGACCTACATGTGCCTGCCATAGCATGCACACATTATTACACACATGTGTACACACGCTTATACATACAAGTATACATGCATACTCACACACATACAAATATGCACATACACACCTCACATCTAAAAAACTAAATATAATAAGAAAAGAAAAAAAAACCTTCAGACAAAGTAACACAGGTAGTAAAAGCCAAGGAAGTATGGAAGTGCCTTGTCATGCAAACCCTAATTGAGAGAGCGCTGGGGTAGCTACATTAATGTGTGACAGGATCAATTATCAGGGCTTAGGAAGGTTCATTTCATGATAAAAGGTCAATTCAGTAAAAACGAGTAATAGATTTCCACGTGTATGCACCTAACAACTTTGAAAATACACAAAACAAAACCCTGATATAACTTAAACATTGCTGTAGACCCATCCAGGACTGCTGAGATGATGGCTCAGTGGTCCAGATAGATGCCTGCTGCCATGCCAGAGGACCTGAGGTTACTCTCTGGGTCCCACACTGCGGAAGGAGAGAGCTGACATCCTCCACACACGTACCCAGGCATGTGTGCATCTACGCACACACAAGATAAGTGTAATAAAAAGAAACAGACACATTTCTAATTGTAGTTGGAAATTCCTCATTTCCCTATCAACAACCTAAAGAAACTATAGGTACAAAATCAGTAAAGATGCAGAAGTTCTAAGCAATGCCCCATACCACCTTGGTCGGTCTAGAATTAGCACAGACACCGGTCCAGTCATTGCACAGGAAATTATCCTTTTTAAGCACATGTGGCAAATACATCACAATGGATCATATTTTGGACCAAAACAATGTTTAACAAGTTGAAAAACACCTGAAATAATACAATGTTTTCTGACCATAATAGAATTAAAGCCAACTCATGTGTTTGTAAGAGACCAGGAAAAAAAAGTCCTCCAACTACTTAGTTGCTAAAAATAATGTTAAAAATTATATGTACCTATTTATATGTTAAAAACCATGGAACACTGAAAAACAAAATAAAGACATTCAAAGACTGATACTTAATATAATAAACATGTTGATTACTCCCAAATTGATATGCAGACTTTTACAATCACCATAAGAATTCTGGCAGAATGTTTTGAATACAGACAGCACATCTCTGAATATTATGCAGAAAGCCGAAAAAGATCTGAAGCAGTTTTGAAACAGATAATAAAGCCAGAGAAATGACATTTCTGTTTTAAGTCTTACCATGAGGGTCGAGGGATCAAATCTGGGTGGTATTGGTGAGGATTAGACACACAGATAAAAGGTGCTAAGTTCAGAACCTCATCTGCATAACAAGAGTCAGGTTAGGCAGCTTTCTGGATCCGTGCCAATGTCCCTGAGCAAAGCAGTTTAAAAGAAGCAAGGCTTGTGGTGACTCACAGTTTCAGTCAGAGCCTGGCTGCACTGCTACAGGCCAAAGTCAAGGCTGAGGTTCTTGATTCCTCAAGGAGCCTGCAGTGGGACAGGTGCTTAGCTCGCTATCCAGGAGGCAAAGACTGAGAGGGAAGGGTCCAAACAAGATCTGCCCTTCAAAAGCATGATAGGAGGGATGCACTTGCTGCAACTAAGCCCATTCTGAAAGCCCAGTCAGCTATGAACTAACCGATGGATTAACACTAACTCCAACAGGAGAGGCCGTGCTGGGGCATTTCATAACAATGACCAACTGATTTCTTTTTCTAAAAGTACAAAGAAAATTCAATGAAGAGAGGATGTTTTCCTTTCAACAAAGGTCCTGAAACAATTCCATGCAAATGAAGAACTATAATCTTGTCTCCTCCTCCAGGACACGAGTGACTAGAACAGAGGACATGTTGAAACTCTTAGGAAAAGCATAGGACTCAGGCAGAGTTCCTAGAATGATGCACTCATAATTTACAGTTCACGTGAGAAGGAACCTGAAGCTCTGAATGGAAGGAAAACGTTTGGAAGTCACAGTGGCAAAGAACTCATATCCAGAGTATGTGAAAGTCCAAAATATCAAAAGTAAGAACTCGAACAATCTGATTTTTAAAACATGCAAGCTTTTTCATTAGTGATGCGGAATTAGCACAGAACACACAGTCAAATCATCAGCCACATGGGAAACGTGAATTAAAGCCAAGATAAGGAGCTGGAGATATGCCTCAGTGGGTAAAGGGCTTGGTGCACACACTTGAGGAACTGAGTTCAGATCTCTAGTAGCCACACAAGAAACACGGCAGCTCTGGTTCCAGCAATGCCGACAGAGGCAGGCAGGCAGGCACAAGGGCTTTGATAGCCACCTAGTTTAGCAGGTTGGATGAGATCCCCCTGAGTCGGGCAGGAATATAAAAACAGCACTGCAGAGCAGGTCCTTACAGAACCAAACATACACTTACTGAATGACTCAACGATTATACCTGGGCCTTTTATTCAGGAGAGTAAAACTCAAAGTTCCAAAGAAGTATAAACACGGATGACTATAGAAGATTATTTGTAGTACTATAATTAAACCTACCCAAATGCAAGGATGGGTAGGTCACTATTATAGGGCACTACTCAGTAGCAAAAGACAGAAACTGGTCCTTCAGCATGAATGAATGCAAGTCCATCATGCTCACTGGGATAAGCCACAGGCAGGGACGAGGTTAGAGGTGACCTCTGGAATTCTTTTATGTAGCATTCTAGAAAAGGCATGAGTAGGGGGCAGGGTTATTCAAGGCTCCAGGTAGGGGATGATTCTATAACAAAGATAGAAATTAGTAGATTTGACGGAGTACCTTAATTCGGCTATACTGGTATATATACACACATGCACACACGCACACACACACACACACACACACACACACACACGAATGCACATATATGTGGCATAATATGAATGTGAGGTCAGAGAACAGCATTTGGGGATTGCTACTTTCTTTTCACCAGGTTGGTCCTGGGGATGCAGCTCAGCTCACAAGGCTCCAGAGAAGCACCATTATGGCGGCTTTATTAATTATTGAGGTGGCTCCAAGCTACCTAGCCAACTCAATAATTTCCTTTTAAATGAGAGGGAGGAAACGTGGAATATTTGGATTTGGAGTAAGAGAAATCGACTAATCTACTGTCTCTAATTTGTGATCGTGACTTTTATGTCAAACCAGAAGAAATATAAACATCGTGAATTCATTCTCTCATCAGCACGGCAGTGCCAGGTTTTGTACGGAAAGAGTCTGAGAGGAAGGGACATCAAATGTGGAGAGGGAGCAGGGGAGGCAGAATGCCGCCTCTGTCCTCTGAGCTGATGGTTGATCACTCCTCAATGGCTGACAGCCCCAGTGCAGTCTAGACAGCTGCCATCCAAGCATTATGCAGCAAGTTCCCTCCCTCCTAGTCCCTGGAGATCAAGGTCAAGAGTGATGTCCCTGAATGCTGAAGAGAACACTGAAACTGAGTGACTGGGAATGTTCACAGTTCCTGCGACTGCCTGCCTCGTGGCACAAGGCTAGGTAGCCTGTGACTGGCCTGCTTGCAGGAATGCCTGCCTTCCCAGGGCCGATGGATGTGGTGAAGGGAGAAGAAAGGGCAAGCTTCAGGAAATGTCAGGGCAGGTGCAAGTCAAGGACTGAAAATACAAGATGCAGCTGAGCTGTAAGATGCTGTGCTCCTTAAATGTGTCTAATCCAGTCTAAAACCTGGGTGCTGATGTCCATGAGGAGTCACAGGATTGGCCTGGAGAATGTGACACCCTCTCAGTTTAGTGACCATCTACAGTCCTCATTAAATCCTACCTTATCAACACTCAGAGATTTGCCTGGTTCCATGAAGGAATAGCTCTCATTACACTCAGGACCTCAAATGCTCAACTTGAATTTATTGAGCCAGAGACTTGTCTTTCTATAGTGTCAGTAAGACCACATATTTGGATAGGTAATTAAATAGGGAAGAGGAGAGAGGGAAATAACAGACTGTCGTATACTGCAGCACCTTACCAAGAATCCCCCAGAAGAGGCAGCATCGTGCACTGAACCCAAAATATTACTCTCAGCCCCTGTATCATTCCAGCTTAGCACATGGCCATAAACAGTGGCCCAGTGTAGTCCAGTTCAAAACTCAGATAATCTACAAAGTCTCTGACCTCAGAGCTGGAAAACAGGGCCCCATAAGATGAACTCATTTGCCTCAGAGATGAAATCATCCAGTGCCCTCACGGGCTTTAACTCAGATCTTCCATTTCTAGGGTAAGGGAAAGCAAACGAGCCCATTCTACTTAACTCTGAAACGAAAAGGTGACTTTCTTGAAGGGGAAAATTAGACAGAAGTAGAGATAGATAAAATCTCATGCACTTGGTCAGAGTGTGTGTGTGTGTTTGTGTATGTGTGGTGTATACATATATGCACGTTGAGATGTGTATGTGTGCATACATATACATGCTTGTAGGTGTGTGTGTGTTTAGCATTGAGTCTCCCTGTCTCTCTTTATCATATTGGTTGAAGCAGAGTCTCTCAACTTCATGTCTCATTTTTTACTTTTACAATCCACCAAACCCAGTAAGTCCTTCCCATAAGCTCATGTGGGTGGGGTCACCCACTGGAACATGGGAAGCATACCTGTGACGACCTCCATGCAAAGAAAAGTGACTTCCTGCCTCCACATCTATCAGTTATGATTAGCTCCTCAGCTAGGGGCAGGGCATCAGAATCTCCTCTGTCCTCTATGCTGGGGTTCCTAACTGGTTTGAACTTGTGCAGGTAAACACACCAGCTGTGAGTTAATGTGTGCAACAGCCACATCATGTTCAGAGGCCAGACTTCCATAGCTCTGCTCACTTTAAAAATCTCAGCAGCCATCAGGACAAAGAGTCTTTTGTAACGAGAAGATATCAGAACTGGCTCTCCTTTTGTTTCTTGAGGGAAGTCCCCATCAGTAATCTGCTTGGTGCTCCTCGGTGACCTTGGGGCTGCCATACACTTATGTATTCTCTCATAATAGATTACAGACTGTGAAGTAGGTGTACAGATGCTCACCAAAGAAGCTGATAATGTGGGCTTTGCAAGCCCCAAGAGGCCACAAAACACATTACTGTGTTGACTGACAAGATGGTTTCCTGATGCTGTTTTAATTCCAGGTATAAAATTAGTTGTGTTGCTTGATGTGGGTGGAGGAAGTACTGGGCTTCAATTGCTCCCTTCTATTGGGGTGAGGGGTCTGGGCGGGAAGGCTTTTGACCTTTTGGTGTCAGTGCTAAGGTAGAGAACCTGAATTGTAGCTGCACTTAGCTTCACCATTACTTGGAAGGACAGGAAAATCTTGTGACAATGTCAGCTTGGGGGATAAATAATTAAAAGGCACAAGAGCAATCCTGGGTGGGACCTGAGGGGATTAGAGGCAGGTTCAACAACATGGCCAGGTAGTGTTGGTCACAAATCCCCAATCCAAATGGACCTCAGGACAAATGAAGCCAAGCATCATAACATGAGAACACTAGTTGCTTCTTTTAGATTTTTCATTTAAACCCAGAAACATTGTGATGTTGAGACCTATATCATAAACATGTGCACCCACGGAACCCCCCCCCCAAACGTGTTTGATATATAGTTCTGTCCTTTTGTTGTCATGGACATCCTGGAACTTGAATAGCTCATACTTTCTTAATGCTATCAAAATTTGTCCAAATAAAACATCAGCACAAGTCGGGCATGCTGGCCCTTTAATTTATTACCCTAAACAATGCTATACGTTTGGAAGGTGGCACCTGAAGGGAGGGCTGATTATGTTGTGTATGGATATGAAGCCATTTTCTTAAGTGAACCATATTCTGGGAGAGGTGATGCTCATGAACATATTTCCCAGTCTGTCCTGGGGTCAGATACCATCTAGCTCAGATGCTCTAGAACCTTCAAAGTGACCACTGTATAAGTGCATGGGAACCCACTGGCCCCAAGATATTCCAAGGCATTGTGGTGGTAAGGAGTGTAGGCTGTAGGTCTGGCTGTGCCTTTATAAGCCCTGTATTTTCAGGAGCATTGCCTTTCTTGAAATTCAGTTTCTCAGCAATCAAAGGGGGAGAGGGCATGGTGTTTATACTCATAAAATCATTTCGCTGTTTTGTTTTCAATAACTTTAGTCTTTGCGATTTATAAAATAGTTCAAACTATTGTATTCACTGTATTGTAACAGTGGGAATGTGTATGTACTGTTCTGATTACTGGGATAAATATATGTCTTATTTCTTTATTTTTGTAATTCTAGCTGCAAAATGGAAACTATAGCCTAAGGCTGCGACAGACAACACGTGGATACCTAGTAAGTCCTTGGCATATCAGTCCAGAGTCCTCCTCAGGCAAAGCTCCAACATGGAGAGAGTCAGTAGCAAACCTTTGATAGTGCCAGTGTTGTGGAAACCTTTGGCACTGAGACATCAGAAATAATAAGTGGAAGAGAGTCCAGAAACTCTGCTAAGATGTGGGATCTACCTGCTGGCAGCCTTCTTCTGTCTCTTGATGTGATGGTTAATGGTAGTTGTCAAATGGACAGAATCTAGGGTCATCCCTGAGTGACATCTCTAAGATGTCACAAGTTTGTCTACTCTGATATCCTCACTGCCATTGTTGCTGCCAACAATCACCATGGCGTCCATGACATCAGAATTTAGCTTCATTGACCTTCACATGTGGACTAGAAATGAATGGCTCTCTAAGAATCCTCCAGATCTTTGGCATAAGATTGACTGACTGGGGACAGTCAGCCTTGTGGATCGAGTGGGTACCAGATCCTCAGCCTCTCTTTTGTGAAGACAGCTATTGTTGGACCACCCAGGCTATGTTATGTAAACCAACCTAATAACTCCCCTATTAATATATATTTATTCTGTTTCTTCTGATCCCCAGAGAAGCCTGACTCAGACACTGGGATGAAGCAGCCCATTGCTAATCCAGAAAGACCACTGGCAGTTGGATAAATCGTTCTTTGTTGAGATGTGTGGACTCAGGTAGGGATGGATGATGGTAGGTAAGGACACTTCCTCCCCAACTAGGGAAAGGATTGATGACACAGGAGAAAACGGGGATATCCTGGCAGCTTATCCTAGGGACAATCGGAGTCACAGACCACCACAGATCTTAGATCACCAAGATTCTGAAAAACTGAGCCACTGTTCCCAGGAACCTCAGGTGTCAGTCTACTCTGTACAGCTGTCACATTCTGTGAAAGGGAAGCTCATGAAGCCAATAGCTCTTTATTAATCTTGTAACTTGAGCTGCTGGTAGCAGAAGACCAGACTCTATCAACTAAACATGCGTGGCATCTAAATATGCCAGAAGCACCTAGCATTTAAAAATTAATCATTATTTAATTAAACATTAATAAATAATCACCCATGGAAAAGGCACCGGTCTCAACTGGGTATAGACAATAAATCTAACCAGAGCAGCTCAGTATGGCTTCTAGATTTATATTAATATGCAGAGGACAGGAAAGCAGCCTAGTCAGAGGCCCTACCTGTCCCTACTTGATATAAATGCTGAATCATTACTGCTCAGGCACACTTGAAAATCCATCACAGTGCGGAAAACATGGACATTAGGGAGCAACACCCATGGAACCTCTGTGTGGATCCGCAGGACACAGCTTTTAGACTCTGTCTCAATCATCAGCATGTCAAGACACACAGGCAGACCTATAGCCCGACAGGGCAGTAGGCAGGCAGCCCATAGCTAGGCAGACAGGCAGACAGGCAGGCAGGCAGACAGGCAGACAGGCAGACAGGCAGACAGGCAGGCAAACAGGCAGGCCAACAGACAGGCAGACAGACAAATAGACAATCCACGTATGTATTCGGACAGGCAGACAGGCAGAGCAGTATCAACTCTTCATACATCTCCAGTTCACATGAACTGAGCTGAGTGTTTAAGAGTTAAACTCTCCCGTGGTTCTTGCAATCCCCCTAGAATAGAGCTCTAAAAGGAGACAGACAGCTGTTTCTGAAAAACACGAGGCAACAATCAGCCACTTTGCTTAGCACAGCACAAAGCTCCAGGGAACGCAAGCTGCTATTCAAATCAGCCCCAAACTCTTTCCCTCTTTTGAAGCCCTCACATGGGAAAGTAGGCTGCTATCTTCAAAACCCCTCTGTAATTCACCTCTGAAAAGGGAGCCAGCATTTTTGCTTGTCTCTTCTGTGCTCTTTGACCACCAGGGCTGACACACAACTCAGTGAGGGACCCAGAGTTTTGAAACACTAGCCATGCCTTTTCTAGACAAAGGAGCACTCCAGCTGTGATTGCCAAGGTCACTGTTGTGGTGAAGCCCACAGAGGGGCAAAACAGTGTGGCCATAGGTTACTATTTACAAGCCTATTCAACCTCAAAACATTTCTGTTGCAACAGTACCCTGGCCCTGGTAACATGGCTGGGCTGCCTCCTCTCATTGGCTCTGTAGCTAACAAACCACAGAGTGCTTCTTCTGTCCCTAGAATATGCCCCTCTTCCCAGATGTCCTCCCCAGTTTTGACTGGTCACATGCTCACAGGCCTTCAAGACCTAGGTCAAAGGCACTCCCTCCCTTGGAGGAGTCCCCAGGTGACTTAGGGAAGAGAGTTTTTTTCTCTCTAGGCCATGCCTGGCTATGCCCACACTCTGAAGCCCAGGCAATGTGTCTGCTTTGTGGTCTGTCCTTCTGTGGTGAATGTCTCTAGGGCAAGGACTGTTGTTTAAGTTACAAGACTGAATGGGTGGGAGGTTTGAAGGTATATTTGCTGGTTGAATAAATTGAGTAAAGGTGGAAAGAAAATGTAAACCATGAGCAGGGGCAGTGAGGAGAGGGGAGCCCCCCACACCTACCCCTGCCCCCACCCCTGCCTCCTGCCCCCCGCCCCCCCCACTCCCGCCTCCTGCCCCCACCCCTGCCTGCTGCTCCCTGCCCCTACCCCTGCCTTTTACCCCCTTACCCCCACCCCTGCCTCCTACCTCCTGCCCTCACCCCTGCTTCCTGCCCCCTGCCCTCACCCCTGCCCCCCACCCCCACCTCCTGCCCCCTGCCCCTCTTCCCTGCCTCCTGCCCTCCTGTCCCCCCACCCCTCCCCCTGCTTGCTTCTTTGTCTGTTTCTGTGATTGAAGGAAGGGAAAGGCAATTTAACCAAAACCATGAATCTTTTCTTTGGAAAATTAATATCAAAGGTTTTTCTGGCTAGTAGCTATTTTTGGAAGGACCTCATTTCTCATGGACAATAGAAAAATGGTGTAGTGAGACCTTAAGTTTAACCAGAATAATTCAAGATTTCATGTATGATGAGGAATTTTATTGTTACTTAAAAAGTAAGCAGACTTTAATGAAACAGCTCAGGCACATGCTTCCTCCACAGGGTCATGCTGAGACACCTATACATTCTGGGGTGTGACAGGTGCACTTCAGTACAAGCGTCCTCAAAGGGCTGCAATGTTATACCCTCTGTCATTCTCAGAGTACCCCTAAAGGTATCATCTAGAGACAGTTTTGCCTGAAAGTACCACAGCATGGTTCACCAGGTGGAGTAGTAGGATCTCAGAGAGCCTTGGGACTGCAGAATGGGTGACAGAGGTCAGTGGCAAAGCAGTATAGTTCCTTGTATGTTAATTCCAACTGGATGTGGCTCTGTGGATGGGATAGCTTATCGCTGTGGTTTGGTTTCTAGAGCTCTTGGACAGAATCTCTAAAGAGTGGGAGAGAATTGAGCATGAC
Source organism: Mus caroli (assembly GCF_978045245.1). Lineage (NCBI taxonomy): Eukaryota > Metazoa > Chordata > Mammalia > Rodentia > Muridae > Mus > Mus caroli. The sequence goes on from NW_028227258.1 coordinate 130,180,697, forward strand.
ATAGATTCAGCACCTGTATGCCCATTAGGGGTCTATATGGACCGACCTCACAGAGCTGTTCTGACGACCGAGAGTACTGTGACTTTAGATACTTGGGGGAGCTGAATGCAGATACTCTGAGTGTCTGTCCACATAGGATGTGAGAGGACAAAAACCCAATGCAGAGTGAAATCAATGTGTTTGCAGTGACCATCGCATGCCAGTCACTGGGGTTCTGTGAGGCCTCATGTCAGCCACCATCTTGATTGTACAAGGACACAGAGAATTGTTTAAGATCACTCACCCTAAGGGGAACACTGTCCTCTTAGCACAGCAGTTATCACTGTCTAAATTCACGCAGTTGTGACTACCCTTGAGACACCCGCAATGCTGAGTGTGTTGACATTCCCATATAGGAAGGTGTGGGGAGGACCATTAGACTCTCACCTGGTATTCCAGCCATTCCTCCTGTACTTTCTTCCAGTTGTTTGTGATCTTGTTCCTGCAACTTGTGGGCTCAGGGAACACTAGCCTCCTGAATCTAGGTGGTTAACTATAGCTATAGGGAAGTTAACATTCTTGGTCCAGTGAGACTCTTTAGGGCTGTCTTTGGAGGGCAACTCTTACAGTCCTGGAAGCAATTCCTCTTTGAGCCATGTATTCTCCTGTAAGTAAGCCCAATAAATTCACTGGTCCCTCAAACTGGACTTGGCTAGAATAATTCCTTTAGACTGTTGCTGGTTCCCTATCTGGAGTGAGGAGACGTTTGTTCATGGCTACCCCAGAAAAATGCATGCAATTCCCACCCCACTTTCCCCTAAATTCAGTGTTTACTATGTAAAGTGAGACAAATTCTGAAGACAAAGTAGATTCTGTGTCCCATTCCAGAGCCATGTGCTGGCCTTTCATTTCACTCTTCCTGTTTTAGCTCCAAGGGGAGAAGTCTACCCTCTGCTACTCCAGGTCACAAGTGTGCTGTGCAAAACAGGCTAAACAGTCAGATCTCTCTGAATAACACGACACATGCTGAAAACCCCACGTTGCATACAAAGCACCTTTGTACTGTGGTTGAAGCAACAGTCTCTGGGGTTGGCCTGATCTGGCTTTGGTGTTTATTCCTTTTGTGAAGATAGGCAGGTATAGCCTCTTTGGGGTTAGGTTCCCTTCTGTAAGACAGAGTGAATGTAATCAGCTGCTCTGGGGTTCTTAAGAAAACAGCATTTGTCCCAACGTCTGGTGCTGTATGTGTGTCATAAATGTCACCTGTCACTCCTGGTGTTTCTCTACTAGACTAAGTGCCAGAAGAGCAACATTCCTGCCTGCCTTTTGCATGTCTTAAGCACCCAGACCATCCAGTGTCACCTGGTAACATCTGATGAATTGAGTCATATTATCTTCACACTGGTTATTGCTTCCTGGTTTCCTTCTAGAGGACAGATACTACTAATGGAACAATATTCACTGCTATCATGAGGTAGGTATACAAAATAAATGATTAAAAATCTTTTAAAAGTTTATGTATATGAGTGTTTTACCTGTATGTATGTAAGCATGCTATGGGAGAAGGCCAAAAGAAGGCATTGGGTCCCCTGAAATTGGAGTTTTGGACGGTTATGAGCTGCCATCTTGGTGCTGGGAACTGAACCTGGTCTTCTGCGAGAGTAGCAGTTGTGCTCAATTGATGAGCCATCTCCCAGACCAAAACACTGCAAATTTGAATCAGTTCCAAATTGCACCCTTTACACACAACATCTATAAATTATAGCATCTAGGTGGTTAGTTCCCTTAAGATGTTAATCTCACTGCCATGTCTTGAGAAGAAGAGACAAGAAGTCAGCAGATGCACCACGAATCTCTGGTGCACATAGAATAGTATGCTAGTATTAGTAGCTAAGGTGAAATCAGTTTTAAATTTCACTTTTTTAGGCTAGCATACAAAGAAGTGAATTTCCTTAAGGCATGTTCCTACATACATGTTCATATACAGTGTTCCCCTACCTCTGGACTTCCCTTGAGGTAGACATATTTAAAACTTCAGTGGCAAGGTAGTAAGGTTATAGCTACAACATCCAGGGAGAAAGAAGATCAGATTTTGTGTAAGTTTTAGGAACATAAGTGGGCATCTTATCTGATGGAGAACGGTTGGAAGTGAGGAAAGCCAGAATCGCTTGGTGTCACCTGAGACTGTACAATTAATTTTCTGTCATGTCTATAACCACACGGAGTTTACACTTCTCATTTTAGAGATAGGGAAGTAAAACTTGGACAGATAATCGGCTCAAACAGAGCACAATTATGCTGAGTCAGGGTTTTCTACCTTGAACTAGATCCGATAGAATATTTCTAGTAAATGGAGAGTTAAGTAAACGTTTGTTCCAGCCTCATTTCTTCAGGTCATAGATGACAGCAGTGATGCCTGGATCCCTTGGGTTCTAGGTGAACAGTCTGCACTTCTCCTAAGATTCAGTGTTCTCCTGCTCTTTGGAGGGACCAACGGCATCGAGGAAGGAGCCTCTCTGGCTTCGAGATGCCTTTAAACACCAGATAAAGCTAAGCCAGAATTCCACTTGTATCTGAGATCTTATACTTCGATAAGGGCTGGGAGGGATGAGTAAGGGTAGACTTGCACACATGTGTGACACGCATACATTTATACTTCATATTGTATAGAAGAAAGTGCATACACATGTTCTTACTGGCTTAGTACGTGTTAGTGATTTGTTTGTTTTGTGTTAATCTGTGCCCAGCCTGGATGCCCCCAGAGAATACAAGGTGGATATAGATAAATGCTAACTAGACTCAGTACTGTGAGAACCACCTGAGCCCAGACATCCACAGAATGAGGAAATAGTGCAGGGATGGCCACAAGATAGGCACAGACACAGAAGTCTCAGAAACATGGCTGACCACAAGAGCAGAGGGAAGAGGCTAAGCTCTGGAGTGACCGACTGCCTTTGCCTCCATTCCTCCAAGCCTACGCCCCAGCCTGCTGACTGGGAATGAGCTGTAATGCACTGTGCAGTATTATCCTGCTGTCTACTCAGATTGCATAGAGTGCACCTGGAGTTCCGTCTGTTTCTGCTCATTGGGTTTGTGGCAATCAGCAGCATGAGGACCCATATTTCTGCTGGAATATCACAGGTCTTTCCTCTTGGTTCTTACAGGGTTAGTGCCCAGCTATCCTGTAGGGCCAGCAGGGCAAGGCCAGTAGCAGGGCTATCTGGTATCAAAACCGAGGAGCTTTGGATGAGGTGGAAGTTTAGGGAGCCCAAGATTACTAAGGTTCTGTCTGTGTAGGATAAGGGAACAGAAATTAGTACCAAATGCCAGCCTTGGTATTATGGCTTTTATTTGCTCTATGGTAATTTAGCTTCACGATGAAAATAGAGACAGGATAACATGGTGGCAACATGCTGCATTCTTCACGAACTGGGTTTGCAATTAAAAATTTTTTTTTAAAAATGTCCATATTTATTTATTTGTGTGTGTGTACAGGGGAGGGGGTATCTGTGAGCACCTGTATCATGGCACACATAGAAGCCAGAGGTCAGCTTTGTGGAGTCAGTTCTCTCCTTCCACCTTTCTTGTTCCAGGGATCGGATTCAGGCCACCAGGCTTGCATGACAAGTCCACTGAGCTATCTCACAGGCCCTTACTTTGAATTCCGACTCCCTGTTGACAAGCGTCATGGAGCCACCGATTATCATCTCCCAGGGACTCACAGTTTCGACTTCTGTGACAGTAGTGATTGTTGAGTGCAACATAAAGTTAGCAAACACAAGGTAGGAAGCGAGTCACGTAGTTCTGGAATGTTACGGATGTTTGATTGGTACCCTATTGACAACATCCGCATGAGGACAGGACCATGTCCTCCCAGCTCTTCACTGCATCTCCAGCTGCTCAGACATCCAGAAGTGGGCCTTCAGTGCACATTTAAATGTGGGTCAGAAAGATGAATGAATTCATGATGGGTGTGACAGAGGAAACAGCAGAAGGAGAAGATCTCAAACTAGGAGACTGAATTTTAATGCTGACATTATAAAGGGAAGTACTGGTAAAATAAACTTAACTGAAACATCTCCAAGCTTTGCTTCCTGTACACACACACACACACACACACACACACCAGAAGGAAGCCACTGATAGCAACCTTGTCTCTAGGCCTCTGATTTCCTCTAGCTGACATGTGTTCTGCATCTCAGGCCTATTCTAGGTACCTGCAAAGAGTGCCCTCCAGTAAAGGTTTTCTCCAGTGTCTCTCACAATCCTGCTTCACCTCCCAGCTTGGATGTGAGTAGCTCCGGGATTGTGTCGGGGACAAGAGCAGAGCTCCAGGGAAGCGCTCAAGGAAATGTTCCCGGGAACCTCAGAAAGTCTGTAGCATCCGACTGGAATTCCAGAAAGGATTTTGACATGGGATTCCAGTTGCTTTAGCTATAAAAGTGGTCAAAACTTTTTGCTTCTGGAATTGTGATGGAGATAGACAAGGTATATATGGAGCCGCTTAAAAAAGCAATGCAAAAGAAAGCCCGGGAGAGGGCAAGCAAGACCAGAGCTGTTTGGATTAACATCAATGTGTCAGATTTTAATTTCTATTTAGAATATGTCTAACTTCTAACCTGCAATTCTGTTAGTTTATTTGAAGTTATTGAACTTAACCAAATGAACAGCATAATATTTTAAAACATTCATATATATATATATATCTGTCTCAGAAATTATCCTTGCTGGTGGTTGTGTTAGAAACTTTTGCTATACAAACACTCCTTTGCAGAGTAACCAACTTGGGTTACCCCAATTTATGCTATTGCCCTGCACTGATAGCTAGCCTCAGAAAACTTGTACAAAATTAAACACAATCTTCTCCCATTCATGCATGGAATCCAGGGTTCCCTGGTTCATGTATAGAATTCAGGGTTTCTTTTCCAGTTCTCATTCAAGCAGCCCCACATATGTCTTGTTCCATCCCTATCAGAATTGTAGAAGGAGAAAGTTTTGACCACGTTTACAGGTGAAACAGCTAGGATTCCATGTCAAATTCCTTTCTGGGATTCGTATTGGGGGCTGCAGACTTTCTGAGGTGCCATAGATAAAAAGCAGTGTCTACCAGCAGCTCTTAATCCTCAGGCCCATGCTTCCTTCTTTTGTGGTTCAGTTGCAACACTTGTAGCCTATGTCTGAGTGCTCAATTCAACACTTCTCAGTGCTGAAGACCAGGTGATTTTGCCAGGATGTCTGGAAAGCGGGAAGACTTGTTGCCTAGCAACCAGAAGCAGTCTCCGGCTTGGCGTTTGCAGCCCTCCTGACTTTTTAATACACTGAGCAGATGTTAAGCCTCCTGTTTGAATTTTAAAGGCATAAAACAGAGTAGTAAAAAGTGGAGACAGCATTTGCATTTGCAAACTAACAAATTGGCTTCAGCTCCAAATCTGGGGGTTTGCAGAGACTCATTTCCTTCATGTTGATTTTCCTTCTTCCTCCCTTAAATAGAACTTGTACAATGCTATTTTTGTTTCCTTTGACCTATGAGGGGAGTTAAGCTTCTTATAAACCAGCAGTGCTGGCTGAGAATGTTGGTAAGAAGGGCGTGGATAGACGACAACACGAGAGCATCACTCACTGCTTTGCTCACTATTTGCTCAACGCTCGATTAACTGATGCCTTATTGCTTAGCAATTACGAGGCACACATCTGACAGACCTCATCCTCAATGACCACATTTGGAGTTACTTAACTTGTTACTAAGTTTTGATTTCTTTATAAGGGGTAATAATAATGAGACCAATAACAGAGCCTGTTTTCCAGGAGTCTTGAGGGTAAGAATGAAGAGAGTAGGGGATGAAACCACCACAGCTGCTGGAAGAGAGAGCTCTTGGTGAACTGTAATGCTATTGCTGGCATTACCATTGTTTATAAGGTCCATTCAATGACAGTGAGTGTGACCTCTGTAGCCAGACTATTCATATATCTTTAAGCAAGTTTTATAACTATTTAGCGGCTCAGTGTGTTTAGGCATAAGAAGAGGTGACCAGTTGGTGGCATTGTCATGAGAATTAAATTGAGAAGGTTGTTCTTTCAGCAGACAACCCAATACTACGCACATGGTATTATAGCTTAAAGCTGTTGGCTGCTGTCATGGGCATCATCATTATCCACCACTGCCCACAGAGTTACCAAGATGAACGAATTATGCTCCTGTCTCCAAGAAGTCCTGTGGAAATACAGACATCTCAGGATCATATCTAGTTCAGGGAACTAGGATGTGTCTACCGGGAGGAAGTCAGAAGCTCTGAACAGAAGATCGTAGACGCCCCAGAAGAGGCATAGCCCTCCTCACACAGCCAATGGAAACTATAGTTTGGTGAAACAATTGACTTTCATATTAAAATTTCAGGACACAGTGATTCATGAACTGAGCAGCAACCAACAGGGAGCAGTTTGGAGCACTACCAAAGCAGCACACAAAGAAGATGTTTATGGGATGGATGCTGATGACGGACCAAACTCTGAGCAATCGCCTTGTGCAGACTGTCACAGAGGGAGAACTCAAGACAGCTGACCCAAGACCTTGTCACCTGCTCAAAATACGCTAGACTTCAGTTCCACTTTAACTAGCCACTTATAGGAGTCGGATACAAGCTGGTTTCTATGTGCTTAGGAGGACCCAGGGCCTTAGAAACACCTTACTCTACAAAGCACAGTGTCATTATTTTAATGGTTCTTATGCTTGGCTACACACTAGAATTGTCTTAAAAATATTTGGTATTTATACTTGCTTTGCAGAGGGCCTGAGAACTGTGGGTTCTAATGTATCTTCAGGATGTTTTAAAAGTTCTTCTATGGTTTTAATGGGCAGCCAGATGTGGGATGATGGTAATCACCACAGCACAGCTGGTAGAAGCATCTCAAGAGAGTTGTGAGCGCCTCTCTCACTCTGACCCCTGCCATGATGGTAGAATTCAGAGCAGCCATTGCAATGCTGTACTATGGTTTCAATTTGGAATGTTTCACAAGGAGACATGGGTCAAAGGCTTGGTTCCCAGGCCGCAGAGATGCCAAGAGGTGGAAAAACTTTAAAAGATGGGTCAACGTGGGAGAAAACCCTCCAGAGGTGAGTTTCAGGTGGAGACATTGAGACCTTGGCCCCTTTTGCTTCCTGGCCACTATCAAGTGAGCAGTTTCCTCTTCCATAGATTCCACCATGATTCATGTCACAGCAGGCACCCAAACAATGGATCAACTCGTCAGGGACTTAGCCTTTCCTTATTATAAGTTTGCTCCTCAGGGACTTTGCCACACAGAGGGCAAGGTAACCCAAGGAGCAATGCATTTGACTTTTCAAGACGGTAGTACTGACACTTGTCTGGAATCTATCATCTTAGTGAACCATCATAATAATGCTAACATCTGCCTCTCATTTACACAGACTCGGAAAGCACTGAGCTCTCTCACTGAGAATCTCACTGCTAGTAAATAGCAAGTGTGTCTACTAGAACACCAGCTCTAGTAGTGTGATTCCCTTCCACCAGATTTCCTGAAACTAGAGTCTGTAGACCCGTAGCCCCACTTGCTCTCACCCACTTTCAGGCCTTTGGTTTCTACTGGTACTTGTAATCGAAGGCATGGGTTGGTTGCTCCCTCTGTTGGGAGCTCTGGGGCTTCTGTGTGAGCACATCCCATAAGCCAGGGCATCACTGGTGGAGTAGAGCCTTGGTCCTCACACGGACATGGAAATGGTGCACACATAGACTGTAGGGTGAACTCAGAGGGGCCTGGGAGGGCTGAGGAAAGAACGTTGCTGGTAGAGTTGGGCCAGGTCAGGGCCACAGCTGCTCCTGTGGCTAGGGAAGAAGCTGGGGCCTGGCCTATTGAGATGAGTGAGGAAGATCATCCTTGTTTCTTGGTGTTCTCAAAGGCCCAGACATACCCTCATTGATTGGAAGTCAGATCGTGAGCTCTGGAAGAGGAGGGAGACTTTTCTTGCTGAGCCACCTGCTTGGGTTTCAGAACAGTGTGCACTTTCTGCATGCTCTAGATCTTCTCAATGCTCCCCAAAAGGCTGGCCTGTGACAGTGGTGAATACTGCCCCAGCAGAGCTAATGGCCCCCGATCACAGGAAGAAACAACAGCTGCTGTGTGAGGAGGCCCTACAAAATGTGCTGGGCATTTTGCATACATTACCTCATTTAATCACAAAACATTGTGCGTTTGGGATTGTGACAACTCTGAGACAAATGAAAGCACTGAATTGTGAAGGCTGGAAGGGTTTTGCAGAACATGAACTGGGTGGAGATTTGAGAGCTGGACCAATATTTCCAGCCTCCAGCCTGACTCCAAGCTCAGGGACACTGTGAGGAAATGAAGAGCCAGCAGGGTGTATGATGGAGCAGCAGCTTGTGCCTGGCCTCCACCAAATGGAAAGGTCAAAGGACAAGAGTTCCCCTTCCAGGCTATAGAAACAACTCAGTCGGTAAATTGCTTATCATGCAACCATAAAAACCCCAGCTCAATGCTCAGAACCTGCATTAAAAAACAAATAAACAAGCAAACTGGATGTAGAAACCTCTGTTTCAAATTCCAGCATGGCAGAGGCGAAGACTAGTGGTCTCTGGGGATCACCAGGCCTATGAGAAACCTTGTCTCAGTAAGCAAGATGACTGACAGCTGAAGAAGGACACCTGAGATTGACTCTTGGCCTTCATACGCACATACGTGCACACTCCCAGCTAGCCCCTCAAGTTCTCATTCCCTATTTGAAGACTTGTAGGTGTCTTTGATTTGAAAGCAATGAGAAAAATGGAAGCAGGGAGTTGGTAAGTTGAAGTTTGGAATATGTTTCCACGTTTATAATCGTATCAGTATCTGCCCCCCCACCCCACAAAGCTCCCACTCTCCCCCCACCCCCTGCTTCCTCTTTTCTAAGTAAATACATTTAGCAGGATTAAGGAATGGTCTCTCCTCCCATTCTATTTCCTGAAGGAGATGGCTTTTACCCCAATTTGGGTGTTTTGTGCTAAATGTAATTATTTCAGCTATACTGATTATAAGTAGCAGTTCAAAGCTTAAGAATGAATAATTAACAAAAGTTTTGTTAGAAAAGACAAGACTGTAATAGACAACTATAAAAAGCACTCTTTTTTTAGTCTTTCCCAAAATACAAATATTATTGCCTAGCCCTTCTGGCATGTGTGTTGTAGTGAGAACTCATTTTCAAACCTTGCTTCCTATGTGATTCAGCTCCAACTTCAACATTTCTGTAATCATTTATTTCATAAGAGCAAAACGCACTCTTACGTGTCACCAGAAAGTAGGCAAGCAAGACTCTATGCACAGTGCTTTAGCGTCTGGTCCTGTTCATGGTAAAGCTGATCGTATTATGATTATTTGATACTCAGTCAGGCCTGATCCTGACAGATTCCCCAAATCTCCATAGAGACTGTTCCAGTCCCAGGACTTGGCTTATAGGTAGAAGATTGGCTCCCATAGGGTTTGTTCATCCTCCTCTTTGTCGTTTGATATAAGAAGCAGATGCCCAGGAACATGGTCCAAGGAGCCCAACATATATGCATAATGCTGACCTGACAGGCCAGAGATTTGGGGGGGGGGGTCTGCCCAAGAGTGTGTGCTGAAACCACCAGACAGTCACTGTGGAATCTAGGTAGCAAGCAGGTTCCCAGGATGTGGGCTGCAGGAGGAGCCCGAATTGAGTGTTTAGGTGAAAGGCAGAGGCTCTATGGGAACTACTGGAAAGGACCTGGGATTTTGACTCAGAGAACTTCAGATAGGTAGAAGCTCAAAAGAAAGTGTGTGTTTTGAGTCTGAAGGGAAGGGAAGCCTGATCCTGATGGTTGTGCTGTTGACAGATCTCTGGGGAGGTGGAAATAGAAATGAGGTGACTCTGGAGATCCGTGAAAGCTTCATTTTATAGGAGTTAGCCACAGGTAGTAGCTAAAAAGGATCCTGGCCTTTATGTGCATTCCTTTCTTTCTAGTGTGGAAACCCCATGAAGGTGCAGGGGCTGGAGTGAGCCAGAGGAAATGAACTGGAGTACTGCCCTCTTGCCTCCCGAGCCTTAAATTCTCCCATCATAAGTAAGAGAGGACAGAGGACTTTCTCTCTTTTTCTCCCCTTCTCATGGGAGTCTTTACAGATCAGAAGATGTTTGCCTACAACAAGCCTGACCGCTACTGTGCGACTAGACATCTGTGACTACTGAACACTCAAGGCACAGCTTTATGATGAGTATCATATGGACAGCCCTGACCTAGATGAGTTTGAACCTGTGATGTGCCAGAAGACATATAGGAATGCTGTACTGGCTGGTTTTGTGTCAACTTGACACAGCTGGAGTTATCACAGAGAAAGGAGCTTCAGTTGAGGAAATGCCTCCATGAGATCCAGCTGTAAGGTATTTTCTCAATTAGTGATCAAGGGGGAAAGGCCCCTTGTGGGTGGGACCATCTCTGGACTGGTAGTCTTGGGTTCTGTAAGAAAGCAAGCTGAGCAAGCTGAGTAAGCTAGCGAAGCAAGCCATGGCCTCTGCATCAGCTCCTACTTTCTGACCTGATTGAGTTCCAGTCCTGACATCCTTGGTAATGAACATCAGTATGGAAGTGTAAGTTGAATAAACCCTTTCCTCCCCAACTTGCTTCTTGGTCATGATGTTTGTGCAGGAATAGAAACCCTGACTAAGACAGAATGGTGTCTGGGGTATTTTACAATTGTCACATAACAAAGTAGAGTTTGTCTTTTACAAGATGGTCTGTCTCTCTGGGAACTACCATGACTCAGGGAACTATCATGGAACATTCATTTTGGGAGCATAAATTAAATTATAGTGCAAATTAAACATAGGGCATGCCATTCTTGAAATCAGACTGATATCGATGGAGGATGGACAGGACAAAACGCAGCTATGCAAACACAAACCCTTTATCCACTACTGAAGCCACATATTTCGAATAACAGTTTTATAGTCTCAAGAAACTTCCTTCTGGGTCCCAAGCCTGTGTTCACTGGTCTCTAAAGAAAGGTATTTCTTTTATTGCCTAATTAATTCACCTTAGACATGCCCCCTGTGGATTTTCTTTTAGCTCAAAGCTTTTAGAATTGTGTGGATGGATGCCCGTTTGTCACGATCTCATGATCAATATTTGAGATCACTGACTTGAATCACTCACAGTTTTGAGAGGACTTGGCTCTACAGCAATAATGCTTCTTGTGAAAGAGTCAATATGTACTCACCCACGGAAGCATAAGTGTAGCCACGTATTCAAGGCCTATGGCGAGTCTAAAGTGTCCGGTAGTTGGAAAACTTATCATTACTGCTGGTCAGTCCCCCTCCCCTGCTTCTTTCTCATTTCGTCTTCCTCATTTCCCCCTTCCTTCTTATCCTGCTGCATTTTCACATTTTCTCTCATCATGTGACAACTTTAATGGAACTAGTGGTCTGTGTGATGAACCAGTTCCTATCCTCTTGTCCCAGCTGTCTGATCTTGTCCTTGGAAGGAAGATATATGGTTATCTTACAAAATTAGCACATGGCTACTTATAATCTGTATGTTGCTGATAAAGGAAACAGCCAGGATGAAGCTGCTGAGGCTAGATTAAAGGAAGGAGAATGTACTTGTGCACTTGGAACCAAGCGTTAGACACTCTTGAGTGTAAAATGCATGCACCAACTCCATCTGCTTCTCTAGAACATGGGGACGTGATAGTGAAGTCTCAGAGGGAGTTCATATGCCATGGCTAACAATTTTTAGCACTGACATTTATATAGGAGTGAATGCTATTGGAATTTCAAAGAAAAACCATCAGATGAAATCTATTTTTTGCTTTGAAAAACACACATAGAATGCAAACAGCACTAAGTCAGCTTAGATTGGTTGCCCCAGAGAATTCCTGTGGGGAGGGCCTTCAGCTCCTGCTATGTAGGTTAGCCGGGGCTCAGTGTCACATTCAGCTAGGCAAATGCTGTGCTTTAAGAACCTGATTTTAGAGTATTTCAATACAAGAATAATTTTCCCTCTCCCCTTTCTTCCATCTTTCCCTTCTCTCTCCCACTTTTTCTTTTTTTTCTGTTGTGGTGTACGTGCACATGTGTGTGTGTGTGTGTGTGTGTGTGTGTGTGTGTGTGTGTTTGATGTGTAGACTGTGTAGGAGACTGTTGCCGTCTTGCTTTATTGCTTTCTGCCCTACTTTCTTGATACAGAATCTCTGACTGAACCTGGAACTCATAGTTTCAGACAGGGCTGTCTGTCTTGAGACCCCAGTAATCCTCTTGTCTCTGGCCCTGCCATCAGGACTTATGCTAACAGGCACAACTTGGTTGCTGGGGATGGAACTCAGGTCCTCATGTTTATACAGCTAACTTTTCTCTCTCCTGGCCCCTCTCCTCATCATGAGGGTGTGGTTAGTGAGTGGCAAGAGCTGAGCTGTTGCATCTCAAGGGCCATTTGCTGACTGAGTCTTTTAGGGTCTCATTTCCAGTTTCAGTCACAACACAGGCAGGGGATTTAGAATGCTGTGTTCTGTAAGGAGAAGCAACATGATAGGTTCTAGGCTCCCATGACGTGTTAGTATGACCTCTACACTTTCCACATACTCACCTACTTATTAAGAGTTTAAGTTTAAAATAGAACATTAAGGGAAGTTGATATTTTAGATGGTGATGTGAAATTACTTCATGGAAAATCAATACTAAATAAAAACTAAAACGCAGTGTTAAATTATGTCAGCTAGTTTAATTGGTTCTGTGTTTCTGAACAGTTAATGTAGGGTTTTATTTTTCTCGTTATATCTGCACAGAATTATCTAGAAGATTAGGTGAGATTACAAACATGAAAACGTTCTGTGAAGTCAAAGGCTTACTGGCCAGGAGACAGAGAGGCACCAGAACATTTTCTGAGAGGCTTCTGTGTTTGGATTGCAAGTTGGTCTGAGCAGATGGTATCTAAGCTTCCTTTCAACCAGGAGCCCCATGAGGCCAGATCTTCCTTGGGTGAACCCTCCAATGTGCTGCACCTGAGCGCAAACCTTTCAAAAGGAGGCCCCTATTTTATGTGAGTGATCTGGACCTAAATGTTTTCATCATTAGAATAATGTAAGGTTAATTTCCCCCAGAGGGCTACCCTTAAAGAGAACAGATCTCTCCATCTATCTTGGCAGCTCCCCCCCCCCTCTTCTTCCCCCCTCTCCTCTCCCCTCCTCTACTCCTCATCCCTTGATCTCTCTCCTCCTCCCATTCTTTGCCTTGCCCTCTATGTTCTCTCTCCTTCTTCTTTCTCCTGCTTTTGTTTCTTAGGTTCAGAATGGCTTGCTCTTGCTGAGAGTGTCTCTGTTTAGTGTTTTATGGCAGTGTTTTGACTTTCTTTAGATTGTTTTAGCACATCAAATCTTTGTGCCAAATTCTTTTGGATATTGTTTTCAGACTAATATTGTGAGTTGATGTAAGGATAAAAACCGCTTTAGAATGTAAGAAGGCTACATGTAACTATAACGGTGTTAATGCAACCAAATAACCATGGAGAGATTGTCAGCCATTCTCTATATATGCAGCACCGCACTTATTATTTTAACATAAAAGATAATGGTTTTTAACCATGCTCAGGGACAGCATTACAATTTGTATTCACTCGAGTTGATAACTTTGAAATTCTGTTTTATACATTTATTTGTTTTTAAAAAAAAGAAAGCAAAGATCTTTAACTATATGCATTTTTACTACATTATTTAATAATTTCTGTTATATAATTTTAAATGATCTAAATTTGCACCCAATGTCAATCATATCACATTAGAAGTAACACTTGGGTGTGCCCTTAGCAGCATCTTTCTTTATTTTTATCTGATATTTCTGGAACCTCAGTTCAGTCAAACTTTCTACTTTATAAAACTGAAAAGTACAACAGTACCTAAGAAAGAAAAGAACACAAGCATTTGAGCAAACACTCCCAACTTCCTTTAAATATGCATTTCATGTGTGTCTAGCTAGTTTGTGCTGCATTTTCCTTCATGCATCGGCTCTTCTGGGTTCAAGAGAGAAAGGTAAAGTGGCAAAGTGTGGGTTTGCCTGATGTGCACCACAAAGGAAGCTCGGGCTGGCATGGTAGCAACCCGACAGTGGAAACCTAGTGAGCTGAGTGGAGATGTGCTAAGGTACAGCTATTTATAGAGTTTTCTCTCTCTCTCTCTCTCTCTCTCTCTCTCTCTCTCTCTCTCTCTCTCTCTCTCACTAGTTTCTAATGTAATATTTCCACTTTTAAAGAAGATGCTGTAGAATAAATATTTTTGGATAACATGAGTGGAGTGGAAGACTCAATTCGTAGTCAATATCCATTACTTCTCTAAAATGTCAACAAGACACTTAGACATATGCAGTTAACAATTTCTTCTCAGAGAAAAGAACAGAGACCTGAGCATTTCTCACAGGATTCGGTTTTAAATGGAGTCATTTGGGTGACCTTGCTCCACAACTTCTAAACAGCTATGCAAATTCAAGGTAAGTGTTACTACTGTCAAAGCACGTCTTTGAGCACTGCCCAAATCATCATAAAGGAAGAGGAAATTGTTCTTAAAATATCATGATTATTAACATGCTCATTATTAGCAAGTCAATTTATAAACTAGCCCTTTGGATCATCAGGAATGGTGTCCAGGGGTCTGACCCACTGTGGGTCAATAGTAGCCATTGAAAGAAACTATCCTACATGCACATCCGTGCTTAATGCCAGTCCATCCACAGTTATCTAGGAAGTGGAATTGAGTCAGATGTTCATTATCTAAAGACTGGATTATGAAAATGCACTTCATATATAATGAAGTATTAACCCAGGCATAAAGAATATAAAATGATAGAATTTGCAGTCAAATGGATGGATGGAACTGAACAAAATTATACTGTGTGAGATTACCAAGGCCACAAAAGACAAACACCATATGTCCATATGAGGGCCCTAGCTTCCAATATTTTTTGTTTGTTTTCTGTGGAGTACACATGGAATCTGGGAGACTAGAAACAGATCATTGGTGTGTGTGTGTGTGTGTGTGTGTGTGTGTGTTGGGATACGGTAGGGATAGTATAACACAACTGAAATTAAAGTAGAGAAGGGAACACTGGCAGGTGACCAGAATGGAAAAGAAAAGTTAAAGGAGTCCTTACCCACAATGATGTGTGTGCATGGAAGGGCTGCTTAGGGACATACTGTATTCAATCCAAGACTATGATTGGGGAGACGGTATGCACGTGATGTGAAAGAACAGAGGGTGTATGCTGGGAAGTAATGGTTTAACTGGGGATAGAGATGGAGATGGCGGTAGAAGAGGGAGAGAGTAAGGGGTGGAGTAACCAAAACTAAGGGAGTATGGAAAAGCCTCATGAAACAACACTAGTTCGTGAGCTAATAGAAAAAATGGAATTGGATAGACATATACCACATTAGTGAACGATGCTAACTAATCTAAGAAGACATGGGTGATTTGTTGTGGGAAATATTAAAAAAGAATGACAAATTCCCGCCCTTGTGCCGGCAACTCTCTGCCTTGGCGGTCTGACTGGCCTGTTCTTATCTCATAGAGACTCTCTGTCCTGGAGCTCCTGAAACATCTCCACTCAGCTCACTAAGTTTCCACTGTCGGGTTGCTACCATGCCAGCCCAAGCTTCCTTTGTGGTGCACATCAGGCAAACCCACACTTTGCCACTTTACCTTTCTCTCTTGAACCCAGAAGAGCCGATGCGTGAAGGAAAATGCAGCACAAACTTAGTTCAGAAACAATTGCTGGCACAACAACTAAAATCCTAATTTAATCCTTATTAAATCTAAATCCTCCAGTGGTGAAATCCTGATGGATCTGCCATTGAAACTGAGAGACACTTGTAATTACATCCTGTCCTCACGTGATCCCCATCCAGAAGGACCTAACTCTCTCCTGCTTCCTCTCTTCCCCTCTCCAACCCATAAGTCCTACCTACTCTCTCAGGAATTGGCTCCTTTAATCATTTAATCATTTAGGGGGACTGGTTCACAAGAAGTCACCTGAGTATGACTCACTCCTGGTCTGCAACCCCTCCCAGGAGAGTAGAATGAGCACCAACATACAAACAGCACCAGGCCCATCCACAACAGTGATTAAATGAAAATCACAGTGCCATGCATGGGATACCCTTCCACGAGTTATTGGTTAGGGAGGTCCCCAACGCATACAAAACAGCATGGGCTATTGATGTTGTTTTTGGTTGCCCACCATAACTGAATGCTAAGACCTTATTCTTTAGGACACTACACAATTTGGTTGTAAAAAAATGGAGAAATTCTTGAAATGACCAGGAAACTGTCCCTGCTGGGTAGCATTTATAGTTCTAGAGGACTCCAGGCAAAGATACAGAGGACAGGAGCAGAGCTGTGTCATGCAGGAGCGGGGATGTAACAGGAGCAAGCTGTAACATGGCTGTGACATGCTGGAGCAGGCCTGTGATATACTGGAGCATGGCTGTGACATTCTGGTACATGGCTGTGACAAGCTGGAACATGGCTGTGACATGCTGGAATATGGCTGTGACATGCTGGAGCAGGGCTATGATATACTAGAGCAAGGCTGTGACATGCTGTCTTCTGGGTCCAACATGAATGCACAGTAGCTTTACCTGCCTAAGACCCACACAAGATCATGTTCCTTTACAATACCAGCAGGGAGGGGAGAGAGGCTCTGGGGGTCTCAGTCCTAGCTAGCTAAGAGCTATTGATAGCTGATAGCTGCAGGAGGATGGAGAGTCACTTTTCTTTGAGATGTGTGTGTGTGTGTGTGTGTGTGTGTGTGTGTGTGTGTGTGTGTCCCATGCCCCAGTGCATAATGATAGCACCAATTGGAGTCAGGAAGTGAAAATAGGTAAAGTTTTTGAAAAGAGAAAGATCGACCTTTATTACCACTATCCCTAGAGCAATGCAGAATGACAGTGACTTACACAGCATTACATTGTACCAAGCATCAGCAGTACCCTGCAGGTGATTGACAGCACACAGAAGGATGTGCATAGCTCATGTGGAAATTCACTGCATTTTACATATTGTCTATATATTTTATCTTATTGTAAAAATGGTTTCTCAGTTCCTGAATCTGGGGCTATTAAAGAGTGAGCATACACTTCTGTAGTGTACTCTACCACTGCACTATAGTCTTAGCATGTATTTCTACTTTATTTTTTACTGCTACTTTGGATGAAAGAATGCCACGAATAGACCCTAGTAATAGGAATTTACGTTGGAACTGATAAGGCTTAGGATATTTCCCTTTTTTAGAATCTTAGAATTTTTTATTTAAAAATGTATGAGACATAGAGATTTCTGAAAACATTTTGTTTTACACCAAAAGTGCTGATGTTGAGAAAAGATCTTGAACTCATGGCAATCCTCCTGCCTCAGCTTCCTGAGTGCTGGGATTAAATGCATGGATTGCTATACCCAAGTTCATAGTTTTGTCCCCATCTATTCTCTACATTTTACATTCTTTTGGATTTTCTTTTACCTGTGAAGGACTCTGTAGAAACATTTGCGGTTCCTGGAGCAACAAGCTCTGGTATCAAAGCCAACACATGCTGGCTTCAGGAACGTGGACTGCACTTGACACCTTAACTACTCTTAATTATTTTTTCTTACATTCATAATTTTTTGTCTTATCTGTAATAATTAATGTATATAAAAGTACTGCTAAATTTAAAGATTTCACCAAAAAAAAAATGGAATTTGGGCTAGAAGCTTAATTTGTGGTATAAACATTAGAGATTCTACCTTCATGTATCCCTCCCTCCATTTTTCATTTCATATCATGGCTTCTAAAATCTCAGGTAGAAAAACAAACAAACAAACAAACAAACAAACAAACACAGGCCTCCAAGGGAGCAGGTTTTCCTTTACAGTGAAAAAGTCCTGGGCCCCTCAGCCCCAGAGTAGGTCATTTATCCAGTTCTGCATTGTCTATGTTCTATTCTATGGACTATAGGGTAGACCCACTATAAATTGACTATCTTTCAGTAAGTTAATTGTTATTTTCTGTGCTGTGGCTTAATTCAGAATCCAAGGTGTCATCAATCAATAATGTCTAATGAGAAAGCTCCTAAAGTTGGCATGAAGGTATAACCACACACTTGAAGTTTAAACATTCAGGATATAACATCCATAAGCAGCTTTGGCTATTCTAGACATAAAATGGCAGAAGTCGGGTCCAAAGCTAAACCTTAAAACACTGGCCCTGGAACACGTTCCACCTGTGCACTGCGAGTCTCATCAACCTCATCTTTCCTATCCATCGATTCTGAGAATCTCATCTCAACCGTAAAACCAAAGCAGGGAGCTGTCAATCATGGGAGTAAGTCCCTAATTCTCCATTTCTGGGTTTTCTCATTTTTGCCTGATCTTTTTCCTGCCCTTATATTTCATTCACAAGCCCAGGAATAGTACTCAAACTCTAATTGAGTCAGGGTAGCAACAGCGGACCTGCAGTTCTCAGCATTCTCAGTAGGAATTGTGCTGGGTATGGGTATTTTCCTTCCAATTATATTCGCTCGTGATTTCTGTTTGAAGAAGAAAGCTTTTATTTTCCAAAAAAGTTTGTGTTTGAGTTTTTAAAAATTTTTTCACTTATATTTTAAGGATGTTTTTAGGTAAGAAAGGGAAACAAAAGAGAAAGAAAGAAAGAAAGAAAGAAAGAGAGAGGGAAAGAAAGAAAGAGAGAAAGAAAGAAAGAAAGAAAGAAAGAAAGAAAGAAAGAAAGAAAGAAAGAAAGAAAGAAAGAAAGAAAGGATCAAGTACTCAGAATGCCAGTGTCCTGTAGTATTTTTTAACAGTTCTGAATGTTCCTAAAACTTTTCTGTAGTGTTTTCCCACTAGTCAGTGCTGTTGGGAACAAAAGGAGGGATTTGGGAGGTAAATAAAGAAAGCTCTGATCCTGCAGTGAAACTGCTCAGGTCTCTGTGGCTCTCTCTGCAGTGCCCTTTGCAGGTCTCCTCACATGACTCTTGGGCAGGATGCTAATTGTCACAAACAGCAGGACACTTCAGCTTTCTGCAGAATGCACATCTCTCTAGCTATCTCTGCAAAAGTCCTTGTTAGTAAAATCTACTTGATTCCCACGGGGCAGCAATGCAGAAACTGCTACTCCTACGCACAGGTCTAGCATAAAAGTATAATGAGATTCAACAAAAGAAACTTTGGGCTTGAACATTAATCTTCCGTTTATCAGGATGTGACCCAAGAATACCTGATCTGACTTTCTGCATTGTTATTCATGGAGTTCTTTGTCCTCCTGTGGAAGGAAACCAAGGTTAGCCCTCTTTCAATGGCGCGGTCTTCAATTTGGAAAATGTCATGGTGGCAGCCAGAGATGTAGAGAGGGACCTCCATTCTGATGCCAAAGATCAACCTTGTGCAGATTCCTGCATGGAAATACAGGGGACTTTGTGCTTTCCTTTGTAACCTACACTGAGATACCTTGTCCTTGAATAGTGTTTGGTTTTCTAAATCGAATCTCAAATCTGCTTAAGAGAAATTCCACATCCACATAAATTGCATAGACAACACAAAGGTACTTGCTCATTTTTTCCACTGTTTATGAATTTTAACAACAACAGCACCTGTACTTTACATAAACTCATGATCCGAAGCTCATTGAGACACGATTTTTCCTTTTTAAATGCAAGGTTCACTGAACTAACCAGACAGAGTATGTTTAGATACACTCTTAACTCATCAGTTACAGTTTGTATTTGTATTTGTATTATATTTGTATTAGTTTGTGTTTGGGGAGACTTACAATGGAAGAGAAGGACGTACCCACCTGCACACCATATAGAGCTATTGCCTGGGGAGGCACACCCCTTGCCCTCCCTGTAGGAGGGCTCTCCACACGTCTCCCTCCTAAGGTAGCAGTATTTGAGTGAACAGCACAGACAGGAAGGACACTTTCACCTTCCTGTCCTCCTCGAAGCATGTCATTCAACCCAGAAAGAACTTTTCTGATCTTCTCTAGAGACAAATAGTAAGATTCTCATGAGAGAAGTGCTTTCCCCTAACAGACAAGGAGCATCCTTATCTCTGAAGGTACAGGGACACAGAAAGGAGTGTGAGCAGCCAGGCTCAGTGACACTCCTCACACTGCGTTACTATAAGCTATAGGCTCTGTCCAATGACACATCTCCAATGCTACCCACTTCTTCATCAAAACTAGTATTACAAATGTACAGGAGATTTCTGCTTCATGAAAACTTATCTTAAATCCAGCTACATGTTTTTCTCTTGCTAACTTATCTCTTATCATAGAAACTTTAGCCATGAACATGGACTGGAGGAACAAAGACATTTCTCATTCCTTTTGTGTTAAAGTCCACTTTCCTGTTTAAAGATGTGTGTGGCCATTAAGGTTTTCTTTGTTTCTTTCTCAGTGAAATGGTTAGGAGTTGCTTATGGAAGAATGCTAGCTGGGCTTACAATCAATATCTCACAGTGGTTTTACAAGAGCTTGAGATTGTAGTAGCAACACTTTTTGGTGACACCCAGGAGAGTTTCTATTTTGACTTTTAAGCAGAGATTGCAAAGACTAAAGGATAATTTACGTAGGAAATAGTAAATGGACTTATAGATTGCGAACGTAGGTTCCCCTTTGCTTGCACCTACACGTAACTGCTTGTTTCTTCAGAATAAAACTTTGAAGATGGCAGCACTTGGCAGACTGTGGGGATATTTTTGAAAAACTCTGTGGTGAGGAGATAAAAATGTTTTTGGTTTGGAGTTAATAATTATTTGACAAAATATTCCTATCTACATTTCAATACCTCTGTCAGGCAGGAGATGATGTGCAAAAACAAGGTAGAGTAAAATATTAAATATTAATCTCTGAATTTAAAAATGGAACCAGTGTCCATGATCTGGCAAGGATGAGTGGAGAATAGCTGTTTTGCCTCCTGGCTGTCTTCCAATAGTTCTAAAACCCACAGTCCGGCATGGGCTAGCTTCATGCCTTGGTGTCATAAGTTAATATGCCCATGAAAGACTTCCCATCAGTGAAGAAACTCATAATTGGTCAAAATACTGAGAATAAGTCACTGTTGCATGTACAGGTCTAAGTAGGTCATCAATATCAAGTTCTCAAGTCTCAGGGAACATCATGTAAAGGGGACAGAAATAAGAGCTGGCAGATGGAGAACAATGTTATGAGATGCTCTGTTCTGCATAGACACGGCCATTACAATCATGAACACACACCATCTGTGCTTACTTACGCAAGATCTCACAAGGTTGGGTCCTATTGACATTCTGTCATCATGTGAGGAGCTCTTGGGAACATGCTCCTCCATGAAGAGCCATTGGTAGTTAATGGCTGCTGGAGGAGGACATATTCAGTGATAGGTGAACTATTTATAGTAGTATATAGTATAGTAGGAACATAAATACACACATTTATGTTCCTATAAATATCTTCTCACCTATGACACGCAGGGGACCCCAATTAAATACAGTAGATAGATATATATATACATAGACACAAATGAAAGTAGAAAGGATGCTATTTGAGAAGTGGGGTCCAGTGGGAAGGGGAGGGGAACACATAATGGTAATAGAGTGGATATAATCAAAACAAATTACACATATGTATGAAAATGCCAAAAAGAAACTAATAATAAGAAGGATAAACGTTGTTTGTTTATTTAATTTTTAACATTTATTATCATGTGGTAGGAGTTTGTATTCTATGGCACATCTATAAAGGTCAAAGGACAACCTTATGGAGTCAGCTCTATCATGCCATTTTGACACAGGTTCCAGGGACAGAACTCAGACTGCCAATATTGTTTGCCAAGTGCCTTTATCTCATGAACTGTCTTGTCACCAACTTTGGCTTATTTAGACTAACCTGTGGGAGGGTTACATCTCCATGCCTACATCAGGACAGATGGTGCCAGAGGATACAATGAATATAAACCTGGATTTTTCCCACATCAGAGCCCTTTTTGTTTTTCTCCTTGTAATCAACACACCTCTTCTCCATCTGTGGCCACAAATCCAGGGGGAACCTGGCACAAGTAGTCATGTCTCCCCGGGGAACCACCTAACATGCAAGGTTCTGAAAGAGAAGGCTGAACAAAAAGGGAGGCCTTCCAGATGGAAACGACATATGCATTTGTTTAGGTAATAAATGGAGCACACAGAAGAGAGTTTTGGCTAAGCATTTGCTAAGACTGCAAACTCAGGGACATTAGCAAAGAGTAGTTTTAGTCACAGCAGGCCACTGAGCTTTTAAAATGTGTTCAGTGTATGCTGGGATGTCCTGTAAGTAAAACACATAGCAGAATTTGAAGAGGCTATAAAAAGGATAGGAACATATTTCATTGGTGTTTTTTTATATGATATTCTAAGTTAACTGAAGTAAGTCATCAAAACTAATCTAAATGACTTTCTTTTATTCAGTATAGCCAACCAACAATTTGAAATTACTTCTGGCTTGCATTTGTGATTCTCACAGTATTGCTACTGGAATTTGCTGCCCTCGAGAGGAAGACTCTTTAAGAAATGCTTCATGTAGAAGCAATAAAAGGAAATAATACTCAAATGTGGTCTCTTGCTATAGCAACGAACGAACAAACAAACAAACAGAAAACCCAAGATACCAAATTGAGCCAAATAATGACTCTTATGCATTGAGTATGTGACAGTCACTGGGTTCTCTCTTAATCCCACACGCACCTTGGTCTGTCTCTGTTTTCTGCCTTACAGATAAGAAAGACAGAAGTTTAGCAATTGGGTATGGCTGTGAAACATTTAGGAGGTGGAGCCTCAATAAAGGAAGTGCGTCACCGGGCACAGGCTTTGAGGTTTTGTAGCCTGCCCCCATTTGTCTGTACTTTGCTTCCTAACAACGGATGCAATGTGACTTACTTTCCTGCTGCTATGCTGGCCCCCCAAGAATGGACTGTTTCCCCTCAGACTGCAATCCACACAGGTCCCTCCTCCCTTAGACTCTCCCCTTCTCAGGTATTTGGTTCTAATGTTGAGGAAAGTAACTAACATGCTGGTGCCCTTGCACTTGGCCAAAGAAACAGAGATCAAAGTGAGTAACTCACGGGAGACTCTGACAATAGAAATAATAGGAACATTATAACTAAAGACCAGTAGGCTCTGAACAGCAAGGACTTAAGCCAGGTTTGACTCAACACATGGGGGTGGTAAGAATGGTAGAATAAAACCCTGAGTCCTAAGCTAGGGTTTTAATGGTTAAAAGAAAATCCCCGAGTCTCCAAACTCACCAGAGTTTGTTTGTTTCAGCAATATATATATATATATATATATATATATATATATATATATATACAGAGAGAGAGATTGAGAGAGAGAGAGAGAGCTTCCAACTACATGTAAGTCATTGTCTACTATATGTAAGGCACTTACATACAGCAATGTAAAAATAACTATAAAACGCAACCCCAGCCTCCCATCACTATGAGCAAGCCCCGGAAGCCACCAGGAAGTAGCAAGGTTGGTGTGGTGGAATAGCAGCACCTCTATGGGGTTCTCAGCCTCACACTCTTTCTCACCCAGGATCTTTACTGTGACTGTAGACAAACCACTTCTGTCTTCTCGCACCAGGTTTTCTTATCTGTGAAGCTCCTGTGCATTTATCTGTCTATTCAAAGGTGTAGTCTTATGTATCAGGCTCCTTGAACCTCACTCTGTGGCAGAGGATGGCTTTGCGTTTCTTTTGACTCCATCTCTTATGTGCGGCCATGCCTGACTTGTGTGATCTGGGGATGGTATCGAGGGCTTTGACTCTGCTAGGCAAAAGCTTGCCCCGCCGAGCTATATCCCTAGTTCCTGGTGTACCGTTGTCTTTCCTAATCGTCATAGAAGATGAAAGGAAAAAAAATCCAGAAGAGCATCCTATTGATGCCCCTGAAATTATGACTGAATTGTGTCCTTCTAAACCCTTTCAGAGTTGAAAATTTCATGAATCGAAAGTGAATTTAGCTCAGCCACACAGTTCAGTACAGGGAGGCAGTCTGGGTATTTTTTGATCTCAAAGCTAACTAGTCACTGCTGCTCATGGCTGCTGCCCAGTACCAAAAACAAAACAAAAAACAAAACCAAAACCAAACCAAAACAAACAACCCCCAGCATCCTGTTGCGTATTGCTAGCTGAGAGGACAAGGTTAAAATGAAAACTCAACTTGTAGCTTTCTCTGAGCATGATCAGCCTAACGTGATCACACCAGCAGCGCTTAGAACATTGGGAAAGTGCAAGACTAAGAATGGAGAACAGCAGTGTGCAAATCAGCTTTGTGACCTGCCCTGTGATATATCAGACTTAGGAGTTCATTCACTAGCTGGGCTGAGGCAAGTAGAGAATGGAGCCACTGTTGTGAGGATGCAAGGTCTACAGACACGGCCAGGCATCCCGGTTTGCTTTCTGTCGCTGTGCTGAACATCATGGCCAAAAGTAATTCGGGGAAGGAAAGGGTTTACTTCATCTTCCATGTTTCAGTTCATCATTGAGAAAGTCAGAGCAGGAACTCAAGCAGGATCAGAGGAGCTGATCATTGGCTTTGACACCCATTGCTCTGTATCACAATTCTGTGGTTGCTTTTGGATGAAGTCAGGCCTACCTCCCTATGGGTGCTGTCAATCATGTGGGCTGAGCCCTCCCACAGTAATCATCAAGAGAATTCCTCAGAAACATAACCTCGAGCCAATTTGATTGAGGCAATTCTTCCACTGAGAGGTTGTTCTATGTCGTGTCATGTTGACAATAAAAACTAAGCCAGTACCTCAGGCTTCTAGCTCAATTCTAGTCACACCCAATTGAGAAAGCCATTGACTGTGTTAGCCATTTTTAAAACTCATTGAGAGGATTCTGGTAGGATGAATAAGCTGTTAAAGGCGTAAGACACATGCCTGGTGACCCCAATTCTATCTACAGAAATCACCAGTCAACCTGGTTGGGCCCATATAGTGAAGGGGAGAACTGACTTGCATGCTCTGTCCTCTGATCTCTTCCTGTTCATGCTTACACATCCACACACAGATACACACACACACACACACACACACACACACATAACAAAATAGTTTTTAAAAGTTATCATGGATAAGTCCCAACAATACATTTACAATATAACTCAAACTCAGAGATTATTGTAGAAGAGAGGAACAAAGAAATTATAAGAGGCAAAGGAACAGTGAACTTGCTGTGAAATTGTATCTCTTAGGAATGTCAGAAACTACACCAGTAAAATCTTACCAACATGGCTGCCTAAACACGACCTGCATGAGGATGACATCAAGAGGCATTCTAACTAGATGGAGGAAGGTCACAAGACCTCACTACTACATAAAGAACTACCAGGGATGCCGGGAGCTTTCCCCAGGAAAGAGCACATCAAGTGCTTTTCCAATACCAAATAGTCAGCTCTGAAGATATGGATAAAGGTAACTTCCTATGCTAAGTTCATATTTCTTAAGATAATGCTATAAATTTGGTGTGCTCAGCATATTTAATTAGTGAGAAGGTGTAGCCTTGTGAGTTAGTGTGGTTGGAGGGTCATAAGGACACACATTCTTTGACACGGGGTCTGTACTTGTTCTCTTGCTGCCTGGAGTGTGATGTTTGAGGTTTGGAATAAAACCTCGATGACTGTATCCATAATAAGATTTTGGGAAGCTACCATGAAGATGCAGACCCAGGCTCTCCTGCAGTTGCAAGCGCTGTCTTTCTGTTCTTTTTTTGTTGTTGTTCTTTTTTTTTTTTTTTTCTGTCTTTTTAGTCTCAGGCAAACAGAGCTGCCTAAGCCCTTCCTCAGAGTCCTTCACCTCTGTTGGCATTCCCAGAAGTGGACAGGGGAGTTTATTCTAACAGCTTTTTTAGCCTTGTAGACCATTCTTCCCTTACCAGGACACACATTATTAAGGCTACAGGGATGAAGATTCTGTCAATGGGCTCATTGCCTTTGAACAAGGCAGGTGAGTGAGATGTAAGCAGACCATGGGCAATGTGGACAGGTTACTTAGACAGGTATGCACTGAGCTGCTAAGAGCCATGAGAGGAAAGGTATTAGAGAAAAGATTTCTGGGAGAGCCACAAAGCCAGATTATAAATCACTATATGAAGATTGAGTTCTAATAGTCCTTTTTCATTTAGTTATAAAGTATTTTATCTATGTTTTTATTTTCCTATGTTTTCAGTTTTCAAAATGGTAAATCAAAACTCTTGGGCTATGGAGATGGTTTAGTGGGTGAGCTTGACAAGGATAAGGTCTTGTGTCTATATCCCTAATCCCGATGTAAACACTGAGTGTAACCATACATTCCTGTCAACATTGCTTTGAGGTGGAGACGGGTCAATGCCTGGTGTTTGCTGCCAGCCAGTCAGAGTATCAGAAATGGCAGGCTCAAGTTTAGTGAGAGATCTTATCTCAAAACAGAACAACACCAGAACGAAAGGGTGGAAAACAACAGAAGAAAAAAGATGCTGACCTTTGGCCTCCATGTGCAGATACAGGCACAAGTGCACTTTTTCCATCTCTCTGTCTCTCCACAGCTCATGCAGGTTTTAGAAAGCCTTGCTGGGAGTTGTAGGTGCTGTCATCATAGCAGTTGGATGTGTAAAAGAAAATGTGTGCCTTTAGCCAGATGGACCATAAAGAGACCTTGCTCATCATTAGGGAGGCATACATAGAGTCAGATTAAAGGAAGAGGCCCAGCCCCACTCCCTGCCAGTTCTCTAACCTTATCTCTCCCCAACAAGCTTTGCTGTAATATTACTGGTATTGGGAATGCTGCAGGCAGCCTTATTCCCACTGAAGGTAGAAAATGGAAACAATTGGCTGCTAATTTGTGTGCAGCAGGAGATGCTCCAGGGCTTCTCAAGGTCTCTGGATCTGCCTGGTAACAACCCTGTTGTCTGGGCAGGTCCTATCCTCCCTTCCTTACATGCCAATCTCAGTCTGAGCATTCGCTCATGCAGCCACGTGGCAAAAAGCCCTGTGATACCACTGGAAGGCCTCTCAAGGACAGGGCATCTTGTGAATGGGCCATTTGAAACCTCCACTCCATCTCATTCAAGTCTTTTGGGAAAGAGGTGCAGGTGATGTCCTTGAATGTTAGAAGCTCTGGAGTAGCCAATTGCTGTCCTATGGAGTGTTCCCATCTCAGGTCACTACTATACGTGCTTGGGGTTCTTGTGCTGAGTTTTGGTCATCTCTGCTTTAACCGACACCTTATAGGTTAAGCAGGGTGGAGAAGGCAGAAATAAAAGTAGGGTATAACTTCCTTTTGCATTCAAGAGTCCTTAAAATAAGTATGTAGTTTCTAAAAACTTTAATAGTCAGTCATTTTCCAGGCATAAGTTGAGCCTTTACTTAATAATAGTATATTACACTAGTAATATGTGCTAATGTGGCTGGTGATCTTCTGGAGCCAGTTAATAAATGAAAAAAACAACTACCAAGATTTGTGGGAACTGTGAGAGAGAATCAAGGGAGAATTCATTTTAGAAAGAAAATCAAGAAAAGTCTATTGTGCCCTTAAATCAATCCCAGTAAGGGAAGTCAGGTTGCTGTCAATTCCCATGTTAAGCCAGGATATCTTTCTCAAAGGATCTCAGTACTCAATCCATGAGGATCTGAGAATGTGCATTTGTCAGCCTGTCTCCTCTTCTTCCTCCTCCTCCTTCTCCTTCCTCCTCCTCCTCCTCCTCCCTTTCTTCTTCCTCTGCCTCCTCCTCCTTTTCTTCTTCTCTTCTCTGTGTAGCCTTGGCTTTGGCTGTCCTGGAACTCACTCTGTAGACCAGGCTGGTCTCAGACTCACAGAGATCTGCCCACCTTTGCCTTCTGAGTGTTGGAATTAAAGACATGCACCACTACCACCCGGCAACCAGAAGCTCCTTGAAGGGACAACGTCTAACTCTCCAGGAACTGGTGACCCTCGGGGTTGCTGGTTCTGGACTACATCACAAAGGAGATGACTAGCATGTATGAATGCTTCCCAGGGTAATCAATATCCCTTCTGATCAAACATTTTTATAAGTCTGGAGGTCAAACAAAAAATGTCTGGATGTAATCAACAAGGCAGAGCCTCTCCCTTCAACTACCTTCTTCCTATTTGGATGTCTTTTCTGTCTTCTGGTGAGGTACAGTTCACTCAGCTCTGACACAAGCTCTAGGTTGGAAGTGTGTCAGGAGGAGCTCATGAAAGACAGCAAGGGGAAGGAGGGTCTTTTGTGTGTCATACATTCCCTCCTGGTCGCATCTCTTTGCCTGTCCATTGTCCTTGTCCCTCAGTTCATTCTTTGTTCAGACCCCAGAGTTGTTATTCATGTAAATGTCCTCTCATGGCTTCCAGAGTTTTCTTAGCAATGCCATTTACCAAAGAGCAATGAAACAGACAGAAATTCAAGTTACAGAGGGCTCTGTGACTTGTAGACACACACACAACCATTCCCATAGCTCTGAAGACAGAATTGGAAAAAGTTGCCACACGAGGAAAGCTAGGCTAAAGAGAATTTATCTCTTTCAGGGACTGGGAACTCAGCTCTGTAATCCCAGTTATTTGGGAGATGGAGGCAGAAGGACCACAGGTACAAGACTAACTTAGGCTAGGGCAAATTCCAGTTTGTGCATTTTGTGAGGCTGTCTCTCAAGGAGAAATAAAAGAGAGCTAGGAACATAGTTTAGAAGAGAGCACTTGCCCAGTGTGAGGAGGTATGCCCAATACTGAGCACAATTACTTTCTCAGAACCAGCATATCCTTGTGTGACATGGGCGTCCCTCTGACTTGGGTAGGAGGATCTGCCTCCTATGGTCCTGTGAGGATTCCAATGTGCTGAAGTTGGTTTATAACCAAGGAAATGTTGGGAGTTAGTGTCAAGCAACACAGACAAAAATGGTGTAGTGTGTGTTTTGACTTGGCTACCTTGGGTCAGTGAGTCAGTCAGGTGTTGGGGTTTCTTTAAGGACATTAGCAATGAGAGCATATTGTCACATGGCTTAGTTTCTGCCTATTCTGGGCTTATGCATTCCAGGAACTGTTATAAACTTTGAACATGGCCCTGAGTAGCATGCTGGGGAGGAAGAAGAGGGCAGGGCTCAAGCCATTACAGCAGGTCGGTTCTGCTCCAGGTGCTGAGGTGGACCTGGGCAGGGAGGTGGAGGATAATGGTGAATAGCTGGGCAGGGTATGAAGGCAAACTTGGATTGGATGAAGAAAGGAGATAGAGCAACGATCCTGTTCTCAGTGCCAGGATGTTTTCTTTCTCTGTGCAAATGAATTCCATGTGTCTGTCTCCTTTTCTTCTGTCAGGACTTGACTGAAATACTCAAGTTGGCTTGAAGGCTTTGTTGGAGGTACCCTCCAGTCAAGGTCTTGAGACTTGTGTCACTGATTGTGTCCATAGTTTGGAGCTGGACATGTATCCTGAGTGGCCTTCAGTTCTGTGTTGGAGCCTGTACCTGTTAGTGATGCTCAGTTGCTAACCCCAACCCATTCTCCTTTCCCAGCTGCATGCTTACGATTAGGTGTTTCATCCTCATACAAGAGGATCAACACAGCATCAAGAGACTTGACTTGGAGTTCTGAGCTCACTGTGGTCTTTCTAGGTTTCAGTGTTCTCAGTGTTCTTAGTGTTAGAATGATGGTAATGTGCCTTAGGTACTGTAGTGGCTATTCCTGGTTGTCAACTTGACTATATTTGGAATGAACTACAATCCAGAATTAGAAGGCTCACCAGTGACCCTTATCTGGAGGCTTGGAGATCCTTATCTGGATCTTGGTATGGAGATCTTGAGCCATAGTGGCTATGGATTCCAGAAGATTAAATATCCAAGTTTAAGGAGATTTAATCTGGGCTACACCTTTCATCTGGGATTAAAGGTGTGGTGGAACACACCTTTAATCTGGGCTACACCTTCTGCTGGAGACAATATAAGGACATTGGAAGAAGGGAGTCTAGCTCTTGCTCCTTCGCCTGCTTGCCGTGTGAGACTGAGCAACTGCTAGATCCTTGGACTTCCATTCACAGCTGCGACTGAACCATTGTTGGGAATTGGGCTGCCGACTGTAAGTCATCAATAAATTCTTTTACTATATAGAGACTACCCATAAGTTCTGTGACTCTAGAGAACCCTGACTAAGACAGGTACTTATAGGACATGCAAGTACCTAACGGCCCCACCGCAGAATCCTTGGCTATGTAAGTAGTCAATGCACTACTGTTATTCTACGTGGACAGATTACATAAAGCATAGGTGCTCCTATCAGTCTGACAGGAATCTGAGACTCTTCCTCATCTGTACTTGAAGCTTGTGGTGCAGTGATGTCCTGGACCCTCTGACTTGTTCTCTGACTTTGGTTGTTGATTGTCTATTTCTAGAGCAGAGTTTCTTCTTTTGTTCTCAGAAGCAGTCAGCAAACCACAGCAGAGTTTCTGTCTTAGATATGCTTTTCCAGGAAAACGCGCGAGCGCTGATCAGAGATTCCATGTATTGGTGAAAGCAAACTTTCGTGAATGTTAAATAATGGAACTATGCCCAGAGATGACTTACCCCCTTTCCTTGTCCACGCCTGTCCTTGCTTGGCTTTGTCCTGAGCCCACTCCAAGCAGGTGTGTCAGAAGTCCTGACACATACAGAAATCGAGCCCAGTTGGAAATCTGGCAACCCATCCTTTTGAACTGAATTCCACCCTGGTGTCCTTGGACTGCCCTCAGAATCATGACAACACCTGGTACCTGCCTTTGTTCAATGCTGAGGGATAAATTCCATTATTAGAACATCATTGGGTCCTGAATGTGTTGGCTGCTGTTGCTATTGAGCAATTTAAATATACAAGGCTTTCAAATGAGTTTATTAAAAGGTCCATTGTGTTTTAAAAGGCTGAAAAACTTTGCTATAGGACATGGAGGTGAGTGAATAAAATGAATCAAAAATATTTTAAAATTACATTTTTCATTCAATATTTAGCAAAATTTTTTACTGAATACCTGTGTTTAGCAGACACACTAAGTCAACGATAATAACAATAAAATTGCCTGCCCTATTACAGCAGTATGTCTCCCTAGGCTATAATGTGTCCCACCCCTTCCTGTGTTCTCACTGTGTCCTGATTGCCTGGAGATAAACAGCCTTTGTTCCACATTCTTGCCACCAGGCCATCCTGCCTCACCTCAGGCAACATCAAATCCAGCCTTCCTGGAAGCCATACCTCTGAAGCCAAGAGACAAAATGAACCTTTCTGGCTTGCAAACCATTTCTCTCAGGTGCTTGCTGTGGGGTGAGGGCTGACTGACATAGATAGGGAAGAGAGTCCCGAGCACACAGGTAGACATGCAGAAAGAGGGTGTGGTTCTGGTAGACAAGTGGAATCCAGATGAGGCTCTGAAAGACTGAAGACTGTGGTTCTGCCTTTGGGCTACAGCTGAAGACCGTAAGGTGAAAGACAGTTCAACTGTGGTAGAGCACTGTGGGGTGCTGTAGGTGGATGTGTGAGGGCTGGCACAGGCAGCTGGTAGGTGAGAAAGTGAGGAATTCCTTACACAGTTGCTTCTCCACCCCTCCCCCGAGTGAAATCAGACATAAGGTCAGCTGAGGAGGAGGAGGAGGCATGAGAAACAGAGAGGAAAGGGACATTGCTTTCTGCAGTAGACTAGGAGATGTAACATGCTTGCTCTTAGGCTCACTGAGGTGTATGTTTGTGAATAAAAAGCAAAGTAACTTCCACTGTATACGTCTCGCCAGCTGTATTAACCGCATGGGCTTGAGGGCAAGGGGACTGGGCAGTTAACTTCAACCAGGACTGGGATTTTGTCAAATGAGTGTAGCAAGGGCAAGGGAATGAAGGACGTGTGTGAAGGGAGAAAAAAAATGATGGCTGTGGAGTCGGAGGTGGGTAAGGGAAACGGTCTGACAGAGACAGCTAGGAGGCCAGGATGGTGGGAAGGCAGTCTGTCATGAACTGTGCCAGCAACTGGTTTTAGTAAGATAGCACATGTGTCCTGGGACAGAGAGAATGCTCCGTGTGTGGTAGTCAGTAGGGAGACACCCTGCAAGCTTAGACTACTGACATATTGCAGGGGTTAGAAGACAGGCAGTGGCTATAACCCTGATATGGGGATGGAAGGTATCAGAGGGCAGGCAGGCCTTCCGGACACTGAAGGATGGGGTTTTGGGTTTTAGAAGGCTCACGTGTGGTCTTAGTTACCGTTTCTGTTGCTGTTATGAAACAGTCAGACAAAGGCAATTTAAGGGAGGGAGGGTTTAGTGTACAGTCCATTGTCAGGGATGTCAAGGCAGTTGGTCACACTGTATCTGTAATCAGGAAGCAGAGAGCAGGGGCTACGTTTACTCAGCTCATATTCTCCTTTCTGTGTCTTCCAGGACCCAAGTGCAGGGTGGTGCCATCTTCCTTTAGGGTAAATCTTGTCGCCCCATTAACCTAAGCAAGGTCGTCCTTTACAAGCATGCCCACTGGCTAACCTAAACAACCCTCATGGATGTGCTTTAAGCTTCTCTTCTAAGTAACTGCAGATTCTCTAACGTTGACAGTTAATGCCATCACATCTATCCACTATGGGCACCGAGGGTTTAATGAGTTCCTCTACTTTCGATAGCAAGACATCTGTTTAGAGTGCACTATCAGCTTTCTCTGCAGGTATACATCAGGCTTTGGCCGCAACGGATTGCACTCTTATGAAATGGAGGAGTCCGTGTCAGTGTAGGAAATGAAGGCTAACACTATGGATAGGGCTACGATGTGACACACATTCAGAGGGGGCACACACCGCAGACAAAGCACTGTCCGTTGCAGTGGGATAGGGAATTCAAGACCCAGATGCCGATAGGTGGGTAAATGTGACTGCAGGAGCTGGCAGAGCTGTTTTTGTAGTTAGTCTTACGTGCTGTCCCTCTGAACTTTCCAGGCAGCAGAACCCCTCTAGGACAGTGTCACACCACAGCCATCTCTCTTTACTGCCTACTTTCCTGACTCAGCCACCAGCCATTTAAGAATAAGCATGCTTCAATTAGCCATAGAAACTTTAAAGGCATACATTGCCCTCCTGGAGTCCATGGAGGTCAAGAACACCTATCCTAAAATCTCAAAGTCTGGGGTTCTCACCTCTTCCCTTCACATTAGCTATGTACCCCCAGAAAAGCCACTTGAACCATTGTCTCATAGGTAAAATGGGGCCCCCATTTAGATGTGGCAACCAATGTGGAAAAGTCTCTACCAGGGCAGTTCTCTCTCAGAACAGTCCTAGCACACAGAAAAGGCCTGCTCAATTTTAACCACCCATGTGTGAAGGAAAAAAAAAAAAAAAAACAACCTTCCTGTTTGAGCTCTTTCTGGATGGCACTCCCACACCAGCCAGCCAGCGTAGCGATGCTTGGAGGATGGGGTGGGGTGCGATAGAAGATGGCCACTCTGGTCTGCAGTAATCCCCAGTGAGAACTGGTGAGGAATAACTCCAATTTTTATTAATAGAGCAGACTTGTAGAGTTTCCCGAGCCAAAGGTGTGCACTTCTTGATCCAGGTAACCCTGGAAACGTAGCACCCCTTTCTCTATATTTACACAGGAAGGAAGCTATGCTGTTGCTCTGAGCTTCTGTGTCGCCGCAAATAAGCCAGAGGGAGCAGCCATAGAGACAGCTGAGTGAAGTGAATTAAAATGTACCACAGCCACATGCAAGGTAGCTTTTCTCTGCTTCTTGTAAGACCCCCAGCCTGGACTGGTCAGGCTACAGCATGAACCGCTCATGCTGCCTTCTGCTTTTTTTTTTTGTGAGCTCCAAGCTCACGCTCAGAGACTCTGGGGCTGAGATAATGAGTCTAGACTGCTCGTTTGCTCTGCCTGGCAGATGGGAGCACCTGCCACGGGGCAGGCTGGCTCGACAGAGGTTGGACAGTGCCAGAGGAGTCAGATCCTTGCTCTGAGTGCCACAAGGTTATACAATTAAGGGAGGGATTGAATCGAAACATCTTATGTCAACCCTCAAGCAAGCAGAAAGTACATCTTCCTGTTCTTCAGGTTGGGAATTTAGTGGAATTACCCTGAATGGGGAACTTGAATCATAAGAAAGTTTTCTTACAATGTTCCTAGAAGTTTCTGGAAGTAATAAAAACTGTGTTTTGATTCTTTTTGGACCTCTTTAGAGCCTGTAGGATTCAACAAGCATCAAAAAAGTAATCTCTTTCTCTCTGTGTGTGAGTGTGTGTGTGTGTGCCTGTGTGCATGTGTGTACATGACTGCATGTGTGTGCTTATGTATGTATATACCTCTGAGTGTGTGCCTGTGTGCATGTGTGTGTGTGTGCTTGTGTGTGTGCTTATGTATGTATATACCTCTGTGTGTGTGTGTGCCTGTATGCATGTGTGTGTGTACCTGAGTGTGCTTATGTATGTGCTCTGTGTATGTGCACACACTAATTATTTTAACAAATGAATTGGATTTGAGATTGGGGCTGTAAGTGTTTTACCTCTAGGTTGTAACTTCTTCCTTGCTCCAACCACTCCTGTACCCAATCATAAATCCTACTTAGTATCCCACTAAGTAGGAGTCAGCTTCTCTTGCCTGACCCTAAAGAGCTCAAAGAATTGGAGAAACATCTACAGTGGGAGCCTGGACCTGGATTCTATCTATCCATCCATCTATCTATCTATCTATCTATCTATCTATCTATCTATCTATCTATCTATCTATCTATCCATCTATTGGAGATAGGATAATACTGCCTCTGGTCACATCTGGTCTATTTGGTGTAGGGAATAGAAGCTAGGGTTTGTGCCTTCTGATTAAGCAGTCTGTCTGAGCTATTCATACCCACTAGAGGTAGAGTTTAGCACCAGAGCAGATACCCACAAATGAATGACCCAGGGCCAATCACAGCACCTCCCAGTCTCAGCTTTCTATCAAAAGAAGAAACAATCAATCGAGGGACTTTACAGCCCATCAACAGGGTGCTGATCAGTGCCTACTCAAGTCCAATGTAAAATTTAAGAGTTAATGACTTTGGACCTCAGTTTTATCTGTTCCAGCTTTTCTATGTTTGAGATGCTCTAAGCCACAGTCTTACTTCAACTTGGACAATGACCCCTGATTTTTGTTTGTGTTTTGCTTTTTATTTTAACATTTTTCTGTTTTGTGTGCATAGTGTTTTGCCTGTATTTATGTATGTGTGTATGTATGTATGTATGTATGTATGTATGTATGTATTTATCACATGTATCCACTGACAGTAGAGGCCAGAAAAAACATTGGAGCCCCTGGAACTGGAGATAAGGACAGTTGTGAGCTGCCATGGCGGTTCTGGGAGTTGAGCCTGAACCCTCTGGAAGAGCAGCCATTACATGTTACTGAGACATCTCTCCAGCCCATTCTTTAGTTCCCATTTTGTTGTTTTGAAGCAGGATCTCATGTAGTCCAAGATGATCTTGAACGTCTAATCCTCCTGTTCCTAACTCTTGAGTGCCTGGGATTATAGGGTGGACCACCATGCTCAGTTTATGTAGAGCCAGGGACCAAACCCAGGGATTTGTGTATGCTAAGTAAGTGTTCTACAACTAAGCTACATCCCAGGACATGGTCTCCGGTCTGCTTAATTGTGGCTTAGTCTAAAATCACCCAGCACCATCATGATAAGGGCCTTGGGATCCTGGCATGTAGCACCGAAAGCATTAACAATGTTGCTAAGATCTCTAAGGAGCCTTCTAGCTTTAAAATTGCCTCCTTTGTTTTATATGATAGACCTTCCTCAGGCTCTGTCCCCTATAATGTTCTGCTATACCTCCTAAGACATGCCATACCCCTAAGATCTGCCATACCTCCTAGGACCTGACATACCACCCAAGACCTGCTATCCTGACTCAAACAATGAGGACAATGGACCATGGAGTGAAACCTCTCAAACCAACCCTCTCCCTTTGCAAGCATTTACCTTTGGTGTTTTGTTACGGCACCAAGAAGCTGAGGATGGCTGGGGTGGCACTGGAAGACATAAAGGGTGCTGCTCAAGGAGTCTCCTGGCAGTGCACCTTTTTTTCCTTCGCAAACTAGTTTGCACCTGCAGCAACGATGACTTTGCCTGGTTGCTTGTGAGTTGAGTTGAGAATTCTTTGGAATTCTTAACCTCCTAGGGAAAGTTTAGATTCTATTTTTCTTCCTCTGATTAATGATTTTAAAACTTTTTTCAAGTCTAGAAGAATCAGTAAAAGCCCGCTGCACAAAAACACATCTAGGGACTTAATCTACATTTATTGTCATTTACTGTCCCATTTTCTTTATTCATTGCTGTATCTGCTATAACCTTACTCTTCTCATAAGACTC
The DNA here is from genome assembly GCF_978045245.1 of Mus caroli. Lineage (NCBI taxonomy): Eukaryota > Metazoa > Chordata > Mammalia > Rodentia > Muridae > Mus > Mus caroli. Next base: position 130,217,027 of record NW_028227258.1, read on the forward strand.
ACATCAAATATGGCTCCTTCCCTGAGGCTCTTCCAAATCACTCAAATGTCTCCTCCTGACCTCTGACCAAGCCTCCCAGTGCCCTGTAAGAGAGGCAAAATCACTTCCTAGGCAATAATCCCCAGAAAGGCAAGGATGGACAATTCTTCATTCAACTCATATGCATAGTGTAGCTCAGCATGCTGCCTGCAGTGAGGGCTGTGCCAACATCTGTCGTATGATCATGTTGTTCCTATGACTGACTCCCATCCCCCACCATGGTTCACGCACGTGTCCATGGAGACCTTAGAGCAGCATCCATCTCCTGCTCCCGTGTTCCGTTCCCAGCTCTAGCCTTCACAGCTCCTCCCACTCTCTCTTCTACTCTTCTTGTGTTGAAGGTTAATTATTTTCATTGACAAAATCTGTCACGATACACCTCAATTGTCTGTTCTCTGTTAATGCTCGGGACTATTTTAAGAATGTGATAAAAGGTGGCAGCTACTATTTATAACCCAAGACGGAGTCCTGAATTCCCCTGTGGGTCACATGCACATCCATCTTCATTTCTGCTCGAAAGCTGTGGTGTTTCCTCTGAGCCTGCGAGGTTTACATTTCCCCTGCTGTGTCACCTTTCCTTGCCACTTTACCTGCCACAGAGGAGTCTCATGCCATTTTTGCCCAGGCTTTCATTGTACATTTGACTCTGATGCCTCTCTTCCATACAAAAGCAGAAGTGAGGGGAAACCCTGGTGAACTATGTAAACACACTGCTACTAGACATGAGAGCTTCATTATTGAAGAAAAATCCAGCCTTGCCCCTGTGACTTAAGATTGATGTGTGTACTTTATAAGACCTCAACATTAAAAGAGTGATGATATCTCTATCTCTATCTCTATCTCTATCTCTATCTCTATCTCTATCTCTATCTCTATCTCTATCTCTATCTCTATCTCTATCTCTATCTCTATCTATCTATGCATCTATGTATCTATCTATCTATGTATCTATCTATGTATCTATCTATCTATGTATCTATCTATGTATCTATGTATGTATGTATGTATGTATGTATGTATGTATCTATCTATCTATCTATCTATCTATCTATCTATCTATCTTTCCTATAATGTCATAGTCATTTGGTTTTGGAAACCAAGGCAATGGGCTTGGAACATTGATCAGTGGGTAAACCACTTATGAACAAGCACAGGGACCTGATTTCAAATCCCCAGAACCCATGTAAAGCTGGGTGCTGGTGACACACACATGGAATTCCATTGTTTCTATGGTAAGATGGAAATCAGACAGGAGACTCCCTAGGACTCAAGGACCAGCTGCTTAGGAGGACAGAGTGGTGAACGAGGAGACCCTGTCTTAAACAAAGTAAAAAGTGAGGACTCACAGCTGAGGTTGTCCTCTGACTTCCACAAACTTACCATGGTCCACACACAAGCCTGTCCTAACACAAACAAATTTAACACATATACACACGCACACGAAGACTAAGATATGAATAGCTACAATCAGTCCCTAGCATAGCAGAGTTGTACCTTTGGTGCTGAGGAAGGCGCTTGATCTCGCACCTGCTCATATGCACTCAGCATCACATCCAGGCTGTGGGTCAGAGAACTGGGATGGCGTTCAGCCCTAGCACTGCATTAATGGTGTGTAATCACACTGACAACGGATTCATCACTTTGGCATCCAGGGAAGGATTAAGACTCATTACCTCAGGGCTTCACAGAAACTGCACAGTTTTCTTTCCCCTCTGTTCTCCAGCCTCACCCAGTCAGGGTTGTGATTTAGAAGATAATTCTCTAGGTTTTATAACACATACAAGCTCTCTCCTCTTAAACACTCCTAAAAGCAAGGTGAAGTTGTTATTTTTCAGCAGTTTCCAAAGTAATTGTTTTCCCCAAGGCTCTATCAATACCTCTGAGGTAGGGGTAGAAGTGGACATTGGGACAGGAGGCTGATATAGAGGCAATATCAGGGTAGCAGAGTTCCTGACTCGGGTGGACATTGCCTTAATATAGTTGTGGTAACGAAGTACCACAGACTGCATGGCTTAACCACTGGCAGCCAATTTCTTTCCACTCTGGAGGTTGGAGGTTGATGATGCATCATCAGGGTGGCTTCTGCCAGGCTCCTACGTGTGGTTGTCCACCTCTTTATATTGACCCATTTGGTACTGTTACAATGAAATCCTTGAGACCAGGTGGCTTATTAACACTGGGGTTTTATTTCCTTTTGGTTCTGGAGGCTGAGAACCTAAACAGAAACACCCGCATCTGTGGAGAGTCTTCTTGCTGTGTCTGTGCTCATGGAAGATGGAAGGGCAAGGCAGCCCACGCCTGCACATTCATGTGCCCTCTGTGATGAGGAAACCCTCTCAGCCCAGTGAGCTGTGATCAGCCTCATCTCTGCCACTCTAGCTACATCTGGCCTTTGCATGGGACACTTAGGGCCCTAGCACCTAATGTTCTCTTATGTGTATCTGTGTCCTGACACCTTATGAGAAACTGCTCTGGGATGTAGCACAGCTAGTGCTATGTTTACCCAGCATACACAAAACCAAGGTTGTGGCCAAGGGCCTCATCATTGCAGGAGCACATGGTGGTCAAAGACAAGGTTGTGGCCAAGGTCCTCATCATTGCAGGAGCACATGGTGGTACACTCCTGTTGGGCTTGAGGTCGTCCTAACAGTCTCGTTTTAACCGAATTTACCCCCTAAAGAACCTGTCTCTAAATTCAGTACCATTTTGAGGTACTGGGACTTACAAAATCAACAAAGAAACTTGGAGGGTAATAGAATGGTCACCGAGACATCAATGTCTACACACAGGGACTTCTGGAGAGCCAGGGTTCCCCATAGGCTTGGCTCTGGATTGTTTGTTTGTTTTGTTTTGTTTTCAAAAATCTCATTTGTGGGCAGCAGTAATTTGAATGGAGGATGGGCTCAGAACTGTAAAATATACGATTATGTCCTTCTGCTTGGAAGCTAAAATGAGTACTGAAAATGGATCAGAGGGAGGGAGATTGAGGGTTCCACTGTGCGGCTTTCCTGTGAGTTGACCATGTTCATGCTTTTGGATATGGTTATTTGGCTAATGCACTTAACTGTGGGCAGGAGCAATAGCCCAACGGTTAAGAATAGTCTTCTGGAAGACCAGTTTGAGCTTTAGCTCACAACTTGCCAGCTCCAGGAAATATGAACCCTTATTCTGAGCTCTGTAGGCACCTCTATAAATACACACACACACACACACACACACACACACACACACACACACACACACACACATGTGCACAAGCACAAGCACACACACATTAATAAATTGACTTAATCGTTCAGTGTATCTTTCTTTGCAGATATTCATTACCAGGCATAGTCAGGAAATCCTTGTTTAGTTCTTACTTATCTAATTTATAAGACACTACACAGAATTGCAGTTATTTCTGCAGCACTGATCTTATCCATCTTCTCCCTGACCTTGTATATTTAGGAGAGGTTGATCTGCTGGTCTCAAAAATTCACGCTGGCACCTAGAATTGTCATCACCAAAGCGTGCTTGAAAGCAAATTTCCACACACCGACATTAATCCTTGTTGATGGTCTGGAGTAATCCATGGGCACAGAATCACTCCCCTGCACCAGAATGTTGGAGCTCATGTGTGGAGGGCAAGAAAGCAGTGTTGTATGCATCTCTCTGCATCGGTGGCAGTCATAACAGGATGTGATACAGGCTCCTGTTCCAGGACAGTTCTAGGGTTTGCACTAATGGAAGATATGAGGAACTGCTCAGAACCCCTTGGTAGATGGCTGTGGTCTCCGCCTAACCATCTGCTACCCCTTGGTATTATACTACATGTCATTCACATATTTATATATATTCATTCTAGAAGATAAACCCTATAAACTAAGGACAATGGCCTTCTTATTTAAAACTCAACTGCCATCATTCAGAGCAATTCCTGATAATGAGCAAATCAGAGTGAGGCAAAACAGAGAGATTATAGGGACCTGGGACACAGAGGGAAGAAAACCTTACCTATCCTGCAGACAGTCAAAAGACTGCAGGTACCACCGAGGAAGCCCAAATCATTTACAGAGACAATATATGTTTTCCAAAAGCTGTCTTGTCAAGGACAGTGAGTGGGTCATACTTCCTTAGGGCTAAGTTGATGTATGACCTTGGGTTTGTAGACCCCTTTCAGTCTGTTCCTGTTTCAAATTCTACCTCTTGAAGGACATTCCTGAACGTTTTAAATTGCTGGAAGCTAGACTCGCTGAGTAATGTGAAGAGTGCTTAGCAACCTTTTGAGCTGTAACTTTAGAGTCACTGAACTCCTATATAGGCACACTGTAAAGAAACCCAATGGCAAATCTTCCTGATGAAACCCACATCCACATTAATGTATGTCTCATTATTTACCTGAGAGCCTCTGTTTATTAACTCTTGTGTTTGTGGTCTATGTAAAAAATATCTTTCAATAAATTCTTCAACTGTGCTCCATCCTGCAATTCTTTTCTGTGGTGAAGTTACAAATCTCAGGTTTGTGTGAATGGAGGTCCCTAAGGGAAAAGATGACTTCTCAAGTTGATGCCTTGGTTCCTATCACTGGTGACAAGAGAGTCTGAAGTGAGAATGCTCCTGTGTCAAATAGTTATCCCCATGTATGTTCTGTCTTGCCTCAAGGAATTGAGATAATTTATAGAAAGAAAAAAGCAATTTGTGTAGCACAATGTTGCTTGTAAAGATGTGCCAATCAGCGATAGAGAAGAGATGTGCTTTGAATCACAGGGAATACTATATGGGGACAGAATACACTAGGAGCCCTCTGACCTCAGTCTGGACATCAAAAAGACTTTTAGAAGTAGTGAGTTTGCTCTTTGCTGGCTGGACATTTTAACATTGTAAAACGTTTCAATTGTCTTTGAGCAAATGTCACCTTTGTTTTTAGAGTTGTTTCAAATGAAACACTTGTATCTGAAAGCACACACTGTTGCATTATAGATGGTACATGAATCCCTCTTCCTTTTCACAGTAAAATCTTTCAAAGTTCTGATGTCCCTCAAGAGACTTGCTTTCTGTGAGAAATGACTTTGGCCAAACCTTCAAGGTCACTGGGAATTCCTTGCAGCCTCAGGTGTAAACAATCACAGGGAAAGACAGCGCCTTAAGCACCTCTGTTGGCAAACAAAGCCATGAGGCAGGACGCATTCTGCACCTCTGGGAGCCCATGACTTGACTTTCAGTGGCATTAAGTCAGGTAGCGTCCCACAGCAAGGTCACAGCTCAGCTTCTGTGAAGCAGTTGTCCTTTCTCACGGGTTGTACAGGAAGCACATTCTTGCTCGGGGCAAAATGTTTTATTAAGATGATTCTTTTTGTTCTTTTCTATAAATGGGCTTGTGTGACAATAGCTGTGGCAGTGTGTCTCTTTAGGACATCCATTGTATAATGATACTAACAGAGAATCATTGAGTGCCACATTAAGCTAATTTCTTTCCACTGTTTTCTCTAAGCATGCCTTTATTTTTACCCATGGATGACCTTCTCTCTCCTTCTTTATTTCTCTTCTTCCTTTTCTCCCCTTCTCTCCCTCCTTTTCTCTCATCTTCCATCCTTCCTCTTTCTGTCCCCGTTCCTCTTTCTCCTTCTCCTCCTCTTCTTTTTCTTAGTACATTGTGGAGTTTTAAAAAAAAATACAGTAGGAAATATGAATCTCAGATTATATCCAAGGCGTTTCTCCATCATTTGGGGACACATAGGGTTCCCTGCTAGTTACAGATCTTACTCGTCAGTCTACTTTGTTTTACCCAAGCTCCCATGATTTTATTACCTAGCCATTCCTGTGGAGAAAAAAAAAAGAAAGAAAGCAGAATCCAAACCCAGTCTGGATAGTAGTAGCACAGAGGATAGCATGTCTGGGCTTTCAGACTCTATAGAGTCCTCCTCTGTTACACAGACTGAAGTTTTCAGCACTGTCCTCAGACAGCCAATCACTGCTCAGCACCCTCTGTGGCTGGAACAATCTTTCTGCAGTGCCTATTTCATCACAACATCCCTATTTCATATTCCTAGTAAACTGCTCCTGAACATTTCCCAGCATCTCTAGTATCCTACAGGCCAGCCAACATGATCTCATGGGGGAGGTATAGCACACAAGTTACCTCTGACTGAGGTCATATTCCTGTCCTCGTAGCCCCTGAGGAGTCCTGCTGTAAAAGCACCCTGTGCCCTGGAAAGAGACAAGTGCCACACATGCATTCAAAGTAAGGAACTTAACTTAAACCCCTGCCAATGGCTGTTTCTCTTCACATGGTGACCAGGACCATCTCTATCCTTTCCAGTATCAATCAGCATCTCTCTGTGTTCAATAATCTATTAGGTTTGTTGTTGTTGTTGTTTTGTTTTGTTTTTGCCATTGGTGACTTGGCTGTGATACATATTTTAGCACCAACCTTAAAACACTCCTTTGTGCCATGCTAAGAAAAGCCTGGCTAATGTGCAGATGCCAGAGGGAGAACCCAGCAGGCACAAGGTTCACATTCACTGGAGGGTTGTGTATTGACAGTACAGTCTTACACAGAGTTAGGTAATACTGTCATCTTTAATGCATTAATGCCACTTTTGGTATTAGCTGCATCCCTAGAGAGGTTTATGCAAAGTTCAGTCTCTTTCATAATGAGTGAAAAAGAATCTCCTGCCATTAATCTGCACTTTCTTATGTCTATCTTACATTCCCTGGGATTTTCTGTCATAAAGGAATTGTGCGGACATGAGATTCAGAAGGCCTGTGCTGTTTCAGAAGGCAGTTGCTTGACAGTTAAAACCATAAATAGAAAAGAGTGTGTGTCTAGAACTTTTGGTGGCAAATACTGTGTGTTGGTTACACACCTGGGTTCTAAAGTCACAATTCTTAGGTTTCAACTTGGAATGTACATTTGCCTTCTGGGTAAGATGGTTCAGTACAATAACTGTCAAGAAATGTTGCCTCTTAAACACACACTTTTGTTGAGGCAAGCCATCTCAGTTTCAGATTTGAGACCCAAGTGACAAACTGACTTCCTTCAAGTAGAGACAATGGAACATAGATGAACATAGATGAACCAGCCCAATTGTGCCCAGCCTAAAATGCTGACCAAAACAATTGGAACAAAGTTTTAAGCAATTATGTTTCTGGGTGATTTTGTACCCAGTAATAGCTGACTAGTACACTGGATGGCTGGTTCCTTAACATAGACCTGTTTTGTTGTATCTAAGTGATGCTATTGAATGCTAAAAGGTAGAAAGGTTGAAGGAGCATCCTAGACAGATGCTGGCTAACCAAACCACAGATCAGTAGAAGAAATATACTTTATTATTTTACATCACAATACCTCACAATAACTTAATATTTTATTTTCAACATTATATAAATGAGAAGACCTTCAATATAAACTCAAAGGCCTCAATCACAGGAAACAAGGAGATGGATACCACACCCTGATTTGATTGGCACACTGTACACATGGTAATGGGTCGAACTGTATCTTGTGAATGCGCACAATTGTTTCATGCTAATCAGAGCCATAAAATAATTGGGGCTAATTTTAGGAATTTAGAGTTGTGAAGATTAAATGGGATAACCCACTTAGAAACACTCAAATGAATAAATAAATAATCAGCAAACATTAAATTGTGTGATTATATTTTATACAGAAATTATTATGCTATACTGTTTAAAAGGCTATTCAGTTTGGAGTGATATGATACAACATTTTTATGTTTTAGTTGAGATACTGTTGTTGGAATTGAGCCTATGGCCACAGTTTCATACTAAGCAAATGCTCTGTCAATAAGCTGTACCTCCAGCCATTTACAGGGATATTAACACTTTCTATTAGAGGTATTATTATCCATGCTTGTGAAAAGTAGAAATTAAAAGCTGTTCTTCACAAACAAGTGGTGTTCTTTTATTGCTTATTATTGTTGTTGTCATTGTTGTTGGGTGTGTGTGTATGTGTGTGTGTGTGCGTGAGAGAGAGAGAGAGAGAGAGAGAGAGAGAGAGAGAGAGAGAGAGAGAGAGTGGTGCATGCTGTGTGGATGGATGCATGTGGAACTCAGAAGACAGTTTTGTGGAATGCATTCTCTTTTCTACATTTATGCTTGGTTTGGAGAGTGAACTTAGATTGCTAAGCCATGTATGGCAAATGCTTTCTTGAACCATCTCTCTGGCTTCACAAACAAGCATTTCCTAAGCTTAGACTCGGAGCATCATAGAACAAGTTTGGGTTGTACTGTTTAAATAAAAGTTTAAGTGGGGATGGGGGTTGGGGTAAGAAGGGGGAAAGGGGTAAGGAAGGGCTAGCCAAAACTTAGGATGCCTGAAGAAGTTGTTACAGAAACCCACTAGTTTAGTTTGTAAGCCCATTGAAAATGTAAAATATAGTGTACACAAAAGGGGGCTTGGACAGAAGTACCTTGCATGGGTAGACATTGATGTTCAGGAGATACAGGTTATCAAATGAAAAATCTCACTGCCAGGTATAGGTTGTATCTTGGTATGATATTTTGGTTTTGTTTTTGTCAACATGACACAAGCTAGAGTCATCTGGGGAGAGGAACCTTAATTGAGAAAATCCCACCATCAGATTGCCTGTAGGCAACTCTAAAGGGCATTTTATTTATTAATAATTATTGATGTTGGCAGGCTCAGTCCATGGTGAGTGGTACTGCGATTGTATAAGGAAGCAGACTGAGCAAGTCAACAAACACCACTCCTCCATGGCTTCTGCTTCAATTTTTGCTTCACCTTTCTTAGTGATGAAGGGTGACCTGTGCGGGTTATAAGATGAAATAAACCCTGTCTGCTCCAAGTTGCTTTTGAACATGGTATTTTATCAGAGGAATAGAAATGTAACTAAGATGGGATATCTCCCTAAGTGTTATTAGTCAAGAAGACTGTAGAGGAACCTTCAAAGCCTTTGCTGTATGGCTCTTGGTTGCCCGCCATAACCAAATGGGAAAACCCTGTTGTTTAAGACACTACTCATTCTGAATGCAGGTCACAGGGAAACCAACCTGGAGTTACCAGGAAACTCCAACCCTGCTAGCCAACTACATAGTGCCAGAAAGTGCTGGGCAGGCTGCTGAGAGAGGGAAGATAGCAATGGACTAAACCAGTGCTCCACCCTGTACATTACAACACTGATTTTCCAAGCAAGATGTGCCCCATCAGCTCAGTAGTAGCACTGAAGATTAGGGAGGTAAGCAACCATATTCTGTTGGTTCAAAGGCTTGTTTGACAAGAGGGATGTCATGCCACATACTACAAAATTGCCCAGAAACTCCTGACTGGAGAAGATCATAGACCCTGGGAGGACTCTACCCTTGTTATGTTGAATACTCACCCCGTCAAACTGCCTACCTTTAGACCCACAGATGGATGCTGTTCTCAACTTATGTCAGAAAAGCTTCCTTTCACAGTGCAAACTGGTTAATGTCGAGACTCATCACTGGTCAAGGTGCCAAGTATGAGTAACTGTGAGTGCTCGCCACTGGATGAATCATCTAGATTAACCTCCCCCATGCAAGGCTCAGGGGACATCGCTGATGAGTGGGTATGAAAAAACAGTATCAGAGCCAGTAGATGAAGGAGAGAGCGGTGAAAGGCTGACTTCAGAACACAACATGGCTGTGGCTCACACCAATTCACAGCAACTGTGGCTACCGGTACAGTATCAAGCCAGTCAAAATTCCAAGATGAAGTGGGGAGGGGCTCTCCCTTGTGCTACACACTTGGCAAAGGAACGTTGACAGTTAATGGCTGCTAACGGAGAGAGAGTTACTTTCCTTTGGGGACAAGGCTGCTGGTATGGTGTTGGTATCCCAGTGGTTGACCCTACACCTATTCACATAAGGACAATGCTAATTGGATGTAGGGGGTTATTTACAATAACAAAAAGGAATGCTGACTGGAAGATGGGGTGATGGTATTAAAGGGACTTGGAGGGTGGTAGTATTAGATAGGTATGATAAAAATACTAACATAGGTATATAAAATTTTCCAAAATAAATAAAATAGTAATACATAAATAAGATCCTATAGAGAAAACCCAGGACTTCATGGCCCATATTTTGCATGGGAACATAACTCCTGACCACATTCATAATTCAATTTCGTACATCTTTTCCTCATTTTGTCTCATATTTCATGTGTATCTGTAAGGTACCTCAAATCATTAAATGCCTCAGTACAGGGGAACACCAGGGCCAAGAAGTGGGAGTGGGTGGGTAGGGGAGTGGGGGGGGAAGGTATGGGGAACTTTTGGGATAGCATTTGAAATGTAAATGAAGAAACTACCTAATTAAAAAAAATACACTTCAGCCATGACTTGTATCTTGAACAGTTTCTGATGTCAGATAAAGTTGAATCAACCGTGGTCTAGAAGGTTTAGTCTTGTGTTACCTGTGACAGTGAAAGTCTGTTTCTGTGGCTATGTGATGATTTAATTAACACGGAAAGACCTTCATTCATAATCAGGTCGATAATATTTCTTCAGACCCAGAGTCGGTGACTTTGAAACACGCTGTGTGGCCCTTTGCACAGATCATTTTGCTGATTTGTTTCCTGGTTCAACCTCAACGGTGTCTACTATGTTACTGTCTCTTTCAGACACAGATTATTTGCATCCCTGTGTACAAAATGGGAAAGTCTTGCTCAGTGGTGACAACTGTAGCCTTGTTGCCTGTATTACACTGTACTTCAGTACCTGGATTCTGAGAGGCATTCTGCTACTCGGAGATACACAGAGCAGAACCTTGAAGGTCAATGGTGCATAGCAACTTTCCAGGTCCTTTCCATAAATTGTGGATGCTACAACTGCCAATGATTCATGAGCTGCATTCCCAGCCACAGTAGAACAGAAGTAGGCAAACCATGCCCAGAGGTCAAGTCCAGCCACATGCTTGCTTTTTTATAAAACTCGTATTACAAGAACACAAGCATGCTCCTTTGTTTATAAGTTGTCTGTATGCTTCTCCATTGTGGTGGTGGATGGATGCAGTGGAGATACCACAGCCCCGAAGGTCTACGATGGCAAGAGTCTGGTTCTGGGCAAAAAATAAGAACAGTACATGCAGAGCATGGTAGGCTTATAACTCAGGCAACATCAGGCTGCTGACTGGATAAAACAGGACCTGCTGTAAGAATCAAGTGACTTCAATAGATCCTACATGGACTAATACGTAGGATACAGAAGACACTGGCAGTGAGTGAGACTCATCAGTATGAGAGACCTGGCATGAAGCAGCAGTTCCCATGACAAGTGTGTAGCTTCCTTTACTTGCTCTGCACCCCCTTTATCCCTCTTGCCTCAGTCTGTTCATATGCAAAGTGGGGTTCATGAAACTAGTTTTTGGATTCCTCTGGAGAACTAATGATTAGGTCTAAAGAATAGTTAACTCATAACCCACTATATCAGGTTAATGAAATAACTGCTACCATTATGTAGGCCTGGAGAAGAAGGTCTTGTCATCTGTGAATGACATGGCCACCAAAGTTTCTGTCACTGTGAATGCTCAGAGTTAAATGTGTAGATGTTGCTTGATTTATATAGATTCCTGGAAAAGGACCAAAATAAGTCAATTGAATTTGGTTTTATCACAGAGCTCCAGTATGGATGCTAACACAGTTTATCACATGGATTGGGACCATTCACAATGACAAACTTTCTCGGTTCACTGTTTACAGTTATCAGGTGCTATACTAGGCATTCTGTGTCCATTAACTTACGAAGTTTTTCTACAAACTCTGAAATGTACTTACTATTACTCACTTCACTTAAGAGATGACAAACATAATGTCCAACAAAATTAAGTAAGCAAAGGCTAGGAGGGAGGCCCAGAGAGTACAAAGCCCAAAGTCTTCAGTGTGAATCACCAGGACCCATAAAAATACCAGTCTAAGCTGCATTATTTCTGCACAACCAGATCTCAAAAGCTCATTAGCTTGCTAGCTTGGCTCAAAGTGCAAGCTCCAGTGACAGTCCCTTCACCAGGCAATATGGCAGGAGAATGATAGAAGAATACACCAATGTCCTTTTCTGGCCTCCACATGTACATGATTATGAACCTGCACCCACACACTCACATGCCTGCACCACACAGACACAGACACATATGTGTCCCCACCCACATACACACAAACACACATATACACATGCACATAATACATGCACACAGAAACGCTTGCACACATGCGCATATGGATACACAGTAACTCAGTTTACTCAAGCTCCACCAGGTCATTGCTGGCATCCCTACTGGGAAGTCAGGCACTTGTCAGAATCCCAGCATTGTCTCCTGTGCTGGATACTTTTATGTCAGCTTGATAGATGCTAAAGTCATCTGAGAGGAGGGAACCTCAATTTAAAAAATGTCTCTATAATATGTGTAGGTAAAGGCTGTAAGTACGCCTGTGGGGCATTTTAATTAGTGAATGATGGGGGATGGCCAGCCCATTGTGGGTGGTGCCATCCTGGGCTGGTGTTCCTGGTTCAATAAGGCAGGCTAAGCAAGCCATGGGAAGCCAGCCAGTAAGCAGTACCTCTCCACAACCTCTGCATCAGCCCCTGCCTCCAGGTTCCTGCCCCGTTTGCACTCCTGTTCTGACTTCCTTCAATGATGAACTACAAGGTGGAAGTGTGAGCCAGAAAAACCCATTCCTCCCCAATTTGCTTTTGATCATGGTGTCTCATCACAACGCTAGAAACCATAACGAGGACACTTCCTCTTGCAGACGATAAGTGTTTCCCTAGAAAATAATCAATATCTCTTGAGATGAGAGTCTGTTGTGGGGATTATGTTGCAGGAAAATGTCCCCAGCAAAATCTGCTACCCATTACACTCTGCAAATCACTTTAGCATGACAACCTTACTGTGAAATAAGGACTTACCATATTTATTTTAAGAGTAGTTGAGTATTTTGCTCCCAAAGACCATGTGGTTTCCATTCTGGATCAAGACATGCGGACAAAACGGGTCCAGGCCACAGCATGGTGCAATTCTGGCAGTGAGGTCACAAGCCCCTTACAGAGAAGCCATCACCGAAGGTTTCTCATTGTGTGTGGTGAGAAGGGCAGGGCGACGGCTAATCAGATAAATGTGCGCTCTATACAAGCTTGGCAACCTGAGGTCAATTCCCAGAAACCATGGAAAGGTGAAAATTGTCTTCTGACCTGCACACTCACACTATATGTGCTCCTCCTCCTCCCCCCCCTTCTCCTCCTCCTCCTCCTCCTCCTCCTCCCCCCCCTTCTCCTCCTCCTCCTCCTTCTTTCCGATGCAAAAGCAAGAGATTTATTTTCTGGCGCATCAGGGTCAACCCTCAATCAGTCCCTCTAGGCAAATGACTAGAAGGCGGCTCCCGAATGGCTGTTACAAGCAGTTTTTATACTTTTTAGGGGCACAGGTTACATCAGTAAGGTTATAGTCCAAACTTATTGGCTAAGCGTATTGACCTTTAAATTTATTGGCTAGCAAGCATGACTTGCATTTGGACTCTATCTGGGACTTTCCAGAGGGTCAGGTGACTATTGATTTACTACATTCTGAGAATTTTTTTACTCAAGAATCTTCCAGTGTATGGAGAATGGATCTTGGCCTAGCTTTGACCCCAGGTGGGAGAGGGAAGCTGTAAGGAGGGTGTGGGACTGGATAGGTGCCACATCCACTCCAGTAGTGACCTGAGTAACAGGCCCAAAAGCCTGGACACAATCCCAAGGTGAAAAGTTCATGGAAATGTAGTCTCCTGGAACCGTGGCATCCTGTGTAACAAATGCTCCAATGTCCTTGCTTTAGTTGGTAAACGGATCTGTGTGCTTTCCCTCAATATTGATTTATTATAAGTGCCTCTAAGGATTGATTTTGACATATAGCTAAGTTAGATTCTTCATCAGTCCTAGGCAGTCCTTGAACCAACCCTGGGTATGGATAGCTGAGTCACTGCCCTACACAGGAATTTACAGTTATCTAGGAAGAAGGAAGGTTGTGGTCTAGGGAGGAACTAGAGTAGATACTTAGAACTATAGATAGCTGAGTTGCACCCATACACAGGAATTTACAATGGCCTAGGGGGAAGGTGGACTATATAATAGACTAGAATTGTAACTTTGGCAAGGGCATGAAGCTCTTACCCCTGGCTTTTAAGATTAAGCTGATCTTAGGTGGGGCTGTTTTTGATCCCAGTTGTTAACATTGATTTTATCCCCGTTGGTTCCTGTTAGCTTTTAAGTACGCATTCCTCTGTTTTGTTGTAAAAGTAATTTTGCATCAGATAATTTCAATGTATCTTGAATGGCCTTAATGTATCACTTAATTTCTTTGTTTCCTGTAATATAAATGACTGATGCTCACTTTGACAAAAATACTTTAAGATACCACACTCCCTTGTGTTTGTATTTGTTTGCCATCCGCACCAACTCCTTGCTCACCTGTAACCACCGGAACCTGAGTTTCACCCACGGATCGAGGACCCAAGTGAGGTCCATCTGTGGCAGAAAGGCCCTTAGGGTGCCTCATTCCCCGCCCCCCCCCATTCTTATACAAGCTTTAATCCTGGATCTACACTCAGGATATGAGGGTGGTTAACCAAGGGGAGGAGTTAAACTGAGACTTGAACCCACCCTGACTCTGTTGTCTTTCTCTCTTCCACTTCGCTAGCCCTTCTCTCACCTTGGCTATTGAATCCTTATAACCTTAGGTAGCACAAAAAATAAATAGTTGGCCTCCCAACACTGGTAGGCCAGCTGCTGGCTTCTCCCATCTTGGGGGCACACAAATATAGGGGTTTCTCACTGGACACTCCTCAACTTTAGGTGTCTGCACCCTAAGCCCTACCCTCCAAGGCCACTTCTGGGACACAGTTTAGATTCACAAGTCCCTTGTCTCCCACATTGTGATTCTAGTCCTGAGCATTAACACACACATGCACACAGAGCAGGCATGGAAATAAAAAAGGAAATGTTTCATAGATATCTCAACACCAACATTTTAAGATTCTGACCCATTGAAATGCAGTTGACTAACACTGTTGTTTTGGAGAATTTGTTTCGCAATGTGCTGAGGACATTGACTTCCAAAGCTCATGAAAGCATGTGAAGGGGAGGGACCGCTCTAGCTACAATGTGGGTCTGTGCCTCATGGATGCTTGGTCTCACTGGCATCTCGAGTGCATAGAACACGCTTTGGAATCAAATTGTATCATCTATGCTTCTGTGGTTTTCACCTGGCTGTTGTCACATTGGATCTGGTTTCTGTTCTGCAGGCGTTCAGTGGATTCCAGAGCAACTGCTTCACGGATGAGCTGGACATCTGATCTGAACTGCCAAGAGCATTCTTAGTCAACTGCTTTGAGACTATGCCTTCAATGTGGGAAAGGCCACAGGGAGAAAGCTCCTTCACTTAGTTTTTTGGCTTATTTGAGGCTCAGTCAGACATCTGTCCAAAGGAATGATCTGATAGAGGGGGGACTGTCCCCCACATGTACCATTCACCTTCAGTCTAAGCATAGTTCAAGCCTTTGACATTTTTCTGAGTGATCATTTAAATATGTTTAAATATGCATCTCAGGGCACAATATCCTCAGCACATACACTCACTATGCATGGTGTAGCACCATGCTGTGCTAGGAACGGACTACAAGAAGGCTTAGGATAAATTCAGGAGGATATACTGTGTGGCCCCTATACTTTCTACCTATGTATTCCATCAAGACCAGTGGTTTTCAACCATCCTAATACTGCAACCTTTTAATACAGTTCCCTATGTTGTGGGGACCCCCTAACCATAAAATTATTTTTGTTGCTACCTTACAACTATAACTTTGCTGCTGTAGTGAATCATAATGTAAATATTTAGTATGCAGGATATCTGGCATGTGATCCCTGTGAGAATGTTGCTCAACTCTTAAAGGGTTGAGACCCACAAGTTGAAACATACTGATCTAGGCCCATATAGCAACTAGTCACCAAAAATAATCAGCTTTTACACTAGTGCAGAGGGGATGTGACTAGATATCTTGGCTTAGAGTAAAGGGGATAGAAAGAAAGAGAGTTAGCAGTGAGGGTGTGAGGAGAGTGCAGTGAGGGTGTGAGGAGAGTGCAGTGAGGGTATGAGGAGAATGTTCAGTTAAGGTGTGAGGAGAGTGCAGTGAGGGTGTGAGGAGAGTGCAGTGAGGGTGTGAGGAGAGTGCAGTGAGGGTGTGAGGAGAGTGCAGTGAGGGTGTGAGGAGAGTGCAGTGAGGGTGTGAGGAGAGTGCAGTGAGGGTGTGAGGAGAGTGCAGTGAGGGTGTGAGGAGAGTGAGTGAGGGTGTGAGGAGAGTGCAGTGAGGGTATGAGGAGAGTGCAGTGAGGGTGTGAGGAGAGTGCAGTGAGGGTGTGAGGAGAGTGCAGTGAGGGTGTGAGGAGAGTGCAGTGAGGGTGTGAGGAGAGTGCAGTGAGGGTGTGAGGAGAGTGCAGTGAGGGTGTGAGGAGAGTGCAGTGAGGGTGTGAGGAGAGTGCAGTGAGGGTGTGAGGAGAATGTTCAGTTAAGGTGTGAGGAAAGTCTTCTTCAAGCCAACAGGAAGAAGAGTCTCATTAACTGTGGAGGTGAACTTTCCAGAGAGCTTAAAATCTGGTTTTCTGAGATAGGAAGGAACTTATTAGGAAAGGATACTTTGTCATGAGTCTATGATAGGAATGAACACTGGTTTTGATGTCAATTCTCCAGGGATGAAAAGAACAGCAGCATTAGCGAGCCATGCCTTCTCAGGAGAAAACATGATGGCTTTTGAATATTTGAGACAGTCTTAAGTGTCCCAGGCTGACTTTGAACTCACTTTGTAGCCAAGGATGACTTTCAACTTTCTGATCCTCTTGCTTCTAGCTCTTCAGTGCTGGGATGCCAGGAGTGCATTACTGGTCTGTGTGGTACTAAGCAGAGAATCCAGGGCTTCCTGCATACTAGGCATAGGCATACTTCCTGTGTACTCTACCAACTGAGCCACACCTCAAGTCTGAGAAGCCTCCCCCTACATTTAATTTAATAGTCAGTTTGGATGTTTGATAAATGGTCAGAGAAAATGGAACGTTTCTAACAAGATGTGAAGATTTGGAAGCAATAGTGGCTGCTCCCTTTTCTTCCCCCCCCCCTCTCTCCATCTTCTGTTTCTCACTTCTCTCTCCTCGATAGGCTTCATACATTTGAGCAGGATGATATTCTAACATGCTGCTTCCAAGTTGAAAGCAATGGTAGGTGGATCCAGGTGAACTTTGCCAGACACTCGGAGGATACAGAATAAACCATAAATTATGGAGCAAAAGCATAATCTATTCCAGGACTCAGCCATGAGGGCCTCTCATTTGCTGACAGCCTACCATGGGCCACATAACCTCATTTGACAATAGGCTCCTATGACATCAGCATAACGACCCCAATTTCACAGGTAAAGCCAAATAGCTAAAGCAGTGCATCCCAGCATCCCTAATGCTGTGTCCCTTCAATTCAGTTTCCTGTGTTGTGGTGACCTCCAGCCACAAAGTTATTTTTGTTGCTACTTAATAACTGTGACTTTGCTACTGTTATGAATTGTAATGTAAATATTTGTGTTTTACAGTGGTCTTAGGTGACCCCCAAGAAAGGGGCCAGGACACATAGTATGAGAACTTAGAGAGATGATATAGCTTTATCATCATATATAGAGGATGGTGTTTCTCAAGCCCATCTGAGAACAAGAGACTTCAGATTCAGGATGGAATAAACCCTGAACCAGTAACTGAAGACAAATATAAGCATCCAACAAAGAATGCAGAGCCACTGGGAGAGATGACAGGGAGAGCAGACTCACACACACAGAGAACACTGCTGTGTGGTGTGGGATCCCCACAGCTTTCAGGACAGCACAGCAGAAGGATGTACAGTTGAATGGAAGCTTGCCATCGTCTCCGCCATTTGCTGGCTCTGTCACCTTGGACCAGCTGCTTCCAAACCACGCGCCTCATTCTCCTTATCCTATAGAGATGCAGCAATGGCCAAGGTCCTGAGAGATGGTGAGCAGAGACTTAGCAGTCAGCACCCACTCAAGTGAAGGATGCTCTGAAAGACAAACTCTTACTTCTTCCCTTTGGGTCAAGGGATGGCTCATTGAAATCATTGTGATACATCCTATTTAACTTTACACATGAGCCTTAGGCTGACATGGGTGCAGCGTTCTTCCCGCTGGCTGGGGGAACACCGCCCCCTTCTCTATTAGAGCAATTATGGCATTCCTGACACATGCTGTCATGCCATTACTCAAGTCGAAGTCTCAGGTGATAATTTCCACTTTGTCTGGATGTCATTTCAATTCAGCATTCATTAACATTAATGCTTGTTAATCTATGAAAGGAAAGAGCGTGCCTGTTTGCACAGCATCATGTTTGGGAGGCTTCCCTCTACATCCTCCTAGACTCCAGTTGCCAGCAACAGACTTAGAGATGCCATTTAGGAGATAAGGAAGACATCTTAATAGGAATTAACACGATGTACATATGCTAAAGGAGTAGACTGGAAACTGCTCAGCATTCTCTAGATCCCTTTCCACATGAGACTGTTTTAATGTGTCGATTCAGTGTTTGCCCATCTGAGCAGATGGATCTTGTCACTTTCAAAATGGAGAAACTCTATTTTCATGGCTTCCTTCATGCTGATGATGCCCAGATCTATTGGGAGCCAGATCTTCTGGCTCCTGGTTGGATAAGATATCTCTTTTTTCAGGGACAGTCAGCCTTGACAAAGCTTGTGAAACCCAGGAAGTCTAAGAAGCCTCAGTTTTAGTTTTTCAGCACCATGTGTGAGGGAACCCTAAGATGACTTCATTTTCTGCTTAGAAGCGGGTGTTTGAAGATGGAAGGTGGGAGGTGGGGCTGGATGTGTAGCCCGTGCTGCCTGGCATCTCCTTGCTTGCTACTCACTGTCTCTGGAAGCCTTGCTTTTCAGGCGGGCAAAGGATTCCCTTTCCAAGTCTGCAGGCTATCTCTCTGCCCACACATTCATTTTATTGTTTTGAGACAAGGTCCCATGTAATGCAGGCTGGCTTTGAACCTGTGGTCATGTTGTCTCAGCCTCCGGAGTGCTGACATTGCAGTTGTGCATTGTCTGGTCCAGACTCTTCATTTTGTGCATTTTTTGTTTGTTTGCTTGTTTGTTTTAAGACTGGGCAAGCTCACAGGGGAGCAACCATTAGGTTCTTTACTCTCCTGCGGAGTTCAGTTTTTTGTAGTTACTGAAAAAGGCCTTCCCTTTCAGTTTCTCCATGCTCCATCTGGGCCACAGCTGTGGTGTTTTGCTTCCAACTCCTCTTCCCCCAAATCGTGGATGGAATCTAGACACCTTTCTGCATCAGCTCTTTGCTGTTGAGTTTCTCCCCTGTGGTTTGAAGCTGCCTGGTTCCACTTTAAGTCTGAACCTGAGAATGGTCTCTCATTTGGACAAGTGAAATATATACTCTACCATGTCTTATTAGTCTGAGATTATTTTCAAGGGATGAAAATCTATTTGAATGCAATGCATTCTCCTATGGCCTCAACCGAGAGAGCTGATATTGCTAAACATTTCTCTAGGCACGCTGCATATTTTATTGCCTTTCATTATTTTAGAGATCTGAGAAGTCATAGAGAGAAAGTGGTATGATCCCAGGTTGCACCCATTCAGGCTAACTGGAGATGGATAACCCCATAAGGTAAATGTATTGGCATCTCCCTGAAAAGGCAGCAATGAAGATTCACCTTACTTTCTGCTTGTTGACATAGGAACTCATTTTCCTATGATTTTCCCTAACCCAAATCTTGAACATTAAAAAACCAATTATTCTCATTCTTTTCCTTTCTCTTATCAGCACTGGGAAAACAGCTCGAAGTCTAACATGGAAGAACACACACACCAAGAACTTTGAGAAGCAGTGTGCTTGCCTTAGCTATGTTTTGTGCTTCTCTACTTTAGTAATATTTGTTGTTAATTCATTTACTTTGCTGCCTGTGTTTCTTTGGGATTTCTCTACTGTTCCTTTGAGCAGAATCACTCAATTCAAATTGTTAGATTTTTTTTATTATGCTTAGACTGTATTCTAAACTATGAATTTTCTCTAAATATCTTTTATCTGTGCCTTAGGTTAATATGAGATGTTGTTGTTACCTATCCTTCAGAATAAAAATATCTTACCAATTTTATTAAGTAAAATAAGAATCTTCTTTGAG
Organism: Mus caroli; assembly: GCF_978045245.1. Taxonomy (NCBI): domain Eukaryota; kingdom Metazoa; phylum Chordata; class Mammalia; order Rodentia; family Muridae; genus Mus; species Mus caroli. Next base: position 130,237,270 of record NW_028227258.1, read on the forward strand.
CTGGGTATGATGGCACACATTGTTAATTCCAGCCCTTGAGAGGCAAAGGCAGGCAGAGCTTTGTGAATCCAAAAACTTGCCTAGTCTACATGGCAAATGTTAGGACAGCCAGGGCTATATGGTGAGAATTTGATTCAGAAAACACAAACAACACCCCAACCAAAACACACCATATAACAACAAAAATAATCAAACAAACAAAGCAAACACAGATCTTTGAAAACACAAACCAAGGAAATCAACTTGTGGTAAGAGGGTTTTTTTTTTTTTATGTTTTTTTGGTTTTTGGTTTTTGGTTTTTGATGAAAATACATGCATATAGAAAGGAAGGCGGCCACTCATACTATAAAAGGAGAAGCATATAAATTGTTGCAGCTTATGGATTTGAATGAAATGAAAAGTATTTCCAGACTTGTAAGGAGTACTATTGTAAGGTCATAGAAGAGGCATTCTCGAAGAAACTACGGCTGCCACATCCAACCCACCTCAGAGACGAACTGAGCTAAACTCACAAAAAATAGATGATTCCCCGTGTATAGAGAATTTCTCAAAGGAATGGTGAGATTGTCTAATTTCATGAAGCTAGCATAAATCTGTGAGCCAAGGTGAACAGCACATACATGCACACCCTTGCACGCACACACACACACACACACACACACACACACACACGCTCTGTTGAAGGCCAATTTCATCATTGATGGCTATTGAATACAAGTGGAATGACAGCCAGCTGAATACAGTCTGGAAAGCATAGTTTAATACTCGAAACATAAGGAAGAGTGGATATTAATACATCAGTGTGCATGACAGGAAACTATAGTCAGCTCAGTTGTTGCTTTTGTTGAAGCACAATGAAAGTACTGAGGCTGTTAGTAGAGATGCTTCAGAGATGGACACAGACAAGGACGGTCCTTGTCTTTACAGGGCATAGCATCCTAACTATGCACTGAGAAGGGAGATGAAAGGAAAGAGGCTGAAAGGAAAGAGATGGGGCTGTTATTATTTGTAAATGATATGAACATTTACATCAAACAGGAAAAAGAATCCACAAATAAACTATGGAAAGCAATACATGTTCAGCAAGCTGCCTGGGCATAAAAGGACCCTATTCAGCTTGTAATAATAACAAAAATCTGATAGATGATATATCATCAAAAGCTATCAATGTAAAGCAACTGAAATAATTCACAGGTCCTCTGTGTGTAGAACACAAAAAACTTGTGTGGATGAGCATTAATGCTGTGTTAACATATAGATAACAGTATTGTTTTAAAGGTGTTAATTCTTCCTAACAATATATAAAATAATTTATCACTATAAATATAATTAAAATATCAAAAGCATTTAAAAGGGAAACTTACAAAGACAGTATATCCCTTACCTAGTATATTGTTAAATTAATTAAATTTAGAAATTTTAAAGCAAATTAACAAAGATGCAGTCCTATGTTATCAGTAGCAACACAACCCACCATCTTCTACAGATCAGAGAACTGGCTCATAGTGTGGAACAAAATGGAGCCCTAGCTTACACATGGTACATCTCTAATTACAGTAAGTTATACAGTAGGACATAGCAGCCAGTGCTGTTTGTATTAAAGCTACTCAGACAGCAGAGACAGGAGGACCAGTTGAGCCCAGTAGTCCAAGAGCAGCCTAGGCCATATGACAGAACCCTGTTTAAGATGGGAGTGTGTCGTAGGGGCAGACAGACAGACAGACAGACAGACAGAGAAGATTTGTTGGTATTGATTTGTTTTTGAGGCAGGGTCTCAGGAGGCATAGGCTGGTCTTTATAGCTGAGGTAGATTTGTACTTCCGTTCCTCCTTCCTCTGCCTATGAAGTTCTGGGAGTGAAGGCCTTTGACACAACATCTGGCTTCAGGAAAAGTTAAGTTTAAGCAGACTAGCAAAAGGATAACGAACATAGAAGGTGAAGTGTGGTGAAAATATCTCTAATTTCTAAGTGGTGAAAAAAAATTCCTGAACCAGACCAAAACCCTTTAAAAGGGCAAACGTGATTGACTGACATGGAAGCATAGACTATATTAAATCAGACAGGCAACGTAACAGAAAATGACAAACTCGGAGGACTTCTTTTGAAGAACGTCAAATAGTACCAACATGTAATTCACTGTGGGGGATTAGAATCAGTAAGATATGACTGGAGAGAGAGCTCAGCAGTTAGGAGCACTTGCTGTTCTTCCATAGGACTCAGGTTTAATTTCCAGCACCCACATGACAGTTCACAATTGTCTGTAACTCCAGCTCCAGGGGATCTGACACCCTCACACAGATACATGCAGACAAAACATCAATGCACATTAAAAACAAACAAACAAAAACAAAAACAAACAAACAAAACAAAAAGAAGGAAAGAAAAGGAAATGGTAGGAGATCCAGGGAAAGTGGACAATGTTCCCTTTAGATGCTTTGGTGGTGGTGGTGGTGGTGGTGGTGGTGGTGGTGGTGGTGGTGGTGGTGTGGTATGGTGTATGTGTGTGTGTGTGTGTTGGAAAGCATGAGTGTGATTAACCTGAAAGTGTCTAAAGAGAGGAGAGATCATGAGTTCAGGACAATGCAAACTTCCAAAAACAATGAAATACCACTATCTTCTACCAAATGAGTAGTATTGACACATCAAATTATGTCACCGATAGGACTAGAAAATGGTACAGTGAGCTATCACAACTATCAAGCCTGAAATTTCTGATAGTGGTATATGTAAGCAAAGCAAATACTCCAGCAGATCCACAAGGACAGGTGTGTAATGATTCTTGGCTGTCCATTGCTAGGTCAGAGAAGCCAAGGCAGGTCACTCAGCAAAGGTATGCACTTTCCTGTTGAAGCCTCTACAGTAACACAATGCTTCACTAAGGAGCAGTACAAATGAACAAAAAGAGGCAGCTTATTTTTACCATAGTCCTTTGATATATACAATGTGCCTCACTGGTCAGCTTTCTGTTCTTGTAACAGACTACCCGAGAGAATACCTGTAAGAGGAGAACGGGTTTTTATTGATGATTTTTTTTCCCATGTTTTTGTTTGTTTGTCTGTTTGTTTGTTTTGCTTTTACTTGGGGCAAAGCAGTATTAGACTAGGGCAGGTTGTGGTTAGTAGAAAAGGGGCATTCATGTTAGAACATAACCCAAAACCCGGAAGACTAGAATCCCACAATACCCTGAGCATCATGCCCCGTGCTGAGACTCCATGTCTTTTCTTTCCCCCATTAGTATCATGGCCTGGAGATAAAGCCTTGCAATCTTGGGTTTGGGTGGGGTACTCTATGCCAAGAGCTAGCACATTTCGAGAGTGAAGGCTGCACGTGGAGTCAATTGCACGTGCCAGGGCTCTAGAGGACCTGCAGCGAAATGAGGGTCAGAGTTAATGGGCAAAGGCTAAATCAGAACTTGACTGTACTGTGGATGAGACGGGAGCTGAACACAATGTGAACATACATAAATGAAATATATTATTTTACCTGTTATCATTAGAATACTGTATATACTCTTATGATTGATTTAGTCATTGTTTTTAAACACTTGTTTCAAAATAAGACCCTTACTCACTGTGAATCCACTATAGAAAATACTTTCTTAGTGATTATTTTCCTTACTGTACATTTTTGCTGTTCTGTGTATTTGCATACAAGTTCACGTGTGCAATTATGGGTGGATACCTGAGGCTGATATCAGCTGTTTTCTTCAATGGCTCTCCATGTTATTTTTGAGATAGGGTCTTTCACAGATCAGCCAGGCTGCCTGGGCAGTAAGCCCCTGGATCCTCCTGTCTCTGCCTTCTCTGTGCTGGGATTGCAGGCACATACACAATGCATGGGAGCTGAGGACTTAACTCGAATCCTTGTGCTTGTGTGGAAAGCAGTGAATGACTGAGTCATCTCCTCAGGTCCCTGCTGCATTTAATGGGACCTGGACCATCTCCACCGTATTTATTTTTATATCCCCACCACTTAAAACGTTATTGTTGGCTTATGATAGATGTTTAATAAAGATTTATTGAGTGAATATATAAAATGAACACCATTATCTAAAAGAAGAATAAATGGAGGCTACTTAACTGTCAACTACTTAGAATAGTGTAGGTGAAGCACATATATATGCCCATGTGGTCACCAAGCACTGTGATGCTTCAGTCAACATTTTAGGTGACACATGAGCTCTGAGACTTGACTTTTCTAAGCATTGGAACCAGTATTTTATTCCTTAATGTTTTGACTCTAGACTCTTTGCAAGACAAGGCATTGCTAGAACATGATGGAAAGCAATCATACTCTGGATGGGAGCTGGCACACACGCACACACGCACACACACCCACATTCCACACAAGAGTTATATTCTGTGAAGTCTTACTATGTAGCCCAAGTTGGTCTTAAACTTAGCCTTCTACCTCTGAACGTTTACAAAATATATAGGTTTGAGCCACTGGCCACAGCCTGAAGCTTCATTTCCTTTTATTTTGGTCTCTAACTTCTATAGCAGGTGTACTTCTAGACTCTGAGAAGTGGGGAATGGAAAAGCACACAAACTAAGAACTTGTAACCCAAGGGGATCTGTTGTCTTTTTTTGTTTTTTGTTTTTTTGAGACAGGGTTTCTCTGTGTAGCCCTGGCTGTCCTGGACCTCACTTTGTAGACCAGGCTGGCCTGGAACTCAGAAATTCTCCTGCCTCTGCCTCCCAAGTGCTGGGATTAAAGGCGTGCGCCACCACGCTCAACTGTTTTCTTTATTTTATCCTTACATCTAGCATGAGTCTACACACAAGACAAAGAAGCAGAGCGGACATTAAGCCAGGTTTCCTCTGCCTAAAGCAGGATGGATTTTAGACTGTCAAAACACAAACAAGCTTTCATACAAGTATTCGATTATACTGAAGGCCCTACTTGTTTTTCTTAGGACTTTTCAGAATCTGTCCAATAAGAAGTGGAGTTGATTTGGAATATTAATTATATGAATATATAGCAAAGCTGACTGCTGGGATGTGCCATTTTAATATAGATAATTTATCTGTGAACCCAATGTCGTTTTTATTGAAGTCATTTTTCTCCTTTTTGAGTTGAGGATGGATGTTCTCTACTGAATTCTGTCATCATGGCCAGACCAAGTTCATTAACAGTCCGACACACCATTAACTAACCACACAAGAGTTATGGGAGATTGATGCCACAGCCCTTCGGCCACCTGCTTCTCTGCCACCCTAAAGGATGCGTTCTCAGAGCTGCCATCCTGAAGGAGTGACTTTGGCAGGGACTATGAGAGCAGACAACAGTGTTGTCTCTCGCTTTGAGACCTAATCATTGCCCCGTAACTGCTTTCTTATGCTCCTTTAATTCAGAGAAGCAGGTATCCTTCATCCCTGCAGAGTCAGTCTGCACTTTGCTGACCACTGTAGCCAAATCATTGCAAATCCAGGATAAAATGAAGATGTAAGTTAAAGCAAGCTGTACAAAGTAGAGGAAACAGATTAACATGCCTGATTATTCATTACAACTTGTGTCTCAGATGTGGAGCCCCTGCCAGACACTTGCTGTTTCCAGAGGCTGAATAGAGTCGGTTGCCTGGCGCAGGTTGGTAAGGTGCCTCAGGCTCTGCCCTACAGCTGTTTGATTTTCCTGTGATTTTTGAAACTGTCTCTGTAGAACTATCAGCTAAGCAGGGACAGGGATGCCCCAAGGACGTCAGTGTTCCAGGTTCACTTCCCTGCACACTGTCACCTTTGTGATCTGTATCTAATTGACTTGTGTTCAGATCTGTGTATCTTGGGAAAGTGAGAACTTTAGATGCAGGCTCCTGTGTACAGGTTGCCAAAGATAAATGAGGAATAGTCTTATTTCTAACTAGAAAAATATGTCTTCATATATGAACTTAAAAGATCCCTTAAAATAAGCACCACACACACACACACACACACACACACCACACCACACCAAAGAGACATGTTCTTCATCGTCTCTCAACACATGCCAATATTCTAGTAGATCTTATTAACTGCTTGGAGCTTTTTCTTACATTAAAGCTTAAATATACACACTAAGATGTTGAATTGTTATTTGAGACAGGGTTTCACTATGTAGTCCTTACTGGCCTGGCACTTGATATATTAAACCAAGATAGCTTTAGATAGAGATCTATTTGCTTCTGCCTCTTGAGTGTTGGGATTAAGCATGTGAACTACAATACTTGGTGGATGTTGACTTTTTGATACAGATGTGTTTTTCTGATTCTCTCACACAACCTCTGGCCCATTCTTCCTTTCTACTACATTCCTCAGCCTGTGCCTGTCTAAAGTGCATATCCACAGGCTTGGTTGGCCCAGTCCTTTCTTAGATCCCCCAGGTCTATTATGCCACCTGTGGATCTGGCAGAAAGTACCGTTAATGTCTCAGCAGGAACACAGCTACTCAGTATCTAGATAAATATCTCTAGTTCTGCTGTGTCATTCTATGATGCTTCCAGGGCCCCCTGGCTGGTTCTGGATTGTCCTTTTCTGGTGGCCTTTTCCTCTGGTCTTCACCTGATTCTTTCTTCCTACTCTTTCCTATAAAAGGAAGTTCCATGGCCCTCCTTTTATATAGCCCCGAATTAATCCCGAGAGGTAGGTGGGCAGGATCTGGGAGCAGTGGTGATAGGTTATTGCCACTGGGCTCCAGAATAAGACCGCAGAGCTAAGGAAAGATTCTTCAATTTGTTCAAGATTGAACAGCTAGGGACGAACTTGACTGCAACTCTAGTCTTTATTCTGCACTCAACCTAGCAGCTTGTTATCTTTCGCGTGTAAGTAAGCTTACAGCTGTGATTCTCTGAACAATATTGCTGAGAGTGGCCCTTGAGGCTTCACCCCCTGAAGGACATTACCCTGAGGGGTAATGAATGCATGTTGGGGCCTGAGGTGTCTTTTTCATCAGTGGTGTAGCCAATGAAGTGCTCTTGCTCCAGCAAATGACCCTCCACTCCTTTCCTGCAAAAAACTTTAAATAAACTCTGTGGGTCACACCCCAAAAAGAAGACATGGGGTTCTGGCTCCTGTTGAGGGGAAAGAAAAACACGTCCCTTGTTTACTTTGGTTTTGGTTTCTTAGTGTGCTTGCTTTACAGGGTCTTGTTGGATGCACACTATGAAGATATATTCTTCCTAGATAGAAGCAAGATAAATCCCCCTCTAGCTCTAGCAACCATGTGAGTGTGCAGGAGACTGCATCCAAAGAAACACGTGATCTGAGCACAAGTCAATCCAATTCAGATCACAAAGGGGACAGTGTGCAGAGAAGTGAGCCTGGAACACCAATGTCCTCCAGGCATCCATGTCCCTGCCGAGCTCATAATCATAATAGGAGAGGCATTTATAGAGAAGAAGAGTTTTAGAGAGGAATGGAGGGAGATGAGAGATGGGAAGGGGGTATGTGTATGCCTGAAGTGTGGGTGGACTATATGCCTGAGGTGTGTGTAAAATGACTTAAATTCATTAACTAATTGTATGAAACTGTCAACAGTAAAATGTTAGAAAGAAATTGTTGTTGTTCCTCTTGCAGACCGTTTGCATCATATGACTTTCACAAACTCAGTGTCAACATGTCTTGGTTTGCACATCTATAGCATTCACTGGCTAAGACTGATGTTTGTAAACAAGCAGTCTTCTTTGATTGTCTCGACCCTTTCCCCCAAGGTTTTCAAAGATACTTAGAACAAACCTCTGTTCACGCTTACGCAGGATTGCTATAATTTATTTTACCTGAGGGCAAAATCTTAGCTATTTAGGAAGTCTTATAAAAAAAAAAGTCTCCAGATGGCTTCATTATACTATTTTAGGAACCAAGGACATAAAAATAAAATGGATAGATAAGCACAACTCAGAATCATAGAGGAAAAAAAAGTAGAGAGCAAAAAAAAATATCTGAGTCTTTAAAGATGTGAGCTTTTAAGTCAGGATGAGAGACACAAGCAACAGGAAGATGAAATTCCTCCACCTGGTAAAGAACTTGCAACTCAGAGTTAACATCAGAACAGGGGAAGAAACCTAACACTTTGTTCCTCAGGTGGGGAATAAGGTAAGAACGTCTCTCTCACCCCTCCCATGCAAAATGTTACCTAAAATCCTAGCTACTGCAGTAAATATGAAAGAGCAGGGCTCAAGAGATGCCTTAGTGGTTAAGAATCCTTGCTGCTCTTGCAGAGGACCATAGTTCATTTCCCAGGACCTACATCGAGTAGTTTACCAGCTCTAAGGGATTGATGTCTTTTGCTTTCCACAGGGAACCATACTAATGTGTACATACAAACACACACACACACACACACACACACACACACACACACACGTACACATAAGTGAAAATAAAAATACAAAATATGGAAGAGAAAGAAAACATAGGTAGTGTGTTCAATAAAAAATACAATTTTCTTTACTCATGGCTGTTAAAGTTATTAATGTAGAAAATCCCAAGGAATTGATGAAAACTTCCCCTGTAACTAATAATTGGCAATGGGTGATATGAGGTTAGTATGCAAAAGTCAATTGTTTTTCCATGTTCCAACAACAGAACAAGGGAAACTTGAAATGAAATCCTTCAGTTTTAGACTGGTGAGCTAGGTAGATATAGCCTAGTAGACTGAGTTCTATATCTAGAACCCATGGAAAGGCAGAAGGAGAGAAATGACTGTCCACCATTGTTGTCTGACCACCACACATGGGCCATGGTATATACGTTCTTCCAACATCATGTATAGATACCCTCATGCTTCCATCCATTAAAACATTCACTTGCCACCTGCTACCCGACTATGAAAGCTGTTAATTCCAATCTTAACATTTGCCTCAAACAGTCTGTAGTTTACTATATAGAATTTGTTAACACCACATGACTGCTCTCTCTCTCTCTCTCTCTCTCTCTCTCTCTCTCTCTCTCTCTCTCTCACACACACACACACACACACACACACACACACACACACAGACTGGTTGACCAGCTCTGTTGATCTGAAATTGAAATAAAGACTATCATGGAAGTGGGGGCCTGTGTTAGAATGAAGCATCTTAGCTCAGGGTGATCAGGAGGGAGAAAACACAGCACAGGTCCCCAGTGACCTTATTTCTTGCACTAGATCCCAACTTCCACAGCTCTGCCACCTCCTAATATCTATCCAAATTATAGCTTCATCTAGAGGTTAGGTCAGAGCCTGTCTCCTAGTGTCTACCTGGCTGGCAACTAGGCCTCCTACATATGAGGCTCCCAGGGATGTCAGACTTATATCACAACTATCCTGTTTAAATGTGCTCCAGAAGGTCAGACATAATTGTAACAACTCTGAATGGAGAGCACATGCAAACCAGTAAAGTCTTTGATGAAAGAAGTACAAGCGGATTTCTGAGTTCGAGGCCAGCCTGGTCTACAAAGTGAGTTCCAGGACAGCCAGGGCTATACAGAGAAACCCTGTCTTGAAAAACCAAAAAAAAAAAAAAAAAGAAAGAAAGAAAGAAGTACAAGCAAACCTAAATAAATGGAAGATGTTTCACGTTCACAGAACATTTGATACTGTGCTGATGCCAAATTCTCCTCCGATTAACTATAAAGTCCTGATTAAAATTAAAAAAGCTATTTGTGGATACTAACATAAAAATGCTAATGTTCACACAAATACACAAAAGTCCTAGAATCCCTAACATGGTACTGAGGACAACAGATTTGAAGGACTCACATTGTCTGATTTCAGTGTTCTGTGAGGACAGTGTGGTATGGTGAAATAATACACACATACACCAGTAGAACATGTTTTGAGAACTTGGAGTTAAGTCAACGGATCTTTGGGCAAGGACCAAAGACATTTCAATAGAGAAAAAGCAGTGTTCTAAACAAAGGGTGCCAGAAAAGTGGAAGGCACAAATGCATAAAAAGATTGCATTGAACAAGAAACTTTTCATAAGATTAAACTTAAAATGCATCATATACTTAGGTATAAAACTGAAAAAACTCACAGAATTAAACACTAGAAAAATCTATGTGACCTTGGGTCAGGGCCATGAGTTTTTGGTACAATCTCTCAAGTACAACCCATGAAAGAAGTGTTGAGTTAATCTTTAGTTTACAAACATGGACTTAGTCTCTGTGGGCTGGAAGTTAATTTTTGCCTATAAATTATATTAACTTTCAGTCTGGATGAATTTTTGTAACAGGACCAGGAAAATGAGTACTCTAGATATTGAGACTTATGATGGTCAGCATTTGTGTCTGTCACATGTCTGTCACATTGGGTTGTAGGAACACAAAGTCCACAGAGAACCTTGTTGGCATTTCTGATCTTGACATTAAATGGCAGTTTTCCTTTGGAGTTTGGGGAAGAAACTAATAGCCTAATATGTATTGAAAGCCTGTTCTATGTCAGGATTTACATTGATTTGTATGTAACTGCAGGAGGAACTCTCTTCCTCGGTCACCTTGAATCTTAACTCATTATCCACACTCAGTCGATAGGTAAGTAACAGAAGGCTATCCTGCAGGCTGAGAACCCAACCAGTGATGAGAAAAAGCTTTACTCTAAAAGGACCAGGTGTTTTACAGAAGTGGGTCTAGGTGTGTGTGTGCTGCTGCATCAGGTTTCATTTTATTCTTTTAAATATTCTAAACAGCCTTATGAGTCAGTGCTCCTTCACAGAGAGTGTGAAGATGCCAGGGGGCAAGGGGGGGGGGAGCGGGAGGCATGCAAGAAGTGATTGCACCATTTAGGAGAATGTATGGAATGGCTTCTGCTCAAGGCAGAAACTCTTCTGAGGATAAGAAGCCAGGGGCTGGGTTTTATAAACACAGCTTTATTAATTTTCATTTATGAACTCTCCCAGACTGGAAATATGTCATAGAGAATAAAGTGAGCACCAGAGAAATCACAGAAGTTTCTCAAAGTCACACAACCAATAGCAAGTGTCAGAGGAAGGACTGACACACAACCAATAGCAAGTGTCAGAGGAAGTACTGAATCTGTGTGTAAAACCACAACTTTTGTTGTCCTGTTTCTGTATATGAACTCATGTCAAATAATGAGCAAATGGGCAGAACCAAATGCCGAGCTATTTGGGGCTCTTCTTCCAGGGTCTCCAGTCATTTTCTGTGTGATCCATATAAATATTTAATATAGCTGTACCTGAGATTTACCTAGAAAAATCAGATGTCCTCTTACAGTGAAATGAACATTAATGGGACAAATAAGAGCAAACTTCTGCTGTGTCCCCTGGCATAGGTACAAGATAAGCAAAGGCCAGGTAGGATTATTTTAATACAACTTTCTTCATAAAGAACAAATACTATTGAAAATGTTTCAGAGATTCTCAAATACCACAAAACATCTAAGCAGAACTTGATTCTTTGAAGACATAGAAAGAAGTGTCTCATCAATGCTACTTTAAAAGGCTTGGATGAAATTGATTCTATATTAGGTCAGCCCATCTGACCCACTGGTTCCTGTCTGCTTTCCACTATTAGAAGAAAGAATTTCAGGCTGAACTGTAAGGTGGTTGCTTTTCTTACATTCTTCTGATTCAAGAACTTCAGATGTGAATTTTAGATATGTGTGTTTCATTTGGAATATCCCTAGAGGTCAGAAAATAATGGTCCATGGAGAAAGGGGATGGTTTTCAAGGAAGAGAGATTGGATGCGGTAGTATTAAGGGATATTGGTAATCTCCATCAAATCCCTCTCCTTAGGGATCAGAGAGGAAGATCTGGAAAGAGTATAAGATCTAGAGGTGATGGAGGACACTAAGGAATCAAAGCCTTCTGGATAGAACAGGGTAGACACATGTATAAACTCAACACATCTGAGGCAGCATGCATAGGGCCTGCATGGGTCTGTACCAGATCCCTAACCCGGAAGTTACCTCCAACAAATAACTGATTGCAAATGAAAAATCAGTTTTCTCCCAGCCGTGCATGGTGGCACACACCTTTAATCCTAGCACTCGGGAGGCAGAGGCAGGCGGATTTCTGAGTTCGAGGCCAGCCTGGTCTACAAAGTGAGTTCCAGGATAGCCAAGGCTATACAGAGAAACCCTGTCTCAAAAAACAAAACAAAACAAAACAAACAAACAAACAAACAAACAAACAAACAAAAAATCAGTTTTCTCCAAGGGTCTCTCACTAGGGAAACAAGTTACTTGTAAGGTTAAGGCCCATGTCCAGCAGTCAATGGCCAACACAAAATGAACTCACTGGCATCTTTGAAGTTTCTTTTTCTTATAATGTTAATTCAGTTTTGTTAACCTTACAGGTTCTTTATCTATATATTATGGCTTGCTGTTTTGTGTTTTTATTTTTGAGTAGATTCCTGTGTGGGCAAATGTGTGTGCCTCTGTGTCCATGTCTTGTGCTTTTTCTTTGACTCTCGTTTCTCATTTGGTTATATTTTCCTTTTCCAATTTGTTTCCGTTTTATATTATTGTATTTTATTTCATTGTCTTACTACTCTTTGAGCTTTTGTTTGTTTTCTAATGGGAGTCAGAAAGGGGGTTAATCTGGATAGGAAGGGAGGTAGAGAGGAGCTGGGAGGAATGGGGGAGGGGAAACTGTAATCAAAATATATTTTATGAAAAAGAATCTATTTTCAATTTAAACGGGGGGGGGGTAGTAATGGACCAAAAAAGTATACATGGGGTGAGAGGTAGGAAGATAGGGTAGAAAAGGAAGGAAATACTATAAAGACTAACTAATAGTGCATGTCTTTTGAGAAAGGAATTAAGGAAACATACTACTGTATACATTTATGAAAATATATACTATAGATATCTAAAAAGAGTTTACTCCATACATTATAGAGTTACTCTATAATGGGCTGATAATGCCCTGTTAGACACTTCAGGCTAGCAAGTAAAAAGCCCAGGTTCAGAAATGGGCTATGTTAAGAGCTATGGCCAGAGAGGTTCCATAGATCCACAAATAGTCTTTTGCCAGTGCTCTAGGTTACCCTCCAGAACTTGATGATATGACCTTATAGATAAGCACACCTCATGCCTGAGACAAAGAATATGGAGAAATCAAGTTGGTTTCATCCCTCCTGGTTAGTGTCCTTGGTGCTGCGGTACTCTGCAGCCTACCAGAGGAGAGAGGTAATCATCAGGGTTACCCAGTTTCAAAGCTTGTGAGTCATAATAATGGCCCACTTACTAAGACGTGGCCACTGGTACATTAGTGGCACAAATGTTATGGGAGCAAACAGTCACTCTCTGATTGAATTTAAGTCCCATTCCACCAGTTAAAACTTATATCTGGCATTATTATCTGGGCCAAGAACCTGATAATAGGAAAAAAAAAACCATACTACTAGCATTATGGACATAGTAACTTACTCCTAAATGACTTGTTTTTATACCCATAGATTAGTACACCTCTTGAATCTCAACAGAAAATCTTCTTTTTGCAAGAGATAGCAATTAACATAGAGACTCACAGTTAGTCAAGGTGGAGAGAAAGAGAAAATGTGGATTGTTCATCCCTAAAGGGCCATCATCATACCTCACCCCTTTTCTAAGGGCTCAGGGATTATGGTAAAAGAGGGGCAGAAAAAACATAAGAGCCAGATGTGGTAGATTACTGTTAGGAAACAATATTTTCCAGACACAGCAGGGAAGTTGCAGATAAGAACTTTCAACAGTTTTGATGTATGCCCAAGTCCTACCCAAACCAGACAAAAATCTCAGCATGGGTGTAAGAGGTGGTTACAAAGCCCTACCCCTAGCTGAGCTCTATTAGCAATTGGTAGCTTCTGGAAGAGTCAGATTTCTTTGAGGATTGGCCCCTGATAGTTTGACAGACTCCAGTGAAGGGCTTGTGTTTAGGTAGCACAAACTGGACTTGATAGATTTAGAAGTAATAAAAAAGCTCCAAATACCCAGGATACAATTCACAGAGCACATGAAGCTCAATCAGAAGGAAGACCAAAGTGTGGGTACTTCGGTCTTTCTTAGAAGGAGAACAAAATACTCACAAAATACCTACCAGGTCCTGCCCCTCCCCCAGAGCTCCCATGGGGGTCTAAGTCATCAACAAAGGAGTACACATGGCTCCAGCTGCATATATAGCAGATGACAGCCTTGTCAGGTTTCAATGAAAGGAGAGGTCCTTAGTCCTATGAAGGCTCAATAGATGCCCCAGTATACGGGAATTGAGGGCGGGGAGGTGGGAGTGGGTGAGTGGGTGAAGGAACATCCTCCTAGAAGCAGGGGGAGGGGGAGGGGATAGGAGGTTTCTGGTGGGTGTGTGTGGGACCGGGAAAGGGGATCACATTTGAAATATAAATAAAGAAAATATCCAATAAAAAAGAAAAACAAATCAAAACAAAGAAACAAAAAAAGAAAACGACATGGTTTTGTAGGCTAAAAATATACACTTTAAAGAGAATAAGGTAAATCAAAAATAAATTCTCAGTAAATGTTCATTCTTTGCAAAAAAAAAAAAAAACACCCAAAAAAGATATAATAAAACAACAACAACAACAACAAAGCCACAAACAAATACAAAGTTGGTCGAGTAGGGAAGGGGGTGGATCTGGAAGGAGTTGGGGGAGTGGAGAACATGGTATTCTTAAAGGAAAGGAAAAAGTTTATAGGAGTTGGGGGTCATCCTATGTACAAGGCACTATCTTTGTTACTCAAGGGTTTTCATTGCATATCCAGTGGCCTTGTTTTTGACGTGGGTCTTGCTAGTTCATTTTGCTTGGTCTGAAATTGCATCAGACTTGGGGTGATCCTCCTGCTCCTGCCTTTCAGGCTCTGGGGTGACAGACAGGTGTCACAAAGAGTGGTTTTTTTGAAGTAAATATTTTGACACAATATGTGAGAAGTGCCACAGTGAGGTGCAGATTAAACACTGTGGGAGTTTGAAGGCGGTGAAGATTGTTTCCAGTAGGAAGACTCGGAAACATTCAGAGAAGAGGTGGCATTTGATTGGTGCCTTGACACATGAACAAATTTAGACATGTGGAGATAATGAGAGAAGCAATCTAGAAAGAAGCAAAACCAGGGAAAATGTAAAAGAAATTTAGTGGTGTTCAGTAAGCTAGAGGCCTGTGTGGAAGAGATTTGAATGAATACAAAGGAAGGAGTTGGCTAGAATCAGGGCCTGGGAATCTCGTAAAGCTGGCTTGAAAGTATGTGTGGATTTATGCACAGGTTCAGAGGAACAGTTGAATATGTTTGAGAATAATGGTCTCTGACCTGCCCTTTGAGAAATGACTCTGGCCCTTTCCAAAATGGGCTGGGATGGGGGTGGGGGGTGGGTCAAGCAGAGGGAACATGAGGTGCTGACTTAGGTAGACACTGTGGAATCCACATGAGGTCTGGGCTAAGGTGCTGAAGGTGAAAAGGACATGACAGCAGCGAACCACTGGAGAAGACTCAGCAGACTTCCATCCCTGTTCAGATGTGTTTCCACAAATAGAGAGGAGCCCATGGTTAAAAGGGAGCTGGCACCTTCAGCAGAAGCAGAAACAGAGGGTGTGGAGCTTCAGAAATCATGTGAAATAGTAAGTTTGAAGTTCATTTTGCAGAGATCCAAGCAGGTATGTCCAGCCAAAGGGTAGGAAGAGGGAATGGTCCAGCAGAAGTGGGGGCGGGGGAAGGGAACACCATGCACAGTATCTGATGGAAGCCATGAGCTTTATCTACCATTGCTGATTGGGTAGAGGCCCCCAGATTTACCCTGAGAGTTTATTGGTGAGTTCTTCATTCATTCTTCCTTTGTAGAACTGTTTCACTTACATTCAGTGACATATATCTTTGTGTGGGGGATTGAGATGTTTGTCTCCCTCTACAAGATCACTGATAGATAAGGGACCTAAGAATGCTCTCATTCAAGTAACTCTTGAGGGGTATTGGATACTACTGATGAATCTATTAATCATATATCCTTCCACTTTTACCCATGTTCTACTTTATGACAAGTTAGGTATCTCCAAAGATCCTGCCATAAGATATTTGAGCCCGAGCATTCTGTAAGACTTCTCTAACTTCAGGGAAAGAAGCAGCAGAGTTCAAAGAGACCCCATTCAGAGAGGGGTGACATTCCTAGGAAGGTTCTGTGAAGGCTCATTCAGGGTGCTTGTAGTATTTTATATTTGCTCCACAGAGATGAGGGGAAGAGTGGAATTGTCAATATATTAAGAAGCTGGAGGAATATAATTTTCTAAACACATACACACACGTGCACACACACACACACACACACACTCACACACACACCCGTGTGTGTATGTGTATGTATGTATGTATGTATGTATGTATGTATGTATATGTTTTGTATGCATGCATGTTCATAGGTATGCATGGCATACTTGTGTTTGAATCTGTGTATATGTATGTATATGTTTTGTATGCATGCATGTTCATAGGTATGCATGGCATACTTGTGTTTGAATCTGTGTATATGTATGTGTGAAGGCCAGAAGTAAGTCTTAGATATTGTAATTGTGGAGACAGGGACATGGTCTTTCACTGGGACCTGGACACATCAGTTAGACAAGGCTGACTGGTCAGCAAACCTAGCATATCTGCTTGCTTCCACCTCCTCAGCACTGGGATCATAAACACATGCCACCAGACCTGCCTCTTTAGATGAGTTCTGAGGACTGAGGAAAGACCCTTAGAGTCAGCATGACAAGCACTTCACTGAGCCCTCTCCCAGCTCCGGGATCACACAGCTTTCAAGTCTCCAATACACTGTGGCATTACAGGGCAATGGGGTAGGACATGCTCCCTCTGTTTGATTTCGGAAAGGCATCATTCATCTAAATGAAAGGGATGTCTGCACAAGAAGCAATCCATGGCAACTCCCTGGGCTGGAAAAGTTGAATGGAATTATCTATGGATCTGTTGCTGCTTCTGAGGATCCAGATGCATTTCTGTGTTATGAAGTCCACAAACAATTAGCTTTATTTATTGCATCTAATTTAAAGTACAGAATGAGTCATATGAGAGTGAAGAAACCACACGCAGTGTGAGCTGTGGAGGTGGAATACTCCCCCAGTTCCCTAAAATCTGTAATGTCTACACAGTTATGAAACCATAGCTTTTCATTAACGAGTTGTGTCATTACACAATGGATACACTGATTATCATCAATTAGTAGGTAGTGAGCAACAATCGAAGCATTGGAAATTTGTAATTATAGTCATTTATCATTGGTGATAGAGTGATATTTATGATTCTAATAAGTTAAAAGATCATTTTACACTCAAAGGCAGAGAAACCTTTGATGAATGGTTGGTGCATGTAGGAGACACATGGTGAATATCTGATCACAGGATATTTTAGTTCTCCGGCTTGATCATGAACCCTTAGAGGAGAATGAATGTGACTGAGTAAACAGGGCAAGAGCCAGCTGTGTGTGATGGGATGCTGGTGTGGAGCGTTTTAGGTACCACGTATGCCTAATAATTCATAGAAACGTGTGCTGTGGACTTTCTCAAGAGCAGCGGCATGTAAACAAGCTGTCTCTTGTTCTTCCCTCTGCCTGGTGTGAAGAGTGAACTTACCCTGGGAGCCACACTTCAGGGGGGGGGGGGGCATGTACACTCACACATATGTGTGATAAACTGTGCTTGCTGCAAAGCCACACTCCCCAGGCTGTCGGCATCTTCTCTGAGTGGCTTCAGAGAACCAATCAAGAACGCTTTACATCAGAATTGGGCTGAGGCTTGGCTCTCACAGGTGAAGACTTTAAGTTTCCTCCCTAGGCAAGGCTGTTGGGTCATCTACAGGGCTGTTGAGCTGGGCTCAGTTGACTTCCCACCTGTCACTCCACCGCAGTGGAGTACTATGTGGTCTAGACATTAAATCCTGCTGTATCCCAGACTGACAAATCATACACCAAAAGAGAGATTAATTTTAGTTTGAGGCACAGCAATCTAGGAGCTTCAGTACACTTTGGATGGGACAGGAATAAAAAGCATCGATATTTTCATTGTGCAATGACTACTGCTGTACCCTCCATGGTCAGCCTCCATATTTCCTATTTAGCTCAGGCCCAAGAGACCAAGATTTTTCCACTTTGAAGCCTTCATCTTTAAATATTTCAAGGCTCGAGTCTCAGAGGCACACACACTGATTCACGGTTACTCTTCTGCCTTAAGCACTACCCTCTGCGATTTCACATCAGAATCGTGCCAGCTGTCTACCTTGTGTTTTGAGGGAGGCCAGCATTGGGATTTACACTGCTGGGAAACTATCTTGGTTTCATCTGGGTGTTTAAAGTATGTGTTGTCTATTTGTTCTAGCTAGACACTCTTTGGACCTCCTTTCCCTTGCTGTTATGGAGTCAAAGGCAGAAGGGCACACCCCATATCAGGCAGAACCTCGTGTTTTGAGCCTTTGCATTAAGGCATGTACTTTTCCTGAGGCAGCATGCTCCCCCTGCTTATAAAAAACTCTAAACCACCACAACCAAGCTTCACCTCCTGATGATGCAGAATAATTCATTGTCTCAATTAAACTGCTTCCAGACCTGTTGCACTGGTGATAGGCTGTTGTGAATGCCAGATAAGTAGTTCATATTTTTATTTTAGCTAAAAACATCTTCTAGGAAGGCTGGAAGCTGTGCATGCCAGGAACCTGGGCTAGATTTGCTATTTTTTCCATATTTGCAGCTTCATTATGTTGAGTATACCTGGATGGCTTTAGCATTAAGTCATCCCAGTTAATTACTAATAAAACCCAAATTAGTTAGTCAAAGGGGGCAAATTATGTTTTGGTGGCTTTGACTTGACCTTTTAATTTGACTTGCAACAGCTGGACTTTGAGTTTCTCTTTCATATTCTGTCTTCACTGGTTTAAGTCAAGTCTATCCACACATTATCATCTATCACCCATATATCATTCATCAACCATCTATCTCTCGTCTATCATCTATTCATCCATGCAGCATGCACACATGTATCCAACTATCTATCCATCCATCCATCATCTATTCATTCGTCTAGCAAGTGTACATCCATCCATTCAGCATCCATGCATCTGTCTACCCATCATTCATTATCTATCAGCTATCTACCATCCATTGATCCAGGATACATGCATCCACCCATCCATCCAGCACTCATGCATCTGCCTATCATTTATCTATTTACCATCCATCCTCCACCTATCCATCATCCATCATCTGTCCATCCACCTATCATGTATGCATCTATCCAGCGAGCCAGCCAGCATCCATGCATTATCTATTATCTATCCGCCATAATCCACCACCCATCCATCCTTCCATTATCCACCATGCCTAAACATGAACAGCAAGAATATCAAAGAATCCCTGCTGTGCGGATGAGAAGCTGTAGATCTTTCTCTGCTTATTGGTTATAAGGGTAAACGGCATCTATGCCCTTTTAGCTATGAGACTGGATCCTCTATCTCTTGTTCTCAGTGTGGCTATGATTGACAACACTAATAATCTAGGAGTCCCCTTTTAGCTTATGTTAGGCAGGAAGTACCACTATGAGTGACACTTTTCCAGAAATCACTGCAGGTACTGAGAGGCCTATTAGCCACAGAAAGAAATGATTGTTCCAGAGGAAAACAGCCAAGGGGACTGGGCTGAGAGTGAGAGGTAATTCTCACCTCCAGGGATCATGTTTGGAAGAACGAAAAGGGTCTCTGCCTTTCTTTACGTTTGGTTGTTAAAATCCTTTGAAAGTTTGGCTTCCAGCAGGTGTCATGGGTAAATCACTTCTCTGCACAAGGCCTGCTGCTTTACTGAGTTTCATTATTTATATAGTAGAGTTTGGGTTTGTTTGTTTTTTGCTTGTAAATAATATCTCACATATGGAACATTATGAGAAAAATGTATTTTACTGAAATCATTTTTTTTCTACATTACTTAATTTGCTTCTTGTGGTGGTTTGAATATGCTTGGCCCAGGGAGTGGCACTATTAGGAGGTGTGGCCTTGTTGGAGGAAGTATGTCATTGTGGATGTGGGCCTTGAGTCCCTCCTCCTTGCTGGCTATGAAACAGTCTTGCTTGCCTTTGGAACAAAATGTAGAAGTCTCAGCTCCTCCAGCGTCATTCCTGCCTGTACACTGCCATGCTTCCCACCATGATGAATCTCAGAACCTGTAAGCCAGCCCCAATCAAATGTTGTCCTTTATAAGAGTTGCCTTGGTCAAGGTGTCTCTTTATACCTTGTCATTTCGAATTTTACTAAAACCATGACAAGGATGGAAGTGACAGAGGATCCCTGTAAAGAGCTTTAATTCATTCTGGCCCCACAATTCTCACCAATACTCACCTAGAACCCACCACAAAATAAGCATATAACTTAAGGTAAAATTCAGTTGAAATGCAAAATCAGCATCCCTGCCTAACAAGATTACCACCCTTAGCTCTCCTATTAAATTCGAAGATCATGGACTCTTGGATTTTGTGAATGCCAATCACTGGAAACCCTAACTAAGAAACTTCTTTCAAAACAAAACAAAACAACAACAAAAACCCTAAAGCTCTTAGATGTTGACATTTTGCTAAAAACAACTTCAGCATTTCTGATCATAAAAAGCCAATTAGTACTGTAATAGGCCATACTGCTTAGATTTGAGGCTCAGAACATCAGCCTCTATATCAGTTCATTTCCTGGAATGCACAATACCTATGTTTTGTATTTAGAACTAACAAAAGACAAGGACAGGACAATCATGGGGACAATGGCATGTGTCTCTCCTTCTTACATTCTTGGACTTATAGCACAGTCTTCAGCAGAACAAGGACCACCAGCTGTTCCATATCTGACCCAAAGTCAGTAGCAATGACATTATAAAGAGTTTGAAAGAAGCCACTGGCTCAATGACTGGCATCCACAAAATCCAAGAGTCCAGGATCTTAGAATTCTTTCATAGGAGAGCTCAGGGTGGTGATCTTGTTAGGTGGGGATGCTGATTTTGTGTTCTAACATGGTTTTAACTTATGTCCTATGTTTCTTTGGTGGTGGGTTCTAGGTGAGTATTGATGAGAACTGTGGGAACAGTATGGGTTAAAGCTCATTCCAGGGATTCTCTGGCACTTCCATCCTTGTCATGGCTTTAGTAAGATCACAGAAGGTGACTTGGGCTCTCACACATGGAAGTGAGACAAGAAAGGAGTCAGGTGCTTGTGAGATCTCCAGAGACTAACATTAGATGGGATACTACATGCAAGTCTGTTGGTCATGAAGAATGTAATGGTCAGTGTTGGTTGTCACCTTTGACAGGATCGAAAATTCACCTTAGAGGTCAAGTCTTAGGCTTGCCTGTACAGGTGACCTAGATTAGACTAGTTTCTAACCATGCCTGTGAGGAATTATCTTAGGTTAATTGATTACGTTAGGTTAATTGAAATATCCTGGTTAGGTTAATTGACATAGGAATATCTAAAAGTAGGTGGTACTATTCCCTAGGCTTGGGCTTACAATTGCACAAAAGTATCAGCTGAGTATTGACACTCATTTTTCTCTGCTTCCTGACTGCAGGTGCAACTTGGCTAGATATCTCAGGTTCCTGCTTGCAGGACATTTCTCACCATGATGATCTGTACCTTTCAATTGTACATCCAAATAAGCATCATTATCCTTAAGTTGCTTTTTTATTCAGGTCTTTTATTACAGTATCAGGAAAAGCGGTTGAAACACAGGGCAACACTGGCAGTACATTAAACATTATGTTGTCTTTCTTGGTTGGAGCAATCATTGCCCATATTCTCTGGCTATGAGATGTGTGGTAATGCAGAACTAGCTCTGTGGGTGGGAGCATAAGATTTATAGCCACGGAGGATAGAGGTGAAGGCGTTTTAACCTCACTCTGTCTTGACCCAAAAGCCTTTTAGTTTGAAAATTACAGATCAGTTGTTTCCATGAGCCCAAACTCACTCTTCCACTGTAGTCTTCCATTTGTCTCTTGATGCAAGTGATCACTAGGCAATTCTTCAATGTCTTAATGATTTTTTTCCTTATATGTCAGAATATTTCACATAGAAGATGCTAAGTGTTCCATAACAAAGGACAAAGATGCCTGGGATCTAGAGTTCTGACAGCCTCATTCCCAAGAGCAGGATCATGTTGTTTTAGATCTCGCTGATAGATTCAACATGACCTCAGTGTCCACTCTGCTTCCCAACCCATCCACTCTCAATATCCACTTCTGTACTGAGGATAGATTGGGTGATTTCACTGCTATTGAACTTGACCCACTGCCTTAGAGTACTTATTGCTTGTACTGTGTATGTGTGTGTTTGATTGTGTGTGTGTGTGTGTGTGTGTGTGTGTGTGTGTATAGGTTGTATGGATGTGTGGTGGATGTGTATGCCCATATGCATGCATGTGTGGAGGTAAGAGATAGGTAGCAAGTGTCTTCTTCAGTTGTTCTTCATCTTCTTGTTTGACACAGTATAGCCTATTGAACCTGGACCTCACTGATTAAAATGGACTCCTTAACCAGTGGGCTTCTGGGATCCTCCTATAGCTGCTTCCTCAGTGTGGGGTGTCACACACATGCTACAGTACCTGTACTTTTATGGGTTCTGGATATCCAAACTCAGGTCTTCATGCTTGCTTGACATCTCTCCAGGCTCCCCATTGACAAAGGATCTATCTATTACCTCCTTACTTTTGGAGAGAACTCAGCCCCCCTTTTTTAGAGTTTCCTGCAGAGCTTCCTGTTTCCTCTGCATTCAGAAGCCACTATTTATGATCAACAAGCCATGAGGAGTAAATGGTGTGAACAAATGCATGTGAAAAATTAGAGTCTTAGAGAACAGTGGAGAGTTTGCATTGATGGATCTAAAGAACATAGAGAACAAGTCAAAGAATAGGACTTTGGGATGCTGATCGTGGCCTGAAGTAAGCCTGGGGTTATTACACTGATAGCTAAGTCGTTTACATTACTAGAGAATAGTTCTTTGAGTGAAAATAGATACTACATTGATTAAAGTTGTTTCACTTCCATAGGTACATACTATGCCATGAGAATATACCTAAGGAGACAGAACTTACAGTGACAGGAGCCACACTTCGAAGCTTCCAGGAATTTAAACTAGGTATGCATTTTCTTAGCAAGGCAATGGTTTCTACAGAGCCTCCAAACTACAATTCTTTAAGTAATTCCTACATAGACCATCCCCTTCCCTCTTAAGATGATTTTCCCCTCTCCAAATCTGAGCCAAAGCCACAGTGTTTGCTAATATGAAGTCAGAAAGTATCCCTTGACTAATAAGGCTGTTATTTATGCCCAGAGTCCTTAACAATTGCATCTTCAGTTCATTTCAATTGTATCCTGAACTGGACACTGAAAACCTCATTTTTTCCCCCTCAATTTTAAAACTGTAATTCTTTGAGAGTATTTCTCGGTCACAATCATCGAGTCTCATTCTCTAAGCACAAAAATGTTGGTTCATCTACTCTCTAGGGCATTTATATCATGGTTATTTTCTGGTTTTGTTCTGTGCAATAGGAAGTAAAAGGTTAAGATAAATGCACTTTAATTTGGTGGAAACCAGAATGGTCATTTATTATTATTATTATTATTATTTTAAAAACACTACCTTTGAAAATGAAAATGAAATCAAGTCTGGTGTTTAGAGAGGACATCAGGTGCTCCTCACTGCTGATGTCGGCTCCTCTTCTAAGCATTAAACAGTACAGAGGCCCCCAGAGGATGAGATTGTGGGGAGGGGGTTTAGGGGAAACATTGGGGGCATGACCAGGGGAAAGATGGTGTAGTATACATACATAATCTTCTCTGAAATCCCTCACTGTATGACTGTGGGTGCCCCTTGAGCTGTTTAGAACAAGAGAACTCATGCAGCTAATTCATGGGCAAGCTTTGAGCCTGTACTCATTAGCATTCACAGGGATTCCTGCGTGACTCTGCTACAGCCAGCCACAGCTGGCCACTCTGTCCCATTTCAGGATGTTCATGTTTCCCTTTTCCCTTTGCAGCAACATCTGTGTGCTTAGTTCTCTAGAAAACTAGCGGCTGTGACACCAAGGCAGCATGTCTGACTGCACTGGTGGGGGCTCCATAGTGTCTGAGAGTTTGAGAAGCATGGACACATTCAAATATCCTACTAGTGGACCACCATGCTCAAGGCTGGCATGGTTCGAGCTGCACAGTGAGAGGCTGTTCCATCCCACCTGCGATGGTGAGTCAAAAGGATTCTTGGGGACAGCAGCAAGAAGGAGCCGAGCACTGGGCTGGGGTGGGCAGTGTGCTTCGTGGTACTATAAAAATTGAATGAAGTTAAAACAAGATATCATTTCTATTCCTCCAGCTTTAGGTGAATAAGCGTAAAAGCTCCCAGTTACAGAAGGACAAGGGGTGCGGGGGGAGAGAGTCCTATGAAGGCACTAGCATGAGCTGGTAAACCAACCGGGGGTTCCATCCCTGGAGTCCTTGTAAGAAGCAGGATGTAACACCATGCATCTGTACTCTAACCACCCCTACAAAGAAAAGAGGGAGTGGAGAGTAGAGACAGGAGGATCCACCAGATGCCCACAGACCTGCTATCCGCAGATACGAGAGAAAACGTATTTGAGGACATGAGAAAGATCCTGTCTCAAAATCCGCAAGAGAACCAACTCTTAACAATTGTCCTCTGAGCTCCACAAGGCCACTGTGGTGTGCACATGTGTTCTCTCTGTCTCTGTCTTCCTCTGACCCCTCCTCTTTCCTCTCTATCCCCCAACTCATCTATACACTAATAGTTGTATATGTATGAGAAACTATCACCAATTAAACAAAAGATAACTGCCATCCTGAATACGTAATAAGAATTCCAACCTTTTTTGTGGGGGGTGGGGGTCACTTTAGAAATGTTGGCTTCTAACTGAGAGAAAATGAAATACATTTCAAGATATGTAAACACCCAAGCTATAAACCCAAAGGAAGCTTTCAAGGAGGAAAGGCTAGGTGCTTACTCTCCAAAATGTCTCTGTTAATCTTGGATTTTGTCCTTTGCAGTGCAAAGTGAAAGCAACCATTTGCTTAATATGAATCTACCCCTGTGTCCAGGGGGTAGATTCACAGGGCATTGGCTTACACTACTTTATTTAAGTCTTTCCACTATACTTTGGGGAGAGGGACTTACAGCTTTCACAGTAGAGATGAGGGACCAGGGCTCAGATACACTAAAGACTTGTTTGAGGCTTTCAGTTAATATGCAGCAGAGCGCCTGTTGGGCAGACTCTTTGGCTCCAGGTGGTCTTCGTAAGATCAGAGTGTACACCAACACACGTGAAGCTTAATGAAGCATTCTGGGCTGCCTTCCAATGTCCTCAGCTGCATTTTTAGGATGCATTCAAGTACCAGAGGCATTCTGAAATGGCGATTCAACTGGGTACCCCTTGTCAGTTTCTTTCTAATGCACCATCCATTTACTGTAGAGTGTTCCACCAGCTAGTGGGTGAGATGGAGGGATGCTGAGGTGGCACTGATCAAAGAGCCAAATACAAAACAAAGTCAAAGTGGTGAAATCAAATCTTACCATATGCCCAGTGCTCATAGCTTGATACATGAACATGAACAGATGACATGAGACCAAACAGGAACAATATACCTTGTAAGTTAATGGGAGACCAAGACAGGAAAACTGCACCTTGAAGGTTAAGGGTTTTGTTTGCACTTAAGTTCCTGTTTATCCTGTACAGGCTAAGGTTTCTGTCTGTAGTTAAAGAATAAGCTCCTGTTTGTCCTGTACTAACTGGAAAACATGTTTTTCAACCTACACTAAACGTGTGACCTCATTCACATGATGTCTATCCTTACCCCATTCCTTCCCTTTCAGTTATATCTTTCTAACAATGTGTAATACCCAGTTCTCTTGCCTTGTGAACACCTTACCTTCCCTATAAACGAGACCTCAAGAGACCAGCAGAGGCTGATCTCTCAAATCCGGAATTAGGATGAGACAGCCAGCTGGCCAATTATGGGTGCACCCTAAAATACAGCTTGGCAAATCATAGATTTAGTCTTTTCTCATGGTGATTCTCAGGTCTCCCGGTGCCCCCTGGTTCATGTGGGAAAGGATGGAAAAGTGAACAATTACATCCTGAGCATGTTCTCTGTGAACACCATCAGGACAGGCTCATTTGCAGAGGAGGAGCCTGTTGCTTAACAGACAATTCTACTAGGCTCCTCCTAGGGAGCTTGTGTCATCACCTGCCAGCTGTCAGGTGTGAGCCAGATGCAGCAGCTAATAAAGAGGACGGCTGCCCAGCCCCTTCTTCCATTCTCTCTCTGTTCCATGTGTTTCTGCCAGCCTCTCTTTCTCTCTGTTGAGATTTGGTCTTTTGCTATGTATTGTAATGTTTAATACCGGCCCCCAAAGGATGAGAGAAACTGCACATAAACTCAACTGTAAACTCAACTGACAATATGTGACCCTGCCCCCCATGTTATCCCTGATTGGTGAATAAAGATGTCTACAGCCTACAGTTGGGCAGAATTGAGATAGGGAGGGATCTTGGGGTTTCCTGGGTTTGGGGTCTGAGACGAACCACAAGGAGAGGGAGAAGGAGAAAAGGAGGAAGATGCCATGGGTTAGGTGAGTCATGAAACATGGCCATGAGGGTTGGCCAATTGAAGTTAAAAGCAGCCCAGACGGAACATGGCAAGTTATAACCTAGGGTTATGGATCAGGAAATAGATTCTAATAGCATCGATGGTGGATATCTGTTCAGTTCTAGTGCTGATTAAGGCTTCTTATAATAATAAAAGTTGTGTGTCTTTTATCTGGGAACTGGATGATCTAAGGCAGAGTAGAAGCCCCCAGTTGAGATTAAATAATTTTTACAACAAACGGGTGAACCAACAAGTGGCAAGAACTGACTTTTAACAAAACTGATTTCAGATTTCCTGATTTAAAAAAAAAACACAACAAAACAAAATATGTGCTGTCCTGTTAAGACTAGAAAGGCAGGGGTGGGGGTGGGGGATGGTTCCTTAGCAAGTGGGATACCAGCAAGGATTGAAATGCATGCTGGTTTAGCACACATGATTTCAGAGAATGATTTCAGGGGTTAAACCATGAGCTAAAACACAGCTAAGCCCCAAACTGATTGATCACCAAATGGCAAAGCCCATGAACAACAAAGTGGCAGACTCCAACGCCAGCCTATACTCTTCCCAGGTGCTGCTCTGTTCTGTCACAGAGCAGAGATGCAGCCTAATCACATGGATGCTGAAAACCCCTGCTGTGCAATGAAGCAGGCAAAATCCTGCTGCTCAGAGTGGAGAGTAAGGCTACATGCCTCCCGAAATCAAAAAATTATAAAGAATATCATGAATTAAGGAGTCAAGGCTACCTTTAGCAACCAGTCTCTATAAACGTGGGCTTCCACAGGAAAACTGGGACTGCTTGCCCTAGCACATGACACATACATGATGGCTGAGAATGTGCTTATACAGTAAGTAGAAGGGAACTTAATGAAGCTGAATATAGAGAAGGATATTGAAGGAGGAAAATTACTGACCACCTGAACTCTTCAACTCAGAGTCCGACCCCCTCCCAACTGAGGACTGTTCCAAGAACATTTTTGAGATAGGGGCTTCCTGGAACAACCCCCAGAACATTTTTGAGATAAGGGCCTCCTGGAACCACCTCAGAATGTTCCAATAGATCGGGTACATTGCCAAATATAGGACACGAAAGCCCCTTGGAAAGCCCCTTGGAAAAACCCTTGGCAAAAAACCCCTTAGTTACGTAAACTTGTACTTTCCCTGCCCCGCTTCCCCCCTTGGTATTTTCCTATATAAGCCTGTGAAAAATTTGGGCCGGGCGTGGATTCTCCTCTACACCATGCTGGGTGTATGAGTTTCGACCCTAGAGCTCTGGTTTATGTGCTTTCTTGTTGTTGCTTTATTAAATCTTACTCTCTACATCTTAAGTTCGGTCTCAGTGTCTTCTTGGGTACGCGGCTGTCCCGAGGCTTGAGTGAGGGTCTGCCCTCCGGGGGTCTTTCAATATTAAATTAATTCATATAGAAAGAAAGGGGACATAGGCATATTTATCTGCACAGATATTAATCTCCAAAGAAGGGAGAAAGAAATGAGAATTGATATAAGTGTCTTCAAGGATATAGTTAAGTAAATAAATCCAGGCCTTGATCTCAATACTTAGGAGACAAAGGCAAGGAAAAATAGGTTCTTTGTGAGTTTGAGGCCAGCCTAATCTACAGAACATATCCAAGTCAGTCCAGGATTCACAGAGAAACCTTGCCTCAATAAGAAATAATAATAGTTGTTTTTAGTTGTTTTAAATGTCAAAATGAAGGTGGCTATAAGTTTTTCCTAAATAGAAAATCTGCGGTTAAACTGAATCAGCCTATACTTTTGATGACTTCAGGTTGCTGAACCAAGGACATGTTATTTTTGGAGAAAGGCTCTGTATTTGTGTTACCAGAAAAGAAAAAAGGCTTTGGACTCCTTCCAAAGTAATAAGGATCAGATTTGATAGAGGAAGACCCCCTGAAGATCTTGGCTGCAGACAGGAAGAAATAAATAAAAAAGACCAAACAGGAGAGGTAACATGATTTTGCTGATCCCTTTACATGGGAACAGTCTTAAACTGGCTGAGACATAAAAATGTCTCTAGTCAGAACTGGAGTTATATATAGCCAATGGACCATGTTGGCTACAGAATCCCTAAGATTCATCATGCCCTCTTTCCATATGGGATATATTACAGTTTGGTTATATGTTCAAACTAACTCATAAAGAAAGACCGTTGTCTTTTGCCTGCTCAAACAAGGAGCAAAAATTCATCTTAAATGATCTATGCACACTGCACATTCCATACATCATGACAATATAGAAATATATATTACCCCTAAAAGGTTCATAGCTAAAACAACCAAGATAAAACCTGACAGGATTTACCCTCGAGGATGCTGAGATGCTGAGATCTGCTGTTCCAGCTCCCTGACTGATCCTGCCTCAACTGATGATGCTGTTTCTAGAGACATGATTCTAGAACAGCTTCAGAAAGGATTGCTAATCCTAGATGACCTTGGTTCATCCAGCCTTTCAGACTGTTCCAATCAGAGCTTCAGTTAAGCCCTGAACTTTCTCAACACATAAAGACGGGACAATAAATGTTAAAGCTAACATTCTTTTGATTAAACCACTCTTCCAATTTCCGTTTGAGCCCAGAACTAGAATTCTTTGCCCCAACTCAGCAGTCAGGAGTTACAGGGAGACTGTTGTCCCTTAAGTTGGGGTGGAAGGTTTTGGTCATTTTATAAATGATACATGTATTGTCATTTAAAGGGAGAATTTATAAATAATTATTGTCTTAGACAGGAAAGAAACTAAATAGGGGAGTTAGATACAGGGATTTCTATCTTTCCTTCACTCTATCTTTTCTTTCTCAGGGTAGGGAGTTGAAAAGAAAAAGGGAGAGATACAGAAATATTATAAGAATTAGACAAATATGGGTAGATTGTTGAATCTACTCTTAAAGGTTCTACTACTAAAAGACATTTTATAACCATGATCTTACATTGGTAGAGATCTTTATATTTTAACATAATTTGGTAAAGATCTTTATGTTTTGATATAATCATAATCTTATATTGATAGAGATCTTTATACTTTGTTACATTGGTACAGAATTTTATATATTGATACAGTTTAAGGTTTTCATTTGTATAAATCTTTGCATACTAATACAGAATTTAAGATTAATTTTGTTACAATATAGTTATGTGTGTTTCAACTCTTAGATAGGCATTATACCTGTGCAACTCATTTAGTAATTCAAGGTTTGGTCCTAATTCTTTTAATATTTGCTATTACAAACTGTTTAAGATAATTAAATAATATAAGTTAATAGACAGTCAAACTTACGGTCATGTCAGATTTTAATCTAGATTATTACTAAAATGTACATCTTGGGTTGAACAGGTAATAGATTACTAGAGACAGGCAATGTTTGCTTGTTTAGATATGCTATAAAAGTGACAGATGGTCTTCAAAAGCATCAGAGATCCAAATAATATGACATTTAAAGTCATTTCATTATTAAAAAACCATTTGACTATGAGACAGGTCTGACAGTACCTCTAGTCCATTTCAAAAAAGATGGTAAGCATCAATAACTTCCATGTGGAGTTGCTTTAATATTGCCAAGTTTGCCACTGGACAAGAAATGTTCAAACTTCATCTACATGTTGTCCAAAAAGGACAAATGGATGCAGGATAGTTGATTACTAAGCTCTGCCAAGATAGATCCTGTTTGAGGCAAATTTGCCATAGAACCAGGTCCCACCGGAAAGCTTGGGACAGTTTCACTGTTCCCTGCTCAAGTCTCCTTTCAGGGCCCTGGAGTTATTTGATACCTCTGGGGACCGGGAAGAAACAGTGGGTGCTAATCCACCAGAACTCTAAGCACTGCCGGGCAGCTGAGTCTGATGTAAATTCTCACCTCTGTGGTGCCCTTTGTTTTGAAGGCTTCTGGTTACTTAGGAACTCCTGAAGACTGCCTCAGGGCAGGGATCCTCTAGGGAACGCCCCCTTTGTATTTTGCGTAGTAAAAGCCAAGCCTGACTGACATTATGGGTGGCTTCTGAACATTATTTTAAATTGAAGCTTTGCTATAGTCCACTAAATCAATTTAGAGGTTTCTATGGCAAATTTGCCTCAAACAGGATCTGACAAACTTTAAATAAAACAAAAACATTATTATTTTTATTCTCTACTGAACTGGGAAATGAAACAGAATTTCTGTTTTCCTTTCTTCTCCTGCCTTCTTTCTCCTCCCCTCTCCACTCTCCCTCTCCCCCTTTCTCATTCCTTTTCTTTTCTCTATGTGTTTATACTCATATAGACACACTCATATAAACATAATTTTTTTAAAAAATAATTTTTTAAAAGACGAGTTCCTGTCTCTGTGACACAGGGAGAAATAACAACACCTACTTCATGGGACAATTGGAAGGATAAGATGAAATCAGATTGTAAAAGACTTTGCAAAGTAACTGATATAAAAATGCAAATTAGCTGTTAGCTAATGATTGTGGTAAACAGGGTGAAGATAAAGGGTGGAGGAGTGAGAGGGAATACATCACAAAGCCTGGTCTACACTGGTTTAGAAAGGAAGGGAAAACTCCGGAAGATATTTAAAGTGAGACATGAAAGATAAAATATTGAGTAAGTGTGAATTGAGTAAGTACAGAGAATGTCCAGAGCAGAGTGTGTAATAGCACAAGCTGTAACTTCTAGGAGGAGAAAAAGAACAGTGTCCCTGAAATGGCGAAGTGTGGAAGCAGGCATAGGGTAGGCTGGGGAAGAGGAGTGGGAACGCCTGTCTACCTGTTCCTCCCTTCCCATCCATCCCTGTTGACAAGTCGCTAAGCCAGGCTCTGGCATCTTGGACCTAACCATGCCAATGACTTACCCCTCGTGCCTCTTTCATACTTTGTAGATAATCAGAAGATTAGGTCTTACATCATCTCTTTGATCATGACACTGTCATATCAGGAAACCTGAAAGTTGACTATTGTACATCAACAAAACAAAACAACACCCCCACCCCCACCCTCAAATCTAAAGTCCTGCTGTGAGCATGCGGTGATATTTCCCACATGGCTTCAATCAGCTTTGGTTCGCTTTCTCAGGTCTCTGCCATGCTCTGTCCTTTCTCTGTAATGAATCCTTCTTGCTTCCTTGTCAGCTAGCCTTTGCCTGTACAAGGCCTGCCCATCTCTGAAGGTTGGTATCACATGCTATCTTCTCATTAGAAGTTATTTATCTTTAAATTCTGTATATTGGTTATTTTTTGCTCTGGTTTGGAATACTAGTGTCTCTCCAAAAGTTATATATTGAAGTTTTAACTTCCAAGGTGATAATGAGAATGTGGGGCTTTGGGTAGCCTTAGGTCATGAGGGCACAGTCTTTATAATTGGAGTTACTGCCCCTACCAAAGAGACCCTTGAGAAGTAGTGGACCCCTCCCCATTCTGCGGGGCAAACGGGCAAGAAGCCCCATCCATGTAGGGAAGAAGCTCCCTCTAACCCCCCGCCCCCCACTGAACCTGCTGCCTTGATCTTAGATTAAGGATCAGATCTTAGGTCTTAGATCATGGAGCAGACTCCATGTGTGGGAGATCAAAGTTTCTGTGGTTTTATAACACCATCCAGTTCATGGCACTTCATTACACTAGTCTACATAGACAAAAACAGCATTCGCAACTATGACATGTCCTCTGAAAGTAAAATAAAACTGCTTTTCTTAAATTGAGAAACTTTAAAAATCATCACCCATCATTCTATTGCTGGAAATTAACTCCTGTATACTTTTCATGACTATGCTATCCACAAAGAGCCGTTGAAAACATTATTTGAAGGGGTATATAATATTCAAGTCTAGGGGCATATCATAAAATTAGGTCTGTACAGGAACTTCAGTTTCTTTATCCATAAGAGGACTCAGTGAGAACACTGTGAGGATTAATGAGGTGAGCATTAAAGTGATTTGCATTAATAATGAGGACATTGGATGCTTAATGAATGATGGTCGTGACTCCTTTTCTCGTCCCCAGAATTCTCTCTTGGCTCATCTGCTCTCAATGAGAGCTGCAGTGAGTAGTGAGGAGGGTGGGAAACTGGTCCCTATGGGGCTTTCCCAGCTCCTAGAACATTCATAGTTTTGCCTCCATGAGACAGTCTTTCTGTTCCTCACAGGACACAGATCTCAATTAACACACCTAAGACATACAAATTTGTAATTTAAGCAACTTGTTAAGTCAATACAGAGACTGAATGCTCATTAAATGTGGCTTGAAGTTGATGAAGATTTTAAATTCATCCATTTGTTTATTTTTTCTGACCTTTTGTTGTACACGTAATTGTGGCCGGTTTTGTTGATTCAGCTAAAAGCATCTTAGGTTTAGTTTCTTTACACGGCAATAAACCTTCATGTTATATGGCTTAGAGTTAGTCTTATTTTATCCGACTCCCTCCACACCCAAGAGCGCATCCTTCTGCTCTGTTTAAAGCCTGTAAATCTTTGATAATCTCACACAACAACCATCCTCTTCTCTACTAAGCACTGTGTGCCTCACAGCTGGGCTGTTTCTTCAGGGATTTTTTTTTCCTCCTTGATCATACTGGGTAGCCCGCTTTTTAATCCCTTTAATCCCTATATTTTAATATCCATGTGGTTCCCTCTGCTTTCCATACTTAAAGAAGAGCTGGCTCCCCATGTAAAATAGATCTGCAGCCCCTGCCCATGTGGAAGCCTTAGTCCTTCACCCAGCAAGTTCCCCAATGTTGGGGGGCGTGGCCGTCCCCCGCAGCATATCCCCCACACTAAACTATGTCTCATACGGGGCAGCAGATAAGTCTAGTACGCTCGTTATTTTCTGCAGCATGGTGATATAACATCTACCTTAGACAACTTAAAGGAAGGAGACTGATGATTTCAGTCCACAGTCCGTCCTGTTGATTCTAGAAGTAGAAGAGGAAGATTACCACGGTGGCAGGACCATGCTGGAATGAGGCTGTTCATCTCACAGGAAGTCAAAAGGGAAAGCATGCCTCGGGACTCATCTTCCTCCAGTCAGATCCAAATTTCTAAAGCTTCTAGAGTTCCCCCCCCCCCCATGTTAGTTACTTTTCTCATTGCTATGACCAAATACCTGATAAAAAGCAACTTTGGAACATTTATTTTGGCTCACAATTTAAGGGATACAGACCACTGTGGCAGGAAAGGCACGGCAGCAGGAAGGAGGCCGGTCATACCTCGCTTCAGCTGACAGAAATGCCGAGGGCAAGCCGGAAGTAGTAGGGCTAGGCTATAAAACCTCAAGGCCTACCCCAGCGACTCACTTCCTTCAGCAAGGCAACACCTCTTAAAGGTTTTCACAACATTTCTAAGGACAGCTCCATCTGGGTACCAGGTGTTCAAACACTTGAGTCTATGGGAAACAATATGTTCAAATCACCACACTCCCTAAATAGCACCTCCAGCCGGAAACTAGTGTTCATGAATGTGGCGGACATTTCCCATTCAAACTGCAACAGTAAGTATTAGCTGAAATCATGACAAATCTACTTTCTTCGTGATATTAGAGACATGCATTTAAGACATGGAATTTGGCATTCCACTAACTGGCTTTGTGTTCCTGGACACCACTACCTGCCTCTCTAGTTTGTGACTTCTTATCATTTCACTAGGAAAGAAATTCTTACTTAGTTGTAGGTATACAAGGAAATAACACGTGATAGGATTTGACACATAGAACACACACTACAAAAGAAGTCTTTTCTCTTTGAGACATCCCAGTTGGATCTTTAAAGGTGATATTTGCTTCTCTTCTGAGATTAGCTCAGCTCAGAAGAGAACACAGTATGTATGGGGACGGCCGTGGAAACCAGTAGGAAGGTTGGAAAAGGACAGTAGCATTGATTGGTGCTTTCCAAAAGTTTTGATTTTCTTTCAGTAACTTTTGTAATACAATAAAATGAAGTGGGTGGTTCTGCTTGTCAAACTGAAAAGTTATTGTATATTACCTCTGTTTTCTAGCCTCTGTGCAAAACTATGAAATGCATATGCATCTTTGCTTACTTTCTTTTCTTCTCTTTCCCCTCCCCAAGTGGTTTTTATTGTGTTGTCCCCCTCAACATAATATTATTATTAGTTATTTGGGAATTTCATGCAATGCACCCTGATCATACTTGCTTCCTCTCACCCTTGTGCCACCTCCACCTCCCGCCAAACAAACAAAAAACCAAACCAAAGCAACCAACCCAAAACAAACAAAAAAAAGCCCATCAAGTCCAATCTGTGTTGCCTATACAGTCACTGAAGCATGGTCAAACTCCCAGTGGCCAGCCCTGCAAAGAAAACTGAGTCTTTCCTATCCACCAGCCAGAAGCCATCAGCTGGGAAGAGCTACACCCAAACCACAGTTTTAAAGGACTTTCTTCAGTGGCTTCCTGTCTGCACTGTCTTCTTGGGGAAGTGGGGAAGGTCATCCCAGAAGCCTTCATTTCAGTGTCTTTTATTCTCAGTTATGAGTCTGCGGTCATCGACACCACTGTAAAAGAAGCTTTTCTGTCCATAGCAGATGGCAGTAGCATGGGTCATGGACTTGTACATAGTTTCTTAAGTTAAAAAATCCCATCAAAGTCCAGGGACTTTGCACAGCTGTGATTGACACCTGCATAGCTGTGATTGACACCTGCACAGCTGTGATTGACACCTGCTGCTTTTCTTTAGAAGCTTGCCTTCGCTCTACTCATCTCACTCCATCAACCCCTCTGTCCTGTGTGCTTTCCCACTCGATATGCATTTTCCTATTTGCTTAGAATAATTCATTCTATGACCATATTTTAATCACCTACTCCTTCTGTGCTCTCCAAGATTCCCAAGTACCAAGAATTTATTTAAAGGAGAATGCTAGCTATAACTACCATAGAGATGACATTCCTGTACCCATACAAGTTGATTAATTCCAAAAACTTTTACAGAGAATCTATTTCTCAAGAATTTTATTGATGAAATGTCAGGACACAGATGTTTTGAAATGACTCCTATTGATATTGGTCAGCTTGATCTGAGGCATCAAGGATACTTCTTTAAAAATAAAATTAAGTTTTAAATTTTATTTCTGTACATGTATGTGTGTCTTTATGGTAGTGTGCATGCATGTGTGTGCTTACAAAAGCCAGAAGACCACCCAACATGGATCTTCTGCAAGAGTAACAAGCACTGTAACCTTTACCTGGGATGTTTCTTACTGCTTTATTGTCAGTAATGTCGGCATATCTAAAACTCATGAACTTGGGAGTGTCTGTGAGTGGGAATGTACACACACACACACACACACACACACTATAATGGACAATTGGCAATTGTGATAATCATATTTACTTTTCTTGCCACTTTGGCGACCTTATGTTTAATGTCTCAGATAAGAGAATTCATTAGTGAGTTTGAGAAGCAAACAGCCCTCACTGTGTCTCAAATGTGGCCACTTCAGAAGCAGCAGCTGATGGACACATAAATAGAAGCTTAGAAGACTTGTGAAGATGCTTGTGTTAGTTTTTGATGTGCATCCATCCACAAGCCTTTTAATTCAGTTTTTAAAATATGTGCATTGCAGGCATGTGTGTACTAGCATGTGTGGGGGTATGTGTGTTCATGTATAGGGGCATGTGGTGGTCAGGGGTTATCATTGGACTTTGTTCCATGAGAGCTGTCAACCTAATGCTTAGAGACACTGTCTCCCACTATTACCTGGAGCTCATCACTAGGCTAGCCCTCAGCAAATCCCAGGGATCCTTTTGCCCCTGTTTCACCAGTGCTGGAATTTCAGGTGTGCACCACTATGTCCAATGGTTTACATTGGTTCTGGGATTTGAACTCAGGTCCTCATACATGGAAGGCAAGTACTTTAGTGACTAAGCTATGTACTTCCCATCCCATCCCCATCCCCCCACACATACACAAGCCTTCTTATCTTTTCATTTCTTATAATACACTTAGCAATACATGTGTTTCAATTCCTTAGAGCTCAGTCAAAACATCTGGGAAATTTCCATTACATCCTTCCCTTACCCCTGCCCCCTCCACCACTGCCCCTTACTTTGGTGTGTCCTCAAATACCTGCCTGAGGCCTAAGTTCCATGAAGGACAAGTGCTGGTCCTGAGTCTCACTCTAAGTCTGATCTCTAACAGTCAGTTCGCCTGCTATGCGTAAGTGAATGACAGACAGCAGAGATGCATGGTTTACAGTGTTGGAGTGTCATCCCTGGTCATCATGTAGGAGGATAGACCGATGGCTCCTTTGGAGTCTGTTTAATAGGAATACAGATTCCCATGATCTCATCATCAAACTCCACACTCCTAACTTCACTGTATTCCAACAGGGGATTTGGGAACAAGGATATTCAATTGATTGCCAGTTCTCAAAACACTACTTGACCTTAAGCAAGGTATTCAATCCTTTTCATACTCTGTTTATAGATCAATTAAAACAAATGTGTTAGATTTGATCTATCTAGACTTTTTGTCACCTTTACTATCCTGCAGCTCATAAGTTATTATATTTCAGTTATGGGTATAATTTGTTATGTTTATACAATTCTTTGTCTAGCCAGGGGCTTACAGCTCATTCAATCAAATTGTATAATTTTACTTACTAGAAAATAATGATGGAATAAAATGCCAATTTTGTATGAAATAAGTTAATAAGCAATAGGAATTATTCTGGGCTTTCTCATTCAAGGCAAATAATTATAAAATAAGTATGATTAATCATGGACAGATCCTATAAATGCTTTGGTAAGGGACAAGCTAGCAGGTGTCCATTAAAGTGAGATTTCCCCCCCTGGATTCCTATGATTTTAAGAATCAAATATGTCATCTCAAACTATAAGTTACTTTATGTTTTCTTAGCTAATTTTGAAAATTCCACAAAACCTTTGATATTGTCCTTGAATGTCAGGCCCAATGTCAAAATTAAATTTCAGTTTTGAGGAGAAAAATGGTGGACTTTTAAGACAATTGTTAAGTCTTGTAATGTATTTGTGGTGTTTGGTTACACATTACACTAAATATTTTTATTTAAAAATATTTAAAAACCTTTTTCATAATATAATCTTGATCAGATTTTTCCTATCCCCAACTCCTCCCAGATCCATCCCATCTCCTTATCCACTCAACTTTATGTTATTTCTCTTCTTCAAAATAACAACCCATAAAAATACAACACAAAACAGCATAGGAAAATCAAAACAGATGAAGAAAAGAGAAAAAGAAAATAAATTATCAAACCTAGACAGAAATCACACACACACACACACACACACACACACACACACACACACACACAAAATAAGACATGGAGTTGGTTTTGTGTTGGCCAACTACTCTTGGGCATGGGGTGTGCCCTGGAGTATGGCTGGTATACTCAGTGATACTTCATCGGAGAAAACTGGTTGTTTTGTGTGTTTGTTTTCCTTTTCCCAGGAGGTATCATTTGCAAACAGCTCCTTGGTTAGGGATGTGACTTTGTGTCTCTTCCCCTTCTCAACATCTGTGAGTTCATATGTGTATCAGAGGAAATAATTAGTCACCAGTACCACCCAGCTACAAATCCTGTGACCTACAACAGAGTCCTGCCTGGAAGACGTACCGGTGCGGTAGTGACACAAACAATACAGTACTAACCAGCTACAGTTTTACTGGATTTCAGGCCCAGTCCATGAGCTGGAATCCATACCTGACATTGCTGACTTGGAAAAGAACCTGAGACTAGATAGATCATGAGCCTAGGAAAAATCTTTCTATCATTATTCTGCTAAAGAAACTCAGTAATAAAATGACTCCTAATCTCATATTGCTATCCTTGTAGATGAGAGAAGTGCTCAACTCTCCCCAAAGAATCTTCTTGCAGTGAGTGGTGACACAGACACAGAACTGAGCAATGTTCAGAGAGTGAGAGACCTCAGAGTACTCTGCAGTAAATGGGATAGATTTATCATACCTCTTCCTTGAAGACTCAGGGTTCTCTGTGGAAGAGGAGATGGAATTATAAGATCTGGATTATAAGATCCAGAGGGTCAGTGACTCTAAGGAAGCAGTGCCTTCCAGATATAACAGGACTGATGGATGTTGCATTTTATAAACCTGGTTCCATTGCTTTTCCGGTACATTTTCTGGATTGTATGCTACTCAGTTAACCTGCTTGGGCAGGCTCTTCTGCATTTTGGAGTGAATTTTATAGTTTATTTCAACAACATCTGATTTTTGTCCATCGTGGCCCTAGGCTACTTACATACTGCACTCGAGGTACAGGTCAGCTCTATAGTCTATCTTGTGCCCCCAACAGTGCTTACAGTTACCAGGGGATAGTCTCCCTCTTTGCTCAGTCCCAGTTGTTAGCCCATTGAGTAAGGTGGTCAGTGAGAAACATGGTATCCCACAAACAAAGAAGTGAGCAGAACCAACAAGGTGACACAGTCTCTGCTGTCACTACTGCCCTGGTCTGGTTCTCCTCTCTTCCATGTGAGAACTCTCAGCTCAGGCCATTGACTGTGTTACCACCATTCTTCTCTTTAGACCAAAGTAAGTGCAATGTCTCACTTAACAGTTTTCCTGGCTGCCTTCCATAGAATGACATTTTAAAATGTGCCCCCTGAACATAAAATTAAGGCACTGGAGCCAGAGAATCAGCGGTGAAATGTCCAATCCTGATAGAATTTCCTCTGCATAAAATATGTCGCCACTATGCTGGTGCTGTCCCTGTCAGCTTTCATACCATTTTTCCACAATGCTTTGTTCTCCGAGGTCCCAGCCCTTGAACTTTCTAAATTTTGTGGGTTTCTGAGCCTCTCTGGAAAGTGTGGGAAGGACTCTCTCTGGGACACTTTTGGATTTCCTTTTCTGCTTTCTTTTTGTCCATTCATCAAATTATTACCCCCACCCACCCCAAGACATTGTTCCATAGAGGATTAATCTCCACTTTTGTGGACTCATTCCCACATCTTCAAGTTCTCTCTCTATGATGTTATGGCATGTCACCAGGGCCTTAACCTGTATCTCTATCCTTTATCACCAACTTTAAGGGCCAGTTGATAGATACAGTTGAAGTAACATATCACTGATTATTATTTTGTACCCAGGAAATTGATAATCATTGTCGTCAGAGTCAGTGTCAGTTCTGGCCCAAATATGCTCATCCCTTTCTGTCTTTCTTTAGTTGGTAGCACAGTCCTGCCTCTACATTCCTAACAACTTGTAGTCCCCTTAAATGAGGATGGTCAGAAATACGGCCTTACATATTCCCTATAACCTTTTTCAGCCTCTGTGCCTTCTGTGTCAATGCTCCTCAGCATCAAGTCCCAGAATGGCTGTGCCAGCCTCATACAAGACCTTGTCACACATGTTCTCCGGCTACCTGCACTTGGATTCTGTAGCTGGCTTTGGTGCTCACTGAAGGGTGAGTCCCTTGCCACCCTCAGAGACTCAGCTCATGTTTCTCCTACTCAGCTAAGCCTCTTTCCAGCGCATTGTCCTTTGCCAAAACATGGCTTTCTTGTTTTCTGTCATCCTGTTCACTTACCGACTGTGACCTTAGATCCTGTTCCACACACTGCTTAGATGCACCTCCCTTGGGGAGTCTCTTCCAGACCTCTGTGACATCTGTTTCATCAACCTTTTTTGTTGTGATTCTAATACCCTGGCTGTCATAATAATCTTTGGCAATTCTCAGTGTTAGGTAGATAGTTAGATAATGGTGGCTTGAAGGTCACTGAGGACAAGATGATTGCAAAATCAGAAACTGAAATTTTGGGACTCAGATTACTCATCAAAAGAATGGGATCTGAGTTTATTATCTATGGCCCCTGGGTGGAGATTTGACATTCTGAGCTGCCCAGAAATCATGAGGTTCCTATCTAGCAGAGGCTTTCTAGTTACAACAAATCAAAACCACGATAAAACAACCAAAACAAATAAAGCAAACAAAACAAGCCAAGACCTTACTTCAGAGTTAATCTAAATGGGCCCCATTGATTCCTGAGATACCTGGAAAAAGTTTCTAGAGAGTTTAGAACTAGTATTCAGCCTGCCTAGACATTAAGATCGGCATGATAGTCCCTTTGTCCACCATCCATCTCACCCAGGATAGCAGACAGGCATGGTGACTCCTTCATCCACAGTTCATTCTCACCCTGGATATCACTCCACTTCATTCTATGATAAGCTCTGCTCATCTTCATGCTACACTTTGTTCTTCTCACTCACAGAAGCCTGGGATCCAGAGAAGTCCAGAGTGGAATCCCAGGGACATGAAGATTTGTTCAGCCCACCCTTTTTTCTCTTCAGTAATGATTTGTTTGAGCAAAACTGATCGTTATGTCAGGTTTGTCTTAGGCAAACAGTAGGTTTCCTCACCCCAGATGTTTTGGGTAAATAATTGTACCTTTAGCTTGTGTTACTCTGTCCACATGCTACTTTCCATCTACAGGTTGTACCTGCTCTAGATGGCCAGGCTCTTCCACTTCTGCTAAACCTGTACTTTGTCTCTCACCCCTTTCCGTTGTCTTATTGCTAAGCTAATGAGTGTCTGGTTAAATTGGTAACCAGCTAGGTTGGAGATGAGGGAGAGAGCATCAGCTTTTCTTTCTTATACCTCCATCCTTTTCTATATCAAAATAGTCAGTAAGTTTGATGAAAAATTATCCTAAATGCTTTTATAACACCAAGAGGTCGTCGAGTTCAGTCTGACCTATAAGGCTTTCAGCCAACAACTTACTCTATTCTCTGCTGAGGCTCTTCAAAGTGGGTGGACAATTATTGGCTGTATATTTGCATAATGGCTTTCCTGTTGTTTCCTTTGTTCTTTTGTGACTCCTACTTATTGCTAGATAGTGCCAGTGTTAGCGCCTAGACACTGATAGGGACTCTCTCTGTTGATATGTAAAACTTAGGTAAATTGCCTTCTCAATGCATAATGTAGAATTTATTGGTGCTATTGTAACTTTTGGATATCAAAGGAGATGAACCTATTCTCTAGACTTTTCACCCCATGGCTGTAAAAGAGATCCCTAGATGTAACTTTTAATCTTTCTATACCATTTATAGATTCAGCTACAAACAAGAATACTCACTGATTCAAAGATTATGCTATCCAGAAGTCATGTGCTATTTTCATAGAATCTAGGGCTCCCCACAGTACCAAAAGCCTGGTGGTAGCAGCAGGGTTTATATCCTCAAGACTCTGCTCACTGTTCCCTCTAATCTATCCCTTCCTGTTGGGCAGTGGGGACTGGGGGAATAAAGGGAATAGGAGAAAACCTGTGTGCCACCAGAGGACTGTCCCTGGGTGGGTGTCTGGCTGTGGAAAGCCACTGGACCCCAGCTTGGCGGGGGTGGACAAGGGGCAGTCCTAGGTCTCTGGGCCTCATGGAGGTCAGAGATAACAGGCTCTTAGTCTTGGGCATCCCACACTGGACACCGTGGAAGAGCTGAGAACAAATGGAGGCCCAGGGGTGGCTTGTTCTTTCCAGGGGCCGAAGAGGGAAAAGGGCATGGGGAGGGGGGCAGGGGTGGTTCCCATGTGGGCGAGAGTTCTTGATCCAGTCCATGGCTAGAGCGCAGGAAGGCCTTCCAGCAGGGAGGTTAGACCTGGCTCATTAGGGGAAAGCCTATCCCATTGTTCAAGCACGACAGGCCTGGATGAGCAGAGACAGTCTACGGCTTTAGAGCTTTACTGTAGAAAGGCAGGGAGAAAGAGAGAATGTAGAAAGAGGGAGAGAGGCTGGCCATGGCCACATTGAGAGAGGAGGGAAGGGAAAGAGAGAAGGATGGCTAGAGAAGAGAGCAAAAAAGTGAGAGCTTAAAGAGAGTGAGGAGGGGCCAAGAAGCCCCTCTTATAGAGGGCTGGGCTATCTTGCTGTTGCCAGGTAACTATGGGGAGGAGCATACCTGGCTATAGTCAGGTAACTGTGGAGGTGGAGTCTAGCCAGAATGCCAGGAGCTTGGGACATTTTCTGTGTGACTGATAGTCACATACCTCTCCTGCAAGGGCTGTGGGGGGTAATTTTGACAAGAGCCAGGGGTCCAGGAGACATGATCTAATACCTTCCATCCCATGTAGGTGGAAATCACCACCAATCAGGTCCCCAGGGTTCTAGATCTTTGCTCGACTGGAGACCAGGCTGTCTGTGCACAGCCCACTGCCCCACATCTCCCTGTTCTCTCTGTCCTGCAGTCTCCACAGCTTCCCATTCTCTCCAAGAAAGAAGATTCCTCCCTATCTTCCAGGAAGAAAGTTCTTCATAGGACGTTGTTTAATAAAATAAAGCTACATTTTTAATAAGGATACATTTCCTAAAGGGCCATCTTTACTTTTTTTTGTTTTTTGTTTTTTGAGACAGGGTTTCTCTGCATAGCCCTGGTTGTCCTGGAACTCACTTTGTAGACCAGGCTGGCCCTGAACTCAAAAATCTGCCTGCCTCTGCCTCCCGAGTGCTGGGATTAAAGGCGGGTGCCACCACGCCCAGCTTCCATCTTTACTTTTTTTTTTTTTAAATATTTTTATTACATATTTTCCTCAATTACATTTCCAATACTATCCCAAAAGTCCCCCATAGCGCCCCCACTTCCCTACCCACCCATTCCCATTCTTTTGGCCCTGGCATTCCCCTATATTGGGGCATATAAAGTTTGCAAGTCCAATGGGCCTCTCTTTCCATTGATGGCCGACTAGGCCATCTTTCGATACATATGCAGCTATAGACAAGAGCTCCAGGGTTCTGGTTAGTACATTATGTTGTTCCAACAATAGGGTTGCAGATCCCTTTAGCTCCTTGGGTACTTTCTCTAGCTTCTCCATTGGGAGCCCTGTGATACATCCAATAGCTGACTGTGAACATCCACTCCTGTGTTTGCTAGGCCCCAGCATCGTCTCACAAGAGACAGCTATATTTGGGTCCTTTCAGCAAAATCTTGCTAGTGTATGCAATGGTGTCAGCGTTTAGAAGCTGATTATGGGATGGATCCCTGGATACAGCAGTCTCTAAATGGTCCATCCTTTCATCACAGCTACGAACTTTGTCTCTGTAACTCCTTCCCTGGGTGTTTTGTTCCCAATTCTAGAAGGTGCACAGTGTCCACACTTTGGTCTTCATTCTTCTTGAGTTTCATGCGTTTATCAAATTGTATCTTATATCTTGGGTATCCTAAGTTTTGGGCTAATATCCACTTATCAGTGAATACATATTGTGTGAGTTCTTTTGTGATTGTGTTACTTCACTCAAGATGATGCCCTCCAGGTCCATCCATTTGGCTAGGAATTTCATAAATTCATTCTTTTTAATAGCTGAGTAGTACTCCATTGTGTAAATGTACCATAATTTCTGTATCCATTCCTCTGTTGAGGGACATCTGGGTTCTTTCCAGCTTCTGGCTATTATAAATAGGGCTGCTATGAACATAGTGGAGCATGTGTCCTTTTTACCGGTTGGGACATCTTCTGGATATATGCCCAGGAGAGGTATTGCTGGGTCCTCCGGTAGTACTATGTCCAGTTTTCTGAGGAACCGCCAGACTGATTTCCAGAGTGGTTGTACAAGCTTGCAATCCCACCAACAATGGAGGAGTGTTCCTCTTTCTCCACATCCTCGCCAGCATCTGCTGTCACCTGAATTTTTGATCTTAGCCATTCT
Organism: Mus caroli; assembly: GCF_978045245.1. Lineage (NCBI taxonomy): Eukaryota > Metazoa > Chordata > Mammalia > Rodentia > Muridae > Mus > Mus caroli. Next base: position 130,281,452 of record NW_028227258.1, read on the forward strand.
GACTGGTGTGAGGTGGAATCTCAGGGTTGTTTTGATTTGCATTTCCCTGATGATTAAGGATGTTGAACATTTTTTCAGGTGCTTCTCTGCCATTCGGTATTCCTCAGGTGAGAATTCTTTGTTCAGTTCTGAGCCCCATTTTTTAATGGGGTTATTTGACTTTCTGGAGTCCACCTTCTTGAGTTCTTTATATATATTGGATATTAGTCCCTTATCTGATTTAGGATAAGTGAAGATCCTTTCCCAATCTGTTGGTGGTTTTTTTGTCTTATTGATGGTGTCTTTAGCCTTGCAGAAGCTTTGTAGTTTCATGAGGTCCCACTTGTCAATTCTCGATCTTACAGCACAAGCCATTACTGTTCTATTCAGGAATTTTTCCCCTGTGCCCATATCTTCAAGGCTTTTCCCCACTTTCTCCTCTATAAGTTTCAGTGTCTCTGGTTTTATGTGAAGTTCCTTGATCCACTTAGACTTGACCTTAGTACAAGGAGATAGGAATGGATCGATTCGCATTCTTCTACATGTTAACAACCAGTTGTGCCAGCACCATTTGTTGAAAATGCTGTCTTTCTTCCACTGGATGTTTTTAGCTCCCTTGTCAAAGATCAAGTGACCATAGGTGTGTGGGTTCATTTCTGGGTCTTCAATTCTATTCCATTGGTCTATTTGTCTGTCACTATACCAGTACCATGCAGTTTTTATCACAATTGCTCTGTAGTAGAGCTTTAGGTCCGGCATGGTGATTCCACCAGAGGTTCTTTTATCCTTGAGAAGAGTTTTTGCTATCCTAGGTTTTTTGTTATTCCAGATGAATTTGCAGATTGCACTTTCTAATTCGTTGAAGAATTCATTTGGAATTTTGATGGGGATTGCATTGAATCTGTAGATTGCTTTTGGCAAGATAGCCATTTTTACAATGTTGATCCTGCCAATCCATGAGCATGGGAGATCTTTCCATCTTCTGAGATCTTCTATAATTTCTTTCTTCAGAGACTTGAAGTTTTTAATTATACAGATCTTTCACTTCCTTAGTTAGAGTCACGCCAAGATATTTTATATTATTTGTGACTATTGAGAAGGGTGTTGTTTCCCTAATTTCTTTCTCAGCCTGTTTATTCTTTGTGTAGAGAAAGGCCATTGATTTGTTTGAGTTAATTTTATATCCAGCTACTTCACCGAAGCTGTTTATCAGGCTTAGGAGTTCTCTGGTGGAATTTTTAGGGTCACTTATATATACTATCATATCATCTGCAAAAAGTGATATTTTGACTTCATCTTTTCCAATTTGTATCCCTTTGATCTCCTTTTGTTGTCGAATTGCTTTGGCTAGGACTTCAAGTACAATGTTGAATAGGTATGGAGAAAGTGGACAGCCTTGTCTAGTCCCTGATTTTAGAGGGATTGCTTCAAGCTTCTGACCATTTACTTTGATGTTGGCTACTGGTTTGCTGTAGATTGCTTTTATCATGTTTAGGTATGGGCCTTGAATTCCTGATCTTTCCAAGACTTTTATCATGAATGGGTGTTGGATCTTGTCAAATGCTTTTTCCGCATCTAAGGAGATGACCATGTGGTTTTTGTCTTTGAGTTTGTTTATATACTGGATTACGTTGATGGATTTCCGTATATTGAACCATCCCTGCATCCCTGGGATGAAACCTACTTGGTCAGGATGGATGATTGTTTTGATGTGTTCTTGGATTCGGTTAGCAAGAACTTTATTGAGGATTTTTGCATCAATATTCATAAGGGATATTGGTCTGAAGTTTTTTATCTTTGTTGGGTCTTTTTGTGGTTTAGGTATCAGAGTAATTGTGGCTTCATAGAATGAGTTGGGTAGAGTACCTTCTGTTTCTATTTTGTGGAATAGTTTGTGAAGAACTGGGATTAGATCTTCTTTGAAGGTCTGATAGAACTCTGCACTAAACCCATCTGGTCCTGGGCTTTTTTTAGTTGGGAGACTATTAATGACTGCTTCTATTTCTTTGGGGGATATAGGGCTGTTTAGATCATTAACCTGATCTTGATTCAACTTTGGTACCTGGTATCTGTCTAGGAACTTCTCCATTTCATCCAGGTTCTCCAGTTTTGTTGAGTATAGCCTTTGGTAGATGGATCTGATGGTGTTTTGGATGTCTTCAGGATCTGTTGTTATGTCTCCTTTTTCATTTCTGATTTTGTTAATTAGGATGCTTTCCCTGTGCCCTCTAGTGAGTCTGGCTAAGGGTTTATCTATCTTGTGATTTTCTCAAAGAACCAGCTCCTTGATTGGTTGATTCTTTGAATAGTTTTTCTTGTTTCCACTTGGTTGATTTCACCCCTGAGTTTGATTATTTCCTGCCGTCTACTCCTCTTGGGTGAATTTGCTTCCTTTTGTTCTAGTGCTTTTAGGTGTGTTGTCAAGCTGCTAATGTGTGCTCTCTCTAGTTTCCTTTTGGAGGCACTCAGAGCTATGAGTTTTCCTCTTAGAAATGCTTTCATTGCGTCCCATAAGTTTGGGTATGTTGTGGCTTCATTTTCATTGAACTCTAAAAAGTCCTTAATTTCTTTCTTTATTCCTTCCTTGACCAAGGTATCATTGAGAAGAGTGTTGTTCAGTTTCCACGTGAAGGTTGGCTTTCTATTATTTATTTTGTTATTTAAGATCAGCCTTAGTCCATGGTGATCTGATAGGATGCATGGGACAATTTCAATATTTTTATATCTGTTGAGGCCTGCTTTGTGACCAATTATGTGGTCAATTTTGGAGAAGGTACCATGAGGTGCTGAGAAGAAGGTATATCCTTTTGTTTTAGGATAGAATGTTCTGTAGATATCTGCCAGATCCATTTGATTCATAATTTCTCTTAGTTTCACTGTGTCCCTGTTTAGTTTCTGTTTCCATGATCTGTCCATTGGTGAAAGTGGTGTGTTGAAGTCTCCCACTATTATTGTATGAGGTGCAATGTGTGCTTTGAGCTTTACTAAAGTTTCTTTAATGAATGTGGCTGCCTTTGTATTTGGAGCATAGATATTCAGGATTGATAGTTCCTCTTGGAGGATTTTACCTTTGATGAGTATGAAGTGTCCCTCCCTGTCTTTTTTAATGACTTTGGGTTGGAAGTCAATCTTATCAGATATTAGAATGGCTACTCCAGCTTGTTTCTTCATGCCATTTGCTTGGAAAATTGTTTTCCAGCCTTTCATTCTGAGGTAGTGTCTATCCTTTTCTCTGAGATGAGTTTCCTGTAAGCAGCAAAATGTTGGGTCTTGTTTGTGTAGCCAGTTTGTTAGTCTATGTCTTTTTATCGGGGAGTTGAGTCCATTGATATTAAGAGATATTAAGGAAAAGTAATTGTTGTTTCCTGTTATTTTTGTTGTTAAAGTTGGCATTTTGTTCTTGTGGCTGTCTTCTTTTTGGTTTGTTGAGGGATTACCTTCTTGTTGTTTCTAGGGCGTGGTTCCTGTCCTTGTATTGGTTTTCTTCTGTTATTATCCTTTGAAGGGCTGGATTCGTGGAGAGATAATGTGTGAATTTGGTTTTGTCGTGGAATACTTTGGTTTCTCCATCTATGTTAATTGAGAGTTTGGCTGGGTATAGTAGCCTGGGCTGGAATTTGTGTTCTTTTAGTGTCTGTATAACATCCGTCCAGGATCTTCTGGCTTTCATAGTCTCTGGTGAAAAATCTGGTGTAATTCTGATAGGCTTGCCTTTATATGTTACTTGGCCTTTTTCTCTTACTGCTTTTAGTATTCTATCTTTATTTAGAGCATTTGTTGCTCTGATTATTATGTGTCGGGAGGTATTTCTTTTCTGGTCCAGTCTATTTGGAGTTCTGTAGGCTTCTTGTATGTTCATGGGCATCTCTTTCTTTATGTTTGGGAAGTTTTCTTCTATAATTTTGTTGAAGATGTTTGCTGGTCCTTTGAGTTGAAAATCTTCATTCTCATCCACTCCTATTATCTGTAGGTTTGGTCTTCTCATTGTGTCCTGTATTTCTTGGATGTTTTGAGTTAGGATCTTTTTGCATTTTACATTTTCCTTGATTGTTGTGCCGATGTTCTCTATGGAATCTTCTGCATCTGAGATTCTCTCTTCCATCTCTTGTATTCTGTTGCTGATGCTCGTATCTATGGTTCCAGATTTCTTTCCTAGGGTTTCTATCTCCAGTGTTGCCTCATTTTGGGTTTCTTTATTGTGTCTACTTCCCTTTTTAGGTCTAGTATGGTTTTGTTCATTTCCATCATCTGTTTGGATGTGTTTTCCTGTTTTTCTGTAAGGACTTCTACCTGTTTGATTATGTTATCGTGTTTTTCTTTAAGGATTTGTAACTCTTTAGCAGTGTTCTCCTGCAATTCTTTAAGGGATTTTTGTGCTTCCTCTTTATTGTCTTCTGCCTGTTTAGCAGTGTTCTCCTGCATTTCTTTAAGTGTGTTATTAAAGTCCTTCTTGAAGTCCTCTATCATCATCAGGAGATATGCTTTTAAATCCGTGTCTAGCTTTTCCGGTGTGTTGGGGTGCCCTGGACTGGGCGAAGTGGGGGTGCTGGGTTCTGATGATGGTGAGTGGTCTTGGTTTCTGTTAGTAAGATTATTACGTTTACCTTTTGCCATCTGGTAATCTCTGGGGTTAGTTGTTATCGTTGTCACTGTTTAAAGATTGGAGCAGAAGCTGTGTTCCACTCACCAGCAGTCTCTAAATCCTGCGGCGGGGGTCGTGGGTAGCTGATGGTACCCCGGTGCTGGTCCAGCCGGAAGAGGCCTGTGGTCCTACTCAGGCCGTTTTTCTGCTTCCCTAACTAATGCAGTCTCTGGTCCCGCGTGCAATTGGATTGTAGCAGAAGCTGTGTTCCACTCTCCAGAAGTCTTAAGATCCTGTGGTGGGTGTTGTGGGTAGCTGGTGAGTGTCAGCCGACCCTGCGCCCCAGCTGCCCTGGTGCTTTTCTGCCCGGAAGAGGGTTGTGGCCCTATGTAGGCCGGATTTCTCTCTCCCCAACCAGAGCAGTCTCAGGTCCCGCGTGATTGGACTGGAGCAGAAGCTGTGTTCCACTCACCAACAGTCCCAAAATCCTGCGGCGGGGGTCGTGGGTAGCTGGCGGGTGTCAGGCAACCTTGCGCTCCTGCTACCCCAGCGCTGATTCGGCCGGATGAAGCCTGTGGCCCTACTCAGGCCGGTTTCTGCTTCCCTAACTAATGCAGTCTCAGGTCCCGCGCAATTGGATTGGAGCAGAAGCTGTGCTCCACTCACCAGAAGTCTTAAGATCCTCTGGCGGGTGTTGTGGGTAGCTGGCGAGTGTCAGCAGACCCTGCGCCCCAGCTGCCCTGGTGCTTTTCTGACCGGAAGAGGGTTGTGGCCCTATGTAGGCCGGATTTCTCTCTCCCCAACCAGAGCAGTCTCAGGTCCCGCGTGATTGGACTGGAGCAGAAGCTGTGTTCCACTCACCAGCAGTCCCAAAATTCTGCGGCGGGGGTCGTGGGTAGCTGGCGGGTGTCAGGCAACCCTGCGCTTCCGCTACCCTGGCGCTGATCCGGCCATGAGGCCTGTGGCCCTACTCAGGCCGGTTTCTGCTTCCCTAACTAATGCAGTTTCAGGTCCCGCGCAATTGGATTGGAGCAGAAGCTGTGTTCCACTTACCAGCAGTCCCAAAATCCTGCGGCGGGGGTCGTGGGTAGCTGGCGGGTGTCAGGCAACCCTGCGCTCCCGCTACCCCGGCGCTGATCCAGCCGGATGAGGCCTGTGGTCCTACTCAGGCCGGTTTCTGCTTCCCTAACTAATGCCCCATCTTTACTTTTTATAGTTAGTGAATTTCCAAACAAAGTTTCCACATGACTCCATAGTTCTACTTCTCACACCATCACATGTCCACAAGAATTAGAGGCCGATTTTGAAGAACAATTTGCATACTCATTCATGTTCACAATACCAAAGGGAAGAAGCAGTTAGAGTTAACATCCTGAGACAGATTATTAAAGTAAAGATGTGATAGATGTGATATGTGTGTGTGTGTGTGTGTGTGTGTTTGTGTGCTTGAAACCCCCAAGTTGGTAAATCAGTTTGGAAACTATAGCCCCTCTGGATGGGTCAAACCACCAGGTTTCTGCTTTCCTCCACTAGGTCTCACATGTGCTAGACCAGTCTCTGTGAAGTACACAGTTGACCTTAACATTTGATCCCATCTCTGCATTGTGGGCTCAGTCCTATAGGTCCCTGTTTACACTGAAAAGTTCCTTTAACTAAGCAGGCAGATTTATTGAGATGGGCTCAGAGGATTTTTCTGAAGTCTACTCCCCTCCAAGTATAACACGCTGACAGGACTGGGAGCAGCTGAGTGGCTTAGAGCAGAGGGAATAGGCTCCTAACCTGACAGACAGATCTGATCCCTCCTCAGTTATGCTGAACTTCAGCATGGCCCCACACTCCCAAACAGGAATGTGACCATGCACTCAGTACTGTCCTGCTTTGCAGGCTGCTGCCACTGGCTCTGCCACCTCCTGTTCTAACCCTGACAGACCAAACTCACAGCTCAGAAGTCACTGTTCCTGTTCGCGTTGCTCTCTTCTCCCCCCTCTGTCCGGATCAATCAAGCACGATAATCACCAGTTTCTCTTTTGTCTCCCTCACTGGTGTCTGCATCGTCATTGATGTGTAGCCTTGAGGTAGACGTCCTGCCCAGATGAATGCATGAATGAAAGCTACTGAACAAAATACCTACAAGAGTTCTAGAAAATCTGGAGGCCCTATCTCCACAGAGTAATTCATATTTTCACATTCCCTGAGGCTACAGACTCCTCTCTCTCTCTCTGCCTCTCTCTCTCTCTCCCCCTCTCTCTCTCCCTTCTTCCCTCCCTCCCTCCCTCTCCCTTTACCTCCCTCCCTCTCTTCCTCTCTCCATCCTTTCTTCCCCTTTTCCTTTTTTTTTTTGTTTTTTTTTTTTGTTTGTTTGTTTGTTTCTTTTTGAGATAGATTTTCCTGTGGCCCAGCCTTGCCCTTGAACTCACCATGTAGCTGGGGATGACCTTGAACTTTTGGTCCTCAGCCTCTACTTCCCAAGGGCTGGCTTATACTAACTGCCGGCAGAAGCCAGGGCTTTTTGCATGCTGTGTAAGCACTTCATTTAACTGAGCCACGTCCCCAGCCCCCACCGTTTGTTTTTGTTGCTATTCCTTTCCCTCTAAGATTTTCACGCAAAAGCAGTGCAGAAATTATAAACAGACCCAGTTTTACTAGTGTAGCTCTGTCAGAGAGGGAAAGTTGAAAGCCAGCATCTGAAAACCTTGCCTGGGACCACGTCAATCACAGAGCACGGAAGGGAAAGGAGCTCTGAGCATCCCATTTAAGGTGTTTATGAGAAATTAGTGATGCACCATACTCCAGTACCCCTGGTGTTTCTGAATGCAGCACATGGTGACTGGCCTGTCCTATCAGAGAGTCAGTGAGCGGAAATGACAATGTGACTCTGTCCTCACACTCATGCTTTGCATGCCAATCCTATCAGGATAGAAAATTTCCTTCAGGTGACTTAGTGGAGTTGCCTGCACAAACTCTGTTGCCCAGACAGTGTGGAAGAGAAAGTTAGGAGAAGGCCTGACACTGAGAAACAAGCTTCTCTTTCCTAGTAGCTGTGGCCTGTGGATCATTTCCCCGTAAACTAAACTGGCTGGTAATGGTACCTTTTCCATATTAACATAGTATTTCGAGAGGCCCCACAACACAAGTGACTGGGCAAAGCAATGACTTCCAAGTGGCTGAGAAGCAACTTAGGAAGTGATGGGGCCCGCTTTGGGTATGAGAAGTGACAGCTCACATGGAGATTTTAAAGTGCTCCTAGGAGACCTGTTCAGGGCAAGCAGCTTAAGACTCTTTCTGGAGAGTCTCCCTAATGTGTGGCACCCACTGGAGAGTGGCAGGCAGCAACACCTGTGGCAAGTAATTCTCAAGATGGAGGCCACCCCCTATAGCCCTCCTCCCCAGCCATATGCTGCCCATGTGAAATCCTGGTTTGAGACAAGGGAGGGGTGTGTTAGCTAGACAAGGCTCTCTATGAAGTCCTGTCTTTGATTGAAGCACAAATTTATGGGATCTACTTGTATCAGACATAGTCTCTGAAACAAAATCAAACGTTTTGTCTGCTGAATATACAGATGCTCTTTTGGGTCTAGTCACTAATATGCCTGGCTCATCCTGGCCTTCACTAACTGTAGGAATGATTTGATAGTTTCTACAGTGGTTATGGTACGGCTGTGGGAAAGAGGTAGAAGACCCTGGAAAGTTTGAATCTTTTAGAAAGAAAAGAGTTAAACTACTCCAGGGAAGAGGACTGGGAAACAGGCCAGAGTTTGGCTCCTTTTTGCTACCATGCTGTGTAGAGCAGGGTGGGGCTAAGGAGGGGAGATGCTTTCACAGGGCCTGTGTGATCACCCACTATACTCCTCTCTTCTGCAGTGTTTCTTTGGCTTCTCAGATCCAGTGACCATGCTTAATTCTGATTTACACACCGAGTTGCTGACCTTGCCTATGGTATTCTATGAGTACCATTTATTTTCAGTAGTATTCATTTTGAAATTGAACAAAGACCCTAAAGTTTATTGCCCTAAAAATTTAGGTGGGGCTGACCTTGGGCTCCTCAGGAAGATGGCAAACAGAAGTAGAGAGACCATTTGGGCTACCTGGGTTCAATCCACAGCAAACCATTTACCTCTTTAAATGTAGCTTCTGAAAACTTCAATCAGGCACCTGAATGCTGAAGTGCATGACCTATGGATATGGTAGGTGAGGCACAAAGTCAAGGGATGTAGCGGGCAACCAAGCACATTAGAAATTGGAAGTCATCATACAAAGATGTAAAAGATTTTTCATGTGCATAAGATGTGTTGGCTATGACAGAAACTAGACAACCCCATCAGATTAGCATATTGATTTTTGTTCCCTTTTTGCAAATACATTACTACAAAGACACAGAAGAGGCGGGCATGAGTGATTGAATATTAGAAGAGACAATTGTATTTGCTATTCTACATTAACCTAATAAATAACTCTATTAGCAGTGTGTCCTTGGAAATGAGAACTGCCAACACATTTCCATAAGCGAAGACAGTGAACAATAAAAATCCCTGGAATGTTACTGAGATCAGATCTTTGTGTTATTCACAGTTCACATTTGAGTCTCCATCAGGATCATGCCTTCATTCATTTCACTTTAGTGGTTTATAATGTGTTAACATTTCTTTTCTCTATCTATATTAATAAATAATACCTGTATGTTGACAGCTTTCAAATTGAATTCTCTCGTTGTAAGCTCCTTCTCCAGCTCCTGACTCAAAGAAATATCTGCCTATCAGCATTCTTAGATGGAATCTCAAATCTAACACCCAGGGAAGGAGCCAGATTTGAATTTGCTAGTGTCCCATGAAGCATCCTCCTCCTCCAACCAGAACAATGGCTACTCAATTTTCCAGTTCTTTTACCCCAGACTCTGCCATCATCCTTGGTATCATATCAGCACATTAGCAGACCCTGTCACCTCTGGCATAAGAGTATTCACAGGATCTAGCAAGTTCCTACCAGTTTTACTTCCCTCTCAGCATCTCTGCTCCCTGCCATCTCTGCTTCCCACCCCAGCCTTGGCCTCTTCCCACTGCTACCCCCACTTCCTTGGCAATGCCTTGTTCCAATTATTGTTACTTATTTTTGATTGCTCTGCTTTGGCTGTTCCCATGCCTCCCACTCACACAAACATTCTGACTGTGGCCCTAAAATCTAAGGCAGACCATGCCAGTCCTCCATTTTCATCCCTCTATGGACTTTCCAATTCAACAAGGACATAGATTGACTGGCTCCCTGTAGTGTGTTGCCTTCTGCATAATTTTATGAATATTCTTCACTCTTGCTTCAGTGGCCTCCTGCCTACAGGCCAAGCATGCTGGGCATTCTGGGAAAGTAAGGAGAAAATATGGCATCCTTGAAGTTGTGAGTCTCGATGATAAATTTCAGTGCCTGTGAGTAGTGGGGAATATGGTGGATAAACTTTTAAAGAAGGAAGACTTAGTCTTATCCAAGTAAAAGTAAACACTCAAGCTTGTCTGAAATTGATGGACTGCATCCAACAGGTAAAGATGGTCCATAGTGCGTTAAAGCAAAGCGGGATCCTAATTAGGTTTCATTTTGAGAATTTAAGGTGGAAGGTGTACTGAGGAAGAGAGGGAAGTTGTTCTAGAATTGCACTATGAAACAGCCAGAGAGACAGTGCCTGGCGCCAATGGTGGTAGACAGGACAGTTAAGAGCAATTCAGGACGTACTGCATGCCACACTACAGGGTATGCAGAGTCAAGGCGAGAAGGGAGAGAGAGCTCTCACTGATCAAAACCGGTAGAGGAAAATGATTCATTTCCAGCTGGTTTTCAGTTAGGTGGCTGAAAGAGAGTTCAATCAGTGGTTTGAAGTAAGTCCTTCGAGTCAAGTGTATGTAACTTAGGCAGTGAAAAGAAGGCCCTTAAAAGGCCGAGTCTCCCATTCTGAAGCAGCCCCTCCTGTGTAGCCACTGTGCCACATAGCTGTAGATAAGAAACGTTTTCTTCTCTTGTCCCTGTCAGAGGAGGCGAGCTGGGTGCTGCTAGGCTTCTCAGTGGCTTGCTTGTTTTATTAGGTACTTTTTCCATTGTTTGATACTTGTTCCCAGGTGTATCATTTTCCATTTCACACTCCATAAATATGTACATAAATATTTTAAGAGTTTCTGTCTCTGCAGTTTGGATATGTACAATATAATGGATAATGGCTCAAACTGAAAAGGACCCAGGTAATAAATTGCTCTGTTCTTCAGGTTTAAATTAATCTCAAACTCAAGAGTATTGTGGTACTGTTAGCAGACTTTAGTCACAATAACCATCCCAATAGCAGAGTCTCCATTTCCCTTTCTCCTTGTAGTCCTCCACACCTTCTCCCTCATGCTCGTTGCTATCCCCTCCCTCCTTCACATCCATTTTGAGACAAGTTTCTATTCTGTATCCCAGACTGGCCTGGATCTCACTAGGTAGCCTTCAAACTCACAGGAATCCAACTGTCTCTTAAGTGCTGGCATTACAAATTTGAATTACCACATGCAGCCCATTTCATTTTATTTATTTATTGTTTTATTTTCGTGATGCGGATTGAACCCAGGTCTTTGTGCATACAGACAAGAGCTCTAGCCCTGAGCTACAGTCCCAGCCTTCCATTTCATTTTAAAAATGAAATTGCATGGTGAATGGACTCATCGAGCCCCATTCCTTGGACGGCAAAAACATTTAGAATCCATAAATGGTCTTTTTTGAGGCTATGTTACAGCAAAGTTGTCACACACAAAAAGAAAAGATGGTTGGCAGGCTTCACAAGCCCCAGGGAGTAAACTGAGAAGCACAGCTGCTTCCTAGCCTTTTGTACAGAGATGGGAATTGAGTACAAACCTGCACTACACAAAACCATCTCTCTGCCCTGCTGCTCATGTAAACGGCCCAGCTTCTATACTCCAAGAATAATTTAAATGGAGCAAAACATCTTGACAAAGACAACAAATTTATTAAAACATAAAGTCTTATCATTTGGTGGAGTCTGTCTCACTAAATGGAAGCAGCTTGTAGCCCATCAGAGAGCCTTGCATAGCTAGCGCTGACCTCACATCATAACTACAAGCCCAGCTGTGTCTTCCCTTCGACTTGATTCAAAGTTAGAACTCTGATGCATTTCACATATGCATAGCTCTCAAGAGAATTGAAAATGAGCATACATATTAAACGGTGTCTTTGTCTTGGGTGAGCCTTTGCTTCATGAAGCAGATGTAGCCAATCTTCCCGGGAAGCAGAGGCTCTGTAGTGTGACATTTGTGTCCATGTAGGATTTGGCTTTCTCACAGTGTTTATTCTGTGTCTTCTGAAGCCTTTTGTACAAGGGGGTCTAGACTGGGAGATTACATATCTTGTAGCAGGAACTTCATACATAGCTGCTGAGGTAACTTTAAGACAACTCAGGTGCTCTATAAATGTGGCCACTAAAATCAAAGCAGACAGAGTCCATGGAAAATAATGTCTGCTTCTGACAACAGAGTGTATGAGGATAGACATTCTTGTAGCCTTGTCTGGAAAGAGACAATATTGCATTTTTTCAAAAATTGTATAGGAGTGAAGCAGAATTCAGGAATCTGTAAATCTATTAATTTTTAGCAGAAAAAAAAATGGTGGCAAAATCCCTTTCCCCCAGTTTCATGTAGAACCTCCAACTACAAAGAGGTAAAGACAGAGTTGCCGCAGGAAGCCAGCAGGGCAGAGGAAAGCTGGATTCTGTCTTTTCAGACTGCAGACTGGCTCGAATAGAAGGTGCCAGAGGGCAGAGCTTCACTGGACAGCCAGCCCCGTGGAGGCCTAGCCCTCCATTTAAGGAACAGCAACCACGTATAGGAAGTGGGGGAATCACTGCCTGTCCAGAAGGGCTTGCCAGAGGCTGGGGACAGGCTGCCCAGCTGCCTCTCACCCCTGGATCTGGCCAAGAGATTTCATCAGTCCTGTTACCAGACATGGAGCCTGGCAGCAAGCAGAGCAGTGCAGGTACTGGTTCTACTGGACGGATTCCAGATCGTCCTTCCAGCCAGGATGCACTGAGTAGGAACGGACATACTGACTGGAAAACTCACCAGAATGGGACTTTGGTACATTAATTAATCCATGTTAGCATATGCCATTAAAACAAACAAAATAAAATATACCCTCCCCCCCACAAATAAACCCAACAAAATCTTAGGTAAAATTCAGAAGCAGTTTGCTGCCGGTCACTAGTATTCTATGCTTTGTGGTTTAGTGTCTCAAGACTCATGCAACATCACAGAGTACTTTGAAATAAAATTAGTAGACTCACCTTCTTTCTTTCAAACAGGGTCTAGAGATAGCTCCCTGTTTGGAAGTTAAAAGAGGCTCCAGGCCTGATCAATGTTTCCACTGCAATGTGGTCCTGATTCTATTTATAAATATTTAATAGCACTGACTGGTGTGGAGCCCACTATGTAGACCTGACAGCCCCAGCTGGTGTAGAACCCACTGGGTAGATCCGAAGGACTGAAAAAGCACACACCACCATGTTTGGTATGACTCTACATTCAAAATCAATCAAAGTATTTATTGTATGAAAGTAAGGCGGTCAGGAGTGTTGGAAGCAGAGTTTCTGGGTGAGCATGTTTACTAACTAACGGCTGTGTGGCTCTCGGTGCATTTGTCACCTACTCAGTGCATACAGCTTTTGAAATGGGTGGCACACAGAAAGGTCTCAGTGAATATTACTACTTGCCAATAATGGATGATACATTCCCTTAACTGTTTCGAGAAAATTTAATGCTAATTTAACTGTTATGTTATGGAAGGTATAGATACATAGAAGAAAATACTATCTGGTTTAAAGCTTAAGTTAAAAATTTTGACAAGTTCATCTCCTTCCTAACATCAGTGTCAACCTGAGCCTGTGGAGGCCTCTTCACATTTCACTACATTCATGCTTTCAGTGGAGATCTTATTTTGATAAATTTACGTCCTTCTTGCTTAGCGTCTTTCTAAGGATCTAGAAGATGGCTTTCAGGAAAAAGCCCGGTGGCTGTTGTGGTGATGATTCAGTAAGTGATTGCCTTGTAAGCATGAGGACCTGTGGTTTGGGCTTTTCTTTGTTAGTTTTTGTTTTTGAAAGAATTCCAGGCCAACAAAAGAGCCTGTTTCAAAACAAACAAACAAACAAACAAAAACAAAGAAACAAAGAAACAAACAAAAAAAACCCCCACAGGTTGAACCTTGGAAACGGCAGATTGTTCTCTGGCTTCTACATGTTCGCATACACACATACACACACACTGGAGGAGGAAGGGAGGGAGAGAGGGAAGGAGGGGGGAGGGAGGGAGGGAGGGAGAGAGAGAGAGAGAGAGAGAGAGAGAGAGAGAGAGAGAGAGAGAGAGAGAGAGAGAGAGAGAGAGAGATTTAGTTCTGACATGTGCCTGAGGGAATTTGCTAAATTCCTCTAGGAGCCATAAGGCCACTTAACAGTTGTGTGAGCTGAGTATCTATCAGCCGATGAGCATGTTCAGGTCCCTTGCCGCAGGCCTCACGTTCACTATCTCGTAAATTACAAGGAGCCTCCAAGTGGATCTTCATGTTTTACTCATGATGCTCCTAGGACTCAGGGACCTGCTCTTATTACCAGAGATTCTGTAAAGTTGTGTGGAATGGGGAGCTTAGCCTCAGTGTGCTGGGTATGGAACAAAAGCACTAACAGTTGTTTCTAGTGTGGGTGTGAGAAACAAATGTGTGTATATGTATATGTCTGTGTGTACAATATAAGGTGTGTACATATATATGACAGATCTATTATCTATCTATCTATCTATCTATCTATCTATCTATCATCTATCTATCTATCTATCATCTATTTATCTATTAACCACTTTCGTTCATTCTTTCTCTCATTCTCTCTCTCATTCTCTCTCTCATTCTCTCTCTCATTCTCTCTCTCTCTCTCTTTCTTTCTTTCTTTCTTTCTTTCTTTCTTTCTTTCTTTCTTTCTTTCTTTCTTCCATCTATCCATTCATCTTCTATTTTTCTATCTATCCCTTATATATGCTTGTGTTTGAGCATGCTAGACAGGATTCATTTTGTCAATGGTGTTATCCTCATGGGGATTACTCTCTGTAGAGAACATCTTGCTTCTTTAAAGGAATACGTGTATCTAAGAAAGCCAAGTGGTAAATGAGGATGTGTCTGCTGAGGCTGTCTGTATATTCCCAGGGCACAGTCCTAGCTACTCCTCCTCATTTTTCTGTCCAAGGTTCCTGCACATTGCCCAGCTTGTGTTAAGTGCTAAGACTCTTCTATGTTGTGCTTAATAATAATGGCAAGCCTTTAAGCCTTATCCTTATCATTATTAATAGCTGGAATGAGAGGTTTTTTTTCCCCATTGGGATCTTTCCTTGCCAGCCAAACTGTTCAAGGCAGAGATCAACCAGGTCAAGTTTACATCCACTGACCTGGAGTGTGATAATGTACACAGCAAATGGCTATCACCGGAGTCAGTGTAAGGCCAAGCAGAACACTCTGGACTCCTCCAAGACAGATCCCTGGAGAAAGAGAATGAACCCTCCAAATGCTGTTCTTCCATGAGAAAGATCCTTAAATTTCAAGAGTCTTTGGAGGCTGATTATGGGATGGATTCCCGGGTATGGCAGTCTCTAGATGATCCATCCTATTGAACACACTAGCAAGATTTTGCTGAAAGGACCCTGTTATAGCTGTCTCTTGTGAGGCTATGTTGGGGCCTAGCAAACACAGAAATGGGTGCTCACAGTCAGCTATTGGATGGATCACAGGAGCCCCAATGGAGGAGCTAGAGAAAGTACCCAAGGAGCTAAAGGGGTCTGCAACCCTATAGGTGGAACAACAATATGAACTAACTAGTACCCCCAGGAGTTCCTGTCTCTAGCTGCATATGTATCAGAAGATGGCCTAGTCGGCCATCATTGGGAAGAGAGGCCCATTGGTCTTGCAAACTTTATATGCCTCAGTACAGGGGAATGACAGGGCCAAGAAGTGGGAGTGGGTGGGTAGGGGAGTGGAGGCGGAGGGTATGGGGGACTTTTGGGATAGCATTTGAAATGTAATGAAGAAAATACCTAATTAAAATAAATTAAATTTAAAAAATTCAAGAGTCTTTGCCCTTCTCTCTCCAATACTTCTCTAATAATCTGTTTAAAAACAGATTAATGTAGGTATATAGGAAAGAGTTTTCCTGGAACATGTAGCCTACTAATTAAACTTACCATACCAATGGTATAACAGAGAGATAAACACAGACCAAGGGAGCAGACAGGATAGGGCACTACCTTCTGCTATGCTACCCTGTTGCACGGGATGGGATAATGTCCTTTACTACGCTGCTCTCTTGCACAACGATACGACATTTCAGATCAGCCAAAGAAGAAGGGAGCATTGTTAGATATATGTTTGGAGAGAATAAAGACTGCCTTCTCCCAAAGGACCCAAAATAAAACCAAGGTGAAGTAGAATTTAAGGCATAGAAATATGTGTTACTGAAAAAGATATAGGAGAATCATTCAAAGCTTATCAACAAATCATAGGAGAAGAGATTGGCATATTTTACTGCAAACATAGGAAGGATGATATACTATGTACTTAAGTATAGAGAAAATTATTCAATCGTGTGTTAGCAATAGTACATCTAGTAGGCACAACTCAGGGAACACATGTTACTTGGACTATTAAGAAAAACGATGAAAAAGGCACATGTCTGGAGGAACCCTGGAGAATTCCTCATTCCCATTGTCTCTTCTCCCTATTCTTACCCTTTTATGTCTCTGAAAACAGTGTAGCTTCTCCGTGGACTTCTTTTATTGCAAGAGATTGTTTCATCTCCATTACCTTGCTTCTAGAAAGACTTCTTCCCCAAACCCTTCCTTTTTTCTGACTGATGATGAGAGATTGCCTTTAAAAACCGACTTCTAAACACCCATGGCCATCAGGAGGAGAACTGCAAGTCCATTAGCTTCTCTGGCATGTGTGATCCATGACCGTAATTACTGTTTTGTGCTTTTATATTTTTCTTGCCTTGATAATGGCATATCACAAAAAAACTTTTCTAATTTGATCTTGGCTGGTATTTACAGCTGGAATTATTTCCATCTAGAGTAAGAGAAAGTCAGATCAAGGATCTGCATGGACCCTTTAACCTTCTTCCTTAACTCTCCTACCCTGAACTTGAACCATGTCCACAAAATCCCCTTCTCCATTAAGATGATTGCTCCAGTCATCCCAGCTTGTGTGGATGAAGCAAAAAGCAGGGAACAGGGCAGATAAACAACAAGAAGGCTAAGGGTGGCAAGCTCCTCACTCTGAAATCTCACTGTTTCTACACCACTCTGCCATACAGGAAAAAAAAAAAAAGAAAAGTCAATTACAAATTGTTTTATAGGAGGCTTTGCTGTCTGGGTAGAACTCATACTCTGCCACATATGCTAATAAACTTATGTGGCAATGTTAGAACATTTATGTGAATGAATTATGCTTAAATTATCAGCTCATATTATCATATAAATAATTGCTCTTGCCTTCTGTCCCAGTGGTGCTATAATCTCTAATAAAGCAGTTTATACTGGCTTTAAGGGAAACGATGGTGCCCTAGAAAACTCACATTATATTGCTTTAATAATAAAGAAGCAAAGTTTCAGGCAGCTCTTATTGACTCCCCAGCTCTCTGGATCAGATCCAGGCCAGACCATCTACATCTATGAGGGAAAAACAACTGAGTGATCCTGGATGAAGTGTATGAATTAATGCAGCCTCCACAAATTCAGAGACCCTGCTGAGAGGCTGGAGGCTGTCTTCAGCCTCCTACTCTGTTTTTTTCTGAACCCTGCACTCTCCTCCTACAAGAAATCAAGTCTCTACAAGAGAAAAAGACAACAGCATAAAACAATGGTCCTACCTTTTGTGCCGGTTGGCCATGAGATGGACAATTAGAAGTTGTCTAGTCTATGAAAAGGGCTGGCTAAGACAAGGCTTGGGCTTAAATAAGGCAGATTGGCTGTGCAGAAACAAAGAAGAAATGACCTGAGGGGTGGAAACAGAGCTTCACAAATGTCATATTGGGTCACGTGGAACAGAAGAGCCACTGAAATTTGAGTTTGTTCAAGTACATTACGATGATGCCGTGTGCAATAAGTTCTGCTGGAGTCTCAAACCACAAGCACTTTCAGAGTTGATAATTGCCCAGCGAGATGATCTCCTTTCTGTTCCCTGAGATCTAAGAGAGGGAAAGATGATCCTGTCCAGAGAGTTTTAATTTGCTTGAGAGCCTTAATCAGATGGTAATGTTTTCCCCTTGAGGACCCCTCTCTCAGTCTGTCAAGAGGAGCCCAGCTGCTAAAGCTGAAAACACTGGCGGACAGACACTCCCTGTTAGGAACGAAAGCACTGTAGACAAGAGACCCAAGTATGTATGTATACCTTGCTGTGCCTCAGATAGTTTCTGTTTCATTTGCAGGAAGTAGAAGGGGGTTATTGAGATCTGTGCCAATGAGAAAGAGCAAGTGTAACAATTAATTTTCCTTCTTGTCAGTGTGCGCGCACACTTAGTTGTTATTCATGCAGTAGAAGAAATTGGGGTGTTCTTTCACACATGTTGGTTCTTGGAGTGGGAGGGAGGGGGAGGGTGCAGGTACTGGGAAGAGTATCTTTCAAACGCAGAATAAACACTGCCCAGGGCAAAGTGCTCTGCATTGTTACTAAGTGAGCCTCACCCATCTGCACAAGTTTCCAATCCTCCTGCCTCTAACCAGGTTCTCATCTTTGCTGAATAATTTCATGCTGAGCAGTGGATGCCTTGGGAGTCACAAAATGCTGCCAGTCACTGAGATATAATGGCTGTGTTCACCTCCAATGAGTTATCTCCCTCATCACCTTCTTGAGGCAGATTAATGTAGCACCATGGAAGGTAGTCCCCTGGTCAGTGATTTGTGTTATCTGTAGGTCCTCTTAGTCCTCTTGGAGAACTTGGACAAGACATTCCACTTATAAAACAGCATCATTTTTGGATGGATAACTCCTTTCAACCTAGCTTTTCTAGGCAGGACAAATAGTTTAATTGGGACCTCTCAGAACTCAGTTTCACCCAACTACTGTGTCACCAGAACACCATAACCTCTGTTGAGTATCTGACGTGCAATGAAGGAGCCATGCACTCTGGCCATCAGCTCCCCAGTCTCTGATTTCCAAGTGCTGTTAAAAACATGGTTCTTTTATCCTTCAAAAGAACTGTCCTGCGAGGAGTACAGCAGACAACACTCCACACCGTGAGGGTCTGGACTTTGGAGAGCTTCAGCAGCTATCAGAATTGCAGAGATAGAAAGTAAGTTGAGGCTGTGGGGAGAAGACATTCTGTCTCCAAATTTCATCCTCTAATGTCTGACCAAAAGAAATCCATCCTTGGTTAAACACTTAGTAATTCAGTTATATTGGAAACAAAGAGATTAAATTTTTAACTGAATATTCTAACCAGAGAATATAATCTCCTACTGCTGAATTAGATAATGTTTTTGGTAAATTTCCAGAGAAGAAGAGATTGGAAGTCAGTGTTATTAAGTTCCCTTTTCATATCTGTATAATTAAATTCTGGTTTAGACAAGAAAATAAAATTTGGCCGTGATTAGTGTAGCCTAATGCAATTGCTTGCATTTCTTTATGAAATGCAGGTAGCAAGCAGATCACATTTCAAACAGCTAGTTATTCCATAAGCTTAATGGCAATTTAATAGTCTTCTAAACTTTCCAAAAGACATCCAATATGGGGCATTAACTCTGAGTTACCCATTTACTGTTCAAGGGAATGTGTCCTTTGACTTAGTCACTTAGTATCCTAACACACTCATTTTTCATAATTTCAAAACAGAGTTTTCCCTATTGGCTATAATCAGCTGGACACATGAAGAAAGCTGGTTTCTTTTGAAAGAAGACATATGTCACTGGATTCTCTTTTGTATGTTGAAACTAACATATATCACCTATTTCCTTCTTCAATTGTACTACTGGGAAATCTCAGGAAAGGTAGTTACTTTCTTTATGATCACACTCTTTTTTATTTATATTTTTGCAATAAAGATAATGTGTAACCAGGACCATTTCTGTGTAATCTTTTTTTATAAATAAAATTTCTGTCTAGTTCTTATAAGTGTGCATGTAAACAGAATCATATCCAAGTCTTCCTGGCTTGGCAGAAACATGCGAAGTGTGTACAGGAAAATGAAAGATGATTCTCCAAGGCCAGGTTCATTACCCACAAGCCTGGATCAGCAATTTCCATACGTATTTGTAGAACAGATGAAAGACATAAGGGAACATTTCTTGTGTTCTCTTCTCTGATTTTGCAGGAGCCTGGGGTGGTTTGGGAAAGGTGACAGGAAACATACAAGTCACAGACGGACTTCTGATTTTAAAGTTGTGTTTTGTTTTTTTTTTTTTCTTCAAAAGAGTCAGGTCTTGGGATTGTGACATCCTTAGGCTAAATGGTGGAATGGATGCTTTGATTTAGATTTTAAACAGTGTTTCAAACAGTGATGACAGATATCTACAGATAAGACTCCCCCCACACCCCCAGTGAAGCTCAGGCTGCATAGGATTCGTTCTGTCAAGCACATGAACAGCCATCTTAGGTACTAAGACTGCCCTGGTTCCAGAATGGGAGGCTGGTGGGCACGGCACAGTGTGCTTCCCAACATTCCCAAATGTTATCCTGAACATTTATATAAAAAACTCTCGTAGCTTATTCTCTACCCCCTCCCCTAACCTAGTTAGCTTTTAGCCACTAAATAATAGTTCAGACTAGGAGTCATGGCAAAGTTACTTCTCCTAGATGATGTCTGTGATGCCCCAGATTTGTGACCCCTCCCACGTGTTCAGAAACTGCCTATCCACAGCTTGTGACAGCAGGTGATGCTTAGCATGCAGTTGGTTGACTTAGGATTTTCCAACTACACAATGGTGTGAGAGTTAAAGATATTTAATAAAGCCTTTGTTTCAGACATTCAATTTCATTTTTTCCCAGAGTAGCGATGATTAGTGCGAAGTGCTATTGCCCTGCCTGCCAGACACACAGACACAAGACAAAGAGCAAACCACGGACAGTACAGTGTGCTGTATCACTGTGATGCTTGGTAGACCAGTTGTAATACATGCATTTTTAACTTCGCCATATTCTCACCTTACATACTGAGCTCGTCAGGATACAGCTGCACGGCACAGTGAGGAGCATCTGTGAGGTTTAAACTTTAATGCTAATTTTCACCCTGGGTCATGGGGAGGACTGGTTGACAACACAGAAGACTCAGTATGCTTTACTTATGATGTAAACACACAATCCACTCAGCTATGCCTTCAGCCCTGCATCGTGATCCCTTCTCTTCATCCGATGACTTTCAAAATGTATTTAGTATTTGCCACCCCTGCATTTGTCTTGTTTGTTTTTAAACTTTTATTATTGCTTCTCCCACCTAGAATGAAAGCATGTTGATGTCACAGGCTTTTGAAAAGCATGTTATTCATGTGCCGTTGCATCCATTTTGCATGGAAACAGGGGGCTTGAGGAGTCAAATGGCCACTCTTCTATAATCAAAGCTGATTGAAGTATGGCTGGTCACCTGACTTCAGGGTGGTGAGAGCCCCAGGTAGATATCTTTCTTGGGAAAAGGAATGAAGAGTATACAGACAGTTTGCATCACATGATAACTGCAGAAGCGAAAACAACTGTAAAGGTGATCCCCAAGGCAGACATGGAGGTTGGTAGGGTGATAGAAAATTAAATACAAGGAAGGCACATACAAAAAACAGAGAGAAAATAAATGCATGGGGCAAAAGGTCAACATGGTTCTGCACTGGGAGGAAGGAAGCCTATGAGGAGCAAAGGGGAGTAGAACCAAAGGATGCTAGTTTCCTGCATGGTGCCCTCCATGTCCAAACAAACTTCTGCCTCAGGTTCTGTTTCTACAAGGTCTTGCATCTTCTTTGATAGCAATGTCTGTTTCCTTGATTCTTGTGTTCTAAGTGGTCATCTGTTCTGAACTCTGACATTACCTAATTCAACTACTTTTATTGACATATAGCTTAGCGTGCAATGTATTTTATTTTGTGCACTTGGAGAGAAGCAAACATTAGAAGAGCATTTCATGGTTTGTAGCATCTTAATATAAATTCTGCTCTTTGCTTATCAAAGCTGCACCATTGGCCACCAAGTGGTCCCTGGTTTCCTCTAGGTGAGATTTCTCTCTTGTGTCCTTGACCATCAATCTAGCCTCTCCTTTATAAACTTTATCGTATCTGAAACCTAGTCTTTATCTTACTTTATAAACTTTATCTCCTTTAGGAACTTTATCTTGGCCACTAATTCTAGTTAGAATTTTGTCTACTATATGGGTCCCTATTTCATTTTTTTAATTTATTATTTTTAGTTAGGTATTTTCTTCATTTACATTTCTAATGCTATCCCAAAAATCCCACAGAACCTCCCCCTCCACTCCCCTACCCACCCACTCCCACTTCTTGGTCCTGGCATTCCCCCGTACTGAGGGATATAAAGTTTGCAAGATCAAGGGGCCTCTCTTTCCAGTGATGGCCGACTAGGCCATCTTTTGATACATATGCAGCTAGAGACACAAGCTCTGGGGGTACTGGTTAGTTCATATTGTTGTTCCACCTATAGGGTTGCAGACCCCTTTAGCTCCTTGGGTACTTTCTCTAGCTCCTCCATTGGGGGCCCTGTGATCCATCCAATAGCTGACTGTGAGCATCCACTTCTGTGTTTGCCAGGCCCCGGCATAGCCTCACAAGAGACAGCTATATCAGGGTTCTTTCAGCAAAATCTTGCTGGTGTATGCAATGGTGTCAGCATTTGGAGGCTGATTATGGGATGGATCCCCGGGTATGGCAGTCTCTAGATGGTCCATCCTTTCATCTCAGCTCCAAACTTTGTGTCTGTAACTCCTTCCATGGGTGTTTTGATCCCAATTCTAAGAAGAGGCAAAGTGTCCACACTTTGGTCTTCATTCTTCCTGAGTTTCATATGTTTTGCAACGTGTATCTTGGGTATTCTAAGTTTCTGGGCTAATATCCACTTATTAGTGAGTACATATCATGTGAGTTCTTTTGTGATTGGGTTACCTCACTCTGGATGATAGCCTCCAGGTCCATCCATTTGCCTAGGAATTTCATAAATTCATTCTTTTTAATAGCTGAGTAGTACTGCATTGTATAAATGTACCACATTTTCTGTATCCATTCTTCTGTTGAAGGAAATCTGGGTTCTTTCCAGCTTCTGGCGATTATAAATAAGGCTGCTATGAACATAGTGGAGCATGTGTCCTTATTACCAGTTGGAACATCTTCTGGATATATGCCCAGGAGAGGTATTTCGGGATCCTCTGGTAGTACTATGTCCAATTTTCTGAGGAACTGCCAGACTGATTTCCAGAGTGGTTGTACAAGCTTGCAATCCCACCAACAATGGAGGAGTGTTCTTCTTTCTCCACATCCTCGCCAGCATCTGCTGTCACCTGGATTTTTGATCTTAGACATTCTGATTGGCGTGAGGTGGAATCTCAGGGTTGTTTGATTTGCATTTCCCTGATGATTAAGGATGCTGAACATTTTTTTCAGGTGCTTCTCAGCCATTCGGTATTCCTCGGGTGAGAATTCTTTGTTTAGCTCTGTCCCCCATTTTTTAATGGGGTTATTTGATTTTCTGGAGTCCACCTTTTTGAGTTCTTTATATATATTGGATATGAATCCCCTATCTGATTTAGGATTGGTAAAAATCCTTTCCCAATGTGTTGGTGGTCTTTTTGTCTTATTGACAGTGTCTTTTGCCTTACAGAAGCTTTGCAATTTTGTGAGGTCCCATTTGTTGATTCTCGATCTTAAAGCACAAAGCCATTGCTGTTCTATTCAGGAATTTTCCCCTTGTCCACATATCTTCGAGGCTTTTACCCACTTTCTCCTTTATAAGTTTCACTGTCTCCGGTTTTATGTGGAGTTCCTTGATCCACTTAAATTTGACCTTAGTACAAGGAGATAAGAATGGATTAATTCGCATTCTTCTGCATGATAACTGACAGTTATGCCAGCATCATTTGTTGAAAATGCTGTCTTTTTTCCACTGGGTGGTTTTAGAAACCTTGTCAAAGATCAAGTGACCATAGGTGTGGGGGTTCATTTCTGGGTCTCCAATGCTATTCCATTGCTCTACTTGTCTGTGGCTATACCAGTACCATGCAGTTTTTATCACAATTGCTCTGTAGTACAGCTTTAGGTCAGGCAAGGTGATTCCACCAGAGGTTCTTTTATCATTGAGAAGAGTTTTTGCTATCCTAGGTTTTTTGTTATTCCAGATGAATTTGCAAATTGCCCTTTCTAATTCGTTGAAGAATTGAGTTGGAATTTTGATGGGGATTGCACTGAATCTGTAGATTGCTATTGGCAAGATAGCCATTTTTACTATATTGATCCTGCCAAACCATGAGCCTGGGAGATCTTTCCATCTTCTGAGATCTTTTTTTGATTTCTTTCTTCAGAGACTTGAAGTTCTTATCATACAGATCTTTTACTTCCTTAGTTAGAGTCACACCAAGGTATTTTATATTATTTGTGACTATTGTGAAGGGTGTTGTTTCCCTAATTTCTTTCTCAGCCTGTTTATCCTTTGTGTAGAGAAAGGCCATTGACTTGTTTGAGTTAATTTTATATCCAGCTACTTCACTGAAGGTGTTTATCAGGATTAGGAGTTTCTGGTGGAATTTTTAGGGTCACTTATATATACTATCATATCATCTGCAAAAAGTGACATTTTGACTTCTTTTCCAATTTACATTCCCTTGATCTCCTTTTGTTGTCAAATTACTCTGGCTAGGACTTTAAGTACTATATTGAATAGGTACAGAGAAACTGGGCAGCCTTGTCTAGTCCCTGATTTTAGTGGGATTGCTTCCAGTTTCTTACCATTTACTTTGATGTGGGCTACTGGTTTGCTGTAGATTGCTTTTATCATGTTTAGGTATGGTCTTGAATTCCTGATCTTTCTAAGACTTTTATCTTGAATGCGTGTTGTATTTTGTCAAGTGCTTTCTCAGCATCTAACAGTATGATCATGTGGTTTTTGTCTTTGAGTTTGTTTATATAGTGGATTATGTTGATGGATTTCCATATATTAAACCATCCCTGCACCCCTAGAATGAAACCTTCTTGGTCCGGATGGATGACTGTTTTGATATGTTCTTGGATTCAGTTAGTGAAAATTTTATTGAGTATTTTTGCATCAATATTCATAAGGGAAATTGGTCTGAAGTTCTCTATCTTTGTTGAATCTTTGTGTGGTTTGGGTATCAGAGTAATTGTGGCTTCATAGAATGCGTTGGGTAGAGTACATTCTGCTTCTATTTTGTGGAATAGTTTGTGAAGAACTGGAATTAGATCTTCTTTGAAGGTCCGATAGAACTCTGCACTAAACCCATCTTGTCCTGGGCTTTTTTTCGTTGGGAGACTATTAATGACTGCTTCTATTTCTTTAGGGTATATGGGACTCTTTAGATCATTAATCTGATCCTGATTTAACTTTGGTAACTGGTATCTATCTAGAAATTTGTCCATTTCATCCAGGTTCTCCAGTTTTGTTGAGTATAGCCTTTTGTAGAAGGATCTGATGGTGTTTTGGATTACGTCAGAATCTGTTGTTCTATCTCCCTTTTCATTTCTGATTTTGTTAATTAGAATGATTTCCCTGTGCCCTCTAGTGAGTCTGGCTAAGGGTTTATCTATCTTGTTGATTTTCTCAAAGAACCAGCTCCTGGTTTGGTTGATTCTTTGAATAGTTCTTCTTGCTTCCACCTGGTTGATTTTGCCCCTGAGTTTGATTATTTCCTGCCATCTACTCCTCTTGGGTGAATTTGCTTCTTTTGTTCTAGAGTTTTTAGGTGTGTTGTCAAGCTGCTAGTGTGTGCTCTCTCTAGTTTCGTTTTGGAGGCACTCAGAGCTATGAGTTTTCCTCTTAGAAATGCTTTCATTGTGTCTCATAAGTTTGGGTATGTTGTGGCTTCATTTTCATTAAACTCTAAAAAGTCTTTAATTTCTTTCTTTATGTCTTCCTTGACCAAGGTATCATTGAGGAGAATGTTTTTCATTTTCCACTTGAATAGTGGCTTTCTATTTTTTATGTTGTTATTGAAGATCAGCCTTAGTCCATGGTGATCTGATAGGATGCATGGGACAATTTCAATATTTTTGTATCTGTTGAGGCCTGTTTTGTGACCAATTTTGGAGAAGGTACCCTGAGGTGCTGAGAAGAAGGTATTTCCTTTGTTTTAAGATAAAATGTTCTGTAGATATCTGTTAAATACATTTGTTTAATAACTTCTGTTAGTTTCACTGTGTCCCTGTTTAGTTTTTGTTTCCATGATCTGTCCACTGATGAAAGTGGTGTGTTGAAGTCTCCCACTATTATTGTGTGATGTGCAATGTGTGCTTTGAGTTTTACTAAAGTTTCTTTAATGGATGTGGCTGCCCTTGCATTTGGAGCATAGATATTCAGAATTGAGAGTTCCTCTTGGAGTATTTTACCTTTGATGAGTATGAAGTGCCCCTCCTTGTCTTTTTTTGATAACTTCAATTTGGAAGTCGATTTTGTTCGCTATTAGAATGGATACTCCAGCTTGTTTCTTCAGACTATTTGCTTGGAAAATTGTTTTCCAGCCTTTCACTCTGAGGTAGTGTCTGTCTTTTTCCCTGAGATGGGTTTCCTGTAAGCAGCAAAATGTTGGGTCCTGTCTGTGTAGCCAGTCTGTTAGTCTATGTCTTTTTATTGGGGAATTGAGTCCATTGGTATAAAGAGATATTAAGGAAAAGTAATTTTTGCTTCCTATTATTTTTGTTGTTAGAGTTGGCATTCTGTTCTTGTGGCTGTCTTCTTTTAGGTTTGTTGAAGGATTACTTTCTTGCTTTTTCTAGGGTGTAGTTTCCATCCTTGATTTTTTTTTTCTGTTATTATCCTTTGAAGGGCTGGATTCGTGGAAAGATATTGTGTGAATTTGGTTTTGTCATGGAATACTTTGGTTTCTCCACCTATGGTAATTGAAAGTTTGGGTATAGTAGCCTGGGCTGGCATTTGTGTTCTCTCAGTGTCTGTATAACATCTGTCCAGGATCTTCTGGCTTTCATAGTCTCTTGTGAAAACTGTGGTGTAATTCTAATAGGCCTACCTTTATATGTTTCTTGACATTTTTCCCTTAATATTTTAAATATTCTATTGTTATTTGTTTTGTTTTTCTTTTTTGGTTTTTTCGAGACAGGATTTCTCTGTGTAGCCCTGGCTGTCCTGGAACTCACTCTGTAGACCAGGCTGGTCTCGAACTCGGAAATTCACCTGCCTCTGCCTCCCAAGTGCTGGGATTAAAGGCATGTGCCACCACACCTGGCCTCTATCTTTATTTAGTGCATTTGTTGTTCTGATTATTATGTGTCGGGAGGTATTTCTTTTCTGGCCCACTCTATTTGGAGTTCTATAGACTTCTTGTATGTTCATGGGCATCTCTTTCTTTAGGTTTGGGAAGTTTTCTTCTATAATTTTGTTGAAGATATTTGCTGACCCTTTAAGTTGAAAACGTTCATTCTCATCTACTCCTATTATCTATAGGTTTGGTCTTCTCATTGTGTCCTGGATTTCCTGGATGTTTTGAGTTAGGATCTTTTTGCAGTTTGCATTTTCTTTGATTGTTGTGCCCATGTTCTCTATGGAATCTTTTGCACCTGAGATTCTCTCTTCCATCTCTTGTATTCTATTGCTGATGCTCGCATCTATGGTTCCAGATTTCTTTCCTAGGGTTTCTATCTTCAACGTTGCCTCACTTTGGGTTTTCTTCACTTTGTCTACTTCCCTTTTTAGGTCTTTTATGGTTTTGTTCAATTCCATCACCTGTTTGGTTGTGTTTTCCTGTTTTTCTTTAAGACTTGTACCTCTTTAGTAGTGTTCTCCTATGTTTCTTTGAGTTATTAAAGTCCTTCTTGATATCCTCTACCATCATCATGAGATATGTTTTTAAATCTGGGTCTAGCTTTTTGGGTCTGTTGGGTTATCCAGGACTGGCTAAGGTGGGAGTTCTGGGTTCTGATGATGGTGCCTGATCTTGGTTTCTGTTAGTAAGATTCTTAAGTTTGCCTTTAGCCATCTGGTAATCTCTGGAGTTAGATGTTATAGTTGTCTCAGGTTAGAACTTGTTCCTCCCATGGTTCTGTTAGCCTCTATCAGCAGACCTGGGAAATTAGCTCTCTCCTGAGTTTCAGTGGTTAGAGTACTCTCTGTAGGCAAGCTCTCCTCTTGCAGGGAAGATGCACAGATATCTGGCATTCGGACCTGCCTCCTTGCAGAAGATGAAGGCCCGAAACAGGGCCTGTCACTGAAGCTGTTTCGCTTCAGCCTTTCCCAGAACCTGTGTAGCTTCTGTAGTTGGCACTCTCACCTACGCAGTCTAGTCTCTGAGAGATCCCGGACCAGAAATGGATCCCCCAGGTGCTCTGGCAAAGCCCTCCCAGGCGGGGCAGACACTTCTCCTCTGGCAGGGAAGGTGCCCAGATGTTTGGAGCCTGAAATAGGGCCTGCCCCAGAAGCTGTGTGGCTTCCGCTCAACCCAGAAGCTGTTAGCTTCTGTAGTCCACACTCTCACCTGAGCAGACTAGTCTCTGAGGGATCCAGGAACCAAGATGGCTCCCTCAGATGCTCTGGCCGCGTCCCTATTTCTACCACCATTCTCCACTCTCATCCTTTCCACCCCATTCCCAACACTAGGTAGAACAGAAAGAAGGCTAGAGGGGAAGGGAGTGTCAATATTGGTAGAGTACTTCTTGCTGAATAGGGCATCAAGTTCCTTGGGACAGGTCCAATCTTTGTCTTTCGGATATCTCCAAACAACATCCAGCATCCAGCATCCAGCATCCAGCATCCAGCATCCAGCATCCAGCATCCAGCATCCAGCATCCAGCATCCAGCATCCAGCATCCAGCATACAGCATACAGCATACAGCAGCAGAAGCAGCAGCTGTTGCTTCACTGCTCTCAGGGCTCTTGCATTTAAATACCATCTCAAGGGTCTCCAGAATTCCAAAATCTATGCAAAACTAACTATTTGCAGCTGGCAAAATCAATCCCCAGCCCCTGCCAACTCATGAGGTAAATCATAGTTTGCCGCTGTGGGCAATCGGAAGCAACACCATATCCTACACCTTGGATTAAACCAAAACCATATTCCCACAATATTCCAATGTTTTTAAAGAAACCAAAGTTCTTACTATACTAAGTTCCCAGAATGCAGTTTGCCCCAGCACCATGCCTCATCTATCCGTTCCTGAGTAAAGCCTTTAAAGGATCCTAATGCACTCAAGACTGGATTTGTAGTGATGTCATCAGTTCTAATTGTAGTCACCTCTATGCCATAGCTGGACCTGAATTACAGACGTCAGGAGTTGAAATGTAGAACTTTTCCTTCTTCAGATATGCTTATGTTTGTGTTTATATTTTGTCAAAAGCAATCTGTGGAGAACCTTATAAATTTTTAAGCAACAAAGACAGCAAAACACAACACTCTGAACATAGCCCACTTTCACATGGTTCCAGATGTGCTGCTTTGAGTTTGTAAGCCATTGCTTGGGTCTTTATTCTTTCAAATCATGATGCTTCACACAATGCAGGGCTCTGTGGATGGTGATTGGTTTTCTTCCTGTGTAAGTGGCATCCTGAGGACTGAGTAGCGTGAGTGAGGTTCTTCCTACAGGATCCACATTTGCCTATAAATAGTAGATTTTCCATGTATTTCATTGTGCTGTTTTTAGTTTTAAAGTAATTAAATTAGGAGATGATATGAGAGCCTATGAAAACAAAATCTTATGAACAGAAGTTGATTGGTTGTTTTTGCCTTCCCCCCCCCCTAAAACAGGCTTTCTCCGTGTAGTCCTGGACCTCACACTGTAGAACAGGTTGGCCTCAAACTCAGAAATCTTCTTGCCTCTGCTTTCTGAATGCTGGGATTAAAGGCATGTGCCACCACCATCCAGAAAGCACAGAGAGTCTTAATGTGTGCACTCCTTAAAAATCAAAGGATCCTTAAAGAATGCCAATAGTGAGAATCCATAAAATACAGAATCACTGGAGAGTCACTCTCCAGAGTGCTCTAACTACACACATGCCTGCTGGAGATCATCTTGCCATCCCCAGGCTTTCTCCCACCTCATCTGTTTTCTATTCTAAGTTATTATGTGAATGAAAAGACTTCATAGTTTGTATTTAATTTTTACCACCCTGGGTGTTATACAATGATCATTTCTCCAAGAAAACAATCAATTCTCAGGTATAACTGTTTATAACTTGTATACTATGGAGTATACTATGGAGTATACTATGTATACTATGGAGTAAAGGGGGGCTGCTCAGTATAAAGAATGTGTATGGGGTGCTCATATATACATATGTGCATGAGTATATTTCTTAATTTACTACGGAGGAAGGATCATTTCCGTAGGTGCAAATAATATCATTTATTAACTGGATCAACTAGTCACAAAATTATTTCAGAGTTTATATAACTCACAAATACGTTTTCAACTTTCATTAAATACTTGAAGGTTGTCTGCGAGGATGTTTCATCAGAGTTAGATGTGAACCTCGACTGCTGGGTTCTTGGGGGACACAGTAGGATATCCTCATTGTGGGGAACATGCTGTCAGGAAAAGAGGCTCACAAAGATTTTTGTTTAGGGTTTTTTGTTTGTTTTTTTTTTTTGTTTTGTTTTGTTTTGTTTTTTGTTTGTTTGTTTTTTTTTGTCTTAGAATCCCAGTATGTGAAACTGGACTAAGATTCCACAGACCTCTGGCCAGTAGGTGGCTCTCTATTTTTCAATAAGCAATGGCGCTGTCCAGCGTTCTGAATTGAAATTTGTATGGTTGAAGCGATAACCTTGGAAGGTATTTATGGGGTGAGACCCGAAGCCGTCTTCCTTCTGGTCAAATGAACTGGAATGGGGGAGGTGTGCTGATGCGGAGGTTGGAGCTTCATTGACCATATGAATGAGTTGCAAGCTGATTGAAGTCTTCCATGGTGACTCACCAAGGAAGCCCGTTCCTTAGTTCTTACCCATTTTGGAAAGCTGTGCAAACTGTTGGATCAGCTTCTCTGGCTCTAGGTAGGCATTTCCCTGAAGGGCATACATACAGTTCCTATAACCACCATTAAACAACAAACTCAAAACATGACTTTGGTCACTTTATCTCACAAACTCAAATTTGGGTACTCAGTAATAGAGTGCTGGATGCCACCACATTCTAGATGATGCTGAGCTATAGCCCAATTGGCTGAGGAGGGAAATTACAAGTGGAATGTGTAGAAATGGGACAACG
This sequence comes from Mus caroli, assembly GCF_978045245.1. NCBI lineage: Eukaryota > Metazoa > Chordata > Mammalia > Rodentia > Muridae > Mus > Mus caroli. The sequence continues at coordinate 130,312,418 of NW_028227258.1, forward strand.
GAAGAACAAAAAGTCTGTAAAATAAATTAGAGATTCCATTTAAAGGGCATGTTACATTCCAGAATTTTGAAAGAACATGGTTAGTTTGTGGAGGAAATGAAGCAGCTGTGCAAGTGGAACACAATGTTTGAATCAGAAGAGAGGTAAACAGGCTCTCTTGGGAAAATCCAATTGGCAAAATGATGAGAATATAACATCGGTGTCATCGCTTAGTTAGGTGGTTGCATTCTATGCAGCAACGCAGGTAGATGTTATTATAGCTTATGAGTGAGACTGGAGTGTAGCTTGGAGGAAGAGTTTTTGCCTCATGTACACACAGACCTGTGTTGAGTCCCATATAGCACACTTGAAGGTGAAACACAAACACACATTCTTGGTCAAAGCTCTTTTTCTTCTTACTAGACCTCACTGAATCTGCCTCTTCATCTTTTTCTTTGTCCTTTTCCCTTCCCTCCTCCTCCTGTCCTCCTTCCTCTCCTCCTCCATCCTTCCCTCCTCTTCCCCTTTCTGAAGTAGAGCCCCTTGTGTTTCCCATCATCATTTTCGTGCATTGTGCTGTTGAAGCTGCCACCTGTCCTTAGTTCCCCTCTTCCTCTTCACTCTAGATGCAAGCATCCAGGTCTTCTTTCCCCCTCTGCGAGAGCAGGAGACAACTGTGTGGTAACACTGGAAGAGAAGTCTTTGTCACGCTGAGTTATTAACAAAGGAAACTTACTGTAACAAGTGTGAAATGGCAGTGTTGCTGCCACGGTCACTGCAGGGAGAGCCTTGAAATGAACTGCTATTGTTGTACTGCTATTTCTCATAATACATCCTTTACACTTATCTTGCCTGAAATATATTCACGTTTTGTTCACTCACAATGCCCCTTTTCAGACAAAGTAAAACACATTCTAAGGGGTTTTTTCCCCCTGCAGGACTCCACAAGTGATAAGAAGTATGTATTAAAACACTGTCTTCCTTTGGATTTTATTTTTTCATTATTATTTCTCTCTCCAGTATAATTGCAAAGCCACACTAACAAGAAAATCTTGAAAAGTAGCTTAGAGATGGAGTTTCAGACAAATGGGTGAAAGGCTGAATTGACACACCAGGAACACTGAACGTTTTGGAGTCAGTGAAACAGAGTGCTTATTCTCGGTGGAAAGGAATGTCATCTACAGGGCAAATTGTCACAGCACAGAACGTGCGATGCTAACTAACCACATAGACCCTTCACATCTATTGCTCCGTGCAGCACAGGAGGATGAGGGTTCCTTTTTGGGGACACTAGCTCTTTTTTAAGGCAATACCAGGAATTTAAAATGTTTTCTCTTCAGCCCTTTGTAGTGTGGAAGAAGAGTGCAATGCAAAGACATGGACTGAGGGGCACTGGCTGAAGCTATTACTGGAAACAGCCCTTCTTAGGATGGCTGAACTTCAGGGCAGTGTTGTCATCTTCAAACTTGAAGGTTAAAGACAACTCAGTCTATCTTATGAATATTTACATTTACATGATCTCTTCCAACAATTTACAAAGGTATCTTTCTGTAAGATATTGTTTTAAATGAGTATGTATTGTGTTCAATGCACTACACTGTGAGAAAGTGCTCTCTTATTCAGCAGGTGCTTAAACCCCAAGTCCTAGGATTTCTGAGCAAACAAGACAACATGACCTAAGCATAGCAAGGGACTAAGAGAGTATTTAACAGAAACTCAATTAGGGCACTGGAGGTGACATCTTTGTTTTGTCCCTTCTATGTGTCTTTAAAAATTGCCCCTTTCTCACCCATCTTGAGTCCATCACAGGACACTTCTGAGATGTCACACATCACACATACAGTCACACGAATCAATCACATGAATAGAATAAAGGTAGAAAATCAGAATGTGCTATTCTGATGACATGATTGATCACCATGATCACTTGGGACCAATCAGGTTTTATTATGGTCACTTGAAACCACTATCCGTGTAAACATTCCAATGTTTGAAGAGATCAATTTCTCTGCCTACTTGATGACAAAGTCACTATAAAACTGAAGCTTATGATGGCTACCCAGCAAGTATCCTGCCATAGGAAGACAATCTTGGAAAATGTAGGTATTTCCAGAGCAAAAAGGCACAAAGTGAAAAAAAAAAAAAACCAAAACCAAAACCAAACCAAAACAAACAAAAACAAAAATCAAAACACAAAACAAAAAACCAAACCATTTGGACTAGCTGGATTTAGCTTTGCTGAGACTAGGTAACTTTATATCAGCCAGTCTATTTCCCATTTGCTGGGATATACTTGAATTGCATTTCTGTCATTTATTTTTAGAAAAGTTTTGAATAATACAGAAACGGAATGACCTTGGATCACTGTCCTTCTCTTCCTCCTCCTCTCCATCCCTCTCCTCCTTTCTATTTCTCTTTCTTCTTCCTCACCTCTCCTACTTAATATTAAAAATTCTCTGAACCTTATATGATGGTACATGCTGACAATACTAATACTCGGGGATTATAGATGGGCAGACTGGAAGCCCAAGACCCAAATGGGATATAGAGTGAAAATCTAGCTCAGAAAAACAAGAAGAGGAAGATGTAGCTCAGTCATAGAACACTTGCCTAGCATGTCCAATGCTTTGGTTCAAGCCCAATATATCTTAAAACAAAGGCAAAAGCAAACCAGAAACACCTTTACATATTTAGTTCTGTCAAGTGTAATAGCTCCAAAGCTATCCCTAGAGACATTGAATATTACAATCCTCTTCCCTGTTCACTTCACCATCCCCTTTCTCCATTATTAAATGCTATGGTTATAAAATGGATTAAAGTTCTGTGGACAATAGCCTGGATCTCCTCTGAAGGGCTTATAATCTATCAGAGACACTCCTTTTCTGGCAAGGTGGGTGGTCACAGCACCACTGTGATTGGTTAGTGCTAACTGTCAACTAGACAAGATCTAGAATCACCTAGAAGACAAACCTCCAGGTACACTTGTAAAGGATTACTTAGTGTGAGGGACTATGCTCATTAGGTTAGTCTAGGTGGGAAGATACACCCTGAATGTGGATGGCATTATGCTGTGGGCTTGGATCCTGGGCTGCATAAGGAGAGGAAGTACCTGAAATCCAGTACTCTCTACTTCCAGATTGTGGGAACAGTGTGAGAGCTCTGCATCCTAGATTTCCCTGCCACATTAGGCTGTACTCTGAACTGTGAGTTAGAACAAATCATTTCTCCCATGGGAGACTTTTGTCAAGTCATTTAATCACATCTACAGGAAAGAAGCTAAGACAACTGATGTTTATGAATGTATACTTTGGAGGCAGATAATTTGTATGTAAGATCAAGTACTTAATCAGGAAAGCATAATAAAAAATGAGCAGCTTAAACACATTTCTGTGGGGACCAGAGGAAGCCCTAAGAGAACCAAGTCCTGAATAAATATATATTTTGACATGAACACAGTCATATCAGGAACCTCAAGGCCTGTAAACCGTGGGACAAATTGGCAAAGCTGTAACCCATATGGTTCAGGCTGAAGGGGCATCCAAGTATGAGTGTTTATGGATGATCTATCAATATGTGCAAAGATTAGCAACTATGGCTTTCTCTTCCAGGATGTTTACTGCCTGAGGTTGATCCCTGCAGAGACCTCCTACAGAGGCCAGTTCACCTGCCCTGTGTGCCTTGTCTAACAAACAAAGGGAAGTTTCCAGCTGCTGCTGTAGTGTTTGAGAACCCTGCCTGATCTGAGCTTCACTTTATGTGCACCTATGTGTCTGTCCTTTCTTCATTTGCTCACTGCCTGTACCCAGGTTCCAGAACCCAATCCTTGTGTTCTAGGGCCCATTTCTATGGTAGGATACTCCTCTAAAAGTGGCATAGTGACTGGCCATGTTTCAACTATTGTGCCACAGCTTGTGAAGTCTCAGGCATGATCCTCATGGGACAAAGACAAGATGCTATTTATTCTTTCTGCTTCTGATTGCCCATCTTCTCATCCATGTGTGCTAGAACATATGTAATATTTTAGACCAAGCCTTCCTACTCACAGAAGCATCGTGTGGAAGTGATGTTGATATTTTTTTGAAAATAGAAAACCTCTTTAAGCGATACACTTCATTGACTTTATGTTGCTTAAAAGAGATTGTTTAAATATGTGTATTTCCACATTTTCTTAAGCATAGTATGGTAATAATAATAATGATAACAATAAAGCAGCTACATGGTAGATCCCATAAGGTAGACCTTGCTTTAGTCATTGACACTGAATAGTTTCATTCAGACCTACTCATGGAAGAAGACATACAGTCCCCATTTAGGAGAGTGGCAAACTGAGTCTCTGCAGTGCTGGGTGAGTCACAAAGCCAGAATCACAAACACACTGAGCTAGCACTGGTATTTGGGACTTGAGTCTATCATCCACTCCATAGTCATGACTCTTTCAACAGTGTCCTCATCAAGAATATGAACTGTGTACTTTGCAAAGACCAACCCCAGTCCCCTTCCACCCTTGTCCCCACTCTCCTCCCCCACTCCCTTCCACCCCTGCCCCCACTCCCCTCCCCCACTCCCTTCCACCCTTGCCCCAACTCCCCTCCCCCACTCCCTTCCACCACTGTCCCCATTCCCCCACCCCAGCTCCCCTCCCTCTGGCTGCCACCAATATTTTATGTTTCTCCTCACACTCCTCCTTGGAGCTACCCATGTCATTTATATTTTGCTTGTTCCTCTTATTATTAGAATGCTAACAGTAGCTCTGCCCTTCTAAGTTGATTTTGCCACAAAAAAATATAGCCTGTGTTCCTGTGTTAAAACTGAGTGAGTGACCCTGACTCCCATGGAGACAGTGCAGGTGGCAAAGAAACTGCCACAGTGATCTCTGATGGAGAGCCTTTGAAGAGGCACTGCACTGCTCTGGGAAGACTCTCCTATTGGCTACCCAGAACATCTTTTTTTTTTCTTCAGGGTCTCAAGTACATTTCAAATATTAGTGATAAGCAATACTGTGTGTTGTGGTTTAAATCTGAAATACCCCCACAGACACATGCTTTGAGTACTTGGTCCCAGTTGATGGTTCCAGTTTGGAGGATATAGAAATTTTAAGAGGTAGGACCTGTCTGGCAGAAGAAGTAGATACTAGAGGCAGAACTGGAAGATTGTCCCTCACCCTGGCCTGGCCTGCTTCCTCTACTTCCTGGTTTGTTGTAATGTGAACAACTCTTGTTTCATGTTTTCTATCCATGAACCTCACTCGGCCTTACCTGCCATGATGGACTATTATTTATAGAACCAAACTAAGCTAAAACAAATCCTCTCTCAAGGTTGTCATTGTTGTTGTGATTTTAATGTGTATGAGTGTTTTGCCTACATGCATATCTGTGCAGAACCCATGGAGGACAGAAGAGGGTGTCAGATTCCCCTTAAATGGGAGGTACAGATAGTATGGCCTGTCATGTGGGTGCTGGGGATCAAACCCTGGTCCTATGGAAGAGCAACTAGTGCTCTTAACCACTGAGCCATGCTCCAGTCCCTGTTATCATTTTTGTTTTAATTAAATGGGTACATAAATGAATGTTTTGAGTCAGTCTCCTGTACCCCAGGCTGGCCTCAAACTTACTATGTAGCTATGATGGCTGCTCTTGGTTGTCAACATGACTGCATCTGGAATTAACTTAAAAACCCAAGCATCTGAGCTCATTTGTAAGGGAATTTTTTTAGATCTACTTGAAGCCAGAAGACCCAGCATAAATTCAGATTGTTTGAGGTTGGAGACTCCCCCTCGACCTGGACCACACATTCTTATGCCCCCACAGAAAGGACATAGAAGATAGAATCTCTTGCTCTTTGCCTGTTCACTCTTACTCTCTCTGGCACGTCTATCCCTTCACTAGTATTAGAGCATGATGCTTTGGGATTTCAGTGTATACTGAGGAATAGCTGAGACATTCAGTCTCATGGGCTGAACAACTACTGGATTCTTGAACTTTCTATAGGAGACAGCCCTTCTTGGACTTGTTGAACCACAGCCTGTAAACCACTCTAATAAGACACACACACACACACACACACAAACACAGTAATAAATAACCACATATAATATAGATATATTAATATTACTTACATAACATATGTATATAATAAATCATATATATGAGTGCATCTATGTGTATATAAAATAATAGTAGATGTTATATATATTCCTATACACACATATATACATATGCATGTATACACACACCTATATACATAATATATATTATACATACAAATATATATATATATATATATATATATATATATATATACACATTACACATACATGTATGATCCTATCAGTTCTGCTCCTTTTGTCTGTACCTCCCAAGTGTTCCAATTACAGGATTGTACCACATGTCTGCTTTATGCAGGGCTGGGGACTGAATCCAGGACTTCATGCTAGACAAACACTCAACCATCTGAGCATATCCACAGTTAGTATTTTTGGTCACACACTGCAAGAGCTGTCAGCACACCATCTTGAGGGAGCTGCTTAGGCACGTATATCCCTATACCAATGCACGTTCACCCACGGGCAAGGTCAGAAATTGCTTATGTTGACCTTCTGCTCCTGTTCAAATATTGAGAGAAAAAAATGAGAATGAAAAAGTCCGGATTCTCTGTTTCCCAAGGACGCCTGTGATGGAGTCCCAGTGTGCAGGTTGGTAACTAATTGAACCACTTCCATAAGGGTCAGAAGGGCCGTCTTATTAATCCCTGTGATTACGTGTTATTATGCACCCGCAGCACCTGAAGCTATAACGGGGAGTTTATCTCTGAGTGAGAGCTTCTCATTCTTGCCACACACACCAATGCATTCTGCTGTAATGGCTCCCCTGGAGCCATTAGCTGGCTAATCTGAGAAATGTGACTACACATGTGTAAAGTTTGCATTGTGAACATATTCTTAGTGCTGTTTTTGTTAAAATATCTTCATAAGAGTAAAATTCACATGAAGTTTTTGACATCTACTTAAATGGAAAATATTAGGACATACCTCTATGTTTGGGAAAAAAAACAAAACAAAACAAAACAACAACAACAACAATAATAAAAACTGTGACTGCATTGTAATTCAGTGGCAAGTGGAGTTCTGGGAAGCCTGGGCACACATGTAAATGCAGCAATACCTCTGGCTTTGTGTTCAAAACAGAAAAAAATAAGTCAGAGGCATTTTTTGGAAGGAGACAGAATGTATCTGGTTTATTCAGGGAAAGACTGGTGTGTTTTGGATTGAGTTTGGAGAATATTTCTCAGTGACTTGCCTGCAACAGTCCATACAAGGTTTCTTTGAGGTAATATTACCAAGTAAGTAGGATGGAGAGATGGCTCAGTGGATAAACGTATTGGCTGTTTCTCCAGAGGACCTGGGGTCAGTCTTCAACACTCACATGGTGACTCACAACCATCTTTAACTGTTCCAGAGGAAACAACAACCTGTTCTGGCCTCCACAAGCATGAGGCAAACATGTAATGCAGACAGATATGCAGCCAAGACATTCATACACATAAAATAAAAGTCACTTAAAATAAAATGGTCAAGTAGTAATGCACTGATGTGTATTTGTGTGCATGTGCGTGCATGCACATGTGGCCCTTGTATGGTGAGGCCAGATGTTGCCTGTTTAGATACAGAGAGCACTAAGATCTGCAGATGTGGATTAGTTTCATATTTAGACCTATAGCTCTATCAAACAAAGAATTAATTCTCTTAATTGTGTGTTTTAAGAATTATTTCATCTTGCCTTTTTTTTAGGAGACAGACAAACCAAACATTGTTTTATAACCTTGAGAAGGTTACAGACAATTATTAAGGGTCTTGGCAAATTTGCCTTGAGTGCACTTATTTGAGAGACTTCAGACATTTTTATTTGGATACTCTCAGAAAATATACATAAAAGAATGGAAGATGTTATAAGATTTTAACTGTCTTTGGATGGTTTAATTTATTCTTACCTCCCCTCAACCAGCACGAATCTTCTCTGCTTCAAAGAGATAACTCTTTATCACTTAGTTTAATTTTTTCATTTTCTGTATTCTCAGGGCTTTGGCTATATTTTTGCATTTTGTTATAATTATGTTCTATTCTGCCCTGATTACTCGGTTTCAGGATTCAAGACCTCATTAATAATTATAATGAAATGCTACTAATTATCGAAGTATCTCCAAAGCCCTATCCTGCCTTCGGAGAGACTCACAGTGGGGCCATGATTTATTAGCGTTCTGGTTCTCATTGTAAAGTTCGACAAGACACTTTGGAAATGTGGGCTCGATGCTGGAGGATTCGGAAGTGGGATTGTCAGTGAAAACTGTGTGAACATGACTGTGTCTGCCTGGGTCACTAAACAGGACCACTTGTCCAGAGATCACCGCTGTCTTTGTGTCTGCAGACCTATGTTTATGCTGCACTTGGCTATGCGCTGCCCTGGTGGCTTCCAGCCATGCTGCTGTTGATTTTCCTCAGAAAGCTTTCTTTTTTTCTGGGGTGATTTTTCTGTGCCTAACTTCCCACCCTTGACAGAGTTGGCTCCTTGGATGGGTGGGGGGCACCCCCAAACTGTAAACTCAGAAGTAGGTTGCACAGCAGAAACTGGTGTGCCTTGGAATAACCAGTGGTATTTATGTGAGCCTTCCTGTTTTTGTGTTTTAATGGAGTAGAAAATGTTTATTTGAAATAGTTTAATAAAAAGGGCAGAGTGGGCCTTGGAAAAAGGTTTCTTCCACCCCAGCCTTTACCTCCTACTTTTGACATGTTAATGACATTAAGTACCTGCCACACAGTGTTCTAGGCTTTTCCATAGACTTTAATATTCTATAATATTAATATATGTATTTTGTTCATTAAAAGCTATACTTATGACTTTCTATCTCATTTGTTCATACTTATAAAGTATAACAGGGTAAACTTGAGATAAAAATCTCATGAAATCCATCCCTTTGTATACAAAACAGATACTAATAGAAATTTAAGAAAAAGAAAAAATATTCCCCAGGCACTCAGCTAAATTTAATTCACTCCCTTCACCGTTTTTATTTCTTTCAGAGTATGTTAGAATTGGGATACATTCTTAGTTATTTTGTTTTTAAAAAAATGCTTAGGTTGGCTCTCAAACTTTAATATTGCTGTAATGCTGCCTTAAAAGCACAGAGAACACAGTCTTCCTGCATATTAGAGAAAGTATTTCCGAGGAGTCGCCACCAGAAAGTGAATTGTGAGGCAATCAGTCTTTTAAAGTTCTGATAGATTCTCCCAGTCAATTTCTCAACATAGTTATCAATGTATAATCTGTCCACACAGGGCATCTGAGAAAGTGCATTAAGCACAACTCTAATTCTATTGTGTAAGAAAATGGGGATACTTCATTTCCTTTTTTTCCTTGGTTATGATGAGGATTAGCTGAGACTACACATGTAAAGGCGTGTAAATTATCTAACAGCCCTCTGCACTGAACTGTCTGTGTGACTAATCTTTATTCTCACCCCTTCTCCTTCCCAACTGCTCTGCGCTACACAGTGCAACAGGACACAGTGACGAGCAGGCTTTCCTCATCTCTGCTCCACCACCTGGGTTCTATCTCTTGTCCCCAGGATTCTGACACCATGATCCACTTCAGTGCCGCAAATCCTGTCTGTTCTGGACACTGGTGCCTTACATTGGTCATTGTTCTTTGGGGACAGATGCTTCTACCCAAATCTGAATCTTCACATTTTAGAACCACCTTTGTCTTCTGTTATAAATCTTTTGTTTCTTGAAGTTTCATACATAGATATCTAGTTTGAATGATTTGAAATTGAAGTATCTATCTATCTCTGTGTGGTTTAAGGAAGGGTGGTAATGTAATAATAAGAGGTATAGAAATCTTAATATATATTACCTCATTGTAAAGAGCTAGTCTTTTTTTTTTTAAATCTAAATGTGTGTGTATTTGTGTGTATGTCTCCCCCCTTGCTCCGTCTCTGCCCCCCCTCCCGCCGTGTGTGTCCAGATGTGTGAATGCAGATGTCAATGGAGGACATGTAGTTGATTGTGTCCATCACTCTTTGCCTCCATCTCTCTGAGAGGAACTCTCACTCACTGAGCCTGGGGCTAGGCTGGTGGTGTCTCCTGCCCCTACAGCACTGGCTACAGTGCTGGGGTTAAAGGTACACATGAGACTATGCACAGCGTTTCATATAGCTTTTGGGATTGGAACTCTGGTCTTCATTATTTGTGTAGCAAGGGGCCTTAACACCATGCAATGACAACAACCTTCGAGTCCCAAATACTGTTGTTTTTCATTATTCTGCCTATGATATCACAGGACTCTGACTTCCAAGGACATCATCCTTCCCTTTAGACTGTTGTATAGCTTCTTCATACTTCATTCTCATTACAACTTAACTCCCAATATTGTTTGATTGTTCTGCTAAGGCTGGCACGAGTCTTTTGAGAAAGGAGATGATATGCGACACCAACCAGGACAGGAAAGGTGACTTTGATGCACATGGAACTGGACCCAAGCTTTGCAGCTAGGTCAGAGAAGCTTCTAGGCCTGGACCTGATAAACTCCAAAGCTTGATGACTTCTTCATCTTTCATAACACTGTTACCTACCTATGTCATAAATGCCTCCTCCCTATCCCAACACTGTGACAACTCCTTTAACCTCCAGATATCTCTGAACAGGAAACACATTTAGTTTTATTTTGTGTTTATTCTGTTCTGGGCACCTTATACGCATCTATTAATTTCTTCCTTAATCTCTCTCTCTCTCTCTCTCTCTCTCTCTCTCTCTCTCATTTCTAGCCCTTAAAAGACAACACCTTAGTAACATTTTTCCATGTAACAATCTTCAAACACCTTTAATACAACCACCACATTCTCTGAATCTACTTTGTACTTCCTTCAAGTTGTTAGATTCCCAGTTGGCCCACCTCCTGTAGGACTGTGATGCACTTTGTGTCTTATCTACTCCCCCTGCCAAATGTCCTTTGATTCTTTAATGTCTCTTTCGAGGATTTTGGCCGTTGTTTTGCTTGGCATGTGCCTTTTATAATTTGTTGTCTTTCTGAGTATAAAAAGGTAGAAGTTGAAAGCCATTCTACAAGGCCTGCTCTCCCCAGGGCCCTCCTTACTACTCAGTTACAGCCTTTCTGTTTGATCTTCAAATATATCTGAGTTAGAGATGTGTCCAGTGTCTCATGTATAATTGACCTTACATGCATTCACCCCTGGTTTCACATGGCCAAAGCCCAGCCAGGGCCTCCTTCAAGCTACGATACTATCCAATCAATTTTGCAAGCTTAGACTGGTTGATCACATCCCTTCTCCTTACCACACATTTTCTAGAGAAGTCTCTGAGGCTAGATTTATCATAGTTATCTTCAGAATAAAAGTCCTCTTGCACTCAAGCACCATAAAGATCATATGGTTTACTAAGAGTTTAGAATCAGAAGCAAATGAAAGGACTACTGGAACATGACCCCCCGCCCCCAAGCTCTTTTTTAGGTAGGGCTCTTAGTATCTTTTCTCCATTCATAACTTTCCACTTGTTAGGTCTTAGCTTTATGAGCTACTGAGCCCCTTTCCCAGGATTCTCTCTCTAGGAATTCTACCATCTCTCTCCTTTAAATACATGAGACAATTTAATACTGGCTCAGCTGTACAAATAGGGTAACCACACTTGTGGCCACTCAGCTAACAACAGATTCTCTTCTCAGAAGCTCTCTGCTGTAGAAGGCAGCAAGTGGTTGCAATCAGCAAAACATAATTCTTCCTATCATGAAGATCACTTGTTTTAGAGATAGGCAACTATTTTTCTTATGGACAAAGGAATCTAGATTCAGAGAGAACATACCAGTTAAGACAGCAGGTGATTACTAGAGAGACAGATATGGAGCCCAGTACTGGGGCTGACTTGTTAACTGAGATATTAGTGGTACTATATGCATACACAATTTGTTTCTCATTATAATTATAGAAAGTCTGCACAGTAAAATTTTGCCTTTGATTTTACCTAAACTAAAGTGAATGATTGAATTCCAAGAAAATTTCATCAACATGTGAGTACGATAGGGAAATTCTAGAAAGTGGCTAAGTTTCTTTGACTCACTCCATGGTCACTCCATGGATACTGCCATGCTCTTAATCATGTCTTGGCTGTTTTGGTATCCTGAAAAGATAGTGGTTTTGCTGAATGTGTGTGAGTGTGTGTGTGTGTGTGTATTTCTTTGCATATATGTGAGTGTGTGTGTAGGTGTTTGTGTCTGTGCATATAAATATAGGTGCATGTATGTATGTACAGGTGCATATGCACATGTACACATGTGTATGTAGAGGGTAGAGGACAATAACAGGTGTAAAAGTAAGTTTTATTATTCCAGTGTAATTGTTGTCTCCTGGGTTTACTTCCATGTCTGTTAACCTAGGCTAGTCCTGGAAGCGTCTAGCCTCCTTACAAATGAATCTAGGCCTACAATATTTTCAGCTTCTGAGACTTACTACTGAATAAACTCACTCTTTCCAGTTCTGAGCTCTGACTGGCTGGTGAACTTGACTGTTCTGGCTCAAAACTCTACTCCACGCTGTGTTTCAATCTGGCTTCTCTCAACTTGTCCTGATTGACCTGCTTGGCCTCAAACTAACTTTATCACTCTTCTAATCTTCTGGCTCTTCCTTCTCTAGCTCATCCTGTCCTCACCTGGGTCTAGCTTGTTCTCTCTTCAACCTGTCTCTGTAAATCTCTCCTAGTAAAACTGCCTCCTTCTCTATCCACTGTCCTTCAAGTACCTTTCCTTTTCTCTTTGTTCTCCTGAGAGTTGGGCATATCCTACTCTATCAAATCTTTCTCTGATCCGTCACTTTGTCTGCCACTCAATTAGACATTATTTTCAAATATGGGTGCTTCCTTCCACAAACTAACTTTACCTTCATTGTTTGGGATGAAAGGTACATAATATAAGGGCTGTCTGTACTGCAGGCAGAGGGATTAAAGGTGTGTAATAAGGGTGGTGCCACATTACAGCTAGGAACAGGTTATTTTTTTTCTCTTCAGTAAATAACACAATCTGGGTTCACAGTGTAATATCCTGCAACAACAGATATTGATCCTCCATCAACACTTGCAGTTTTTGGAAACAGCCTCCCACTTGTCTCATGCCTGTTCCACGGAGGCGGGACTGGCTGGTCAGTGAACCTCAGCCACCCTTCACTCACTTCCCTAGCATTTCGATTATAAGCATGAACTTTCTATGTGGTGCACTTTATGTGGGTACTGTAATTCACACTCAGGCTTTGTGCCTGCAGTGCTTGTGGTTTACCCACTGAGCCATCTCCCCTGTCCACTTATACTTCTGCTAACGCCCCTAGTACCCTTCCTCTTGCCTTGCACATACTGCCATGGATGTAACTTGCAGCAGAGCTCAAAAGCTACTGGCTTCTCCCCCTGCTGGGCTTTGTCATGAAGAATACTTAGATCACAAGACAAGGATCATTTTGTGAGGTGGGGGATGTGAAGCCAGGGATTGGAGAGAAAGCTCAGAGACTAAGAACACTGATCGTTCTTCCAGAGGACCTGAGTTTGATTCCAGAATCCACATGGCAGCTCACAACTGTCTGTCATTCCAGTTTCTGGGAATCTAACACCCTTTTCTGGATTCTGTAGATGGCTATTGCTTTCACATGGTACGCAAACATACATGTAGGCAAAACACTCATATATGTAAAAATAAAGAAAATAAAGTGAGAAATTTTAGTTCCATGAACATAGAATTCTACTTCAGTACTATTACACACTGGGTTTTAGAACTGGGCCAATTGAAAACATCATCTGATCTTATGCCACCCCCTTCATTTCCAGATGTAAGGACATTTAAGGTCAAAGAGATCAGCATTTTGCTAGGAATCATAGAGATGTTTAGAATAGAGCCTGTGCGTCCTAACAAACACAGCCAACAGCTCCACACAGCTCTCACACAACAGCAAATAAACACGAAGGCCCATTGCTCTGCATTGTTTTACTTTGATTGATAGAGAAGGGATCATACACCACTTACAATAATCTCTCTAGATTCTATAATAATCCTTGCATTATCCTGTTAAACGGTTGCTCTAGCTCTGTGCTTAATAGATTGAAATCTATTATTCATAATGCCATCTTGCTCCTGTTCAAATAACATTATCCTTATGACTAAATTTTATGGATTCATACTTAATTTCATAGTGGAGAGAGATGATAAATTATTAGAACAAAGGGTCTGCATTTGTGGATGCAATTTGACAGGTATATTTTCAAACATTGCTCAGCAACACACATGACCTTGCATTTTAGGAGATGCAAAGGCTATGAATTATGGGCTTGTGAGTGTCCAGGACCATCTGGGGCCGGAGGCAAAGCTGTCCCTAATGAGCGGATAGTATCATGGGGACAAGAGCTCATTCTAAGATTAGACAGTGCTGGGTTTGAGTCTTGGTTGTGTTTTTTTGCCAGCTGTTCTCTTTTGGGCAGGTGATTGTGGTCAGTTTTCAGTATCCATATCTGAAGATGGAATAGCACTTACTTCAAATTATTTTAAAGACTTTTTAGAAGATAAGACAGAAATCATCTCATACATTTCTGATCCATAACTGATACAACACTGTTAGCTAGTGTTCACATTAATTTATCATTTAATGCTAGTGAAGCCTGCATCTGCAAACACACTGGTTTGCAGAGGCAATACCTAAATACACCCCCAGGAAGAAACACCCGAGCTTTGCATGAGAAGTGCATAGTTTTTATTAATTGACTGGCTACTAACTAATCAACTAAGTTTGATTTGGAGCCTGTTTGCCCACAAAACCATCTTTGGCTTGGATAAGAAAGTCTATGAGTTAAGTTGTAGATGGTAGTCACTTCACCACGGGTGCTACCTTCAATTTAAGTCTGAGCTGTTAGCTTTGTGAGAGGTGTTCTCCAGATAACAGCCTCTTGCCTTTGGTTGTCAGTGTTTCCTGGTCACCCAGGGAGGTTCTGAGCTCCAGGCTTCCTGATTGCCTGTCAATTGCTTTGCTTCCCACCTGCCTTGTTGCCAATACTAATGCTGTAGCTTTAAGGTTAGCCATTTAGAGGAAGGATTTCAAATAAATAGTACAAAGTTGAAAAATGTGAAGTATTTTTGGTTGATCTGAAATTACAAAATGAAAGAATCTCACTAATACTTTCCCAAGTTCCTCTCTCACTCACTGTCTATTTCTTTTCTGTTTTTTCCTTTTGCATCTCTCTCTCTCTCTCTCTCTCTCTCTCTCTCTCTCTCTCTCTCTCTCCCTCCCTTCTGCCCCCCCCACCCCAGTGGATGACATAGCTGACATCAGTATGTCTGCATAATCTGGCTAATTTGAAATAAAACGGTCCTTAAGCAGGCCATTAATAATAGTTTTGTAAACTGAGTGATGTATCCCAGGGCAGCCACGAGTATTAGAAACCCATGAGTTGCTGTCAGTTTGAATTTGTATGTGTTTCCTTATCACAAAAGTACAAAGGTTTAATTTTGAGAGGAAGAAAAAACTGTGGAAAATTAAAGATATTTTCAAATGTTTGTGAGGCCATTCCCATGTGTGTCAAATTAGAATGACAACCAGAACAACATTTGAATAATTGATGGCAAGAACAGTATTGAGCGTTTGTGAGGCCATTACTATGTGTGTGAAATCAGAGTAGAGACAAACATAGCTTTGAATAATTAATACCTGTTATGTCAAAACCTCCATTGACAAAAACTCCCATTAAAATGTTTTATTTATAGTTTTAACATGATATTTTTATTGATTCTTTGGGAATTTCACATTATACATGCCAATCACACTCTTTTATTTTCTCTGTCCCTCTGACCAACCCTTGTGACCCTACCCCCCCACTCCCGGAAACAAAACAACAACAGCAAAATCATAAGTCCAATTTGTGTTATCTACAAACTCACTGGATCATGGTCAAATTTTTCAGTGACCTGTCCTTTAAATAGAACTGGGTCCTTTCCTTCCCACACCATTTCCAGTAGCCACCTGCAGTAGAGAGCTACACATCAGCATTCTTATCACACTTTTTAAGGGTTCTCTTCAATGGCTTCCTGTTTAGAATGTTACTTTTAAGGGAAGGGAGGTTAGGGGTCACAGAAGCCTTCCATGTCCCTCTTTCTCAACTGTGAGTCTGCAGCCATCAATCTCACTGCCAAAGTAGCTTCCTTGCACTTTACAGCCAGTGGTAGTGGTAGTCTGGAGACAGCCCAGACCGTGAACATGGCCCCAGCTGTCATAGGATCATGAACCTCACAATGGCCTTAAGTGACAAAGCAGGCCACCCACAGTAACATGGTCCCTGATGGGAGCACAGCCCATGGACATTCATGTGGCTCTGGGCCTCAGCATAGATCATGGTCTTTGGTAGTAATATGAGCCATAGACATCAACCAGGTTCCTGACCACATCAGGACCACTGATCTACACATTGCCCTCAGTGGCCACATGGACCACAATGGGCCCTCAAGGAAGTCCAATCCAGGAAGTGAACGGAGGCTGAGCAGCATGTTCGGGATCTGAGTCAGCCTCTATGCAAGTTCCAGGCTGCAGCATACCACCCCACTGACCCCACTGGGCAATGGCATATTTTTGCTGTTGGCTTCTGCATTGTCTACACTTGTCATTGCTCTATGAATCCAGTTCTGCCTCTCTTCACAATGCATGTGTGTGTGTGTGTGTGTGTGTGTGTGTGCGCGCGCACCCCACTCCTCTGTTCCATTTTCCATCCTCTCGTCACACATTCGTTGGCCTGGGCAGTTCTGCCTGTTCCTTTGATCTCATGAGTGTGGATTCCTGTCAACTCATGTAACCTCCAGCCCCCCTTCTCCCTCGAGGATAAGACGTTTTCTTTCTTGACTCATCTAGATGTTTCTGTCTCTTTTCCAATTCTGAGTACATGTCTAGACAGAATTACTTTTAGAAAAGTTATCAAACAGAAGACTACACTAACAGTAAAATAATTGAGAATTTCAAAGGCTGAGAAAAATCCCAAGACTCCCGTGTTTTGATATGGAATACGAGACCTGTAAATGAATACTACGCTATTTTTAAAATAGGATAAAAACACACATGAAAATCATCAAAACTGCTTAAGTCTAACTCAGAGAAGAAAAAAGTTACTTATTTTTTCTCCTTTATGAGAAAAGTGTTCCCTCACTTCTGACCTTGCAGGAGATGTCCAGAGACAAAACACTGTGCTCACTGTAGTCTCCATCTTTTAGACCATTTCTCAAATGCCCAGACCAGTACTGTTCTCTTAGCCTTTGTGTCCATAGCAACAAGAGCCTTATAAACTCAAGGGCCAAGTGCAAAATACAAAGGAGATTCCAGTTGCCCCTCTTACTCTGTGTATTCTCCCCTGCTGTCAGCTTTCTTCCTTTATCCTTCTCTCCCTTACTAGTCCACGTTATTGTGCACACAAAAGAAAGACACCCAGGCACATTGGTCCAAAAGTACAGTGATATTGCCCTTGCCTTGCCTGGAGCTATAGGCCAGGGAGCAGGGCTTTCAACCTTAGCAACTGGTTGGATGCAGCCAAAAAAAGTAGTGATAGCCCATTGAAACTAAGCCAACACAACAATATTTACATACTCCCATTCCAAGATGAAGAATTTGAAACTGAAACTTATTTGTAATTCTTTTTATAATGTTCTAAGACCATGGCCCATTGTGGCTTTTTTTTGTTTTTGAGCTTTGGTAAAATGATGGGACTAAATTGATGATGGCAAAATTAATTAAATGATGGCAAAAATTGAGACTAAAATCAGAAATGAAAAGGGTCAAAGAGATGGTAGGTCCATTTATCTCTCAGAGCCGGAGTAGCTGCTAGGAGGAACTCACTGACCTTGCCTCTGTATGTACTGCTTCTTAATTTTCTAAAATCATCTTTGGATGTTCTAGTAGGCTGTACTTTGCTGCTTGTTTAGGCTTGAAGACTTTTCCGTTCTCTGTGTGTCTGGATTTCTAACAATGTACCAAGTATAGCAACTGAATTATTACACTCTATATCTATATATTCTATGAAGAATTTAAAACTGTCTTGTTTTAAAATGGGAACGTGCACTAGTTATAAGAAACTCTTAAGAGATACAGGAATTCAATCTGATCCATGTAATAATAGCAATGAAGAAGAAATTGAACTTTCCCCCATTTCTCTTGCAAAGCACTAAAAAACAATTTATGGATTTTCTTATTAATCCTCACAGAACAAATACAGGCATTTTGCTAACTGAGAAGCTCAACCACCAAGTGGGGAGGGGAGCCCCAGGCGTGGATGTGATTCACATGTCTCAATATCCAGGTTTCCTGGTGCTTGCTGCCTTGATGGTGGCCAAGTCTCAGGCCCTCTTTGCATGTCAGTTCATCTATCACATGTGTGGGAGGAGGTGGGGGGCAGTCTCCGAGATTCTGGTCTTCATGGACCAGTTTTGAATCATTTACAGACAGCAGAATCTATAGCTCAGATCTCTCTCTCACGACAGCCTGCTGTAGCATCCTTCCTGGTTATTCATAACTGTTTATTTTTTGGAATTTCTCTCATTATAAATTCTTTTTCTTTCTCCTAAGAGGAATAAAGGGGTAGTATTGCTTTTTTGTGTATCTCCAGGAAATGCCAGCCAAAGCTGTTGAGAGGAGAAATGCCCCTGCTCTAATGCCTTTAAAAAGTCTGTGTTGGAGACTAAGTCTAGGGCGTCACAGGTACTTGGAAAGAATCCTATCCTTCATTCAGATGCTCAGAGGGGCTGGAGACAGTTTACACTTCGGTCATGACCCACCTTGCTCCCTCTTGCCTCCTATCTAACCTCTGTCTGTCTTCTTACTCTGAGAACACCACTGGGAGCTCACTCAGCCTTCTTCCTTCAAAATGCTTCTGCTCTTATTTTGCTCTGTTCTTATTTCTCTAGCCAATACTTCCTTGCCCTCATCTCAGAGGAAGGAGCCTTCATGCCCAACAGCTGACACCTATCCTGTCTTGGTCTGGTGCCCACCTGTACTAAGGAATGGCTATAATAGCTATTCACACATTAAAAACACCAAAAATCAAAACAAAACAAACCTAGTAGATAAAATGATGGGCTCATCTGTGCAGAAAACTGTAATCAGAATTGCCACAGATGAGGGTCAGAGATCAATTTATCTGGGTGTCTGAAGTTGAGTCTTAAGTTAAAAGGGGAAAGAATTGAATTCCAGTGTGCTGGGGTTCTGGCTCATTCATTAACCGCTGCTGATTCTTCAGCTTTGTCCACTTCATTGCCTGTTCTGTCTGAGGATCCTATGAATGTACCAACCCCTCTTTATCCAAATGATTCCTTCCTTTATCTGTCAAGCTATGCCATGTGCATCTTTTCGTTCCTCCTTCTTGCCTCCCTGATGCTGTTCCCGTTAAGGACTGAAATGACTTTGGTTGTTGTTACTGTGTAGGAAAAACAAATCTGAAGATCTTTATCCTCTGGGAAGACTTTTTAGGGACCGACAGTTTGTTTCCCAGTCGCCTCCATGAAGTTCTCTCTCCTCTTGACAACCAGGCTTCTATGTTCACTTGAATTTATGGCTTGAGTCTCAAATGTCCTCCAAAGACTTATGGGTTAAAGCCTTAGGTGAGAACTGATGGGCTTTGGGGAAGTGTCTGTGCCCCAGGGTTTTTAACCTCATCAGTAGATTAACCCATTGATAGATTTGTAATTAGATGAAATTACAAGGAGGTGGTGGGGATCAGGAGGGGTATAATGGGAGGAGGTAGCCATTGGCAGTGTGCTTTGGGTGTGTATACACTGACTTCCCTGACTCTGTTTCCTGGAAGCTGCAAGGTGAACAGCTTTCCTCAAATACCCTTTTATAACTGTGCTGGTCCAACCTCAAGTGACCATGGTTTGAAATTGTGAACCAAGAATTGCCTCGTTTCCCTCCTTAAATTGTTTATCTCAGATATTTTGGCAAAGCCACAAAAGCAACTCACACACTTGGTTTTCTTTTCTGGTCACCTACACTCCACCCCTATGGTGTGTGTGTATGTGTGTGTGTGTGTGTGTGTGTGTGTGCTATGCACATGCATAGCTTTGTGAATAGGAATGAATGCACCTGAATGAAGTATATTGGCATGGATCACATATAGAGATTAGAAGACAACTTTGAAATGTCAATCGTCATATCTCCCACCTTTTGTTTTGAGACAGTCTCTAAGTGACCTAATATTTCAGCATATAAGCCAGATCAGCTGGACTCAAACTTCTAGAAAAACTCCCATATCTGTCTCCTGTCTCTCAGTGTTGGGCTTACAGGTGCCCACTGGGTTTTGATAATGGGTTCTGGGGATGTGAGTTCAAGTCTTCTCAATTGGGAAGCAAGTGTGTGAATGACTGGTCCATCTCTGAACTCTGGGACAAAATAATCACTTTTTCTGAGTCTCAGTTTTCTCAAGTGCAAGAAATGGGGATTTTAGGGTTCATCTGTACTTAAGTTAGCAGAGCATTCACAATCCATAGGGATGGCTTGTATCATGCAAGGTGCCTGTTGGCCTACACAGTATGGTATTGATATATGTAATATGATGTGTATTTGGAAGGAATTATTAGCAAGTGGTTATATAAAAATGAATGTTTCTGCATGGAGTTTCCTCCTCCTTGGTTTGCCCTGGAAATGGCCTAGCTCTGACTCAGGTTCCAAAGGCAGAAGTGATAGCTTCATAGCTAAACCAAACAGTGTGGACCCTATTTTGAGCTAGTGGGGGCTGGTGAGAGACTCCAGCTCTAGAGATCTCATTGTGCTTTGTGTCTTTCAGTTTTCTGTCCACTGCTGGGGGTGAGAATAATGAACTTACCACTAGGAGAAGGGTGGGGAATAAGTGAGAGGGTAGCAATGTGTCATCCATACAGCAACATAAGGATGGGAGAGAGGATATCAATGTGCTGTCTACACAGCACGATAAGGATGGGAAAGAAGGTGTCAATGAGCCATCCACACAGCAGGGAAAGATTTTTAAAAAAATATTTAATTAACCTCTCTCTGTCTCTCTCTGTTTCTGTATGACTCTGTCTATCTGTATCTCTGTCTCTGTGTCTTCCCTCCCTCAGTGTGTGTACATATATGTGTGTGAGTTTATATGCGTGCATGTGCTTATATGTGCACGTACATAGGCTTGCATGTGCAGGCCCAGAAAAGACATCGGATCTCTCAGAGCTAGAGTTAAATGTATTTGAAGGAAACCTGATTTGTTCACTATTGCACAGGGAATCCTCTTAGCTGCTGGGCTATCTCTTCAGCCCACAGCCAGCATCTGGAAAGAAAATTTGAACCTGTCCTGTGTCCTTATTGGACCTTGGTCATTTGCCCTTACTCTTTCCATGGAGAGATTGTTTTCTTTGAATGAGTTGTCTGCCTCTACACCACCACCTGCTCCGTGCTTTAATATCACCCCAGCTGCATTTGGACTTCTAGCCATTTGTGAAAAATCATCCCCAATCTGCCACTGAACCAATAAAGTCAAATTTTGAATTCCAAAGCCCTTCAGCTTTGAACTCTATAACCGTTAACACTCCAGTCAACCCCCACCATCATAATGTCAGACACAGGTGACCTGCACTGCGGCAGCCTCTTTGCACATGTGACTTCCTTTAACTCATACAAAGTTGTGTGGTGCAGATATGGTCCCATTTTACACCGAAGAAACTGAGGCACAGAGATGCCAGTGGACATGAGTGATGCCTTAACTGTGATACAAGCGAGTGAAGGAGTCTGGATCCTTTCCATACTGATACTGCTCCAGAGTTTCACCAATCTCTCAGCTCCTGTTTGTAACCTTTCTTTTGTATGAAATTGTTCAATGTACTGTGAACCTACTCATGACATTCAATCATTCTTAACTCTCTGTATGCTGTTGCACCTGTGAATAACCTAAAATCCCCGGGCACTTTCTTTCGAAAATGATTTGGTGGAGAACGTCATTTTTAAAAAAGGAAGTTTGGACTTTTGCCTTGGGCTGATAAAACCTCAAGTGTTAAAGTAAGACCATGAAAATATCCTGGGATCTCTCCTGTCTCAGTCACCTCTACATCAGTACAATACTGACCTTCTTAAGTCAAGAGTTTCCTTGAGGTTAATTGTCTGTGGGTTTTTTTCTTCTTTTCATAGTAGCACAAGGAGAAGAAAAATAGCCTGTAAAGACCAAAGGGTATTTATCTTTCCTTAAAGTTGCATTGTAGACATCTTTTGAACTTTGAGTAATGACAAAGGAAGCCAGAGCAGAATGTGGGATGGATGGTGTGGACTCCAAGTGAGGTGATGTGGGGGGTGGGGGTGAGGGTGAGGGGTGGGGGGGGATGGAGGGGGTGGGGGATGGGGGTAGGGAATCCCAGCCTGAGGGTGAGGGGGGAGAGACAGAGGGTGCTGTTGATTTTCTGCTGACCTTTACTTAACAGATGCTTTCATTAGAAAACAGTGTTTTCCTGCAATCTTAAACTTGCTCTTAGCTTTCCTGCTCTCAAGAAAGAGAACATGCAAGGTTGGACTGCAGGCTAGCCTAATGCTGTTTGTTCCCTATCTCCAACTTCAAATCTTCACTCTTTCTTAGGACCAATAATGGATATCTTGGTTACACTTGAATACATGCTCACTGTGCAAGGGTGTGACTTTGTCCTATCATGAGTGCACACAGTTTGGATGGAGTATTTTGAATGAAGGCACATTAAAACAGAGGTCTACTTGATAAAATTAAATGACAAAGTTTACTGAAGAAAGTCATCAAATATTGGTCATTTTGTAAGTGTCTTTTATCAAACATTTTAACTTACATTGTCTGAAATTCTGTGATACTGTTCTAATGAACAGGGAAGATAAATTATTTGTTCAAAGTCAAACATTAGATTGATTTGGGATCAAAAATCAACTTTGTACCAGTCTATCATTTTATAAAATGTAGTTTTCTATCTTTAATGTGTAAGTAGA
Source organism: Mus caroli (assembly GCF_978045245.1). Classification (NCBI taxonomy): domain Eukaryota; kingdom Metazoa; phylum Chordata; class Mammalia; order Rodentia; family Muridae; genus Mus; species Mus caroli. Next base: position 130,335,398 of record NW_028227258.1, read on the forward strand.
AAACAGAAACAGACATTTATACATAAGAAAATGATACACTAGGTACAAAATGATGGATCCTACAGACAGAGTTCAAAACTGTAGAGATTCCTGCCAACCTACAGGGCAAAGGATGGACATAAAAGAAAATCAGACAGAAGCAGCATCTTTGTCAATGAGGGCTACTGTAGACTGTGGGGATTCATAGAGCTTAGCCTGAGAGCAGATGGAGCCCTTCCCTAGATGTTTGAAATCTATGGGGAGAAGCAAGTGACAGGTGTGAATAGAACAAGACTTGTTTGGTGGGTCGAACGTGAGGGTGGGAAGGGTGAAGAATAGTTTGGAATTTGTCTGAACTCCAGATATTAGAGGCTCTAGACACCCAAGTCATAAGACTTTATTTGCTGGGTTAAGTGAAAGACAAAGCCTGTGGTCACTGAAGGTTCACGGTCAGGGTCCCACTTCTACTTTTGAGGACTGTGAAGACCAGAATGGGGCAGGATGAGACCAGAATTGGTTTTCTCAAAATTTATATGTGATAGATATCTTTTGAAAATCTCTACATCTTAATCAAAATACTTTAATTCTATATGGGACACCTGTGTGAGTGGGTTTTGTTTTGTTTTGTTTTAAGTTCTCGAAATCATTCTTGTAACATATTACTCAATGACAGTGATTTGAAAAATATCAGATGGGAGGGGAGGAGGCTAAGTCATCTGGGTGTGAGCACAAGGGCATTATTTGTATGAGGAGGAAAAGGCAGACAGCCAAAAGATAATTTGAGATAAGAATTAATTCAGACATCTCAGGACAATCAGGTCTATGGCTGAAAGAAGGCATAAAGACAACTACTGGCTTCAAAATCAGGGACTTCGGTGGTATGTGGATTAGGTAAAAGAGACAGGATAGACTTACCAGGTCTTGACAAAAGTTAATTTAGCTAGCTGGGTTTTGAGACCTAAAGATGGCCACCGTAAGGAAATGTCTACTAGGAAGTAGTCACCACAGGACTTCGGTTGGGCAGCAAGGTAACGGCCTGAGAGATGGTCTGGGAGGCATATGCAGATCGATGGGATATGCAAATAGTGAAAAAGTTTATAAAATTAAGAGAAGGCTAAAAAGGGTCCAATAAAAAGAAAGGTTGTCCTGACCAATACAGATGGAGATGCTCACAGCCAACCATCGGACTGAGCACAGGGACTCCAATGGAGGAGTTAGGGGAAGGACTGAAGGAGCTGAAGGGGCTTTATCTGGCATCAGTGGGAGGGGAGGCCCTTGGTCCTGTGAAGGCTTCGTGCCCCAGTGTAGAGGAATGTTAGGGTGGTGAGGAGTGAGTAGGTGGGTGGGGAGCACCCTTATAGAAGCAGGGGGAGGGGGATGGGATGGGGGCTTGCAGAAGGGAAACTGAAAGGGGGATAACATTTGAAATGTAAACAAATGTATCCAATTAGAAAAACAAGAGTTCGGATCTTCAGAAGGAAGGAAAATTGGTTGTTTTAATCAAAAAGGAAAAAGTCATGAGAGAGAGAGAGAGAGAGAGAGAGAGAGAGAGAGAGAGAGAGAGAAGTGAGCAAGCAGTAGGTGAAGATTTCAATTTCAAAGTCTTTAATATGAAGGAAATTAGCCCTGCTCTTGTGTCCCTAAACTTGAACCCGCCCCAGCCTGAGACCCTGTTACCCTTTACCTCCTGTTGCTGTTCTCATGCCCCAACCCCGTGTTTAGCCCATTGCCAACTCTGCAATATAATGTCCTTACCCCACTTCTTCCGGCCCCTTTGTCCCCTTCCATCCAGGCTCCTGCATAGGCCTTCTAGCTGGCACTTGGTTCACCTATAGCAGTGCACATCCCTGTGCCTCTCCCAGACATCAGGTCCCTGCTAAGTACTGAGTGTGGCTTTCCATCATAGTGAGAGTATTGGAAGCAGCAAGGTCCTATTAGGCTACACTCTTCTCTACCTCTCCATCTGATCACTCACATTCTTGGTTCCTGCCTTTGAATCACTCTAGCCCTCAGTTAGGACCCAGACTCTCTCTCTTTCTCTCTGCCACAGAGTTCTTTTCCACTAGTCAGTTTATTTTTCTTACTGTTTTTTGTTTTTTTTTTTTTTTGTTGTTGTTGTTTTTTGTTTTCTTATCAAAAGCTTCCTACATGAATGAAACCATGTTTTCCCATCTTTGTCTTTCAGTACCCATCTCTGCCACCTCTGTCTTCTCTGTTTTAGTCTGATGTTTCTGATCATCACTCTACTCTACCTTACCTGCACCAGTATAAGACACACACACACACACACACACACACACACACACACAGAGAATGTCTTCTCTAACCCCTACCACTATCTCACTTGTTCCTTCTTTTCCATAGGGTGGGGGAAGATTCTTTTTCTAGCATTTTCTAGATTGTCAACTGCCTAGTCCGTTGTGGATATTGGAAAAAAATTATTGACTAAGTGAATGAATGACTAAATGAACAAGGCCATAAATTAAAGTTTACAGGGTGGAGAATAGATTAAAAAATAAACGTGGCTCCTGGGCACACTCACAGTCTGAGGGGAAACTCTCATTTTTAGCAGTCACACTCAACACCATCATGTGTCTGAAATCAAAATTACACACGAGACAGCTTCCCAACAGGCGTACAAATCAGGCCACATCGGATTTCTGAAGATCTGACTTTGTCAGTTTCAGTTCAGCAGAGACTAAATCCTCTTGGGGGAGACGCGGAGCTGGGGCTGGAGAAGTGGGTTGTGATGATGGGCTTTCTCTAGGCAGTACACTGGGCATCGGGACTCTAGTTATTTGCTCTACATTTCCAAATATTTTCTCAATTTTAGTAATACGTTATCTCAACCTTCTCTCCTTGAGATGCACTTTCTCTCAACAGCTCTTTTGATTCATTCCAGTGGAGAAGTGGCTCCTCTTCTGCTCTATTTTTACATCTTAAAAGCAAATAGTTACCTTGAGTTGTCTAAACACAGCCCCACAGACTGTTCCTGAGCAGCTTACAGGATCAAATAAATCACTAGGAGGCAAAGTTAAAGGGATCATCAGTCATTCTCACAGGGACAGAGGAAACAGAAGTCCTGTTAGAATTTTGCCTCCATTTTTTTCTTTTCAAATTGCAAATTCTTGTTGTTGGTTTTTTTTTCCCCCTCCTTCTGATGGCTCCATTTGAAATATACCAGAAGATAGAAATAATGCAAAGCAAGAAACACAACCCCTCAGGAAGTTTGAGTGTGACTTGATTCTCACACATTCTGAGGGTGTGTGTGTGTGGGGGGGGGTCCGTTTCCACATCTGTGTCTGGAAAGCTGGACAACCTCTGATGTCATTCCTTAGGACTTTATCTTGACAGATTGTCAGTTTTACCTGGAGCTCACTGAGTTGGGTTGGCTGTCTGTCAGGTAGACCCTGCCTGTCTCCATCTCCCTGGAACTGGAATGACAAGCACACACAAGTCTCTCCTGCTTACTCTTAGACAGTTCCACATGCTTGCATGACACACACTCTACTGACTGAGCTGCCTGCCCAATCCTGGTTGGTCTGAAGTCATCAAACACTTAAGCAAAGCCAGCACTGGACACTCCAGTCTGAGCTGAGCAGTCCCTCTGCTGTGTCAGAGCAGGTCCCTCAGGAGATGAAAGGCAGGAGTCCTCATTTGCACCTGAATTGCTACTTTTAACCTCCTAAGAGTTTCACCAGGAAAGACACTTTCCCTCCAGGGTAAGAGTGTAAGAGTCAGGCACTTGACTCTTTTGAGCTTTTCAGTGAAAAACCGAATGAAAAGAAGAGTGGAAAGTTCTCATCTACATCGCAGAACTCATGGAAATTCCCAGGCACACAGTGTCGAAGGGCATTAGTTTGAAACAATTTCAAATCCACCTCTCTGCTGAAAAGAATCCCATGGAGCTTGTGGAGAGATGCCTCAGCAGTTTAAATCACCCAGACTTGGTCCCCCGCACACCTGTCAGGCAGCTCATGATCACTGATACTGCCAACTCCAGAGAAGGTGATGCCTCTTGACACCTACCTACCCTCACAGACACACATCTACACCGATTTTGCAAATTATTCTCAATCACTCTGATGCTTAGGAGTCACATGGTCTAGGAACGAGTAGACACTGCGGAATACTGCACACTTCCCTTTCCTTCCTCCTTCACAAGAGCCCTGTTTATTCCACTGCACACAGAGGGGATTCCATGGAATTAAGATTTATGTGGTTTGTAGAATGCCAAATCCCTGGCCACGAGGCCTGGTAAATACAGATAAAACATTTATCTGTTTTCTCTATAGCTTTACCTCAGGGAAGAAGGTGAAAAGGAATGAGTATATTGATTCTGTTATTTTTAAAGACATACATATGACTTCATTTATTACTATTGGTTAAGAATATATATATTCTTAATGCAATTCTATTCACCTGGGAATGCAATTCTATTCACCTGGGACTTTATAAAAACAAAGTTCCTGCTTTCAATAAATTCACATCCTAATTACTGGATTAAAAATTACACTTTAGGCCTGAAACAGTGATGGCTCAGTGGGTTTTGTCATTCAAGTGTGAGGATATGGATTTAGATCATCCGAACCCATATAAAACCAGGCACAGGTGTAGTGCATATTTGTAAATAACAACACTTGCCCTGTGATACAGGATGCAGAGGAAGAATCTCCAAAAAACCTACCAGACCAGCAAGCCTGGCTTAATAACAAGACACCTGGTCTCAAGGGAAGTGGAAGGCTAAGACCAACCCTGAAGGGATTCCTCTGATCACCTCAAGTGTCTGGTTGGACACGTATTCTCACAGTTGTACACATGAGCACACACACACACACACACACACACACAGAGATAAAGAGACAAAAAGTATTCTTTAGCTTTTCAGTTACACACTTTATTATGAGCTTCACTATTTTCCTTACCCCATTTTACTGAAGGGGATCAAAACTGAAAAAGGACTTCCAGGTCCAAAACCTTTTGAGACTTTGCCTCCCACTTAAGAAGAACACCACCAAGGTGCCAGGGAATCTGTATTAGGGCTTATTTGACATCTCCCCTATGTTGTACACATGCAGTCAATCTAAACCAAAGTCTACCCCCCTGGCATTATAGCCAGTTTTCTACTGATGTGTGTATTCCCTTCCTTCCCTCCTCAGCAGTTTAAATCACCCAGAAATCCTCACTCAAACTCCACTGGTGCCCTAGCTATGATGAAGAGGGGGATGAAGAGTTTGCTGTGTGAACCATGAGGCTTGAAGTCAGCTTTGAAGGCAAAGCACTTTACAAAGATAAGGGGAGCCAGCATCCAGGGACCAACAGCAGGGAGGAGGGGTGAGGGAACCAGCTCAGGAGAAGCATTTCCCATGGCCTGGGAGGGGCAAGAAGACAAGCAGATGAGAGCTTGCAGGTCCAGGCTCATTCGTATAAATATGTCACTCAAGAGTCTAATGTTGAGGCGCGGGATTCATCTGTCCTTAAGTCCCAGCTGAGACATCAAGTGTAGACTAATAGTCATAGACTCATTTGAGAAATATGTAAGTGCTACCCAGAGTGCTGCTGGGTACTGATGATTGGCTAGGAGAGGAGAGATCCCTGAACCCACAAAGCCCACAGCGTGGTGACCTAAGGGCCAGAATAGAATTATGTAAAGGGTACTTTGGCAATGAAAACTAACTACGTCCTAAACATCTTTTAAAAACCAACCTTTAAGTTTCTGTGACATTTCTATAACAATGGAATATCCACCTTTTTGGATTCTACAATTGGAACTCATCATGTTTCGAAGGTGGATTTGCGAAACATTGAAGGAAATACCCCCAAAGCATTAGCTTTGGAATGGAGCTTCCCGAGTCCTGAATCTGATGTTATGGAGCAGGACAGGGGTCAGAGCTGACCAGGGAGGAGGGGTGTTTACCTTTGCAGGAGCTCAGCATTGGGGAGTTTTTCAACAGCTTACATAAAACATCCTTGCTAAGTCTAGAATAATTGGTAAGCCAGCCACCTGCCAATGGCATGTAGGTTGTGCCCTGACCTTACAACGTCATATCATGTGCCTCCTGTTGTGGTCATAGTGCCTCCATCTGGACATTTTCTTAGAGAGCTAGCCACTGCAGTCATTGATGGAGCAAAGACACCAGCACCATTGAAGCCAGAGCCTTGGGTACTTGCTGAAGTACTCTGTCTTAGGTACCTGAATTTATAAAATTGAGTTTGGTATCTCAAAGGAACAGGCTTTTGCCTTGTTTTCTCCATGCGTGCTTTCTGTGGGGGTCTAATAAGGAGGAACAAATGTCACAAGTGTCAGGAGAAGCTGTCCCTGGTACAAGTCTGATGGTTCCCAGCCGTGAACTCCTGTGTAATATCTCCATGCTAATGACTCACATGCTGCCTGCTGAATGGACATGGAGACATGCAGTAGCAAAAGCAAGGAAAACACTTCCCACTAATGGAGCCTCATGAGAAGAAATAGATATTTGCCTAGTTTGTGCAAAGGTCTGGCTTTAAACCCAGCAAAAAGACTGTGACTAATATCATAACAAAGTGAGAAACCCATAAAAATGTTATTATTCTGTGTATTGTATTTTGTTTTTGAGACAGAGTCTTGTTGTACAGCACTGGTTGGCCTGGAAACTAATAGGTAAAACAGACTGTCTTCAAGCTTACAGTGAGTTCTACCTGCATCTGCCTCCCGAGTCCTGGGATCAAAAGCATAAGTCACCATACCTAGCATAAAGGATACTATTTAAACAAAATCTCTCTATATGTATAATTAATATTTGTGATTTCATATGAGATCACTATAGGTTATAGGTACATCGCTTATTTTCACCAGGCACAGTCTTGACACACAACCATCATGGCCCCATGAGTTATGTACTTTTGCTATCTGCATTTCTGCTGAGCAGCCAGCAAGCTGGAGAGCAGACAACAGGCAGATCTGGGAATCACTCTTATGTGTTCACAGTGTGATGCTCTTTTCCAGTGCTTCATCATATCGGAGTCTGCACGGCTGCACCACTGAAGTTGCCTTCCAGACACTGGAGTGTACTTTTGGCCTAGGAAAGAAATACTTTCTGTACTGCTCATAGAAGGAAAATTCTGTTCTCAAGTTCCATAAGAACAAGCCCAACCTCAGTGGCCTTCAGTCACTCATTACATTAAAGGTGGTTAACCTCATCATCTGTTTACTGGAGTACATGGCTGGAAGGAGAATCAACATGACAGCTTTCAAGCCCTCTGACCTTTATTTGTTAGGATTTTCCACATCTTAGTCTCCTTATCTGGTCAATGGGAAATGCTATGTCTACAGGGGAGGCACTGTTTAGTACTTAAGTGCAATGATAACAGAAATATTTCTTCTTTTTACCCCTTCCATTTTCCATCCTACTCCGGGCCCCAGTTTGCTCCAGGCCCCGACTTGCTCTGGTCCATAGGGTTTTTAGTTAGTTAGTTTGTTTCTCATTAGGGATGGTTGTGAGCTACCATGTGGTTGCTGCGATTTGAACTCATGACCTCCAGAAGAGCAGTCAGGGCTCTTAACCACTGAGCCATCTCCCCAGCCCCAGAAATATTTCTTAAAGTTCTCTGCTCCAGGCTTTCTGGGGGAGAGGGGCATCCATGATTGTCTTAAATCTTCAATCTAGATCTAAGCATTTTTTTTTAATCACCAAACACCAGTGAGGAAATCGAAACTCACTAAGATTTAAAACTTTCCCAAGGTAACAGCACTGTGAAAGCAAGATTCAGACCAAGGTTTCTGCTTACCACCACCCTGCAGACTCGAAAACATTGCTAAACTACCGGACGTGATTTCATTTAACAGTTTTGGGCAGTAAAGCCATGTATTACCACATAGTCATTTGAAAACACATACTTTATACCTAGGAGAACACTATTGTTAAACAGACCCTGTGGATTTGGGAGTGGATTGTTAATTAATAACACTGATGAATACCGTTGATTAGTTCCTATTGTCAGAAAAAAGACATACAGACTCAAGTAGAATATTCTATCCTGACTTTGTTATTCCTTCCGGATCAACAAGGGCAGGCAGTGGAAAGGTGGGGCATTTCTACACCCATAGTCATTTGTAAGAGATGTGTAAAGTGTTCTTTTTGAACTATAAGTCACCATTTGGATAAGATCAAATTGAATTTGTATTTCCTTTGACACAGATTGGAATCAGGGATGTGTTTTTCCCTCCTGTGCAGGGAGAAGGAAGAAAATCCTCTTAGCAAATCTCCTTGACTTTTTCAAGGTATTTGGCATCTCTTTGTACAAAGCAACAGGATGTCAAGGCACAGAGTTTAGGCCCCAAAGTTGCAAATCATGTATGCTGGGGATCTCACATTACAATGGGATTTTGATGAGGAAAAACGTTCAATTCCTACATGGCAGATGGGGCTTGTTCAATCATTTGGCCACTGCCTACTCCATAGGAGCACTTTTAACCGAGATCTGAAACAGTGCGAATCAGAATCAAGACAGGCTTTTCTAGGAAAAGTGTATGTTGGAGGCAAAGGCTATGAGATCTGAGTGTGGGGTGGGTTTGTTGACTCATCCAATTGGGAATGGCGAAAGAAGTGCCCGACTTGTGACCACTGCAAGATTTTATCTATAACCTGAAGGCAGATGGGTAGATAGTGGAGGGATTTTGAACTGAAATCCTAATTCAGTTTCAATTCTGATACAATGCTGGATTTGGGGTACAGAGTTGAATGAGAGCAGAAGGAAGCAGAAGAAGTGATCAATTGTGAAAAAAATCCATTCCTTTGGGGGATTGGTAAAAGGCCCCAGAAGGAACAGTGACAGTATTGATCTATACTGAAAGTACAGTCAGTGAGTATAGGCATCACTATGGCCTGCGAAAGAATAGGTGGCTTCAAAGAAATCCTCCAGTGTTTCCCTCTGAGAAAGGGGATAACAAAATCAGTCTACCAGTGACACTGGAAAGGATAGCAAGTGAAAATCCAGAAATTGATTTAGAACATAGTAGGAATGAGATAGTTGCCAGATGTTTAGCCAACTGCTCTGTAGGAATTTAGCTACATCAGGAGGGAGTCTAGGGCTGAGAATCTGGGATCTGTATGTATATGGATAGTCTTGAAGAACTCAAGGTAGGATCTGACATATTTGGAGCTTAAACATAGATAAAGAAGATTTGAAGCTGATCCATGCAACACTGCAACATTTTAAGATTAGCAGAGACTGGGGAAAGGAATTTGAATACGGTCTCCATTTACAGAAGCAAGGAAAAGGGCTAGGGTGATAGGTCAGGGTTTCAGTGCTTGATGTTCTTATAGAGGACCTGCCCTGACTGCGTTCCCAGAACTCACTTCAAGCAAGTCATGACTGCCTGTCTCTCCAGATGCAGGGATGTCTCATGCCTCTAGTCTCTGTGGGCACCTGTACTCATGCCTCAGACCCACACACAGACATAGACGTGTAATTAAATTAGTAAAAAAAAGAAACAAACCTTGAAATATAAAAAGAAATAAAATTTACACACACACACACACACACACACACACACACACACACACACACATACACACTTCACTGAGGCAACATTTGAGAGAGAATAATGCTGAGCTCCTTAAGGTATAGTAAGAAGAACCCAAGGAGTCTTGGGGTAGAAGCTTCACCTGCTCCAAGTCTTGCTTGTGGGAACAAATGACTGGAATTTTAGATGAAGACATCGTCTGCACTGTGAGGTGATCTAAGAGGGGGACTAGTGGCGAGGATAGAAAAGGAGATGGGGTGGGCTTTATGACACGTGTCTCAGGACTATTATGATAACACTTCTCCCAAACATCTTAGCGAGTGTGCAACTTACAGCCGTGACAGGAAATGGCTGCTGAGATTTTGGTGCACATTTTCCTGTTTTTTTTTTTTTTTTTTTTTTTATACGCACATGTGTTCTTAAAAAGCAAGCAAGCAAACAAACAAGAAACCCAGGGTTCTATTGTATATCTATAATTGCAAGTTGAGCTATATTGCACAATCACACACATGGTTCTGTAATCAACTCGATATTGCACATATATTATTGTGGCTTACTTTCTACTTGTTTCTATAGGGGGACTTGGAGGGTTGGGGGGAGTAGAGAGATGAAGGAAGAGAAGGTTGTGTGAGGGTGAGAAATGTCACATCTAGTAGATACATGCAGAGTGACAGTGGCACGTGTAGAAGAGAGGGACAGAAAGCAAGTACCTCTATGAGTCCGGGAGCCTTGGTACCAGGAGGAAGACATAAGAAAACTGACAGACATCCTGTTTACTTTTTATATCAGGGTGGATCCAGGCACATTTCCTGTGAGGCTGGAGCAGGCTTTGTTTTCATTACTAGATGGAGCAGAAACTGAAGGAGAAAGATGATGGGGGAGGGGGAGGGAGGGCTCTGGCTGGTCCTAGCAACCGAAATGGGCAATGGTGTTCATTTGTCACACAAAGTAGATTGTTTGTCCAAATTTCTCAGCCCAACTTTCCTCAGAGCTGACTAAAGAAACCCAAGTAATCCTGTTTCATCCTGTTTTTCTTTTTGGGGGGTGGGGATGGAGGAGGGGCCGTTTCAATCCAGACTGACACACACCAACCAGCCAGATTTAACAGAAGAATTTTCCCTATAAATCTGTGAACTGTGTGGAAATCATTTTAGTTTATCAGTGAAGTGTCAGAGCGTAACTACGAGAAAATCACCCTTCAGCTGTTGTTTTCCTGCCATCAGTTCCCCCTTGAAGAAATACTTGATGCAGTCAGATTCAGGTGAAATTGCTCAGACTAGAGCCAGGAAAAGTCTTTTTAAAATCAAGGAAAACAATAACAGTCACTCGCTAACTTCAGCCGACAGATCTTGTGTTTAGGAAGTCCAAGCTCTGTCTTTTTCTATTATGGAGTCTTCACTGGTGACTTCAACTGGCTGGGGATGGGGATTACAAGGTCAAGGTCATGCTCTCCACGGGCCATGAGGAAGCAGAGACTATGTCTTAACCATCAATCTTACCAGGATATCCAGTTACTCATACCCATGTGCTCTAGGTCACCCAAAGACCAACTAGGACTAGGTCCCAGGCTCACTAATGGCTGTCATTCTGCTATGAGGAACACCCAGCCAACTTCAAGCCTAGAGGTCTCTCAACTACAGGAAAATGACCTCGAGTTTGTGTGTACAGAGGAGCTCAAAAAGACCAGCATCTCACTTAACCCTAATTCCAGCATTTAACTGAAAACTAACATTGTCCTCAACACTTATTTATACCGTGTTATGTAGATGTTGTAGACCAGTGAAGAACGTTACATTCTTTATAAATATGATCATTGAAGCTCTTTTGGTGTTCGTTATAGCTAAATGCATGCATCAAAACGCAGAGGTTTTTTCTGTTTGTTTGGTTTTTTGTTTGTTTGTTTGGTTTTCAAAATAGAAAGCGTTATCCTTGCAGCTTTGAGTTTGTGAGGTCCACAGTGGAGAGAACGCACCAGCCACGGAGGGACACATTCACTTTGTCCCTGCCACTTCACACGGAGGGTCACATGCAATGACAGAACTGGCACCAGAGATCAAATTGCAGAAACATTGGGTTTGGATCATTGTACTTTTGCCTCTGAAATCTCCGAGGGTGGTTCCTACATTCCCTCTCTAGTAGAGCTGTACAGAGCCCATCTGAAGTGCAAGGAGGTGTATGTAGTTCCTTGCCAGTGCTAATCATTGCCCCCTCCTCCCGGACTGTGGAACCCAACTGCTCCTCTTGTCTTCAAGGAAGATTATGCTTTCGCGCTATTCATTAACAAAATAAAAGGTCAAGTCCTTAACCTCTAAAGAATGCCCATTCCCATCTGCAGCCCAGCAGTTGCTCAAAGGCAAGAACAGGAACAGAGAGAAAGCCCCTTCCTTACTCTCAAACTCCGGTCTGTTTTTAGCAAAGCCATTAATAGGAACAGAATGGTGTGGACCAGCCTTTCAATATGCAAGATGGACGGAGGTAACCAGTTTTCTCTTATAGTAGATTATAGAGGGAGATCCATCACGATCTTCCGAAATACCCTCTGACCACCAAAACACACTGATATATTTACCTAACAGGTTTCAAGTTCAGCACGGCTTCTTCCTCTATTTTTCTTGGCTCTCTCTGCCTCCCACCTGCCAAAGTCTTCTCTCAGTGCCCCCTCCCCAGCCTATCAGGCACCACTGGTAAGAAAAGAACTGTTTTCTCCATGACCTCTAAGCCTTCTACTCCACTGAAAGCAACGTGGAGTGCACACTCAGCAGACTGCGATCGAGCCCGGAGCCAACCTGTCCATGAGGCTTTCCAGACATAAAACCTCACACTGCCCAGTGTGTCTTGTGTTTTGGTCAGCGCGGAGCCCCAAGCCAACCAAGCCTCTCTGTAGCACCTGGCTGCAATCCCTGACCCACCACAGGCACCCCAGCGCTGAGCCCAGCGACAACAAAAAGCTCCAAACAGCAACAGATTCCTTTGTTTTACATGCAAATCCTACCTTCAGGAGTTGTCACATCTTCCTCAAAAGCCACGCTTAATTTTTAATGACAGCGATCCCGTGTAGTCCTCCACACAGCCACCGGTCCTCATCTTTACCTTTCCTGCTGGCTGTCTTTGTGGACCATTGATGTCACACCCTCGCTAACTCATAGCTTTAATACTCCTCGCTCAAAATGTCTGCAAGAGTTTGGAAGGACAATAGGAGTGACAGGCACGCTAGACAGCCATGCTTAAGATTAGTTCTCCGAAGCTCTGTGGAAGCCGGTTCAGACTGTTTTTAAAAGCGTGCAGGAGGTAGGATTTATTAGCCTATGACAGGCACGCTGCTTCTGTTTTTATTAAATACTGTAATAGGCTGTCTGTTAGCATCGCTGTGATAGGTCCAGCATTTCTTCCCCACTGCTTTCGAATTTTCATACTGAAAAGGGAGCAAGCCTGATCTGACTTCCCTCCTAGCTCTGCAGCCACCCTGCCTACTAGATTAGATTTCCAAATCCTCTAACTTCGGAAGGAAGAACTCCTCCTGTAAATAAGCTTTCTCTAGGAGGGTGAACTTGGGAGTAAACACCCTTGGAATCCCCAAGTGATCCTGTTAGTCCCAGCAAGGGACTCTTGCTCTCCCAAGTTAGAAAAAGACATTATTTCCAGAGCTAGGCGAGAGCATCCTTTCTAACGGGGAAAGTTGTGGTGGGTAACTGAGGTTGCCTTACCGCATGTACTCACCTGAAGTCTCAAATGTTGTGTCAGATGGACAGCATGCATCAGAAAACAGATGAACTCACTGGGGCACCTCGGCTGCACAGCTCTTTGCTCCATGCAAAGGCCACCATTTTTCCCGAGTCACTGCTCTCTCCATGGAAAGAATGGAAGGTGGGTAGAGGAGCTTGGGATGGGTGCCCTGCCCTGGTGTGGTCCTTTACACAGTAGTGACATAGAAGCACTGGCCAGAGAGGAGGCTATTCTGTGGGTGCAAACACACATCTCTCTGAAAAGTGTTTTTCCAGACAGGAATGCAAAAGCAAAGTTCTTGCCAGAGAATGTTTTAATGCTCCAACTACCCAGGTTTAGTCTTTTTTAACTCTGTTTTTCTTTCTCTTCTCTTCCTACCTCAGAACCATAGTTATATAGTAGTTACTATGGAAACTGAGTGGTCGGCACTAAGGGAGGGGCTTAGGGACCAGCAGATGCAATATGGACAGGAGTGTTCTATGTTGGACTATGGAACGGAAATTGAGCAGTGGTAATGAACATCTTACACCCACTGCCAGGGACCCTCTGGAAGAGCATCTCAGGGGCATGACTCTAAGTTGCCACTGTTTAATTGTGGGCATTTTTGCTGTTTGGGAGTATGACATTGAGCAGACCCACATCCTCTTCTACACAATAACTGAGTATCAGAATTGCTCTCATATCTGTCCAAAGATTTTGCTTTCATTCCTTTCTTTCTTTCTCATGTTCCTCGCTGCTGGTTTGAATATACCCTGATTATATTTGAATTTTAGCTGTTATTTGACTGGTTACAGTTTTTTCTTGGGAATAAAATGTGATTCAGTAGGAAAAAAGAACCTCTTTGTATCACAAACCATAATCATACTTCATTCTGAGTGAGTGTCCTTACATCATTTCCTTAGAGCTAACCCTGGGCCTGAATATGCAGTCTGAATTTTGAAAGATAACCCTGGACCCTGGATTGCTACAACAGAAAGAAGAGTTCCTTCTTGGTTTTAGTTCCTCAAATAGAAAAGAAACTTTTTTTTTTTCAAAAGAACTTTTGCTCATCACTTGGTCATCTAAGAGAAACCATTTCAGGAATAGTTAAATATTCATAGTTGTAAAGAGAGCAGAAGAACTGCTGATTACTGTCATCAGTATCTTAATTTCATGGTAATCGGAGCAATTCACACAACTGTTGACACAAAACAAGGCTCTCATCTCCAAGGGAATAAGAGAATATTCGGGAACCAAATTTGATGGCCAAAGCCCAGGAAACATAGAACCTGATTCCCATGGTTTCCCCTTGTCCACACGGAAGCAGTGGAAGCCGTTTCTTAGAGTTCAAACAATAACAGCTGTAAGTCAAGGGGTTTTAAGAACACTGGTGGGTACATCACAGAGACAGTCTCAGCAAGATGCAGGAGTCTCATCTGTGGCTTCAGACTCTATACTGCTCTGTTCTTAGCTTTTGGGTTGGTAGAAGTCAGCAGTTTGTTAAGTTGCTAAATTGCAAAAGGGTTTTATCTGTTACTCACAGGATGTTAGTTCCCACAGAGGTGGGCAAGGAGTACTTACTCAGAGGTCTAAAGCTAGGCCAAGATAAAGATAAAGTGTAAAGCCAGACTCTGTAACAACCTAACCTGTCGCTGTGACTGAAATTCTGATGACTCCATCAGTCTTTGCGGACACAGCTTCTTCCCAGGGGTTCTTGTTCACACTCCAAGGTGCCAGTACAAACATTCAAGAATGAAATTGTTGGGAGGGAATTCTTTAGGGTTTTATGGAAATCTTTTTTTTTAAATGGACAAGCATATCATCCAACATTTGTTTATGGGAGAAGGATTATTTCAGTAAAAGAATAAAGATTTCTTTTTGAATGATTGGAAAAGCAATGTCATAAATTCTGTAGTTCACCTATTTTTCTAGATGAGAAGCTAAACACCATTGTAAGCAACGTGTTCACGGTTTGGAAGGGGACAGAAGGAGACACCAGAAAAGAAAAAGGAAAGAGGGGAGGCCCAAAAAGCATCCTCACCAAATGGTATTCCCATTGCATCCCTCCAGTTCTTCTGTGACAACTCAGCTGTTGCTCTGCTGTGCCCAGCCATGGGTTCCCTGGAGGCTGCAGTGGGCAGGGAAGTGAGAGATGCGTGGGTTGTCTGGATCTCTCAGAGGTGGAAAGAATTCCCTACCTGTGATATCAGGGTCAGATTTTGTTATTTGTTTTTGTTTGTTTGTTTGTGGTGAGGAAGGAGGATCATGATTGAGAGAAGAAGGAAGGAAAGGAAAGAGGAGGAAAAGGAAGGGGAGGGGAGGGAGAAGCAGGGAGATGGTGGGGGAGGATAGAGGAGGGGAGAGCTTAGAGAAAGAGAGGGGAAAGAGTGGAGGAAGGGGGGGGGGAAGAGATCTAAGAGAAAGATGGAGAGGGAGGAAGATCTCCAGCCTCTACAGTAGTAGAGGAGGGCACAGGCTTGGGAGTAAACAAGCAGGCCTGAGTTTGAGACCTTTATACTGTTTGAGCATCTGATGTTGAAATGAAAAAACCAGTGTGGCCCTTGCAAGTTTGTCAAGAATACAACACAGGGCCAGTCTGGGAAAAATAAAGTTCATTTCAAACAAAACTCCTCCAATAAACTATGGTTGTAACTAAACAAGAAGAGAGATGGTGGGTAAATAGGAAAAATGGGCAGCCTTAGGAACCAAGGGTAAAAAGATCTAGGAGAAATGGAAGGCAGGCAGGGAAAGGGGGCAGAGAGCATCACTCCCCCTCAGTCCTACATAACAGTCTCCCTTTGTTTCTTTTTTATTTTCTATATCTCAGCTCCATGACTCTTTCTTTAGGTGTACCCAATGCTGAAGAGTCAGATCACAAGGTACCCATCAGGACCACTGCTCCTAATGGAGAGGAAGCTGTGGCATAGATGTTGAAAGCCTGCTCTTCCATTCATGAAAGGAGCTGATGTGAGGAAAGCGTTTGGTCTTGCCCAGCATAACTTCTCAGTCCAGAGGAGGAAGTGTGGTCCTGCAGAAGGCAGGCAAGGCTTACTCCAGGGTGAAATAATGTGCAGAGCCTCTGCAACTTGGTAGCATCTCCCCAGCATCTGCTCTCCCTGTGTACTGGAGAAAACTTGTTCTCAAAAGAATGTGTGTGTGTGTGTGTGTGTGTGTGTGTGTGTGTGTGTGTGTGTGTGTGTGTTAACAAACACTGAATGGGAAAGGTGAGTTGAGGGGGATCTGAGCTGTGAGTTTGCAGCCTCCCTGTGCAGGCAGTGAGTAGATGGTATAATGAATGAGATCATCCATTCATTGTGAGTCATCGCTGTTAAAATGAAAATTTGATAGATATATAACTTGAAGGTGTAGCTATTGGCTACAGATCCGAGCGACAATGATAATGTTCAGTGTATAATTCACACTCTGAATAGTGCAGCCTGAGCATTTGCTCTGCTCTATTTTTCTAGGAATAACTGAGTTTAGAAGCAGCTTCCTTCCTGTTATCCTGTGAACTCAGAGGCTGACTCATTCCGCAGTGAGCGCCCTTCCACTTCGAGTGCATAAAAAAGTAATTCTCCAGCGCAGACTGACATGTGTGACCCTTGGAATGAAGGAGAATAGTGTGAATCCAATGAGTCCATAATTCCTTAAGAGTTTACATGAGTATACTAAATTCACCTATTTTTTTTCTCAAGATTGAGCTCCTTATATAGCCCAGTCTAGCCTCAAACCCAGGAAAAACCTCCTGCTGTAGCCTCCTGAGTATAAGGATTTTAGGTGTGCGCCATCCTGCCTTCTCTCCTACACAGTTTTCAATCTTCAGAATAAAATTGATTTGAGGCAAGGCATAGCTCTCTCTCCCTCTCCCCCTCTCTCTGTGCACATGTGTTTGTGCAGGCATATGCATGTTTCATATGTAGAGATGCTTAGAGAGGCCAGAAGACAACTTTGAATGTTGTTCCCCAGGCACCATGTACATTATCTCTGGAGACAGCGTCTCTCACTGGCCTGGAACTCATGAAGGAGACTAGGCTACTGGTTAAACAGCTCCAAGGGTCCTCCCCAGTGCTGGGATTATAAGGAACCACTGCCATGACAGTTTTGTTTGTTCTTTTAATGTTTAGCTTTTTAACACGAGTTCTGGGATCTGAACCCAGGTTCTTAGGTTTGTATGGCAAATGCTTTACTGACTGAGCCATCTGTCTAGAGGGGCAAATATTAATTGCTCTATCTCTATTGATAGAAACTGAAGAGAGAGGTTAAGTAGTTTCCTAAAGACCAGGCAGCATGTATGTCCATCTTCCAACTTATAACCCAGCGTTCTTTGCATTAAATGAAACTAGCTTCCAACACTGTGACCAGATATATTTCTACTTTGATACCCAGGCATGTAAGCACCAAAGGATAGTTCTTGAAAAGAATTTATAAATAGAAAAATAAAAGAGAAAGTCATAGGCTAAGTGAAAACATTTGCAGAAGCTACATCTCGTGTAGGATTGTATCTGACCCAGACAAGGAACTTTTAATGCCCAGCAAGAAGGAATTGACCCAGTTAAAACCACACCCCAAGTCTACTTTAGAACTCCCTAATGAAAACGTGCAAGTGCAAAACAAGCAGGTGAAAAGCTGTTGCATGACACAATCACAGGGAAATGCAGATTAAAGCACCTGGCTGCCACTAGGCTTTAGCCAGAATTAGTCAGGGAACACCCATGTCACTGAAGGGTACCCCAGCCAGGTAGCAACAGTGACTTTTTGTTCACTGTGGTAAGGGTATAATTGGTACAACCCTAGGATGTTGATTGTGTGCATGGTACAGCATGTTGGAGCATGTTGGTTTGGTGAGGTCTGGTGAGGGTGCACATTGATTTGGTAGTCTCGTGTATAAACTAAGACTCAGCAAGCAGCACAGTGCTGACTTGGACTGCCCTCAGTGAACGTGTTGGAAGTCTGTTTTACAGGGCAACACTGAAGAGACACCCATTAAGAGGAGACTCTCAGAGCTCAGAGACTTGAAGGGACTATGTTGTTGTGGCATTAGGCTAGTAATGGCAGAAATAGTTTTATGATTAAAAAACAAAGTTTGTTGCTGCTTTTCTGCCTTCTGCCATTTAGCAAGAAATCTCCTCCCATAGGCAGGCCTTCATCCAGGAACTGCCATACTCACACAACTGTGT
Organism: Mus caroli; assembly: GCF_978045245.1. Classification (NCBI taxonomy): domain Eukaryota; kingdom Metazoa; phylum Chordata; class Mammalia; order Rodentia; family Muridae; genus Mus; species Mus caroli. Next base: position 130,353,761 of record NW_028227258.1, read on the forward strand.
GAGATCTATTTCTGTTCTTTTGTAGGTTACCATTCCACAGATTCAGTTGCAGTAGCATACATGGACCAGGACACATAGGATCCATCTGTCAGGCTCCTTGGGATTTATCCCAAAGGGTTGAAAACTTACATTCCCTCTTAAAGCTATACAAAACTTACCACAGCTTTCTGTATAATCGTCCATCTCAAAACTGCTCCAGAGGTTCAGTGGGTGAATGGATAGTTTCTGCCAAGCCAGGCAGGGCAGTGCATCTTGCGCCTAGAAGAAATGAATGAGTACAGTAGAGAAGACATGGGGGAGGGGCTTAGATGCCTATCAGTAAGGTAGATGCACCAGTTGGAGAACGTTAAACATTTTCTCCAAACATCTGACCGGAAAATGGTAGAATTAGGGAGATGATGCAGTCCCCTCAGTGAAACTAGTCTGTCAGACATGTCTGTACCCAAATGTTTATGACAGCACTAGTCACAAAAAGCTGACAAAGGGGTAAAGAAAACAAGGCACATATTTACAATGGAATACCACTTAGCCACAAAAGTGTAATTTGTCCTTTGCAACAACATGCATTTAACAGGAGACAATTATGTAAAGTTTAGTAAGTTGGCAAAGAGCAGAGGTGCTGTGTGTTTTCACACAGATGGAATTTCTGATTTAAACAAAATTCTAAGTGTGATGCTACACTTTTGAATTCTCCTACCTAGCAACCAGTCCCTTCCTATAGTCCGATGTGGGGCTAATCTCCTGTGCACTGTGTGGAAGAGACACCTGTCAATAAAAAGCTAACAGCCAATAAGTTGAGACAGGGTTAGCAGTGGGACTTCTAGTTGGGATATACTGAGGAGTGGAAAGGAAAGTTTTGTTGGGACATGAAAAAGTGGGATGTAAGAAGACAGGGAGAGGAGTCCAGCCATATTGCTGAGCTCAGGTAGAGTAAAAGGGATAATAAGTTAGGAGTTAGTCGGGGGGGGGGGGGGGAACCAGCCTAGCTTATGGCTTAGGTGTTTGTAAATAATAGTAAGCCTCTGAGCTTTTGTTTGGGTACCTGGTTTCCTACAGCAATGGGCTAAACTGAAAGAGCTGAAACAGCTGCTCCTACAGAGCTGAGTGAATTTTATGAGAGGCTGGGGAGTGTGTGGGGGTGGGGAAGTTTGGATATTGACTTGTACCTGGAGAGGACTCAGAACTAGGGGTTTGCTATTTGGAAGGTAAGGTGGCTGTGGGTAATGAGATCTGCTGTGTATTCTGAAAAGCTAGAAGAAAGAATGTTTGAATGTTCACTGTTACAATGAATGCCCGAGGAGACTCAATAGTCCAATTTAATCCTTCTGCATACCTGAATGCTTCCCACAAACCCCACAAGATACATGCATTATATTCATGCTTTTGAATGTTGGTTGAAACTAGTATAACTTAAAAAATGCAAAATTGGGGCTGAGGAGATGGCTTTGCAGTTAAGTGTGCATACTGCTTTTGCTGAGGACCCAAAGTTCTGTTCTCAGTACCCATGTCAGCCTGGGACTCCAGGTGACGACATGCCTTCAACTGGACTGCATAGGAATCTGTACCTATACACATATATGGCATGTCCAACGTGCATGCGTGCGTGCGTGTGTGTGCGTGCACACACACCCACACACCACAAACACAAATAATAATAAAGTTAAAAATGCAAAAAAAAAGCCTTTAAAATAGGTAAAAACATGAAGTCAAGCACTGACATAGTTTTTTTTCCTCTTTGTCAAACACAGTTTTTAATAATCTTTTATAGCATGTTTATGTTTTCAAATGGAGTAGATGGACCTGCTCAAAGATGATATACTATGACATGTCCTAAATCGTCTAACTGCAGAATCAACACTGAATGGCCTTTATTGAGGGATCCTCATGGGATCTTGTCTCTGGTCTGGAAGCCTGTCTTCCACTCACTGTTTTCTACCCCATGTCTATAACAATTGGAAGGGCATGCCCTGCAGGCCTCTGCCCTGCGCTCTGTGGCTTTGCTTGGGTTTGATGCAATATAGTCTAGTGTACCTGTGGTGAAAAAGAAAGAAGGAGGGAGAGCCTAGCCCAACACACACACACAAATTACTCTGCATTTCTCACTCTTCTTTCTACCAACACACCAATGCCCAGGGCTCTGACTTGGGTACCATGAGGAAAAGTCACATGAGCTATTTTAATACTCCTGGAGACCATCATTCTTTGGTTGAGCCATTGCATTTGGCAGGCAGGTGATTGGGGCTGCGTTATTGCCACCCTTCTGAAGCCTGTCAGAACACAACATAAATCAGCTTTAAAAATGAAACATAAAGGACAATATTGGCGGTCATTGGAGTTCTATTTTGTTTGGATGTTCCTACATCCTGGGGTCTGGCTATGATTCTCATGCTAACTTGAGAACACAGGCATGGTGTTCCAGGCTGTTGTTGCACAGCACTGGTGGGATACCTGCTGCTTTTAATCCAGTATGTTAATTAAAAGACATTTGTTTTCTGAACTAAATAAATTCAAACAGCCCTGAAGTTAGGAGGACAGCATTAGCACGCTCGTGTCACACTCCTGTGAGTGTTTTACTGGCTCACTTCGTGTTGCCAACATCTTAGAAGGAGGAAGAGCTATGGGGCAAAATCTTTTTAACATAGGATAAATGTGTGTTGTAAAAAGCCCAGCTAGTCAAAAAAGTACAACTTGTATAATTTTTGTAATATCTTTGCTACTTTGCTATTTAGAGAACTTTTTTTATTTTCCCCAGTCGAGCCAGGATTTCTCTGTATAACTCTGGCTGTCCTGGAACTCACTCTGTAGACCAGGCTGGCCTTGAACTCAGACATCTGCCTGCCTCTGCCTCCAAGTGCTGGGATTAAAGGTGTGCGCCACCACCGCCCGGCCTTAGATAACTTTTAAGAGTTTGTCACATTCTAAAGATCTAGAAAAATCTTAACCATTTTCTCATTTCATAATGTAATGTCTATGGAGTGGATATTTTCGTGGCTGTCTCTATGCTGATGGTCAAAACAGGTGGTAGAGACCAGAAGTTCCATTCACTGTGTAAATGTGGGCAGAGTACAATGTGTATGAAAGTGCTGAAACAAAGCCTGTCCCAGTCTCTTCTGCCTTAAGAATAAATGAACAGGCTTAAAGAGATGGCTTAGCGGTGGAGCTCTTGCAGGACAAACAGGAGGACCTGAGTTTGAATCTGCAAAACCATTCAAGAAAGAGCACGTGAGGACACAGACTGTGATTCCAGGGCCACAGCAGTAAGATGGCCAGGCAGAGACAGAGAGTCCTCAGAAACTCTCAGGTCAGCTAGCTTCACATATGCAGTGGTGAAGACCCTGTCCCAAACACAGGAAAAGGCAAGGAGGAGCAGCACTCAATATTATCCACTGCCCTCCACATGAGCACCCACACTCGTATATGTGAGCATGCACACACATGCACACGTGCACCTACAGGCACACACACAGACTCATACATGCATGCCTAAGTTTATCCAGATATATACATACACTAACACATGTGTTGTCAAATAGTGTCACACGTGTGTACAAAAGTGGATTCACACATACACAAAAGGTTTTTAATAATCTGAAAGGGAAATAAGTAAAATTTTGAGAAAAATAGAAGGCAAAAGAAGAAAATAAAAACAAACCTCACACAGCTGACAGTACATGGGTGAGTATTTGCTATTAAAGAACACTGGGCTGTGCAGGAAATGATTTTTAAGCCACAAGCCAAAAAGAACTTCTGATATGACGACTTTTAAAACTTAGCTTGACATTCATTTCATGAATTCATTTTCCCCTTAAAACGTGTCTTCTGTTTTGAAATCCTAGCATCTTTTTAACTGGTGTCTTCTGCGGAGAGGACCACCCTCATTTGTGGTGATAACCCCATGGTTCCCACAGGGGAAGAGAAAGAACCTTTCTGTTTTCCATCAGCACAAGGCTTTGCTCAAGTGTTTGTTCAGAACTCTTGGTCCCCATCTTTGTGTTTATTTAGGATGGATTTCCACAATGGGAGGGGTGGCTGAGTTGAAATGAAGAGCACCCTACATGCTGAGCTGCACATGGAAGGCTGGATCATTTCAGCCTCACTCCTGACGTGGCGTTAGACTTCGTCAGGGTCATTGAGGTGGAAGAGGAGGATGCTCTGTCCTCCTTCTTATCCAGTCCACTTTACTGTCTTTGCTTGACTCCTGTAGAGGCAGGTGTCATGTAACAAGGGAGGATAAAGAGGAGACAAAAGGGCAGAACAGCTTATCTTGGCCTTTTCCTTTTAGCTCCTGAAATGAGAAACCTTTGGTACCATTATGGGAGTGAGAAGGAAAAACCACAGACAAGGTCTGGGCTGACCCTCCAGAAAATGTTTCTGGTGGATCCTTTAAGACCTACGGATTCCAAGAGTCTGATGTGACTCAAACATGCATAAACCCACTGTGTGTTGCCTTGAAAATTCAGCTTGCTTAAAGACTTTGGGAACAAAAACTTGAAATTTTCTGTTCTATAAAGGTTTATAGTAGGTGCATTATCAGCGTTTGACATTAAACCTCCACTTTTTAATTTAAAAAATGTTAATTTATGCACATAGGTGTCTGTGTACCACATTTACCTGGTACTTGTGGAGGCCAGAAGACAGCATCAGCTTCCATAGCCGTGGAGCTACAGATGGTTGTGAGCTGCCATGCAGGTACGAGCAGTCCAACCAGGTCCTCTGAAAGAGCAGCAGTGTTCTTACCTCAGAATTGTCTATTCAGCTCCTTAAATCGTACTTTAAAACAAAAGTTCAGGGAACAAAACATCTTGATAACTGGGAGTCATGTGGAATCTGGAACTTTCTCTGTTTTCAGAGAACTCTTGTGGAATGCATTAGTCAAAATGAACAGAAAGCATGAACTGGGGATGGTGATAGAGAAGAAAGTCTCAAATGACTTCTTCATAAATCAAAGGAGACTCACCCTCTCCTGTATTAGAAAAATACATCATTTTTTCCAATGCCGAATGATCTGGATGCTAAGCAAGGCAACTGTGACCCAACTCAAATCAGATCCGGTTTCTTCCAGTATTTTAGTCAGTCACATATTATGTTAGCTTACATATGAGTTTATGAGCTGTTCTTTAAGTTTTCATTCACTTTGTTTTGTTGACACACTTTCTTACCTACCCTAACCTGGTGTAGTTAGGTAACCTAACCTGGTATTCCATGTGTAGCTGAGACTGAACTTGAACTTCTGATCTTTCTGCCTCTCCCTCCTAAGTGTTGGCATCACAGGAGTGAGACAGCACACCTTGCTTGAGTCTACATTTTATTTCCTGCCAGTGAAGTCACTCAGATTATATGTGTATGCTGTGTGTGTGTGTGTGTGTGTGTGTGTGTGGTTTGATACCACTCCTAACTTATTGTTTAAACTTATACTAATTCTAAAATTATGTTTTCAACCTGTATCACTTATTAGTTAGAAAAGTACATCATTTTAATTGAGTCTGAAATATCACAGACTATGAAAGATAATGAGGGAAACCAAGAATAACCTGAAAATCCTGAGACATGTGTCAAGAATGATGTCTGTAGGGGAGCATATAGGGCACTTTGCAGAACAGAGGTTGGGAGCATGATATAACCAGGTAAGAAACACCAAAGAGAAAGCAGCCAGATTTATCCCATCGTACAAAGCTGTATTGATGAAGAGGAGCCCATGATCCACCATGTTGAAGGAATCTCACTCCGCACCTTTCCTTTGAGCCAGTCAATTGATAGTTTGCCAATGGAGTGGCTTCAAGTTCTGTTGAATAATATCCAGTGGGGAAGATCTTTAAAAAGGAACAAAAATGCCTGGAAATTGACCATTGTAAGTTGCACAGCTACAACAACAAGTAGAATACTACTGGGAAAAACTTGTGACTTGTGTGATATCTCATTTCTCAAAGAAACTTCTTGCTACAATTTGCTTGATTTTATCGAATTCAAGAGAGAATGATATATCTTGGTGCCTCTTTAACCTAATCCTAGGAGAGTACCCTACTCCAGGTATCCAGAAGTGAGCTAACACCGTCTCCTTAGTATCCGGAGAGTAGATACCACTGCCTTCTCAGAATGCTACTCTTGGATCTTCCTAAAAAAGCACACAGTAGCCAACAAGGACACTGAGAAAACCACAGTCTACTTACACTGACATAGATGCTAGAAAGAAAATGGGTTTCCAAGCTGAATACATGGCCAGTGAATAGAAAAGACAAGTGTGTGTGTGTGTGTGTGTGTGTATGTAAACAACTAAAGGCAATTTGAGCTCTGATGGTAATTTTCTAAGTCAGATATTTGGTTTTCCAACTACAGTATTTATAAGTTATCAAAGAAGCTAGTTACTGTCGAGATCTAAGACCAAATATATGATATATTTCGAGGTACAGAGCAAAGAATATAAAGAGGAAGAGAATGATAATACTTGAGGATTTAATACAAAACCCCTAGCAGGTAAAAATAGAAGCTACTGGGACAGAGCAAGGAAAGGCTGGAGAAGAGAATGACTTACTCTTTATGTGATAAAGATTTCTTTCCCTGAGCAGAAAAGGCATCAAAACCTATTAAAAGCATTATGCATAGATTTTTTTTAAGTCATAGGCTTAAATAGCAGTCCACTGAGAGAGCCTTACATGCAATAAATAGACACTGAAACATAAATAGACACTGAAACCAATCAATGCATATAGATGAAGAGAAGCCATGGGCAGTTTTACATACCCACATATCCAGTCTCAGACTTTGCACAGGGAGAGGTCAGCCAGCAAGACACAGAGGTCTGCTGATTCAGTATGATCTTCCTGGAGAAGGAGTTCAGATAAAATCTAGAAGTGGGTTCAGAAAAACCCAGCCAGGCTAGGGAAGGATATGCAACAGCATATTGGAGAACTCCATTTGGGCTCTAAAATCTCAAAGGGGTACTCAGAGGGTCTGCTGAGATGTGATAGTCAGTCATGATAGTTAACTTGATAAGAGTTAGAGTCACCATGGAATAATTCCTTGGACATATCTGTGAGGAATTTTCTAGATTAGGCTTATTAAGATGAGAATACTCATTTTAAAGGTTGTGGGCCTCATCCCCTGGGTTTTGTTCCCAGACTGAACGAGAAGCAGACATTGAGCTGAGAACCAGCACTTGTTCCGATCTGATGTAATGGGCACAGCTGCCTTATAGTCCTGCCACTGTGCCTTCCTCACCTTAAGGGCTGTCTTCTGGAACTGTGGTGAGAATTTCAGTACCTAAGCTGAGCAGATGGCATGTCATGTGGAAAACTGCCTAGTATTTAATGTCCAAAAATAGTGAGTTTCAGATCTAAGCAAGACATCTGGACCCTCAGTCTCAGGTTTAAAAGGAAGGGGATGGAAAGACGGTGTAAGAGCCAGGAGTGGGCTTCTGTGACAAGATAGGATTTGTGGGACATGGCAGAGCAGTTGTGCACCTAAACTCAACAATACTTAGGACTGCATGCTCAAGACATACACAAGACAAAGGCAGTCAGAGTCCCAGCATGGATGGGGAAGGGGCTCATGAAGTCTCACCCCTTAGCTGAGGAGCGATTGGCTTATGTCCACTGGGGAAGAAGAGTCAATTTTCTACAGGGATGAGGGTCCTGGAGGCCCATGGTCCCATACTCATGCACATACAGCCAGCACTGAATCATTACAGAATGTATTAAATTATAGAGGGGAAAAGGGAGGAAATAAAATACGGAGGCTCACATTGGGGACACTGCAGAGGTCAGAATGATGGGTGGATTGAGTCCAAACACATCCTATATGCATATATGAATACAAAACAAAAAGTTTCAATCAAATCCAATAATTGGAAACACTTGAATTAAAAATAAAAGGCAATAATCTCTGGGAGAAGGGAAACTGAGGACTCATGGACTAGAACAGTGCAGGAAACCCCAAATGGAGAACACGCACATCACAAATGATACCAGGAGTAAGCCAGTCAAAATCTGGGAAAAGAAAGCAAAACACATGCAATAAATATTTATATAAGCACAGAAGCAGAACAACCATTATTTTAAAGTAATTTCTGAAATAATTTATGTAATTTTATTTTATGTGCGTTGGTGTGAGGCTGTCAGATACCTTGGAACTGGAGTTCAACTCCAGGTATAAACTGCACGTGGATGCTAAGAATTGAACCTGGGTCTTTTGTAATAGTGGACAATGCTCTTTTAAAATTTATTTCCTGGGCTGGCGTGATGGCTCAGATGGTAAGAGCACTGACTGCTCTTCCACAGGCCCTGAGTTCAAATTCCAGCAGCCACATGGTGGCTCACAACCATTTGTAATGAGATCTGATGCCCTCTTCTGGTGTGTCTGAAGACAGCTATAGTGTACTTATGAATAGTAATAAATAATTCCTTAAAAAGATTTACTTATATCACAAAGGCTGCAACTCCTCCCTGTTCCCCCTCATAAAGATCTTCCCCCTCCTTCTCCCTCCTTCCCCCTCTTTCCCCCTCCTTCCCCCTCCCTCCTCCTCCCCTTGAGCTCCTGCCCTCACAGGAATCCCCCAACCCTGGTTCATCAAGCATCAGTAGGATGAGGGACATCCTTTCCCACTGAGGCCAGACAAGGCATCCTCTACTGCATATTTGCTGGGAGGAAGATGGGGGTTCAGACCAGCCAGTATATGCTCTTTGGTTGGAGGCTCAGTCTCTGGGAGCTTCCAGAGGTCTAGGTTTGTTGACACTGTTGTTTTTCCTATGGGGCTGCCAGAGGCTTCAATCCTTCCCCTAAATCTTCACTTGAGATCTCCGATTTCCATTCAATGTTTGTCTGTAGGTAACTGCATCTGTCTCAGTCAGTTTTGGGGTAGAGCCTCTCAGAGGACAGCTGTGTTAGGCTCTTAGATGGTACATAACCACTGAGCCATCTCTCTAGACCCTAAAGTAAATTTATAACAAAATATATTGGTTACTTTTAATTTATTTATTTCTTGTAAAAAAAAGAAATGAGAGTGTTAGACTGGCCTAAACCAGTCATATCCATGTTGCCATCTACAGAAAAGCAAAAGTTAAAGAAAGTACAATAGGAGATGGATCCCAAGACCACAAGTCAAACAGAAGCAAAGTAGTAGTAACAGTTGATATGGTTAAACTTAAAAACAAACTAAAAAGAAATATTGTATGTTGCCAAATTCGATACCATCTAAATAAGCGATGACGACCATAACCCTGTATTTACTTTCATCAGTCAAAAACTATCAATTGCTTAAGTACATAAAGCAAAACTATGAGGACTAAGGAACTTTTAAATAATTATAATAGGTGACACTGTTTCATATGAGTCATTCCTAAACATCAGCTAAACTGATGAGGCAATATCAGGTAAAATCCTAAGATCATAAGTGAAGAATAGGTGTCTATAAGACATGTCTTGATTGTGGGGGATACCAACTCCAAAGCTATTTCAACAATGACATGATAACTAGTTACTTGAATGACATGATGAAAACTAGTTACTTGAATAACATGGAAGAACTTTACATTTTTGTTTTCTTTCTGAGACCTGGTCTCATTCTGTAGCTCACCAGGTCTGGAACTTTGTCATATTCTTGCCTCCTGAGTGCTGGAATTACAGATGAGTGCCACCATGCCTATTGTTACAATGCATGTTTTTACCTTTTGATTCTATGTGCTTTATAGTTTCAAATTCAATAAAGGCAGAAATAAACAATACAGAGGTGGCCAAGGAAGTTCCTTAGAAATAGACCTGTTTGACAGATAAGCCACACTCCTGCGTTGCTGCTGTATGACAGTCACATGAAATCCTTACTTCTCATGAGAGACATGTGCAGCTTATAATATGTTTAGTTGTGTTATTAGAAACCCAACACGAAGGACTACAGAGATGGCTCAGTGGCTAAGAAGACTTACTACTCTTGCTGTGGACCTGAATTTGGATTATAGCACACATATCAGGCAGCTCACTACACCTGTAACTCCAGCTGCAGGAAATCGGAGGCTTTCTTTTGGTCTCAGCAGGAGCTGCACTCATGTACACAATGCCCACCCTCCCATATGTAAACATATATTCATATATAAATAAAAACAAAATGTAAAAAACCTACTGCATTAAAATAAGTAAAGAGGGAAACTTCCACCTAAAGGAATTAGACATAGAAAAGCAGTTAAAAAGCACCAGTGGCTGGTAAAACAAGTAATGGAAATGTGGAATGAGAAATTAATTTAAAAGTTAAATTTCATGGATCATTTTAGGTTCTGTAAACGAAATTACAGAGAACACAATGACTAAAAATGTAAGACAAAAAGATATACCTGCAAATATATAACACCGGGGATTTACATCATTAGGGGAAATGAAATTTGGAGGTTAGCTCGGCAGTCAAAGCATTTGGTATTCAAGTGCATTCAGATTCCCAGAAACTATGTAAAGGCCTGGTTAGCTTAGAGGCCTCCTCCAGTACCAGAATGTAGACAGTACCAAGATGTCCATAGCAAGCTGTCAAACTATCTGAGCTGTACAGTGAGCTCTGGATATGCTTGAGAGATGCTGCCTCAGTAAATGGGGTAGAATAGCACACGATGATTCTCAGCATCAACTTCAGGCCTTCAGTACATGCAGGTTTAGTCACACACAGACAAGGACACACACACACACACACACACACACGCACGCGCGCGTGCACACACACGTGTATATACAAGTACACACAATATATACACAAGACAATAGAAAAAAATAATTTGAAAATGTAAAGAAAGCAGATGATATTTCCAAGTCATAAAAGCTGACCTCAAAAGAAAATGAGAGCTTTCATAAGCCAATCTTCACAGAAGCTGCCAAGCCAGGAATGAGTTACTCAGGCGAGACAGAAGCACTTGTGTGGGTGGAATTCTATCTAAACCATAAAGAAAAGATTAGGATGAAGATATTTATCATCCAGAGCATAGGACTCTGAGTAAGCAGCTCGCCCTTTGTGTTTTTATGAACTCAGAATAACATGAGTACCACGCCACAATAAAGCACTGCTGAAAAGCAGAACGGAGAATACCTCAGACCAGGTTCATTGAAGATGACAGATTAAAGACTGTAAGGTAATTGTAAGGACAAAAACCACAGCAGTGCAGCAGAGTGATAATCCAAGGTCCCAAGAAGGGTTTATTTATGAAGCATAACATCTGTCAGCGTGGCATAGCAGCACAGCCTTCAACAGACTCAGTAGGGGAAGTGCATGACCATAATAAAATGTTTAAAAGCACTTTGATGAAAGTGAACATCGAATATGCCTTCAAGTACCACAAGGAATTGACTTAAATTGCATGAGGCTGGATTATCAAAATTTTGCATTGAATCTCCTAAACATGAAATCCTCAAACAATTTTAGTTAGATCATGGGGGGATTTTTTTTAATCCTTCAGTTTATATTTAGGCTAGGTCTGTGTGCAGAAAAAAGTAATCCAGGTATTTTTTTTCCTTAATATCTTTGGGCTGGAGATTCCCAATGGTATGGCACAATGTAGGAGAGTCTTTGCTGATGACTCATCCTTCCGTAGACAAAGGAAGATGGATTGGAACATCTCCCAGGTCTTTGTCTCCCTCTTCAGAGAGTACTGTGGAGATTTTAGTGACATGGGCATGGGTGCCTGCATCCTCAACTTCTTCCTCAGTGACTGTGAAGTAAGCAGGAGCCTGCTTAGAATATTTGTCCTGTATGACCCTTCAGTATCCTATGACCTGAGTGAACTCCTTATTTTGCCTGTGTGAAATCCAGGATTAAAAAGATACAAACTCTTGAGTAAACACCCCATTTCGGCCTTTTCCCCTCCAAATTTGTTATCTGCAAGCAAGCAGTGTGTATGTAATCTAGAGAACGTGGAATGTTAGTCTGTTTATGTCCCAGCAACTGGGAAGTGAAAACAAATGGGCGTGCCCAGGGTCTGATGGAACAGAAAGAAAGAATACAGAAAATGGGTTGGGCAGTGGGCAGAAGAACAGGCATTAGGACCCAGTGGGAGCCCTCATCTCTCTCCTACTTAACAACCAACCTGATCCTAAGAAGCCAGCAAGCTGATACAACTTTATCTTCAGCTGTTACTGACACTTGGAAAAGTTTGACTGGGGCAATTGCCTCTGTTTTCTCCACTGACTGACTGTTGCAGTGTTCTCTGTGCAAGGCCTGTTTAGGAGAGCCTCACCCACATCCCCATAGCCAGCACTCCTGCCCTGACATCAAGCGACCCCCTCCCCTCTCCAGTTCCCATCATCATGGAGACTCCTGATCCCAGGGTTTTTTGCATGGGCAGCAGAGAGCTTTGCACACATAGCAGAGATAAGATGTGCATGTGGGGAGGTGTTGGGGGGTGGGATAGCTGGAGGTGGATGAGGTGTATGTGCGTGGAGGTGACATTTGTAATGTCAGAGCTGCTATCCATCCCATAGTAACTATGTTGGTTACAGACAAATAGCTAAAGACCCTCAGGGGTACCAGTGTCCAGTGAGGCTTTGCTACACAGAGACAAACTTTCCCTTTGTAGCTCCCTCACTGCTGGCTCCATTTGAAGGCAGTTCCCACCTTGAACTCAAAGTAAGCTTGTTATCAAGAGTACTTCAGTCTTTACTTGCATTATAGAATTGCCCAAGAAACAGAGAAAATAGGACAAAGTTTTTTTGTTGTTTTTGTTTTTTGTTATCCAGACTGTCTACTCCTAGGTTCCTACCTCACCTACCTCACCATTCACAACCCAGGAGCCAGTGTGGGGTCAGGAAGATAATGACCTTCTCCATGGCTTCTCCCAGCTGTGGCAGTGGGAATCTGCCCTGTCCTCTGATTTCTCCTAGCCAAGATGCTGTCAGTTCTTTAGGGGTTGGTTCCTTGAGGTCTGGTTTCTGTGGTAGGAGTGACAGCATGAGTCTATGCCCTGGTTCTCAAAAGAGAAATCTCTACCCAGCCATAAAGTGTCTAAGCATCTCATTCCCTGCGGGCCCCAGTTCTCTACTAGGTGGAGGTAGGGCTGACCTGAGTTCCCACCATGGCAGTCATTGCTGAAGTGTTCCCTTGATCAGATATGGCCCTCAGGATGATGTTTCCAAGCCATTCTCTGAGATTTTCAGTCGAGTCTATGTCCTAGATGAAAGTCCCCAGAAACGGTAAGAGGGGTGCTGTTGGTCATGTGGGAAATTGCCAAGCTCCTTGTCCTGCACAGACAAAGAACTGAATGGAACAACAGAAGACCAAGACCCTGAAAGGGCGAAAGTAACTGCTTTATCCCTTTGGGATGGAAGGGGCCTAAGGCTAGGAGCCTGCTAACTGGAAGCTGGCTTGGTGTTTTACAGGACCCCTGGGTCCTCCTGCTTTACTTTTGGTCCTCCTTTAGATACCCATCCCCATGCCTCCCTGCCATTTCCTTACAATGTCTTCTGGAAACAGAAAATCTCTAGCGCAGGGAGCCATCAGATTCTTTATTTTTTTCTCTGTCTACCCACATTTCTTTAACTCTTCTTACCAAGGTCAGCTTTTAACATTGCAATGTGATTGATTTATCTCTCTGTGCCTGGCTTGTTTCACTTAACCCATGACGTCCAATTCCATCCATTTTGCTGTAATTGACCAAAATTCATTTTATGGCTAAATACTATTAAACCATACCTACATATTAGCTGCATGTGGGTTCCATGTTTTCTTGTCCATTTACAAAATCATGGGCACTTGCCATTTCCATCTATTGTTTATCCTGAGTCTTTACAGTGAGAATGACTGTGCAGGCCACTCCCCTCAAACTTGATGGCACTTTTAATGTCTCCCTCCTGTTGACCCTCCCTGCTTTGCGCCTATGACTACATATACTCAGTTCATTTAGGAATCCTCATTTAGGGAACGCTGCTCACCCTGCCACTCCAAGTTTCTCTCTGACTTCACTGCTCAAGCATGGAAGAGGGCTTCTTTTGTCCTGTGTGCTTGGTGTTCAGAGCTGTGTCTGGCGAAGAGAACATGCATAGTATATGTTAACTAAATCACGTCTAAAGAGATGAACAGATTCATGACCTCAGTTGCTCTCCATAACAGCAGACACAGTGGAGACTTCCTGCTGAGAAGCCCACTTCTGATGACGGCTAGAACACCTGTCTCTTTGTATATGCATGAATTCCCTCTGGCTTTATAACCCACATGCATGCACAAATGGACCTGCTAATGGGTTTTACTTGGTTCTGCTTCATGAACCACTGGTTGCCTGTGTCTGCTACATTATTAGTTCACTCCTCTGTTCTTGCCGCTGTGTACTCACTGCACAGGGTGAAGGGCTGGCTAGAAAAGACACTGCAGAAGCTGTGATAAGTGACCCGGAAGTAGTCTTCGCCACGCTTGGAATTCATTTCCTACGGATTAGCTAGTGTCTCACGGCGGTGCTTTCCTTGTCTGCTGAAGCTCAGGAAGCTTGGCCTGTGGAGGCTGTGACTGTAGGCCTTGAACTACGAGGCTTGAGAGTGTCTAGGGAGAAATTTGTCCTAAGGGGTGGGCAGGAGGTTAGTAGTAAGCACAGTTTCACCGCTGCACTGAGAAGTGGTTTCCTGGCAGTTCCTTTGCATCTCCTGCTCTCTTTCTGCCGTCCAGGTGTGTATCCAGTACTTTGTTCTCCTGTGAATGGGATTCTGTCATCCCTTCCATTTGTCTGGCCATTAGTGAACAAATTGTTGAGGGTTTGACTTACTATTCCTTCAAACATCTGTCCCCGATGCTTCTCAAAGGAAATTACTAGTTCATATTGCTCACAATTAACTTATAGTGGCTGTTCCTAATTCTGGTCCACTTGGAGGTATATATATATATATAAATATGTATATATATATATATATATATATTTATATATACACATATATATGTGCATATGCATATATATGTGAATAATTCATATTTACTAGTTACTCAGTGGATTTGAATATGTTGAATGTAACCCATGATCATGAATGACACACCCCTCCACCTCAGCACTACATTCTTAGGAAACTGTGCTAATCCTTACCTAGTCTAAGTTAGAGTATCCTTACCCAGGATAAATTAGAATGCCCTTACTTATTATAAATTTGAGTATCCTTCCCCAGGATAATTTAGAATATCCTTTGTTCTTATCAATTAGAATGTTCTTATCTAGTCTAAGTTAGAGTGTTCTTGCTTAGTAGAAGTTAGAGTGTCCTTAGTCTAAGTGACATTGCTCTTCTCTTAGGGCCATTTAACCAGGTGCTACACTATTACATTTGTTTGTATCTCTTTTACTGAGGGGTGAAGTTGGACTGGATCTGCCATTTCATTTTTATAGCATTCTTTATTAGAAGAACTAACAAGGGCTGCACAGCTAGTTGTTGCTCACTAAACACATGATGACTGACTGACTGGTCAGCTACCACCTATGAAATCCCCTTTACTAATGCTGGCCAGTACTGGACAACTGCAGGTAAGCAGTTCCAGGGAACAGCCTCATAAGCAGCTCTGGGTAATATTTAACAGCCTAGTTGAAAGGATGGAGGCAATTAATCTTACCCTACAAAACCTGGTTGCTAGCTGCCTCTTTAGGTCCTTTTGAAAACTATGTGGGATCTCTGTCCTCACGTATAAGGATAGTACCTGAACAAACCAGTCTGTCTTTGTTAGAGATTTATGGAGCAATTCCAAAGAAATTTCCCATTGTTGCCCTTCATGATATGAGGTCACAGAACTCACTTGGCTTCAAAGAGACCTGCCTGGGGCTGGAAAGTTGCTTCAGCTTCCCTTCCCTCCATATAGTCCATGAATTCAGTTGATACTTGCCAGTTCTTCATTTGCTAAGTGGTGAATTAGTGATCAAAGGTTGTCCCTGGGACGGAGCCTACAGGAATGAAGGCTCTTTCAGCTGACTTTCAGTGGAGAGCTCCATAGATCTCACCTTCCTTGGCTGACTTCTTCAGTGCCTACACCCCTGTTACCATTGCTCCTTCTTTGAGGGGGGCACCGAAAACAGCCCACGCTCAAGTCATTTCCTGTGTACTCTGAAGAATTTGGTGCTCAGTCCTTCATCTGTTTTCCTAAGCCTATTTCATCATGCGTAGGATAAGTGTGACTGAGTTTACAACAACTAACTACATTCATAAGTAAGCACTGGGGGCTAACTTCCTACCCTAACTTTAAATAAATAGCATAAGTTGTAGCCAGAAAGATGGCCGAGAGGGTAAGAGTGCTTCCTGTGCAATTGGGACAACCTGACTTTGAATCTCCAGTACACACGTAAGTAAATAACCTGGCTATGGCTGCACATGGGCCCATCTCTCCAGTGCAGGGTTATAGGAGACAGGAGGTCACTAGGGCTTGCGGACTTTCTCTGCCATCTTCCCACCGGGCCCTGCAGCACTGGCTTTGGCAACTGCATTTGTCTAGAGCCCCAGATATTGTGGAAAACTGAACAGGATGAAGAAAAGACCAAGCAGTTTTTCAGAAAGTAACTGTGAGCTGGCTAAAGACAGACACAAAACTGGGGTAAAGAGGCATGAGCAAGGTTTGTGGAAACTTTACCCTCTGCTCACTGCAACATCTTTGATTCAAGCCTCAGTTATGTTGATGGTAGCAGCCACTCCTACCAACTCACCAGGTGGGCTTTTTATCTCCAAGGACTATTCTCTGATTATGTTTCTGTCTGAACAGCTACATTGACTTAGATCCCGTGACACTAGCAGCCTGCTATTGTTGCTTGGATACCAGCTCAATTACTGAGGATTAATAACAGGTAGGACACATGCCTAGAAAGCAGATGGGAGACTGGACAAATTCAACTTTGCCACAGAAGAAACTCACTAAGTCAGTTTCCCAGAAGCTAGCTTAAATAATATTGGCTGATGTAGGAACACTTGCCTTTGAATCTGTGTGGGACCATTCGCTGGTGAGCATCCAATGGGAAGAGCACTGCCCTCACTTCTGCAGGTTCTCTTTCCTCATCTAGTGCAGTTCTTGCCTCAATGTTGCATGCAACTCTTTGAATGCCTGAAAGACAGAAAGTAGGAACCAGTTAGTGCTGATTCTTGCTTGTTGAGATAAAACCCTATCAAGAAACCCTAATGTCATTTGTGTCAATATGACATAAATATCTTGGTTCCTGTAGGTGTCATAGCTCTTCATCCTGAAGATGCTTTTTTTTTTTTTTTTTTTTTTTTTTTGGTTTTTCGAGACAGGGTTTCTCTGTGTAGCCCTGGCTGTCCTGGAACTCACTTTGTAGACCAGGCTGGCCTCGAACTCACATATCCGCCTGCCTCTGCCTCCCGAGTGCTGGGATTAAAGGCGTGCGCCACCACGCCCGGCCTGAAGATGCTTCTTAACTGATCTTTTTGGCACAATGTTAAGCCATCTGGAAATATCACCAAGAAGACCCACAAATCCTAGGAGTGTTTGTGGATTATAAAATGTAATCCGTGGTTAGCCCTTGCAAATAGATAGTGGATGTGTTGTTTAGTTTTTGTTCAACTTGACACAGGCCCAGGTCATCTGGGAAGAGAGAACCTTGGTTGAGGAAATGCCCCTATCATATTGATCTGTAGGCAAGTCTGTAGAGAATTCCCTTGATGAATGATTAATGTGGGAGTGTACAGCACACAATGGCTGGTGCCACCCTTGAGCAGATGGTCCTGGATTCTATAGAAGGGCAGGCTAAGAAAGTCTTGGGGAGCAAGGAAGTAAGCAGTATCTGCCACTGCTTCTGCTTCAGTTCCTGCCTGCAGGTTCCCAACCTGAGTTCATGTTTTGACTTTCTTCAGTGATAGACTATGATCAGGATATGTAAACAGATTCATCCCATTTTCTTTCTAAGTTGTTTTTAGACTTGGTGTTTTATCCACAGAAATAAATAGCAAACTGGGACAGCAGGCAAGGGACATGACCAGTTATAGCCCAGAGATGGCATCTTAATTGGCTTCACAGCAGAACTCAGGCCTTTTATTAAGTTATCCAAGCACATCAACAACAAAGGAGCATAAACTAGGCTCTGATACTCTGGCGGAAGAGATCCCTAGTTCAAAGTGACATTGGCAATTGACAAAGGAGATTAGAAACAGATCCAGTAAATCTGTGTCCTGGGGCTGAACTTGCCCCAAGATGGAGTTGAAGGTTCAAGTGTGTATAGCAGGGCAGAGAGAATGAGCTTACAGTATGTGAAGAAGCTGGAGGAGAAGGGCGGGTGGTGGGGAGATCAGATGGCCCAGGATTTAGCACAATAGCAATGTAGTTGCCAAAGCCAGTGCTGCAGAGCCTGGTGGGAAGGTGGCAGAGAAAGTCTGCAGTATCAGCTGTTCCTGCAAGGACTGCTCAGGAGTCTCCCTGTGTTGAAGCTGTAGATGCTTCTGGTGGACTCCGTTTTCAAAAGATGTAATGGAGCCATGGGGTCAAATCAACAGAGGATAGTTTGTGACAAGTAAATGTTGTACTTCCCACCACACTCACCATTACTAAACTAGTATGGGTCAGTTTCTCAGAAAGCTTCAAAATATTTTAAGTGTATCATAGTCTCCTTATCCTTCTACCTCTGGATTAAGAGATGCTGTGCTTCTAACCCAAAGGGATGTGGGGTTTTCAGACCTTTGTGTGGAACATCTTTTCTGACCTCACTCTTCTACAACTGCCCTCTCCCCTGAATCTCAGCCAAAGTCTGGCTCCTATATAAAGCCTTTTCTGACTGCCCCAAGCCGAGTTATATTCTTTGCTGGCTTCTGTACCATGTACATTTCCAGCTAAAGACTCATTAATCACACGAGATAGAATTAGAATAGGAGCTCCTGAGGACTCAGATCAAAGGTGCAGATCTTATTCCTCTTTACATTCTGTTAGCTGGCTGGTCCCAGGCATGTGGCATGCATTCTTTAAATATTTATTAGATGATTAAATAAAGGCATGAATGAAAGTGAGTATAGAAACAAAAGATTTCTGAGAAGAGCTTAGCAAAAAGTCTGGCATTTATCCAGAAAGAAAAGGCAGTCATAACTCTGCATTTCTGTATGCCACACAGGCTGGGAATTACATTTTAAAGAGAACTTTAAATTTCCAGTAGTGTATAAAATAAGAAGTTATTAAGTTGGCATAGTGGTATACACTTGTAGTTCCAATACTCAGTAGAGTGGTGCAAGAGGTTTGTGAATTTGAGGGGATACATACTGACTCCCTGTTATAAGGAGAAGGAAGAAGAAGGAGGAGGAGGAGGGAGAGGAGGAGGAGGAGGAGGAGGAGGGGAGAGGTAAGGGGAGGTGGAAGAAGAAGAGGAAGAGGAGGATGAGGAGGGGGAAGAGGAAGAAGAGGAGGAGGAGGAAGAGAGGGAAGATGAGAAGAATGAGAGTAATTTGTCCTGTCAGTAATTTCACGGCCTTTTCCCTTTACCTTCAAGGGATGAGTCCTCCCCTGGATTGATATGATTAGCTTATCATACTGTCACCCATTCACTTAACATTGAAGAACATGACACCAATACCATGTGTCTTTTGAATTCTCCTCATCTATATTCTCATGCTAAGACCAATCAGAAAGAAACAGGCTGTGCTAGCCCCACCTCCAAATTCTCTGTCTCTGTCTGTGGAGTATAGCACCTGATGCCTGTGGAGGATTTCAATGATCTGATCTGGATTGAATCTGCTGATTGCTGAGATGTGTCTCCCTTGACTCGCTAACACCTTTGTTTCAGAAACAAACAGAATAACAAAAAAAGAGTTTGTCTGGTGGTGTGTACTCCTAAAGACCTTTCATCTTTGCTTGCAGCTCATTTTTAGTATTTGTCTTTCATGGGAACATCCAGCCTGTGTTTAATGTCGTCAACATGTTTGCAAGCAGGTTGGCTGGGTGTGTTAGCAAACACAGGCCGCAGGAAGTCTCCATTTCCTGACAGCTGGGGAGAGCCCCACTTCAAGTTGGGAGATTGAAAAGCACACATTTCTTTATTTTTCCCTTAGAACAAATTATTAGTGTCACAATTTCATTATCTGTTTCAAAGTGTCATATGTACTCAATGTCTTCTGATTGTCGTTGGTGCTCAGTTATTACAAAATGAGTTATGGATGTTTTAGTCTGTAGCTAGATCAAGTCATCAGTCTCAGTCACTGGGACTGTAGGGAGGCATCTGATCAATAAAGTAAGAGCCTGAGCCTGGGAGTCAGGCTCGCCTGGATCTGAGTGATGCTTCTGCTCTGTTTGAACTTTGTGTTTGGACATGAGCATCTGCACACCTCAGTGTCTACACTTATGAATTATGGTTTACATTGTTCCACTGAGGAGTGAATGTTCAGACTAAATGAGTTACTCGACACAATGCTCACAGTGCTCTTACAGATCCATAGGAGACTCTAGACAAGTGGTGATGGTGTTAGCAATGGTGGGGGTTTGAAGATGCGAACTTCCAGGAGATAAAATTCTTACACCAGGCACATTTTCCAACAGTTTTGGGGGACCTCTCATCTTTATGTGTAAAACCAAATACTAGAGTTTTCGATGAATAATCTAAAGATTTTCAATCTGCTGTGTTTCAAATTCCTTGAAACATAACACAGAGCAAAGTTTTGCATTCAAACCTCCTGATGCCTCAGGGGACAGAGGGCTGGATCTGGGTGGTGGAGAAATGGAAACTGATCTCTTTCTGATTCTCCCAATGTCTGTCTTCAGTACCACACAGCCGGGTGATGAGGACCCTAATCCTGTCCTCTGTCACCTCTAGTTAGGAGCCTTTCACTACACCCCCCAAACTCTGGAAATGGGTTCCAACACAGTGTATACGGAAATAATAAACAAAAGGCAAGAGGATAAACAGATGCTGCTATTTTCAGGTGATTAATACTCGGTTTATTTGGCAGATGGCTTTCTTCATTTAGCAGAACCAGCTCTCCTTTGTTCAGCTTACACAGGCGCAGGTTGGATGGTTCTGAGGAAGGTAGGAGGGCGTGAGCAGAGAAGGATTTTTTACTGCCTCACACGAACTTTGTTTTTCTGAGAGAAGGTGCCCATTCTTAGGGATTAGAGGCAAGGCCTGGGCTACAGCTCAGGGGTAAAGGAGTTCCTGTGAAGGTGCGAGAACTGATCTGAGTTTGCTCTCCAGAACTTATGCTAAAAGTCAAGCTGAGTCCATGGTGTACACTTGTAATCCCAGTGCTGGGAAGACAGAGATAACAGGATCCCTGGGGCTCACTGGTTAGTCAGTCTAGCCTAATCATTGGGTTCTAGGTGAGGAAGAGATGGTGTCTGAAACAGTTCCTCAGGAATCACGCTTGAGACTCGCCACCAGCACATATATACAGTGAGTAACCATAGACACACACACACACATATACACACTCAGAGAGAGAGAGAGAGAGAGAGAGAGAGAGAGAGAGAGAGAGAGAGAGAGAGAGAGAGAGAAATTGGATACTAAGGGCTGTGGAATTGTGTGTGGACACATTTGTTGGTTACATAACAATTGAAGATAATACTTCTTGTCATGTTGGCACAAGGATCTTTAAGCTCTTACCAATGCCTCCCCAAGAGAGCCTCCAGAGACACAGACAGCAGAGTCCAAGTTCCTCGCACTGGGTTCTATGGCTAGATTCACCTGAGGTTTCTGTAAGTCTGTGGGCAAAGTGTCTAGGGAAAGCATTCCACAAATAACTTACAGCCTTGTGAGGTTGGTAGAACTTACCTCTCAGTCACAGATAGAAAGAAGGGTTAACTTAGGGCATGGAGGGCCAGCTGTTTTGGTTACCTCTTTTCCTGTTCTTGTAACAATGTGTCTGACAAGAGTGCCTTGAAGAGGGAAGGGTTTCTTTTGGCTCTCAGCTTGAGGCGACAGCCTATCATTGGTTGGGGAAGAATGGAGGCAGGAATGTGAGGCAGGTGGTCATGTTACTTCTGTGATCAGGAGAGGGGATGAGAGTAATGAATGCTAATTCCCCCCCTTTTAAAATTCAGTCCCAGGCCCCAGCCCACGAAATGGTTCTGTCCATATCTAGGGTACATATTCCCGCTCAGTTAACTCGGTCTACAGTGCTCCCTCTCAGAGATACATGCCCAGAGATTTGCATCCAAAGTGATTCTAGATCTTCTTAGGCTGGTGGGACACCACAGGAGGTCCTATGTCTATGAGAGCTGGCAGCTGTTAAGCCTGAGCCTGCACCTTTCTTGCTCTGATGCCTTCAAACCTCTTTTTTTTTTTTTTTAAGATTTATTTATTTATTACATGTAAGTACACTGTAGCTGTCTTCAGACATTCCAGAAGAGGGCGCCAGATCTCGTTACGGATGGTTGTGAGCCACCATGTGGTTGCTGGGATTAGAACTCTGGACCTTCGGAAGAGCAGTTGGGTGCTCTTACCCACTGAGCCATCTCACCAGTCCCCTCAAACCTCTTCAATAGCCCCCGGAGGCCCCTGGAGGCCTGATGGCTGAGCCACAAGTAAGTGGGGAGTCTTCGTTTTATTGGATCTACAGGGAGCCAAAGCTCATAGTTTTTTGAGTCGTACATCAAAGTTAAGTGGAGCTATCTAGCCTCTTACACCAGATTTTTCAGAGTCAAAGTCCCTGCAGGCCCTTCCACACTCTCTGTTTTGAGAGAGCCTACTTATGTCTTCTGGCCTCTGCTTTTTTAGCTCTAGTTTCAAGGTTAGAGGAAAGAAGCACACTTGTCAACAGTAAGGTTATATCTACAGATTACATGATCCAACTCCGTGGGCTATGCATGAATATTTCCTTAGCTTACTTGCTCATGATGATGTAGCTGAATAGTATAGGGAGGACATTAATTTGAAAAAAAAATGTGCCATACATGTTTTAGCCCACAGAGCGTCATCCTAGGCTGTGATCTTCTGTAAGGCATATAAAACTAGGGCATGCACAGCAGCTAGCTTGTTTACACCATTCTCATAGAGAGGCGATCTGACTGGCTCATCACTGGTGCTGAAAGTGGATGTAGCCACACAGTCTCCAAACAGCTTACCAATACTCTCAAGGATCGGTAACACATGTACACAGGTGTTTTAGAAGCACAGCACTAGAGGCTGGTGCTTTGAAGGATGCTATCATCTGATCCTAGGAAAGGTTTTATGTACTCAGTAGGCACAATCTCGGAAATCTCTCAGCTTTGTTCCTAGCGTTCAAGACCTATTAATTCTGCTGAGAAGATCAAAGACACTAGTGGACTATATAGGCACAGTAGAAGACTTTAGAATGCTAATGATATCGGTAACCACACATTTTTCCAAGTAGACTTTTCTCAGCCGCTGTATTGAAGAAGTCCTTAGTAAGTTCTGGTTCTCTGTGCATATGACTACCCTTCAACATTTCACGACAATATTGCTGTGTCTTTAAAATGAGGTCTATAAACATACAAAACCCACATTGTCACCTTCCCTTCCCCAGCAGAGTAAAGGCTTTGTCTTGTGTGTCCACAGGAGCTACCCTGTGACAGAGTCGGGGAGAGTCTTGGTTAAAGGCTGCTTGCTGTATTTCAGGAGGGTAAGTTGTGAGATTCTGTTTGTCACTCCTCATCATATGCGCGTTTTGTGGGGGCTTCTCTCAGCAGAGCACATGTGTGCTGGTGATAGGCTGAACCGGTGGAAACTGCTTCACTGCTCACCTTAAGGCTCCACTGAGATGCCTATGCAGGTATTCATTCACCTTCCCCTCTGCTCACTGAGATGACCATTCAGGTATCCACCCCCCACCTGCTCACTGCCTGTCTGCGGTTTACAAATCTTAGAAGTTCCTAAATTGAAGAGTCATCTATGATTGACCCTCAAGGTTGCATGCTCATCAGTGATTGGCTTACCAACAGACTATGGGCGGTCTTAGCTGGTTTTCTATGGTCAGTATCTTCCTGTTCTCCTGTACCTTGCCTCTTGCTCTGTTTGAGTGAGGCTGGGGTAAACTAGGGCCTCTCTAACCACGGAAATCCCACACACATGTCAATCCAGGGTAGGATAAGTATATGGGTCATCAATAAAGCTTTTGTAGAAACTGTCTTGTTATGGGAAATAATTACATTAGATCACATTAGAGCAAAGAAAGCATTTTCCTGTGCTGCCTCTAGCCGATTGTTCAGTGGGAGGTTCTAGTCTAAATCTGCTCAACAGCTGGGAACCCACTGCTTTCTCTGTAAAGACAGATCCAAAGGCATCTCCTCACTCAGAATGCTCATTTTATTCTTTAGCTTCTAAATATGCAGAAAAGCAACAATTTTATCTACTTAATCTGTACTTTTGATGATTGAGGAGAGTGTTGTTATGCTTCTGATAACTCTCTCAAATTCTTTTGGCTTTTCTACTTTACATCTTGTTTCTGCTTTCTTGGATTTACTTTCTGTAGACACCAGCATAAAGACATGCACACACACACACACACACACACACACACACACGCACGCAAACATACATATCATCTATTTATCTGTCTATCTAATATCTATCTATCTATCTATCTATCTATCTATCTATCTATCTATCTATCATCTATCTTTCTATTGTTTCATCTATGAGGGAAGGACGATCATTGATCAGGGACTGGCGAGGTAGCTCAATTGTTTGAATGCTTGCCTAACGCTTTAAATCCTGGGTTCAATACTGGCACCACACATAACAGGTGTGATGTTGCATGCTTATAGCCCAATGAATCAGGTGGTAGAGTCAGGAAGAGCAGCAGTTGAAGGTCACCTTTGGCTACATAGTGAATTTAGTATCAGACTGGGCTAGGTGGGTCAAAAAAGAAGAAAAGAACTTGGGTGTGTGGGAAGGTTCACTTGCTGCAAAACCTGAAGACGTTAGTTTAATCCCTAGACCCCATATAGTAGAAAAGGAGAGCTGACTCCCACAAGTTGTCATTTGACCTCCACATATGCAGTATAGTGGAGCAAGCACATATGAATTCATGTACACAAACGTGTATTGGATATTGTCTGTGGCTGTTCCTGTGTTATATCTCTGGTCAGTGATGAAGCTGAGTTCTCAAAACAGAGATCTTACAGCTCACAGAGTACAAAGTATTGACTCTCTAGGCTTCAACTAATAATGTGTGCTGAAATTTTACCCCAACCTTTTCTTTATTAAAAGGAGTTTTAGATTCTCTGCAGTATGGGAGAGTGCTTGTTCACTCTGACTGACCCAGCTTGACACACGAGAGACTCAGAGCAACATATCTGATAATAGTAGGATGGATTCTCCATGTCCATGTCTCACAGACTCAACCTTGGATCTCAGCAAACCTTGGGAAAATCCAGGGTTTTTCTCAGCCTCAGAGAGGTTGGCTTTGCTATGGTTTTCAAAATTCTGAGGCTGCTAGAGTCTTCGAGGTGCTCTCTGACCTTACATATATAACCATCATCTCATACTGAAACTTCCCCCCACTAGAGTACAGCAGGAGGACTGCACTGTGTGGGAGGTGCTGCAAGGAGTGACTCATTTACCTCATATACAGACCTGCCAGAATGAGGAGGGGCAGGAAGAGCTCTAGTCTCATCCTCTGATGGTACTAATGGGGTTTGGGGCATGATGGAAAGAGCACCCTTCTCTCAGCAGAATGTTTAGCTCCTCTGTCCTTTATCCTGAAGGACAGGATACCAGCTGTGGCCACACCCACTGCTGTGACCACCATCACATACCACTCTTACTTCCAGTGAACTAACTCTGAGGGTCATTGCTATGTTGGCCAAATGTGCTCTGTGTTCTGTTTTGGGAAAAAATGCCTGTGGCTAAAAAACATCTGAAATTAGATTGAAATAGTGTTACATCATCAAAGCTGAGCACTGTTTCACTGGAAGGCTGAAATGTTAGATCAAAACCGAGAAAAACACAGTTAACCAACGGAAACCTGGGGCTGCATAAGAGGAAAAAAGGTGAAGGAGGTAGTGACCAATACTGACCCTTTCCTATAAGGCAGATATAGACACACACAACACACTGTTGATCATATGAAAGAAAATAACACATACATACATACACACACACACACACACACTTGTGACAATGTGGGGCTAGAGGACATTATTACGTCAAGCAAAATACCTCAGAAAGAGAACAGCTTCATCCTCTCAATCATATGTGAGCCTCGCATACAAACCTCAGAATTGGAGAAGGGAGATGGAACAGCAGAGGCCGGGAGGAGTAGGGAGTGAGTGATGGAGTATGTAGTTCATGGGCATGGGGTGTAGGGGACAGAAGGAATACCATCTAGTGTTCCAGCACACAGGAAGGTAACTGTACCTCACAACATTCATTGTGTTTTTAAATAGCCATTAGAAGGGATTAGAATGTTGTCAGTGAAAAGAAGTGAGATCTGTTTGAGGTGATAGATATCTAGATTATCCAGTTTTGAGATTACACACATATATACACAGAATATTACATTGTATACCAAAAATGTGTCAGACTTTGCAAGGAAGGAATGCTGTCTGGAGGTATGTATAGTGCCCGTTAGGAGCTGTGCATTATACATTTGACATTTCTGCCTTTGTGGCACCTTAGCTCTACCGAATTAGAACACCTTGAAGCCAAGCACACATTACAAAAGGTACACTTTTCACTGTCATAAGTAAATGGATATATTATATTTTTCACTATAAAAGCCTATGTTTTCCAAATCTATACAATGTTACTGGCCATTTGCTCTTTACCTGACATGTCAAAGTGACAGGTACTTCTAGTCAGCATGCTGCCTGTCTTGTTAGCTGTTCATACTGCAGTGAGCAATGTGTCCATGGTGTATCACATATGAAGAAAAAGTTACTTTCATATTTGGTCCTTATAAAGACTCCCTCAGGTAGTTGAGTGAGACACTTGCTACGATGTTAAGGCGTCTCACTTAACATCTGCACTGTCCAGGACCCCAGCTTAGGTCTGCCAAGCAGCAGATTCCTTCTTCTAGAGAGAAACCTAAGTACCCCTTCCTGAGTGTTTACTTCTTTAAGCCGAGGCAGACCATGGAGTAAAAAGTAATACAGGAGCCCAGCATCCCCACAGGGGCCAGTTGTCTTCTGAGGGAGGCTAAAGACCAGTCCTTGGAGACAAAGAAAGCAAGAGTTAAAAATGGGGACTTTGATTTTCTTAGCTAGAAGGAATGTGCACTACTTATAAACTGTCTGATTCAGGCTCCCAGATGACTAAACCAGTAAGGAGCATCCCTCCATGGCCTGCATCAGCTCCTGCTCCCAGACCTGCTTGAGTTCCAGTCCTGACTTCCTTGGTGATGAACAGCAGCATGGAAGTGTAAGCCAAATAAACCCTTTCCTCCCCAACTTGCTTCTTGGTCATGATGTTTTGCAGGAATAGAAACCCTGACTAAGCCAAATTGGCACTGCCAAGTAAATAGGACAAGTGAATTGATCCTCAGCTACTGACATTGGAGTCTACCTTGAGAACTCACCCAATGTATGTAGTGCCAACCAGAAGTTAGATGTGAGCTGCCTGTGCACACATCAATAGCCTGCCATTGTTAGGGGACAGAGTTGCGCTAACCAGTCTCTTGCTGACAGTATGGGCAGCCCATATGTCTCATCTTTGATAGCACAGTGGAGGCATGCAGTAATTCTTATTTTCCAGCTTATCACATCAAAGATTATGCATCTAGGTAATTCTCTCAGGATGGTCTTCTCTGTTTACTTAGAGTTCTTGTGCAAACTGCTCCTAGAGTCTGAGATTTTGGGGTTTTAGAGGAATAATTTTTCATCTACCTTTGGTTAGTGGTGGTCTGCACTGAAGAGATTTACAATGTTAATGTGAGAAGTTTGGCATGCTGCCCCCATTCCTTTTCAATATTTAGTCCCCTTTCATGGTTGTCAAAAGAGAATCTACAGGTGATGTGAATGGATAAAGGCAAACAGCACTACACTAGCAGTCCCAAGAGATGGCTACTCTTAGCTGTAGCTTCTTGGTTTGACTGTGGCATTGAGTGGCATCAGCCAAACCTCTGGGCTGAGGTTTTCCCAGTGTCCAGCTGAGCATGTTGGGATTGGGAGAAAGAGCGCTGCCCTGTGTATCTAGTGTCATGCTGGATCTTCATATCTATAGAACTCCTCTGATTTCATTGCTCTTCCCCACATGGAGCTCCAGGAAGAATTTCCAAATGCGTTAGTGCACGGTAGAAACATGTCATCACCCTTGTCCAGTGACTGATGAGGGCTTTACAGTTCCCATGAAATAATTCCATTGTAGGGTTCTCTCTGAGTTCTTCATGAAGAAGGCCATGCATGACATCTGACATGTTACAGAAAGTCACAGCTGCCCAAGAAGGAAAAGTTAAAATTGGAGAGACAAGCTAGGTAGAATTGGCTGGTAGCCACTGTCTTGGCGTCCTTCCTGAAGCAGGTCCTACCTCCCATCGGGCACTATCTTCCAAACCTCATTCCAGGCACATGCTTCCCTTACAGTTGTTGGCTTAGAGTTGCACAACTGACTTAGAAAAACCATAATAAAGAACCCTACCACCACCAACCAACCAACCAAACCAAAGAAAATCCCACAAACACCTCCTAACATTTTCACCAAGTTTCTGAATTGGTTGATGTTACACCGTATTCACAGCCTGAGATGCCTGGGCCGTAGGCAACAAGCCTGGATGTACCTGGATGTATCTTACCAAGAAAAGGAATAAAATACCACTACTTGGTAGTGATACTTAGAGTATAACTGGAAATTAGTACATTTTGGGGTAGTAGATGTGAGAAGAATTTATCAAACATGCTGTGCCTGTGAAGTAGATGCAATTTCATGCTTTGACTTCACTCCTTTGCATCTTGTTCCGATGACGTGAAAATGTCAGTTGGCAGCCTCATAAATGATGCACGGTGGCCTTTAAGTCACTTTAGTGCATGATCTTCATTTCTAATCTGAAGGTGACTCATACCCACCCATAGCACAAAAACAATGACACACAGCCCCTCCCTGCTGTGTAGCAGGCAGTGATGGGAAGTACTCTATCTGAGTGTTATTATTTTCTTGTGTGTTTAATGATTCAAGTGACTGTGTGCTGTGCAGAAGCCTGCTCTGAGTAAAGCATGAAGAGCCGAGGAATTCCCAGGGCCCAGACCCAGGACCTATATTTCTGGGCTTCTGTCCTAAGTGTTTGCTTCCCTTTCAAGAGTTAAATTTTCACTCCCTTGCTTGAAAAAAAAAAACTAACTGTGAAGATGAAACAGTGTGTTCTAGTTGATACCAGAAAGAATACTGGGAAGGTGCCACATTTTGGACAAATGAAAGGAGTTTGTCCTATGGATGGGTTTCTTGAGGAGCTGAAGGCTACGGTCAAATCATCAGTGGGCATTGTTTCCATAGATGAGAATGTATGTAGCATCAACTGTGACATCTAGTAACAGACAGACAGACAGACAGACAGACAGACAGACACACACACACACGCACACGCACACGCACGCGCGCGCGCACACACACACAGAGTTCCATTTCTACAGTCTGGATTCCTAGATCACTAGTGGCCATCATGCCTTCAGGTTGCTGGTTATCTTTTTTTTTTTTTTTTAAACTGTCCTAAAGTGGTTTAATTTTTTTTAATTTTTTAAAATTTTTTTTAAAATTAGATATTTTCTTCATTTACATTTCAAATGCTATCCCCAAAGTCCCCCAGACCCTCCCCCTCACTCCCCTACCCACCCACTCCCACTTCTTGGCCCTGGCATTCCCCCATACTGAGGCATATAAAGTACCCAAGGAGCTGAAGGGGTCTGCAACCCTATAGGTGGAACAACAATATGAACTAACCAGTACTCCCAGAGCTCGTGTCTCTAGCTGCGTATGTATCAGAAGATGGCCTAGTCGGCCATCATTGGGAAGAGAGACCCCTTGGTCTTGCAAACTTTATATGCTGGTTATCTTTTATGGACTGGCAGGTTTGTTTGTTTTTCCTCTTGATGGGCTTGTGGCCTTTTGTGATTAGAGGCAGCACCAAAGGAAGCCCCTGGCGTTTTCCCACGTGCCTTGTTTCTCTCCTACTGTTGTTTACTTTGAACACATTCGCACCAAATATCTCATGGAACATAACACGACCACCCCAGTAGTGTTATCAACTTCCAGTCCATAACATTGATGAGATCGTTGCAGCCAAGGGCTGTTAATTTTCCTGCATCCACCCCAGGATGATCTCATGCTGCAAGTTGGCAATGTTTAGTACAGCCATTTGTTGTAAGTTATCCAAACAGATCCCCCAAAAGCCTTGATAAAGGAGACAGCAGACGCTCTTGGAACTGGACAGACATGTGGTCAACACTTGGAACCAGCTTTTTCCAGCATGGTCTGTGCATACACATTGATCCTTTGTGAGAGTCATTCATAAAGTCTGGAAACTTGAAGCTACATTTTTACTTAGCAGCACCCAGGAAAGCTCTTAGTGAAACAAATGCCCTGAAGGTGGCTCAATTATTATATTTTTAGGGCTCATCAGTAAGAGCCCAAAATTTGCAAATGTGGTAAATATGGTGTTGAACTTAGTTTACTTTTGTCTGAGTTGGGTGTTAAACATTCCCTATGAGGAGCATCTCTATGGTCTGTGCCTATGGCTAGAGTCCTGTGACAGGGCATGCTGGGCCACTGTATGTGCGATGTCATATGGGTTAGCTGCATTGGAATCTACCTGTTGGTTGTCATCCAGGAGGTGGGAAACATGAGCCACACAGCAGAACCTATCAGCTCCAATTGCTGATGTGTGTGTGTATACTTGTATGTATTATGCATGTATGTATATATGTATGTATGTATGTATGTATATATGAGTATGATGTAGATATAGGAGATAGTAATCACGTGTCATTCATAGTGAGGACTCTGGATGTCCATCCTGTACAATTAACTATGCATGTCTACAGAGTTAATTTGAGGTCAAGGACATTTGTTTTTGAGGCTTACTGATATACAGCACTGTGGGGGAACTTTATCTCAGTATAAGCACTTAAATTCAGTAAGATATTCAAACACACTTATTCTTTTAATGGTGTTAGGGATAGAATATGGGGCCTCAATGCATGCTTGCAGATGCTCTACACCCTCTACACCGGGGCACATCCTTCTCCCAGACATTCAGACATTTCATTCACTTTTGATTTTAATCAAATTATTGTTTAGAATTTCTCCATTATCAATAATATCCACTAGTATCAACCACTGAAGAAACAAAAATGTTGAATGTAGGCTCTGTGTTCATATTGTTGACCACATAGTAGGGCAGACCAATGTAAATAAACAAAGAAATCAGTGATGCTCACTGATGCCCTAGAATAGAGACAGGATACAAGGGGGAGAAGACTATTTCCAAATTTTTTCTATAGTGTTTAAAGACATTTTCCAGTTTGTATCATTGTTTCCTAATCCCTTAGCCCCCCCACCCTTTTTTCACTACTGCCCATATTCACATTCTCATTTCCCACAAATACACTAAGTACTCCATATTTTATCAGGTATGATAATCAGCACTCTCTATTCAGCTGTGTATTTTACAGGCTCACATATTTGTGTTAACTCAAGTCTTGGTGTGAGTGACCTGGAAGTATTGATAAGTTAATACAGGTCTGGGCTCCGGATAAAATTTAAATTTAAGCTTTAATATGGCTCAGGGAATAAGATGAGTTTCTCACTGAGAATTTTAGAAATTGCATTTTTAAGATAATGGCCTCTGTGTTACACTGTTCCCTGATGCTGGTGGCCTAAGGAAAGCCTGAAGAACTCCATGTTATGAATTATTGCAGAGAGCTCTGAGCATCCTCCTCAAAGAGCATTCAGGAACTGAGGGCTTCAGGAGCACACATCCTTGGGGTTACATCTACTCATCTGAGACATCTGCGGTTGGCCTGAAAGTAACATCCATGTATTTCCCCCTACTTTGGTTCTTGCTCCTGATGTCAGCCTGGCTAAGATGTTCCTGGCAACACTGTTGTCCCTAGAGACATGCTTTGCAGAAGAACAGTCCCAGGGGATCCCACTTTCAGTGCTGGCCCTCTGAGAGCCATCTCTGTCAGGTGAGCCCAAGTCTACATATATTCACTCACTCTTTGCCTCTTGTTTCTGTGGTCTTTGATCCCTTGTAGTAAAGAACATGAGGAAATAATACAAGCTACATACAAAAACTTGGAGAGCTCGTCAACCTGAGATCACATGGCCATGGGGGTTTGATTGTCAAACCTATAGAAAAGTGCCTCAAGGTCAGCACAGACGCTCTGCCCAGTTTTGCTTTTTCTCTGGAGTGAAGCAAGGATAGTTTTACATAATTCCCAAAAGGTTTCTTTCAGACTATTATTGAATATTATTCTGATATGAGATCTGTCAAAGGAAGCCAGTCTGGCTGAATTTTTCCATTGTCTGAATCATCCTTTAAAATACAGTTTACAAAACAAAACCAAAAAGAAAACATAAATAAGCATTTAAAGAGAAAAATACAATGCTGTGAACTTGACTAAGTTTGGATGTCTTGAGGGCCAAGGAGGCCCGTGTCTGCTGAGAACGGTACAGAAATCTTTTGCAGGTTTTTTTCTCTCAAAATTATGCAGAATAGTTAAATTCTATGCAATTGTTTATTGTTTATAGGAAAGCAGATGCCATGCTATGACAGCAGATGTATATGTAGCCACACTGTGCTGACGAAACTGATAGACTTAACAGTTTTGAGTGAAGACTTATTTTAATGTTGTTCATAGATCACAGGGGTCTAGGAGGGTGAAGGGTACAACCCTAGAACAAAGAAGGAGGCAAGATGAGAGATTTGTGGGTGGAGAGAGAGGAGAGAGAATGAGAGAGGGTGTCACACTGAGAGGCAATGAACGTGGAGGTTAGGCTGGTTCCTGACATTCTCATGGATAAGAATTGGAAAAGCTCAAGAATGAATTCTTGGGGTTTTGCTATTTATGCACACTGAAGTCATTTAACCTTAACCTTTGCAAAGCTGTTTTCTCATCTATGAAATAAGGAGACTGAATTGAATTATCTTGAAGGTCTTTTGAAACCCTGACATCTCTGAGAATGGAAGCACCGATATGGAAAATGGTTAAAAATAGTGCATGCCCATCTCTCTTCTCTCCGCCAACAGCACAACCAGCACAGGAACAAAAGCTCACTATATTTCAAGGTAGGAGCCATGCTCAGATAGGGGGATGTACTGAGACTCCACACACCATACCCATACACAGATTAAAGGCGTGCTGTCAGGGCTGTCCCTCTTACAACTTGCACTGGGTTTGACTGGAAGTTAACTGATCCTTGTCTCTTCCCTGCTCCCACCCCCCTCTATTCCTTGAGCCCACAGAAGATATGAGGTTCTCTACAACATGTCTTTCCCTCCCTAACTGTGCCCTAGAAAACCAGCATCTCAGCTGGCTCTCTGTTGTTAGGGTTGCTATGACAAGGGGTGCCCCAGGAGCCTGATCTTTTGGACATTTATTCTATCCCACTGGAAGAAAAGTGTTATGAGACTAGTCTCATTTTTACTCTCTTGCTTCGAAATTAATTAATTGTTTATTATTTTATTCATCTTAGAATATTAGCTTTTTAGTGACAAAGGTCTTATTTGTCTTTGAACTTCTGGGCTGAGAACTTTGTCTGGTACTGGCAATGAGCAACACTCAATTACTGTTGCTGAATGAGTGCGTGAATAAATAATTCAACACTATTCAGGGAATGTCGCACAGACAAAAAGACATCTTTAAAAGAACACAGACACATGTCTGCTTTTTCTAATAGTCTTTTGCAAATGAGGAGCTGCCACCTTCCCATTGGGAAGAGTAGAACAGCAGAGGTAACAATAATTGCTTCTCATTTGAGCACAATTGTCAATTTTCGGGAGCCATGTTTGGCTGGCAGCAATGCAGCCCAGTCTGGTCTTATCCACCAGAGAGCATCCCATTCTAATAGCTGCTTGCCATAAGTCGCAAATGCATCTCACACAAGCTACTTATTTCTGCATCATCAACTTCTAATGTTTCTTTAGGCTGATGGGATTTCGTGTTTCTTGAAGTCAGGAAATGAGCCAAACCATTCTTTTCTTCTAGATGACGCCTGAGATGCCCTTCTTCTTGGGTCTGTCTTCTGTTCTTGTGCTCAGGCAAAGCCAGGATTTCTTAGGTTGACAGATCTTTTATTCTCCATCTAAGACACTGTCTCCTCCTTAGAAGCAAATACAGCATTTCAGATACTGTCTGGATAGAAGGTTCCAGCTGTCCTTGGATTTTATGTCTCAGGGGTACGGGTCCAAATTTGGATATTTGAATCTAATATCTTCCCTTCTCCCTCAAACATGTCTTATACTTTCCCTAAGAGGATAGAGAGGGAAATTATATATTTTCCCCTTTCTTGTTGTGGTGGCAAAATACTAGACAAAAGCAAAGGTGGCAGCGGTGGTGGTGATGGTGGTGGTGATAGTGGAGGTGGTGGTGGTTCACAGTTAGGAAATGCAGTGCATCATGGTCAGGAAGTCCTGTCCGTAGGAGTTTGAGGCAACTGGTCACATTGCATCTAAAGTCAGGAAGCAGAAAGAGTTGAACATCAGTGTTCGATCTGCTCTTCTCTGATTGTGGTCAAAGCATAGTTTTAATTCAAAAGGCAACACAGCAAGTACAGCTCCTTGGTTCCCACAGTAGCTGATGATATGAGCATCATCTTATCTGAGAGAGGAGGGATGACAAAGCTAATGAAGTATTTTGGTATTGTAGCTTATGGTATGACCCAAGGATGGATGGCCACAGCCAGGCGTAGTGGCACAAGCCTTTAATCCCAGCACCTGGGAGGCAGAGGCAGGTGGATTTCTGATTTCGAGGACAGCCTGGTCTACAGAGTGAGTTTCAGGACAGCCAGAGCTACACAGAGAAACCCTGTCTTGAAAAAACAAAACAAAACAAAAAAAAACCCCAAAAAACAAAAAAACCAAAACAAAAAACAAAAACAAAAAGGCTGGATGGCCACATAAGGACCAGGGGTCATGAGCTGTTATCCACATGTTTCACAAGGTTAGGGAAAAATCTAAAGACACAATATTGCATGTAGTTCAGAGAATGTGGAAGAAGATATTGCTAAAACTCATTGGTTGGGTCCAGAGTTCAGTGGCTGGAGCTGTGGTAGAGCCTGGTTCACACAGCATCATTTCAGAAGTTGCTCAAAGGACATGGTAGGCTCACATGTGGAGACAGGAAGACCCAGTACTGCACATTTGGCTTACCAGTATGAGATGCTGAGGGCTCAGAGAAGACAGTTGGGTCTTAGATTCATCGAGGAGCTTCTGCATTCTAACACCACCCCCATTCACAGCCGAAGCATGAAAATTTTCCATCCACATGAGTAAGAGAAATAAATTGCTTTATGGTGAAACCAAGTACAAAAGAAAGGCATGAGAATAACAACCATGCAGGTCTGTGGAGGATTCAGTCATGGAAGTGGGCTGCTTGTGGTACCTCAGTCCAGCGATGTTCCTCACTGAGCTCCGGAACCTTTTGTTGTTACCACTTGTACGGGTCTATTGGATCCATTTGTGACATGGAAAATAAAAAGCAAAAGATGCCAAGTTAGCTTAGTTACTTTCCCCAACGACACCCTGGTTGGCTGCGATAAGTTCACAGAAAGACTGTGAGAGGCTTGGGAAGAGAGACCTTGGATGAACAGAACAGGCTGTGGCCAGGGAACAGACAGCACGTTTCCTTCTACTCACAGTTCCAAGCGTTGCAACAGAAAGCAAATCATTCCACAGTCTTGAATGCCCATTCAGGTCCCATGCAAGGACAGATGATCATGACACCAACTCTGCAAGATCTATGCTTGTGTGTGCCCCAGCAGAATCGAGGGGCCTAGAAGATATTCAGCAAGCACCCAGATACTCAGCACCCAGAATTCTGGGTATTTCAAAGAATATAACTCCCAGGGTTGGTGATATTAATATGCTCATCCAGTGTACATAAAGCCAGCTCTGCTTCCTGGCATATAGGCTATGACTCTTGGTCTCAACTATTTCTCCACAGGTTCTAGAATCACCTGGGATACCTGCCTCCAGGTTCACTGTGAGGAATTATTTGGATTCTGTTAGCCTCTGGGCATGCCTATGAGGAGTTATCTTAATTAGGGTAATTGAAGTGGAAGGACTCACATTAAATGTGGGCCAGACTGTGCCATGAGGTTACATCCTAGCATAAAATGGTGTAAGCTAGCTACACACAATTATTCATTGCCCTCTGCTTCCTGACTGCATACCTGAAGTCCCCAGTTAAACTGTTACCCTGAGCTACTGCCACTGTGACTTCTAAGCTGTGATCCAATGTGATTTGGAATTGTGAGCTAAGTAAAAACTTTCTTCTTTAAGTTGTTTTTGTCAGGATATTTTATCAGGACAACAGGAAAATAACTAAGACAAGGCACAGGCCTGTGATTACAAACCAAACTCTGTAGCATTCACCAGTAAATAGAGCTATGTTCAGAAGTAGCATGATACAGAGCTGGCGTTGGGGGAAGAGCTGGTGCTTGATTCTGCCTTTCCCCTTAGGGACCAGCAAAGGCTCACAAATGACATGTCACATCTGAGCTTCAGGTTGATTGTTGATAGATTAGGTAGTAAGAACTTCTAAAGGGTTAACAGGTATCTTTTAATGCCAGTCTGGCATCTGGCAAGGAGACAAAAAGTAGCTACATTTATTATAATTATTTACCTCTCGGGGTTCAACTTACAGAAGGAAACCATAGTTACGCCATTGCTCTGGGAAATCAACCATGGATATAGCTCTTATAAAGGGCTGGCTATAGCAGCAGCACTCTGGCTTATGTGAAACATCCAACTAACCCCGCTCCTTGCATAAGATTCCAGTTTGTAGTGTTTGTTGATTCCAGTGATGTAAACATGACCAAGGCAACTAAAAAGAGCACTGACCAGAGGAGATGCTAAAAGCAGTTCTGGTCATAAGCAGAGGCTACTCCAGCAGGTCACAGGGCTTCCCCATCACCCCGGATATACGTTAGCTATGAGGTCAGACTGTCTGGCGACTGTGATGTACACTGGGTATGCATAGCTCTAAGTCTACCACCCTGGATTCCAACTTTGGTCAAGTACTTGCAGCATTTGAAATGGGGCACTAGTAGTCTAGTCTTGACCTTATGACCTTGGTAAAGTCACTTGACCCCACATGACAGTGAACCAAATCTAACATTGGAGAACATCTTGGGCATTTTCTAACCCTCAAAATCATTTTTCAGGAATTCCAATGATACAGCTTTCCCATCGCCTTTTAAAAACGAACCTGTCTTATTATCTTAGGACAAACAGAGAGACCTTGGAATTTAACAAGCTTTGTAGAAAAAGAAAATTAAAAGCTCTTTATCTTTATAGTTCCTGATGAATGATTATTCTCAGGGAGAGGAGTTTTATTGATCACTAACAGAGCATATTCAGAAAAATTTCTGATTGGATTAAAATAGGGCAAGCCTCACTTAGCTCTTGTGAGTCTGTGTTGCTATAACAGAATATTTGGTGCTAAATTAAAGTATAAAGAAAGAGATGTGTTTGTATATCAAGCAGTATGGTACCCATCATTTGAAGTGGGCTTTCTGGTGGGAAGGAATATGACTGGATTCAGAGGGGCTGGTACTGTGAGTTGGTTTTGGTTTATAACAACCTGCTTTTGGGAGAACAGATACACTGTGTAATCCCAGCAACAATCCTTTCAGAAAATGGTGCCCACATTCCTAGACTCTACCTCCTAAAAAAGTCAAACATCTCCATATCACACTGAGGACAACTTTTTCAGAATGTGACCTTTGGGTATACAAGCCACACTTGCATCATAGATTTTGTGTAATTCAATGGGACAGGGAACACAGCAAAGCAGTTTGAAGAGTATAAAGTGTTGTCCACTCATGAAGTATTATTTAAACTGTGCTAAAGATCTCAAAAATGTGGCAGAAATATAACTGTAAAATTAATACTTGAGTTAATTTATTTTTTTCTAGACATTGAATTGCATGCTGTTTGCAGTATTTGCCCATAAGACAAATGATGATTTTATGTAAATTTATGCCATATTTTAAATAATTAAGGCTCCCTACTCACTACTGGGAATATACAAATCTGATGCTTTTCAACAAATATTTATAAATGGGTAGAATTAAAAGATACTATGAGCCAATTTTATTTTGTTTTGTGTAAGAATAGTGCCATCAGACATTTTATCATTTCTGACATTGATGTATTTAGGATATTGCGAAACAGAGAGATAAGCCTTAATTGAAACTCACACAAAAATTCTCTTTGATTAAAAAGTGAAAAGTATCTAAATAAAGAATCTAAAAGGATATAACAGCTGACAATAAGTAATTCATCCAGCTTGGAGATTTATATCAGAAGTGCATCCACTACTTTCCTTTCTGTTTGCGTAAGTTATGATGAGAAGCTTTATCTGAGATATGACCAAGTCATCATCACACTGTTCAGGTGAGCATTGTGTTTAATCAGTCATCAAGCATCGTGGCTAAGACAGAACTCACACACGATCTTCACAGTTACTCACCTCATAAATATTGGTGGAACGTCTGTGTTTGGGAAGTATTGATAGACATTGGGAAGATGTATGGATAGACTCCATATGTACACAGCATTGTCAGATACGTGGAAGACGTAAAAGTAGATTCTATACAGTAAGGTATTGTCAGTCACTGGGAGGATCTAAAGAAAGACTGTACTAGTAGGCAAAGGAAGATCTTGGGAGTATAAAGTAGAAATTTCTGGTTTCTTTGGAGACTCAGTTTTTTTCGTGTGAAGTTTTTCTGAAAACTGTCTTATGAGAGGATGTTTTTGGTGAAGCAAACATGTGGGAGGATGTTTTGTCGAGAACAGACACATGATGTTTTGCTGGAAGCAGCCTGGGAAAAGGTCATGTGATGTTTTGTTAGAGTGTATGCTTGAGAGAACATGTGATGTACAGAGGGGGTATAAATATAACCCAACAGACAGTGGACGGGACTGCGTTGCATTGGTACACATTACCATTCTTTGTGGATTATGGTCTTTGCTGACAATGCTTTATGGTATTGGTTGGCCTTACCATTCTTTGCTGGTCATCATTTGTCATGACTTCATAGAGAGAAGCACACCAAAGAAGTGGTAATGATCTGGAGGCTTCTTGAAGCTTCCTTTCTTCTGGATGGACGTACCATTGCTGATTTATAAATGGTATTTAAGAGTGGATGGAGTTGCCACTGCTAATTCCTGTGAACTGAACTGCTGACATCCTGACAATGCAGATGAAATTTGCTCTAAAGAACTGTTTCTGAACAGGTCCACACCCTCCTTTGCTCTATTAACCTTTCCTTTCTACTGCCTCTGGTGGGTGGTGTGCTAGAAGGGAGGATGAAGAAGTTAAGAACCTTATTAAAAGTAGGTTTTGAAAAATCTAAGCCTGAGTGTGTGTGTGTGTGTGTGTGTGTGTGTGTGTGTGTGTAATGAGAATGAGAATATGAGAGGTTGGTTTCGCTGAAGCAGACATGTTTGAAGATATTTTGCTGAAAACAGACATGTGGTCTCTCTCTGGAAGCAGCCTGGAAAAAGAGAATGCGACATTTTGCTAGAGTGGACACTTGAGAGAACACATGATGTTTGCAAAGAGTATAAATATAACC
The DNA here is from genome assembly GCF_978045245.1 of Mus caroli. Lineage (NCBI taxonomy): Eukaryota > Metazoa > Chordata > Mammalia > Rodentia > Muridae > Mus > Mus caroli. The sequence goes on from NW_028227258.1 coordinate 130,393,342, forward strand.
CAACAGACAGTGGATGATGCTGTGTTGTATTGATCCACCTTACCATTCTTTGCTGGTCATTTTATCATCATGACTTCATAGAGAGAAATGTACCAAAAAGCTTCTGATGGTGTTCCAGTGGCTTTTTGACACCTCGGACTCGGGCCAACTGGCAGAGCCTCGAGGTTTCCTCTGGATTGACCTGCCATTGCTGACTCAGGAATGGTGTTTGCAAGTAGATCAAGCTGATTCATGTGAACTGAACTGTAGTATCCTGACAATGGAGACTGGGTTTTATCCAAAGAACTATTTCTAAAGAGGTCCAAATCCTCTGTGCTCTAGTAATGTTTCCTTTCTGCTACTTCTGGTAGGTGGTGGGCTAGAAGGAAGGTTAAAAGCATTTAAGAGTCCTTATTAAAGGTAGGTTTGAAAAAACTCTAAGCCTACATGAGGATCTAAAGATTAACGACATTGTTTTCAGCAGTAAGTTGAAATGGTAAGTCTACAAGATCCCAAAGATATGTCTGTGTGCTCATTTCCAAGATGTGATATTTTCTTTCTCAGAAAAAGGTCTTTAGCAGTTATAGTTTTGAATTTTGAGATAAGGAAATAGTTCTGGCCTATCTAGACAGGCTCTAGATCAGCAACATGTCTTTACTAGAGGCAGGCAGAGGAGGCCCAAAGGAGAGGAGAAGAGAAGGAGGCAGCATTATTGATTAGTTGGAAACAAGAGTTTTCTGACTACAAATCAGGAAATGGCCTCAGCCAACAGAAAGTGGAAGAGGAAGTAAACTGGCCCTGGTCTAGAGCCTACAGATGGAAGGTGGCCCCAAGCCAGCTGAATTTCAGTCTTCCAATCTCTAGAACCATTGAAGAACCATGGCAGATGAATCAATAAGTACTATGTTTGCTATGCTATGAAATCAAGTACCTGAGTTTAATTTCTAGAACCCATGTAAAAAGACAGGCATAATGGCTTATAATTCTGGAACTCTAAGGGAGAGACAGGCAGATTCCTGAGGATCACCAGAGAGAGAGAGAGAGAGAGAGAGAGAGAGAGAGAGAGAGAGAGAGAGAGAGAGAGAGAGAGAGAGAGAGAATGAATGCCTGGGCTGATTTCTGTTGCCCCTAATCCTTTCAAATTCATTTTCTGAGGCATAGCTTTCACCACCTTAGCACTCTCCCTCCTGCTCTAAGACAGGGAGAAAATCATGGTACTATGAGGTCATATATGCCAGATTCGATCCAATATGAATACAACTGGTGCCCCCTACAAAGGAAAGGAGGCTAACATAGACCTGGACACGCCCAAGTAAAGGCATAGAGAGGTAAGCAGTTATTTGTACAGCCTTGAGAGAAATCAAACCTGTCAACCTTATCATGACATCAGCCTCCAGACTGTGGGAATGCAACTTTCTGTTATTTAAGCCACTCAGTCTGTTGACATGAACTACCAGATGCTTTGTGGAAAAAACATATTTTGACGGTATAACTTAGTGGGATTTCCTGTGACATTTCCATGCAAGCATGATAATATCCATTGATAGCCTCCACCCTTGTTCTGGGCTTCCTTTCTTCTCCTCTCTCCCCTCCTCCTCATTACCTAGCTGCTACAACTAAGTCTTTTTTTCAAAGTACCAAGAGGTCTTGGGGACTGTCTTAGGGTTTTACTGCTGAGAACAGACACCATGACCAAGGCAACTCTTTTTTTTTAAATTAGATATTTTCTTCATTTACATTTCAAATGCTATCCCAAAAGTTTCCTATAGCCTCCCCTGCCCTGCTCCCCAACCCACCCACTTCTGATTCCTGGCCCTGGCATTCCCCTGTACTGGGGCATATAATCTTCATAAGACCAAGGGCCTCTCCTCTCAATGATGGCTGACTAGGCCATCTTCTGCCCCATATGCAGCTAGAGACAGGAGCTCTGGGGATACTGGTTAGTTCATATTGTTGTTACTCCTATAGGGTTGCAGACCCCTTCAACTCCCAAGTCAACTCTTTTAAGGACAACATATAATTGGGGCTCTTACAGGTTGTCAGGTTCCGTCCATTATCACCAAGGCAGGAACATGGCAGCATCCAGGAAGTCATGGTGCACCAGGAGCTGAGAGTTCTACATCTTTATCTGAAGGCTGCTAGCAGAATAATGGCTTCCAGTCAGCTAGGAGGAGGGTATTAAAGCCCACACCCACAGGAACATACCTACTTCAATAGGGCCATACCTTCTAATAGTGCCATTCCCTGGACCAAGCACATACAAACTTTCACAGGGATAAAGACAGGTCTCACACTCTCTTGGCAGAAGCCATCTACCATGGCTCATTGTTTTGCTCATGTTAGAAAACCTTCAGTTTTTGCCCGTGTTGCACTTACTACTCAGTCGTGCCCTGCATTCTAACACCCCATAGCAATCCAGGAAAGCTATAGCTCAGCCTTTTCCATACCAAATCACAGTAACAGAGAAGGTCTACAAGTGCTTGCTGCCCAGGCTGAGCACCAGGCTTCAGAGCCTGGATTTGACTTTTCCTTCCTTAAATGCCTGTCCTCTATTGTTGAGCCTCTGTTGAACAATTTGTTTGCTTTGGTTGTTTTTTAGTTTTCATGTCGGAGAGAAAACATTCAGTACCTTTCATTCTGCATTTGCCTAATTTCTTTTGCTTTGATGACCTCTATATGGAGCCTTTGAGGACTCTCAGCATTAACACCTAGACACAGACTTGTGGTCCATCCAACAAACACTGCGTTAACTTTCAGACATCCAAAGAAGAAGCCTGGTTGCCTTGTTCTAACTCTGATGATGTATCTTGAGTCCGAAGCTGGAAGAGAACAATACTATTTTCAAAGCTGGCGTGATATTGCTTCTTTCTGGGATATTAAACAGAACCTTTTCTGGTTCACAAACTTCATGCATTTTGCCTCTGGCTCCCTCATCATAAATAATGATATAGGACAAAATGCTGCCTGTAGGTATTTGTTGATTGAGTTATAAAATATGCTTACTGCCTGAGCTTCTGGGGATCCAAACTGTTTAATCCATCATGATCTTCCCCTTACTATGCTGTTTAAAACTCATCTAGTAGTCAGGCTAATGGGTGATGAAGGGTATGGGTCTTGTCCCAAAGGTGAACTGCAGTTGGGAAATAAATGGGAAGACATGACTGTCACTGTCCTCCACTGTCCTGCAGGCTTTTGGAAAGACGATGGAGTTGGCCTGTAAGAAGTAGAGAGCCCTTTATGGAGTCAGCTGGCCCAGCAGGATTTCTCTTCTACAGTGGGGGTGAGATAAAAAACCTGGGTTGGCTTGACTTTTCTTTTTTACCTTTTACACATTTTTTTTTCAAATTCTATGAAGATATAGTTCCTAACGGGACAAGCATATACTGCCTGTTGGAGTTAGCCATAGAGCTGACTGAATCTGCTGAGAACCCAGCACAGCTCTGCTTGCTTCTGGAGAAGGGTGGACCCAGCATTTTAGGAAGCCCTGTACTCAACTTAGGAAGCAGGGAATATACTGAATTTCCTCTCAGTTATTGCATCTCAGTGTGGCAAAGGCTGAGCTATAAGGGGTAGTGTTGGCTTCTTGCTGTGTGGTGTTAGACAACAGGACCTGGTTGAGTTTTAAATTCAACATGAACATCTGATCATTACCTGGTACATGCTCAAGAAGAAGCCACAGGAAATGGGAGCTACACAGGGAGCAAGACTTTCCCGAACAAGACAGGACAAGAAATAATGTACAAGTAGATGATAGCTTTGAGAAGCTGGCATTTCAGAAAATTAAGACTATCAGCCAATGCAATTGTAGGAAACTCACTAGGAGGTTGGGGGTGGAGATTAATTCATTATTGTAATATTCTTCATCCCCTCAGCAATATTATATAAATGGTTTAGGATCTCTCAGGTTCTGAAACTGCAATGGAAAAAGCAGATACTTTCTCCTTTCATGGGACTCATAGTGTAATGGGAGATACAATGCTAGTCATACAACTGAAGAGACACTTAAGTTCCTTGAAAGAACATTTTTAGAGAAAGTAGTTGGAAAGAATAGGGGTCATCAAGAGGTCAGGGTGGAGAGAATCATCTATGGACATAGCAAATGGAGAAACTTCAGCTGAGGAAGGAAGATTCCGTCTATCCACAGAGAGATGTGGATGGACGAGCCAGTAATCAGATGAGCCAGTAATCAGAGCTCAGTACTGGATGGGTTCCTGCTCCTGGTGGCTATGCATTTAATGCTATCTGCAAAGATGGACAGGAGGCTTATCATGATTTCTTCAGAAGCCTGCTCTGCCCAGTGAACACTTCCAGAGGGCTGTCTATTAGCTTCTATGCAAGGTCTCCAGCCTTGTGATGATTTGAGAGGTACTAGCTTTCAGGAGGAAAAGGGGTTTTCACCCAAAAGAAGGCTAGTAGAAATGTTTTTGAGATTATGATGGGGCATCAGGCTCACTAGTTTATCTTTTTCTACCAATACATGCATGTGTGTATATGTGTGTGTGTGTGTGTGTCTGCACCTGTCTCTGTGTGTATCTGTGTGTCTGTGTATATATGCATGAATGTAAGCATGTATTTCTCTGTGTGTGTCTGCATGTATGCATGTATGTAGACCAGAATAGCTGGCCAGGGATCTTTTATGGAACTTTCTGTCTGTTTCCCGTCATGTCATTAGTAGGATTATAGTATGAATTACTGTACCTCACTTTTTACATGTGTTTTGGGGCTCCAAACTCAGATCTCCATGGTAAGCATTTTATCAACAAAGCCATCTCTCTGCTCCTGGTTTCTTTCTTTCTTAAAATTAGTAGTAGTAGTAGTAGTAGTAGTAGTAAGAGTAACAACCACAGTCTCACTTTAGTTCCTCAGACGGTCTCAATTCTTAGAGTCAAGGTGACAAGGAGACATAACTTCCATGCTTATGAGCATCTGTGAATCATGACTCTGCTGGTGATGCTAAGAGTAGCACTTGGTCTTTCAGGAATAACTTCTTTTTCCTGTGGCTGCCTGGCTCTGTCCTCCTAGTGCAATGTCTACCACAGCAGTGGTTTTATACACTGTGTAGGACTACGGTAGAGAAATAAACTCCATACATTGATTTTACAACTCAGTTGGTTCCTAAAGCATCAGGAAAAATATTAGCAAACAGTCTCCTAATGCATTTTTAATTCATATTTGGTCAGTTAAGTTGACCAATTTGTAAGCTATGTGAAAGGAAAGGTCTGTTAAACCAGAATTCATGTTTGCTGGTAAAGCTTCCCATAACTGTAGACACACATTCTAGAGAGTTCCTCGGGATGAAAAATGTGGAAAGGCAGGTACTGTCCCCCGTGGAGATTATTTTCTATATTAATTATCTTGCTGTGCCTTAAGTGGGCTTTGTGTGAGTGTAAGAGGCTTATGAAGATTAGATTATTTAAATGGAAAAAGTCGATTTTGTTGAACTTGGGCAGTCTTTTGCAGTCAACTGTGAAAAGCTGAAGAAGGAAGGAGAGAGATGGGAACCAGACACAACCGGCTTGTTCTTTCCCAAATGTGCACACAGGAATCGGACTGTTAGAACATGGCAAAGCAGGGTGAGCCAAGGAGGAGAAGCAGTCATTCTGAAAAGCATTTATCTTTCTTACCTGGAGGGTGAGGGGAGAGAGGATTCCTGCTGTGCCAGGAGCATGCCCTTATCCTGAACTGTGTTTCTTGGCCAGAAGAAGATAAATGCATTCAGCCAGACAGCTCAGAGGGGAGTAGTGATGTGGGGAAGGAAAGGAAACTGCCTTTACCAGGCAAGTTCCCAGCTCTAATGAGTAGCTTAGGCAAAGCATTTTCATTTTGTAGCTGGGGGAGCCTGGAGGCCATGAAGTCAGGAGTCTGGCTATGTACAAGCTGGTCCTCACAGGGTTTCCTTTGGGAAGAGAAGATAACTAACACCCAGAACCAAGGCTGAGAGTCTGAAATGTGTATAGTTCTTAATACATTTTGCTAAATGTAGTAGGCACCTATCATAAGCACCATCATGAAGATGGCTTAAATATCAGAAACTTACCTTTCCACAGGTACTCCAGAAATCTCTTTTGCAGGCAGGTAGATGCCTCCATGTATCCTTCTTTACCTGTGTTTTTGTGCAGAAAGCTAGATTTTTGCTGTTTTTCCTTATCTTACAAAGTGGTCTTATTGGTTAGACCCCACCCTTGAAGTCTTTCTGAACTTTAATGATTGTCCTGAAGGTCCTGTTGAAGTTAGGATTTCAACACAGGAATGTTGGGGGAACAGAATTCTGTGGATAGTGATAAAATGAATGAATGAGAGGGGGAGTTAAAATTAAGTTCACAGTGCTATGAACATGAAAAAGGTTGTCTTGGAGCTAAAATAAGGACATGTGTAGAGGATTTACACTATGGGCTGGATTTTGAGAACAGTGAAACTATTGTGACAGAGGAATGGAAACCATATTGTTCAGAAGGTACCATAACATGGAGGTTGGAAGCTCACAGATCTGAAAGTTTAGGGAAACCACATGAGGAACAGGGAATGGACCATGAGTGTATATTTGTAGAGAGCAGACTCTATAGATAAGGCTACAGAGCTACTCATGAAGATATTTTTTATTATATTTAGGGCATGGGAGAGATGCTGGGTTTCAGAAAACACTGTGGCATGATTCCCGATTTGGGCATCTAGCTGTGGAATATAGTTTATATTAAAATTCTATAATAAGTCATAATTGGATATGGTGTGAAGTAGGGCTCATTTGGGTAGGCAACCCTGGAATTTTTCAGCAACCTGACTGTGCCCATTCCTTCAGGTTCTACCCCTGTCTCCACACCCAAAATTCTGAAGCTTGGCCCTGCCCTGTTTCTCCTTCAAACTCAAATTCTTCATACAACTTACTAATAACCAGTTGAAGACCAAAACAGTCTATGATACTTCCCTTTATGTGAAATAATGTTGTGAAAATATCATTCAGACCAAGGCTCCTGAACTCTGGTTGCCTGGAGAGAAATAAATTGGATGTGGTTTTACACCCGTGTGAGATACAAATGATCAAAATGAGCTTAGAGGGTTTTCTTCCTTTGTAAAGTCAGCAGGGAAGGGGCAGAGAACAGCTCCATGCTGCTCCCCACAGTAGCCTGAAGAGTTCCCCTAGACATCAGGGGACCTTCACTCAGGCCAAACAAAGGCTTAAGGCCTTACTAAGAATATTTTAATGTGGGATTGAGGACAAAGGTTCTGAGGAGAGACACTCTGACCAAAGTCACACACAGGGCTGTACAAGCTTCTCTGGGCTGCTCACATGTTACAGCTCTAAAGGCTGCTAAGAACCACCCCCCTTTCCTTCTTGGTAAGTGAGATAAGCAAGGTAGCGCTGGAGATGCCTTTCATGGAATTAGAATCTGATCAGGTAAAACCAGGAGGTACTGGGAAACACAAGGGGATTGGTATACATCCTTTCCCCATCCATGAGATTTCTGATGAGAAAAACTGGAGTCTTATTACTGGGAGGGGGAAAGGGCCTTGAACAGTTGGTAACTGTGTGGGGAAATTTTGCCTCTTTACTGGTGAGAGGCTCCCTCTGGTTCCAGGATGGACGACTTCTATCTTTCTTCATGTCTCCAAATTTTCCCTGTCTGAATAATTCCCTGTGTGCCTCAGGGAGGGGTGTGTGTAAGATGACCCGCTCTTCTTTCTCTGCATGTTCTCTTCTCTGGGGGCCTGTTTGTATATATGCCATTGTCATTTAAATTTTTTAATGTACCACTTTGTTGTTGTTCTCCCACAGTATATGAGGGAATATGATTACAGCAATTTTCAGAAGATAAACAACTCCTTAAAAAAACAAAGCAAAAGTCAAAACCAAACCAAACTAAATAAACAAACAAAAATCTAGGGTCTCATGTAACCCAGGCTGTCCCTATGTGACTAAGGATGACATTCATCTTTGGGTGTATGTGGTTCTGGGGACTGAACTGAGTCATGTACGCCAGTGAGTATTCTATCAAGTAAGCACATTGCCGACCCTGCATAACAAGGCTTAAAATGCTCAGTTTGGTTCACTCTGGACAGCGAAAGTCTGCACAGTCATTCACACCATGCTGTCTGAATACATGGAGAATTTTACACTTAGAATCATGGGCGGTGATCTTCTTAGACAGCCTTAGAAAGTGTCTTGAGTTCTGAGGAACCTTATGTCTCTAAACCCTGACAATGGCACGAGAAGGAACATTTCCATGGGGCAAAGCCAATCCCAATAGCATTCCCTTTATCACTTTTCTATAACAACAATACAAAACTGAGCTGCTAAGCTCCCCAAACAACAATAACAGCAATGAAAAACACTAAGCTAGACTAAACGGCAGCTCAGGGGCTGGGAGATGGCTCAGCTGGCAATGGTTTGTAAGACAGAGAACTGAACTTAAGCACCAAAGCCCATGTGAATAAGCCAGGCATGATAGGGCCTTCTTGTCAGCACAGCGTAGGAGAGGCAGAGACAGGTGGCTCAAGCAGTACTCATCAGGCCAGTGAGTATAAGGTGACTGTCATGAGGCACTGGTGATGTGCCTACTTGGTAGGACACTCATTGGCATACATGAAACCCAGGTCTAGTCACCAGCACCACACAATTTAAGCCTGGTGATACATGACTGTGGTGTCAGAAATTGAGAGACAGAGGCAGGAGAATCTTTAAGTGCCTACCTGGAGGTTGATCTCTGGCCTCTACAGGCATTTTATACACACATGCACATGCACACACACATATTGACAGACACACACTCGAGTACACACACAAGACGACTTTAGAAGTAATTGGTTTGGTGTGACAGCATTGGAGAAGCAGAGGGTTGGCTGTCCTTGACTTGTTTGACTACAGTGTGAGGTTTGAGGGCCCCAGATAGTGTTTGACTTTGCCTGGGCCCTCTTTCTTCCCTGGAAGCCTGCTTGCATTTCATGTACGAGTACTTGCAGCCGCCATGTCTAGAATAATTCCAAAGTGTGGTGCAGACAACGCTGGCTGATTTATTCACTAGGGTAAAGTTAGAAGATTGGAGTCTAGAAGGAGAGACATTAGAAGCAGGCATTTGGAGGAGAAATTTCTCAGCCCATTTAAAGAGACATTATTTGTTGAAACACTGGAAGTTTAGGTAAATTGAGAAGCGTTCTCTCTTTCCTTCCTCCTACAATACAGACACCAGCCTTCCCCAGTGGGCTGTTCCCATCAGCATTGTGCTTTATGGAGATCACTGCTTCTCACCATTGGGTTAGGCTCATCAGTGCCTCCATTTTTTAGCCATTGTGACCTCTTAATACCCAGGTCTTTTTGCCTCAGGGTCACATAAAGTAGGTGATACTAGACCTCACTGGCATTTCAGATTTCATTACAACTCATAATTTGTTCAGTATGGCTCCCACCCCCACCTCCAGTGCTTTAATTTCTGTGCATGGCTGAACCACTGCATTTCTACAGAAATGAAGTTAGGCCCCAAGGCTGCAGCAGCGTGGTTCCAGGGATGGTGATTCATTTCTGAGCCTGTTTCTGTTTCTCCCCACGTGGGAGAAGTGCACACATATGCCCTCAGAACTCACTCTTTCCTAGGCTTTGTTGTTCTCATTATCTTTCCTAGGAGTCAATATGGAAATAAATCTTTGCTCTCCTGAATTGTTCTAATAGCAAGGGCCATTAGATGCCATGAAATAGTTGCATGTGAATGTATTTTTGGTAGCCATGGTAACCAAAGGCCTGGTTATATTATTGGCATTTTTGTCTTTCATTTAAACACATTCACTATATGTTCAGACAAATTCAACTACCTGTTTCTGAACTGACTGCTCTGTAATAGGTTGCTTAATTGATAAGTGCAGGCCTACTGAATGAGGACCATTTCTTTCTGGGCTTGACTTCCATTGATTTACTATTGAAAGTTTTCCCATTGATTTGGGAGCAGAAATAAAATGTTAGTTGTATGGTGATGCTGATTTTGCTTTCTTGCTGGCCTGGCTATGTCCAAGGTCCAGAAGTCTGAGCACAGTATTCAGAATTACATCAGGTCCGTGACATGATGAGCTGCCAGTGAGGGACTGTTCATTTCAGCAGCTTGCAATCACAGGGCTCTCCTCCATACCAGATTGTAGATCAGATCATGAGAAAAGATTATGGCTCATCACATTTGCCCATAAAAACTGCTCAACAAGACAAAAGTCATCAGCAGCCGGGCGTGGTGGCGCACGCCTTTAATCCCAGCACTCGGGAGGCAGAGGCAGGCAGATTTCTGAGTTCGAGGCCAGCCTGGTCTACAAAGTGAGTTCCAGGACAGCCAGGACTATACAGAGAAACCCTGTCTTGAAAAAAACCAAAAAAAAAAAAAAAAAGTCATCAGCAAAACCCAAGTTGAGCTGTGTGTGTCTCTCCCCTGGCCCATATCTTTCCTAGTTGTTGCTATTGTCTTATCCACTGCTGGATTTAAGGCCTTTTGCTAGCTTTGCCTTCAATTCTGCACAACTCTTTTGATTTCTTTCCTCTCATGCTGGCCCAAGAGACAGAGAACAAGGCTGGAGCTAGGGCTGAACTACGGCCCTCAGTGGGCCACTTCTAGTCATCTGGATCCCATCCCCTAAAGGCTTCCTAACAGCTAAAAACAAAAATACCAACCAGGGAACACACATTCAAATTGTGAATCTGTAGGGGATATTTCAAAATCAAGGTGTAATGTTGTCTAATCCTCTTATCTTAAACATTTTTATTTTTTGGCCTACTTGAATCTCATACATCTTCTCCAATCTAAAACAACTGTTTTCTTTGCATTTATTCCAAAGAAATATGAACTCTGCTAACTGAGAACTTGTGGTATAGTGGGATCAGGTATTCTTCTGGGGATGCTTAGGATGGACTCAAATAGAAAATCAAAGACTATTTGGTAGAAGTTATAGTGGTTTGAATGAAAACAACCCCCATAGGCTCATAGGGAGCATCATTGTTGGAAGTGTGGCCTTGTTGGAGTAGGTGTGGCATTATTTGAGGAAGTGAGTCACTTGGGGATGGACTTTGAGATTTCAGAAGCTCAAGTCAGGCCTAGCATCTCACTCTCTCTTCCTGCTGTCTGCTGATCCATGTACCTGCATGCTGTCATGCTTCCCTCCATGACAACAATGGACTACACCTCTGAACTATAAGCCATTCTCAATTAGGTGTATAACTTTACAACAGTCACCATGGTTACAGTGTTTCATCACAGTAATAAAACTCTAAGACAGAGGTTAAAGAAAAAACCTAGAGCAGGCAACTGTATACCCGATAGCTGCCTAGAGGAGGAGAATGGTATAGAGAATAAAAGAAGCCAAGCCACTGAAGTGCACACAAAGTCAGACATATGACAGACAAGCAGCCACATGGCAGGGAAGGAGGTTTTTAGAGAAAAAATAAGAAAAGGGCAAAATCGTTGAGGAAACTCCAAGTGTTAAGCAAAACATGCCTAGAAAATAAAAAGAAGGAAAGAGAAGTTATGCTCTTCTTGATAACTCAGAAAGTGGGTAGATTTACACAGCTGCACTGTGGCTTAATAAGCCAGGTTGGGAGTCTGGGGAAGAAAAGTAGAGTGTCATGTTAAAGAACTAGGTAGCCTGGTTCCTGGTTGAGCTAAGGCTTGAAACCCCGGAAACCCTGAAGGGACAGTAGATGTTTTGCCTGTTCCCATTCACCAGTCCCATCACTAGCTGCAGCTCTCAATAGATTTGTGGCCATCAGTCACATATGGGCAAGGCCCCAAGCCTCTCTACAGGTAGAGGAAGTGACTTGTGGTCACTTAGGCTTAAGACAGATCTCCATTTTAATGAGATACCTAAAGGCCTGGAAGCTTAACCAATAAACTCTCTTTCCCAAACATTCCTCCCTCCAAAAGATATTTACCCTCAGGCCCACCCTGAGAAGTAGAGTATGGTTTTACTCATCCACTTTCTGCCATAATAATAAATACTTTAAAACCACAGACTTCCCTTTTCTTCAGGATCCAATGTGGGGAGCCATGGAGAAAGATCTACTTCACCTATAGAGCTGCCTATATAGCCACTGTGTAATCTCCCATAGAAGGCCCCTCTGTGCTCTCAGCCACAGCTGCCACCAAGCTAAGCAAGGTCAAGCCCACCACCAAGGTCAAGGACTTGCTCCACAGGACCAGCCAGAGCTTCCTCCCTGCTGCCTCCCAACCCCCACCCTGGCCCAGGGCTAGATCCAGCTGGAAGGCCCTCACTCTATTCTCAGCTCTTCTGAGGTTCCCAGTAGTGCCTGGCCTCTAGGAGAGGTATCCCAAGGCTTCCCTATGGCCCAAAACCTACCTGGCGACAGTGGTGGTTAAGTGCAGTCAACTCCCCACATCCTGCTTCCCCAGAATCAGTGCCCTCCAGGGCCCCTTAACCCTATATTATTCCACCTAGACCTTTAGCATGGCTTCAGGTGAACCTGCCTTCCTTCCTATTGGTGTCCCTTGACAAAGTGTTTGATCCAACCTAACCGGAATGTTAGCTGCCGACATAGGCCAGATGTTGTAGTAAAGATTTAATATTAACCCCACCTCTGATCATTCAGTTCCCAGATGAAAGTCACACAGCTTTTATATCTATAATAAGCTTTTAAAATACTAGAGAGCTGGGCGATTCTACTCTCTATGCTATTATGTCTACTTCTCTGCCAATAACCCCAAGATATGACTTGCCTTGTTCTGCCTGAGTTGTTTTAATTCCAACTGGCCAGCCCTTCTGTCCAATTCTCACAATTGTTTACCCCATGGTGTCTTTTCCTCTCTCCACCTTCTCTTTCTTCTTTTCCTGTGGTTGTTCCTCAGTCCCCAAAGCTCAGACACCAAAACCCTGCCTACTTCTCTTCTGCCCTGCGATAGGCTGTAGATATCTGTATTCAAACAATAGTTTTAAATTAAGCATCACTTGGTGTATGTGAGGATTCCCTTGTCTTTGAGGCCTCCAGATCTTGGGGACCAGTATTTAGCATTACAATACACAGCAAAGGCCAAGCCTCAACAGACACAGATTGTATTCTCTCCACCAAAAGGAGAATTTTCTTCTCTAACACTGTATTTTACAATCTTGAAAGGAAGGAGTTTAAGTGATCTGGAAGTTTAATTAATTTCTGAAATATATAATGTAGATGGGAAACATTGTTAAATAAATGTGCAAGTGTTATATATGGGAAAGTTAATAAAGAAGGTAAGACTCACTTTTAAAGGCTGGACCCTCTTCTAGAAAGGTGATGGGTACAGGAAACTGAATTGTGCCAAGGGACAGAATGATGTTGTTTGGATTAAACTGTCCTTCACTGCCCACACAGTGAGTCTTCCTAAGAAAGTACTTATTCCTTGGTTGAATCCCAAGCATCTCTCTCTACAGTGGCTCAGGCAGAAGCAGAGGATCTGAGGACAGCCTTTCTGAGTTGTTCTGTTTGGGGCCTACCTGACTCTTATACACCTGGGTATCCCAGGAGAGGTTTGTAGGCCAGGAGCCTGCTGGTACAGGCAACTATCCTCTGCTTTTCTTTAGGTGAAGGATAGAGAATCAGAGCTGAAGGGGGATAACAGGATGAAAGTGCTTTTGTGTTGAAGTGCACTGAAGATGGGTTTGGAAATGGTACTAGACTGGGGGACAGAAATGGTTAACCACAATGAAATGGTGGCTCAGGCAATGGGAAACTGTGGGAGCCATTGTGCTCATTGTTCACAGCTCAGCCAAGTTTTGTTTTGTTTTTTGTTTTAAGCAGTGGACTTAAAGCTCACCTACATTTTTAAGTGGAATATATATATATATATATATATATATATATATATATATATATATATATATATATATATATATATCAGGGGTGATGGTACACACACAATCCTGAGGCAGGAGAATCTCAATATTGAGGCTTGACTGGACTACATAGTGATATTTGGGGTTTAAAAACAAAGGCTACAGTAAAGAGAATGTGGTATGTGTTTTATGCATTACATATGGGTCAAATGGCTATAAACATATGGTAAATGACCTTAGAGGCAGAGGACTACCTGTGCATGATCTCTTCCTTTCTCTCTAGTCCCTGAGATAGGTTCCAATGAACTTACCTTAAATACTATGGCACTAAAATTTTCAATTTAAAATCTACTGAGCTGAACAGCAAAATTGGATGAGGATGAATGGAAAGATGTTAGAAAGACAGGTCAGGTTTTCTTTTTTTTTTTTTTTTTTATATATATTTTTATTACATATTTTCCTCAATTACATTTCCAATACTATCCCAAAAGTCCCCCATAGCGCCCCCCACTTCCCTACCCACCCATTCCCATTCTTTTGGCCCTGGCATTCCCCTATATTGGCGCATATAAAGTTTGCAAGTCCAATGGGCCTCTCTTTCCATTGATGGCCGACTAGGCCATCTTTCGATACATATGCAGCTAGAGACAAGAGCTCCAGGGTTCTGGTTAGTACATCATGTTGTTCCAACAATAGGGTTGCAGATCCCTTTAGCTCCTTGGGTACTTTCTCTAGCTTCTCCATTGGGAGCCCTGTGATACATCCAATAGCTGACTGTGAACATCCACTCCTGTGTTTGCTAGGCCCCGGCATCGTCTCACAAGAGACAGCTATATTTGGGTCCTTTCAGCAAAATCTTGCTAGTGTATGCAATGGTGTCAGCGTTTAGAAGCTGATTATGGGACGGATCCCTGGATACAGCAGTCTCTAAATGGTCCATCCTTTCATCCCAGCTACGAACTTTGTCTCTGTAACTCCTTCCCTGGGTGTTTTGTTCCCAATTCTAAGAAGGTGCACAGTGTCCACACTTTGGTCTTCATTCTTCTTGAGTTTCATGCGTTTATCAAATTGTATCTTATATCTTGGGTATCCTAAGTTTTGGGCTAATATCCACTTATCAATGAATACATATTGTGTGAGTTCTTTTGTGATTGTGTTACTTCACTCAAGATGATGCCCTCCAGGTCCATCCATTTGGCTAGGAATTTCATAAATTCATTCTTTTTAATAGCTGAGTAGTACTCCATTGTGTAAATGTACCATAATTTCTGTATCCATTCCTCTGTTGAGGGACATCTGGGTTCTTTCCAGCTTCTGGCTATTATAAATAGGGCTGATATGAACATAGTGGAGCATGTGTCCTTTTTACCGGTTGGGACATCTTCTGGATATATGCCCAGGAGAGGTATTACTGGATCCTCCGGTAGTACTATGTCCAATTTTCTGAGGAACCGCCAAACTGATTTCCAGAGTGGTTGTACAAGCTTGCAATCCCACCAACAATGGAGGAGTGTTCCTCTTTCTCCACATCCTCGCCAGCATCTGCTGTCACCTGAATTTTTGATCTTAGCCATTCTGACTGGTGTGAGGTGGAATCTCAGGGTTGTTTTGATTTGCATTTCCCTGATGATTAAGGATGTTGAACATTTTTTCAGGTGCTTCTCTGCCATTCGGTATTCCTCAGATGAGAATTCTTTGTTCAGTTCTGAGCCCCATTTTTTAATGGGGTTATTTGACTTTCTGGAGTCCACCTTCTTGAGTTCTTTATATATATATTGGATATTAGTCCCTTATCTGATTTAGGATAGGTGAAGATCCTTTCCCAATCTGTTGGTGGTTTTTTTGTCTTATTGATGGTGTCTTTAGCCTTGCAGAAGCTTTGTAGTTTCATGAGGTCCCACTTGTCAATTCTCGATCTTACAGCACAAGCCATTACTGTTCTATTCAGGAATTTTTCCCCTGTGCCCATATCTTCAAGGCTTTTCCCCACTTTCTCCTCTATAAGTTTCAGTGTCTCTGGTTTTATGTGAAGTTCCTTGATCCACTTAGACTTGACCTTAGTACAAGGAGATAGGAATGGATCGATTCGCATTCTTCTACATGTTAACAACCAGTTGTGCCAGCACCATTTGTTGAAAATGCTGTCTTTCTTCCACTGGATGTTTTTAGCTCCCTTGTCGAAGATCAAGTGACCATAGGTGTGTGGGTTCATTTCTGGGTCTTCAATTCTATTCCATTGGTCTATTTGTCTGTCACTATACCAGTACCATGCAGTTTTTATCACAATTGCTCTGTAGTAGAGCTTTAGGTCCGGCATGGTGATTCCACCAGAGGTTCTTTTATCCTTGAGAAGAGTTTTTGCTATCCTAGGTTTTTTGTTATTCCAGATGAATTTGCAGATTGCACTTTCTAATTCGTTGAAGAATTGATTTGGAATTTTGATGGGGATTGCATTGAATCTGTAGATTGCTTTTGGCAAGATAGCCATTTTTACAATGTTGATCCTGCCAATCCATGAGCATGGGAGATCTTTCCATCTTCTGAGATCTTCTATAATTTCTTTCTTCAGAGACTTGAAGTTTTTATTATACAGATCTTTCACTTCCTTAGTTAGAGTCACGCCAAGATATTTTATATTATTTGTGACTATTGAGAAGGGTGTTGTTTCCCTAATTTCTTTCTCAGCCTGTTTATTCTTTGTGTAGAGAAAGGCCATTGATTTGTTTGAGTTAATTTTATATCCAGCTACTTCACCGAAGCTGTTTATCAGGCTTAGGAGTTCTCTGGTGGAATTTTTAGGGTCACTTATATATACTATCATATCATCTGCAAAAAGTGATATTTTGACTTCATCTTTTCCAATTTGTATCCCTTTGATCTCCTTTTGTTGTCGAATTGCTCTGGCTAGGACTTCAAGTACTATGTTGAATAGGTATGGAGAAAGTGGACAGCCTTGTCTAGTCCCTGATTTTAGAGGGATTGCTTCAAGCTTCTCACCATTTACTTTGATGTTGGCTACTGGTTTGCTGTAGATTGCTTTTATCATGTTTAGGTATGGGCCTTGAATTCCTGATCTTTCCAAGACTTTTATCATGAATGGGTGTTGGATCTTGTCAAATGCTTTTTCCGCATCTAACGAGATGACCATGTGGTTTTTGTCTTTGAGTTTGTTTATATACTGGATTACGTTGATGGATTTCCGTATATTGAACCATCCCTGCATCCCTGGGATGAAACCTACTTGGTCAGGATGGATGATTGTTTTGATGTGTTCTTGGATTCGGTTAGCAAGAACTTTATTGAGGATTTTTGCATCAATATTCATAAGGGATATTGGTCTGAAGTTTTCTATCTTTGTTGGGTCTTTTTGTGGTTTAGGTATCAGAGTAATTGTGGCTTCATAGAATGAGTTGGGTAGAGTACCTTCTGTTTCTATTTTGTGGAATAGTTTGTGAAGAACTGGGATTAGATCTTCTTTGAAGGTCTGATAGAACTCTGCACTAAACCCATCTGGTCCTGGGCTTTTTTTAGTTGGGAGACTATTAATGACTGCTTCTATTTCTTTGGGGGATATAGGGCTGTTTAGATCATTAACCTGATCTTGATTCAACTTTGGTACCTGGTATCTGTCTAGGAACTTCTCCATTTCATCCAGGTTCTCCAGTTTTGTTGAGTATAGCCTTTGGTAGAAGGATCTGATGGTGTTTTGGATGTCTTCAGGATCTGTTGTTATGTCTCCTTTTTCATTTCTGATTTTGTTAATTAGGATGCTTTCCCTGTGCCCTCTAGTGAGTCTGGCTAAGGGTTTATCTATCTTGTTGATTTTCTCAAAGAACCAGCTCCTTGATTGGTTGATTCTTTTAATAGTTTTTCTTGTTTCCACTTGGTTGATTTCACCCCTGAGTTTGATTATTTCCTGCCGTCTACTCCTCTTGGGTGAATTTGCTTCCTTTTGTTCTAGTGCTTTTAGGTGTGTTGTCAAGCTGCTAATGTGTGCTCTCTCTAGTTTCCTTTTGGAGGCACTCAGAGCTATGAGTTTTCCTCTTAGAAATGCTTTCATTGCGTCCCATAAGTTTGGGTATGTTGTGGCTTCATTTTCATTGAACTCTAAAAAGTCCTTAATTTCTTTCTTTATTCCTTCCTTGACCAAGGTATCATTGAGAAGAGTGTTGTTCAGTTTCCACGTGAAGGTTGGCTTTCTATTATTTATTTTGTTATTGAAGATCAGCCTTAGTCCATGGTGATCTGATAGGATGCATGGGACAATTTCAATATTTTTATATCTGTTGAGGCCTGCTTTGTGACCAATTATGTGGTCAATTTTGGAGAAGGTACCATGAGGTGCTGAGAAGAAGGTATATCCTTTTGTTTTAGGATAGAATGTTCTGTAGATATCTGCCAGATCCATTTGATTCATAATTTCTCTTAGTTTCACTGTGTCCCTGTTTAGTTTCTGTTTCCATGATCTGTCCATTGGTGAAAGTGGTGTGTTGAAGTCTCCCACTATTATTGTATGAGGTGCAATGTGTGCTTTGAGCTTTACTAAAGTTTCTTTAATGAATGTGGCTGCCTTTGTATTTGGAGCATAGATATTCAGGATTGATAGTTCCTCTTGGAGGATTTTACCTTTGATGAGTATGAAGTGTCCCTCCCTGTCTTTTTTAATGACTTTGGGTTGGAAGTCAATCTTATCAGATATTAGAATGGCTACTCCAGCTTGTTTCTTCATGCCATTTGCTTGGAAAATTGTTTTCCAGCCTTTCATTCTAGGTAGTGTCTATCCTTTTCTCTGAGATGAGTTTCCTTTAAGCAGCAAAATGTTGGGTCTTGTTTGTGTAGCCAGTTTGTTAGTCTATGTCTTTTTATCGGGGAGTTGAGTCCATTGATATTAAGAGATATTAAGGAAAAGTAATTGTTGTTTCCTGTTATTTTTGTTGTTAAAGTTGGCATTTTGTTCTTGTGGCTGTCTTCTTTTAGGTTTGTTGAGGGATTACCTTCTTGTTGTTTCTAGGGCGTGGTTCCTGTCCTTGTATTGGTTTTTTTCTGTTATTATCCTTTGAAGGGCTGGATTCGTGGAGAGATAATGTGTGAATTTGGTTTTGTCGTGGAATACTTTGGTTTCTCCATCTATGTTAATTGAGAGTTTGGCTGGGTATAGTAGCCTGGGCTGGAATTTGTGTTCTTTTAGTGTCTGTATAACATCCGTCCAGGATCTTCTGGCTTTCATAGTCTCTGGTGAAAAATCTGGTGTAATTCTGATAGGCTTGCCTTTATATGTTACTTGGCCTTTTTCTCTTACTGCTTTTAGTATTCTATCTTTATTTAGAGCATTTGTTGCTCTGATTATTATGTGTCGGGAGGTATTTCTTTTCTGGTCCAATCTATTTGGAGTTCTGTAGGCTTCTTGTATGTTCATGGGCATCTCTTTCTTTAGATTTGGGAAGTTTTCTTCTATAATTTTGTTGAAGATGTTTGCTGGTCCTTTGAGTTGAAAATCTTCATTCTCATCCACTCCTATTATCCGTAGGTTTGGTCTTCTCATTGCGTCCTGTATTTCTTGGATGTTTTGAGTTAGGATCTTTTTGCATTTTACATTTTCCTTGATTGTTGTGCCGATGTTCTCTATGGAATCTTCTGCACCTGAGATTCTCTCTTCCATCTCTTGTATTCTGTTGCTGATGCTCGTATCTATGGTTCCAGATTTCTTTCCTAGGGTTTCTATCTCCAGTGTTGCCTCATTTTGGGTTTTCTTTATTGTGTCTACTTCCCTTTTTAGGTCTAGTATGGTTTTGTTCATTTCCATCATCTGTTTGGATGTGTTTTCCTGTTTTTCTGTAAGGACTTCTACCTGTTTGATTATGTTATCGTGTTTTTCTTTAAGGATTTGTAACTCTTTAGCAGTGTTCTCCTGCAATTCTTTAATGGATTTTTGTGCTTTCTCTTCATTGTCTTCTGCCTGTTTAGCAGTGTTCTCCTGCATTTCTTTAAGTGTGTTATTAAAGTCCTTCTTGAAGTTCTCTATCATCATCAGGAGATATGCTTTTAAATCCGTGTCTAGCTTTTCCGGTGTGTTGGGGTGCCCTGGACTGGGCGAAGTGGGGGTGCTGGGTTCTGATGATGGTGAGTGGTCTTGGTTTCTGTTAGTAAGATTATTACGTTTACCTTTCGCCATCTGGTAATCTCTGGGGTTAGTTGTTATCGTTGTCACTGTTTAAAGATTGGAGCAGAAGCTGTGTTCCACTCACCAGCAGTCTCTAAATCCTGCGGCGGGGGTCGTGGGTAGCTGACGGTACCCCGGTGCTGGTCCAGCCGGAAGAGGCCTGTGGTCCTACACAGGCCGTTTTTCTGCTTCCCTAACTAATGCAGTCTCTGGTCCCGCGTGCAATTGGATTGGAGCAGAAGCTGTGTTCCACTCTCCAGAAGTCTTTAGATCCTGTTGTGGGTGTTGTGTGTAGCTGGTGAGTGTCAGCTGACCCTGCGCCCCAGCTGCCCCGGTGCTTTTCTGACCGGAAGAGGGTTGTGGCCCTATGTAGGCCGGATTTCTCTCTCCCCAACCACAGCAGTCTCAGGTCCCGCGTGATTGGACTGGAACAGAAGCTGTGTTCCACTCACCAGCAGTCCCAAAATCCTGTGGCGGGGGTCGTGGGTAGCTGGCGGGTGTCAGGCAACCCTGTGCTCCCGCTACCCCGGCACTGATCCGGCCGGATGAGGCCTGTGGCCCTACTCAGGCCGGTTTCTGCTTCCCTAACTAATGCAGTCTCAGGTCCCGCGCAATTGGATTGGAGCAGAAGCTGTGTTCCACTCACCAGCAGTCCCAAAATCCTGCGGCGGGGGTCGTGGGTAGCTGGCGGGTGTCAGGCAACCCTGTGCTCCCGCTACCCCGGCACTGATCCGGCCGGATGAGGCCTGTGGCCCTACTCAGGCCGGTTTCTGCTTCCCTAACTAATGCAGTCTCAGGTCCCGCGCAATTGGATTGGAGCAGAAGCTGTGTTCCACTCACCAGCAGTCCCAAAATCCTGCGGCGGGGGTCGTGGGTAGCTGGCGGGTGTCAGGCAACCCTGCGCTCCCGCTACCCCGGCGCTGATCCCCAGGTCAGGTTTTCTAATTTGAAGAGTTTGAATGTCTACCAAAAGAGTTTGCATTTCATCTTTTAGATACTAGAGAATATTGGATATAATCTAAATTTTAAGGTGTTTGATAAATACATATATACATACATACATACATATACATGTATATATTGCATTATAAATATCATATATACATATAATGATGTATGTAGTTATAAATTTATGCTAAATGTATGTGTGTATGTGTTTACAGAATATTGAAGACAAGGCAGTCAGAATGGAGTAGCCAGTTCATCCTGGAGTCTAGGAAGGATCTAGAAAGAAAAGAGTCAGGAGTCTTACATGCAGTAGTCTGTGGTAGGTAGAACTCATCAGACTCTGACAGAGCATGGTAAGTGGAAAGAACAGGAGTGAAATAGAGATAGATGTCTTTGATGGTCAGTCTAGATCAGCCAGGGGACTCACTCCTGCCATTAACATAGATAGAAAAGGCCAGAGAATAGGGGGTGGGTTTTAGAAAAAGGTTGTTCTGCTTAGGATATTAAGGATGTTAATTTCAGAGTTCCAATAAGTTAGGGACCAGAAGGGAGGTTGAGCAGACATCCATGCACTAATAAGTACAATTTAGAAAATGATGGTAATGAGAGAGGGGTTGTGGATGGGGCTAGAAAGTCACATGTTCTTGCCTACAGAGAGAATAACATTTGTTTCAACAAGAAGACCCAGTGACAAAGAGCTTCCTTGTCTGTTTCTTTGGGGTCCCAATTTCAACCTTCATGGGTCCCTCTGTCAGGAACTGTGTCTGTGTGATCTTCAGGTACTCCATTAAGCATCTCTGGAGAGCCATGGCCTGATCATATGTGGTAAGAGCACCATGCCCCACACAGCACTTGCTTCTGAAGGTTTGTAGGCAAGACAATGTCAAATGGTGTCTCTGGAGCTGCTATCTGTAACTAAACATGATTACTAGTTTCCTGATATCCCATGAACCCTGCCGCTCAGAAATGATCAATTAAATTGTAAGGCCTGTCAACTTTCTGAAGACTGTCTTGAACACCTGGGATTAAAGGTTAAAATGCACAAACAGGTTAGAATGCACAAACAGAAGCCTTCCTGTTCCTCCAGCATGCGACCATCATTAGTCAAGCTATTCAGGAGAAAGTAAAATGCCTCTCTTGCCTGCAGGCACCTTGGCTGGATGCCCACCATCTGGCAGCCCCTTGTTCTCACCTGGCTGTCCTGTTGAAGTGGGCTCCAATGTGGAGCAGGTACAGGTGCCCTCACAGCTCTGTCTTGTTGTCATCTACTCCCAGGGACCCAGAGGAGGTTGGCGTATGCAGAGCACCTGAAGAAGCAAGCTGCTCAGCCTTGCTCCAGAATAGGGGTGGGCAAGCATACCTGGATTTTCCTTGTCTCTCTTCTGCTGAGTGACAGCACAGGGCTGCATCATCTCCTAAACATCATTTGCAAAGGGCTTGGGGTTAAGGCACCTATATAAATGGAAATTATCTATCATTGAAAGGAAAGGTGCAAATATGCAGGTTCCAGTGTCATTTTACATCCCTCAAGTCAGTGGGCATTGTTCAGTGACAGATACAGGCAGTAGAAAGTCTTCTCCCGCTCTTCCGGTCAGACCAGCACCGGGGTAGCTAGGGCGCAGGGTCGGCTTACACTCGCCAGCTACCCACAACACCCGCCACAGGATCTTAAGACTTCTGGTGAGTGGAACACAGCTTCTGCTCCAATCCAATTGCGCGCGGGACCTGAGACTGCATTAGTTAGGGAAGCAGAAAACCGGCCTGAGTAGGGCCACAAGCCTCTTTGGGTCTGACCAGCACCTGGGTAGCTAGAGCGCAGGGGCGGCTGACACCTGCCAGCTACCCACGACACCCTTCACAGGATTTTGAGACTTCTGGTGAGTGGAACACAGCTTCTGCTCCAGTCCAATCACGCGGGACCTGAGACTGCTTTGGTTGGGGAGGCAGAAATCCGGCCTACGTAGGGCCACAAGCCTCTTCCGGTCAGACCAGCACCAGGGTACTAGGGCGCAGGGTCTGTTGACACTCCCCAGCTACCCACAACACCCGCCACAGTATCTTAAGACTTCTGGTGAGTGGAACACAGAGTCTGCTCCAATCTTTAAACAGTGACAACAATAACAACTAATCCCAGAGATTACCAGATGGCGAAAGGTAAACGTAAGACTCTTACTAACAGAAACCAAGACCACTCACCATCATCAGAACCCAGCACTCCAACTTCGCCCAGTCCAGGGCACCCCAACACACCGGAAAAGCTAGACCCGGTTCTAAAAGCATATCTCACGATGATGGTAGAGAACATCAAGAAGGACTTTAATAACACACTTAAAGAAATACAAAAGAACACTGGTAAAAAGGTAGAAGACATTAAAGAGGAAGCACAAAAATCGCTTAAAGAATTGCAGGAGAACACTGCTAAACAGGTAGAAGACATTAAAGAGGAAGCACAAAAATCCCTTAAAGAATTGCAGGAGAACACTGCTAAACAGGTAGAAGATATTAAAGAGGAAGCACAAAAATCCATTAAAGAATTGCAGGAAAACCAGACCAAACAGGTGATGGAATTGAATAAAACCATCCAAGACCTAAAAAGGGAAGTAGAAACAATGAAGAAAACTGAAATTGAGGCAACACTGGAGATAGAAACACAAGGAAAGAAATCTGGAACCATAGATACGAGCATCAGCAACAGAATACAAGAGATGGAAGAGAGAATCTCAGGTGCAGAAGACTCCATAGAGAACATCGGCACAACAATCAAAGAAAATACAAAATCCAAAAAGATCCTAACTCAAAATATCCAGGAAATCCAGGACAAAATGAGAAGACCAAACCTACGGATAATAGGAGTAGATGAGAATGAAGATTTTCAACTCAAAGGACCAGCAAATATATTCAACAAAATTATAGAAGAAAACTTCCCAAACCTAAAGAAAGAGATGCCCATGAACATACAAGAAGCTTACAGAACTCCAAATAGACTGGACCAGAAAAGAAATTCCTTCCAACACATAATAATCAGAACAACAAATGCACTAAATAAAGATAGCATACTAAAAGCAGTAAGGGAAAAAGGTCAGGTAACATATAAAGGCAAGCCTATCAGAATTACACCGGATTTTTCACCAGAGACTATGAAAGCCAGAAGGGCCTGGACAGATGTTATACAGAAACTAAGAGAACACAATTTCCAGCCCGGGCTACTATACCCAACCAAACTCTCAATTACCATAGATGGAGAAACCAAAGTATTCCATGATAAAACCAAATTCACACATTATCTTTTCACGAATCCAGCACTTCAAAGGATAATAACAGAAAAAACCAATACAAGGACAGAAACCACGTCATAGAAAAAGCAAGAAGGTAATCCCTCATCAAACCTAAAAGAAGACAGCCACAAAAACAGAACACCAACTCAAACAACAAAAATAAAAGGAAGCAACAATTACTTCTCCCTAATATCTCTTAATATCAATGGACTCAACTCCCCAATAAAAAGACATAGACTAACAGGCTGGCTACAGAAACAGGACCCAACATTTTGCTGCTTACAGGAAACTCATCTCAGAGAAAAAGATAGACACTACCTCAGAATGAAAGGCTGGAAAACAATTTTCCAAGCAAATGGTAGGAAGAAACAAGCTGGAGTAGCCATTATAATATCTGATAAGATTGACTTCCAACCCAAAGTCATCAAAAAAGACGAGGAAGGGCACTTCATTCTCATCAAAGGTAAAATCCTCCAAGAGGAACTATCAATTCTGAATATCTATGCTCCAAATACAAGGGCAGCCTCATTCATTAAAGATACTTTAGTAAATCTCAAAGAACACATTGCACCTCACACAATAATAGTGGGAGACTTCAACACACCACTTTCACCAATGGACAGATCATGGAAACAGAAACTAAACAGGGACACAGTGAAACTAACAGAGGTTATGAAACAAATGGATCTGACAGATATCTACAGAACATTTTATCCTAAAACAAAAGGATATACCTTCTTCTCAGCACCTCACTGTACCTTCTCCAAAATTGACCACATAATTGGTCACAAAACAAGCCTCAATATATACAAAAATATTGAAATTGTCCCATGCACCCTATCAGATCACCATGGACTAAGACTGATCTTCAATAACAAAATAAATAATAGAAAGCCAACACACAATTGGAAACTAAACAACACTCTTCTCAATGATACCTTGGTCAAGGAAGGAATAAAGAAAGAAATTAAGGACTTTCTGGAGTTTAATGAAAATGAAGCCACAACATACCCAAACTTATGGGACACACTGAAAGCATTTCTAAGAGGAAAACTCATAGCTCTGAGTGCCTCCAAAAAGAAACTAGAGAGAGCACACATTAGCAGCTTGACAACACACCTAAAAGCTCTAGAACGAAAGGAAGCAAATTTACCCAAGAGGAGTAGACGGCAAGAAATAATCAAACTCAGGGGTGAAATCAACCAAGTGGAAACAAGAAGAACAATTCAAAGAATCAACCAATCGAGGAGCTGGTTCTTTGAGAAAATCAACAAGATAGATAAACCCTTCGCCAGACTCACTAGAGGTCATAGGGAAAGTACTCTAATTAACAAAATCAGAAATGAAAAGGGAGACATAACAACAGACCCTGAAGAAATCCAAAACACCATCAGATCATTCCTCAAAAGGCTATACTCAACAAAACTGGAGAACCTGGATGAAATGGAGAAGTTTCTAGACAGATACCAGGTATCAAAGTTAAATCAAGATCAGGTTAAGGATCTAAACAGTCCCATATCCCTTAAAGAAATAGAAGCAGTCATTAATAGTCTCCCAACCAAGAAAAGCCCAGGACCAGATGGGTTTAGTGCAGAGTTCTATCAAACCTTCAAAGAAGAACTAATCCCAGTTCTTCTCAAACTATTCCACAAAATAGAAACAGAAGGTACTCTACCCAACTCATTCTATGAAGCCACAATTACTCTGATACCTAAACCACAAAAAGACCCACAAAAATAGAGAACTTCAGACCAATTTCCCTTATGAATATTGATGCAAAAATCCTCAATAAAGTTCTCACTAACTGAATTCAAGAACACAACAAAACAATCATCCATCCTGACCAAGTAGGATTCATCCCAGGGATGCAAGGATGGTTCAATATACGAAAATCCATCAATGTAATCCATTATATAAACAAACTCAAAGACAAAAACCACATGATCATCTCGTTAGATGCTGAAAAAGCATTTGACAAAATCCAACACCCATTCATGATAAAAGACTTGGAAAGATCAGGAATTCAAGGCCCATACCTAACCATGATAAAAGCAATATACAGCAAACCAGTAGCCAACATCAAAGTAAATGGTGAGAAGCTGGAAGCAATCCCACTAAAATCAGGTACTAGACAAGGCTGCCCACTCTCTCCCTACCTATTCAACATTGTACTTGAAGTCCTAGCCAGAGCAATTAGACAACAAAAGGAGATCAAGGGGATACAAATCCGAAAAGAAGAAGTCAAAATATCGCTTTTTGCAGATGATATGATAGTATACATAAGTGACCCTAAAAATTCCACCAGAGAACTCCTAAGCCTGATAAATAGCTTCGGTGAAGTAGCTGGATATAAAATTAACTCAAGCAAGTCAATGGCCTTTCTGTACACAAAGGATAAACAAGCAGAGAAGGAAATTAGGGAAACAACACCCTTCTCAATAGTCACAAACAATATAAAATGCCTTGGCGTGACTCTAACTAAGGAAGTGAAATATCTGTATGACAAGAACTTCAAGTCCCTGAAGAAAGAAATTAAAGAAGATCTCAGAAGATGGAAAAACCTCCCATGCTCATAGATTGGCAGGATCAACATTGTAAAAATGGCTATCTTGCCAAAAGCAATCTACAGATTCAATGCAATCCCCATCAAAATTCCAACTCAATTCTTCAACGAATTGGAAAGGGCAATCTGCAAATTCATCTGGAACAACAAAAAACCTAGGATAGCAAAAACTCTTCTCAAGGATAAAAGAACCTCTGGAGGAATCACCATGCCTGACCTAAAGCTCTACTACAGAGCAATTGTGATAAAAACTGCATGGTACTGGTATAACGACAGACAAGTAGACCAATGGAACAGAATTGAAGACCCTGAGATCAACCCACATACCTATGGACACTTGATCTTTGACTAGGGAGCAAAAACCATCCAGTGGAAAAAAGATAGCATTTTCAACAAATGGTGCTGGCACAACTGGCGGTTATCATGTAGAAGGATGCGAATTGATCCATTCCTATCTCCTTGTACCAAGGTCAAATCTAAGTGGATTAAGGAACTCCACATAAAACCAGAGACACTGAAACTTATAGAGGAGAAAGTAGGGAAAAGCCTCGAAGATATGGGTACAGGGGAACAATTCCTGAATAGAACAGCAAAGGCTTGTGCTGTAAGATCGAGAATCGATAAATGGGACCTCATAAAGTTGCAAAGCTTCTGCAAGGCAAAAGACACCGTCAATAAGACAAAAAGACCACCAACAGATTGGGAAAGAATCTTTACCTATCCTAAATCAGATAGGGGACTAATATCCAATATATATAAGGAACTCAAGAAGGTGGACTCCAGAAAATCAAATAACCCCGTTAAAAAATGGGGCTCAGAACTGAACAAAGAATTCTCACCTGAGGAATACCGAATGGCAGAGAAGCACCTGAAAAAATGTTCAACATCCTTAATCATCAGGGAAATGCAAATCAAAACAACCCTGAGATTCCACCTCACACCAGTCAGAATGGCTAAGATCAAAAATTCAGGTGACAGCAGATACTGGCGAGGATGTGGAGAAAGAGGAACACTCCTTCATTGTTGGTGGGATTGCAAGCTGGTACAACCACTCTGGAAATCAGTTTAGCAGTTCCTCAGAAAATTGGACATAATAATACCAGAGGATCCAGCAATACCTCTCCTGGGCATATATCCAGAAGATGTTCCAACCGGTAAGAAGGACACATGCTCCACTATGTTCA
Organism: Mus caroli; assembly: GCF_978045245.1. Classification (NCBI taxonomy): domain Eukaryota; kingdom Metazoa; phylum Chordata; class Mammalia; order Rodentia; family Muridae; genus Mus; species Mus caroli. The sequence goes on from NW_028227258.1 coordinate 130,421,233, forward strand.
TAGCAGCCTTATTTATAATAGCCAGAAGCTGGAAAGAACCCAGATGCCCCTCAACAGAGGAATGGATACAGAAAATGTGGTACATTTACACAATGGAGTACTACTCAGCTATTAAAAGGAATGAATTTATGAAATTCCTAGGCAAATGGATGGATCTGGAGGGCATCATTCTGAGTGAGTTAACATATTCACAAAGGAACTCACACAATATGTACTCACTGATAAGTGGATATTAGCCCAAAAACTTAGGATACCCAAGATATAAGATACAATTCGTTAAACGCATGAAACTCAAGAAGAACGAAGACCAAAGTGTGGACACTGTGCCCCGTCTTGGAATTGGGAACAAAACACCCATGGAAAGAATTACAGAGATAAAGTTTGGAGCTATGAAGAAAGAATGGACCATCTAAAGACTGCCATATCCAGGGATCCATCCTATAATCAGCTTCCAAATGCTGACACCATTGCATACACTAGCAAGATTTTGCTGAAAGGACCCAGATATAGCTGTCTCTTGTGAGACAATGCCGGGGCCTAGCAAACACAGGAGTGGATGCTCACAGTCAGCTATTGGATGGATCACAGGGCCCCCAATGGAGGAGCTAGAGAAAGTACCCAAGGAGCTAAAGGGAACTAACCAGTACCCCAGAGCTCTTGTCTCTAGCTGCATTTTTATCAAAAGATGGCCTAGTAGGCCATCACTGGAAAGAGAGGCCCATTGGACTTGCCAACTTTATAGGCCCCAGTACAGGGGAATGCCAGGGCCAAGGGGTGGGTGGGGGACTGGGGGGGGGAGTGTATTGGGGACTTTTTGGATAGCATTGGAAATGTAATTGAGGAAATTACCTAATAAAAAAAAAAGAAAGTCTTCTCCCTTGCCCCACTTTGGGCCCATATCTGCCCTCCTTCATTCTGGGATTATCTCTCTAGTTCCCCTGACAACCTAAATTTGGGCTCTCTCCAGGGTCATCCTCCTCAAGATACACTGGAGAAAGTTTTCAGCTACTAAAATTAAAGGGAAACATAATACTCAAGTTGGCCATGATGCAGGAGAGCCAGAAGAACATCATAGATTGATAGATTGATGGTGAGAGTATGAAGTGAGATGCATCACAGGAAAGTGTTAAACTGCTCAAAGGGACTGAGGAACGTTTGACTTAGATTCTTTTTTATTATTTTTTAAATTGGGTACTAGGAAAGCAATACATAGTCAATATGAATAATTTTTTGAATTTTGGTATTTTCTGAGTTCATGGTCCATGTACAAGATTTTCTTTTGTGCTGGGCAGTTGACTCTGAGAAGATAAACTACCTGCAGTGTGTGTAGTATACAGTGCTATCCAGTTGTGATATTTAGCAGGCGAGGTGTAGAAAAGAAATTTTTAACCTCTGATATTTTCAATTTCTCAATTTATGAGATGTAATTCCATCATGAGTGAAGGACTATCTGTGTGCTAACACTGAACATAATGTACTCTGACTTAGCATTCCATGCCTAATCAACAGAGACTAACAGTTCATAAGTCAGCAAAATATGTGTGTGCAGTGGCCACAATATTTACCCATAGTTCAAATCTGGGCACAGCACACCTGTTTATCTTTACTCATCCAGTTTTCTTTACTTAACAAAAACTCAAGGCTGAGAAGTCAGTTATTTAGTTCATAGTTCTGAGGTTCAAGAGTGTAGTAAACATTCGTTGACTTGAGTCAGGGGCTCAATGTAGCAAGTAGGAGAGTGTCAAGACAGAGGGAGGAAGGGAGAGAGAGAGAGAGAGAGAGAGAGAGAGAGAGAGAGAGAGAGAGAGAGAGAGAGAGAGAGAGAGAGAGGCACAGACACAGACAGTCAGAGACAGAGAGACAGAGAGGAAGGGGAATAGGGACAGAGAGATCATATTACCAGACAGGCATCTAGAGTGAGACACTCAACTACAGCAAGCAATGTCTATAGCCCCATGATTTGTGATTCTCTATGACTACCTCAAAGTTCAAAATATCTCCCTTGCCCAACTCAAGATGAAATGGGTGAAGTGTCCAGTCACACAGTAGTGTAGTAAACAACAACAGGAATAAGTAAACTCAGCTCTCTACCTCAATATGGATGAAACCCACAAACATAGTATTGAGTAGCCAAATAAGAACAGACATTATTATCACTCCATTCCATTGACTCAAATCCAGACAAAAGAAACCATTAGTGTTGAAAACAGGAAATGGAAGCTGGTCAGGTGGTTTTAGGGCAGGGACACTAAAGGCAACAGTTGTGGAAATGCTTTTGATCCTATTGGCAAGGTATCTTGGCGATTTGGGCCAAGGAATGCCACAAAAATTCTACCACACAACAGGCCTCACACAAAGAGTTATTGAGGAGGGGGACACACAATAACTACCTCTGAGCAGGGATGGAAAAAGATAGAGACAGACCAGGTTGAGATGGTGGGCTTTATAGAAAGTTGCACAGTAGAGAAAATGTGTCACAGTAGATGTGGGGGAAGAGATGGGGTGGATATTGGTGCTGAGTCATTGAAGGCAGGAGCAGCTGGTTCTAGAATGTGGACAGTTCTCAGTTGACTAGCATTCCTCCCTTTTGTTTATCCTAAGAGTAAGGAAATAGGAAGGGGTGACTGGCGAGTTAGGAAAGGGGGTGCCATGCTCTGTAGACGGTCTGTCTGGGGACTCTGAAATCTTTGGGAACCCACAAAAGTTGGAATCCTGGCCAATGCTGGGAAGATCAGGCTGTTAAGCTCAATGTTCAGGCTCTGTAGGATCATGGAGAAGTGCAGGCCTCATTGGAGCAGTTTGTAGTCTTTGGATGAATGGAAATCTACTAGAACTGATGTATGTTTGGGATAGAAGGTAAAGTTAAGGAGTTGAGGGGAGAATTTTTTACTTGAATGAACATTTTGACCTTCCAGGTGCATGGTCCTGTATTTGGGGGAGAGGAGTCTCAAGGCCAGGGGATAGAGAAATCCCATCTGCAGATTGGCAGGGAAAAAGTTAGAAGACTTATCTTGAGTCTATTTGACCTGTAAGAGGGGGATTCAAGTTAATTCTCTGGACCTTACAAAATATTTTTTCTTTCAGTTTATATAAAGAGATAAAACTTTTGGATATGTTAGCATTATCAGTGTTTGTAATCCGCACTGAAATCCACGTCTGTAGAAGATGCAGTAGACTCACACCTTTGAGTTATAGCAAAAGCTTTGGAACCCCAAAATGATTCTGAGCTAAAAGCATGAACACGCTTCCCAGAGGGTTGGGTACATAGATTGGACAGAGATGTTCTCAGCACAATTGAGAAGCACTTTGAGGCTATTCTTAGAAGACAACCAAAGGAAATTTAAAGTCTTGAGCTTGTGACTATAATAATAGTAGTCAGAGCTTACTAGAGCTAGATTAATAGCTTATCAGGACTCCATTGTTAATGTTAAAACTCAGAACTTTTGAAGTCTTAATACAACAATAGCATAGAGAGAGAAAGAAATCTGGAACATTTTTCATTTTTAATATACCTTAAAACACTCTCTTATAACTTTACAACTTGCATTTACATACCTTAACAGACCTTCTTAGATCTTTTTGTAACTTACATAAACTTAATTTTCCCCCATCCAACCATTTGCCATGAGAAGGCATTGCAAAGCAAGTTCCTTTAAACAAAGGAATAATAAAAAGCTATTTTGAAATCTGTTTTGTGAATGTATGTCTTTTTAGAGTCTGGTAGCAAGGTACTTCTCTTTCTCAACTGGAGACTAGGAGCTCTAGGAAGGGAGGTCTGAGACTTGATTTCACTGAACTTAAAAGGCAGTTGAACACTTGGGGTAGGAGCTCATATGCTTGTTGCTGTTAAGCTGACAGAGCAACAGTTAGTCAATATCATCAGAGATCTGAGAAGAATAAATTATAGCAGGAAGTATAATCCAAATGTCCTCTATGTCAATTAAAGTGATAGAGACTTACCTACTACCTAGATGGTTAACCTAGGCTCTAGGGGTCTCTGCTCTCACTGCCTTTGTTGGGGGCAATGGCCATAGGTCTTTACCTGTCATACAGGACAGCTACCACAAAGAACAGCACTGGCCTTTGGCTGCCAGACTCGGGTCAGAAAGATTTTCTTGTGGGGAAAGAACTTGAGAAAGCTGACCTTACTTTGACCAGGCAGAGCCGAGCAATCAACCTCAAAGTGTCCATAGTTTGCACAAGGCCCTGACAGCAGCCAAGGCATGGGGCAGTATTCCCCAGTGGTTAGTGTTACTACAGTTCAGGTGGACTTATTGTGCTCCATCTATCTTCTTTGTAGAACATAGGAGTCCTGAGAGGAGTTGGCATGTCTCTTATGGGAAGCGTTTTTATAATCCAATTCACATGCCATATTTAGCAGATCTCTAAAGAGTTTGAAGACCCTCTATTAATTATACCTGGTCTAGGTCTAACCCTGAAAACACACTAACTCATATGGCTTAATTATCTTTAATAGTTATAATACAATAGTAATATATGATTAGTGTTTTACAGTTTAAGTTTGAGCCTTAAATATTTGAATTGAAGAATTAATAGAAGATACTGTAGCATCAAAAATAAAACTTTAAACCATAAATATAGCATATTTTAAACTATAAATACAGTCCATAGGACACTGGGAACTTTTCGTATCCCTTTATATGCTCATTTCAGAACATCACAGGTTTTTTTGTATGACTAAGTTTGTCCCAATATCTAAAACTTAACAAAGTGTTCAAAGATAAAGAAACTGGACAAATACTACTGAAAATCTGAACAGACCTTAGGAATTTATAAAAACTTATTAAATATACCTTGTTTATTAAACATGTATTGTTACTTATCTAAATTTTCTAGAAGCCTGGTGTTGAACATTTGGGTATAAATCATTGAGTCAGCATTTATCAACCTGAGTAGACCTTTATAACCTTATATTTTTATCATCATATAAGAATTTATATTAATCCAAAATATTTTGGAGACCTGCTCTGGTCTCCTTAGTCCGTAAAGGAGATATAATGATAAACAAAGATCTCCTTAGGACAAAGAAATTTTATAATTGCTGTTTTATGCCTCATGGTCATCTTCAGATGGTGAAATCACATGGCATATACTCTTTAACTTTAGTAAAGACAACTGCCAGTCACAGGGTTATAATGTATCTATTTTGTTACATAAGGATTTAATCCAAGTTATATGTACAATACATTCTAAACAAGAGCAGAATCAACATACCTAGTATGCTTCAGCAAATTAAGATTATCCATGTAAAGATTTTTAATTATAAGCCTTTAAAGTTTAAAGCCAAATTTTGTTACAAGTTTTAGAGATTCTTTAAACACACCCAATAAACTTGCAAACCCTGAAATGAAGAATATTTACATAACAGTCTTAAAAGATTTCATGAGAGCAGAACACAGAGGAATGGTAGAGATGAAAGATGTTTAAGAGTGGGAAGCAGAGGAGGAGGAGAGCAGAGCAAGTTTAGATATAAGAGATTTGGGGATCTTTTTTTTCTTTCTTTCTTTTTTTTTTTTTTCTGTAGCAGCAGCTGATACCATTTGGGAGAATTTGGAAATCAACTGCACCAATTTTTGGCCATTGATATCAGAATAAAATCCAAGTCCATGGAGGAAGAGAGAAAGGGTTTCTACAACTTCCAAGAGGGAGCTGAGAGCAGAAGCTGTGAGACTGTAGACAGGAGCTGAGAGAGGACAAGGCCACAAAGTATCAGAGAAGCCAGAAAGCCAGGAGCTGCAGGCCTGCAGACTATAGAGAAGAGGAGAAAGGGAGACAGTAAGTATCTTTAGTACAGATTCCCAGATGTGAGTAACATGCCAGAGCCTACTGTTAAATGTTCATGACATAGGGATACAGACCATTGACCACCTGTGACCCCTAGCATCCACCAATGAAATTGTAGACTACCTAATCCTAATCCTTCTAGAGAGTTCTCCCAGTTACCCCTATAAGAATGCCTGCATGACTTTTTCTGGGGTTGTCATTTTAAAGAATGGTTGACCCACACATGCTGGATGTTCCTGCAGAATTAGGAGCCTGATATAGCTGTCTCCTGAGAGGCCCTGCCAGAGCTTTATAAATACAGAGGCAGATGCTTGCAGCAAACCATTGGACAGAGCACAGGGTTCCCAATGGAGGAGTTAGAGCAATGACTGAAGGAGTTGCTACCCCATAGGAAGAACAATATCAACCAACCAGACCCCCCAGAGCTCCCAGGGACTAAGCCATCAAGAAAGGAGTACACATGGCTCCAGCTGCATATGTAGCAGAGGATGGCCTTGTCATGCATCAGTGGGAGGAGAGGTCCTTGGTCCTATAAAGGCTCTATAGATGCCCCATTGTAGGGGAATTGAGGGCATGGAGGTGGGAATGGGAGGGTGGGTGGAGAAACGCCCCCATAGAAGCAGGGGCAGGCAGGAGGGAGGGTGGGGAAACTGGGAAAGGGGATACCATTTGAAATGTAAATAAAGAAAATATCCAATAAAAAAGAAAAAAAAATAAGCTGTATACTGTCTGAGTCTGGTGTCTTCCTTCAGCGATTTTCAGATCCTTACAGCAAGATGTTGAAAGTCACTTACTTCCTTGGACTCAGCGAAGTGTTTACAGGAACAGAGAGGGAAAACTTAACCAATTGCCAGTGATGGCTGGAGGGCAGAGTGGTTGCTGACCAGGAAGGTGAATCTGTTGTGGATGGAACCAGTGGGTAGGATCCCAGTGTGGCTCAGATCCTGGAGAGGAGCACAAACACTGGGAAATCTTGTCCAAGTCACAGAACCCACGAAAAGGGTTTGCAGTGGGAGTCTCTTGACCAAGGAAAGGGTATTTTGGAGCCAAGGAATGCCACAAAAATCCCACCACACAGCAGATCTCTCACAAGAGATTTATTGGAGGAGGATGACACAAATGCCTGCCTCTGAGCTGGGATGGGAAAGACAGAGATAAGCCCGGTCTCGACGGCTGGCTTTGGGAGGAGAGCGTGTGTGGAGCATAGGGAAGATTTGATGGAAATGGTGGACAGTGTTGCATTAGCAATGGCAGGGCTATTCATTGGTGCTGAGACACTGAAGGCAGGGAGGGGCTTGGTTCTGGAACGTGGGCGGTTCTTAGTTGACATCCAGGCACCTGGAGAATGACCCAACTGGCCTGGCTGCTTCTTCTATTAATGAACTACAAAGCCACCAGACTAGCAGCTTGCCGGTACCCTTTTCCAGGGCCTGGCTCCTGCTGTACAATGAATGGCTCTGTCTTTTCTCACCTCTTGAATTCCTTATAATAAAACTTGTTTCTAAACCTTGCACTCTTATGGCTTATGCACTTCATTCTTTAAAGCTTGAGACAAGAGCCTGCAGCAACTGACTTACCAATTTTGTGAGATTGTGACCTTTAAGCAGCCTAACCCCTGAGGTTAAGGCCACTTAGAACATCTCAGTTGTTCTCAGGACCCCTGCTTTTTCTCATTCCACACAAAATCAGCCATCAACAGAAGAGCTATGCTATAGGTGTGAGTGTGGACGACAGAAAAGGCATAGGAGTGGCCTTTGCAGAGCCACCAGTGACTGTCGTGGTTTTTGACCTATAATGATTGATGATGTTCACTTGTGAAACTTCTCAAGACCCACACCTATTCTGGGTCAATATTCGGACAAAATATACGACATAAAACAGAACCACTACAGTTCTGATGACAGCGTTGCAGCTCTTAAATTAAACTTTAAATCTGCTGCTCAGTTTCCTCATTGACATCCCTAACCTGACTTTCTATCCAACCTGACTGTTCCCTGTGTTGTCACTTCCCAGCTGTGCTGTTTTCTTTTCAAATATTACCCCAGTCTTTGGTGTTCCCAAGCATCTGTGCATTTAGCTTATCTCAGCCCTTCAGGGTGGATTTGACCCAGCTCAAACAAAACATCAAGTTGTTCGGAACCCCCTCCCTGCCTCACCGAGCCAGGAGCATTTGCTTTTTCTCTGCTTACATTGCTATTGCACACCTTTTGCTTTGTTCAGGAGGTGAGCCCTCCTATGTACTAATTAAATGAATGGTTTTGTTTCCAGTGGACTTGTGTTAATAGGAATCACATTTCAAACATCCCCTGGCATGATAGATGTAGAGGCTGTGCTTGGAAATTATGGGCCTGAGCATTTCCTGTTCTGTTTTACTTAGAGCCACTGCCCAGCCTGGTCAATGATCTATGGTCTTCAAGGCTCTCTTTATGGCAAGCTTCTTTGGCTGGCTATCTTTTGATGGCTTTGGAAGCCACTGCAAATGGAAGATAATTTTATTTGTCTCTTATCTTTGAGGGGGGTGAGAATGGCAAATAAGAAAGATGGCTCACTTGCTTATTTCAAGTTAAAATAATATTTTAATCTACAAGACACAGGTGAAAATAAAATAGGAACAAATTCTCCATGTTCTTAGGATTCTTAATGTTTTCTTGGGCTGTGTTTCATTTTCTTGCTACAAGTCAAAATAAGTTTCTAGATATCATGTTTACATATCTCAAGGATTTAGGTCTCTGTATATTGAATTGTTCATATGTGATTCAGATATAATCTTCCAATGTTTCAGTCTGTTATTTGGTAAGAAATGACAGTGACTATGAGGAAGTTGGTGTTCTATTTCCTGTTAGAATTTACCTATATAAAAATACACTAAAATAAGCGTGGAGAGAGAGGGAAGAAGAGAACATTTAGACTGTTAAAAATGTGTCTAGATGCCTTTAGGGTTGTAGAAGAAAAACAGAAACAAGTGAATAAAAATTCATGCTAATACTAGACATACCAACTGGACATATTTTAGACCCCCCCATACTTCTCATTTTATGTACTTTAATTTAAAGCCCCACACTCCCTCCAAAATTACAGCCAACTAGTTCTATATCTACCCAGGAGATAGAAATGAGCTAAAAAGAGACTTTCTAATCAACTCGTATAATTATGCAGTCAGATGAAAAGTAAGTTTTATTCTTGGTTGTGAGTTTTGCGTATTTAGAGGAAGATGGGTGGGCTACAGCATGACTTCCCTGAGCAGGCTTGGTCTTCACAGGCTATTTTACACGTGAAAGAAAAAGTGATGTGTTAGGGTCCATTTCTCTCATTTGCATTAGTCATACTACTTTTATGATGCCCACAATTTCTTTTCAGGGGGTAAAGACCTTTGTGTAACCTAAGTCAGAGTGCAGGGAAACATCTCTCCTGAGCAGCAACAGAAGAAAGAGTCAGCACACATCTGGTCACTTCAGTGAGATGCCAGGACTCAAACCACACAGTTCACTGGCTTCAGGGCAGATGCCCTGACTCATGCCCAGGTCACTGGCAGCTGGCTTGGCTGTTCCCGCTGCTGTCTTAAGAAACTCAAAGGTGTTTAATAGAACTTAACTCTCTCTCTCTTTCTCTCTCTCTCTCTCTCTCTGAATTCAGAGTACTAGAAGATGCTGGAGGCTTCTATATCCCCTGAGTCAGAGCAAAATAAACACCTTCCCGTTTCCTCTTGCAACATGCCTCAGAAACACAGATGCTCCCTCCCCAGAGTGACTCCTAGGCTCAGGATACTCCCTGAGGACCTCCACAATTAACACTAATTGTGACAAACAAGCAGTGTCTTACACATCTGACCTCAGAAGAAGTTCTCCTATATCAACTATGCTCACCTATTTCTAGGCAATGCAATACAGACAGCCTGGAGTCTGTGGCCCCCCATACTCCTGGATTTGAATCTGGTCCTTGGCATCTGTGACAGCTTGCTTATCTGGATCTCTGGCATCCTTTGGGCATACAACCCCTCTAGGCTACATGGGGCTTTAGCTGAACTTGTTGCACTCAATAGTGGTTAGTGAGTCTTAGGAAATTAAAGTTCCATGTGCTTTAAAGGTAATAATTCAGGTTGTTACTGCAGTTAAGCTAGCCTCCCCAGAATTACCCTTTAACATTTCAAAGCCTCAAGCTTCTTAGATGGAAGCTTATCATATATTGTTATATGGAGACACTTCTGTACGAGGGCATATGTGTGTTTATTCATTTATTGTCCATTTGTGAAAATAACTGTGCAAAACAGTAAACATCAATTGGGATGGTATCTGGGTATAGGAGAAGGGTGGAAACTGAACCCAATTTTGTTCTCTGGTATCTCTAACATTTGAAGGCATCAGTGATCGTATGCTTTAGAGGCCCTGCCAATTCTACCCAGCCTTACCATCTGAAGGAGAGGCATTCACTCTGAAAGGGCACCATCCACTCAGTACTGTCAAATGGTTTGGGTCTGTTACTGACTCTCTGTGGCTCTAAGTGATTAAATAAAATGCTGTGGTTAGAAGCAGCAGTTGATTTTTGTCATGGGGGATCAGCTAATTAATTAGCATGACATACTATTTCATGGAAGCAAGGGGGTAATGAATGTGATCATTAGATTTGTGCATTTTAGATCTCCAACCTTCAGGTAAAGGGGTACTTTATGACAGGTGACTTCCCACTCCAGTGAGGGAGCAAGAGGCCACTGAACAATAGGAAAAGTTGAGACTCCAGTGTCCCTGTCTTCTCTTCTTCTCTTCTCTTCTCTTCTCTTCTCTTCTCTTCTCTTCTCTTCTCTTCTCTTCTCTTCTCTTCTCTTCTCTTCTCTTCTCTTCTCTTCTCTTCTCTTCTCTTCTCTTCTCCTCTCCTCTCCTCTCCTCTCCTCTCCTCTCCTCTCCTCTCCTCTCCTCTCCTCTTCTCTTCTCTTCTCTTCTCTTTCTCTCTTTCTCTCTTTCTCTCCTTCTTTCTTTTCTTTCTCCTCTCTCTCCTCTCATGCTCTCTTGTTCTCCTGCTCTTGAGAGGCCAAATCTTTTTATTTTCAGATGCGAACTTAGAGAACTTGACCTAAGGTTGAATTCAAGTTAACGAAGAAACTGCCCATACCCTCCCCATCACCGCCAGTTCCAAACAAGACCTGCATTAGCACCAATTTCCCGGTTATTCCCCCACACATCTGCACCACCAGGTTACAAGCCTGCCTTCGACACGTCATTTCCAAATAACCACCAATCAGGAGGAAAACAGAAGTTAAGTTTATGGTTAGGCTCTCAGCACCAGCCAATTATGTTAAAGGCCATAATGGCTTCCCAATCAGATGTGTACCAGGCTGGATATCCCCCTTTTTGCCTCTATAAATGCTTGCTTGAAACTGGGTTCAGGGCCCCCTCCCATTCTCCCACATCAGAGATGGTAGTCCAAGCTTGAATTTGAACAAAGAGATCCAAAAGTGATTGAATCAAATTCAGGTCTTTAGTGGTCTTTGGGGGAATCACAAACATTTTCTGGCACAACATTCTCTTTCTCTTCCCCTAGTCTTCTATTTTTAGCATCCCACCTCACCCCCCCCCATCCCAGAATGTTGTGGTATGCTTCCTTAAAACAAAATCTTTGTTTCAAGAATTAGAGAATTGTCAGAGTAGATGGTTAGGAAGGTCTTGGAGGATGGGTGGTTCAGTATTGCAATCTTACTAATCTAATCTGTTGAGAACAACCCCTACAACTCCCCTGCCATGGGTTTACCTGTGCTGCCAATAAAATTGGCCTGCCCATTCTCCAATCATTGGTCTCAGCTCTGATATAGAATATTGCATGAGAAAAGTATTTGCTTTAACTCATCCCTCCTGATGCTTCCCTGTTCTCAAGATGGTCTTTTTCTGGCAATACATGGCCATGTGTGGTCCCTGTCCCCTCCACAATCATCCTCTCTTATCTAGATATAGTCTTTCTAGTTGTGTGCCATCATTAGCAATGGTTTTCCTTAGTGGCATTTCTCACATTGTGTGACTTGCTGTCTATGCCCTGATATCTTTTCTGTCCTACAGCCCTGCTCCCAGGGAACCCTGAGGACTCATCTTTCAGGGCCCTGGAATGATTCTTCTCATAAAAGAATCTTCTGAGCTCTGATTTGGAATCTCTTGGGACCCATGATCAAGTTATCCTGCCTGCTCCCTCTAGCCGGGGCTCTTATGATTTAATCACAAGATTCCATCCAAGTGTATTTACTATTTGTCCACCTATGCTCCATAATGTATCTAATTAAAAACCTGTAATGGGGCTGGTGAGATGGCTCAGTGGGTAAGAGCACCCGACTGCTCTTCCGAAGGTCCAGAGTTCAAATCCCAGCAACCACATGGTGGCTCACAACCATCCGTAACGAGATCTGGCGCCCTCTTCTGGAGTGTCTGAAGACAGCTACAGTGTACTTACATATAATAAATAAATAAATCTTTAAAAAAAAAAACCTGTAATGGTAGAGCATGGTTGTTTAAACTTAGATTTATATTTGAGGAGTTCCTAGTATGAGTGGAAGAGATTTGTCTGAATATACTAGGCATAAAAACAGAACTTGGAATAGTGTCTCTGAGTACCATGGCAGCCAACAGAAATTCATGCATAGCCATTGGGCCTTGTGCTGTTTCACTTGGCCATGTTCTTTTCATCCCGATGCTCTGCTGTTAGTGGCAGGCTCCTTGGCACCAGCCTGTGGCTGGGTCTCCACCTCCCAGCTGCACTGATGTGTCAGGTGCCCCGCAGACTTCCTCACACTGCCATCTCTGCTCACGTGTTGAGGTTCTGTCCAGAGCTTTGGATTCTCATTCTTTCCCTGAGAAAGAGGCAGTGTATAGATAGCACAGAATCTCAGAGCCCCATAAAGATCATCCAGGGTATCATACCATCCAGTGGAAAAAAGACAGCATTTTCAACAAATGGTGCTGGCACAACTGGCAGTTATCACGTAGAAGAATGTGAATTGATATATTCTAATCTCCTTGTACAAAGCTCAAGTCTAAGTGGATCAAAGACCTCCACATAAAACCAGAGTCACTGAAATTAATAGAGGAGAAAGTGGGGAAAAGCCTCGAAGGTATGGGCACAGGGGAAAAATTCCTAAACAGAACAGCAATGGCTTGTGTTGTAAGATCAAGAATTGACAAATGGAACCTCATAAAATTGCAAAGCTTCTGTATGGCAAAAGGCACTGTCAATAAGACAAAAAAGGCCACCAACAGATTGGGAAAGGATTTTTACCAGTCGTAAATCTGATAGGGGACTAATATCCAATATATACAAAGAACTCAAGAAGCTGGACTCCAGAAATTCAATATACCCCTATTATAAAATGGGCTACAGAGCTAAACAAAGAATTCTCAACTGAGGAATACCTCATGGCTTAGAAGCACCTGAAAAAAAATGTTCAACATCCTTAATCATCAGGGAAGTGCAATCAAAACAACCCCAAGATTCCACCTTACACCAGTCAGAATGGCTAAGATCAAAAATTCATGTGACAGCAGATGCTGGCGAGGATGTGGAGAAAAAGGAACACTCCTCCACTGCTGGTGGGATTGCAAGCTGATACAAACACTCTGGAAATCAGTCTGGAGGTTCCTCAGAAAACTGGACATAGTACTACTGGAAGATCCAGCAATACCTCTTCTGGGCATATATCCAGAAGATGTTCCAACTGGTAATAAGAACACATGCTCCACTATGTTTGTAGCAGCCTTATTTATAATAGCCAGATGCTGGAAAGAATCCAGATGTTCCTCAACAGAGGAATGGATACAGAAAATGTGGTACATTTACACAATGGAGTACTACTCAACTATTACAAACAATGGATTTATGGAATTCTTGGACAAATGGATGTATCTGGAGGATATCATCCTTAGTGAGGGAACCCAATCACAAAAGAAGTCATTAGATATGTACTTACTGATAAGTGGATATTAGCCCAGAAACATAGAATACCCAAGATACAATTTGAAAAACACAAGAAAATCAAGAAGAGGGAAGACCAGCGGGTAGATACTTCATTCCTCCTTAGAATAGGGAACTAGATACCCATGAAAGGAGTTACAGAGACAAAGTTTGGAGCTAAGACAAAAGGATGGACTATCCAGAGACTACCCCACCCGGAGATCCATCCCATAATCAGCCACCAAACCCAGACACTATTGCATATGCCAGCAAGATTTTGCTGAAGGCCTGGTATAGCTGTCTCGTATGAGGCTATGCCAGTGCCTGGCAAATACAGAAGTGGATGCTCACAGTCATCTATAAGATGGAACACAGGGCCCCCAATGGAGAAGCTAGAGAAAGCACACAAGGAGCAGAAGGGGTTTGTAACCCTATAGGTGGAACAAAAATATGAACTAACCAGTACCTGCAGAGCTCATATTCTCTAGCTGCATATGTAGCAGATGATGGCCTAGTTGGCCATCATTGGGAATACCCCTTGGTATTGCAAACTTTATATGCCCCAGTACAGGGAAATGCCAGAGCTGAGAGTTGGAAATGGGTGTGTAGGGGTGCATGGGGGTGGCAGAGTATATAGGGACCTTTCAGGATAGCATTTGAAATGTATATAAAGAAAATATCTTAAAAAAAAAGAAAAAAGAAAAAAAGAAAGAAAATTCAGTTCTAGCAAGCACTGCATCTGTCTTGGCTGGGATCTGTCCATCCTCAAAAGCAGTAGCAGCAGCAGCAGCATTTAAGACAAGCTCTTGCTAGTTTGTAAGTTAACACATGAATGTTAACTGACTTAACCCAAGTATGAGAAAGAATGGTTTTTATTTAATTATCAATCATTTTTATCCTTTATTGACTGACTTATCATTTGAGTTCTTTCTTAAAATTTGGTTTTATATTTGTTATTTTTAATTTTCTTCCATTAATAATTTCAAAGAACTCTTTTATTTTAAGAAGTATATCTACAAATGAATAAATATAATTCTTATTTTTAATCCTCTATTAAATTGTTTGGAATATGAACATATGTATGAGATATACTAAATTATATATAAACTCTATATCATACACTGAACTATATATTATGTATGGATATTTGAACACATTAAAATGTATTATGCATAATATATAGTGTCATACAGATATGATACCCCTATAATATACCATATACTTTATATGCAGAATAAATTTTCTTCAGAATAGTAGGAAAGAGGAAATTTAGACTTCCCTAAAAGGAATGTTTCACATTAGATACTGAAATGCTTTTAAAGAATTGCTCCTCCTTTTGGTAATATTTAGATAACACAGTGAGCTTATTCAATTGCTTGCAACTGCTTAAATTACAGCTGGTGTTTTTGTCTCACAATCAATATCTAATTATGGATTTTATTAGGGAAATAATTCCAGGCCTCATATCTGTAAGCAATATGACCAATGTGCCAATCTGGTTTTTTCCCCAACTGCCTTCTTAGTCTTGATTTAGTGCACCCACTATTCTACAGAGGCTTTCTATTAAGAAAATTTGCAGGAGATAAATGGATAAGCAGCATGCATATCGGTTTCTCACCTATGTAATTTTATTTTCTGATCTTGTATAGCACAGTATATTTTTTACAATTTTTTTTACAATTTACTTGATACATTCAGTTATATGATCATATAAAAGTTCTTTTGTACAACTTTCCTTAGCAGAATGATCATGTTATATTTTAGATGACTAGGTATAATGATAAAAGTAGACTTGCAGAATGTTTACCTAGTACCTGAAATTGATTTTTAAATATATGTTTTATGCTTATTTATGTGTATGTGTGTAACTATGTTTATGTGTCTGACACTTGTGTGAAGGTTCCTGTAGATGACAGACAAGGGCTCAGATTCCTGTGGAACTGCGTTACTGGCAGTCACGAGCCTTTGGGGGTCTGACAACAGGATTCAGGTTCCCTGGAAGAGCAGCAGCAAGTGTTCTTAGCTGATAAACCATCTCTCAAGTTTTCTGCGATGGCTTAAAACATGTTAGGAAAGTTTAATTTTTGTTAATTTTCATAAATAATAGATGCTGTTGGTAGTTGATATCATAGTCCTCAGATGGAGAGTCAGAGACTCAGGAAATCCGTATAATTCACCCAGGAACATTCAGTTAGCAATAAAATGGGAGATGAATGTTCCAAAAGATTATTTGGGCCTTTAGTTGGCAAGCTTGCCTTATGTGCACAGATACAAATATTATTAACTGAGGGCTTTTTAGTAGCAAAATGCTTAAACTGATGACTTAAATTATAACTTTAAAAACAATGCACAGAAAGAATGCAAACAGGCAACCTCGGGAAGTAGGAGGTAGGTGGATACTCCAGAATGTACCAGAGACATGGGAGGTGACTCTCAGAACTCAAAGGGAGGGACCCTACAGTGGAGCAAGGGAACTTGTAGCGCCCAGCCCCAGCAGAAAGACAGGGCATCAAGTGAGGGATGGGGTTGCCATCCCACAGTCAAAACTCTGACCCATAATTGTGTGTGAAAGAACTGAAGGGTCAAAAATGGAGAAGAGTCTAAGGAAAAGGAGGTCCAGTGACAGGCCCAAAATGGGATCCAGCTCAAGGGGAGGCCCTAAGGCCTAACACTATTACTTAGGCTATGGAGTGCTCACATAAAGGAACCTATCATGATTGCCCTCTGAAAGACCCAACAAATCTCTGAAAGAGTCAGATGCAGATATTTACACCTAACCAGTGGACAGAAGTTGCTAAGTCCTATGGTTGAATTAGGGAAAACTTGAAAGAAGCTGAGGAGGAGGGTGACCCTGTAGGAGGAACAGCAGTTTCATCTAACCTTGACCCCCCCCCCCCCGAGATCAAACAGTAGACCACCAACCAGGAAGCATACACCAGCTGATATGAGGCCCCCACACATATTCAACAGAGGACTGCTGGGTCTGGGTTCAGTCAGAGAAGATGTACCTAACTGCTGTGGACTGACCTCAGTCAGCCCCTCAATCTGTGGAAGAATTAGGGTCCTGGTACAGGTGGGCAGGGAGTCAGCAAAAAGTGACAAGCAGACGCGAACACAAGGGAGTGTTGTATCTGAATGTAATTTCTCAAAGTGATCACCAGACTTATAATACAGAAGAAAAACAAGAAAGCTAGGCGATACATCAGCCAAAGCACATAGAGATTCATAATGGTTCTTTACTCAAAACAGGGAAAAATGCATACATAAAAAGCTAACAGTAGCCAGGCAGTGTTTACAACTGAGATAGGAACAGCCCTGTCTAAAGTTAGCTAATCACAGAAGCCAGGTGAAAGATATGATGTAATGCTAGTCTACTGTTAAACCCACCACCAGGGCTCCCTTAGTGAATACCTAATTATGCTATTCCTCTGGGCCTAGTGAAAAACATGCACCAGGGGAATTCTGTTCTACTAACCCTTTCCTGAATAACACAATACTTCAGTTCCTCCTAAAACCACAACACACCTTCTTTCTACTATTATGTAATGTAGGCTGTCATTCATGTCTGTAATGAGAATTCTAAGTTTACTAATTTGAACTAGCCCTGAGAATACTAGCTCCTATACAGCAAACTGATATGCCTGATTACTAACTGTCAACACTGGGGCATTTTGTCTTGATGAATAACATTCTTATGAAACTCCAAGCCCAGGTTAGCTCAAGGACTGCCTAGGATATTGGTGAAGGCTAGCAGTAGAGTTCAACCTGATTTAGGTATTAGTAAAATCATTTCTTGAAGGCACCTTTAATAAAACAATGCTGAAAGAAATCACACAGATCCATACACCAACTAACGCAGGGACAGGTTTGGAACATTCATGCCAAGGTTCTAGGAGACTGAGTTTCCATGAAACTCTTTGCCTCAGGACTGTGTCCAAGCCTTTAGGCCTATCATGCAGACTTCACTGGAGTGGGTATGGCACCCAACCCTCAAGGGACTGGAGGCCCCAGGGAGTTTTGAGGTCTGGTGGGGAGGGGGATGGAGGGGTGGAGGATGGAGAAATCCTCATGGAGATGGGATGGGGGAGGTATGGGATGGGGAACAGTCACAGGGTGGACCAGGAGGGGGATAAAATCTGAAGTGTGAAAAACAAATTAAATAATATTAAAAAAATAAAGAAGCTTTGATAGTCTCATTTCTAAATAATCTTGTTTTTCTTCTTGGTCAGTTTACACATTTTAGCTCTAACAGTCACTAGAAGATTTAAAAATTTAAAAGGTTGGGACCGCAGCTCTATTGTGGAGGAGTCAGGTACGTAGCATGCATCAGGCCAGGGGGCAATCCTCAGCACCTCAGAGAAAAATAAATTAAAGTAGTAAAGCATTAACATGGTATCTGCAAAGTGCTTTTATGTCCTGGAACATTCTTTGAAACACCTAGATTGTTGTCAATACCCAATGCTTTGCTCATGTGTTCCTGGCTTCAGAGAACACACAATTTCAACCCCAGGGAGGAACTCATGTTACTCAGAGGCAGGGCATCCTACCCATGCTTTGTGGCATTAAATTTTTCTCATACTTTTGTGTGTCTCATGGTGCTCCTGTTTTATATATGAAGATGCTCAGGTTCATAGTCACAGAAACTTATAAACTTGGTGATTAGAACCCATCTCTTAAGGCCATCCTAAGATTTATTTTTTGTTCATTTTATACGTTCCTTTCCCTGTAGAGAGCTGGCTGTCTTGGCAGGATTTCATATTACTCTATGGTGGTATGCTCATGGCATAGCACAGCAAAATGAGTACTGACCAAGAGCTCAAAGCAACAGGTCAGTCATGGCACTGACTTCCATCTCTGCTGACTACGGTAGCTCAATGACCTACCAGGACCCTGCTTCCCTGGCTGGGACAGAGGACTCCAGACCTCCTCTGTATACCCAACTATGCTAAACAGTCCCCACACCAGCCTGCTTGAGCAAGTGCCTGACAGCAATGAAGGACTGTGAGGTTATGAGATTAGGTTTTGTGGCCTCTGTGCCTGAACATTTCAGCTTTTGTTCAGACTGTCTGGCTGTTCTGTAACCACACACTTTAAAGCCTTTCAGATTCAGAGTTTATCCCCTCAAGGTAGTCTCTGTAGTTTTATTATCAATGGCATTTTGCAGAGTTTGATGAAACCGAGAGACTTGTTGCCAAAACACTTGACATCTCTCCTTGTATCCTGAGCCCTAGAGTCTGTGGCCAGCCCATCTTTAATAAAATCTCAAGACACAGGATAAGTCAGAGGGAGGCAAACTTCCATAAGGGTGTGTGGCAACTGATGTGTCTAGACATTCAACTGGCTTTATTGTTCAGAATTGCTTTGGATGTGTAGACCGGAGCCTTCTGGATAGGTGGTAGGTGTAATGATTGAGGGGGTGGCCACACAGAGAAGCCAGGCTGCCAGGAAGTGCAATTATGGTGATTTATCCATGGTGCCAGTATTGTTTTAAAATTTGTTCATGCTGTCCATGCCTTATGGAGGTTTATTTTCAAGGATAAAGCCCCACTGGAAGCTGGAGATACGATTCAGAATCTATCCACTCAAACCCATCTGATGATGAATTGGATTGATTTATAAATGAATCAAGGAAAACTGCTTCATTCAGATCCCACATTTGTGTTTCTGTATTGTGATTTATGTACCCTATTTGCATTTCAATACAGTAATTACAACACATTTCCACTTTTATTACATGGATTGAGACTGAAAATTCTGTATAAGCAATTGAGAAGAAAATACTCAAATATTCAGGAAAATCTTGAGTCCCTTAACTTCTAAACCCAAAGAAATGGTTCCAATAAATCATATGTTCTGATCATATAACTGACTTCATTCTAAATTAAAGGGGATTCCATCGTTTAGCCCCACAATAGTATATGAAGTGCCTTAATCTCTCACAGTTGGGCATATGTGGCAGTAGGAACACAGAGCTATAATCTTTTTTTATAGTAGCTGTCCCAGCATGTGATACTGGCCTATAATTCCTGCATTCAGGAAACAGAGGCAGAGGAATTGCTGCAAGTTAGATGTCAGGCTGTTCAGCATGGCCAGCCAGAACTACAGAGTAAGACATTGCCTCAAAAAATGAAGTGAAGCAAAACAAAAACAAATACATAAGTAAATGACTGGTCAGTATCTGCCTTCTCCCACATATCCATAATATTTCTGGAAACTTAACTTCAATTTTGTATAACAATGGTATACAAGCTCATTAGGAAGTTATCCAATGAATCTCAAAGGAGACTCCAACATTTAAAATGATGTCTTTAACCAATAATGTAATGTTCTAACAAAGTGACACTGAAACTGCAAAGAGTTTACAAAGTAATTAAAATATTTCCAAGAGCAAATATTGTACTGGGGTTAGGTACATGTAAATGTGCAAGTGTGTGTAACTACACACACACACACACACACAGAGAGAGAGAGAGAGAGAGAGAGAGAGAGAGAGAACATTACTACTAGAATAATTATCCAAAAGGAACTTGTATTAGCTATTAATTTCAAATCATCACATTGTTTGTATTTAAACTTGTAAAAGCAGATCATAAAGTCTCAGTTGGTGAATACAGCAATGTGGTCATTTTACACTTGGATGATTATTTATATCCTATGAAGACAATAATTTTACAGTCAGTTATTTAGCCTGAATCAAAACTTCCAGGGCAACTTCTAGTATTGTTAAAGATTTGCTACGGGGAGGAAAGGTGAGAGAAAGGGCCTGGGAGGAGAAGAGGGAGGTGAAGCTGGGATTGGGATGTAAAGTAAATCAATTAATTAATAAAAAATTAAATTGCAACAACCACTGAATGATATTTTCAGGGGCCCCTAAGTTCCATTAGAGCAGTGCTGCTCAACCTTTCTAATGCTGAGACCCTTTAACATAGTTGCTCCTGTTGTGACGACCCCATCATAACATTATGTTGTTGTTACTTTGTAACTGTAATTTTGCTACTCTTATGAATCTTAATATAAATATTTGATACCAAGAATATCTGATATTTGACACCCAAAGGGGCTGAGACCCAGACCCACGGGTTGATAACCAGTGAGTCAGATCCTCAACTCATGTCCTTGCACTTCAGAGTTAGCCGTTGTTGCTCTACACACAATAGCTCAGAGGTGCAACCAACTGTGAAGAGTAATTACTGCTTCCAATCATCGACCGAGGTCACAGGCGTCCAGAGATCCTGAGTGAGTTGCTGGTGTTGTGTGTTTGAGCTCCTAGTCTCAGCTGAGATTGTTCTCACAAAGGTTGACATGCAATCTAGTGGTGTCACAGGCCCCCACACAGCTGTGCCATTCACTGTGGCCATGACAGCATTTATTATACCATCTAGTAGCATATCCTCTGGTGTTTCTCACATGACCATTATGTTTTCTAGGCCTTTGTGCCCCTGAAATCTGAAGCACTAGTTGCATAGGCATCTTCCGCAGCTCCTTTGTGTACCTCACCTTTCTCTGAACAGAGGCAGTACTGCTGCAGTTCAACTTAACATGTGACTCTGTCTCTGTAGTACAAATTGTCAAGTAAACAGTGTAGACAGGAAACAGAATGATTTCTTTATAGACCCCCATTTGGAAGCAGACATGGGGCTGTATCTTCCTTGCTGGAAGATTAATATACCCAGCAGCATCCCGAGAATCAGCAAAACTGGGTTCTCTGTGCCATGCAGATGACAGGGTCTTCATTAACATCTGACTATTAAAATGACTCCATTTGAAGATTTCAGGTAGACACACCAACTTGGTTAGAGTTTTCTTGGTGGCAATGTAGCCTGTCTCTGCTTATAGACCTGATCTAGCCATAATGGTACCAAATGACCAGCCCAATTATAAAATGCATCACTGAATTGTGCTCATCATGACTTTAAATTAAAATTATGTTCTAGATGCTTCAAGGTATCTAAAAACAGTTTTACATTTGGATCTTTCTTGGCTATGTAAATAAATTACTCACAATAACATACGAATATTCAGCTGTGTCCCAGGACTGTAGTTGGATTTATTTTCTCTTATGATAGAAAGCAATCCTGAATACTCAGTGTCTTATGTTGTACAGAGGCACATCTGTGAAGCACTTCTGTATTTTCTGTGTCAAGAATGAACAAAACTCACTGAGCTTCAATTGGAATCCTGTATGTCTAGTTTGTGCTATATATTCCATGAGCCTATATATTCACTTAATTAAAATTGCATAAAGCCTAAGCTGATGCTGTCTCTCTGGACTATGCGAGGCATGCTGTCTGCTGGAATCATTGCCAGTGTAATTAATTGTACCTTCTCTGCCAATAACAGTGCTTTATATTATTTAGGTTTTGGGAAAGCTTTAATATCAACTTTCTCCCCAGGTGTTTTACACCACCATATAACACAATCAATAAGTACATTTTTATAATTTCTCTAATAGTCTTAGAGAAAAAGAGAAGGATAAAAACTATTAGCTGAGAGAGAGAGAGAGAGACAGAGAGACAGAGAGACAGAGAGACAGAGAGTCAGAGACAGACAGACACAGAGAGAAGTTTCTGGGGTGAGACCAGAAGAACAGCCATCTGCCACTTCAGAGTCCACAGAAGCCAGAATCTGCTCCAATTAGCATTGACTTGCTGTGGCACACATTCTGGTCTTAAACAGCTGCTGGAGAAAGAAACTTTTGGGCAAAGGAGGAACTCTTTCAGCTTGAAACTAATTGGGACCAAGGAACTCAAGTTTTCTCTGAAGTTCCCAGGCTGATCCTGGGCAGCCAGACAGCTGTGAAGCTGCATATGCTGTGATTCTGTGCATCTGAGTCTGGCAAGCTGGAGTTTTCAGTGACCACTGACCGTTCAGGAATCCGGTGAGTGAGGAGGAGAGCATGAGCTCTTTAATTTCCTCCTTGGCCTCTAAAGACATGCACACTCTAACCTCAATTGTGCACATCGCTCGTGGTCTCATTTCTGTGTAATTTAGTGTGCACAGATGCATATGTGTGTGTTTGTGTGTGGTGTGTAGTTTAGTGTGCACACATGCATATGTGTGTGTTTGTGTGTAGTTTAGTGTGTGTGCATGCAGGCATATGTGTGTGTTTGTGTGTGGTTTGTAGTTTAGTGTGCATGCATGCATATGTGTGTGTTTCTGTGTTGTGTTGTTTAGTGTGCATGCATGCATATGTGTGTGGTGTATAGTTTAGTGTGTATGCATGCATATGTTTATGTACATATGCTCACTTTCTGATTTGGCTAAACTCACTGGCCAGCCATTCCCAGGGATTTTTCTTTGACTTCCCCCACCAATACCACTCACAGGGTGTGTATGCTGCTACACAGGACTTTTACATGGGTGCTGGAAATCTGAGTCCTCCAGCTTGTGTGACAAGCACTTTACCCACTGAGCCATCTCCCAAGAACTCTGGGTCAAAATGTCATTCCATAGGGTGGTCTAAAGTCCACAGCAATGGAGAACAATGAGAGCATTGCTCTTAGTGCACTATGGAAGTGTTTAGTGTAGCACAGAAATGGGAATCATTTATTTTATGTGTGTGTCTGTGTGTCTGTCCAGGTGGATGTATGTATGACATGGGTGAAAGAGCCTCAGGAAGCTAGAAGTGGATGTTAGATCCCCTTGTGCTGGAGTGACAGGGGGTGTGATATTCCAGATATGATGGGAATTGAGCTCCAGTCCCCTGGAAGAGAACTAGGTGCTCATTACAGCTGCAACAGCTTTCCAGCTCCATAGAAACCATCCAGTTTTTGTTTTGCACTTCTGCCTAGATCAAGTACATGTCCCACTGAGGTCTCCAAACACAATGTCTGTCAAGTAGAAAAACTTCCATAATCACAAAGATGGGCAAATGCATTGAGAGGAGAGGGTCATGATGGAGTAGTGTCAACATGGCAGTCTTGGGACTTCCCTTTGAAGGAGGCCTTGTAAGTACTGGGTGCTGCAGAACACCCTTCACAGCCATCCATTACCTCATGGATGCTTCCCTCCCACTTTGGCTAGACTGTGTGGTGGTTTGAATAGGAATGGCCCCCATAGGTTCATATATTTGAATGGTTGCTCATCATAGAGAGGGGCTACTGGATAGGGATTAGGAAGTGTGTCCTTGTTGGGGGAAGTGTGTCACTGTGGGTTTCAAATGCTCAAGTCAGGCCCAGTGTCTTTCTCTCCTCCTGCTTGTGGATCTGGACATAGAGCTCTCAAGCTACTTCTCAGCACCATATCTGCCTGTATGCTTCACCATGCTTCCTGCCATAGAGAACATTGACTATACCTCTGAACTATAAGCTAGCCCCCAAAATTAAATGCTTTCCTTTATGAGTGTTGGTGTGGGCATGGTGTCTCTTCACAGCAGTAGAACACTGACTAAGACAGCTGATATTACTTTTAACATCATCTTGCACCTGGGAAACCAAATTAAAACATGAATCTCTGAACTTGATGCCAAAATGATTATATCTCTACAGTACTAACTGGCTGGCATTCCCTTAGCTTTGGTGTTTGGAATCTGATGGCCCCTAAGTGCCGCAGTCTCCAACCCACAGAGACAAGAACGACATGGACACCAAGACAGGTTCACGCAGCTTCCGCTTTACTTGGGGCAAGGGCTATTCTTATACTCTCACAGCAACTGACCTCATCTCACTCCACACCACCTCATCCAATCAGAATCACACACGCTCTATGCATGAATCGGGCACGAGCTCAGGATGGTCACAGATAGGCTGACAGATCCGGATCACAAGGAATAATCTAACTTGGCAGGCAGATTATGCATGCAGTTTCACTGTGCATGTTCGGGCAAGGCAGTAAACATGTGGGGTTCACGGGACCTGGCAATGGGCCAGTGCACCATCTTGGCCCATGTGGCCATGGTCGCACCCGCTTCCCGCACCTAAATATTTTTTTAAGGCTGCTGTTCTAGTGGTTGATTTCCCATGAGGTCCAACAATCTCAAAACACTAGTGCGTCATGCAATGCTTAGTGCTTTCTGCATTGCCCAGGTCAGTTTTAAGTCAAGCCAGGGGAGTGAAGTTCATAGGAAAGGCAGTCAAGAGGACCAAAGAGAGAAATTACAACAGAAAGCAAAACAAAATGAATAGGAGGAGTTAAAGATGAGAAATAGTGATGTGAATGCACATTTCCTAGAAAACAGCTACTGGGGAGCACCAAGCAGTCCGTGAGTCTTATTCAGTGGTATCACTGAGGGTTCACTGCATGCTGCTTAGACTCTAATGCAGTTTGACTCACTTAATCCAAAAGCAATGACACACCAAAAAAGAGCCTGTCAGCTGGAGTAATTGAAAGAGAAGAAGCTCTTTGAGATTTTATTTTTAAATGAACTTTGGGAATGTTAATGAACTTGATCGTCTCATTGAGAAGCAATGTTTCTCTTCCAGAAACTGTTCTATTCTGTCCCTATAGACAGCAAGCCAGGCTGTGAGATGACTGCAGTTGAGCTCAGTCTCGGAGGGTTTACAGAAGCACACACACTGCCCTGCCCTGGGGAAAGTCCCTTTCACTTCACACATTCACGCTTTGAAACCCGTCACACCCATCTACCTCTTTTCTTCTGTTAGAGAAGGAAATGACCACTCAAAGGGTAAAGATGGAAGAGTTTTCTCTGCCAGGTTCCCTCTTCTCAGCCTGATGTGTATCACTTATGGGCGTTATATTCATTACCATAAAAATTTCCCATTGCATTTTGCTAAAATGCACTGAATCATTATCTCTACTCTTTGAATGACAAACATGGTTGTGCCTGTTATTGACCTCCACAAGTCCAGCTCAGCTGATATCCCTGCATGGATGTGTAGCCCTGATCAGCTTTTGGCCATCCCAGGGTAGGGAAGTGAGTAACTGGAGGCTGGCTTTAATCTTGGCCTCAGAGTTACAATGAAAGGAGTCTGGTGGGAGCCTTGGATATGGGCACACACATAAATCACAGTCTGTATTTAACGACACATGGGAGTCTACCCATCCAGACAACAAGCTGTTTTAGTTTTGTTGTTGTTGTTGTTGCATTGACATGCTTCTGCCGTAACCACAGCCCTCAGTCCACTTGGATGGGGCCTGGCTATTTGACTTCTCCCTCCCTTTGTGGATTATATCACTGATCTCCAGATTGGAGGGGCTCAGGCCAAGTCAGGTCTTCGTGCTCCCGGCACTGTTTGATCTCAAGGTTACATGTGTTTGTATATGGGGCTATAGTCTGGCCACAGCTGGCCACCCAGACTCATGAAAGCCAAATATTTACTATCACAGCATGTCTCCAGGTCAACATTTCTTCAGCTGAGTCTTACTGATGTGCAGGACCACCTCCCCCATTTTCCAGCAGCACAGACATTTAACAAATCAAGCATACCTGTAGCCACATGTCAACCTCGAGTTCTGTTGAATGTCTGTGCATTCCATTGCATAGAAAGAATCACATACTTCTAAAAGTAAGATAGGGCTGGGAATTAGCCACAACTATTTGGTGGGAGAATTCCAAACGATCATCAACAATACCTTATCCCACCTTATAAGCATTTTAATGACCTGCTACAGGTGAGGAAAGTAAGGCGTCAGGAGTTATGGACTTCTTACAGCATGGGCATTAGTCATGCCCTGAGGGTTTGAACCATACCAGGTGTCTCTGTGATGTGGGAGTTTCAACAGCATTGTACCTGCTCTTTGTCAACTGTCACCATAACACTAGATTCGCCATCTTTCACTCAGAGCACCATCACCTTGTGAGGTAACAGCTCAGCATTTCCTTACTAAAGAAAAGCCTGAGACTCCTGAAGGCACAGTGGCTCCTCAAAAACAAATGAGTTAGTTGGTGGCAAAATTAGCACTGAATTCTCTTTTCCAATTCTCTGTTCAGAGCTTGTTCTATTGTATTAATTAACGTTTTCTAGAGGAGCAGAACAGTATGAAAATTGCGCACACACACACACTAAACTACACACCACACACACACTAAACTACACACCATACTACACCCCCACCTCCACAGTATTATACTTACATTGAAATAGTAACATCAGCTGTAGTTACTTGGTCCTTGAGGCTGGGTACCTCAGCAGTCCCATCTGGTGTTGAAAGCCTGGAGGTTCCTGAAGAGCAGCTGGTCCTCAGTCAGTAATGAAAGCCTGCAAGTGCTTCTAATATTAGTGGAGGAACCTGCAGCAGCTGCTGCAGTGTCAAGAGGGAAGGCCAAGCAAGTAAAAGGTGAATAATCCTCCTTATATGGTGCCTATTTTTATCTGGAAGATGCCACCTACATTTGAGGTTGGATCTTCACACATCAATTAAGACAATCAGCAGACAACCCCTGATCTCTGAACCAAGTGAAAGCCCTTTCCGTGTGGTCAGGGGTTGGTGAGTTTATCTCTGAGGGAAGTTTAACCTGAGATCCTCACATCTCTGAAGGATGGATTGGGGACAAATACAGGGAAATGTGGCAGAATACTGACTGTTGAAAGCTAGAACTTCAAGCCAACTTCTATTGATGTGTTTTCATGATCCTATGAAAATTTTCTAACACTCCCAGGTACCCTAGACAGTTTTTGGAGTTCCTGCAGGAAAATATCTTCTTTCTGGTCAACCTCCCAATAAAATCTACCACCTAACAAGTCTCATATCTTTACTCAGAACTCCTAGTCAACATTGATATGTTTCACTGTCTGGAAAGAACATCCAGTCAATGAGAAGCAAGAATTATTGAAAGCGTGCAGCATGCGACACAGAACAAAGCAGAAGAAAACAAACTAAAGAGGGAATTAACCTGCAAAGAGTAAACAGAGGATTAAAATCCACAGTTCTTTAATATAAATCTCCTACAAATAAATATGAAAATATGAACATTTATCTTTTAGAACAAAGTAAATGACATAGAGCAGCAGTTGATAGACCATCCATAAAAACAGTCTATGAGTTAAAGAACTATGGGCTCCACTAGCACTTGGTGATGTGTTGTTTAAGACAGTAGAATCTCCTCAACAAGTAACCATCATTCAGGCCCAGCTGTGAACCCTGCAAGCTACAATAATGACTGGCTTGGCAAGACATGCCCATTGGTCCAGTAGTGACAGGAGCATCATGGGAGTGAGCAAATGTTTTCTGATTGGATTTAAGTTCTGCTCCACAAGATGAAGCCCATATATAGCATAGCACCATTACCAGGCTAAGAGTCTATGCTACATCAGTTTGTATATCCTAGGAGAGAAGCGATCACTATTATGCTGTTAAATGGACTTGGTATTAACCAACCCCTAATCGTTTATTCTTCTATCCATAGGTCAAGCAATCTCTCAGTCATCATCTGAGAAGTTTCTACTTGTAGAAAATGGTGATTAACACAGAGACCCCAACTGTCAAGGGTGTAGAGAATAAGACTTTATAGAATGCTCAGCACTAAAGAGAATATTATATATAGCATCCTCATCATACCCTGTCCCAATGCTCAATCATTGTAGAAGAGAAGTCAGATAGAGTGTAAGATCCAAGAGTACAAGAAAAGAGAGTTTTCTGGATACAACAGTGCAGCTGCACATGTGAACTCTTGAAGAACAGCATGCCGAAAAACTGTAAGCCCAAGTCAGACTAAATCCGAATATGGAGATGGAAATTAGGCATGCAATTCCAATATTAGCTGACAAGCTATTAGCAATTGTTTGCTGCTGGGAGAGTGAGAGACAGTTTTCTTTGAGGGTAGTGCCTGATATATAAACCATGTTTCAATAGAAGACCACACACACACACACACACACACACACTCACACACACACCTGGGTGGGTAGGGAAGGAGTGTGAATCTAGAAAGAGTTGGGCTTAGGAGTGAATGTGATCAAAATATATTGGATGAATGTCTCAAAGAACTAATTTTAAAAGGAGATAAATCTAAGAATCTTAATGATCGACCAATGTTGAGATGGTTGAATGAAATTGTGTTCTCCTGTAGTATTGGTCAAGGTACAAGTTAGAAAACCAAATCACCCAGAGGGACAATTTGAAACTTACTAATTACATTTTGGATATACATTCTCATTGTTTCAACAGTTTGTCTCTAGAAACCACCTTCTAAAGTGACATGTACATATATAAAATGATATAAATACAGGTGCTCAAGGTTGGCTTATCACCACACACACACACACACACACACACACACACGCACATGCATACTGCACTCAGAGAGAAAAATGTCAGAAGATTGAGCAGATTGCCAGCTGTAGAACAGGATGGTAGCCATGTAAAATGTAGGCTTATCGTTTATGTGAGTACTTTTTAACCTACTTTTATAAACATACATGAGTAAGCAACTCATAAAACAGCTATTATTCTTTTAAGTTCAATAGTTAGGCAAAACTATCAAGTACTACTGGGGTATAGATCAAATGGTTAGTTCAAATAAACAATCTAGAGTTGGCTGAATAAATGATTTCATTTAGATATTATTATCATTATTACTATATCACTATTTGTACACACATGTGCACGAGCTACTGTGCACACATAGAAATCAGATAGCAGCTTGCGGAAGTTGTCAGTCTTCTACCATGTGGGTTCCAAGGGATAGAATTCAGGTTGTCAGCCTTGGTGGCAAGTGCTTTACCCAGAGAGCCATTTCACTGGCCTGACTAGATGGCTTTTTAGAAATCACCAGTAAGTGTCATTCAAATATTGGCTCTAATTTTATTTTTTTACAACTCCCATTGCATAAATATCTTACAGGATGCTAGCACTCTCTAGCTCCTTTTGGCTATAGAAGGACTCCTACTTGGTTTGTTCAGACAGAGAATCCTTAAAACCTTGGGACTGGTGGGAGAGCACTGGGAGTAAGGCTGAAGTTCTTTCAGATCAGTGACAAGAGCAAGGAGGCTCCAGTTTCCACAGCTCCGTGAAGGCTCTGTGCTCAGATGTGTGCAGCAAGCCAAGCGTGGCAAGCTTGGACAGCACTCAGCTGGAGTCTGAGCCCAGTGTGGGGTGAAAAATCCCACAGTAGCTCTTAGCTTGTCTGACAGCATCGCTGACAGCCCACAGCTCCAGAAGAACCGACCCCAGCCAGTGATTTTCTTGTTCAGCCCTTTCTGTTCTGCAGCATCTGAAGACAACTGCGGGGTTGGGGGAGAGGTGATAATTGATGGCTTTGATTTACCAAGGGGAAATGGCTGTGGGGAGTTGTGTAGTCCAGGGACAATCCCCTGCAGTTGTGAAACTGTGCCCTTGCAGTTAACTGGGGAACTATCATCCATCTTGAAACTGTCATTTCTGCTGTTAACCTTCTCCAGTCAAGTACAGGCTTCCCTCTGAGTATTGCTGTCGCTGATTACCTCCCAGAAGACTCTAAAACCTCACCAGACCCCCATGTCAACTTCACATTCTATCCCCATCCTGGGGCTCCTCTACAGCCAGTGATTGCATTTATCTTGTTTTGTTTCACAGATTTTACTCCTTGTTTTCTGGTTGTACCTGCACACGTCTCTTCCATCTTAGATACAGCTTGACAAAGGAAGGAAGAAGAGGCATCAAGTGCCAAACAATGCTTCCTCTCTGAAATTTCCACCAAAGCCCTCTGCAGCCTCACAGACATGTCAGGATCTACTCTTTGTTTTTGTCTTATTGTTAGAGAGAAATCATGTTTTTGGACATAAGCAAAGCTACTTTCAATGATCTCCAACTTTTGGACAGCCTGGCAATTCACTCCAACAATTCTTCTAAGTTTGATTTCTAAGCTATTATTTTTGTTCTGAGTTGACATTAAATAGAAATTGAAATTAATGAACAGGCAATAAAAATGGGTCTTGCTGGCACCGGAGACTTTCCCTCTGTGGCCTGGACTGCATGACTGTGCTGGAGATTTGAAGTAATCTGCTTCCGTTACCCTTCCTACTGCTATGAAAAGTATCTGGTGAAAGCCACTTAAGGAAGGGCAGGTTTATTCTGACTCCCAGTTTCTGGATATAAATCAGTCATAGTGGGGGGAAGGCATGAGGTCAAGAGTGTGAAGTGGCTGGTCACATCATGTCCACAGTCAGAAGCACACAGCACAAACACTGATGGTCAGCGTGCATTTTCTCCTTTTAATTCAGTTTAGGAAGGCCCTAGGGATAGGCGTTTCACATTCGAGGTAGGTATTCCTTCCCCAGTTAAATCTTTTTGGATTTACCCTTATAGACATACTTGGAACTGTGTTACCCCTGGGATTCTGGGTCAACAAGGAAGAGTAACCATTGCACAAACAACATCCCTAATAGGAAAGCATTGCTATCTCCATTTTAGAAGCCAACCCATGGAGCCCCAGATGAATTAATAGTGATCAAGTTCATGAACTAACATATGGCAAAGCTGGGATCCCAATACAGTTTTGTTCACCCAGTCCTGTTACAGGTGTCATGTTTTATCAATTGTATATCTTCTCTTTGATCTCCTTTCTCCTACCTCATCATTGAAGAGGACATTCTTTATACATAGAAAGTACGATTTAAGAACTATTAAATGATGAGTTTTCTTATAAGCAATTTATGTATTAAGCAACAGCAGGGATGGGGTGAGTGGGAAGCCAGTGCTTTACCAGAAACCTTCTCTCTCTCTCTCTCTCTCTCTCTCCCTCTCCCTCTCTCTCTCTCTCTCTGTGTGTGTGTGTGTGTGTGTGTGTGTGTGTGTGTGTGTGCGACCAAGTATAGCATGACACTAAAAATAGGATCAGAGATTTGGCAAAAGATATTGGGGGCTGGGGGGAGGAACACAGCTCACACAATCTTCAAATGTGCCTAGCAAAGACCTGCTAGAGCTACCTTCTTCCTAGCTGGTAGGATTGGCAGCAAAGCATCACAACCAAGTTCTAAAGTGTAACATGTGTAATCATTTCTGATACAAGGGTGACCCCTTAACTTTCTGCACCCTTCTGTTTCTTGTGTTATTTAGGGAACTGGTAATGAAATCATTAGTCTTTGATGCCTTTGTGCTGATGTTTGTCCCTGGGCCAAGGGGCAATTGAGGTTGGGAATAATTCACACCAACTGTTCTGTTCCTAATATGGCTAGGGAGTTGCCTGACCTTTGAGACAGGGTCTCACTATGTAGCTGTGGCTGACCTGAAACTCATATGCAGGCCAAGATGGCCTGGACCTCACAGAACATCACCTGCTTTTGTTTCTCAAGGGTTGGGACAGTGCCTGTCCCATTATAGTTAATTTTTAGGTAGATTTATTTCTCTGAAATAATACTGTATTTTCAGACTATGTTTTCCTTTCTTTTCTCTGATAGTACTGGTGTATAAGATTCTACAATATCTGAACTGCAGACCAAAATTGGGTGGTCCCCTCTCTCCTGGAATGTTCTGTGTTCAGTGTTTGGCTCAGGTTACTTTAACTATCAACGGTTCTGGACAACATCAACCCCATTGTTCCACCTTCAGCAAGGGCACAATAGACAGCTGTTTGAAGTGTTCTGTATGTTGGTTCCTCTTTGAACAAATGTTTTTTTGAGACTTGAGGTCTTTCATCATAGACATAAAAGAATTAAGATCCAGTCTAATGCATGGGGAATAAATATCAGACACAAGTCTAATTAAATCTTGACTTATGTGGAGATTTACCTGAGAAATATCTCCCATAGCTCAGATATTTGAACATTTAATTCTCAGTTTCTTCCTGGTTAGCACAGGCAGATGCTAGAAACCTATTTTCTATCTTCCCTTAAAGCTACAATATTTGCATGATGTACTCTGATGATCAAAAGAAACTGCATAGGACTTTGATTGTCAAGAGATACAACATAAGGAAGGAATAGCTGGGAATCCTGCACTCCTATTGAGGGAAACATAGCAGGTTTCTTGAGTCACTGGGAGAGGTTTTGTCAACTTGTGCCCAGGGTTGCTGGTGTGCTGCTAGAATATGCTCAGTGAAGCTGTTGGAACTTCTCAGTTGGGGGGTCACTGTCCCTCCAAGAGGTTCTTTGAACAGGATTTATTCTTTTTAATTTTCTTAGTTTACATCCGAGTTTCAACTGCTAGGGATTTTATAAAGGGTTACCTTTTTGTCACATTAGAACAAGCATCTGTTCATTTAATCATGCTATTTAAGACTTTCTTTTTTATCTTTTTTTATTACGTATTTTCCTCAATTACATTTCCAATGCTATCCCAAAAGTCTCCCATACCCTCCCCCCCCCACTCCCCTACCCACCCATTCCCACTTTTTGGCCCTGGCGTTCCCCTGTACTGGGGCATATAAGGTTTGCAAGTCCAATGGGCCTCTCTTTCCAGTGATGGCCAACTAGGCCATCTTTCGATACATATGCAGCTAGAGACAAGAGCTCCGGGGTTCTGGTTAGTACATCATGTTGTTCCAACAATAGGGTTGCAGATCCCTTTAGCTCCTTGGGTACTTTCTCTAGCTCCTCCATTGGGGGCCCTGTGATCCATCCAATAGCTGACTGTGAGCATCCACTTCTGTGTTTGTTAGGCCCTGGCCTCGTCTCACAAGAGACAGCTATATCAGGGTCCTTTCAGCAAAATCTTGCTAGTGTATGCAATGGTGTCAGCGTTTGGAGGTTAATTATGGGATGGATTTCTGGATATGGCAGTCTCTAGATGGTCCATCCTTTTGTCTCAGCTCCAAACTTTGTCTCTGTAACTCCTTTCATGGGTGATTGTTTCCAATTCTAAGAAGGGGCAAAGTGTCCACACTTTGGTCTTCGTTCTTCTTCAGTTTCATGTGTTTTACAAATTGTCTCTTATATCTCGGGTATACTAAGTTTCTGGGCTAATATCCACTTATCAGTGAGTACATATCATTTGAGTTCTTTTGTGATTGTGTTACCTCACTCAGGATGATGCCCTCCAGGGCCAACTATTTTCCTAGGAATTTCATAAATTCATTCTTTTTAATAGCTGAGTAGTACTCCAATGTGTAAATGTACCACATTTTTTGTATCCATTCCTCTGTTGAGGGGCATCTGGGTTCTTTCCAGCTTCTGGCTATTATAAAAAAGGCAGCTATGAACATAGTGGAGCATGTGTCCTTCTTACCGGTTGGTATATCTTCTGGATATATGCCCAGGAGAGGTATTGAGGGATCCTCCAGTAGTATTATGTCCAATTTTCTGAGGAACCTCCAGACTGATTTCCAGAGTGGTTGTACAAGCTTGCAATCCCACCAACAATGAAGGAGTGTTTCTCTTTCTCCACATCCTTGCCAGCATCTGCTGTCACCTGGATTTTTGATCTTAGCCATTCTGACTGGTGTGAGGTGGAATGTCAGGGTTGTTTTGATTTGCATTTCTCTGATGATTAAGGATGCTGAGCATTTTTTCAGGTGTTTCTCAGCCATTCTATATTCCTCAGGTGAGAATTCTTTGTTTAGCTCTGAGCCCCATTTTTTAATGGGGTTATTTGATTTTCCGGAGTCCACCTTCTTGAGTTCTTTATATATATTGGATATTAGTCCCCTATCTGATTTAGGATAGGTAAAGATCCTTTCCCAATCTGTTGGTGGCCTTTTTGTCTTATTGATGGTGTCTTTTGCCTTGCAGAAGCTTTGCAGTTTCATGAGGTCCCATTTGTCAATCCTCCATCTTACAGCAAAAGCCATTGCTGTTCTATTCAGGAATTTTTCCCCTGTGCCCATATCTTAGAGGCTTTTCCCCACTTTCTCCTATATAAGTTTCAGTGTCTCTGGTTTTATATTGAGTTCCTTGATCCACTTAGACTTGACCTTAGTACAAGGAGAGGAGATAGGAATGGATCGATTCGCATTCTTCTACATGATAACCACCAGTTGTGCCAGCACCATTTGTTGAAAATGCTGTCTTTCTTCCACTGGATGGTTTTAGCTCCCTTGTCGAAGATCAAGTGACCATAGGTGTGTGGGTTCATTTCTGGGTCTTCAATTCTGTTCCATTGGTCTACTTGTCTGTCACTATACCAGTACCATGCAGTTTTTAATCACAATTGCTCTGTAGTAAAGCTTTAGGTCAGATATGGTGATTCCACCAGAGGTTCTTTTATCCTTGAGAAGAGTTTTTGCTATCCTAGGTTTTTTGTTATTCCAGATGAATTTGCAGATTGCACTTTCTAATTCGTTGAAGAATTGAGTTGGAATTTTGATGGGGATTGAATTGAATCTATAGATTGCTTTTGACAAGATAGCCATTTTTACAATGTTGATCCTGCCAATCCATGAGCATGGGAGATCTTTCCATCTTCTGAGATCTTCTTTAATTTCTTTCTTCAGAGTTCTTATCATACAGATCTTTCACTTCCTTAGTTAGAGTTACATCAAAGTATTTTCTATTATTTGTGACTATTGAGAAGGGTGTTGTTTCCCTAATTTCTTTCTCAGCCTGTTTATTCTTTGTGTAGAGAAAGGCCATTGGCTTTTTTGAGTTAATTTTATATCCAGCTAATTCACCCAAGCTATTTATTAGGTTTAGGAGTTTTCTGTTGGAATTTTTAGGGTCACTTATATATACTATCATATCATCTGCAAAAAAGTGATATTTTGACTTCATCTTTTCCAATTTGTATCCCCTTGATCTCCTTTTGTTGTCTAATTGCTCTGGCTAGGACGTCAAGTACTATGTTGAATAGGTAGGGAGAAAGTAGGCAGCCTTGTATAGTCCCTGATTTTACTGGGATTGCTTCCAATTTCTCACCATTTACTTTGATGATGGCTACTGGTTTGCTGTAGATTGCTTTTATCATGGTTAGGTATGGGCCTTGAATTCCTGATCTTTCCCAGACTTTTATCATGGATGGGTGTTGGATCTTGTCAAATGCTTTCTCAGCATTTAAGGAGATGATCATGTGGTTTTTGTCTTTGAGTTTGTTTATATAATGGATTACATTGATGGATTTCCGTATATTAAACCATCCCTGCATCCCTGGAATAAAACCTACTTGGTCAGGATGGATGATTGCTTTAATGTGTTCTTGGATTTGGTTAGCAAGAATTGTATTGAGTATTTTTGCATCGATATTCATAAGGGAAATTGGTCTGAAGTTCTCTATCTTTGTTGGATCTTTCTGTGGTTTAGGTATCAGAGTAATTGTGGCTTCATAGAATGAGTTCGGTAGAGTACCGTCTATTTCTATTTTGTGGAAGAGTTTGTGCAGAACTGGAATTAGATCTTCTTTGAAGGTCTAATAGAACTCTGCACTAAACCCATCTGGTCCTGGGCTTTTTTTGGCTGGGAGACTATTAATGACTGCTTCTACTTCTTAAGGGGATATGGGACTGTTTAGATCATTAACTTGATCCTGATTTAACTTTGGTACCTGGTATCTGTCTAGAAACTTGTCCATTTCATCCAGGTTTTCCAGTTTTGTTGAGTATAGCCTTTTGGAGAAGGATCTGATAGTGTTTTGGATTTCTTCAGGATCTGTTGTTATGTCTCCCTTTTCATTTCTGATTTTGTTAATTAGGATGCTGTCCCTGTGCCCTCTAGTGAGTCTAGCTAAGGGTTTATCTATCTTGATGATTTTCTCAAAGAACCAACTCCTCATTTGGTTAATTCTTTGAATAGTTCTTCTTTCCACTTGGTTGATTTCGCCTTGAGTTTGATTATTTCCTGCCGTCTACTCCTCTTGGGTGAATTTTCTCCCTTTTTTTCTAGAGCATTTAGATGTGTTGTCAAGCTGTTAGTGTGTGCTCTCTCTAGTTTCTTTTTGGAGGCACTCAGAGCTATGAGTTTCCCTCTTAGAAATGCTTTCATTGTGTCCCATAGGTTTGGGTATGTTGTGGCTTCATTTTCATTAAATTCTAAAAAGTCTTTAATTTCTTTCTTTATTCCTTCCTTGACCAAGGTATCATTGAGAAGAGTGTTGTTCAGTTTCCACGTGAATGTTGGCTTTTCATTATTTATGTTGTTATTGAAGATCAGCCTTAGTCCATGATGGTCTGATAGGATGCATGGCACAATTTCAATATTTTTGTATCTGTTGAGGCCTGTTTTGTGACCAATGATATGGTCAATTTTGGAGAAGGTCCCGTGAGGTGCTGAGAAGAAGGTATATCCTTTTGTTTTAGGTTAAAATGCTCTGTAGATATCTGTTAGATCCATTTGTTTCATAACTTCTGTTAGTTTCACTGTGTCCCTGTTTAGTTTCTGTTTCCACGATCTGCCCATTGATGAAAGTGGTGTCTTGAAGTTTCCCACTATTATTGTGTGAGGTGCAATGTGTGCTTTGAGCTTTACTAAAGTTTCTTTAATGAATGTGGCTGCCCTTGCATTTGGAGCATAGATATTCAGAATTGAGAGTTCTTCTTGGAGGATTTTACCTGTGATGAGTATAAACTGTCCCTCCTTGTCTTTTTTGATAACTTTGGGTTGGAAGTCAATTTTATTCGATATTTGAATGGCTACTCCAGCTTGTTTCTTCAGACCATTTGCTTGGAAAATTGTTTTCCAGCCTTTCACTCTGAGGTAGTGTCTGTCTTTTTCCCTGAGAGGGGTTTCCTGTAAGCAACAGAATGTTGGGTCCTTTTTGTGTAGCCAGTCTGTTAGTCTATGTCTTTTTATTGGGGAATTGAGTCCATTGATATTAAGAGATAGTAAGGAAAAGTAATTGTTGCTTCCTTTTATTTTTGTTGTTAGAGTTGGCATTCTGTTCTTGTGGCTGTCTTCTTTTTGGTTTGTTGAGGGATTACTTTCTTGCTTTTTCTATGGCGTGATTTCCGTCCTTGTATTGTTTTTTTTCTGTTATTATCCTTTGAAGGGCCGGATTTGTGGAAAGATAATGTGTGAATTTGGTTTTGTCCTGAAATACTTTGGTTTCTCCATCTATGGTAATTGAGAGTTTGGCCAGGTATAGTAGCCTGTCTGGCATTTATGTTCTCTTAATGTCTGTATAACATCTGTCCAGGCTCTTCTGGCTTTCATAGTCTCTGGTGAAATGTCTGGCATAATTCTGATAGGCCTGCCTTTATATGTTACTTGACCTTACTGCTTTTAATATTCTCTTTTTATTTAGTGCATTTGTTGTTCTGATTTTTATGTGTCGGGAGGAATTTCTTTTCTGGTCCAGTCTATTTGGAGTTCTGTAGGCTTCTTGTATGTTCATGGGCATGCCATTCTTTAGGTTTGGGAAGTTTTCTTCTATAATTTTTTTGAAGATATTTGCTGGCCCTTTAAGTTGAAAATCTTCATTCTCATCAACTCCTATTATAAGTAGGTTTGTCTTCTCATTGTGTCCTATATTTTCTGGATGTTTTGAGTTAGGATCTTTTTGAATTTTGTATTTTCTTTGATTTTTGTGCCGATGTTCTCTATGGAATCTTCTGCACCTGAGATTCTCTCTTCCATCTCTTGTATTCTGTTGATGATGCTCGCATCTATGGTTCCAGATTTCTTTCCCAGGGTTTCTATCTCCAGTGTTGCCTCACTTTGGGTTTTCTTTATTGTGTCTACTTCCCTTTTTAGGTCTTGGATGGTTTTATTCAATTCCATCACCTGTTTGGTCGTGTTTTCCTGCAATTCTTTAAGGAATTTTTGTGTTTCCTCTTTAAGGTCTTCTACCTGTTTAGCTGTGTTCTCCTGTATTTCTTTAAGTGAGCTATTAAAGTCCTTCTTGATGTCCTCTACCATCATCATGAGACATGCTTCTAAATCCGGGTCTTGCTTTTCGGGTGTGTTGGGGTGCCCAGGACTAGGTGGGATGGGAGTGCTTTATTCTGATGATGGTGAGTGGTCTTTATTTCTGTTAGTAGGATTCTTACGTTTGCCTTTCGCCATCTGTTAATCTCTGAAGCTAGCTGTTATAGTTGTCTCTGGTTAGAGCTTGTTCCTCAGGTGACTCTGTTAGTCTCTATCAGCAGACCTGGGAGGCTGGCTCTCTCCTTAGTTTCAGTGGTCAGAGTATTCTCTGCAGGCAAGCTCTGTTCTTGCAGGGAAGCTGCCCAGACACCTGGTGTTCGAACCTGCCTCCTGGCAGAAGTTGTGTTCCACTCACTAGAGGCCTTAGGATCCAGTGATGACCTTGGGGGTGTCCAGAGACTCTCCGGGCAAGGCACTCCAGTGCTGGAGTGGACTGGAAGGGACTTGTGTCCCTGCTCAGGCCGGGTTATCTGCTTCCCTAGTTAATGCAGTCTCAGGTCCTGCGCGATTGGATTGGAGCAGATGCTGTGTTCCACTCACCAGAGGTCTTAGGATCCCGTGGGGAATCCTGTGTGGGTCCTTACGGGTGTCAGGATACTCTGCGGGCAAGGCACCCCAGTGCTGGGGTGGACTGGAAGTGACTTGTGCCCCTGATCAGTATTTAAGACTTTCAACACACTGTTTAAGCATCCTGCATGTTGCACTATTATCAATACAATCAAATTTCAACCACTCTGAGCTTGCTATTTTCAAGTGCCATTTCAAAAAAATATGCCTATTGTCATCTTGACAAAACCCAGAGTTACCTGGGATTGTCTGTATTTGGTTGGGCTGTGGAGCTATCTATGAGGAGTTATATTAATTATGTTAATTAATATTAGAAGGCCCAGCCTTCTGTGATCTGTGGATGGCACCATTTGAATAGTCCCACATACTTAAAAATAGTCATTAAGCAGAGCACAAACAAGTGACCAAGTGAGTATGTATGCATTCATTTCTCTCTGCTCTTAACTGTGGATGTCACTATCTGAATGCAGACCATTTTCCTCTCTCCTGGTTCTGCATTCATTGTTTGGCTCAGGTTGCCTTAACCATCAACAGTTCTAGATAACAGCAACTCCTTTGTTCTAGCTTCAGCAAGGGTATAGTAGACTTGGGGTCTTCCATCACGGACATAATAGAATTACTCACAATCATGGAGTAGTATTGTAACCCCAATAAAGCCATCCTTCCCTAAGTTGCCTTTAGTCAAGATATCTTATTGAGGCAACAGAAATAAAAGTAGGAAACTAGTTTGTAGTCTCAGCTCAGTGGTAGTGCTCTTGCCTAGCAAAGTCTTAGTCCCATCTCCAATACTGCAGTAAAAATAAATTTCAAATATTAGCAACCTCGTGGGCTTGGCGAGCCCTGCCTTGATGGTCTGACAATGGTCTCAATCTTCCAATTGACTTCTTAGAGCTACTTTTTGTTGTATTTTGATCTTTTTTTTTTTATATAAAACCATTCATCCATCAATTCAATAATGGTTGTTGGGGAAATGCAATGTGCCAAGGTGCAGAGCTCAAATCTGAGTGCTGAATAAGGATGACCCAGGTAAGTGATAGAGGAGAGCATGTTCCCATGGATGTTAGCATGGAGTGCTGCTAGGTGGGCTCTTGGAGAGTATGACCTCAACAAAGGAAAAGTACAATGGCTAGGAATGGATGACACACCCACCTTCCTTCTTCTGTAAGTTGTAGTTGTTGTTATCTTCTAAGCATAAGGATGTTTTACTCTATGCCTCTGGTGCAGCAGAGAAAGACTCAGAGTGGACAAACAAGGAATGTTTGTTGAATTAACACATGAAGGACCAGATTCTATCTTTCCCTATGACTTTTATTTGATGCCCGATACACAGGAGACAATTTATGCTCAATTTTGTATCCATCCATTTCAGGCCAGCATATAGTAAATGCCTCTCATTATCAATTCAAGCTTTGCATTTCCTCACACGAGTAATTCAGTGTGACTGATCTAAGTACATTAGTTCAATGTCAGAAGTGGGCAATCACTCAGGTGGCATTGGTTTATTTATCTTTAAAGATCATTAACAAACACATATACACCCAGCCTTTCTATCTGATCCTGATACCGCATCATCAGAAATCAGCTTTCTGACATATCCTACTATGCGTTTTTAGTGAAATGAAGCAAAATAACCTTCCGGTTGCAACATGTAAAACCAGAAGCAGCCATCCCCTCCAAACCTCTCATCACAGCTAAAGGGCCATTTGGGTGTAATTGAAGTATCAAATGAAGAAGAGCTACATGCTTAAATGAATTGTGTGCAGCAGCCTGGGTTCCACTGGGCACCTCTACACATGTGACATCTGAAAGAGAACTTTCTTGGTGAGGGCATGGCTGCAATCACTGAGCTTTAGTGCTTTAAATGCATGGCGTTGCTTCTTTGGACAGTTCTGAAAATCCTCTCCCGCTATCAGACAGCAATGCCTTTCCTTTGATTCGGTACCACAGTTACACTGAATTTTAATCACCTCCTTAATGCTTAACTTCACAGAGAAGCAGACTGAGTATTAGGGATATCTCTCTGATGTTTTCAGTGAACCAGAGGCTCAGACTTCCTGTCATCTTCATCCAAGGACAAACTGTAATTGGCTAGACCCGCAAATTGTTTTCTTATTGGAAGCTGCCATTGGCACATTAGATTGGAAATAAAATCCTGACTGCCTGGATATGATGTGGTCCTTCACCATGCAGCTGTAAGTGACAAGTTGTTTCTCTAAACTAATTTTTATAGAGATAATTTAGTTTGTGTTACTGACGGTTATAAATTTGGGCGATTCCTGGGGATGGTTCAGCTGTCAGTGAATTCTTGCAGTTGCCTCTTTCTTCCCTCCTTAGATGTGTGATGGTACGTCCATCCCATTAGGAGCATCCTCAGTGGATATAAATGAGCAGTTTCCTTAAGAGGAAAGTGAGAGCTGAAAGGAGGAATCTGCCATAATCACAAACAGTGTTCTCTGATGACAGACAGGGGACTTCATATTGTAACTATCAATCACAGAGGGGCAATGGCTGTCTGCTGCTCAGTTTTTGGCTAGACACACTTCCCTGTGTCTGCAAGGCTTATTTTCAGGAATTATAGATGGTTGCCTCTATGCTCCATTTTAGTTCAGGTGTCAGGCAACCGAAGTTTCTTCACTAGCCTGCATGAAAGGCATTCCAAACTATTTTCTAATTAGTAAGTGAAACATTGCAAATCTCTGATGAAGGATAAACTGTTCATTAGGTGTGACGAGCCATTGCTAGATAAAGCAGTGTTCAGATGTCTTACACTGAAGATGGGAAAACTTGAGCATCTGTGTGATATAGTCCTATTGATTTTCAGATTGCCTTACTCCTCCACATCCATAGCAGAGATAAACATTGTGAGTGGAACCTGAGCTAAGCATGCAGCAGCAGTTGGGAGCAGATTCTCCAGAAAGATTAAGTTCAATGCAAACACCAAAGTCAGGCATGATTGTCCATACCTATAATCCCAGGAGTGAGGAGGCTTGGACAGAGGGTAGTGCAAATCTGAGGTCAATCTTGGCTATAGAATGAAAGCCTATCTCAACAAAATCTCAAAAACTAAATAGGGATAAAATTGTGTGACCAATGAACATTTCCCAAGATGCTTGATATTCACAAAAATCTAAGGAGACTTCTATCTTCATTCATACATATATGGAGAAGTAAGTTCAACCATGCTACACAGTTCT
Source organism: Mus caroli (assembly GCF_978045245.1). Taxonomy (NCBI): domain Eukaryota; kingdom Metazoa; phylum Chordata; class Mammalia; order Rodentia; family Muridae; genus Mus; species Mus caroli. Next base: position 130,463,324 of record NW_028227258.1, read on the forward strand.
GTTCTCTCTGTGTCCTCTCAACCATTGGGCTTTGTAGTCAGCCTGCTGTCGTTTCAGTCCAGGGCCATTAGTTCCAACTGTGGTCTTCAGTGAGATCAGTTGTTTTAGAATTAAACGGGGGGTGATATTAGACTCTGCTGCATTTGGAGGAGGATGAAATATTACCTGTTAAATACTTAGCACACAGTACCTGCATATGCTAAAGACTCTGTAAAAATAGTTTTCTTATGTATGTAGAGAAATTGGATCTTGGCTGACAATATCAGCATTCCCCAAGTCCAGAGTACCCAACTGATGTTCTGGTGTTTGGCAGGTGTTGGATGGACAGTATCTTCAGGATGCAGGAGGTTGATAAAGCCTGCAAAAGGATGTTTCACAAGACAACCATGAGAGGATGCCTGTGTGTGTTGGAAGAAAGGAGTTAATTTCCTGTAAGACAGTGGTTCTCAGCCTTTCTAATGTTGCAACCCTTTAATACATGGTCCTCATATTGCGGTGACTCCTAACGATAAAATTATTTCTTTGTAACTGTATAACTGAAATTTTGCTTCTGTTAGGAATCAAAATGTAAATATCTGATAAGCAGGATATCTGATATGCAACACTGTGTGAGAAAAATCATTTGCCCTCCAAAGGGATGTGATCTATAAGTTAAGAATCACTGCTGTAAGGTGTGAAATGTTATGTCAAAAATGTAGGACACCTTGCAGTGTAGGATGGATCTTCTTGTTTAAGGGTAGATACTATTGAATCATATGTGATAAGAAATTATTAATCTCTGAGGAGAAAGGCAGATATTTATATCTCCTAATGAGGCACAAAAAGGGCTATGGGGGATGGGGAGATAGTTCAGGCTTTCCTAGGGGTGAGGCTGTGGGTTTGAGTCTCAGCAGCACATAAACCAGGTATGGTGGTGCATGTCTATTATATCAGTACTCTGGAGATGGAGACAGGAGGATCAGAAGTTCATGATCATCCTTGGTCATATATTGAGTTTCATGCCATCCTGGACTACATAAGACCCTCATCTCAAGAAAACCATTTGATATAGAGCTAGAGAAAAGCACGGCAACATCACTGTTGAGTAGCCTGGCTTGTGGAACAAGATTACAGCTTTGCCTTTCAGTCACAGATGTTGGCATGGAGCCTAGATGCTCAGTGAATGTGGACTAATGAATGAAAAAATGAATAAAGGGACCCAAGAGGTAGGAATTTCATGAATCAGATGAGGGAATCACACTTTTACTATTGTTCTGTCATCATCTTTAAGGCTTTCTGTTACCCATGCTTATATTTTCTTGGAGAGCTGATAACTGATTTTATACTTAGAGATGCTCTGTTGACTTGAAGGAGTTTATGGACAACTCTGGTTAAGGCTGTCTGGAGGTCTGGCACACCGCTGTGCCCTTGCTCATTGCATCCAACATGCAGGTATTTCTCTGTGGTGGTGGTTAACTTCAAACCACTGCTGATGATGATCCTTGCATAATCCTCCAGGATCCTTAACATATTTTCCTAGTAAATACTAACTCTAGGCATGGTTGCTTCAGACTGAACAAGACACAGAAATATCTGAATTTCTGGATTGTAGAACAGAATTATTATAGTTCAGGAGAGAAATCACAGGCAGGGTGCTAACACTTGAGAGAAGCAATTTCAGGAGGTCGAAGTGCCTTTTGATATTGATGATAATTCTGAACCCAGGAATCAGTGCCTCCACAGTCAGTGTCAAGGGGACAGTTAAGGAAGTATTTTTATACACAAACATCTTAATTTGCCTGAGTCTGAATCCTTAATGATGAACCAAGGATATTAATGAACCAGTCTGAAACTGCAGTCTTTCCCGACACTTGGGAAATTTCCATGTCCTCTAGAGATGGATGCTTGTATGGAGACTTAAGATGCTACTAAGAGACATTTCAAACAGAGTGTTCTGATAGAGGTCACAGAAGTAACCAAGGCTCAATGTATTATGGTTTGAATGTGAAGTGTTCTCCGTGGGCTTGGGTATTTGAACTCTTGTGTTGCCCTCTTCCACCCGGTAGTTATGCTAGTAAAGGCTGTAGGATCTTTCGGGGGTAGATTCTTTGGTAGAATCAGCAAGTGGCTGGGGTGGGTCTTGATAGCTTACAGCCTGGTTCCACCTCCACTAGCTTTCTGCTTACTTAGTGTGGATGCACTGTGACTGTGACTGTTAAGTCTTCTGTTCCTGCGACCATGCCTTCCCTACATCTTGCCTTCTCTTCACTCCCATAATGATTGGTATCATTCTGGAACTGTAAGTATAAGTAACAAACTCTTTGTCCCTTTATTTGATTTTTGCCAGAGTGTTTTATTACAGTAATGAGAAAGTAACTAATAAAGCGTGTATGATTCATAATGGGGTAGATCCATGCTGTACATGAGATGAAAACTTTCCATGATTTTTTTCTTTATGAATTCTTATAGCTTGGCTTTCTAGGCCTTTTTAGGTTAGACTAAAACGTAACCATTACTTTTGTTAATTGGAACTGGCCCAATAATTCAGAGATCAAAAAACAGCGAGTCCTTATTAATGAGGATGATCACATTTGAAACCTGTAATTAGCTATTCCCCTTCTTTATGATAATGAATATTCATTTTTATGAGATTCTTCTGGAGATGTGAACGCCTGTCTAGATAAAACTGTGCTCCACTATTTGCATGGTTCTCTCATCTGTAAAATGAAAGAGGTAGACGACATGATTATCATGTCCTTAGCTCTAACACCCACAGGGCCTAAGGTTTCCTGCACCATGAGTCTTCACTTCTAGGATTATTTTTAAGAAAAGGTGTTCACAAGAAGGAAAACTTGAATTGACATAATGGCTGTATTTGTTTCTTTTCTTGTGGGTGTGACAAAACACCTGACAGAAACAACCTAAGGGGAGATTTATTCATTATTTATTCAGGGAAGGTTTCAAAAGTACTTGTCTATCATGGTGAGGAGGGCATGGGGAAGCTTGGGGAAGAGGGAACATGAGGTGTCATTTGGTTCACACAGTAGCAGACAGAGAAGAAAGAGAACAGAAAGCTAGAAGTTCTGTACTAGAATGGCTGTGGCCTTCAAAGGCCCTCTCCTAGCAACCTATTTTCACAAACCTAACCCCACCTTTGAATGGCTCCATAACTTTCAAAGAAGTCTCAGAAGCTTTGGACCAAGTATTGAAAACATGAGCTGTAAGGGCGTTTTTTAGACTCTGGCCATAATATAACCATATACTCATCTTTTTAAAAGCCAATGGATCTATTACTGCTTGACTGATGAAGTATGAGTAAGTCTATATCCTTATTAAGTGTGTGCATTCTATTGTCCCTGATGCAATGGACAGATTACTGCCAATTGTGAGTACCCAGGACCACTGATGCAGTTGGCAGATATGGAACGAAATACCAGGAATATCTCTGTCTGTCCACCTTCAAGCTCTTCATCTCCATCCTCACCATGCAACTCCTTGATTGGCTCAGAATCAAAAGCTCTGGGCTTCACTACCATCTGGTTTCCAGAGTCACTCCACGTGATTCAAGTCACTCAGTCACAAAACTTGAAGCTTGTAAGTTAGTAGAATGATTATGTGTTGTGACACTTTGAGTGTCCCAGACTTTCAGTGTAGTCACAGCATATGGATCAAGAATCTAGATGCAAAAGCATTTTAATGAACAGACATTCTTTTAAAGTGAGTCCCTGCCTCTTTGGACTAGGACTCTTTTGTCTGCCAGTATGCCACAGATGGGTGAGAGTGTATGATACAATGCTTGAGGAAGCCACCTTGTAGCCCTCTCCCATGGGGGGACTGGGTGTTGGACTAGTGTGGGAGAACGATGTTTATCACTCTGACCACATGATGCTCTAGTCAAATGCTAGGAAAAGTTGGACTTAAACTATGTAGAGAGATGTAGTGAAAGATTTGCCACTGTTTTTTTTTCCTGAAAATTGATCAATTATCAAGCTGTTAAGAGTAATATTTTAAATTAGGCAGACAAGGGCAAAAATCCTGCTGTCCAGATATTGATTTCATTTTAAATGGCAAAGTCTAAAAATTAAATGAGAGATGATATACAGTGCTAAAGGAAGCTTAAACTCATATAACTCAGTAGACAGAAATAATGTAGACCAATTTCAGTTCTGGAGAGTTGGCTGTAAGTAAGCTGTAGATGATGTAGAGCTGGAAAGTCTTGGCAAGTTTTCCTAAGTGAGCAAACATGTGCATGCATTTTAATGTGATGGAACGTAAGCACAAACATTCAAAGATGGGAAGAATACAACAGATGTGACTGCTAATCATGCTTCCCTTGTTGAAAAAAAAAAACAATTGCATAAGATTAAACAGAATCAAAATCTCTGTCTTGATTTTATAAAGGAGAAGAATGCAATTATTTACAAAGATGATAAAGATATCCACGTCAAAGTGTAGTCAAACATGACAGCCATTAAATGCTTGGGTGGAAGATGACTGTTAATTACACAGGATATTAGATACAGTTGGATTGAGAAGGATTATTGGCCAAGTCAACACAATTATTCTCAAGGCTTGATCCTTGCTGTACTGGTGAATGTAATCCAATTGTATATTTTCCACTACACACAGACCTTAGGTTTAGACTCTTCTTACTGGGCCCAGGATCTGTCACTGTGTCTCTTTGAAAGGGGTGTTCTAATGGTCCCTGAGGCTTAGGGAGTGCGAGCTGTCAGACAGGTCACTGCTGCTTAAGCACTGACTATGTAGAATCAAGCAGTATAAGAAAAGCAGGGGAAGATAGAATTTGGGAGTTGTGCCAGGATTCGGTCTTGGGCTTAGTGATGTGTGTTTTCTTTCTTGGAAAGGACTGGCAAACAGGAAGCACAGTTCTAGAAGCTCTGGATGTCATGGGGGTACTAAATGCTAAGAGGCCATAGGGTAGTTATTACCAGGACATTATCACTCCGTACCAGGCACTGTACATGCACTTTGTTTAGCGGCTGTTTTCTTATGTTCCCTTCCCATGCATTGAAGGTTTAGAAACCTTAGTCAAGATTGAATGGTTGGAACGTGAACGTATGGTGGTTCACTGTGTGAGCTACTTCTCTCTTTCTGTGGTGAAATAAACACCTGACATAAGGAACAAAAGGAATAGAATAGATGCTTTATTTTGGCACACAGTTTGTGGGTACAGTCCATCATGGTGGAGAAGGCATGATGGCAGTGGCATGAGGTAGCTGGTCACATCACATCTATGGTCAGAAAGCAGGGAGAGATGAATGCTATTGCTCAGTTAGTTGTCTCCTCTTTATTCACCCATTTCACTGAGCAGTGCTACCCATATTTAGGGTAGCCTTCCCCTTCTCAATTAACCTAATTTCCTTCTCAAGAAACGTGCTGAGAGTCAGGGGCACGTAACAGAAGAATAGCTTCTCTGTTATTATAGATCTTGTACTCAGTGCTGTACTCACACTTACCATCTGAACTGGTCTGTGTCTAAAGAGTGTCCTTGTATTCTGGCCTTTCATTGCTAGACCCAGATAACCCTAGACAAACAAGAATGGGGTTTGTCACCCTTAAAGTGTAAGAGGAAAATTTCAGAGCTAGAGATGTACATCCTCATCTAGGTACTGCACCCAGCCCCAAGTCAGAAAAGTCATGTTCAGTACATGGTGCAAAGACGGAGAGGATCTTTGCTTAAGGTTCAGCTACCAGTAACTCAACACATAGAAGGTCTACATTACTATAGATCAAAAACCCAGAAAACCAAGATGACAACTTAGAAAGAGCCAACATTCCTTGTCATCAGGGAAATGTAAATCAAAATGTCACTGAGATTTCATCTTATACCCATCAGAATGGTAATACAAAAATTCAAGTGACTCAAAACCACATGCTGGTGAGGATGTGATGAAAGGTGAATTCTCCTCCATTGCTGGTGGGGTGCAAACAGGTACAACTTCTTTGGAAATCAATTTGGCAGTTTCTCAGAAAATTTGGAGTAGTTCTACCTAAGACCCAGCTATACAACTCTTGGGCATATACCTCCCCCCCCCCCAAATGTATCACCGTACCACGTGGATACTTGTTCAACTATGATCATAGCAGCTTTGTTCACAATAGCCAGAAACTACAACAACTAGATGTCCCTTAACTGAAGAATGGATAAAGAAAATGTTGTATGATTACAGAATGACATTCTATTCAGCTATTTAAAAACAAAGGCATTGTGAAAATATTCAGGCAAATGGATGGAATTGGAAAATATTATCCTGAGCAAGGACCCCAAACCCAGAAAGCACAAAACTGGACATTAAACATAAGGTACAGGATAACCATGCTACAATTCACAGACCCGAAGAAACCAACTAATAAGGAGGTCCCAAGGGAGGATATGTGAACCTTACTCTGAAGGGGAAACAAAAAATAGTCATTGGTGGTGGATGGAGAGAGGGAAATGGGTGGAGAGGGGGTGAGGAGGGTACCTGGGATGATGATCAGGTGTGGGGTGGGACTGTGGGAGAAGTCTGGGAATGAGAGTGGCAACAGATTGGGGCATCTCTGGGAGTAGCTAGAGACCTGGGATGGGGGAGGTTCCTGGGACTCTATGGGAGTGACCCTGACTGAGACTCCTAGCAGTGGGGGAATATGGAGATTGAAGTGGCCACTGCCTATAGCCAGGTGGGACTTACAGTGTGGGGAGCAGGGCATCAACCCACCCACAAAACCTTTAACCCAAACTGTGGTCTGCCTATAAGATGTACAGACCTAAAGATGAAGCAGAGATTGAGGGCCAGCCAATGACTGGCCCAACTTGAAACACAATCCCTTGTAAGATAGCCAATCCATGACATGGTTAATGATACTTTGCCGTACTTACAGACAGAAGCCTAACAGAACCGTCTCCTGAAAGCAGATGCAGAGGCCCACAGGCAAACATCAAGTGGTGCTCAGGGAACCTTGTAATAGTGGAAGATAGAATTGAGTGAGCTGGAGGGGTCAAAGACACCACAGAAAGCCTAAAGAGTCAACTAATCTGGGCCCATAGGGGCTCACAGAGACTGAACCATCAACCAAAGAGCATTCAGGGACTGGACCTAGTCACCTTACACATTTCTAACAGATGTGCAGCCTGGACTCCATGTGGGTCCCCTTAACAATTGGAGAGGGACCTGTCTCTGAGTCGGTTCCTGGCATTGGATCCTTTCTCCTAGCTGGACTACCTGGGGGGAGGCTGTTAATGGGAGAGGAGGAACTAGGGCCTATGGCAACTAGATGTCCCAGGTGGGGTGGTACTCCCCTTCTCTGAGGAGAATGGGAGGGAGTAATGGGGGAGGAGGAGGGATTTGTAAGGGCGGGATTGCAGGAGAGGAGGAAGGGGGAGGGGTATGATCTGAATGTAAAGTGAATACACAAAAAAGTAAAATTTAAAAAGCTTCAGTTTAAAAAATTTAAACCACCTTTAAGTGTTAGGTTTATCATTTTTGGCCCAAGGCTGACACCTTGTGGACATTTCTGGTAATTGTGCGCTTATTCTCTATTCTCTGTACAGTGGTTACATCTAAGCAGGTGAAGGGAGCTGTACTGGCAATTTAAATTACAGAGAAACAAGCAAAGCAAAGGGCAGTTAACTGAATTTTTAAAGCCTTGGGGGAACTTATTTCAGAATTTGATTTAAATTTACTTTTATTATTCACTTGCTTTTAGTGTTTGCCCAGCCAAAAATATTAATTTATACTTTCTAGGTTCCGCTCAGATTGTTAAATTAACCAATTTCCAAATCAAAGGCTGTTTTCTTTCTGCTTCACTGTAGTATTGGTCCTGTTGTGTAGTCAATGACCAACTATCTGAGAACTTCTCATCACCAATAGGCCTCAATGGGAATAAAGGCTATTAATGGCTACAAATGGATAAGAAGGGCCAGTGCTCACTGAAAAGCTAGAAGGCTTTGCTGGAAAATCTTTAATGTTTCCAGGCGGCAGAAGCTGAGGGTTAGGCAGGCTCATGGTCCTCATAAGCACAGGCCTGTCTGATGGCCTTTGCTAAATATTTTTATGCATGCTGTATCTACCAACTTAATATAAATTCTTTGCTAGCAGATATAAACTACTTCCTAAAAATTGCCTTTATTGCAACTGCTGCCACCATGCTCCCTTTCCTAAAAACTCAATCTTTATTTTTTTTTTAGTTTTTATTGGTTATTTTCTTTACTTACATTTCAAATATTATCTCCTTTCCCAGTTTCACCCTATCCCATCCTACCTCCCCCTGCTTCTATGAGAGTTTTCTTCCACCCACCCACCCAAAACCACCTCCCTGCCCTCAATTCCCCTACACTGGGGCATCTATTGAGCCTTCATAGGACCCAGGACCTCACCTCCCACTGATGCATGACAAAGTCATCCTCTGCTACATATGCAGCTGGAGTCATGTGTACTCCTTTGTTGATGGCTTAGTCCCTGGGAGCTCTGAGGGGGGTGGGTGGGATCTGGTTGGTTGATATTGTTTTTCTTCCTATGGGATTGCAAACCCCTTCAACTCCTTTATCCCTTTCTCTGACTCCTCTATTGGGGACACTGGCTCAGTCCAATGGTTGGCTGTGAGCCTGCACCTCTGCATTTGTCAGGCTCTGGCAGGGCCTCTCGGGAGACAATCATACCAGGCTCCTTTCAGTATGCACTTCTTGGCATCCACAATAGTGTCTAGGTTTGGTGACTGTATATGGGTTGGATCTCGGGAAAGTCTCTGGATGGCCAACCCTGTAGTCTCTGTTCTACACTTTATCTCCATAATTGCTCCTGTGAGTATTTTGTTCTCCTTCTAAGAAAGACTGAGCACCCACACTTTGGTTTTCCTTCTTATTGAACTTCATGTGGTCTGTAAATAGTATCTTGATTATTTGGAGCTTTTGGGTGAGTGCATACCATGTGTATTCTTTTGCAAATGGGTTACCTCACTCAGAATGATATTTTCTAGTTCTATTCATTTGCCTAAGAATTTCATGAATTCATTCTTTTTAATAGTGGAGTAGTATTCCATTGTGTAAATGTACCATATTTTCTGTATCCATTCCTCTGTTGAAGGACATCTGGGTTCTTTCCAGCTCCTGGCTATTATAAATAAGGTTGCTATGAACATAGTGGAGCATGTGTTTTGGTTATATGTTGGAGAATCTTTGGGGTATATGCCCAGGAGTGACACATCTGGATCCTTGGGTAGTGCTATGTCCAATTTTCTGAGGAACTGATTTCCAGAGTGTTTATACAAGCATACAATCCCACCAGCAATAGAGGAGTATTCCTCTTTCTCCACATCCTTGCCAGCATCTGCTGTCACCTGAGTTTTAGATTTTAAAACTGACTGGTGTGAGGTGGAATCTCAGGGTTTTTTTGATTTGCATTTCCCTGATGACTAAGGATGTTGATACCTAAACATAATAAAAACAATCTATACCAAACCAGTAGCCAACATCAAGCTAAATGGAGAGAAATTTTAAGCAATACCACTAAAATCAGGGACTAGACAAGGCTGCCCACTCTCTTCCTATCTATTCAATAGAGTACTCGAAGTTCTAGCTAGAGCAATTAGACAACAAAAGGATATCAAAGGGATACAAATTGGAAAGAAAAAAGTCAAAATATCACTATTTGCAGATGATATGATTGTATACTTAAATGACCCCAAAAATTACATCAGAGAACTAAAGTTGATAAACAACTTCAGCAAAGTGGCTGGATATAAAATTAACTCAAACAAATCAGTAGCCTTCCTCTACTCAAAGGATAATCAGGCTGAGAAAGAAAATAGGGAAATGACACTGGTCACAATAGTTACAAACTATATAAAGTATCTTGGTGTGACTCTAACCAAACAAGTGAAAGATCTGTGTGACAAGATCTTCAATTCTCTGGAGAAAGAGTCTTGAACAGCCTCAGGCAGAAGAGAGGAGAGAGCATGAAGAGAGGGGGCACTGGGTTGTTCCCATGTGATCCATCCAATAGCTGACTGTGAGCCTCCACTTCTGTGTTTGCTACACCAGTCAGAATGGCTAAGATCAAAAATTCAGGTGACAGCAGAGGCTGGCGAGGATGTGGAGAAAGAGGAACACTCCTCCATTGTTGGTGGGATTGCAAGCTTATACAACCACTCTGGAAATCAGTCTGGCGGTTCCTCAGAAAATTAGATAAGGTTCTTTAGGGGAAAGCCTATCCCATCATTCAAATATGGCCTTGATGAGCAGAGATGGTCTATGGTTTTAGAGCTTTATTGTAGAAAGGCAGAGAGAAAGAGAGAAGGTAAAAGAAAGAGAGAGGCTGGCCAAGTGGAGAGAAGGGGGGAAGGGAGGGAGAAAAGGAGAGCTAGAGATGAGAGTAAGAAAGGTGAGAGCTTAAGAGAGAGAGGAGGGGCCAAGCAGCCCCTTTTGTAGTGGGCTGGGCTATCTTGTAGTTGCAGGGTATTTGTGGGAGGAGCATACCTGGCTATTGTCAGGTAACTGTGAGGGTTGAGTCTAGCTAGAATGCCAGGAGCTTAGGGCTTTGTCTGCATGATTGATAGTCACAGAATTATGGAGTTGGGTGCTCTGTGGTGTCAGGCACCTGTCTCTGGGAACACGGCACAGTGTTCTGTCCCTTGTAGAGTTTTCTACTGGGTCTCTGGAGCAAGCCTCGCTCAATCAAAATAGGCTGCCTTTCACAGTCCCACAAGTAGCTATCTTAAGTCAACATTTCAAGGGGTAGTGACTTAGTGTGCTTCGGGTAGCCAGCTTACATCCTGGTATGACTGTGTGAGCGGCAGGGAGAGTTCATGCCTGAGGCCCCATAGACCCACCACTTTGATACTTCAGAGGGCCCTGAAGCAGTGGTATCACTGGGAATATATTTCTTGACAAGAAATGTGAAGAGTAGAGGAGACTTTGTCACCTGACACACCTGTTCCTGTTCAGGTTTTCATGTCTCCACTCACACAATAAACAATAAACAGGTGTTCCTTTTAATCTGTCAGGTAACAAACACATTTTTCACATTTTATGCTATTGTGGATGATTTTCCTCTTTGAAAACAGTCTTTCAGCTTAAAGCTGAAGTATAGCCCAGTCTCCTTGAGTAAAAGAAGGCAGATACTGATTGATGGCTTGGCCCTGGACTTCTGAAAAGTAACTGTAAGATATAAGACCCTTTTCTTTGTACACTATCCCATATGTTTGATGGTATTGTTATTCTTTGTACATTATCCCATGTGTTTGTTGGTATTGTTTCTTATTCTTTGTACATTATCTCATTTGTTTATAGGTATTACTTGTCACTTTAACACAACATAAAATCACTAGAAAGGGAGTCTAAATGAGGGATTGTGTACACCACATTAGCCCATGGACATGGCTGATTGAGATTGTCTAATTTATGTTAATGGAGGAAGATGATCTGTAAATGGTGGGTGGCACTATTTTCTGGGCTGTAGATCCTGGATTGTATGAAGGAAGCTGAACACTAGCATGCACACATTGATTCAGGTCACAGATTTCTGCTTTTCACTGTAGATGTAATGTGACTAGCTGCTCCAAGGTTTCACTGTCTTCATTCCTACAGGTATGGACCATAACCTGGAACATGGTCAAATAAACCCTTCCCCTCCTAAGTTGTCAGGGTGTTTTATCACACCAGAAGGTGTGAAACTAAGACACATAGCCCATGATACTATGTTATAGCAGCAGAGTAGACTAAGATGTTAACTGAGGAATACAGAATGGACTACATGTCCAAAAGACTGTGACCAACAACTGGGAGGGGAGTATCCTAAGCCTAGGATTGGACACTGTATTTTGCAAATATGGCTTCTGGGAGAAGCATTATCTTGGGTGGAGAGTGCCTCAACTCAACACTTCTGTGTGAGCCCCCCACCCCACAAAGCTTATAGAACAGTAGAACTTTCTTTTCCCCTAATTCTGTCCTTTCCCCTTGTTTGAGGAAAAAGATGATTCTTGGAAATTACCTGAATCCCACCTGCAAATATTACAGGAGGAGGATGCTCTGAAAAGATGTCCACAGACACCCTGCCCTTCTCTATTTTTTTGTGCAGTATTGGTGCTGAGTGTGGACCAGATGAAGAGTGTCACATTCAGAGACATAGCCACCAGAGAGGAGCTGGATGCCTGGCTTTGTTTGGTTCCTAGGAACTGGAGAGAACCAGGAATTTCGTTATTATGCTAACAACAGGAAGCAGATAATGTACCGAGTTTCCCCTTGTACATGCTATTGGGATCATACGTTTTTCCACATGTGTGAATCTTTAGAACTATTCTTGTAGCTTCTTTCCTGGTGGTTTCTCACAGGGTTATATTAGAGAAAGAGAAAATAATCTGATTTTTGGAGAGGGACTAACATTAATTTATGTAATTTTAATAATTCTAAAATCTAATGAACTGTCAAATCAAAGAGCTTTTTAAAAGATTGCATGTACCTTTCAACTAGAAACTTTGGCTCTGAATTTCTTTGAAGTTTCCTCAGATGATCCAATTTTATGGGGAAGAGCTTTCTTTAAAAAAATATTATATTGTTCATTAATTCTTTAAGAATTTCATCCAACATATTTTGATCACATTCAACCTCTCACTACTCCCTCTAAGTCCTCCAAAACTCATACCCTGCCTCTCCATCCACTCTCAAATATAACACACTAAGTCCAACTTCTGTTGCACATGTACACAAGGGTGTGGGTCATCCCCTGGAGTGGGTCAGCATAGCAGTGGTCAGACCTTAATGGAAGCTGATTCTCCCTCCACAGAAGCCACTAACTGTCAGTAGCTCCTTCCTTGGATTCTTTAGGTCTTCTGCAGGGAGGACAGCTGGTGTGAGCTCATTAGTGGAACAGCCCTGTCATGTCCAGAAGATACTGTATTGCTTCAGACTTCTTTGAACTCTGTCTCCTATAGTCTTTCTGCTTTCTCTTTCTCAAGTTTTGGGGATGATCATATAGATATGCCATTTGTGGCTCAGATTTCCACTGCCTTATTCTCTGTGTTTTGACCAGTTGTGAATTTCTGCACTAGCCACTGTCTAAAGAAATTTCTTTAATGTGATTGGAGAGCTGCATTCACCTATACGTAGAGAGTATGAGTCTATGGGGAAATCTAATAGAGTGTCCTTTTATCCGAATAGGAGGAGTAGGTTCATCCCTGGACCCTGTAAGCTTCCAAACCTTGGGTTTTGGGCAAGATTGACAGTGACAGGCATGCATTTCCTACTGTGCAGTCTTTTAATCCAATCAGAAAGCAGTTGGTTACCCTGCAAAATTCCTGCCAGTATCATGTCTTGTCGGCTGGTTATTATTGTAGCTCACAGGGTTCATAGCTGGATAAGACTCTCCTTCAACAGGCTGCTTAGCACCTACTAGTACCATGGAAGCTAGCCAGCATGGAGGAAGCTTCCTGGTGAGTACCAACTTGATGTCTCCATGTACTGTGATCAATGTATGTGGTGTTTTCAGCAATAGAGTACTAGCTTCAAGCTTTGGTGAGCAAACACAAGCAATGGCAATAGGCTGCATTGTTTTTAGGAGTTCCTAAATATCCTAAGCAGCAACTATAGGTAAGGTATCCTACATTCAGCTTTTCACAACTTATAGCTTCTTGGAAGAGCATCATCTCTGTAGAGTAGCTTCCATGTCTTTTTCCAGTGTCCTTAGGTGTTAGTTATCTCTTTCCTCTGTGCTACCAGCCTATCCCTCTCCTCACTGATCCTTCCCTCAAAAGTCCTTGTTTGGCCTTTACTTAATGTAATAAAACACAGTTAAAGGTGTATTATTTTCACTTAGGACACACAGCCATCCTCCAGAAGAGATCTAGAGTGCCACGTGTGGAGGAAAGAGGGAATCTTTATAGTGTCCACAAACCCTCTAGGATGCTGTACATCGGTAAAGAGAATATCTTAATGGTGTCTACCAATACTCCCTTTCACAGGGCTTCTATAACCTTCAAAAAAGAGGGCCAAGAATAGGCAAAAATGTATTTGTCAAAAGTCCTACCAAAAGGTGAGGGACACTTGTGTAAAATTTCCAAATGGATGTTATAACTTCCACCTTGAACATTTGTTTCCAGGCCTGATTAAAATTTGGTTTATTCTAATTTCTATACTATATCACCTGAGGTTTTAAGTGGTAACTGGTTCTATACCATGTATGTATCATATGTTTGTTCATCAAAGCTTTTTAATCCAAATAAAAACAAGAGTTTGCAAAGTGAAACAAACAAACAAACAAACAAACAACCCCCAGACCTCAGTGACTGAAAATCTGAGGAAATGTTCTTAACCTATGAAGCCCTCCTTGCTGGTTTGCATTCAGTTAGGCTGTGGTGATTTTAGAAGCCAAGGAGAGAGGCAATTTTATGTTTGAAAAGCAGTCTGTGTGCATGTGTGTGTAACCTGCATTTACCATACAAAAGAATACCTTTCATTCCTTTTTGGAAAGGTGTCACATTCGGATGAGTGTGACTATAGATATCTTGCTCTAGTCTGTTCCTAGAGACCTATGGTGACACTCTCCAATAAGAGAGAATGGCCTTCTCAGGGTCTAGCAGAAGCAGCATACACTTTCATCTTGGCCTGATGTGGCAAAGGGACAGCGCTGTTTGGTGAATGTGGTGTGCAGAGGCTCTGAGCAGAACTAGAGCCACAGAGAAGAAGCATGGGATGGGAAGGATGACAATGGCCCTAATCCTCAGTTGCCTTCTCCCTCTTACACGTCAGAGCTCTGTCCTGATTAGACCAAAGAGGAAAGACATTCCAGGGATGTTGTCTACTTTTGAGATGCCTGTTTTAGGCAGAACAGGAAGGTGTGGAGGCAGGATGGAGATGGCCACATCCCTGAGATTTTAGGAACAAAAGCCATACCCATGGCCAGAAATCGTGTGGGTATTGCCATTTGTCAAGTGTCAATGGAGATTAACCAGAACTGACATTAATATGAGCTCTTTTGGTATTTTCAAGTAGACAGAGCCTGGATCTGTCACTTTATACTGAGTTATATCCTGCTCCATGCTCAGACCTAATGCTGTTTACAGCTACCTTCTCATATGCTCTTAATTCTATTGATTATTTTTTGCTATTGATTTTTATAATACTTGATATAAAGTAGGTATATTGTATAAATACCTTGAAGATGGATAGATAGATATACAGATAAGATGATCAATTGTGGAAAAGTGCCCTTAAAGTTGCAGCACTTGAGAAGACCAGCCATCTATAAGCTAGAACCCCTAGGATGCCAGAAACCGACTGAGTGCATATATGACAGACTCAGCATTAGGGAAAGTGATGATGTAACTCTCACTCTTGAGGATAAAGGCCTGAACATCCAGGATACGACTTGCTGTAAGTGCTAGAGTCTAAAGGCTAATGAAGTTTCAGGTCTGATGTTCAAGGAAAGGAAAGGAGTGCCGCAGCTCCAGGACATAGTGAACCCACTTTGCTTTGCCTCTTTGTTTTACTTGAGGCCCCAGCTGATTGAACAGTGCCTGCCTCCTCTGAGGGCAGAGCATCCATTCCCTCTCAATCTACCTGACCACAACGTATCCTCCCAAGCCATCCAGGCATCCCACAGCCTAGTCAAGTTGACACCTGAAATCAGCCATCACAGGAAGGAATCAACACAGATTAGAGGATGTTAGGCCACCATTGGAATGACATTGATTTGAGTTAGAAATGTCCCAGAACTGTTCAGCTGTTTCACCTGCGGCTTTGTTTCTCTCTGTTGAATGGAGACCAATGATTGTGTGTGTGTGTGTGTGTGTGTGTGTGTGTGTGTGTGTGTGTGTGTGCTGTGTAGGTTTGTAATGACAAAAAGGCACAAATTTTAGTATCTAGCCGAGGGCTCAGGCTAGATGAAGAACTGCTGCTGCTATTTCCTGATGGAGGAAGGAGAATGAGAGGCTGTAGTTTAACCCAAGCTCTCCAAGTTTCTTTGGAGAGTCTCAAATTCTTGCTCACAATGGCGAAGACACAAGAGGCTCCCTTACTGTTGAGAATCCTGCACAACCCAGCACAAGATAGCTTCAAAACTCTGCCATGATGTAGCACAAAGCAGAGCCACAGCTTCCTTCTGGAACCTTCCACCTTGCACACTCTGACTCTAGGTCCCAGGATGTTCTTACTCAAGAGCATCAATTTATGTTAGTATTGGGAGAGTGAGTGCATGGTTTAATAACCTGCTGGGTTTGATCAAAACTGTAAAATGCATTTCCTTTTCAGGGTCTAACATGTAAATTGTTTAATCATAATTCCTGAAAAGCTACAAATGGGGCTCAATTCCAAAGAAGTGCCTAAAACTCTCCCACAGCCTGAGCTTTCGTGGGCCAGGTATAAGAAAGGATGTGAATATCTGTTCAATCGTATTTATGATGTGGAGTCTTAAAGCCGTCAGTGCTACACATAAGTCAATGGAATGCTTTTTCCCAAGCCATGTAAAAATGAATGCTAGAGAACAAAAAATAACGCTGATAGCGATTTATTTACACAGACTTGAGTGACTAAAACCAGTCAGATGAGATATATTCATTAAATCGTGGCTGGGTGCCGGGCCAAGAAAATCCAAGCCTGAAGATGGCAGGGGCTTTCCACTAAAGTCTTTAAGCTACCTTCCTGATTGCCCATAACCCACCCTGCATGTCCCTTTACCCAGCACTTTATATTTAAGGTTCTGACCTAGATGGCCCCGTGTTTCCTGTCCCTCAGAACTGGTGCACTTACTGTGTATACTTGTCCTCTCTCCACATGTTGTTTTGGTTTACATACAAGTCCATTTTCCCCAAAGCTTGGCATATAGTAGGGATTTAATGCATGTGTGCTGAATGGGCTGATTCACATCATCTGCTTGAGCTGTAAAGGTTTTGTAGGTACAGGAAGAGGAACTTTTAGATAGCATCCTTACTTTAGCAGCCAGCTTTAAAATCAGTACCCACAACAGAGCACTTGCAGTTGTGTAATTGGATGCTCTCTTGCTGGCCTATCCTGACTGTAGGAAGCCACCACGTCTTCCCTCCACTCCTCCCCCCACCAGGTGATGTAGGATCACTAAGAGAATAAGTCTGTGCATCACTTGTAAGTCTGGTTTCTCCTACTCTATCTTATATTTAATGTTATTATTAAAATGTGTTCTCACACAGCAGTGCCTCTTCCTTCTCAGAGGAGAAAGGAAGGAGGGAGGAGTCGTGTGAGTGGGAGACCTGGAGAAGGATGGTGGGCTATGATTGGGATGTAAAATGAATAAATTAATTAATGGATGAAAAAAAATTATTCTCACCTGTGAACAGGCAGCGCTGCTTCTGCTGTGACCATTATACTGGTGACTGAAACGAGATTTAAATCTAATATCTGTAAGATCTTGGGGTTTTCCTTGCTGTGGTAAATCAGGAGCAGGACCAAAAGCAACTTGTGGAGGAGGGGGTTTGCTTCATCTGGCACTTCGAGGAAACAGTTTATCACGGAGGGAAGTCAGAGCAGAAGCTCTAGCAGGGCAAACGACTGAAAGCAGCAATTGATGTAGAGGCCATAGAGGCATGCTGCTTATAGGCTTGCTCCTTCATGACCTGCTCAATCTGCTTTCTTAAGCAGATAGGACCAACTTGTGTAGGTGTGGCATCTCCCATGCCAATCAAAATGTACCACAGGTTTGTCTAGAGGCCAATATGGTAGGGGCATTTATTCAATTGAGATTCCCTCTTCCAAAATGACTCTAGCTTGTATCTATAAGTTTGACAGAAAACCAGCCACCATGTAAACAAAAGGCATTCTGTGATACCCGACTAAGTATAAAATTAGCTCAACTTTACTAACCCCTACCTTTATCAACCCAATCAGGTATTATATTTCTAAAAGTAATATTTTATTCATTTTATAGCAGTTTATATCAGTATCTCAAGTATGCCTTCCTCTTTCTTCAATATTCTCAAATATGAGAATATTTGGCTTCTGGGTGTCTTTCATGGTAGATCATGGAGGTATGTGTGTGGAGGGACCTCTAACTCTGGTGTCTGCTTATAGGCAGAAGCCATTTTGAATTGTAGGGACTCAAGTTCACTGCTCTTACATGGTGACATATGTATAGATTTCCTGAAGATGGTGAAAAAATGCAGTTTATAGACTGAAGTACATACTCAAGTTTATTCTTAAAGCCTTCTGGGAAAGACCTTTTCAGCTTACTTAATGTGATATTTGCAAACAGATGGATGCAAAATAGTATGTTTCTGGTAAAGTGTAGACTTCATAGGCAAAATCAAATCTCAGTAAGCATCAAAGCACTTCCCACAGTCTCTCAAATTCTGTATAGGATATTCTGCACTAAAAATTTTATGCCTTTTATCTGATGTTTAGTTTAGTATGGGTGGACAAGAATTATTGCTGGAGTTTGTTTTCCAATTTTTCCCTGACTCTCATTTCATCATTCTAGTTTTTGTTTGACAAAATTGGTGATGCTACCTGGGCACAGAGAGAAAAAAAAATATGTGGGATTTTGTGTTCCTGTGGGTCTTAGTTTTGTTTCTTGTTGCTATGGCACTATACTGTGATGCAAGGACTATTCAAGAGGAAGGGTCTCTGCCATTCCAGGTCTGTCATTGCAGGGAAGTCTAAGAGCAGGGAACTGAAGTAGCCAGTCACACTATAGCTCCAGTCAAGGGAACAGGGCAATGAACAGAGCCATACAAGCTTGCCAGTTTACTCTTTCCTTTTCATATAGCCTAGGGCCCATCCCAGAAAATAGTACCCACATTCAGGGGCTGAGGGGGGTCTTTCCACCTCAACTAACCCAAGTTAGAAAAATCCATCACAGGCATGCCCACAAGCTGGCTTATTTTAGAAAAACTCTTACTGAAAGTCATTTTTCTGGTGATTCTACATTGTGTCAAGCTGACAATTAAAATTGGCCACCACACTAGACATATCATTTACAAGGTAATCTTGTGTCACTGGGGCCCCTATTTCACTAATTCCAAGAACATTAGCCATGCATGGTTGAGGTGAAGATCAAATCAGATGGAACAAATTGGGCCATGGTAGGTAATTGATAAAAATGCTGTCAACAGAGGCAGTGCATGGGTGTGCCTACAATGTTGAGTCTGTGGACAGAGAATTGAGTTCCTTAGCAAAATCTCTTTGCTGTTCATTCTTTTTGTTGTTGTTGTTTTGTTTTTTGAGACAGGGTTTCTCTGTGTAGCCCTGACTGTCCTGGAACTCACTTTGTAGACCAGTCTAGCCTTGAACGCAGAAATCCACCTGCCTCTGCCTCCCAAGTGCTGGGATTAAAGGTGTGCACCACTGCTCCTGGCTTGTGCTGTTCATTCTTTTTTTTTTTTTTGATTTTTAATATTTTTATTACATATTTTCCTCAATTACATTTCCAATGCTATCCCAAAAGTCCCCCATAGTGCCCCCCACTTCCCTACCCACCCATTCCCATTCTTTTGGCCCTGGCATTCCCCTATATTGGGGCATATAAAGTTTGCAAGTCCAATGGGCCTCTCTTTCCAATGATGGCCGACTAGGCCATCTTTCGATACATATGCAGCTAGAGAAAAGAGCTCCGGGGTTCTGGTTAGTACATCATGTTGTTCCAACAATAGGGTTGCAGATCCCTTTAGCTCCTTGGGTACTTTCTCTAGCTTCTCCATTGGGAGCCCTGTGATACATCCAATAGCTGACTGTGAGCATCCATTCCTGTGTTTGCTAGGCCCCGGCAATATTTGGGTCCTTTCAGCAAAATCTTGCTAGTGTATGCAATGGTGTCAGCGTTTAGAAGCTGATTATGGGACGGATCCCTGGATACAGCAGTCTCTAAATGGTCCATCCTTTCATCACAGCTACGAACTTTGTCTCTGTAACTCCTTCCCTGGGTGTTTTGTTCCCAATTCTAAGAAGGTGCACAGTGTCCACACTTTGGTCTTCATTCTTCTTGAGTTTCATGCGTTTATCAAATTGTATCTTATATCTTGGGTATCCTAAGTTTTGGGCTAATATCCACTTATCAATGAATACATATTGTATGAGTTCTTTTGTGATTGTGTTACTTCACTCAAGATGATGCCCTCCTGAAAGAGAAAACACACGGGGCAGAGAAGGGAGTGCAGCTCTCACATCATCTGGCTGCACCAGACCACTGATATCTCAAAATGAACACAATTTTTTTCTGTTTACAAGAGACAGGATACAGGGGACAGGAGAATGAGCCTTTCTCCCACCCAGGAGGCAGGCAAAGGCTGAAAACAGATCCTTTGATGTGAAGAGCCCAGCGCTGAGTCCCTGCGCGCCTGGGAGTGGCAAACAAACGCTGGCAGGCAGAGGCAGCAATTTAACTATTTAACTACCTGATAGATTCCTGGTGCTCTCTGCACTGTCTTTGGGGAGGGAGCACGCAGCCAGGCCGGCACAAGGGAGTGCGGGTAGACTCTGGGGGGGGGGACCAAAAGAGGGACGCTGTAGTCGGCCCCTCCCCAGCTGTGGCAGGCTTCACGGCCACTCCGGGACTGGCAGGCGGGGGCCGGTAGGCCGCTGCACTCACTATCAGCATTTTACAACTCATTCGCAGGGCACAGACAGCCTCCGTTGCTGCTGTGTCTGCAGAACTCAGAACCTCAGCACCACTGCGGCAGCTCTGGATCTCAGAGCTCTTTTGAGCAGCCTGGGGAGGACCGGCCTGGTGGTTTTCTTTCCTTTTTTAAAACCATTGCTGACAAATTCTGTCCTGACGTCAGTCCAAGTCTACAGTCGACAAAGGGTTAACACACACACACACACACACACACACACACACAGTCTGTCACGTGACAAAAACTACAAACAAGCACACCCGTCCACATCAAACACTATTTTCTGACGGGGTCGGATTCCACATTGACTCCTTTTCCTGATAGGGGTGGGATTCCACATCCACTCCCGCTCTGGCAGAGAGAACACTCTCTCTCTCTCACTCTGCCAGGCAACAGCCAGGTCTTTTTGACTGTTCTGTACCCTGGGCACTCCTTCCAGGGTCTCCCTTGGAACATCTCTTTTGGGGTGCAGACTGTGAGGCCATAGACAGTCGTCCTCTCACAGCCACTGCCAGAATAAACCCACAATCTCAGAATACACAAATGCAGCAGTTCCACACCTACACACCCAGCAGATTGTCCCATTTCTAGAATAATAGCAGACACGACAAAAGCAGACACGAGACTGAGATAAGAAGAAAAAAACCAAAGCACGAGGTGGGACTCGAACCCACGATCTCGCACAGAGGCACGAGGTGGGACTCGAACCCACGATCTCGCAACCTGAAGCACGAGGTGGGACTCGAACCCACGATCTCGCACAGAGGCACGAGGTGGGACTCGAACCCACGATCTCGCAACCTGAAGCACGAGGTGGGACTCGAACCCACGATCTCGCACAGAGGGGTCCACTAAGCGTCCTTAGTCCTCCCCTTGTCCTCCTGGGACGTCTCCCAGGGCGCACAGACGGTGGACACCTGGACACGTCTGTCCTCTCCACACCCTACGCTCCTACCCGGAGCGCGGTCTCACTGTGCACATTGCACACTGAGCGTCTACAAACCCGAAACTGCGATCGCACCAGATACAGAATGGCCTTCCTGGCCTCTCAGAGACAAACAAAACACAGACACCAGACCAAAACAGAACAGTAAATCTTACTTCTGAGTGGGTCCAGGACTTCTGGGTGGTCGTGCTGATTCCCGGCCAACGCACCAAATGAAAGACTCCAAAACTCCCAAAGGGAGGCACTTACTCAAGCCTCGGGTCAGCCGCGCACCCAAGAAGACACTGAGACCGGTACTTAAGGTGTATAGAGAGTAAGATTTAATACAGCAACGACAAGAAAGCACATAAAAGCACATATACCAGATATCTGGGGTCGAAACTCATGCAGCAGGTGCAGAGGAGATTCGGCAACTAGCCCAAATTTTCACAGGCTTTTATAGGAAGGAGGCAAGGGGGGAGCAGGGCAGGGAAAATACAGGTTTTACGTCACTAAGTGATTCAGCCAAGGGTTTTTCCAAAGTGCTTTTGCAACCGCGTCCCACACTTTGGCCATGTACTTGATTCATTGGAACTGAGGTTTTTACTCACACCCTTATCTCAAAAATGTCCCTGGCACAGTCCTTAGTTGGGAGGGGTTGGACTGGGTTCGTTCCAGGAGACCCTTATCTCAGAAATGTCCCCGGAACAGTTTTCATTTGAGAGGGGGTCTGACTCTGGTGTGAGAGTTCAGAATGTACTCTGGGGTGAGAAGTTCTGGTGGTCAGTAATTTTCCTCTTTCACTCCAGGTCCATCCATTTGGCTAGGAATTTCATAAATTCATTCCTTTTAATAGCTGAGTAGTACTCCATTGTGTAAATGTACCATAATTTCTGTATCCATTCCTCTGTTGAGGGACATCTGGGTTCTTTCCAGCTTCTGGCTATTATAAATAGGGCTGCTATGAACATAGTGGAGCATGTGTCCTTTTTACCGGTTGGGACATCTTCTGGATATATGCCCAGGAGAGGTATTGCTGGATCCTCCGGTAGTACTATGTCCAATTTTCTGAGGAACCGCCAGACTGATTTCCAGAGTGGTTGTACAAGCTTGCAATCCCACCAACAATGGAGGAGTGTTCCTCTTTCTCCACATCCTCGCCAGCATCTGCTGTCACCTGAATTTTTGATCTTAGCCATTCTGACTGGTGTGAGGTGGAATCTCAGGGTTGTTTTGATTTGCATTTCCCTGATGATTAAGGATGTTGAACATTTTTTCAGGTGCTTCTCTGCCATTCGGTATTCCTCAGGTGAGAATTCTTTGTTCAGTTCTGAGCCCCATTTTTTAATGGGGTTATTTGACTTTCTGGAGTCCACCTTCTTGAGTTCTTTATATATATTGGATATTAGTCCCTTATCTGATTTAGGATAGGTGAAGATCCGTTCCCAATCTGTTGGTGGTTTTTTTGTCTTATTGATGGTGTCTTTAGCCTTGCAGAAGCTTTGTAGTTTCATGAGGTCCCACTTGTCAATTCTCGATCTTACAGCACAAGCCATTACTGTTCTATTCAGGAATTTTTCCCCTGTGCCCATATCTTCAAGGCTTTTCCCCACTTTCTCCTCTATAAGTTTCAGTGTCTCTTTTTATGTGAAGTACCTTGATCCACTTAGACTTGACCTTAGTACAAGGAGATAGGAATGGATCGATTCGAATTCTTCTACATGTTAACAACCAGTTGTGCCAGCACCATTTGTTGAAAATGCTGTCTTTCTTCCACTGGATGTTTTTAGCTCCCTTGTCGAAGATCAAGTGACCATAGGTGTGTGGGTTCATTTCTGGGTCTTCAATTCTATTCCATTGGTCTATTTGTCTGTCACTATACCAGTACCATGCAGTTTTTATCACAATTGCTCTGTAGTAGAGCTTTAGGTCCGGCATGGTGATTCCACCAGAGGTTCTTTTATCCTTGAGAAGAGTTTTTGCTATCCTAGGTTTTTTGTTATTCCAGATGAATTTGCAGATTGCACTTTCTAATTCGTTGAAGAATTGATTTGGAATTTTGATGGGGATTGCATTGAATCTGTAGATTGCTTTTGGCAAGATAGCAATTTTTACAATGTTGATCCTGCCAATCCATGAGCATGGGAGATCTTTCCATCTTCTGAGATCTTCTATAATTTCTTTCTTCAGAGACTTGAAGTTTTTATTATACAGATCTTTCACTTCCTTAGTTAGAGTCACGCCAAGATATTTTATATTATTTGTGACTATTGAGAAGGGTGTTGTTTCCCTAATTTCTTTCTCAGCCTGTTTATTCTTTGTGTAGAGAAAGGCCATTGATTTGTTTGAGTTAATTTTATATCCAGCTACTTCACTGAAGCTGTTTATCAGGCTTAGGAGTTCTCTGGTGGAATTTTTAGGGTCACTTATATATACTATCATATCATCTGCAAAAAGTGATATTTTGACTTCATCTTTTCCAATTTGTATCCCTTTGATCTCCTTTTGTTGTCGAATTGCTCTGGCTAGGACTTCAAGTACAATGTTGAATAGGTATGGAGAAAGTGGACAGCCTTGTCTAGTCCCTGATTTTAGAGGGATTGCTTCAAGCTTCTCACCATTTACTTTGATGTTGGCTACTGGTTTGCTGTAGATTGCTTTTATCCTGTTTAGGTATGGGCCTTGAATTCCTGATCTTTCCAAGACTTTTATCATGAACGGGTGTTGGATCTTGTCAAATGCTTTTTCCCCATCTAACGAGATGACCATGTGGTTTTTGTCTTTGAGTTTGTTTATATACTGGATTACGTTGATGGATTTCCGTATATTGAACCATTCCTGCATCCCTGGGATGAAACCTACTTGGTCAGGATGGATGATTGTTTTGATGTGTTCTTGGATTCGGTTAGCAAGAACTTTATTGAGGATTTTTGCATCAATATTCATAAGGGATATTGGTCTGAAGTTTTCTATCTTTGTTGGGTCTTTTTGTGGTTTAGGTATCAGAGTAATTGTGGCTTCATAGAATGAGTTGGGTAGAGTACCTTCTGTTTCTATTTTGTGGAATAGTTTGTGAAGAACTGGGATTAGATCTTCTTTGAAGGTCTAATAGAACTCTGCACTAAACCCATCTGGTCCTGGGCTTTTTTTAGTTGGGAGACTATTAATGACTGCTTCTATTTCTTTGGGGGATATAAGGCTGTTTAGATCATTAACCTGATCTTGATTCAACTTTGGTACCTGGTATCTGTCTAGGAACTTCTCCATTTCATCCAGGTTCTCCAGTTTTGTTGAGTATAGCCTTTGGTAGAAGGATCTGATGGTGTTTTGGATGTCTTCAGGATCTGTTGTTATGTCTCCTTTTTCATTTCTGATTTTGTTAATTAGGATGCTTTCCCTGTGCCCTCTAGTGAGTCTGGCTAAGGGTTTATCTATCTTGTTGATTTTCTCAAAGAACCAGCTCCTTGATTGGTTGATTCTTTGAATAGTTTTTCTTGTTTCCACTTGGTTGATTTCACCCCTGAGTTTGATTATTTCCTGCCGTCTACTCCTCTTGGGTGAATTTGCTTCCTTTTGTTCTAGTGCTTTTAGGTGTGTTGTCAAGCTGCTAATGTGTGCTCTCTCTAGTTTCCTTTTGGAGGCACTCAGAGCTATGAGTTTTCCTCTTAGAAATGCTTTCATTGCGTCCCATAAGTTTGGGTATGTTGTGGCTTCATTTTCATTGAACTCTAAAAAGTCCTTAATTTCTTTCTTTATTCCTTCCTTGACCAAGGTATCATTGAGAAGAGTGTTGTTCAGTTTCCACGTGAAGGTTGGCTTTCTATTATTTATTTTGTTATTGAAGATCAGCCTTAGTCCATGGTGATCTGATAGGATGCATGGGACAATTTCAATATTTTTATATCTGTTGAGGCCTGCTTTGTGACCAATTATGTGGTCAATTTTGGAGAAGGTACCATGAGGTGCTGAGAAGAAGGTATATCCTTTTGTTTTAGGATAGAATGTTCTGTAGATATCTGCCAGATCCATTTGATTCATAATTTCTCTTAGTTTCACTGTGTCCCTGTTTAGTTTCTGTTTCCATGATCTGTCCATTGGTGAAAGTGGTGTGTTGAAGTCTCCCACTATTATTGTATGAGGTGCAATGTGTGCTTTGAGATTTACTAAAGTTTCTTTAATGAATGTGGCTGCCTTTGTATTTGGAGCATAGATATTCAGGATTGATAGTTCCTCTTGGAGGATTTTACCTTTGATGAGTATGAAGTGTCCCTCCCTGTCTTTTTTGATGACTTTGGGTTGGAAGTCAATCTTATCAGATATTAGAATGGCTACTCCAGCTTGTTTCTTCATACCATTTGCTTGGAAAATTGTTTTCCAGCCTTTCATTCTGAGGTAGTGTCTATCTTTTTCTCTGAGATGAGTTTCCTGTAAGCAGCAAAATGTTGGGTCTTGTTTGTGTAGCCAGTTTGTTAGTCTATGTCTTTTTATCGGGGAGTTGAGTCCATTGATATTAAGAGATATTAAGGAAAAGTAATTGTTGTTTCCTGTTATTTTTGTTGTTAAATTTGGCATTCTGTTCTTGTGGCTGTCTTCTTTTAGGTTTGTTGAGGGATTACCTTCTTGTTGTTTCTAGGGTGTGGTTCCTGTCCTTGTATTGGTTTTTTTCTGTTATTATCCTTTGAAGGGCTGGATTCGTGGAGAGACAATTCGTGAATTTGGTTTTGTCGTGGAATACTTTGGTTTCTCCATCTATGTTAATTGAGAGTTTGGCTGGGTATAGTAGCCTGGGCTGGAATTTGTGTTCTTTTAGTGTCTGTATAACATCTGTCCAGGATCTTCTGGCTTTCATAGTCTCTGGTGAAAAATCTGGTGTAATTCTGATAGGCTTGCCTTTATATGTTACTTGGCCTTTTTCTCTTACTGCTTTTAGTATTCTATCTTTATTTAGAGCATTTGTTGTTCTGATTATAATGTGTCGGGAGGTATTTCTTTTCTGGTCCAGTCTATTTGGAGTTCTGTAGGCTTCTTGTATGTTCATGGGCATCTCTTTCTTTAGATTTGGGACGTTTTCTTCTATAATTTTGTTGAAGATGTTTGCTGGTCCTTTGAGTTGAAAATCTTCATTCTCATCCACTCCTATTATCCGTAGGTTTGGTCTTCTCATTGTGTCCTGTATTTCTTGGATGTTTTGAGTTAGGATCTTTTTGCATTTTACATTTTCCTTGATTGTTGTGCCGATGTTCTCTATGGAATCTTCTGCACCTGAGATTCTCTCTTCCATCTCTTGTATTCTGTTGCTGATGCTCGTATCTATGGTTCCAGATTTCTTTCCTAGGGTTTCTATCTCCAGTGTTGCCTCATTTTTGGTTTTCTTTATTGTGTCTACTTCCCTTTTTAGGTCTAGTATGGTTTTGTTCATTTCCATCATCTGTTTGGATGTGTTTTCCTGTTTTTCTGTAAGGACTTCTACCTGTTTGATTATGTTATCCTGTTTTTTTTTAAGGATTTGTAACTCTTTAGCATTGTTCTCCTGCAATTCTTTAAGGGATTTTTGTGCTTCCTCTTTATTGTCTTCTGCCATTTAGCAGTGTTCTCCTGTATTTCTTTAAGTGTGTTATTAAAGTCCTTCTTGAAGTCCTCTATCATCATCAGGAGATATGCTTTTAAATCCGTGTCTAGCTTTTCCGGTGTGTTGGGGTGTCCTGGACTGGGCGAAGTGGGGGTGCTGGGTTCTGATGATGGTGAGTGGTCTTGGTTTCTGTTAGTAAGATTATTACCTTTACCTTTCGCCATCTGGTAATCTCTGGGGTTAGTTGTTATCGTTGTCACTGTTTAAAGATTGGAGCAGAAGCTGTGTTCCACTCACCAGCAGTCTCTAAATCCTGCGGCGGGGGTCGTGGGTAGCTGACGGTACCCCGGTGCTGGTCCAGCCGGAAGAGGCCTGTGGTCCTACTCAGGCCGGTTTTCTGCTTCCCTAACTAATGCAGTCTCTGGTCCCGCGTGCAATTGGATTGGAGCAGAAGCTGTGCTCCACTCACCAGAAGTCTTAAGATCCTGTGGCGGGTGTTGTGGGTAGCTGGCGAGTGTCAGCGGACCCTTTGCCCCAGCTGCCCCGGTGCTTTTCTGACCGGAAGAGGGTTGTGGCCCTATGTAGGCCGGATTTCTCTCTCCCCAACCAGAGCAGTCTCAGGTCCCGTGTGATTGGACTGGAGCAGAAGCTGTGTTCCACTCACCAGCAGTCCCAAAATCCTGCGGCAGGGGTCGTGGGTAGCTGGCGGGTGTCAGGCAACCCTGCGCTCCCGCTACCCCGGCGCTGATCCGGCCGGATGAGGCCTGTGGCCCTACTCAGGCCGGTTTCTGCTTCCCTAACTAATGCAGTCTCAGGTCCCGCGCAATTGGATTGGAGCAGAAGCTGTGCTCCACTCACCAGAAGTCTTAAGATCCTGTGGCGGGTGTTGTGGGTAGCTGGCGAGTGTCAGCTGACCCTGCGCCCCAGCTGCCCCGGTGCTTTTCTGACCGGAAGAGCGTGCTGTTCATTCTTAAATCAACTCCAGTGAAAGTGTGATGTGGCCTCTTATCAATAACTTAACAGTGAATCTCAATGTTTAGCAAAAAAAAAAAAATAATAATAATAATAATAATTACCTGGGCAACATGTTAAATCATAGACTGCTGGGAGACACTATTATGGGATCTGATTAACACTGCATGTGGCAGAGCTAAGGAATATGAATCTATGTGCATATGTGTGTGCATGCATGTGCGTGCGTGTGTGTGTGTGTGTGTGTGTGTGTGTGTGTGTGTGTGTGTGTGTAGGAAGGGTAGGCCAAAGATTAACCTTAGATCTCTTTCTACAGATGCTGTCATTTTTTGAGAAAGTAACTCTCTCTGGTCTGCAATTCATAGGCAAAGGATGCCCCATGTCTACACCTCCCCAGCTCTGGGATTATACGTGTGATCTCAGTGATGGCCTTTTAATACTTGGTACTGGGTTATTTCCAATTTCTGGCAATTATGAACAAAGCAGCAATGAACATGTATGAGCAAGTACACATATTTACAGAATGGAGTATTACTTAGGTGTTAAAAACATTGCATCATGAGATTTGCAGGCAAATGGATGGAACTAAGAAAAAGATCATTCTGAGTAAGGTAACTTCAGACCCATAAATATGGCATGTGTTGACTTATAAGTGAATATTAACTGTTAAGAAAACGATAACAAAGTTACTATCCATAGAGCAAGAGAGATTGGTTGGGGAAAAGGAAACAAGTCTAGGAAGGATTCATGGATCTCCCTAGGAGGGGAAATAGATTTTATGTGTAGGCTGAGGGAGGAAGTAGGGGAAGAAGATGGGGAGGCAGAACAGAGTGTGGAGGGAGATGAAATTGAAGGGCATTTAGGGGGTGGTGTGGACATCTAGTACAGTGGAGACTTCCTGGAATGTCTGAGGGTGATTCTAATGAGGACCTATAGAAAGGGACTGGGGTGGTTTACAGAGTCTTCAGTTGGCCATCTCTTGTCCTCAACGAGGTTGCCAATGGTGGGAGTGTGTTGCATTTAATTGAATTGTTGGCCAAAGAGATCCCATGGAAACCCCCAAACAACCCAGGCATTTGCTAAGGCAAAAGGATGCTCTCTCTGAAGACTGACAGCAGGTCCCCCAGTTGTCAAAGACAGCACCCATACAACTCATTTACATAGAGAAGTCAAGCTGGTACCTACATGGAATCTTTACCCCTACATTCTAGTCTCTTTGGTATGAGAAGGTACTTCACAGGCTACTGAACTAGAAACATGGGCACCAACACAGCCACAAAACTTGACCTATAATCTGTCCTGCCTGCAATATATACTAGGGCAATTGTGGCACAGAACTGGTGGGAGTAGGTAAACTATGTCTGATTTGACTTAAGGTCCATTTTATGAGAAAGAACCTATACCTAACATTTAGGCAACCAAGAAATAGATACTGCATAGCCCAGAGACCTATGGTAAAACCAAGCATGACTGGCCTAAAACAATTCAATAAAATGAGTTCCAATGGTATTCTGCTATGCTTATAGATCAGTGCTGTATCCAGCCATCATCAGAGAGGCTGCCTCTGACAGCAGATGGGGACAGGTGCAGAGAACCAGTCAGACATTATAAGGGGAGAGAGTCTAAATAGGAGGTCTCCATCAAATCCCTCCCCTCAGAGTTCAAATAATTCTGTGAAGTCAGAAGGTGAAAAGCTTGAAAAAGCCAGAAGGGACGGAGGACAGCAGGACAGCAAGGCCCTTTGAATCAACTAAGCAAGATGCATATTAGCTCACAGAGACTGAGACATCGAGCACAGGGCATACATAGGCCCACACCAGGTCCTCTGGATGTGTATATAGTGATTAGATTAGGGTTTTTATGGGACTCCTGATTGTGAGAACAAGTGGGTCCCTGCCTCTCATGTCTGCCCTTGGGAGTCTTTTCTTCCTGTTCGAATGCTGTGTCCAACTTCAATATGAGAATTTTTGCTTCACCTTGTTTTACTTGTCAGGTTTTGTTATCTCTTATAAGACTGCTTTACAAAAATATTTGTTTTATGTACATGAATATACTGTCATTGTCTTCAGACACAACAGAAGAAGGCATCTGATCCTATTACAGATGGTTGTAAGTTGCTATGTGGGTGCTGGGAATTGAACTCAGGTCTTCTGGAAGAGCAGACAATGCTCTGAACCGCTGAGCCATCTCTCCAGCCCCAACCTGTTCTTTTCTAATTAGAGATAGAAAGCGAGTAGATCCTGATGGGAGGGGAAGAAAGTTGGAGAAGAAATAAGATGAGGAGAGGGAGGGGGAAAATATAATCAGGATATATTGTTTGAGAAAATAATAATTTTATTATCTTTTTAATTGATTGATTTCAAGACCGGGTTTTTCTGTGTATCCCTGGTTATCTTAGAACTCACTGTAAACAAGGCTGGCTTTGAACTCAGAGATCTACCTGTCTCTGCCTCCCAAGTATTAGGATTAAAGGCATGTGCCACAACCACATGGCCAAGATCTATTTTCAATAAAAAGGAAAAAACAAAAACAAACCCAACCACACAAACACAAACCCTACCTTGGTAATGTGGATCAAATTCAGTTTTCATCCTCCCAAAACAAGCACCTTACTAAACAACAAAACATTTCTCCAGCCCAAGAATAGACTTTTTGTTTCAAATAAAGCAAGTTACTTGAAGCCTGTGGTAAGACACCTTTGTGAAGTGCTTTAGAATCCACTGGCATGTCTATGGTTCTCTTGCTCAGCTAGCAGTTGAAGTGCTGCCACCTGCTGGTTATAATAAAAACCTATAAGGAAGGCTCAACTGTAGAATTTATATGGAATCTGGCATGTGCTGTGAAGATTTCACAAACCTGTGTGCTTTATATAAGAATTGGGAGTAGAAAAGGGCTTTTTGGTTGCAATTCAAGGATGGTATTTCAACTGTAGTTGCTAAGAAAAATATTTAGAGCATCCTGAGTTCTGTTTCCAGATACAGGCATGAGGATTACTGCTCCCAAGGTCTGCCAATCACCTGCTGCTCCGTTGCCTCTTAAGCACATCTTCTTTAGCACGCTGGGGTAGCACTTTTCTTTTCTGAGGATCCATTTATTCGTCTCTGTAGCAAGAGGAACAAGATACATCAGAAAGCGTTTCTGGTCTCCTGTGACTCTACCAAGGCTGTGTTGTACTCGGCTTTGCCTCTAAGAGAAGGGACCATATTTATTAATAGAATAAGTTCTGTCCTTTGACCCCATGCCGGACTTTCATTCTACAAAACTGACTTCAGTGTTCTGAGCCTCATAAGCACGCCTGCTCTTCCTTTTCTTGTTCACAGATTCTGTAGTACAGTGGCCACACTTACATTTGCAATTTCCTTTGCAGAAGTAAAACCACCACAGGCCTGGAAATCGCTGTTGTATCAGTCACTGGAGCTGCCATAAAGAAGTCTCACGGGCTATGTGGCTTAGCCAGAAACTCATTTGCTAACTTTAGAAGTCTGCTGGCAGGTTGCTCTGAACTGTCTATGTCTTGGCCTTGATCTGTGGCCATCTTCTTTCTCTGACTTCAGGTGGGTATCTGCTTTCACACCACCTTCTTTAACGACAGGGCCATCTCAGCCCTGTTAGTGTGTCACAACACTTGAACACAGTTTATTGGTTAGATATATCCACTTACCAAAGTTCTCAAGCACACACTATGTGTTGTCGATAACTGATAACTACAAGTTAAATGAAGTAGGCAGCTCCAAATAAGTTTAAAAAGCAAATGATTCAACACCACTTATTTCCATAACCAGAAACAACAGTTGAGTGACTTTTTATGTAGTTATCTTAATTTTAAATAAATGTTGCCTTACCAGACATCTTAATGAAATGCTTTCAGTGGAATTATCGTTATTCTGTTTTGAGATGATTAATGTAATCTTCTAGGTGCGTTCCAGCATTGGAAATGTAATTGACGTCTTATCCCAAGCTTTTGTCCCCACCGGCAAGAACACGCTCAGGACAACCGGAATCTTCTGCGGCAAAAGCTTTATTGCTTACTTCTTCAGGAGGCAGAGGAGAAGAGGAGCGAATGGCAAAACCCGTCCCTTTTATGGAGGATTGTCCTCTGCCTCGGACGTGTCGCTCCCTGATTGGCTGCAGCCCATCGACCGAGTTGTCGTCACGGGGAAGGCAGAGCACATGGAGTGGAAAACTACCCCGGCACATGCGCAGATAATTTGTTTACTGCTTAGAACACAGGATGTCAGCGCCATCTTGTAATGGCGAATGTGAGGGCGGCTCCTCACAACGTCTACCTAGATCTTTGTGGCTGTTATCACCATTTGGAACGTTGTGAAGGTATTTGATTTCTATAGGTAGTTGCTCCTTATTCTATATAATTATAGCCTTTGATTTTTCAAACCTACTTTTAGTAAGGGTTCTTAAATGCTTTAACCTTCCTTCTAGCCCACCAACTACCAGAGGTAGCAGAAAGTAAAGGTTAATAGAGCAATGGAGGATGTGGACCTCTTTAGAAATAGTTCTTTGGATAAAACCCAATCTCCATTGTCAGGATACTAGTGTTCAGTTCACATGAATCAGCTTGATCTACTTGCAAACACCATTCCTGAGTCAGCAATTGCAGGTCAATCCAGAGGAAACCTCGAGGCTCTGCCAGTTGGCCCGAGTCTGAGGTGTCAAAAAGCCACTGGAACACCATCAGAAGCTTTTTGGTACATTTCTCTCTATGAAGTCATGATGATAAAATGACCAGCAAAGAATGGTAAGTTGGATCAATTCAACACAGCATTGTCCACTGTCTGTTGGGTTATATTTATACTCTTTCCAAACATCATGTGTTCTCTCAAGTGTCCACTCTAGCAAAATGTCGCATTCTCCTCTTCCAGGCTGCTTCCAGAGAGAGACCACATGTCTGTTTTCAGCAAAATATCTTTGCACATGCCTGCTTCAGCAAAACCAACCTCTCATATGATAGTTTCCAGAAAAAAAAATCACAAAACACAACTGAGTCTCCAAAGAAAGCAAAAATTTCTACTTCAGATAATCATTTATTTTTAACCCCCTTTCTTTATTGAAATTACTCTAATGACCTAAAGATCCATCTGAGAGAACTTGTAGCAGTTCAGCATCCCTGTGTTTCAGTTTACAGTTTTTCACTTGATTAGTCAGACATTTAAAGCATTAAAGAGGCAATCACTTACAACTGATGATCAGAAATGGAATCAAACCCTTTCTGTTACTAATAACTGGGTGCCAGGCTTTTATGAGTGGAGATAATGTTTGTCTGCCTACAATACTTGATAGTTCCTCTGCTAAGAATATCTATCATCTTCCACTCTAATTAATTCCATCAGGCCTTTACCACCCATTTCATAGATCAGAACCCACTGTATTCCTTCTGCCCTGCTTTGCCGTTTTGCCACTTGAAATGCCATATTTATTTTCATGCCAGCCTTAGGTTTACTGTAAAAATAAAATGAGGGCTGGGGAGTTGCCCTGGTTGGTGGCACTTCCCCGAGTGTAAAGTTGTGATTTTTAGCCAACAGGACCCATGTAAAAGACTGGAAGTGGCAGGGTTAGGTGTCATCTGCTCATTAGAGAGGCAGAGACAATAGACTGGTGATCAGTCTGGTGGTCAGCCTTGCTGACCAGCCAATCTAGCCAAGATCGTGAGTGCTACATTCAGTGAGATACACTGTCTCAAATTAAACAAGGTGGAGAGCAATTGGAAAAGATGATGGAGTCTCTGCCCTCCACAAGCATGCACACACATGCAGAAAAATTAAAATAAGATGCTGTCCATAGAACTACATTGTGAACAGTAATGCTACTTAGCAACACCATTTAAGATATAACAGCAAGCATTTAATGTGCTTCTTGTCCTCAGAAGGACATCTAACAAGAATGCTTGACATACAAGTACACCTACTTATTTTTTGTTTGTTTGTTTAGAAATATCAATCAAAACAGTGTCTCAAGAACTATATATGAAATTCAAAATAGGAAAATAAAATGTTTTAATTTTATTTTGAAAATGTAATACTTAAGCATCCAAAGTGTTAAAACCAGACCAGGGTGAGTAAGAGGGGCTGGGAAACTTATACTTCCATCTTAGGTATTGTCCATAGACTCAGCCAGCTTTGGTACTGACATAGAGGAGGGTGGGAGCTCCTGTAAGGCCCCAGGGTTTCCTGTTCCACCAGTGTGTCAAAGAAACACACACCCCTCCCAACACTCTCACCATGGTGTATAGCCTCAATCACTATTTGATGATTGAGCCTAGAGCCTTGTATATGCCAGGCAAGCACTCTGTCTTTGAGCTAACCCCGAGTCGTCTTCTTTTTTTTTTTTTTTTTTAATATTTTTATTACATATTTTCCTCAATTACATTTCCAATGCTATCCCAAAAGTCCCCCATAGCGCCCCCCACTTCCCTACCCACCCATTCCCATTCTTTTGGCCCTGGCATTCCCCTATATTGGGGCATATAAAGTTTGCAAGTCCAATGGGCCTCACTTTCCATTGATGGCCGACTAGGCCATCTTTCGATACATATGCAGCTAGAGACAAGAGCTCAGGGGTTCTGGTTAGTACATCATGTTGTTCCAACAATAGGGTTGCAGATCCCTTTAGCTCCTTGGGTACTTTCTCTAGCTTCTCCATTGGGAGCCCTGTGACACATCCAATAGCTGACTGTGAACATCCACTCCTGTGTTTGCTAGGCCCCGGCATCATCTCACAAGAGACAGCTATATTTGGGTCCTTTCAGCAAAATCTTGCTAGTGTATGCAATGGTGTCAGCGTTTAGAAGCTGATTATGGGATGGATCCCTGGATACGGCAGTCTCTAAATGGTCCATCCTTTCATCACAGCTCCAAACTTTGTCTCTGTAACTCCTTCCATGGGTGTTTTGTACCCAATTCTAAGAAGGTGCACAGTGTCCACACTTTGGTCTTCATTCTTCTTGAGTTTCATGCGTTTAGCAAATTGTATCTTATATCTTGGGTATCCTAAGTTTTGGGCTAATATCCACTTATCAGTGAATACATATTGTGTGAGTTCTTTTGTGATTGTGTTACTTCACTCAAGATGATGCCCTCCAGGTCCATCCATTTGGCTAGGAATTTCATAAATTCATTCTTTTTAATAGCTGAGTAGTACTCCATTGTGTAAATGTACCATAATTTCTGTATCCATTCCTCTGTTGAGGGACATCTGGGTTCTTTCCAGCTTCTGGCTATTCTAAATAGGGCTGGATGAACATAGTGGAGCATGTGTCCTTTTTACCGGTTGGGACATCTTCTGGATATATGCCCAGGAGAGGTATTGCTGGATCCTCCGGTAGTACTATGTCCAATTTTCTGAGGAACCGCCAGACTGATTTCCAGAGTGGTTGTACAAGCTTGCAATCCCACCAACAATGGAGGAGTGTTCCTCTTTCTCCACATCCTCGCCAGCATCTGCTGTCACCTGAATTTTTGATCTTAGCAATTCTGACTGGTGTGAGGTGGAATCTCAGGGTTGTTTTGATTTGCATTTCCCTGATGATTAAGGATGTTGAACATTTTTTCAGGTGTTTCTCTGCCATTCGGTATTCCTCAGGTGAGAATTCTTTGTTCAGTTCTGAGCCCCATTTTTTAATGGGGTTATTTGACTTTCTGGAGTCCACCTTCTTGAGTTCTTTATATATATTGGATATTAGTCCCTTATCTGATTTAGGATAGGTGAAGATCCTTTCCCAATCTGTTGGTGGTTTTTTTGTCTTATTGATGGTGTCTTTAGCCTTGCAGAAGCTTTGTAGTTTCATGAGGTCCCACTTGTCAATTCTTGATCTTACAGCACAAGCCATTACTGTTCTATTCAGGAATTTTTCCCCTGTGCCCATATCTTCAAGGCTTTTCCCCACTTTCTCCTCTATAAGTTTCAGTGTCTCTGGTTTTATGTGAAGTTCCTTGATCCACTTAGACTTGACCTTAGTACAAGGAGATAGGAATGGATCGATTCACATTCTTCTACATGTTAACAACCAGTTGTGCCAGCACCATTTGTTGAAAATGCTGTCTTTCTTCCACTGGATGTTTTTAGCTCCCTTGTCGAAGATCAAGTGACCGTCGGTGTGTGGGTTCATTTCTGGGTCTTCAATTCTATTCCATTGGTCTATTTGTCTGTCACTATACCAGTACCATTCAGTTTTTATCACAATTGCTCTGTAGTAGAGCTTTAGGTCCGGCATGGTGATTCCACCAGAGGTTCTTTTATCCTTGAGAAGAGTTTTTGCTATCCTAGGTTTTTTGTTATTCCAGATGAATTTGCAGATTGCACTTTCTAATTCGTTGAAGAATTGATTTGGAATTTTGATGGGGATTGCATTGAATCTGTAGATTGCTTTTGGCAAGATAGCCATTTTTACAATGTTGATCCTGCCAATCCATGAGCATGGGAGATCTTTCCATCTTCTGAGATCTTCTATAATTTCTTTCTTCAGAGACTTGAAGTTTTTATTATACAGATCTTTCACTTCCTTAGTTAGAGTCACGCCAAGATATTTTATATTATTTGTGACTATTGAGAAGGGTGTTGTTTCCCTAATTTCTTTCTCAGCCTGTTTATTCTTTGTGTAGAGAAAGGCCATTGATTTGTTTGAGTTAATTTTATATCCAGCTACTTCACCGAAGCTGTTTATCAGGCTTAGGAGTTCTCTGGTGGAATTTTTAGGGTCACTTATATATACTATCATATCATCTGCAAAAAGTGATATTTTGACTTCATCTTTTCCGATTTGTATCTCTTTGATCTCCTTTTGTTGTCGAATTGCTCTGGCTAGGACTTCAAGTACAATGTTAAATAGGTATGGAGAAAGTGGACAGCCTTGTCTAGTCCCTGATTGCTTCAAGCTTCTCACCATTTACTTTGATGTTGGCTACTGGTTTGCTGTAGATTGCTTTTATCATGTTTAGGTATGGGCCTTGAATTCCTGATCTTTCCAAGACTTTTATCCTGAATGGGTGTTGGATCTTGTCAAATCCTTTTTCCGCATCTAACGAGATGACCATGTGGTTTTTGTCTTTGAGTTTGTTTATATACTGGATTACATTGATGGATTTCCATATATTGAACCATCCCTGCATCCCTGGGATGAAACCTACTTGGTCAGGATGGATGATTGTTTTGATGTGTTCTTGGATTCGGTTAGCAAGAACTTTATTGAGGATTTTTGCAACAATATTCATAAGGGATATTGGTCTGAAGTTTTCTATCTTTGTTGGGTCTTTTTGTGGTTTAGGTATCAGAGTAATTGTGGCTTCATAGAATGAGTTGGGTAGAGTACCTTCTGTTTCTATTTTGTGGAATAGTTTGTGAAGAACTGGGATTAGATCTTCTTTGAAGGTCTGATAGAACTCTGCACTAAACCCATCTGGTCCTGGGCTTTTTTTAGTTGGGAGACTATTAATGACTGCTTCTATTTCTTTGGGGGATATAGGGCTGTTTAGATCATTAACCTGATCTTGATTCAACTTTGGTACCTGGTATCTGTCTAGGAACTTCTCCATTTCATCCAGGTTCTCCAGTTTTGTTGAGTATAGCCTTTGGTAGAAGGATCTGATGGTGTTTTGGATGTCTTCAGGATCTGTTGTCATGTCTCCTTTTTTATTTCTGATATTGTTAATTAGGATGCTTTCCCTGTGCCCTCTAGTGAGTCTGGCTAAGGGTTTATCTATCTTGTTGATTTTCTCAAAGAACCAGCTCCTTGATTGGTTGATTCTTTGAATAGTTCTTCTTGTTTCCACTTGGTTGATTTCGCCCCTGAGTTTGATTATTTCCTGCTGTCTACTCCTCTTGGGTGAATTTGCTTCCTTTTGTTCTAGTGCTTTTAGGTATGTTGTCAAGCTGCTAATGTGTGCTCTCTCTAGTTTCCTTTTGGAGGCACTCAGAGCTATGAGTTTTCCTCTTAGAAATGCTTTCATTGCGTCCCATAAGTTTGGGTATGTTGTGGCTTCATTTTCATTGAACTCTAAAAAGTCCTTAATTTCTTTCTTTATTCCTTCCTTGACCAAGGTATCATTGAGAAGAGTGTTGTTCAGTTTCCACGTGAAGGTTGGCTTTCTATTATTTATTTTGTTATTGAAGATCAGCTTTAGTCCATGGTGATCTGATAGGATGCATGGGACAATTTCAATATTTTTGTATCTGTTGAGGCCTGTTTTGTGACCAATTATGTGGTCAATTTTGGAGAAGGTACCATGAGGTGCTGAGAAGAAGGTATATCCTTTTGTTTTAGGATAGAATGTTCTGTAGATATCTGCCAGATCCATTTGATTCATAATTTCTCTTAGTTTCTCTGTGTCCCTGTTTAGTTTCTGTTTCCATGATCTGTCCATTGGTGAAAGTGGTGTGTTGAAGTCTCCCACTATTATTGTATGAGGTGCAATATGTGCTTTGAGATTTACTAAAGTTTCTTTAATGAATGTGGCTGCCTTTGTATTTGGAGCATAGATATTCAGGATTGATAGTTCCTCTTGGAGGATTTTACCTTTGATGAGTATGAAGTGTCCCTCCCTGTCTTTTTTAATGACTTTGGGTTGGAAGTCAATCTTATCAGATATTAGAATGGCTACTCCAGCTTGTTTCTTCATACCATTTGCTTCGAAAATTGTTTTCCAGCCTTTCATTCTGAGGTAGTGTCTATCTTTTTCTCTGAGATGAGTTTCCTGTAAGCAGCAAAATGTTGGGTCTTGTTTGTGTAGCCAGTTTGTTAGTCTATGTCTTTTTATCGGGGAGTTGAGTCCATTGATATTAAGAGATATTAAGGAAAAGTAATTGTTGTTTCCTGTTATTTTTGTTGTTAAATTTGGCATTCTGTTCTTGTGGCTGTCTTCTTTTAGGTTTGTTGAGGGATTACCTTCTTGTTGTTTCTAGGGCGTGGTTCCAGTCCTTGTATTGGTTTTTTTCTATTATTATCCTTTGAAGGGCTGGATTTGTGGAGAGATAATGTGTGAATTTGGTTTTGTCGTGGAATACTTTGGTTTCTCCATCTATGTTAATTGAGAGTTTGGCTGGGTATAGTAGCCTGGGCTGGAATTTGTGTTCTTTTAGTGTCTGTATAACATCTGTCCAGGATCTTCTGGCTTTCATAGTCTCTGGTGAGAAATCTGGTGTAATTCTGATAGGCTTGCCTTTATATGTTACTTGGCCTTTTTCTCTTACTGCTTTTAGTATTCTGTCTTTATTTAGAGCATTTGTTGTTCTGATTATTATGTGTCGGGAGGTATTTCTTTTCTGGTCCAGTCTATATTTGGAGTTCTGTAGGCTTCTTGTATGTTCATGGGCATCTCTTTCCTTAGATTTGGGAAGTTTTCTTCTATAATTTT
Organism: Mus caroli; assembly: GCF_978045245.1. Classification (NCBI taxonomy): domain Eukaryota; kingdom Metazoa; phylum Chordata; class Mammalia; order Rodentia; family Muridae; genus Mus; species Mus caroli. The sequence goes on from NW_028227258.1 coordinate 130,502,700, forward strand.
GTTGAAGATGTTTGCTGGTCCTTTGAGTTGAAAATCTTCATTCTCATCCACTCCTATTATCCGTAGGTTTGGTATTCTCATTGTGTCCTGTATTTCTTGGATGTTTTGAGTTAGGATCTTTTTGCATTTTACATTTTCCTTGATTGTTGTGCCGATGTTCTCTATGGAATCTTCTGCACCTGAGATTCTCTCTTCCATCTCTTGTATTCTGTTGCTGTTGCTCGTATCTATGGTTCCAGATTTCTTTCCTATGGTTTCTATCTCCAGTGTTGCCTCATTTTGGGTTTTCTTTATTGTGTCTACTTCCCTTTTTAGGTCTAGTATGGTTTTGTTCATTTCCATCATCTGTTTGGATGTGTTTTCCTGTTTTTCATTAAGGACTTCTACCTGTTTGATTATGTTATCCTGTTTTTCTTTAAGGATTTGTAACTCTTTAGCAGTGTTCTCCTGCAATTCTTTAAGGGATTTTTGTGCTTCCTCTTTAATGTCTTCTACCTGTTTACCAGTGTTCCTTTGTATTTCTTTAAGTGTGTTATTAAAGTCCTTCTTGCAGTCCTCTACCATCATCAGGAGATATGCTTTTAGATCCGTGTCTAGCTTTTCCGGTGTGTTGGGGTGCCCTGGACTGGGCGAAGTGGGAGTGCTGGGTTCTGATGATGGTGAGTGGTCTTGGTTTCTGTTAGTAAGAATATTACATTTACCTTTCGCCATCTGGTAATCTCTGGGGTTAGTTGTTGTCGTTGTCACTGTTTAAAGATTGGAGCAGAAGCTGTGTTCCACTCACCAGCAGTCTCAAAATCCTGTGGCGGGGTCGTGGGTGGCTGGCGGTACCCCGGTGCTGGTCCAGCTGGAAGAGGCCTGTGGTCCTACTCAGGCCGGTTTTCTGTTTCCCTAACTAATGCAGTCTCTGGTCCCACGCGCAATTGGATTGGAGCAGAAGCTGTGTTCCACTCTCCAGAAGTCTTAAGATCCTGTGGCGGGTGTTGTGGGTAGCTGGCGGGTGTCAGGCGACCCTGCGCTCTAGCTACCCCTGTGCTGATCTGGCCGGATGAGGCCTGTGGCCCTACTCAGGCCGGTTTCTGCTTCCCTAACTAATGCAGTCTCAGGTCCCGCGCGCAATTGGATTGGAGCAGAAGCTGTGTTCCACTCACCAGAAGTCTTAGGATCCTGTGTCGGGTGTTGTGGGTAGCTGGCGAGTGTCAGCCGACCCTGCGCCCTAGCTACCCCGTTGCTGTTCTGACCGGAAGAGGCTTGTGGCCCTACTCAGGCCGGATTTCTGCCTCCCCAACCAAAGCAGTCTCAGGTCACGCATAATAGGACTGGAGCAGAAGCTGTGTTCCACTCACCAGAAGTCTCAAAATCCTGTGGCAGGTGTCGTGGGTAGCTGGCGGGTGTCAGCTGGCCCTGCGCTCTAGTTACCCTGGTGCTGGCCCGGCCAGAAGAGGCCTGTGGCCCTACTCAGGCCAGTTTTCTGCTTCCCTAACTAATGCAGTCTCAGGTCCCGCGCGCAATTGGATTGGAGCAGAAGCTGTGTTCCACTCACCAGAAGTCTTAAGATCCTGTGGCGGGTGTTGTGGGTAGCTGGTGAGTGTCAGCTGACCCTGCGCCCTAGCTGCCCCAGTGCTTTTCTGACCGGAAGAGGCTTGTGGCCCTACGTAGGCCAGATTTCTCTCTCCCCAACCAGAGCAGTCTCAGTTCCCGCGTGATTGGACTGGAGCAGAAGCTGTGTTCCACTCACCAGCAGTCTCAAAATCCAGTGGCGGGGGTCGTGGGTAGCTGGCGGGTGTCAGGCAACCCTGCGCTCTAGCTACCCTGGTGCTGATCCGGCCGGATGAGGCCTGTGGCCCTACTCAGGCCGGTTTCTGCTTCCCTAACTAATGCAGTCTCAGGTCCAGCTCGCAATTGGATTCCTGAGTCGTCTTCTTATTTTTCACTTGAGACAGGTTCTTGTCGCTGGTCTCCAGTCTCCACAGTCTCCAGCCCGTGGCGACAAGAACAACTCGGACACCAAGTTGGGTTCATGCAGCAACTTTACTTCAGGCTTTTTCCCTTACAGCTTTCTTCCCCAGCAGCTTCTTCTTAGGGCAAGAGCTAAACTACTCCTATTACAACTGCTTCTCTTTCTCTACTTCTACTCACGTCAAGGGCTAAAACAACTCCTATTACAACAGCTTCTCTCCTACTACTTCTACTCACCGCAAGGGCTAAAACTACTCTCTTCACTACTCTCACCTCCTTCTAGCTCGACCCCATCTCATCAAATCAGAATTCACACATGCTCCAGGCACGAGCTCAGGTTGTTCACAGATAGGCTGACCGATCCCGATCACGAGGAACAGTCCAGCCTGGCAGGCAGCCCATGCATGCAGCCTCACTGCGCATGCTTGGACAAGGCAGTAAACAAGTGGGTTTCACCGGGCCTGTGGCCGCACCCGCTTCCCGCAGTTCTCACTAAGCTGCTCAGACTGGCTGTGAAAGTCCTAGATTGGCTTTCCAAATAGTTAGGATTATAGATTTGCCCTGCCAGACTTTAAATAATCCTCTGCCTAAATATAGCTGTCTCTTGTGAGACTATGCCGGGGCCTAGCAAACACAGAAATGGATGCTCACAGTCAGCTATTGGATGGATCACAGGGCTCCCAATGGAGGAGCTAGAGAAAGTACCCAAGGAGCTAAAGGGATCTGCAACCCTATAGGTGGAACAACATTATGAACTAACCAGTACCCCGGAGCTCTTGACTCTAGCTGCATATGTATCAAAAGATGGCCTAGTCGGCCATCACTGGAAAGAGAGGCCCATTGGCCACACAAACTTTATATGCCCCAGTACAGGGGAATGCCAGGGCCCAAAAAATGGGAATGGGTGGGTAGGGAAGTGGGGGTGGGGAGTATGGGGGACTTTTGGGATAGCATTGGAAATGTAATTGAGGAAAATATGTAATAAAAAAAAGAATGTTCAGCTGTCCTATTGATGGACTTTATTAGTTCATTAATAATCAATAAGTCTCAGCACCTCCCTGACCATTGAGACATGTCTCTTTCAGTTTTTGCCTTTAGGGACCTGCCTGCTGGTGTGGTCTATTGATAAAGAGCACAGGAGCTACCTAATTAATTATGCAAAACACCAATTTGCCATCTTCTCCTTGTTCATTCATCTATTAATCCAACACTTTATTTTCTTTTCAAGACAGGATCTTTCTATCTATCCCAGTTTAGCCTCACACTCAAGCACTTCCAACCTCATCTTCCTGAATATGATGTTTCTAGATATATACCATTAAACCCAACATGATTCCACTTTCCTTTGCTTTGCCTTGGCTTTGTTGACAGAGCCTCACTATGAATTAAGCCCAGCCTGCACTCAAACTCAGGATTAATTAGCTTCAGCCACCCAAATGCTAAGATTACAGGCATGTACAACTGTGCTCATGAGACATTTTATTGAGTGTCAGCCTCAGGTTGATCCTGGGAACTGCAGATGGTAGAGAATTTTAGACTTACTCTCTTCTGTCTTACGTGGATTGTGTAACAATGGAGACACTGTCTTGGATGTTTAAATTCTGAATGATTGTGTGGTTCCCTTCCCAACCTTTGTTGATTTGCTCTGACCTTTTGAGATTTTTTTCCCTGCTCATCTAAGGAATGTAAAGCAAATGTGACTAGGTGGTGGCTTCTGAGGTGACATTAGCTCCTTCTTTGCTAGTGTGTGGTCCTAGAGAGATCAGAAAGACTGTAAATTGTGAGTAGTACCAGGGCCTCCAAGGATCGACAATGCATTCATAAATGTATAAATAATAACTTATGTTACATAAATTTGTGATACTAAAGGGATATGTGTATACTTTATATGTTCACTTTAATACTATTCACAAGAGCAAAGAACAAATCAGCAATATGTCCATCAATAGATGGATGAGGAAAAAGTGTTATATAGATATGGTATAATACTATGCAGTCAGGAAAGAATTGAAATTTTCTTATTTGCACCAACATAGATGGAATTGGAGTTATAACATTAAGAAGCCAGAAACAAGATGTTGTCAGTCACTTGTGAAACCAAACAGGCAAGGCCATAGAGCAGAGTGAGTCAGAGGCCCTAACAATGGAGAAGGACTGGGGCTTAGGAATGCAAAGAGGTTAGACACAGGGTCTGGAACACAGAGGGAAAAATAGTTTTGGTTTTCTTTGGCATATAGGATAACTGTGATTATATCCATCTGTTATATTTCTAAATAACTGGGTGTGTGTGTTGGGGGGGGGGACACAATCCTGAAGTGCAGAAATTGATACTGTTTGAGGAGATGGATGTGGACCAACATCTAATCTCTCCTAAATCCCTCCTACCTACACCTGTATTTCCACATCACATAAGAGCACCTGTGTTAGTGAATTTTTCAATGTTGTGACACCGAATGAAGGCTCATTTTGCCTCACAATGTGAGAGTACAGTTTACACATTGATGGCAGAATGCTTAGTTGTCCACATCTGTGTTTCTCAGTGTATCTAACCTTTGCTACAGGATCTGTCAATGCCCAGTATCTCTTATGAGGTGTCAGACTATCTCCAAAGGGTCATGTCTTTCATTTGGAAACTAATGTTACATACATATGTATACACACACACACACACACACACACATATATATATATATATATATATATATATATATATATATATATATATATATATATGGATGTATACTAGTCATCTACTGCCATCAGCCCTTCATGTACTTATCTGGGTCTCTGTTACTGGAGTCTTTTTTTATTAGATATTTTATGTATTTGCATTTCAAATGTGATCCCATTTCCCAGTTTCCCCTTGAAACACCCTTTCCCATCCCCCTGCTTCTATGAGGATGCTCCCCTTCCCACCTACCCAGTCCCATCTCACAGTCCTGACATTCCTCAACACTGTGGGATTGAGCCTTCACAGGAGCAAGGGCTTCTCTTCCTATTGATGCCAACAATGCCATCCTCTGCTACATATGCAGCTGGAGCCATGGGTCCCTGCATGTGTACTTTTCAGTTGGTGGTTTAGTCTGACTGGATTCTTAACTGAGAGGACTGAGTTATCCAAAGCTAAGCTGACTCCATGACAGGCTTCAGACTGCCATTTTGGGAGACCAGGCTTAAGATTCTGTTTCCTGGAAATGAGAACTGGGATCCAGGAACCTGGGGTCAGCCAACCACAGCCATGAGCAGCCAATCTGAGGACACCTTGTTGTTTGGCCTGAAGTAAGAATAGGTAGCTAGAATATGTAAACAACCCCCTGGAAAGTCTCTAGAGCCTGACCAATGGCAGAATCAATCTGGCCCCTAAAGATAGAGCTAACCAATAAAGGTAAAAGGGCACACACCCCTCTCTGAAATTTTCATGACAATAAAATCGAGGCATGCTGCTGCAGACGGACCTCAGTTGGGTTCTCAGTCCACAGGAAAACTCAGGTTTCTGGTTACAGGCAAGCAAGGAGTTGGCACAGATGGGTGACAGACAGGGACACAGAGAGAATGTGTATCTGAATGTATTTTTCTCAAATTGAGCACCAGTCTTATAACACAGAAGAAAAATAAGAAAGCTAGGCAAATACATCCACCAAGGTACATTGGTTCTTTAAACAAAACAAAGAAAATTAATACATAAAAAGATGGTGGGAGCCAGGCTGTGTTTACAACTGAGAATAGGAACATCCCTTAATTAAGATCAGCTAAACACAGGAGGCAGGTGAATGCTCTGATGCAATGCTAGTCTCTTGTTAAACCCACCACCAGGGGCCTTTAATAAATACTTGATTATGCTATTCCTCTGGGCCTAGTGAAAAAACCTGCACCAGGGGAATTCCGTTCTACTAACTCATACAAAAACCAAGTAAATTGTAATGCCTGATTATTTTCACTATCTCTACTATAGGGAAATTTGAATGTTACTGAATAGGTAACATTCTTACTGAATTCCAGCTCAGGGTCGGCTTCAAGGACTTCTCAGGACATTGGAACACTGGTGGAAGCTTAATCTAATGTAGCTATATGTCAAAATCAATCCTTAAAGACACTTATAATAAAACAATACTGAAAGAGAACACACAGATCCATACACCAGACTAACACAGGGACAAGGTATATGTGCTATGGGAATGCCAAGGATCCAGGAGACTAAGTTTCCATGAAACTCATCATCTCAGGACTGCCTCCAGGTTTCTAGGCCTGTCACGAGAGTCACTAGTCTAAAGGGATCATTAGTCTAAAGGGATTGAAGGTAGAGCTGGTGCGGGAAGAGGTAGGAAGATTAAGAGACTTAAAAGGAATATCCAAAATTCTATATGTTTAGGATCAAGGAGTTGGAAGAAGCCTTGGAACCAAAGATAGATGATTGCCACATACCAGTCAATCTGGTGTTCAGAGAGTATTTTTAGCAACCAGGAATTCTCTAAGAAACCATAAAAGAATTATACCTGTGCCCAGATGAAGTGTTCATGGGCCTGATGAGGAAATGTCATCATCTTTGGAGATGAGAGGCTGATAACACCCGAGGAGGAGATGGTTAAAAGCTTGGTTATTTATTTGTTGAATTTGTTTGGTCAACAGTCAAGGAGTGGAAGGGAAAAAAGTATTAGAAAAACAACTGCAATGAGGAGGCCCATCAAAGGCCAGACACAATTTACTAGGAGTGACTGGAACTAGCTTGTAGAGTGGAGTTAGAGTGAGAAGTACATTTCAGCAGGTCCTCAGATAGGTAGGTTAGTTTGTAAAAAATTTCCTTAACCACCCTCAATTCATTGATATAGTAGCAACATTCTTCCCTGAGGAGCAGACAAGTTTCTCCTTTCTTTGCTGTTAAGTGATCTAGGACTCAGTGGTTTTGGAGGGAGACTCTGACCAAAGAAGTGAGCTGTCCTTCTAGGGAGTCCAAAGACTGGGCCATCAAGTATAGAGAGAGCTATAGTATGGCTTTGAAGCCTTAAGCTGTGAGAGCAGAATGACCCAAATTACCATTGGCCATACATGTTTCAGTTAAAGCCAGAGGCATACCCACCATAATAGGCAAAATGGCAGCCCTGGGAAATGAGTTCTTGGGAGGATCCAGTAGAATTCAGATTGGCTATATAAGGTTAATTGAGGAATGATGGCCACCAAGAAACAGAGACTAGTTGTACTGGCAAAAATCTAATTTGAAAGGTTCTCATTACACAAGTATAGCCTTCCATGGGTGCCCATTTGGGTTTTGAAATTGAGACATCTTGAGAATATGAATGATCAGGAAGTTGTTTGTTAAACAGTGAAAGGAATGGTTGCTGATATATCTTTGGAATTTGTGTGGAAAGCCTGTGAGAACCTGCCTTTGGGTCCCAAATGGGAGCTTGTATGGCAGGGGACGAACAGCCAGAAGTGGGGGATGGAGATTTGGTAACTGAGCTGTCACTAGCTAGGGGACTGTGGCTAGAGGAGGGCACTATAAAAGGAAGGTAGTGAGACACATTAATGAAGAGAGCAGTGAAGTTGAGAAGAGAAAGGGTTGGTTGGATGACTTCACTACAAGTGAGGTTTTGGCATGAGAATATGTGTACTGAAGAAGAGATGGCTGGGATGGGTTGGGTTTGGTTGATCTCTGTAGTTGAAGGATTTGGTCAGAGCATTTAATGTCTGAGGACACTTGAACAGCCAATGTGTTTAGGAGAACTATTTGGCAGTGAATATTAATTTTGGCTACAGATATCTAGGATTTAAAGGAGCTAGCTTGTTTTCTGTTGTAAAACATTTAGCCCCCAGTGCCCCATTTACCTTCCTATGGGTCTTTGATGTACATTTGGACAATGTTAACTCTAGTGGTATATAGGAGTTCAGATTCCACTGATTACCCGGTGTGAGTATTTGCCCATTAAGTGGTGCCAGTTGTCCAATGAACCTTCCAGGACCAAGCAGGGTATACCCTATATTTCAAAGGAATGAGGAACCTTGAATGGAATTGATCAAAGTTGAAGCAGACAAAGTGTGGATTGTCCAGGCTTGCTGAAAGAGAGTGGGGCAGTATATGTATTGTAATAGGAACACTCCAATCAGCCTTGGGGTAGGAAGCCTTACTGCTAACCTGGATAGAATCCTTTTAATACTTCTCTGAATCATTCTGATTTCTCTGACTTGAAATTGCAGGCACACTGGCAACTATATGGTAGAGGAGAAAAAGGAGGGGGAGGAGAGGAGTAAAATTCATCTTTTTCATTAATAGGGGGTAGTGAGAAAGGGTGATTCATAAGAAAACAGGACCCAGACTGTGTGGATGAATTGGTAAAGTGGAGGCTAGGAGAATTTTGAGAATTGGAGGAAGGAAAAGAAGGAAGAGGAGGAATAAAAAGGTTTTAGATGAGATTGTGGAATGTCCTGGAATCTGACTGCAGTTGGAATTACATGGTATACAGGACCACAGTATAGGGACTATCTTAGTTAGTATTTCCACTGCTGTGAAGAGATGCCATAACCAAGGCACCTCTTATAAAGGACAACATTTAATTGGAGCTGGCTTACAGGTTCTGAGGTTGAGCCCACTATCATTATGGCAGGAAAGATGGGGCAGTGTCTAGGCAGGCACAGTGCTGGATGAGCTGAGAGTTCTATATCTTGTTTCAAAGTCAATCAGAAGACTCTCTCACAAGGCTAGGAGAAGGGTCTCAAAGTCCATACTCACAGTGACACACTTCCTCCAAAAAAAACCCACACTCACCTCCTAATAGTGCCATTCCTTGGTCCAAACATAAACAAACAACCACAGGGACCTTGTCACTTGGTTTGGAAAGGCTGGACTTGTTGGCTAGTGGTATGAGGAGAACATGATCTCTTGGCTATACAGGAAACTTGGAGGAATTGTGAGTGGCCTGAGAAGAATCTGGAATATGTTTGGATGTGGTATCAGCCTGTAATCGAGGAAGTGGGCATTTATCAAGGATAGGGGAGGGTTAGGGATGTAGTCCTGGTGGAATAAGGTTTTAGAGATTGGTGCTAATGCTTTGAATCTGCATCTCCAGATGCTGAAGTTCCTTGTCCCCAATTGGTTTTTGATCTATAAATAACTAGTGGCCAATGGCTGAACATAGAGCAGGACACTTAGAGTTGCATAGGTAGGATGCAGGGAGAATCACTGGGACTCAGAGAACAAGAGGACACAGTAGCAGCAGCTATGTGATGTGAGCTTTTGGGTAAGTGGCCACTGGCCACTTCTCCTGTTGGCCTGGAGTAGCAGGGGAAGGTTTAGGAATGCCTAGTCTTTGAGGTAGCCAAGGCATTTAAAAATAAGCTACTGTGTGTGTGTGTGTGTGTGTGTGTGTGTGTGTGTGTGTGTGTGTGTGTGGACTGTTATTCACAGATCCAAAAATGTCCTGGGTGGATGGCTGGAAGTGTGACCCACCCAGGAATATAATGTGGCACACAAAAGATGAAAGATGATTTCTAGGATGAAATATACACACAAATGATACAGTCTAGGAATGAGGATGGCTAATTTCTTAGCAAGTGGAGCCAAGTCATGTGACTCCATCATGAAAAACTAAAAGAAAGGAAATCAGCCTCCACCCAGAGATGTTGAGAACTCCTGCTATACAAACAGGTTGACTGATACTCTACCTGCTAGGAGGGAGGCAATGAGAAACAAACAATAAAGCTGCCTGTTCCCAGCCACCAGATAAAGGATAGAGATTTATAAATCTGATTGAGTTCTTGTTAAGTGAAGAATGGAATATACAGATTCTGCCTGGGCCCCATGGGGATTTCTTCCTGTGTTTTGAAACTGATACAAAGAGCTCATGATGAGAGGCAGCAAGACAGATGGTAGATGCAACAGATATTAAGCTCCACAGAAGAGAGAACTTAGAGAGAATGAATGAACAAATTCTTTAAAGATATGTAAAAGTCTTGTGGTGACAGGAAAGGAGAAAAGGCTGTAGACCCCATCCAGAGTCATATGAATCATATAAGACAAGAGAAAGCCAAATGAGGATCTAGAAAATTTTAGGAAAATCAAACATGACAGGTAAACTGCTGACTCCTCAACATGGGAGGAGCCCGGTAACTGGGTTACACATAAAAATGTCTCTACCCCAAACTTCAGGTAAAATGAGTTGATAAGTCTTATTGGTTATGGAATCTTTAAGATTCTTTTTGCCCTTCTTCATATAGCATGAATGAAGATTTATTACAATTGGTTATTGATAAAATTAATGCATAAGAAAGATAGTTGTTTTTCACGTTGCTCAAACAAGGAGTATAATTTCATCCTTAACTGATAGGTGCACCTTGCACAAACCATATAAATACCTTCATGATACTAAAATTTTGATTGAGATTCATAAATTACAGGATGTTCAGATTAAACAAGATCAACCTCAGAGATGCTGAATTGACCTGCTGTTCCAGCCCCCTTGTTGATGCTGTGCAGAGACTTCCTTCCAGAAGAGCTCCAGGAATTGCCACTGACTCCAGAGAAAATACTTTGTCCAAAATGGATTAAAGGAAAGAGATATGGGATAGTCAACTACCAATCTCTGCCAAGACTGGGTAAGATACTTATAAGAAATTAGGGGACTGTCCAGTTAGTCAAATGTCTCTACAACTGTTTCCATTTTAGAAGCTATATTTGGTGCTTCCTATACACTCATGTAGTATTTAATTTGTCCTTGGGTTTCTGATGGAGTTGAAGACTAATTATAGTCCCGTAAGCAAACATTAAAGATATGATAGAGAACTAAAACATGGTTTTCAGATTCTGTTACGGGCTAAAATCAAAACATAATTCAGGTATAGAATTGTAAACCCTTTAAGTTAGGGATGATATTAGAGTACTTTATTTAATTGACACATATGATGGACTGGATGTTAATTGTATGTCATACTCTATGATTTACATCATTGTTGAGGTTGTATGCAATTCATTTCTGAGAAAAATGCTTTTTTTTTATTGGACAGAAAAAGTGAGCTGTTGGAGATTGGTGCTAATGCTTTGAATCTGTGTGTCCAGATACCGAACATCCTTGTCCCCAATTGGTTTTTGATATATAATAAAAATACTAGTGGCCAATGGTTGGACACAAAGCTGGACATTTAGAGTTGCATGGGTAGGACACAGCAAGAATCACCAGGACTGGGAGAAGAAGAAGGGAACACAGTAGCAGCAGCAGATAAGACCCACCAGCTATGTGCACTTTTGGGTAAGTGGTCACTGGGCACTTCCCTGATTGGGCCTGGGGTAGCAGGAGAAGGTTCAGGAGTTCCCAACCTTTGAGGTAACCAAGGCATTTAAAAATAAGCTAGTGTGTGTGTGTGTGTGTGTGTGTGTGTGTGTCTTTTATCCATGAATCCAGAGATTCCCTGACTAGGTGGCTGGAAGCATGGCCCACCCAGGAGCATAAAGCAGGGTAGATAGAACTACACGCAGCAGAAGGAGTTTTCCAAACATCAAGTCAAAGAGCAAAAGACTGAAGGTTTTGCAAGAAATACATTGAAGATAGAGATGAGTGGAGATGAAGTTCCATGGTAAGTTTGGATAGTATTTCCTTTAGTATTCTGTTGGTGTATTCTACCTTACCAGAGATCTGTTGAAGGTATGGGGTACAAAAATGCCAAGGTATATGTAGAACTTAAAATAGGCCCTGAGTGACTTGAAAGGTAAATTATGGATGGTTTTCTGATTGGAAGAAGGTAGGTAGCCCCAAGCTAGAGAATATATTAGAGAACAGAAGGGTGGTATACTGGCTATTCCCAGTTGTCAGCTTTACTATATCTGGAATGAATTACAATCCAAAAAATGAAGGGCACCTGTGATACAGCTTTTGAGGCAGACAAAAGCTTTTGATATAGATTTTGAAGTGGGATGACACATGTTTTTGGTCTGGATCTTGAGGCATAGTGGCCATGAAAATCTTAGGCCCAGGCAGGGTGGTAGATGTCTTTAATCAAAGGAGATAGAGGCAAACAGATCTCTGAGTTAAGAAAAGCATAGGACAGAGAAAGTTAAAAGAACAGCTTAGGTCCAGACATGGTGGTATAGACCTGTAATCTGAACCATATCTTCCACTGGAGGCCTACATAAGGATAATGGAAGAAGGAAGGATCATTTCTTCACATACTTGCACTTATTTGCCAGTGTTGGAACCTACTTCTTCAAGATTCCATCTTATGCAGAAGACCAGCTGAAACACCCAGCCTCATGGGACTGAGTAACATAGCTGCTCATTTTTTGATTAATTGGACAGCATACTGTAAGTCATTCCAATAATTTCCCTTAACATGTAAAGACATTCTATAAGTTCTGTGACTCTAGAGAACCCTGACTAATATAGGAGGTCAGTGTTACCCTTTTTTTAGTGGTTGGATAGATGTTGACCAAGCCAGGGAATATATCTTTGCAGAATAAAAGGTATTTAAGGAAATTTACAGTAAGCATATGAGTGAAGTCCATCTGCTAATTGCATCCAGGAAGCAGACCATGGGTCTGGTAGTGAGAAAAGTAGGGGGTTGAATAGAAGAGGTAGGGTTAGTCCACTGACATGCAATTCTGGTTTGAGATAGGTTCTATAGGAAAGTCTTATCTGCTGGAGTGAGAGTCGGGTGGGTTTGAAGAAAGAAGAGATTTAGTATTGGAGTTAATTATCTGATGTAAGCAACCTGGAATCCATAGTCTCCAAGAAGATAGATGGGGTATCAAACTTCACTCAAATTGTGGTAACACCAACCACAAGGAAAAACTGCCCCATGCCTCAGCTGCTAGCAGGGATCTGCTCAAACTATACTTTATTGGGTTGATTGCCATGCCCTGCCTGGTCAAAGTAAGGCCAGTCTTCCCAAGTGTCTTCTCCACAGGAAAAGTTTTCTGACCTGGATCTGACAGCCAAAGCTGATGCTGCACTGTGCAGCAGCTGAAGATTAAAGGCTGACTTTGCCTGATCCAGATGCAGTCTGCTTATCCTTCTTGGGTAAATAAATCTCCTTTGTGCTAAGAATTTGGTGCCTGGGTGTCTTCCCCATAGACTCAAAGAGCTCAGTGGACAAAGTTCAGTCTATGTTTAAGGGCATGGATTTTATTTCCTGAAACTACATAAAAGAAGATGGCTATTCCATTGATCTACCTGTCTGTCACTGTACCAGTACCATGCAGTTTTTATCACAATTGCTCTGTAGTACATCTTAAGGTCAGGCATGGTGATGCCACCAGAGGTTCTTTTATTGTTGAGAATAGTTTTTACTATCCTAGATTTTTTTTTGTTTTTCCAGATGAATTTGCAAATTGCCCTTTCTATCTTAGTGAAGAATTGAGTTGGAATTTTGATGGGGATTGCATTGAATCCATAGATTGCTTTCAGCAGGATAGACATTTTTACTATATTAATCCTGTCAATCCATGAGCATGGGAGATCTTTCCATCTTTTGAGATTTTCTTCAATTTCTTTCTCCAGAGACTTGAAGTTCTTATCATACAGATCTTTCACTTCCTTAGTTAGAGTCACAACAAGGTATTTCATATTATTTGTGACTACTGTGAAGGATGTTGTTTCCCTAATTTCTTTCTCAGTCCGTTTATCATTTGTGTAGAGAAAGACCATTGATCTATTTGATTTAATTTTATATCCAGCTACTGCACTGAAGCTGTTTATTAGGTTTAGGAGTTCTCTGGTGGAAATTTTAGGGTCACTTATATATACTATCATATCATCTGCAAATAGTGATATTTTGACTTCTTCCTTTCCAATTTGTATGCCCTTGATGTACTTTTGTTGTCTAATTGCTCTGGCTAGGACTTCAAGTGTATATTGAATAGTTAGGGAGAAAGTGGGCAGCCTTGTCTAGTCCCTGATTTTAGTGGGATTGCTCCAAATTTCTGTCCATTTACTTTTTGTTGGCTACTGGTTCTCTGTAGATTAATTTTATTATGTTTAGGTATGGGCCTTAAATTCCTGATCTTTCCAAAACTTTTATCATTAAGGGTGCTGAATTTTGTCAAATGCCTTCTCATCATCTAAAGAGATGATCATGTGGTTTTTGTCTTTGAGTTTGTTTATATAGTGGATTACGTTGATGGATTTCCATATATTAAACCATCCCTGCATCCCTGGGATTAAGCCTACTTGGTCATGATGGATGATCATTTTGATGTGTTCTTGGATTCGGTTTGTGAGGATTTTATTGAGTATTTTTGCATCAATATTCATAAGGGAAATTGGTCTGAAGTTCTCTTTCTTTGTTGAATCTTTGTGTGTTTTAGGTATCAGAGTAATTATGGCTTCATAGAATGAATGGGTAGAGTACCTTCTGTTTATATTTTGTGAAATAATTTGAGAAGAGTTGGAATTAGGTCTTCTTTGAAGGTCTGATAGAACTCTGCACTAAACCCATCTGGTCCTGGGCTTTTTTTGGTTGGAAGACTATTGATGACTGCTTCTATTTCTTTAGGGGAAATGGGACTGTTTAGATCGTTAATCTGATCCTGATGTAACTTTGGTACCTGATATTTGTCTAGGAAGTTGTCCATTTCATCCAGGTTTTCTAGTTTTGTTGAGTATAGCCTTTTGTAGTAGGATCTGATGATGTTTTGGATTTCCTCAGGTTCTGTTGTTATGTCTCCTTTTTCATTTTTGATTTTGTTAATTAGGATACTGCCTCTGTGCCCTCTAGTTAGTCTGGCTAAGGGTTTATCTATCTTGTTGATTTTCTGAGAGAACCAGCTCCTGGTTTGGTTGATTCTTTGAATAGTTCTTTTTGTTTCCACTTGGTTGATTTCATCCCTGAGTTTGATTATTTCCTTCTGTCTACTCCTCTTGTGTGAATTTGCTTCCTTTAGTTCTAGAGCTTCTAGGTGTGATGTCAGGGTGCTAGTTATACTCTCTCTAGTTTCTCTTTGGAGGCAATTAGGGCTATGAGTTTTCCTTTTAGGACTACCTTCATTGTGTCCCAAAAGTTTGGGTATGTTGTCACACCTATGGTCACTTATCTTTGACAAGGGTGCTAAAACCATCCAGTGGAAAAAAGACAGCATTTTCAACAAATAGTGCTGGCATAACTGGCTGTTATCATGTAGAAGATTGCAAATTGATCCATAACTATCTCCTTGTACTAAGGTCAAATCTAAGTGGATTAAGGAACTCCACATAAAACCAGAGACACTGAAACTTGTAGAGAAAAAAGTTGGGAAAAGCCTCGAAGATATGGGTACAGGGGAAAAATTCCTGAATAGAACAGCAATGACTTGTGCTGTAAGATTGAGAATCGATAAATGGGACCTCATAAAATTGCAAAGCTTCTGCAAGGCAAAAGACACCGTCAATAAGACAAAAAGACCACCAACAGATTGGGAAAGGATCTTTACCTATCCCAAATTGGATAGGGGACTAATATCCAATATATATAAAGAACTCAAGAAGGTGGACTCCAGAAAATCAAGTAACCCCATTAAAAATGGATCCCTGGATACGGCAGTCTCTAAATGGTCCATCCTTTCATCACAGCTACGAACTTTGTCTCTGTAACTCCTTCCCTGGGTGTTTTGTTCCCAATTCTAAGAAGGTGCACAGTGTCCACACTTTGGTCTTCATTCTTCTTGAGTTTCATGCGTTTATCAAATTGTATCTTATATCTTGGGTATCCTAAGTTTTGGGCTAATATCCACTTATCAGTGAATACATATTGTGTGAGTTCTTTTGTGATTGTGTTATTTCACTCAAGATGATGCCCTCCAGGTCCATCCATTTGGCTAGGAATTTCATAAATGAATTCTTTTTAATAGCTGAGTAGTACTCCATTGTGTAAATGTACCATAATTTCTGTATCCATTCCTCTGTTGAGGGACATCTGGGTTCTTTCCAGCTTCTGGCTATTATAAATAGGGCTGCTATGAACATAGTGGAGCATGTGTCCTTTTTACCGGTTGGGACATCTTCTGGATATATGCCCAGGAGAGGTATTGCTGGATCCTCCGGTAGTACTATGTCCAATTTTCTGAGGAACCGCCAGACTGATTTCCAGAGTGGTTGTACAAGCTTGCAATCCCACCAACAATGGAGGAGTGTTCCTCTTTCTCCACATCCTCGCCAGCATCTGCTGTCACCTGAATTTTTGATCTTAGCCATTCTGACTGGTGTGAGGTGGAATCTCAGGGTTGTTTTGATTTGCATTTCAGGGGAAAAATTCCTAAACAGAACAGCAATGGCTTGTGCTGTAAGATCAAGAAATGACAAATGGCTCCTCATAAAATTGCAAAGTGTCTGTAATGCAAAAGACACTGTCAATAAGACAAAAAGGCCACCAACAGATTGGGAAAGGATTTTTACCAATCCTAAATCTGATAGGGGACTAATATCCAATATAGACAAAGAGCTCAAGAAGCTGGAGTCCAGAAATTCAAATAACCCCATTAAAAATGCTGCATATTTATCAAAAGATGGCCTAGTCGGCCATCACTGCAAAGAGAGGCCCATTGGACTTGCAAACTTTATATGCCCCAGTACAGGGGAACCCCAGGGCCAAAAAGGGGGAGTGGGTGGGTAGGGGATTGGGGGGTGGGTATGGGGGACTTTTGGGATAGCATTGAAAATGTAAACGAGGAAAATACTTAATAAAAAATAAATTAAAAAATAAATAAATAAAAAAATGGGGTTCAGAGCTAAACAGAGAATTCTCAACTGAGGAATACCAAATGACTGAGAAGCACCTGAAAAAATGTTCATCATCCTTAATCGTCAAGGAAATGCAAATCAAAACAACCTTGAGATTCCACCTCACACCAGAGAATGGCTAAGATCAAAAGTCCATGTGACAGCAGATGCTGGAGAGGATGTGGAGAAAGAGGAACACTCCTCTACTACTGGTAGGATTGCAAGCTTGTACAACCACTCTGGAAGTCAGTCTGGAAATTCCTCAGAAAATTGGATATAATATTACAGGAACATCTAGCAATATCTCTTCTGGGCATATACCCAGAAGAAATTCCAACTGATAATAAGAACACATGCTCCACTATGTTTATAGTAGCCTTATTTATAATAGCCAGAAGCTGGAAAGAACCCAGATGTCCCTCAACAGAAGAATGGATACAGAAAATGTGGTACATTTACACAATGGAGTACTACTCAGTTATTAAAAACAATGGCTATATGAAATTCTTGGACAAATGGATATATCTGGAGGATATCATCCTTACTGGGGTAACCCAATCACAAAAGAAGTCATTAGATATACACTCACTGATAAGTGGATATTAGCCCAGAAACATAGAACACCCAAGATACAATTTCCAAAACACAAGAAATTCAAGAAGAGGGAAGACCAATGGGTGGATACTTCATTCCTTCTTAGAATAGGGAACTAGATACCCATGAAAGGAGTTACAGAGACAAAGTTTGGAGCTAAGAAGAAAGGATGGGCTATCCAGAGACTACTCCACCTGGGGATTCATCCCATAATCAGCCACCAAACACAGACGCTATTGCATATGCCAGAAAGATTTTGCTAAAGGGACCCTGTAATAACATAACTGTCTCATATGAGACTGTGCCAGTGGCTGGCAAATACAGAAGTGGATGCTCACAGTCATCTATAAGATGGAACACAGGGCCCCCAATGGAGAAGCTAGAGAAAGCACCCAAGGAGCTGAAGGGGTCTGCAACCCTATAGGTGGAACAACAATATGAACTAACCAGTATCTCCAGAGCTCATATCTCTAGCTGCATATCTAGTAGAAGATGGCCTATTCAGCCATCACTGAGAAGAGAGGTCCCTTGGAATTGCAAACTTTCTATGCCCCAGTACAGGGGAATGCCAGGGCCAATAAGTGGGAGTGGGTGGGTTGGGAAGTAGGGTGGAGGGAGGGTATAGGGAACTTTCAGGATAGCATTTGAAATGTACATAAAAAATGAATAAAAAAGAAGATGGCTAGAACTGACTCCACAAAACTGGTCTCTGACCTCTGTGAGTACGTATTCAACAACAACAGTAAATAATTGGGGGTGGGGGGGTTTAGAGAGATGGCCCAGGTTTTGAGAGCACATGCTCTTCTTACAAAGGACCCAAACTCGGATCTTAGTATTCATGCCAGGTAGTCACAACAATGGGTAGCTGGAGCTCCTGGGAATCCACAGCCTGTAAAATGTTTTAAACAGATTGTTAGTGGGTAGGGAGTGTGTTGGTGGTAAGAGATAAATGAATGTATTTGAAAGAAACATTGTGGGCAGAGAGTGGAATGGTGTATGTTCAGCTGCATGTGAAGTTGATTTTATTACCATAAACATGATGTGCAGAGGAGATATTGACTCTTTTTAATCTTAAATTTTGATTTGAGGGCTATAAAGGATGTAACAATCCTGCTCAGGACTACATTACCTTGAGTGAATACTGACGGCTGCTCTTTCCCTGGGCTTTGCCACTGACAGTTAACAGATTAGCTCAGTAGCATTCATTCTTTCCACCATGGTATGTGACGGAACACATTCTTTCCACCATTTAAAACATGCAAGATATTCAGATAAAATTGAGCTAAATGGAGGAACTTTACTTCAGAGGACACTTGCTTGCTTGGAAACTAATCACTCAAAGTTAAACCACTTTCCTGTTTAGGGAAGGTTCAGTTCACCTATTTAAATTTAAATTCTCTGTTTCACTATTCACAATATTTGAAAGGCATTTTATAATGTATGAGTTTTTCAAATTAGAATATCTTTTACCTTTCACCATTCCATATGTATATAACATAACTTGATTATATCCACCCTAACTCTCATCTCCTATATCCTGACTTCCAACATGTCTCCCTCCCACCTTCATGTTTTTGTAAATCAGTGATTCTGATTTATGTATGAATTCTACCTGGACAAATAGTAATACCTCACAATATTCAAATATTAGCAAAACTTTAATGAAGACAAAATCCATTGCTGATGGTCAAAGTGGTGAGTAAGGGTTATAAATGACTTCCTTAGCAGATTTCTTATTAGCATAAAGGAATAGATTAGCATTGTGGAGCAGCTTAGTTGGCACTTTTACACTATATAGAAAACAACATCATGTTTAACTCAAACACCTTCTGTTTTTAGATGAATATGAGTATAAAAAGAAAATATCCTGGTTACTTCTATGTTGCTGTGGCAAATTCCATGACTCAAAGTGTCTTGGGTAGATTTGATTTAGAGTCCAGATTACCACCTGTCATCATGATGTCTGGGTGAGACATCATGGATGTGGAGCTGGAGGAGAACATGATGGACTCTGCTGATGCTGCCCACAGTGCTGGGACCTCCCTGGTCAATTTACAAAAAGAAATGCCCCATAAGCATGCCCACAAACTAATCTAATCTGAGAAACTCTCGATTGAGGTTATCTTTCCCCACATGACTCTAGCTTGTGTCAAGGTAACAATAACAACTAACCAATACAGAAAACATTTGAAAATTTTCAAGTTTCACCACTTTATCAAGTAATAATCATATAGCTCAAATAATCTGTACATCAGAGAAACTGCTTTCAATATAGGAGGACAATTTCTTCACATCTTCTGTAAGAGGTACTAAACTACAGAAGGCCCATATTAGAATGTTACAATTGTTGGAATCTGGTGTTGTGGCTCACTGGTGTCGTGCCATTTTGTGAGAAAACTTGTAAACACACCCTCTGGTTATATTATAGACAAACCATTAAGAGAAAGGAGACAAGTGAGATTTATAGACTTCAGTTTCAGTTTGCATACCCATTACACAAATACACATTTTCATCTCATCTTTGCAAACCCTCATACATCATACTGTTTATCGACTCAACATTCTTTTATGGTGAGTTTAAGTGTAAGTGGTCATGTCTGCCTTTCTGGAGTTCTTGAATGAAGAGTTTTACATCATGGTTAGGAACAGATTCTTGCTTCAAAACAATAGAGTTATGAGATATAGAACTAATTTTAATTTTACTTAAATAAAATTTCATGATAATTTCTAGTAAAATACAACAATTTCTTTAACTTGTATGTAGCTTTCATAGTATTCAAGGCAAATCAGAGGTCAGGGCTATGGTTAGAATAGAATTTGCTCAAATAATTCTATGCTAAAATCAAATGATCATACTTTAACATTTTCACTAGAATATATGGCTACTGGCTCAGAAACCTGAGTTCATTTATATTGTTCCAATCCTCAATTATTTCTAGCATTAAACAGTGTGATGGTTCTTATTCTTGTGCCAGGGAGTGGCACCATTTGTAGGTATGGCCTTGTTGGAGTAGGTGTGACCTGGTTGGAGTAGGTATGTCACTGTAGGTGTGGGCTTAAGATCCTCACTCTAGTTGCCTGGAAGTCAGTCTTCCACTAGCAGCCTTTGGATGAAGACATTGAACTCTCAGCTCTGCCTGTGCCATGCCTGCCTGGATACTGCCTTGCTCTCACTTTGATGATAATGGACTAAAGGACTGAACCACTGAGACTGTAAGCCAGCCCCAATTAAATTTTTGTTTTGTTTTGTTTTGTTTTGTTTTGTTTTGTTTTGTTTTGTTTTGTTTTGTTTTTTATATAAGACTTGCCTTGGTCATGGTGTCTGTTCACAGCAATAAAACCCTAACTAAGAAAGAAGTTGGTACCGGGAGTGGGGTACTGCTGTGATAGGCCTGATCATGCTTTTATTTGAAAGAATGTGGATTTTGGGACTTTGGATGTGGAACACAGTGGAATGCTTTATATTGGGATTAATGGGTCATTCTAGTAGGAATATGGAAGACTTTGTTGCTTGGGGTAATTTGAACTGTGTTGACCTGGCCCAAGAGATTTCAAAGGAGAAGAATTTCAGAATGTGGCATAGGATGTTTTTTGTGGTACTTTGGTGAAGAATGTGGGTACTTTTTGCCCTTGTCTGAAAAGTCTACCTGAGACTAAGGTGAAGAGACTCCGATTAATTGCATTTACAAAGGAAATTTCAAAAAAAAAAAAAAAAAACCCAACAGAGACTTTGTTCTCTGGTTAAGTCTTATTAAGAGAAGTTTGAACAAGCATAGCAAGCTTAGAAAGGAAAAATATAAAATATATGGTTCAAGTATTAAAGGGGTACCAGGAAGTGAAATGGAGCAAAATCCTGTGTTCTAAGAGATAATGAAAGACTCCAAAACTCCCAAAGGGAGGCACTTACTCAAGCCTCGGGTCAGCCGCGCACCCAAGAAGACACTGAGACCGAACTTAAGATATATAGAGAGTAAGATTTAATACTACAGCAATGACAAGAAAGAACATAAAAAGCACATATACCAGATATCTGGGGTCGAAACTCGCAGAGGAGATTCGGCAATTAGCCCAAACTTTTCACAAGCTTTTATAGGAAATAGCCAGGTAAAAAGTACAAGTTTTACGTCACCAAGGTGTTCTGCCAAGGGGCTTTACATAACCAAGGGGTCGTGTCCTATATTTTGGCAATGTACTCGATCTATTGGAACATTCTGGGACAGTACCAGGAGGCCCCTATCTCAAAAATGTTCTTGGCATAGTCTTCAGTTGGGAGGGGTAGGACTAGGTTTTTTCCAGGAGACCCCTTATCTAAAAAATGTTCCTGGAGCAGTTTCCAATTGGGAGGGGGTACCTTGGGGTAAAAAGTTCAGGAGTGCTCCGGGAACTATCTCTGGATGGGAGGGGTAAGAGAACTCTGAGCTGAAGAGTTCATGGAGAGTTCAGGTGTCCAGTAATTAACTCTTTCATTCCCCCCTTCTTTTAGGGACAAGCTCTAATCTTAGAGCTGGGTACCGGCTTCCTGAAGGACCCGATATTGTTGCCTTAATATCATAACCTGCACTGCATTTATTCTTTCTCTGACAAAAGCCACTAACTTATTAAGAATGCAGGGGCCAAAAATAAGCAAAAGCATAAGTATAATTAAGGGTCCTGCTATGGAGGAGAGGAGAGTGGTAAGCCAAGGGGACTTATTAAACCAGCTTTCGAACCATCCTTGTTGGCTTTCTCTCTCTCTTTTACGCATATCTAGGCGTTCTCTAAGTCTGGCCATAGAGTCTTTGATTACTCCTGAATGATCAACATAAAAACAACATTCTTCTTTTAGGGCAGCACAAAGTCCTCCTTCTTTAAGGAACAATAAGTCTAATCCCCTCCTATTTTGCAGCACTACTTCAGACAGGGAAGTTAAAGATTCTTCTAATTTAGTTATAGACTGTTCTATAGTTCTAATATCAATGTCCATAGCTGTACGTAATTCTTCATAGTATTGGGGGGTCTGAATTAAGGCAGCGGTCCCTGTACCTACTCCTGCTGCTACTCCCAATCCCAAAAGTACTGCCAGGGTTAAGGTAATGGGCTCTCTTCTCCAACGGACCCGATGATCAAACTTATCTAAAAAGGAGCTATCATCATGATACAGGAGTCTAGGAATAAGCTGAACTAAAATGCAGAAGTCTTTGGAACTATTAAAAACAGATAGAGATACACAAGGAGTGAGACCGGTATTGCAAGCCCATACTGTGTCTATGGGAGGCACCAGATACTGACCACTTTTGCCAGGCTGAATGTTCTGGGTCTGATTACAAAGGTGCCGTTTATCCTGAGGTGCCTGGCCTAAACAGAGTCCACTTCCTGAAACTGCTTCCAGAGTCAGCTTTCTGTTTTCTCCCCAAAGGCATTGAGAATGATCTGAAGTAGTATTATAAGTCCTGATCTGAGCAATTCCTTCATAATAAGGGGGCCTAGAGTCATAGCATAACCAACATGATTGAGTCATATTAGGATTAGTCCTATTCAACGCCAAAAAAGCTCCTTGAACTAGACTGACCAGACGGCTTTTTGTATCTAGGGGCGGTGGGGAAACTAAGGTCGATAGGGAAGGTCTCACTGTTCTGGGCTGTGGAGTTGGTGGAGCTGGTACAGCCGGGACTTGTGGGGGAGCTGGTACTATTGGGGGACCCTGTTCTGTCACAGTCAGCCTGATTGTAAAAATGAACCCAGGGTCTCTCGGTGGACTGGATACACGCCAACCCCACTTATTTCCTTTAAGCCAACTTAAACGATTTTGTTTTCCTTTTTCAGTGAATTTTATAAGTAGGGGGTTGCAGTATTTACCTTTGCATGGTCCTGGGGGGCTGTTTTCAGTAGCACACCCATAAGCTCCTATGGCGGCCTCATCTGGATGGAGGTCGCCATAGTTTGGATATTTATGGGGATCTCTTTCTCCTTGATATGGCTTATCATAACCACTACCTCGTTTTACCGTGATTAGATCCCAGTCAGAGGAAGGCTTCCAGTAGGCATCCCCTGTCGTTTCACATGTCCATTTGCCACAGAAATAATCTGATGCCCCCCCACATTTTTGTTGAAGCTCTTTGTTTTGACCCTGACCAGGGCAAACATAAAACTGTGCAGCTCTAAGATTAGCCCGGTAGAACTGCCCTGAACACCCATACATGTTCCCTATTCCACCTGAAACACACCGCTGTTCAGGGGGTGGGTTACTAAGATCAGTATGGTCAGGGAGGTCCCAATTGGGAGATCCTGCTACTAACTTACAAATGTCAGGTGTGAGATCAGGCCACCAAGTCCAAGGGGGATGTGCTGCAGTGATTGCCCATACAATGTTTCCCTCCCCATTAAGCACTTCCCATGACTGTTGAATCGGGGCAAGAGGGTTGTCGTTCCCTAGGCTTAGGGTGGCCCCCACGACACAAACGAAGTTTAAGAGGATTGTCAGTAGTTGCCACCGTCCAGTTGTCTTCATGGTTGCCTCTACCCTGGCTAGGAGCCTTCTTGACGTGGGAGGCGTGGAGTTGTTAACAGTATCAGATATGGTCCTTTCCACCGAGGCTCAAGAGTGCCGGTGCGATGTCATCTGACAAGGACCGAACTGCTGTAGTCTCAGGTGCATGAGCTTCTTTGATCTGGTCCCAGATCTGTGTTCTGACAACCTCCAAGGCCTTTAAATGGGTAAACAGAGCAGAGGGTGAGAAAGAGTCAACACAGGGATCCAATATCCTGCTAGACTCAGTCAAAGAAGTAAAACGTCCAGGTGTGTTTCGGACTCTGAGAAGCACAAAGGGAAGGAGGGTCACCCAGTCTTTACCGCCAGTCTCAATAACTAATTTAGTTAGGGTCTGGGCATGACGCAGGTGCACGTAGATCAGATCTCTGGCTGGAACTGGTGAGATGTCCTTGGGGTATCCAGCTCGTTCACTGTAACCAGTTGTGACCAGACTTTTTTCTGTACCACCTGCAAGCCCTTTTAACTTAGCATACAGAGCATTATTAACAACATAGGTTTAAACACATCATTTGAGACTATGATGGGCATAGGAGTTTCATAAAGGATCTTAAACAGAGTAAAACTGAATCAAGAGATAGGACATAGGGAAGGAACACCAAGTCCATGCCAGTCTCCACGATTAATTTTGTCAAGGTCTGTCTTAGAGTTTTAAACTAATTTTTATCTATCCTGAGCTCTGAGGTCTATACACACAATGTAATTTTTATTTGACCTCTAAATGCTTGGCCACACCCTGACTTACCTGGGCAACTATTGCTTTTGGCACTCTGAACCTTGGAAAAAAAATTTTCTTTAATAGTCTTCTTGATGACTATGTGAGCAGTATCATTTATCCATATTGAGAACGTCTTTTTCTGCAGATGTCAACAGCTTTCTTTGTCTGCATATTGTTCCATACAGTGGCAAAAGCATACCCGCTGTCAGTGTCATTTATAAAGCTTGTATCAAAACCACAAGTTCAGCTTTTTGGGCTGAAGTCTCTTTAGGGAAGCTGCTGGCCTATATCACCTGCTTTTTGTCCACTGCTGCACTGCTGTCCCCGCCTTCCGCTTACCTTTAACCATGAGGCTACTGCCATCCGTGTAGGGTAAAAGGCTTAGTCAGATCTGGCAAAGCCAGAGCGGGGGCTGCAAGCAAGGCTGCCTTTATGCTGTCAAAGGCTTTTTGGTGTTCCTCAGTCCAGGTGAATGGGACTTTTTCTTTAGTCCAGAATCTGCAAAAGCCCACCGTTCCCAGAAACTCACGTGGCGCGGGGTGGTGGGGGTTGGGATCAGCATCACAGCCTTTTCCTTGGCTTCGGTGAGCCACCGCTTTCCGTCGTCGTCGGCACCTCGGTACGACATAGCTGAGCTTTCTTAGCCGATACCCGATATCCCAACTCACCCAGTTCATTCAGGAGCTTCTAGGAGGGCCAGAATTTTTTCTTTGTCTTTGATGTCTCTGCCTTCAGCCAACCGCAGGGCTTGGGTTAGCGCCAGGAGTTCAGCCTTCTGAGCCAAAGTTCCTTCGATGAGTAGGTGAAGACTCAGCAGGTTAGCAGGGGAAGCAAAAGTCACTTGTTCTGTCAAAAAAGCTCTAATAATGTGTCCATCAGCCAGGGAAACAATTGAATCATGTGTCTCTGACCAGAAGCCACTATGTGCAGACAAGCAGGCCATCCCTCAGTCACCAGGTCTAATTTTTCAAGTGCCACTGGTCTTTTAGGGTCCCAACTTCTGAGTAAGAACCTCTTTAGCAATACCTTTGTTCTCAGTCACATTTAGGAGTCCCAAAGTTGGGGACAACATTAGGGCAGTCTCAATAGCATCTAAGGCCATCCAAGGTTGTTCTTTATTTCTTATACGAGGGGCTGTTTATCTTTTTAATGCAGCAAAACCTGGGATCCACAGTTTGCAAGGACCTGTAGTGTCCAGGAACCTTTTAAACTTGCTTTGCATTGGTTAGTGGAGGAATATGAAAACACAGTCTCTCTTTAGCTGCTTTTAACAGGTAGACCACCGGTTTCTTTTAAGGACTCAGCTTCTGTGTTAGCACCCTTTCTGCTATCTCTTTATTTTTAGCCACGAACAGGTAAAGGGTTTGATCATGAGGGGGGCTCCTCTTCTTTTTGTTAGGACAGTCTCTCACCCAGTGTTCTTCTTTTTCAACAGCAAACACTCTGATCTTTAGCCAAAAGCTTTCTTTTTTTTTTGTTGCCAGGTACTAAGTTTTCTTGCTTCCCTAACTCTTGTGACCAGCATTTTATTTCTCTTATCTTCTTTTAAAAATTTTCTGACTCCTTATTTCTTACAGATCATCTCTAAGTGCTAGTATTATTAGCAAGTGTCACTTTGCTAGGTTCTAGTCTTTGTCGTTTATCTCTCTTTACTCCTGTTTCTTAACTGCAATGGATCTAATTATTACATCTATATTCTGTCACTTAACTTTTTCATAGTTTACCTCTTTTTACTGTTAACCTATTTCTTTTGAGTCTGCTGAAGCTTTGCTCTCAATTCTTCTTTGCAGACCTCTATCTTTCTCTTAACTTTTGTAACTTTTCATAACCTAGGTCAGATTGATGGGACATTTTTCTAGTCCCACAGACATGAGACCCTCAACAGAGCCTGGCAGTCAGGTGCTCCTTACCTTGTATGTCTCCCTCACCGGAGCTTAAAACAGATTCACTGCCAGCAACTCAGGGCAGTGCCTGAGAAGAGAAAACACATGGGGCAGAGAAGGGAGTGCAGTTTTCACATCAGACCACTGATATTTCAAAATGAACACAATTTTTTCTGTTAACAGTTAACAAGAGACAGGATACAGGGGACAGGGAAATGAGAAGCAACCAGGGAACCTTGTGGCGTCCTCAGATCAGACGCAGCAACCCGCTGAACTCGAGCATACTAGTCAGCGGAGGGAAAGAAACTAACCAGGATTTTCTCAGTAACGGCGAATGGACAGGGAAGAGCCAAGCGCCGAGTCGTCTCCGCCGCGCGCCGCGGCGGAAATGTGGGAGTGGCAAACAAACACTGGCAGGCAGAGGCAGCAATTTAACTATTTCTGCACTGCACTCCCGTATGGCCTGGAGGCGGCGGCGGGCCTGGCGGAGCACAGACAGCAGCCTCCTCCTGCGAAACGGCCCCGCCGCCGGTCGGGGCGGCAGCGGCTGCGGTGGGGGCAGCAGCGGCGGCGGCTCGGGCGGCGGACACAAGGGAGGGAGTGTGGGCGGGCACCTGTGCGCAGACTCCGGGAGGAGCCAATGAGGGGCAATTTAACTATTTAACTACCTGATAAACGCCCTGTGCTCTCTGCACTGTCTTTGGGGAGGGAGCACGCAGCCAGGCAGGCACAAGGGAGTGCGGGCAGACTCTGGGGGGGCCAAAGGAGGGACGGCGGCTGTAGTCGGCCCCTCCCCAGCTGTGGCAGGCTTCACGGCCACTCCGGGACCGGCAGGCGGCCGCACTCACCACCAGCATAACTGCGCCGCCAAAGCCGGCTCTGCATCTAGATTCTCTTTTGAACAGCCTGGGGCTCCCCAGCCGAGTGCGGACCGTGCGCTGCCCTTGTCGGCCGGTGGCAGCCGGTCTCGCCCCACGATGGCCCCGCAGCAAGGCCGGCCGGCGCTGCCCGCCCGCTGCGAGCCGCTGGCACTGCCTCGCCGAGAGCGCGGTGGGCAAGACCGGCCTGATGGTTCTTTTTCTCTTTTTTTTTTTCCTTTTAAAACCATTGCTGACAAATTCTGTCCTGACGTCAGTCCAAGTCTACAGTCGACAAAGGGTTAACACACACACACACACTCTGCCAGGCAACAGCCAGGTCTTTTTGACTGTTCTGTACCCTGGGCACTCCTTCCAGGGTCTCCCTTGGAACACCTTTTTTTGGGGTGCCGACCGTGAGGCCATAGACAGTCGTCCTCTCACAGCCACTGCCAGAATAAACCCACAATCTCAGAATACAAATGCAGCAGTTCCACACCTACACACCCAGCAGATTGTCCCATTTCTAGAATAATAGCAGACACGAGAGCAGACACGAGACTTAGACAAAAGAAAAAACCAAAGCACGAGGTGGGACTCGAACCCACGATCTCGCGACCTGAAGCACGAGGTGGGACTCGAACCCACGATCTCGCACAGAGGCACGAGGTGGGACTCGAACCCACGATCTCGCAACCTGAAGCACGAGGTGGGACTCTAACCCACGATCTCGCACAGAGGGGTCCACTAAGCGTCCTTAGTCCTCCCCTTGTCCTCCTGGGACGTCTCCCAGGGCGCACAGACGGTGGACACCTCCTGGACACGTCTGTCTTTTGTCCACACCCTACGCTCCTACCCGGAGCGCGGTCTCACTGTGCACATTGCACACTGAGCGTCTGCAAAACCGAAACAGCGATCGCTCATACAGAATGGCCTTCCTGGCCTTTCAGAAATTAACAGAACACAGACACCAGACCAAAGCAGAACAGTAAATCTTACTTCTGAGTGGGTCCAGGACCTCTGGGTAGACGCGCTGATTCCCGGCCAATGCACCAAATGAAAGACTCCAAAACTCCCAAAGGGAGGCACTTACTCAAGCCTCGGGTCAGCCGCGCACCCAAGAAGACACTGAGACCGAACTTAAGATATATAGAGAGTAAGATTTAATACTACAGCAATGACAAGAAAGAACATAAAAAGCACATATACCAGATATCTGGGGTCGAAACTCGCAGAGGAGATTCGGCAATTAGCCCAAACTTTTCACAAGCTTTTATAGGAAATAGCCAGGTAAAAAGTACAAGTTTTACGTCACCAAGGTGTTCTGCCAAGGGGCTTTACATAACCAAGGGGTCGTGTCCTATATTTTGGCAATGTACTTGATCTATTGGAACATTCTGGGACAGTACCAGGAGGCCCCTATCTCAAAAATGTTCTTGGCATAGTCTTCAGTTGGGAGGGGTAGGACTAGGTTTTTTCCAGGAGACCCCTTATCTAAAAAATGTTCCTGGAGCAGTTTCCAATTGGGAGGGGGTACCTTGGGGTAAAAAGTTCAGGAGTGCTCCGGGAACTATCTCTGGATGGGAGGGGTAAGAGAACTCTGAGCTGAAGAGTTCATGGAGAGTTCAGGTGTCCAGTAATTAACTCTTTCAATAACAGATTAAGGGAGTGGGACCCTGGGGCAAGATCCTACCCAGCTAAATTTAGATCCAGGCATGGTGGTACAAAGAAGACATAGAACTCTCAGCTCTGCCTGTGCCAGGAGACAGGGATGTTGATCTCTGCCTTTAAGGTCAATCTACAGAGCAAGATCCAGGATAGTCAAGCATAGGCAGTGAAGGATTTGCAAAACATAAAGCCAGTGATAATGTGATAGTACAAGGGGGTCATGTTCTAGTTCCTGCAAGCAACAGAACTTTTCAGCTTCAGCCATGTGGCTCTGGCTCTAGAGTTAAGAATGGAAGGAACTACTGGGACAATTGATGCTGGTAAGCTGGAGCCAAGAAATTAACAGTGATTATGAAGAGACCAGCATCACTGAGGTGAAATCTTCTGGGAAGTGTTTTCTGGGAGCACAAAGAAGATGTGTTCCAGAGAAAGCCAAGGTTGTACCTTATGTTGCAGCTGGACTTGGTAATGTGTAAGAATCACCAAGGTAGTACTGGTTTTGAAGGCATAAAGGTGTCATGAAGAACAGCTGAGGCTTGGCACAGTGAGAGGTCATGGAAGGCCATTGGAGAAGGTATAGCCTTAGCTGTAGTTGATGGCCCAGGACTGAAGAGGTCATGCAAAGGATTTGAGGCTTGGCACCATGAAGAGAGCCTATGAAAGGCTATTGGTGAAGCCTACTTGGAGTGGAACACCCCAGTGTACTGGAGATGTCAGTACCATGGGATGATCACCAAGAACAGCAGCCATAGTGGAGTGAATCAACCTGAGCTTAGAGTGCTACAGAGAGCAGAGCTGGAGAAGTGATACCAGCTCTTAGAAGGAGTCCAAAAGATCAAGTGAAATCCCAGACACTGAAACAAGAAGCTGTAACATTGAAATTGCCTTGGAGACTCAAAGATGTTAAAGATGTCAGAGCCATGGGATACATGCTGAGAAAAGCTGCTAACAGGGAGTGGAACCAGCCAGGAGAAAGCAGTTTGTTGCAGTCAACAAAGATGAAAAAGGAGTGGAGATCTGAGACAGCTTTGACATCAGCCATGGAGATACAGAGTTTGGAGTTTGCCCAGCTGGTTTCCTGTCTTTCTTAGGGGATTACAGTTAAGTGATTGAATGAATCTCAGAAGAGACCTTGAACTTTGGACTTCTAATACTGTTGAGACTCCTATAGACTACGAGGACTTTAAAAGTTGGACTAAATGCATTTTGCATTATGCTATGTTTAAGTATGCCACTCCCCCCTAGACTCACATGTTTGAACAAGTTTATGGGGCCAGGGAGTGGAATGTGATGGTTCGTAAATTCTTGGGCCAGGGAGAGGCACCATTTGGAGTTGTGGCTTTGTTGGAATAGGTGTGACCTGGTTGGAGTAGGTATGTCACTGTAGGTGTGGGCTTAAGATCCTCACCCTAGTTGCCTGGAAGTCAGTCTTCCACTAGCAACTTTTGGATGAAGACATAGAACTCTCAGCTCTGCCTGTGCCATGTTTGCCTGGATACTGCCATGCTCTCATTTTGATGATAATGGACTGAACCTCTGAGACTGTAAGCCAGCCCCAATTAAATGTTTTTTTGTTTTTTTTGTTTTTTTTTAATAAGACTTGCCTTGGTCATGTTGTCTGTTCACAGTAGTAAAACCCTAACTAAGACAAAGAGCATAACACTCAGGCAATACTTCTGAGCACTAATTTGAGTTTTCTTGTCAAATTCATGTTCATATAATACAATAGTAAACAAAAAGTTGTTAGCAAACTAAACCAGTTTGATATTATACATAACTGATATATTTTATTGCATCTAAATGGTTTTTTATCCTTTGTACTTTTCAAATATAAAAAATGTAAAGACCACTTTTCTAAACTCTTTATGTACTTACAAGCTATTTCTCATTCTGAAATCACAGTAAGGTCCACCCTTGTTAGGAAACTGGAGAAATTAGCCACTGTCTACACAGGAATATTTTACAATCTTTCCTTCTGTAGAAGACTTTTGAAGTTCTTTTACTATGTTTGAAATATGACTTTACATCTGTATGAACTACAGAGCTGCCATTTGGATAGAGGGGAATCCAGTATGCTGAACATTTCATGGTTGACTCATAACAGTGCCCTATCTACAGGACAGGGAAGAGCAGATGTCACAACTCAGAATGCAGAAGGAAAGAGTGACCCACAGACCTAGCTAACAGCAAGTGAACAGAAGAAGGCCTCTGTGGACCTTTCCTGACTTCCAAGTGTTAGGATGGAGACCTCACAGACACATTGTTTAGCTATTGAGATGATGTTTTAAGCCCAGAAATCTACTAAAACTGATCTTATATCATAGCATAAAAAGCCTAACCATGCACTTGCAGACCACTTTAGGATGCAATGGCAATGATGGAGCATACCAACAATTCAAATTACACAGAGTAACAAAACAGGTGTCAGATGTGATAACTGTTTAACAGGAGGGAGTTTGGGGGAAGAAGTACTGGGAATCCAGTGCAGAGCCTGTTATGTGCTAGTGAAATTCCCTACCACTGACCTATATCATCAAACCCTAGCTCAGTTCTTCATTTAGGTCACAGAACAGTTTGTATTTTAGAAGGCAATTTGTACAGCCAGTTCCATCTCATGGAAGAAGAGATTACTCAGAAACATATGAGTCAGAGTTTGCTTAGACATGACCAAATTCATTAATGTCATTCTTCATGCCCAAGGTGTTCAAGAAATTCATTGTCAGTAAAGAATAGAAAAATACCTACATTAGTACATGTATCTGATCTGGGACAAAGGAACAAAGGTCATATAATAAAGAGAAAGATAATATTGCATAAACGCAGTGTTTATCTGTGCCCACCTTTGTTCCCAAATAATGACACAGAGACCTTTATATTTATTCATAAAATTCATGCACTAATCTTGGGTAGATACTGAGCTATTCTAACCCAACTATGCTGGCCTGGCCTTCTTCTCAGTCTTGTCCCAGACACATGGAATTACCTGCCTTCTTGGTCTCACTGAGACACCTCCTTCTTCATCTGTGTCACAGTGGAGACCCCATCTGTGACCACCTCTGACCCTCTGCCTTTCTCAGGGCACAGAAATCTGGTCCTATCCTTTTCTGCCTAGCTATAGGCTAATCAGTTCTTTATTAACCAATCAGAAGATGGTGGAGAACAATGATTTTTTAAATACTGAGTCAGGAAATGCTTCATAATAAGGGAAATTACCAAAATACAGACTGCAACTAGATCCCTCAGGCACTCAAATTAGAATTCAAATATAT
This sequence comes from Mus caroli, assembly GCF_978045245.1. Lineage (NCBI taxonomy): Eukaryota > Metazoa > Chordata > Mammalia > Rodentia > Muridae > Mus > Mus caroli. The sequence goes on from NW_028227258.1 coordinate 130,534,843, forward strand.
AGTACTCAAAACACAATATTTCCAACATCTCCCTTTTTTAGTCCAATAAAATGCTTTCGTGTGCATTAATAAATTATATACAATAATAACAATTATGAAAACTATCAGGTAAAATAACATTCAAAATGTCCAGTCCATTTGTATTTGGCAAACTTGGAGAAAGTACTCTACTGTCTATGCTATTTTGGTGAGTTCCAAGTTGTGTACTTGAATCACTTTCTGTCATAACTTGCATTTAACAAGGTATAAATATCTTTTTAGACTTTCAGACATTTTTGTAAATTCTAAACAACTTAAGCTTAATGGTGAGAATATAACTGTCTAATCTTCAACCCAATCAGAGACTTGAGAAGGATTAATATTACCTGAGTAATCTGGAAGTTCAGATCAAGCAGCTCAGGCTAATGCAACTCAAAAGGACCCTGAGATTCCACCTCACACCAGTCAGAATGGCTAAGGTCAAAAACTCAGGTGACAGCAAATGCTGGGGAGGATGTGGAGAAAGCAGAACACTCCTCCATTGCTGGTGGGATTGCAAGCTTGTACAACCACTCTGGAAATCAGTCTGGCAGTTCCTCAGAAAATTGGACATAGTCCTACCTGTGAACTCGGATGTACAACTCCTGAGCATATACCCAGAAGATGTTCTAACTGGTAAGAAGGACACATTCTCCACTATGTTCATAGCATCCTTATTTATAATATCCAGAGGCTGGAAAGAACCCAGATGTCTCCCAACAGAGGAATGGATACAGAAAATAAGGTACATTTATACAATGGAATACTTCTTAGATATCAAAAACAACAGATTCTTGAATTTGTAGGCAAATGAATGGATCTAGAAAATATCATCCTGATTGAGGTAACTCAGTCACAAAAGAACACACATGATATGTACTCACTGAAAAGTGGATACCAGGCAAAGACTGTGGAATACCCATGATACAAGTCAAGGAACAAATGAAGCTAAAGAGGAAGGAGGACCAAAGAGTGGATGCTTCAGTCCTACTTAAAAGGGGGAGCAAAATAATCAAGGGAAGTAGAGGATGGGAGGGACTTAGGAGAAAAAGAAGAGGGCAAGGGGAGTAAAAGAATCAGGTATAGGAGGAGATGGAGGAGATGTACAGAGGGCTAGTAAATTGAACAGAGGTGTGTAGCAATGGGCCATGGGGAACTGGGGGTAGACATCAGAACTTCCCAGAAGCCAAGAAAGCAACAGCCTCCTTGGACCCCATGGGGATAACTTTAGCTAAAATATCCTACAAAGGGGAGGGAGAACCTGTTGAGACCTTATCTAGAGGTTAGGTATGGCCCCCATGAGGAATGGGGCCATCCACCCATCACCCATTTTAACCCAGAATTGCTCCTGTCTAAATTAGATATAGGGACAAAACGTAGAGCAGAGATGGAAGGAAAGGCCATCCAGAGACTGCTCCACCTGGGGATCCATCCCACATGCAGATACCAAACTCAGGCACTATTGCAAATGCCAAGAAGTACTAGATGTCAGGAGCCTGAAACAGCTGTATCCTGAGAAGTTCTGCCAGATCCTGACCAATACAGATGCAGATGCTAACATCCAACCACTGGGCTGAGCACAGGGACCCCAGTGGAGGAATTAGGAGAAGGAATGAAGTAGCTGAAGGGGCCTTATCTGGCATCAATGGGAGGGGAGGCCCTTGGTCCTGTGAAGTCTTGATGCCCCAGTGTAGAGGAATGGTAGGACAGTGAGGCAGAAGAGATTGGGTCACATCTCCAGCTCTGCCCTCTGTAGCACTCCAGTGACTAGTTGACTCTACTCCATTGCTGATGCTATTCTTGGTGATGGTACTGGCATTTGCACATGCTGGAAGTTTGTTTGTTTGTTTGTTTGGTTTGGCACAACTAGGCTTCAGCAGTAAACTCTCATAGGCTTCCTCCATGATGCCAAGCCTCATCTTCTTTACATGACCCCTTCAGTCCTAGGATGTCAACTGCCACTGAGACTTCACCTTCACCAATGGTCTTTCCTGACCTTTCACAGCACCAAGTGTCAGCTGTTCTGCATGACTCCTTCATGCCTTCAAAACTAATACTGCTTGAGTAACTTACAAATTACCAAATCTGGATGCCAGCAAGAGAAGCTTCTTTGTGCTCTCAGAAAATACTTCCCAGAAGATTTCACCTCAGAGATGATGGTTTCTTATTAATCACTGCTAATTTCTTAGCTCTAGATAACCAGTATCAATTGTCCCAGTAGATCCTTTATTTTTGACTCTAACGCCAAAGCCCCATGGCCAAAGTTTCCAAGTTCTGCTCTTGCTGGGGCTGGAGCATGCCCCCCTTTTCTACTACGTTATCATTACCTTTCTGTTTTCTAACTTCTTCACTGCCTAAGTTTGGCTGTCCTGAAACTTGCTCTGTAGATGGACCTTGAACTCAGAGATCTGAATGGATCTGTCTCCTGATATCTGGGATTAAAGGCATGTGCCACTATGTTGGGACCTAAGCTTTTGTCTACTTGAAACTTTCTCTGTACCAGGATGACATTTAACTCAGAGATTTGCTTGTCCTCTGTCTCCTGGGATTAAAGGCATGAGCCATTCTGCCTGGACCTAAGCTCTTTATGGTCACTAGTCCTCAATATCTGGATCAATGGCCTCAAGATCTGGATCACAGCTGTGCCCCATTTTCATTTAATGATTGTAGTTCATTCTAGATTAAAATTAAATAGATTGAAAACAATCTCTAGGTCATAATAATGCCTAACCCGATATAATTCTCCCTAGAAACATAGAAATTAGTGGAGCTGTGTAGGATCTTGTGTTGAGGTTACAACTCCCTTCATTCCATTTAATATCCTTGAACATGAAATTTAGCTGTATTCCATATTCTGGTGCCCCTTTATTACTTGAATCTTACATTAGAATTTTTCCTTTCTAACATTACTATATTTGATCAAAATACTTCTCAAAATAGTGAACCACAGGACAGAGTCTAAACTTGGTTAACTTGAGACTTTCTTTGTCAATACAATTAATCTGACTCTCTTCCTCTTAGCCTCAGGCAGACTCCCCAGACAAGGGCAAAAAGAAGGCACATTCTTCACCATAATACAACAAGAACAGTCTCTAGGTCACATACTAACATTCTTCTCCTCTGAAACTTCTTGAGCTAGGCCCCAACAGTTGAAATCGCCCTCAGTACCACTGTCTTCCATGTTTCTACTAGAATGACCCATTAAGTCCCACTTAAAGCATTCTACTGCTTTCCAATCTTCCAGAATCTACAATCCTGCAAACAAAAGTATGATTAGGTTTACCACAGCTATATCCCAGTACCTGGTACCAGCTTCTGTTGCAGTCAGGATTTTACTGCTGTGATGAAACATCATGACCATGGTAACACTTATAAAGGAAAACATTTAATTGGGGCTGGATTAGAGTTTCAGAGGTTCAGTGCATTATCATCATGGCAGGAGGATGTTGCATGGCAGCACCCATGCAGACATGGGATGTTGGAGAATGAGCTGAGAGTCCTACATTTTGAACTGAAGGTAGCCAGGAGTAGAGTCTCAAAACCCACCTCCTCTGTGACATACTTCCTCCAACAAAGCCACACCTACTCCAACAAAGCCACACATCCTAATAATACAGTTCCCTGGGACAAGCATTCTCAAACCAACACATTTTCATTGTATCACTTTCTGTTAAGATATTTACCTTTCCAAATTATCTCTATATTAAGCCATCTAAAATAAAATAACATTATGTCACGTACAAACTGTTTTATTGTTATTTTCATCCTTACATATCTTATTGTTTTTAATATGTAGTTTTCTCTTTAAGGACTTTATTTTATTGATTCCAAACTGTTCATATTTATTTATTATGTGTTATACTCAGTCTCTGTTTTTCCTAGCATTTAATCATAACTCCAAACATTTTTACCTGATTAGAAGTTCAGCTGTGATTGGATTTCTTCTTCTGTGTTTTTAACCTAGCTTCTGTTGTTCAACTCAGACCTTGTACTGTGGCTGGCTCTACCCTAGTCCTTCTGCTTACAGGAAAGATGTATGTGTACTGTCTCCATATATCTATATGTAGGTGGTGACTACCAAATTTTCCTACCCCAGAGAAATGCTTTTGAGGGCTGCAGCTGAGCCCCCATGTTCCCACAGGGGTGGACTGTGCAGACCTTTCTGTGCCAACCCCCAGAGAACCTGTAGCAGTTTTTCCCTGAGCATCCACTCTGTCAACCTTCTCTTCAGAACAGCATGGCTTAGCTGCTGTGTTCATTATTAGCTCTTCATGAAACCCGTTAAAGTACGCAGCATCTAGCATATCAAAGGCTCTGAGAGGAGCTGCATTATGCCTTTCCTGCTATTTGCTGGCTTTTTTGGTCTGTCTCCCATGTCCTGAACTTATCTGTTTCTGAGCTTCAGTCTATCTTAAGTTTGGATTCTGTGCCTAACAGGTTGGGAAGCAAATCTAGAAATAGGGTTATATTCTATGCCCACCCTTGTTCACAAATAATGACACAGAGATCTTTGAGTTTCTTAGAGTATAAGCTTCATACTCTATAGCTGGGTATATACAGAACTATTCTAGCCAAACTACATTTGCCTGGCCTACTTACCAGCCAATCTCCAACCATGTGGTTACCTGTCATCTTGGTCTTGCTCTAGTACCCCCTTTTACATCTGTGTCATGTTGGTGACCCTTCCTGTGCCCACCCCCTCCCCCATCTCTCAGGGCATGGAAATCCCACTTTATCCTCTCTTGCCCAGTTATAGGGTGATCATCTCTTTATTGACCAACCAGAAGATGACAGGGATAAATTTTATATAAAATGCAGAGTCAGGAAATGCTTCATAACAATGAAGTATGGTCCATACTATAACCATATCTCTAAGGTATATAAATCAGCATTCAAATATACAGTGCACACAATTATCCCCCAACAATCTTCCCAACAAATGATCTTAGAACAACCAAATCCCTACAAGATAAAAAACAAACAAAAACCAACAACCAAAAAAAAAAAAAAAGTCTAGAGACAGGGTCTAAACACTTTAAACAGTAGACTTAAATGTATAACTCAAAGTCAAGACACAGCCAAGGCATAAAATATATCTAAAGGACATAGAATTTGGTAATGACATTTTAGATAAAACACCAAAGGCACAGTGCATGAGGAAAAGAATTGGCAAGCTAGACCTCATTAAAATCCAACGTTTTTGCTTTTCAAAAGACTTTGTCAAAGAAATGGAAATAGAAGCCACAGACTGGAAAGGAATATTTTCAAAGACAAATATAATAAGGGAGTGATTTGAAAAATACACAAAGGAGTCTTTGATCTCAGTGTTTTGAAATGTGTTTCAACATTTGCTACATGTGAACAAATACTCATATGAATAGTTGTTCTATTCTGTACGTCAGAAGGAAAGTGCAAAAGCGAGCAACACACTACTACTGTCCATCTCTAAGATGGTCCCAGCCAGAATAGAGACAAGCCTGGATGCTGAGGAATCACGAGGCATCACGTCCATCTCTAAGATGGTCCCAGCCAGAATAGAGACAAGCCTGGACGCTGAGGAATCACGAGGCATCACGAACACTCCGCTATTATTGCTGATGGAGGTGAAGTCTCAGAGCTGCTTTGCCACCAACTCAGTAGCTTCTAACAGTGCTTACCCTTACCACATGCCCTCACCACAGGATTCAGAGCTTGCAGTACTTGAGCTGAATATTGATGCTCTTAGAAAAGCCTTAACCTGCATGGTGAGAGACAACTGCCTAAACCCAGAAACATCCAACAGTCCTAAGAGCAAGTATATTCATTAGGAATCTGTGGCAAATCCAGACAACTGTAATATTACTCAGCACCAAAAAAAAGAAATGAGCTAAGAGGTTATGAATCAAGAGAAAGAACACTTTCAATTTATGTTTCTAGGAGAAAAGCTTTGGTGACAAGGCCACATTTTCACGTAAATGACATTTTGAAAAAGACAAAATTACCAAGACCGGAAAAGAACAGTTGTTGTCAATGTAGAGGAAAGAAAAGTTGGAAAACAAGATTTCCAGACTGGAAAACTGATTTGTTTCTTCTTTAATGGTAGGTATAAACTGACCCATTTGTCAATGCCCATAAGTTGCACAACATTGAAAGTGAGCTTACGTTAAACCAGGAAGTTTGGGTGATAATTATTATTTGAGATGTTTTTGTTTTTCTTTGTTACTCAACAAATTGTCTCAGGTTGGCTTTGTACTGTTCCTGCTCCAGATGTAAGATGAGCTTATGTATTATTTTTTACTTATTCACTTTACATCCCACTCACTGCCCCTTCCTGGTCACCATTCCTACAATCCTTCCCCATTCCCCTTCTCCTCTGAGGCAGTAGGGGATCCCGGGGACCCCTGGGTATTCCCACACCCTTGTACATCAAGTCTCTGTGAAGCTAAATGTATCCTCTCCCACTGAGGCTAAACAAGGAAGCCGAGCTAGAAGAACATATCCCAGGTACAGATAACAGCTTTTGGGATAGCCCCCTCACAGCAGTTGTTTGAGACCCACAAGAATACCAAGCTGCACATCTGATACATATGTGTGGGGAGGCCTAGGTCTAGTACATACATATTCTTTGGTTGGTGGTTCAGTCTCTGGAGTCCCAAGGGTCCAGGTTAGTTGTCTGTGTTAGTTTTCCTGTGGAGTTCCTATCCCATAATCTTTCCTCCTGTTTCTCCATAAGAGTCCTCAAATCCATCTACTGCTTGGCTGTGAGTTTCTGTATCTGTGTGAGTCAGAGGACAGGCATGCTGGACTCCTGTCTGAAAGCATAACAGTATCATTAACAGTGTCAAGGAAAGATGCTTGTTCATGGGTTGGGTCTCAAAATGTGCCTGTTATTGGCTGGTTGCTCCCTCAGTTTTTACTCCATTCACCCTTTCTGCATTTCTGATAGTGTAACTCTTACTAAGCAAATGAAAATTCTGTATGATAGGAGCTTTGAGTCCCTGAAGAAAGAATTGAAGAAGTTATCAGATGATGGAAAGATCTCCCATGCTCATGACTAGGTAGGATTAACAAAGTGAAAATGGCCATTTTACCAAAAGCAATCTACAGGTTCAAAGCAAAATTCTAACAAATTTTTTATAGACCTAGAAAGTAAAATTCTTAAATACATATGGAAAAATAAAACACCTAGGATAGCCAAAACAATCCAGAACAATGAAAGAAATTCTAGAGGAATCACTATCTTTTACCTCAAGCTGTACTAAGGAGTAATAGTAATAAAAAAAATGCATGCTATTCATACAGAAACAGACACATTGATGAATGGCATTGAATTGAAACCCAGAAATAAACTCACACACCTATGGATGTTCGATTTATGACAAAGAAACAACAAACATACAAAGGAAAAAAGACAGCATCTTCAATAAATATTGCTAATCTAACTGGATGTCTGAATGTAGAAGAATACGAATAGATCCATATTTATCACCCTGCACAAAACTCAAGAGCAGGTACATCAAGGACATCAACATAAAACCAGGATGAGATATTTTTATAAGGCATTGCTCCTCCCAACATGTTTGAAAGTTTGAAATGAAGCTCTGGACACTGGTATGTAATAAGATGGTATTCTTTCTAGCTCACTTCAGCATGTAGTTTTGTGTTAAAATTTCTAAGTTTATGGGCTGAGTAGAGGACTCAGTCAGTAAAGTGCTTACTCTGTAACCATGAGAACTTAAGTCTGATCCACATAATATTTGAAATAGAAGTCTAGGGTAGTGTGCTGCATGCTTGTTTCTAGTTATGGGGGGGCAGAGAGAGAGAGAGGTGGATCTCTGGAGCTCACAAACCAGCCAGCTTAGTCTACTTGATGGGCTCCAGAACACCAGAGACCTCATCTTAAAAATGGTTAACACGGATACATACACAAATCTTCACCTAAACCCACACACATATACCTTATGGAAAAGATGCACAACTTCATATTGATACTTCTGATTAAAACTTACTACAGTTTTAAGGTAATTTGTCTTATTTCACAGTCTAATCACTTTGTTTTATTGGAAAAGCGTTCTTCGATAATAGTACTTGTGATAGTTTGTATATTCTTGGGCCAGGGAGTAGCACCATTTGGAGGTGTGACCTTGTTAGAATAGGCGTGACCTGGTTGGAGTAGGTATGTCACTGTGTGTGTGGGCTTAAGATCCTCCCCTAGTTGCCTGGAAGTCAGTTTTCCACTAGCAGCCTTTGGAAAGGCTCAGCTCTGCCTGTGCCATGCCTGCCTGAGTACAGCCATGTTCCCACTTTGATGATAATGGACTGAACCTCTGATCCTGTAAGCCAGCCCCAATTAAATGTTCTTTTTATAAGACTTGCCTTGGTCATGGTGTCTGTTCACAGCAGTAAAACCCTAATTAATACAGTCATTATAACATTAAAGGACTTTATGCCATGATGATCACATGTAGCTATATGGCAAAATGCTATGATGTTACTGGCATCAACCATTTATGGTTTCTAAAATTCCTTTGTAGCTAATTTTTTTCAAAGTGGCCATGAGAAAGAAAAATCCTATAGAGAATGATGGCATTAGCAGCAGAATAATTTGATTATTTAAAATGGTAATTTATTGGTAGTTATAGTTAAATTTGAAATGTAAGTTCATTGATCTGTATGATTAATTTAGTACTTTTCCCTTTATCCTCAGTTCTATTTTTATTTTTTATTAATTACTTAATTTAAACCACAAATGCTGTCCTCCTCTTGTTCCCCCCTCACTGAGACCATCTCCTCTGAGAGGTTGGGGTCCCCTGAGAATCCCTCACCTTGACACATCATGTCTTTGCCAGATTAGACACATTCTCTCCCACTGAGGCCAGGCATTTTACCCTGTTGGGGAACAAGTACCACAGTCAGGCTATAGCTTTAGGGAGAGCCTCTGCTCCAGTTGTTGACAGGTCTACATAGAGACTGAGCTATACATCTGCTGCATATGTGCACATTCCAGTCTGTGTGTGTTTTTTGGTTGGTGGCTCAGTTTGAGAGCTCCCAGAGGTCTAGCTTAGTTGACTCTGTTAGTCATCTTCTAGGGGACCCATCTGCTTCAGGGCCTTTAATCTTTCCCCTAACTCTTACATATGAGTCCCTAACCTCTGCCCAATGTTTGGTTGTTGGTATCTGCATTAATTCCAATAAGCTGCTAAATAGAGCCTTTCAGAAGACAGTTATGCTAGGTTCCTGTCTGCAAGCATAACAGAGTATAATTAATAATGTCAGAAATTGGCATTTGTCTTTAGGATAGGTTCCCAAGTTAGGCTGGTTATTTGTTGGCCATTCCTTCAGTATCTGTTCCATCCTTTTTCCTGAGTTTCTTTTTGGACAGGACAAATTTTGGGTCAAAAGTTTTGTGAGTGGGTTGATGTGGTAGTTTGAATGTGCTTGGCCCAGGGAGTGGCACAATTTGGAGGTGTGGCCTTGCTTGAGGAAGCGTGTCACTATGAGCATGGGCTTTTCATCCAAGCTGCCTGGAAACCTGTCTTCTGGCAGTGGCCTTCAGATGAGGATATAGAACTCTCAGCTCTTCCTGAACCATGTCTGCCTGGAGGCTGCCATGTTCCTGCCTTGATGATAATGGACTGAACCTCTGAACCTGTAAGCCAGCCCCAATTAAAGGTTGTTTTTATAAGAGTTGCCTTGAACATGGTGTCTGTTCAGAGCAGTAAAACCCTAACTAAGACAGTTAGTGACCTTATCCCTTCACTGGGGGTCCTGCCTGACTAGAAGAAATGGGCTATTCAGGTTCTATGTCCCGTTAGGCATCATGTCTAAAGTCAGCCACATAGACTCCTGTGAGCCTCTCCCATCTCAGGTCTTTGGGACATCCTAAAAATTCCCCCAAACCCCATCTCTGGCAGCTACAGATTTCCATTCATTATCCTGGACTTCTAGGTCTCTCTTCTGCATCTCCCCACACCTGCCTCACATTCCACTCTCCCATTCACTTCAATCCATCCCTCTTACCACATGACTATTTTGTTCCCACTTCTAAGTGTGATTTAACAACCTTACTAGGACCTTCCTCTTATTTAATTTCTTTGTGTCTGTGGAGTGTATGTATCATAAGAATTATATGTCTTATGGCTAATATCCACTTATCAGGGAAAACATACCATGCATATCATTTTGGGTCTGGGTTATCTCACTCAGAATAATTTTTTCTACTTCCATCCATTTGCCTGAAAAATTCATGATTTCCTAGTTTTTAATAGCTGAATAGTATTTCATTATATAAATGAACCAGATTTTCTGTATCCATTTTTCAATTTAGGGGCACCTGGGTTGTTTTCAGTTTCTAACTCTTATAAATAAAGCTACAGTGTACATAATGGAACATGCATCCTTGTGGTATGGTGCAGCATCTTTTGGGTACATGCCCAGGAGCAGTACTTTTGGGTCTTCAGATAAAACTATTTCTAATTTTCTGAGAAACCATGAGATGGACTTCCAGAGTGGTTGTACAAGTTTGCAATCCCATCAGCAAAGGAAGAGTTTTTCTCTTTCTTCACATCTTTGCCAACATGTGCTGTCACTTGAGATTTTTATTTTGGCTGTTCTGATTGGTATATAGTGGAATCTCAAGGTTGGTTTGATTGGCATTTCCCTCATTACTAAGGATATTGACCATTTCTTTAAGAGCTTCTTAGACATTCGTGATTTCTCTGTTGAGAATTCTCTGTTTAGCTCTGTACCCAATTTTTAAATTGGTTTATTTGGTTTTTTGAAGTCTAATTTCTTAAGTTCTTAATATATTTTGGATATTAGCTCTCTGTCAGATGTAGGGCTAGTGAATATCTTTTCTCAGTCTGTAGGCTGCCATTTTGTCCTATTGACAGTGTCCTTTGCATTACAGAAGATTTGCAGTTTCATAAATTCCCATTTATCAATTGTTGTTCTTAGAGCCTGATCCATTGGTATTCTGTTCAGAAAATTGTCTTCTGTACCAATGCATTCAAAGCTATTTCACACTTTCTCTTATATGAGATTTAGTGTATCCAGTTTTATGTGGAGTTCCTTGATACACTTGGATTTGAGCTTTGCATGGGGCAAAAATTCATTTGCATTATTCTATATGCAGGTATCAATTTAGACCAGCACCATTTGTTGAACATGCCTTCTCCACCATTGTATGGTTGTTGCTTCTTTGTCAAAATTCAAGTATCCATAGGTATGTAGGTTTATTTCTGGGTCTTCAATTTGATTCCATTGATCAAGATATCAGTTTCTGTACCAATACAATACAGTTTTACTACTTTTTACTATAGCACAGCTTTCAGTTCTATTTTGAAAATAGGCAATATATTTAACTTTGCTCAAAAGTAAATAGAGTACTCAAAAATCACGGTCTTGCTCCTTGTCAGCACTCCCATGCCACTGACATATTTCATTAACTTTTCTGTTTATTTTTAAAGTAACCAAATATGTGTCAATAGAGTTATCATTTCATTGTAGATATGAAACTATTCTCGTTATTCCTTGAGCTCTGTCCAGCTCATTGGACCAATTGCAGAAGATCTGCTTCCAGCAATTGTCACCTGGTGTTCTAATGCAGATTCTTTCTCTCCCTAGATCTTCTGGATTTAGGTTTTAAATTATCTTATAGAGAAGAATAATCTCTTATCTCCTCTTAATTATGTAGTAGAATACTTAGCAATAGAATCATGAACTTGAAGAGGTTTGTTCTTAGGTTTTACTATAACACCATTGGTATTTGTTTTATGGCTCAAATTGTTTTAGACTGTTATATATAAATCCCATTCTCTGTTTTGCTTTTAGAAACTTACTTCTTACATCTCATCATGCATTTTCCTTACTATGCTGTACAGTTACATAAAAATATTGAATTTTTAATGTTTACAGAACTATTTGCAAAAGCAGTATACATTTTCATTTTACAAAATAGTGTAAATGGGGCTAGAGAGAAGGCTTGACCATTAAGAGTACTTCCTTCCCTCACCAAAGACTCCAGAAACCACATCAGGCAATTCTAAAAAAAAATTCTTATGTTGACAAAATCTGGACATTTTTAAAAGGACAGGGTTCATTTCATTATTGGCTAGTGCTGTTGAGAATGAAGAGGATGTTTGGAGACTTCCTGGGAAAACATATCTTCATATTTACCAAAATTAAATAAAGTATTTAAAAATAGCTTTCTGTAGCCATACAGCAGCCACGTTCAAACTGGGTTTACTTGCAAGGTGGGCTAGAAATAAGTAGGCAAGAGAAGAATGAAGACAAGACCGAGGTTCTGATCAAGGTTCAAAGTTTAATAATAAGCTTTGTGTTTATAAAGGGAAAAAAAAACCCGAAAAAACCCATCCCTTTCTTCAGTTGGAGTATGTTGGAGCAGCAAGGTTAGCACAGGCAGCCAAAACATCAAAGGTCCCATGGAAACCTGCAACAGCAGCCAAGACAGATGTCTCTGTCCAGATTGGTAAGACCTGTCATGGCGAATGTACAAGGTATGCTTAGCCTGCTCAAGGCTGGGAAAACTGCTCAGCCTTTTCAAGGTTGGGAAAGACCTACTCAGAGATGAGAAGGCTACAACTCTCCCATTTTTTCTTTTTTAAAGATGAGCAGTACCAGTTGTTGGACAGGGGCACAAGATTTACTTGTTTTCCATAATCCCATCTAGGGTACAGAGTAGCCAGGCAACCGTGTCTGTCTTAGGTTGGTGTCTATATTACTCCTTCTTACCTGTCCTGAAGAACAAACACAGTCTTTTGGTATTTGTCTTAGGTCAATAGGAGCTCAAGAACACTCTTATCTGTCTTTGACTAACCGGCCTTCTGTAGCATACTCTTTCCCATACAGACAAAAGCCATAAAGGACTTATCAAAGCTGCATGCTGCACATGCACTTAATGCATCTCTTCATAATGATGATCACCTGCCATTGTGAATAGCTGAACTTGCTTAAAGCAATCTTGCATGAAAGCAACCAACCTGTTTAAAATACAAGATCCAAAAATTAAAAGTAACAAAATTATAATTAGTGGTCCAAGCAATGTAGAAATTAAAGCTGTAAGCCATGGAGAAGTGGAAAATCAGGATTCAAACCATCCCTGATTCTGTTCTCTTTCTCTTTTCCTTTTGGCCAGTCCTTGTTTAACTTTACCCATAAAATCCTTTACTACTCATGAATGATTGATGTAAAAACAATATTCTTCATAGAGGGCTGCACACAGTCCTCCCTGTTGTAGAAATAAAGACCAACTATGCTCCTGTTCTGAAGAACTACCTCAGACAAGGAGGTTAGAAACTCTTGCAAATAAGAAATAGAAGTTTCTATTCTTTCTACATTTGTTTCTATTGCTGTTCTAAAAATCTCATAATTCTTTCCTTGCAAAACTATGGCAGAAGTGCCTGTTGCTGCTCCTCCCACAAAAGTATAAGGAGGTAGTAGTTCTCAATCTTTGGTAATTAATTTCCCTATTGATAGTGAAATTTTCCCCAGCAGGCATATCCATCAACTTAGTGGTGTTTACCATTACCACAAATTCTAGGCCTTCCCAGACTGTTGGATGTAAAATGGGGTGTATCAGGGATGTAGGGCCAATACATCATTGTCAGGACACTCTATAAATTCACGATCAGCATCATTCTTTGTCCCAGCATCAGCATGTCTCATTAACTACTGTGGCAGCTAGCATGCTCCTTCAGCATCCTGCAGAAAAAAACACAAACATGCCCTCTTCCCCACACTCAGAGTGTTCCTTGTCATCAAACTTTAAAAAAAAAAAATTGTGGTATAAAATGATTGATTTCCCTTTTTTTTTTTTTAAAAGCCAATTTTCCAGAGTGTGATGCACACATTCAACAATTCCTTGTCCCCTTGGGTTATAAGGATACCAGCTTTATGTTCAATTCCAAATTCCTTACAAAATTATATAAAGTTGTTTCTAGGATAAGCAGGCCCATTATCTGTCTTGATGATTTTAGGCAATCACATAACAATAAAAGCCTGTAAGCAATAATCAATTATATTTCTAAAAGCTTCTCCTGTATGTAGAGAAGCAAAAATGAATCCTGAACAAGTGTCAATGAAGACATGTATATAGTTCAATTTTCCAAATTCTGAATAATGAGTTACATCCATTTGTGAAATATGATTGGGCATAAGGCCTCATGGATTAACCTCTAAATGAGGAACTGGAGTTAATGTAAAACAGTCATGGCATTGTTTTACAATCATTCTAGCTTGCTCTTTAGTGATTTTATGTCAGACCCTTAAGGTCTGACTAGAAAGATGAAATTTATTATGATTATGTTTAGCCAAAACAAGAGGATCTGAAACTAAAGCTTCTCCTATTGAAGCTCTGTCAATACAATCATTGCCTGCAGCTAAAGGGTCCAGGAAAATCAGAATGAGGTCTTATATGACCAATATAAATAGGATTTTTCTGAGCAAAAATGATGCTTTGCAATTGTGAAAACAGAGATCCAGCTCGTGTATTGAAATGAAATGTACCACAATTTTCCAACAAAGGAACTGACTGAGCCACATATAAACTATCAGTAAAAAGACAAAAAAACATCATCTACAGATGAAAAACAACAACAAACAAACACCAAACAAAAACACTTCTGTGAGTTTTGCCAGCTGAGCTGAAAGCCCAGGAGTCTCTATGAATACCTTTTGATTATTTATAAGATATCCTGCATTTCCTTTAGAGGGACCATCAGTAAATATTAAAAGAGCAAAAGAATGGGAATGGGTGGGTAGGGAAGTGGGGAGGGTATGGGGGACTTTTGGGATTGGGATAGCATTGGAAATGTAATTGAGGAAAATACGTAATAAAAAAAATAAATAAAAAAAGAAAAAAAAGAGCATTATGTAGAGGTTACAAAGATGTCATATTAGGAAATATAACCTTGTGTGTATTTAAATTTTTTTATCAGCATACCTTGAGGATAATGTTTAACTATAATGCCTTCAAATCCTATTTGAGCAAGCAAACAATCTGAGATATGCTGCTTTAACCAATTATTTTGATCCACATTTAAATGCTGAATAAGGATATCTGGTTCTTTGCCAAAATCAATCAGTGCTTGCTTCCTTCCAAGTGTCATCATATGAGCTACTGCCTCATAATATGGCAATATATTACATTTAGGAGATATCTTTAAATATATCCACATAGGAGGAGCATATTGCTATAATAATCTTGTTGAGTATGAGTCATATTAAAAATCAACAAATGTAAAGGCAAAGAATAACCTATATAAGTAACAAATTGTTTTTTTAAAGCATCTTTCTACTTGTTGTAAGACCAACAGCCCTTCTAAAGTTAAAACTCGAGGAGAGGTAGGATCAGCACTCCCCCTAAGAATATCAAATAAGGGTTTAAATTCTCCTGGAGTAAGCTTTAAATAAGGACAAAGCCAATTAATATTACCTACCACTTTTGAAAATCATTTAAAGTTTTTAAACTGTCCCTATGAATGATTATTTTCTGAGGAAAACCAGCTTGATCTGTAAGCCTAAAACCTAAATAATTATAAGTGTCCTGAGTTTGTACTTTTTCTGGAGCTATTTCTAACACTTTATCAGCTAATGCCTGGTGTAAATCTCTATAATAAAGAAGCAAGTCCTGAGGATCTTTTCCTGCTAATAAGATAGCATCCATGTAATATATGATGTATTTTACTGGCCATTGCTGTCTTATAGGCTGAATGGCTTGTGCCACAAATTTTTGACATAATGTAGGATGGTAAACCATGCCCTGAGGAAGAACTATCCATTGATACCTTCTCGTTGGCTCTTTAAAATTAATAGAAGGAACACTGAAAACAAATCTTTCACAATCCCGAGGATGCAAAGGTATAGTAAAGAAACAATCTTTCAAATCTACTATTATTTTTAAAATATCCTTTAGGATATTTTAAATTTTTCTTTTTTTTCTTAATTACAAATATGGATGAGTTATAATCTTGAACGTGTGATTGAATTGTAAACTGCAGCTAATGGAACACTGGCAGTTCAACTACATGTTTAAGTTTCTTTTGCAATATTAAAGCATGCCCATGATTTTGGAAAACAAAACCCAGTTTTAAACAATCAATTCACTTTAAAATCAATATCAAGAGCATTACTTTCACATACAAAGTTTGGCTGGCAGTTCTTATATATGAGTGTATGACAGTACAGCTTTTTTATTTTTATTTTTTTAATGTTTTAGATTTATTAAAAAACTACAAAACTCCATTTTCTCGCAGAAGCTAAAGGGTCAGAGAGCATTACTCAGCATGCAAGGAAGTTTGCTTTGCATACACCCATTTTTTCAGCTATGCTTGAAAAATAAAATTAGTTTATGAATTTATTGTATCTCTTTTTTTTACAGATGTTGTTTTTATTTATCATTTTCTTTATATACATCTCAAATGCTATCCCGAAAGTTCCCTATACCCTCCCCCCACCCTGCTCCCCTACCCACGCACTCCCACTTCTTGGCCCTGGTGTTTCCCTGTACTGGGGCATATAGAGTTTGCAAAACCAAGGGGCCTTTCTTACCAATGATGGTCGACTAGGCCATCTTCTGCTACATATGCAGCTAGAGACACGAGCTCTGGGGGTACTGGTTAGATTCCACCTCACACCAGTCAGAAAGGCTAAGATCAAAAATTCAGGTAACAGCAGATGCTGGCGAGGATGTGGAGAAAGAGGAACACTCCTCCATTGTTGGTGGGAGTGCAAACTTGTACAACCACTCTGGAAATCAGTCTGGTGGTTCCTCAGAAAATTGGACATAGTAATACCGGAGGATCCAGCAATACCTCTCCTGGGCATATATCCAGAAGATGTTCCAACCAGTAAGAAGGACACATGCTCCACTATGTTCATAGCAGCCTTATTTACAATAGCCAGAAGCTGGAAAGAACCCAGATGTCCCTCAACAGAGAAATGGATACAGAAAATGTGGTACATTTACACAATGGAGTACTACTCAGCTATTAAAAACAATGAATTTATGAAATTCCTAGGCAAATGGATGGGCCTGTAGGGTATCATCCTGAGTGAGGTAACCCAATCACAAAAGAACTCACATGACAAGTACTCACTGATAAGTGGATATTAGCTCAGAAATTTAGAATACCCAAGATACAAGTTGCAAAACACATGAAACTCAAGAAGAATGAAGACCAAAGTGTGGACACTTTGCCCCTTCTTAGAATTGGGAACAAAACTCCCATGGTAGGAGTTACA
Organism: Mus caroli; assembly: GCF_978045245.1. NCBI lineage: Eukaryota > Metazoa > Chordata > Mammalia > Rodentia > Muridae > Mus > Mus caroli. The sequence continues at coordinate 130,552,102 of NW_028227258.1, forward strand.
GAGACAAAGTTTGGAGCTGAGATGAAAGGATGGACCATCTAGAGACTGCTGCACCCGGGGATCCATCCCATAATCAGCCTCCAAACACAGACACCATTGCATATGCCAGCAAGATTTTGCTGAAAGGACCCTGATATAGCTGACTCTTGTGAGGCTATGCCAGTGCCTGGAAAACACAGAAGTTGATGCTCACAGTCAGCTATTGGGTGGAACACAGGGCCCCCAATGGAGGAGCTAGAGAAAGTACCCAAGGAGCTAAAGGGGTCTGCAACCCTATAGGTAGAACAACAATATGACAGTACAGCTTTTATTACCTCATTAAAAAGACATTGTTTTAAAGCCTATCCTTTATAAGTCTAGTTTCTAGGATAAGAATTACATAAAATATTATCCCAATTTAGATATATCTTTAAAGACCTAGTTCCTGGGTTTAGAATGACTCCAACTCTGAGTTACCAATTTTAAGCTAACTTTCTGTTACCAATGTTACAAGCAAAAAGCTATTGACTCCTTTAAGAGCAGATTGCGTAGATAATCAACACCTAGCAGGGCTTCTCCAGCTGTGCTTGACTCCCAGTCACAGTGCAGTGTAACTTATCAGTTTCTGCTATGCAAATTGAGACTGTCATTTAAACAAGTTATTAATTTAAAGGGTGGACAACCAGCAGACAAAGATTTAACCATTCTTTTCTAACATGAAACAGAAAACAACAGTCATTCAAACAACAAAACAAAACCAGGCATAGTTTGACAGACACATGGACAGATTGGTGCATCATGGACAGAAAATAGACAGAGAGGGAAAACTTTGGGAAAACTTGTGTTCCCAAAGAATCCAGATATCCTAACCAGAACTAAGGATATCGCTAGTAGGAGCCAGAGAGGAAGCAGGTTGTCTCTCAATTTCCTCCTGTCTACATTTTCATAGAAATGAAACTCATAGCCCTATGGTATTGAGCTATAAGTTTAGTATCACTAGACAATAAAGATTCTTTGTAATAAAGTGAGATTAATTGGTTTTATATACACACTTGAATAAAGGATGCCAATCTTAGAGGCAACAAGATCTTCCTTCCTTCCTTCCTTCCTTCCTTCCTTCCTTCCTTCCTTACTTCCTTCCTTCCTCCCTCCCTCCCTCCCTTCCTTCCTAGTTTCTTTCTTTCTTTCTTTCTTTCTTTCTTTCTTTCTTTCTTTCTTTCTTTCTTTCTCTCTTTCTTTCTTTCATTCTTTCTTTCTCTCTCTCTCTCTTTCTCTCTCTCTTTCTTTCTTTCTTTCTCTCTCTCTCTCTCTCCTTCCTTCCTTCCTTCCTTCCTCCCTCCCTTCCTTCATTCCTAGTTTCTTTCTTTCTTTCTTTCTTTCTTTCTTTCTTTCTTTCTTTCTCTCTCTCTCTCTCTCTCTCTCTCTCTCTCTCTCTCTCTCCTTCCTTCCGTCCGTCCTTCCTTCCTCCCTCCCTTCCTTCCTTCCTTCCTTCCTTCCTTCCTTCCTTCCTTCCTAGTTTCTTTCTTTCTTTCTTTCTCTCCCTTCCTTCCTTCCTTCCTTCTTTCTTTCTTTCTTTCTTTCTTTCTTTCTTTCTTTCTTTCTTTCTTTCTTTCTTTCTTTCTCTCTCTCTTCCTTCCTTCCTTTCTCCCTTTCTTTATCTTTTTGTCTTTCTTTCCTTCTTTCTTTCCTTCCTTCTTTCCTTCCTTCCTTTCTTTCTTTTTCTTTCTGTCTTTATTTCCTTCTTTCCTTCCTTCCTTCCTTCCTTCTTTCCTTCCTCCCTTTCTTTCTTTTTCTTTCTGTCTTTCCTTCTTTCTTTCCTTCCTTCCTTTCTTCCTTCCTTTGTTTCTTGTCATTAAGATTTTATTGCACTTCCTTTATAATATATGATTCCTCTCTTTTCCCATTCCTTCTTGTTTTCATTTGCTGTGTGTGGAGGTGTAAGTGTGCATGTTCTGGTGTATTTTTCTTGTTTTATTAAATCTTGAATAAATGTATTTATGGATTTCTTGCTACATTATTTCTCTCTACACAAATATCTGTATATTTTGTCTGTCTGTTTTTAAATGTGTATCTCTGTTTAATACTTTCTCTGTGTCTTTCTTTCTGTCTGTCTGTCTGTCTATTGCTCTGTGTGTTTCTCTGTATGTCCCTCCTATCACAACCTGGGTGTTTGTATGTTGACTTTCTGAGTGTCAGTCTGTTTCTATGTCTCTATCAGTCTTTCTTTGTCTGTCTCACTCTCTACTTTCCTTTTATGTTTTGGTGAGAGTATGTTTGAGTTTCTTCTTGAATAGATTTTTGTCTCTTAGTGCAATACTTAAGAGCTCTATGGGACAATTCCTTGCTTTTAATCATGAATCAACAAGAAAGTACAAATAATGATAATTCAGTTTGAGCATATTATTTTAGTCATCCTGGAGCTTGCTAACTATTTCAACAGAATATTCTATTTATATGATTGTATCAAATGGTTCCATAACTCTGCATGTAATAATTATGTTGTAGAACGTCTCTCCAACATCTGGCCTATTTTCCAGGTTAGATACATTTATCCTCTCCACAGACCGGCTAACTCTGAATGAAAGGCAATGGTTGGGTGTACTCCTAGGCACCCTGAAAGCCTCTCTGTTTTTGGGGGAATTTTTCTCACTGATGCTGAAGCAACTATATCTTTCAAATGTTCTTTATCAAGTCATCATAGTCACTGTGAGTATATGATCCTCTGGGTGCTAGGTTATGTGTTCATGTCAAATCAATGTTCAATATTCCACTGACAGACTGGAGAGACCTATGTGAGTCATTTCGAATAATAGCAGACTTGGTTAGTGTCAATGGCTGAATGCAATTTCTTATTCTACTGTGGATTAACAGACAAAGGTTCCCTCAGAGATGAAAGGCAAGTTCCTCATGGTTTTCTCCTGAAATCAGTCCTGATGACTAAAACCTGTGCTCAGAAGACATGCCATTAATACCGGTCCTAATAATTTCCCTGCTAAAGCACCGGAAATTTGAAGTAATGAAAATCCATTTTCTCTCAAAATAAAATTTGAGCACAACTATTACCATTTTGTAATTTATAAAGTATAAGATATGCCTAACACCTAGTCCATCATTTTTTGTCAATTTAATAAATAGGACCTCTAGCTGGGCATTGGTGGCACATGACTTTAATCCCAGCACTTGGGAGGCAGAGGCAGGTGGATTTCTGAGTTTGATGCCAGCCTGGTCTACAGAGTGAGTTCCAGGACAGCCAAGGCTACACAGAGAAACCCTGTCTTAAAAAAAAAAAAAAAAAAAAAAAAAAAAAAAAAAAACAAAAGAAAAAAATTAGGACCTCTGTCAACTACCCTAACTTGAAAGACTTACAATTCTACACTTGACTCACGTCCTGGCTTTACATTGTATGCCATCTGAAAATCATCTTCTCAAATCTATATCATCTTTCTCAAGTATATACAGCTTGGGCTGGCTATGAGACTACCAGTCTTCAACCCTGTCAGAAATTCAAGAATGACTGATAGTAACTGAAAATGTGTAGGAACCCTAACACAGCTTGCAAAATATAGCTATTTTGTAGAGACCACCTATCACCTAGATAGTTTCTCACATCAAAATGTTGGAGCATTGTTCCAGGATCATCTGACAGATCTTAGAGAAACAAAATATTAAGGACTAGCCTACTCTTTCTTGGCAGAACGAGGCTGTCCTAACATCTAATTGTGACCTTTCTTTGGAAAGTATCATGGATGTAGATGAAAATGAGGCAATTCTTGCCTAGTGGCTGTCTGGCCACAACAGGAGTAACTCATAGATGCTCAATTTTTCTTTGAATCCAAGACAGGGAAAGCTGTCAGGAGCAGACAAGTTTCAACAACAAGTGAAAAAATGTCACATTCTGTGGATTTCTGACAGTTTTGAAAACCAACTATTTATGTAAAGTCATTTGGATTGTTGTCCATTAACTACTTTCAGCTCTTTCTAACTAAGATCTTGAAAACACCCTAACAATAAACACAGAGCCATGAATTTGCTATTTGACCCTAAACTCACAGGCTTAAATGAAAGACCCACAAAATGAGGACTCCCCCATGTTCTGACTCAGGAGAGGCGACATCCCAAATCACTCTTGTGAAACAGACTTGCTGCAAACTGCAAGAGGACTTTTATTTCAAGAGTGCTCTCGGGCCCACAGTCATACACCACACAGGGGTAGAGGACCTTGGCTCCCAGAATAGCTGGGTAAGGGGGTATTTAAAGGAAGAAACCACAACTCAAGGGGGTGGGAAAGGTGTTGTTGGAAAATACCAAAAATACCAGTTAAGAGTCACAAGGAAGTGCAAAGTCACAAGAGTCACAAAGAATACCTGGTAATTGTGTGGGTTATTTCTCAAGACAGTTTCTAAGAGCCCCTGATTATAGCACATTTGCATAGCGGGTTCCAGCAATGGCCAGGGTGGGTCAGGGTGACTTTCTTTGAATGAACACTCCTTGAACCCAGGAAGCAGGTGCGTGGAGGAATGTCACCATCTGGTTTATGATTAGCATACCTTGGAGCATTGAGTCACAAATGTTACATTCTCAAGCCTGGGCTTAAAGGCCTAGAATTTTGCTTCTAAGTTGTACTTTTTCATTCCCCACTTCTACTTGTTAGTAGTTCTAATCTTAGAACTAGACACTATCTTCTCCCTGACACACTTGATCCTTTAGGGCATGGTACTCTTGTCTCAAAACTAAAAGCTGCACTGAACTAATTCTTGTTCTAATAAAGGCGACTTGCCTATTTAACACATATTGACCTATAATTACAAGCAGAAGCAAAATCAAAAGGGGTCCCATAAGGGTAGAAATTAGGGAGGTTAAGCGTACAAGATAAGGGCCTTTCCACTAAGTCTCAAAGTTTTCTTCCTGGATGCATCTAATGTAGACTAAATATCTATCTTGGAAGCGATGTGGGGCTTGCAGGTCTTCTTATCTTGAGTATGCATTCTGGAGCTGCTTCTATTCTCAATGTCTCACCCACTCAAGCACCTTGAGCCTAGAGAACAAAGGCTGGGAAAGCAGCATGTCAGCCCTATGTATAGAGGCTATTTTTACCAGTGGAGGGCCTCCCTCCCATAGGGTAATTTATAGGGGTGTCAGTCCAAACTGTCAAGGGATGTTTCGAACCCTGAAGAGCACAAAGGGTAGGAGAGCTATCCAATCATTAGTGCCAGTCTCTGCTGTCAATTTGGTAAGGGTCTCTTTTTTGGTTTTATTCATCCTCTCTACCTGTCCTGAGTTTTGGGGCCTGTATGCACAAGTTAACTTGTAATCAATCCCCAATATCTTGCCCAGTCCCTGACTTACCTGGGAAACAAAGGCAGCTCCGTTATTGGACCTGATTACCTTGGGTATTCCAAACCTCGGGAAGATTTCTTCTAGGATCTTCTTGTCCATCGCATTGGCTGTCTCAGTCCTGGTAGGAAAAGCTTCTACCCAGCCTGAAAAGGTGTCTATAAACACTAAGTACTTGTTGCCATGTCTAGCTGGCTTAATTTCTGCAAATTCTACCTCCCAATAGGCCCCTGGTCAGTTGCCCCTGAGCCTCTTCTCAGGAGTATACAAGAAGTGTCCTGTATTAGTCATAGCACAGGCCTTGCAGCTTTGACTATTTCTTCTGCCAAGTCAGAGTCCTATAACATAGTAGTCAGAGGACCTAACCACACCTTTTAATTTCTTGGCCCCCAAGTGGGTCAAATAGTGTAAGTTGGTAACATACTTGTGTCCTTCCCATGGGACGACTAGTTTCCCTTTTTCTGTTTCAATTACCCCATGCAGGGTTTCCTCTACCAGTTCTAATTTGTCCATAACTTGATAGTCCTCAGTGATATATCTAAAGCTGGTCTCTCTGACATCATAATAACCTTTAGGCTCCTTGACTGCCAAGATAATTGCTCCTTGGGCCACCTGTTTGGTGGTTAGATCTGCCATCTGATTCCATTTAGCCCCAGCATCTTAGGTCTTTCTCTGCAGATGTCAACAGCCCTCTTTGTATATTGCTCCGTGATGTGGCAAAAGCATACCTGCTGTCAGTGTAAATGTTGATAGACTTCCCCTTTGCTATTTGTAGAGCTTGTATCAAAGTGACAAGTTTGGCTTTCTGGGCCAACGTTCCTTCAGGGAGGGTGCTGGCCCAGATCACTTGCTTCCTGTCCACCACTGCTGCCCGCACCGTCCGCTTACCTTCAACCAGGAAGTTACTGCCATCCATGTAGCAGCTCGGACTCCCAGGCCAAGGCTGATCCTTCAGATCATTTTGAGTACCAGCTTCTTCTGCCAGAATGTCAGCACAGTGATTGAGTAGGTGAACAGTCATCAGTCTCGGGCAGTAGGGTAGCGGGATTGAGGACAGCAGGGGGAGCAAAGGTCACTCATTCAGTCAACAAAAAGCTCTGATAATGTGTCATGTGAGCAATGGTCATCCATTGGTCAGGGGGCTGTTGGATAATGCTTTCAAGAGTGTTGGGTGCCACTACAGTTATTTGCTGTCCCAGAGTGAGGTTATCAGCATTCTTGACAAGTAGAGCTATGGCAGCAATAGCTTTCAGGCAAGAAAAACCACCCACTTGCAACGGTGTCTAATTTCTTGGATAGGTAAGGGACTGGCCTTTTTCAAGGTCTCAAAGTCTGAGTAAGGATTCCTCTGGCGACCCCTGCTCTCTCATCAGGCAAGGCTAAGGCTGGGGCTGTTAGTAGGGCCTTTTTACTTTCTTCAAAGGCTTTCTGGTGATCTGGGGTCCACACAAACACTTCTCCTTCCTTGGCTAGGGGGTACAACGGGGCAGCTAAGGTCACAAACCCTGGTATCCAGATCCCAGAATTCTCTGGGTGCCCAAGAATTCTCTTACTTGCCTTAGTGTAGTTGGGGTGGGGATCTGAGTTACAGTCTTTTTTCTGGCATCTTTTAGCCACCGCTTCCTGTCGTGAAGGGTGTATCCCAAATAAGTAACTTCAGTCTGACACAACTGAGCCTCTTTAGCTGAGGCTCGGTACTCTGACTCAGTTAATTCTATTCTTCTAGGATCTTCTGTTGCCCAGGTTCCCTGTCTAGGTCCTGTCTTTTCTTTCTCTCCTACCACTGCGACCAAGATTCTAGTCAAATTTCTTTCTTGTCTATGATCCCTCCTGTTTTCTCTTTCTTCTGCCTCTTTCACTAGATCACTTAACTGTCTCCCTCTTTTAATACACCTTCTAATCTCTGAAGTTTCTTTCTGTTATCTGGAGTTGACTGCCTTATGAAGGCCAGGGCCTTCTGGGCTTCCGAGGTAAGATCAAAGGGAGTGAACCACTTGAAGGCTTCCATAAGCCTTTCAAGGAACACTGAGGGAGGTTCAGTTGGCCCCTGGATTACTTCTCTTACCTTAGCCAAATTAGTGGGCTGTTTTGAGGTGTCTTGGAGAACAGAGGCTGGTGATAAGATTTTAAAGCTCTCCCTACCTTCAGCCATGTTGTAGTCCCAACGGGGCAAGTCAAAGGGAATCCCATGTAGCTGTGTAGGCCACCTGTCGGCTCCCGGGATATCTTTTAGTCTCTAACAGAATTTTCTCTTGCTCTTTGGTTGTGAAGAGCATCTGTAGCAGCTGTTGACTATCATCCCAAGTAGGCTGATGAGAGAACATAAGGGACTCCACCAATCCTGTGAGGCGTTGGGTACTCTCTGAGAAAGCAGGATGGTTAGTTTTCCAGTTATAAAGATCAGCAGAGGAAAATGACCAGTACTGAAGGGGTTGAAGGTTGGGCAGGTCCATTGGAGTCTATCCAGACTCTGCGCTCTGCGGCTCCATGTACCCGCTGCGGTCTGCCTCCCGTTGCCCTGAGGTGTTCGGGGTTCCCCATGGGCAGGGGTTGAGGCTGTGGATAAGGGGAAGGTTGTGGACTAGGCTACTCAGGACTAGGCCACTCGGGAGGCTTCATAGATTTTTAGAGAGCTAATGGATTTAGCTGGTGGCTCTGATTCAGAGAAGCCTTCCATTTCTCTTGTAACACAAGAGTACAACCACAATTTTGGGAAACAAAACCCAATTTTAACAGTGTAAGCAATCCATTCTATTTAAAAATCAACACCAAAAACATTACTTGCTACAAAGGTTGGCTGCCTGTTCCTGCACACAAACGCAAGAAGGTGCAGCCCCTAATTCTTCAAGGAGACACTGCCCTAAATTCTATCTTTTGTAAGTCTGGTTTCTAGGATGAGAATTACATAGAATATTACCTAATTCAGGCGTATCTTTAGAGACGTGTTTCCATGGGTTGACTCATGCCACGTATTCTGAATTACTCTAACCCAGGGTTACCAGTTTTAAGCCAAATTTCTGCTACCAACAGTACAAAATTTTAATCATAATCATTAATTTATGAGCTGATAATCTATAACGAAGTCATGTAAAGCATATTTATACCTTTAAAACTATTCAGAAAAAAAGATGAAATAGGTGCATATATTTGCTTATTTAAACCAAACAAAATTCTTAATTTTTCTAGCTGTAATTTCAAGAGAGGAGTACCTTGTTACCTGATGAATCCAATAATCACAAGGACGGAGATTTTTTTTTTTAATTTTTAATATTTTTTATTACATATTTTCCTCAATTACATTTCCAATGCTATCCCAAAAGTCCCCCATAGCGCTCCCCCTTCCCTACCCACCCATTCCCATTCTTTTGGCCCTGGCATTCCCCTATATTGGGGCATATAAAGTTTGCAAGTCCAATGGGCCTCTCTTTCCAGTGATGGCCGACTAGGCCATCTTTCGATACATATGCAGCTAGAGACAAGAGCTCCGGGGTACTGGTTAGTTCATCATGTTGTTCCAACTATAGGGTTGCAGATCCCTTTAGCTCCTTGGGTACTTTCTCTAGCTTCTCCATTGGGAGCCCTGTGATACATCCAATAGCTGACTGTGAGCATCCATTCCTGTGTTTGCTAGGCCCCGGCATCTTCTCACAAGAGACAGCTATATTTGGGTCCTTTCAGCAAAATCTTGCTAGTGTATGCAATGGTGTCAGCGTTTAGAAGCTGATTATGGAATGGATCCCTGGATACGGCAGTCTCTAGATGGTCCATCCTTTCATCACAGCTCCACACTTTGTCTCTGTAACTCCTTCCATGGGTGTTTTGTTCCTAATTCTAAGAAGGGGCACAGTGTCCACACTTTGGTCTTCATTCTTCTTGAGTTTCATGCGTTTAGCAAATTGCATCTTATATCTTGGGTATCCTAAGTTTTGGGCTAATATCCACTTATCAGTGAATACATATTGTGTGAGTTCCTTTGTGATTGTGTTACCTCACTCAAGATGATGCCCTCCAGGTCCATCCATTTGGCTAGGAATTTCATAAATTCATTCTTTTTAATAGCTGAGTAGTACTCCATTGTGTAAATGTACCATAATTTCTGTATCCATTCCTCTGTTGAGGGACATCTGGGTTCTTTCCAGCTTCTGGCTATTATAAATAGGGCTGCTATGAACATAGTGGAGCATGTGAAGGACGGAGATTTTTGTAGGAAAAATAGCCATCAGTTTCCTCACCATAGAACTTGAGAAACTGCTGGTCCCTTTAAGAGCAGCGTTTACAATCAGCTCCTAGCAGGGCTTATCCAGCCACACTAGACTCCCAACTACAGGTGCAGGGCTCCAAAGGCCAATTGACACTGTTTAGTTTTTTTTTTTTTCCACCAAATTATCCCCAGATAGTCACAGAATACTGCTTTTCTCAAACCCGTTCTCTCATGTGTAAACTTATCTCTTATCAGGATATAAAGCACCTATGAGAATTACCTTCACTTCTCTAGATTTTCACATAGCTCTAAACACATACACAAAACCACACAAAACAGAAACCAACAGATCCAGACACATGCGACCCTTTCTCATCCTCCACATGCTTTAGACGATTTTGGAGGGGGAAGCTTCCACCTCATAAGCAGAACTCGATCCCTCTGACCGATCTCCAGAGACTACCAGGCATCCCTGGCTCTCCCCACTTCCCAGGGCATCCCCCACGGCGGCAGCCTGTGGTCCCCCTAGCATGTCTGCCAACCACAGTCCTGTGGTCCTTACGGCCCAAAAGGATAGCTGCAAATACCAAGTGTGCTCATTCCAGAAAACCCCACCATCTACAAACACAGTAGTCTGCTTCCACCAGGACAACCAAAACCAGAGATACAAAAATCAGGCAAATCCAAACTCAGGCTGATCAGTGTAACTTCAGACGGATCAGAATCCAAAACTCAGGCTGATCAGTATCTAAACTCTGGAGCATCCAAAATCAGACTGCACCATGCTTCAGAAGCAAAGGACGAGACACAGACAAACAGCCCAACACAACAAGCACATGTTCTCATGTTTGTTTCAGAAAACCGAAAACAGACACTCAGAACAGAGACACTGGCTGGCAGGCACACATTCCAGAGGGGATCCCCATACCTCCAAGTCGGTTCTCAGATGTGAGGGGTGGTCGCGTTTTCCAGCCAACGCACCAAATGAAAGACCCACAACATGAGGACTTCCCCACATTCTGACTCAGGAGGGGCGACACCCCAAATCACTCTTGAGAAACAGTCTTGCTGCAAACTGCAAGACGACTTTTATTTCAAGAGCACTCTATGACCCACAGTCATACACCATGCAGGGGTAGAGGAACTTGGCGCCCTGAGTAGTTGGGTAAGGGGGTATTTAAAGGAAGAAACCACAACTCAAGGGGGTGGGAAGGGCATTGTTGGAAATTACCAAAAATACCAGTTAAGAGTCACCAGGAAGTGCAAAGTCTCCAGAGTCACAAGGAATACCTGGTAATTATCCCGGTTATTTCTCAAGACAGTTTCTAAGAGCCCCTAACAATAGCACATTTGCATAGTGGGTTTCAGCAATGGCCAGGGTGGGTCAGGGTGACTTTCTTTGAATGAACACTCCTTGAACCCAGGAAGCAGGTGCGTGGAGGAATGTCCCTGTTTTATGATTAGCATATCATAAATGTGACAGAAGTCACATTCTCAAGCCTGGGCTTAAAGGCCTAGAATTTTGCTTCTACATTATACTTTTTCATAAACATCTCAGATCGGATTAAAATAACAGTTAAGAAGGACTGGGTCTATTCTTTGAACTTATAAAATATTGTACCAATAGAGTAAATTTATACCAATGAAACCCTTGATTTTACATCAAAATAAATTATGTACCAGTTAAGAATTTGAGTTCAGCTTAGTAACAATTAAAGAGATTTCAACCAAATGAGATTATGGGTATGCATTCAATCCTAGCTATTGCTCCCTGTTCTAATATGACCAATTCTACATACTCTAGAAAGACAATCTATTAATAACCTTCTCTAGCCCCAAAGCCCAGGGAACTGGGTCGATGACTCTTCATAACTTCTTCAAGCTGAATATGGGCGTTGAGATATTATGAAGTTGGAAAATAGGGTGGATTAGTCTCTGATGTCTGTGTCTTGACTGAATCAGGCTGAAGTCCAGGACATCAGGATTTCAAGCAGGTCAGTTCACTATGTCTAACAAAGAAATTCACCAGGGCTGTATATTCTGTAACATATAAATCTCAAAACAAAACTTTAGTATCATTCAGATATATTTTTTGTTTGATTCTCTGGAATCTAGTCCTCTGGAGGTCTTTCTTTCTCATTTGTGATCCATATAACTCTGGAATGTGTAAATACCTTAATTACCTTTTCCAAAAACACAAAGACCAAATCTTCTTCCCAAATCAGCATATACTTGAGTCAGTAATCAGAAAACCCTTTATTTAGACCTCTCTCCAAGAGGAATAATATGACTCCAAAACTCAAAATCCCACCCATTTTGAATATCAAAACAATCGAAAACAAAGGAAGTAAATTAAGATACTGTATGTGCCTGTATTAGGCCTTTTCTATCTTTCCAAGTAGGAAACAACACTCAAGATTCCAGTGGGGTCCACGTTAGTAGAATATGAGCATCCTGTGGCTCTATAAACAATCTATGCCATCTTTCTGTTTTGCTCTCTGCTTAGAGACATAAACATATTTTATTGATACCTGTGTAATATCTATCTTTGGAACTCTCTACCAGGATCCCCAGACATTAATAATAATACCTGTACAGAGCAGGTAATAATTATCACTGCACACTCTACTCTGGAGTCAGTGACTAATATTCCCTATCTAGTTCCAAACCACAGGCAAAATTTACCAAGTGACTTGGACAGAATCTGAAAAGAAATTTATCCTAAAAGTAAATAACCCTAATTTTAAATTCACAGTTTAATCTGTCTGCCCTAAGAGTGTAAGATTTGTGGTAGCTCCAAATAATCACTGTTGTAAAAAGTTACGTAAACGTCACGATATTCTTTTCCCAGAATTTGCCTCCAGTCCTTAAGTTTCCACACTAAGAGGTAGTCCTCTGATTGTTGAGAAAGGCCCATACAATGCCTCTGGTCCTTAAGTTTACTCACTAAGAGACAGTCATCTGATGGTTTAGAAAAGCCCACACAATGTCTGTGGTTCTTAAGTTTGCCCCCTTTATGAGGTTAAAGGTTAACCACTGATAAACTGTCAGCCCTAAACTGTGACTGAGAACTGCTCTAAAAATGTATAAAAGGTGTGTGCTTTAGCCACTCTTGGTCACTTCCATCCCAATTTCAGGACAACCCCAGCATGCTGGATCAGTAAAGCCCTTGTGCTTTGCATAGATCTCCATCTCTGCATCTCTGTGAATGTGAGCCAGACATAAGGCCTTTCATGTCTTCCAAGAGGTAGGCAAATCCCATTCTTCTCCTAACTCAGAGCAGCCTGTACATTCCCACAGCAGGGGTCTCCAGTGCTGCCAGCAGTCTCTTTGTTTCAATGATCCTGTGCTAGAGTCACATGACTTGTATTTAACACTACCTTGTTACTCAACAAAAGAAAATAAAACTCTAACTCTCAGGCTACTAATCTTATATTTCTAGTGGATTCAAGCCCAGCCCCACATAGGGAGCCAGTTATTGTGGAAAATATTAAAAAATGATCCCTCCAACTCTCCCGCCCTGCTGGAACATATTCCAGCTCTAGTACTGGCACTGGCAGGTATCGCTCAGCATGTTCTTGTCCCTGAGCCAGACAATCTCTCTGAGATAGCTCCATCCCCACCCCTACCCACTTCTGCATCCCAACTGTGTTCACAGCTGTGACTTGCTTTTCCCTAGAGCCACTAGTTTCCTCTCCTCCATAAACCCCTGTATTCTGTGATCCCACATTCCAATAACTAAATGAAACTGCCAACCTCGATAAATGGGACCTCATAAAGTTGCAAAGCTTCTGCAAGTCAAAAGACACCGTCAATAAGACAAAAAGACCACCAACAGATTGGGAAAGGATCTTTACCTATCCTAAATCAGATAGGGGACTAATACCCAATATATATATATAAAGAACTCAAGAAGGTGGACTCCAGAAAATCAAATAACCCCATTAAAAATTAGGGCTCAGAACTGAACAAAGAATTCTCACCTGAGGAATACCAAATGGCAGGGAAGCACCTGAAAAAATGTTCAACATCCTTAATCATCAGGGAAATGCAAATCAAAACAACCCTGAGATTCTACCTCACACCAGTCAGAATGGCTAAGGTCAAAACTTCAGGTGACAGCAGATGCTGGCGAGGATGTGGAGAAAGAGGAACACTCCTCCATTGTTGGTGGGATTGCCAGCATGTACAACCACTCTGGAAATCAGTTTGCAGGTTCCTCAGAATCATGATTCTTAAAGCTTAATTAACCAAACAGATTTTTGTATCAAAATATAACAATTAACAATATGCTAATGAAATAATTTCAGAGCCAATTGATAATTATAAACACTTTATCCCAATATTTCTAACTTGTGAAATCATAGCTACTTGTTTTTGGTAAATGCCACACGGGTACATGTCTGAATCCATCTTGGTTCTCCCCCTAGTCCCCCAGATGCTGTATGTCTTTCAACTCTTAGCTCTGCCTCCCTTTTTTCTGTCCAATCACAGTCTTCCTCTGCACTCATGTAAGTGGACAGAGAAATCCTGCAGCATTTAGTAGCATATATAAGAATTCATTATGGTCCAATTTTTGAAAAGAAGACTTAGAGGAGAAAAATGAACTTTGATCTCAGCTTTGAACTTATACTATGGAAACCAGGTTCCAGAGTTTGACAAAATAGTCATGTATATATTCTCATGAAGGGGAATTTAACAACGGTTCTTTAAAAAGCTCTACAAGAAAACTAAGAATGGGAAGAGCTTCACTATGACATCTGAAGACAATAGAACACTGATTGATGTGAATAAAAGTGAGGGTGGCTATGAAAATAGATATGACTAGTGATGCAACTACCTATACATAGTTTAGGGAATCTGGTTAATTAGATATCTTTTTTGTTTGTTTGTTTGTTTGTTTGTTTGTTTTTGTTTTTCTAGACAGGGTTTCTCTGTATAGCCCTGGCTATCCTGGAACTCACCTTGTAGACCAGGCTGGCCTCGAACCCAGAAATCTGCCTGCCTCTGCCTCCCGAGTACTGGGATTAAAGGCATGTGCCACCATGCCAGATATCAATTTTCTTAGGATGAGGTGCAACTTTGACAGCATCATCTTGTGAGAATTCCCACTGGATCATCTTAGATCATGTCTTAGAGACATCTCAGAGATTAATAACAGTATAGATTAGGAAGAAGAACATATAGACACTAGAGAATGCCTAACCCATTACAACAGGGACACTATGCAATTTAAATTTGTTTTTTTTAAAAGAGCCATATAAATTACACTATACCAGGTAATGATCTCATGTCCTCCTTAGATGAAAAGAAAAGACCTTGTAAGAAAGAAAGACCTTGTATAAAATCATGTTTCCACAGGGCCTATGTTCCCCATGAGGACAAAGTATACAAAGTCCTAAGAGTTAAAAACAGAGGAAAATTCGTTGGAAAAGAGGTGAGTTCCAGTTGACATGATGGCCATTGCCTCACAGCAATTCTGGTGGGTCTCAAATGATTCATTTCTGGCTTTCCTAAGGATAATCTGATATAAAAAAAAAAATAAGTGTCGCCTGATCTTTCAGGGTTAACATTATGGTGGGGTGTGTACTAGAAAAGATTGAGACACAAAACCAGTTCAAGGTCCTCTTTGTCCATGCCAGCCCTTGCACTGTACCTGTGCATACCATTGGTCAGGTTCTCACAAGCAAATAGTGCTTCGTGCTGCATGGTATGTGACAGGTTCTTTCCCTGTCTTCCTCTCAGGACATCCTGTCATTCATTAGAGATAAAGGTCTCACAACAGAGGGCATATTTATCATATCTCCCAGTGGAACATCATAATAAAACCCTACAGAAAAATTTGGATGCTGGGGAAAAAGTAGACATAAAAAAGCACTCAGTGCATGAAGTAGCATGGATCTTAAAGGTAGAGAAATTCCGTGCATCATCCACCCTCAGGATTTCTCTGAGTTTACACGAGTAGTCTGCTATATCATGCATCCCCTTAAGTAGTAGATACATATGAAAGATATCTGGTAAGCTCAAACATTCCTCTGGTATTCACAACAAAAAATAGGGACTCAAACAAAAATCCAGTCAAAATGAGCAATAATATAACTAACCTTTCATTTGAATTTTCTTCATGTGGCCATGTGGAGGGTCACTTCATACATGTATATGAGTGTCAACTGGTATGCATTCCTACTCGGATGCATATGACTACCAGTGTCCTTCATTCTCTGTCACTCTCCCATTTTTGTCTGAGAGGCAGATTTCCCTTCCTCAGTATAGAGTATGTGACTCCTTCATGGATTTTTTGGTTACACATCCCTCATAGGATCTCATGATTTGCTTGTCTTTATCTCATGAAATATTGGTACCCAAATGCAGGCCCTCATGGCTGTGAGACAAGTATCCTTAACTACTCTGCCATACCTTCATCTCCATAAAATTGTATATTTTAATTTTATTATTAAAATATAAATTCAATTGCACCATTTCACTCCTTCCCCTCCCTTGCTCTAAATTTGTTTTCTGTCAATCTCCCACTTCTGCTAAAAGACATGGCCTGTTTTAACAATCTGATAAGTCCATTATGCTTGGTAGTATATAGACTAATTCTTAGGCAAATGGATAGATCTGGAGGATATCATGCTGAGTGAGGTAATCCAATCACAAAAGAACACACTTGATATGCTCTCACTGATAAGTGGATAGTAATCCAGAAACTTAGAAAACCAAAGATACAATTTGCAAAACCCATGACACTCAAGAAGAAGGACTACCAAAGTGTGGATACTTCATTCCTTCTTAGAAGGGGGAACAAAATACCCATGGAAGGAGTTACAGAAACAAAGTTTGGAGCAGAGCCAGAAGGAATCCAGGGACTGCCCCACTTGTGGATCTATCCCATAAACCACCACCAAACCCAGAGGTATTGATACCTTAAGTGGGCTAGTTTGTTCAGTTTTCCATTAGAGGCATATTGATTTAAGAAGAGATTTTTTTTTTCCCTGCAATCCAAGCACATCTGAAAATGTACTCTTTTTTTTTCTCCATTTTTGATAGACAAAACTTATTGGGCCTACATATCAGTCAACATTCTCCCTTGGGGAAAGTTTGAGAGCTGTGAAGAAAGTTGGAATTAAATTTTAGAGCTGACTATGTTTTCAGTAATCTCCATAATTTATTTTTTCTGAAAAAATATATTTTCTCTCTATATAAGGAGTTTCTTGGAAACAGCAAAGGCAGTCTATTGACTTGCAAATTATACAATAAGTGGCTTTCTATACACCAAAAGGTCAATAGCCAAGACAAATTAGAAGCAGTACTGAGGTAATGGCTGGCAAAATGTGTAAAAAACATCAACAAAATAGAAGTAATATTTGCTTACACACATTAGAGATTATATATACCAGAAATATTCACTAAAAATACTGAGAGACAGCAAATGGTTTCAATTGTTCATAAATATGGAAGACAGTTTTGAACAGAAGTGTGACTTGGGAAGTCACAGTAGGACATGCTTATGATTATCAGCATTCTATTCCAGGTAAATTTGTCATTTTCCCCCTAATCTGGGGAAACAATATTTTGAGTATACATTTTTACTTTCATTTTACCCAATTTTTAATGGTTGCTTATTCTTAGGAAGAGTACTTGGGTTTTTTGTATGATTGTTTGGGTTTTTTTTTTGTTTTTTTTATAGTTACTGTTCATTTATTATTTTTAAACTATTATTATTATTATTATTATTATGTTAGTTTATGTCTTGAGTGCTGCCTCCTACCTGTTTTTCCTTCATGGGGTCTCTTTCCTTCTCCTTTTAGTAGGTTATGGTCCCCTGGTTTATCCTGGAAACCTGGCATATCAACTCTCTTCAGGGTTAACACCTCTTCTTCTACTGAGGTTAGTTGGTGACGTGTTTCCACAGACAGTCAACAGCTTTAGGGATAGCCCCTGCTCCACGTGTTGGTGGACCAACATGAAGACTGAGCTGCACATTTACTACAAACGTGCCATGGATCATGATATAGCTTCTGTATGCTTTTTGGTTGGTGCTCAGTCCTTGATAGCTCTCACTGTTCCAGGTTAGTTGATTCTGTCAGTTTTCCTGTGGAGTCCCTATCTCATTCAGTCCACTGACTCCTTTCCCCAACTCTTCCATAAGAGTCCCTGAGCTCCATCCAATGTTTGGCTCTGAGACAATTTATCTGTCTTAGTCAGCTGTTGGGTGAAGCCTCTCAGAAAGCATTTATGATAGACTTCTGTCTGGATGTCCCATGGAAGAGACGGCCTCCTTTGAGACAGACAGAGCTTCAGGATTAAAAGTGGAGTGCAGGTCTCTGATTGCCGGTAGTATTGTGGACTGGAAGCCAGGAAAGGCAATTACAACATTGAGTTGGGTTACTTTATTGATATTGATCTGCTTTTTTGATTCCAGTGTTAGGTAAGAACACCTAAGTTCCTCCCTGTAGTTTCCATTTTTAAGCCAAAATTCTGGTTGGTGATAGTTTGGGAATCTCTTAAAGAAGTAGGATCTCAGCCAGTGGGTTTTAGCCTTCCTAGTCCTGTGAAATAAATATAGTTCATCATTCTGTAGACATCCCTAACCATGTCTTCATTTTGCTGTTATTTCATAACTGAATTTTTGCTACTATTATGAAATATAATGGGGAATGTATGGAATTTCTGATATGCAGGATATGTGAACCCCACAAGGATTGTGACACACAAGATAAGAATCACTAGTATAACCTGCTATTTTTAACAAAATGTTTCTCAAATCCTTTCTACAATATACATAGACGATTAATATTCATGTGTTTTTTTTTCATTGAAAAAGGATCATATTAGAAATATATAAGAAATCTTTCTTTCTTTAGATTTATATGAAAATTTAATTAGTGTCCTTGATGAAGAATCTCTGCTTGGAAAAATTTCTGCTATACAAGGTAATGATACAGTAAAAACTTGGGGAAGTGCACAAAGAAAAACCAGATATCAGATATCTTGTAATCTCTAAAAGACCACAGTTGAGAAGCTAGATTATTATACCAGACAAGACTCTCAAGCCACCATAGATGGAGAAAACAAGATATGTCAAGACAAACCCTAATTCAAACAATATCTACCCACAAATCCAGCTCTACAAAAACATATACTAGAAGGAAATTTCAACCCAAGGATGATAACAATATCCCATACCCCCCAAAAAATACCCACAGAAAATAAGTAAGCCCATACCAGCAAAACAAGAAAGAACACACAAACACATAAACACACACACACAAACTACCACCACCATCACTATCAAAATAACAGGAAACAAAAATCACTAGTCATTAATACACCACTCAACATCAATGGACTCAATTCACCATTAATAAGACATATGATAACAGAATGGATGCAAAAGCAGAATCCATCCTTATGCTGCTTATAGGAAACACGCCTCAGCCATAAAGATAGACTTCAGAGTAAAGGGCTAAAAATTTTCCAAGCAAAGAGTTACAAGAAACAAGCTGGATTAGCCACTCTGATATATAATAAAATAGACGTTCAACTAAAATTAATCAAGAGACACAGGGAAAGACGGTTCACACTCATCAAAGGAAAGATCTGTCAATATGCAATCTTAATTCTGAATATCTATACACCAAACACATGGTCACGCACATCTGAAAACAAACATTGCTAAAACTTATATTTCACATTAAACCCCACACATTAATAGTGGGATTTTTCAACACCCCACTCTCACCAATTTACAGGACGTCCAGAAAAAACAAACTGGAGAAATAATGACACTAACACATATTATAAATGAAATTGATCAAACAGGCATCAATAAAATAAAACACAAAAGAATATATGTTATTCTCACCAAGTCAAGGATCGTTCTCCAAAACTGACCACATAGTTACTAATACCAAAGTCATCAAACTATTCCACAAAGTAGAAACAGAAATAGCACTGTTAACCTCATTCTATGAGGCCACAGACACCCTGATACTGAAAACATACAAAAACTCTACAAAGAAGAAAACTCCAGACTGACTTCTGATATGCACATTGATGCAAATGGGACTTCATGAAACTGCAAAGCTTCTGCAAGGCAAAAGACACCGTCAATAAGACAAAAAGACCACCAACAGAAAGGGAAAGGACCTTTACCTATCCTAAATCAGATAGGGGACTAATATCCAATATATATAAAGAACTCAAGAAGGTGGACTCCAGAAAATCAAATAACCCCATTAAAAAATGGGGCTCAGAACTGAACAAAGAATTCTCACCTGAGGAATACCAAATGGCAGGGAAGCACCTGAAAAAATGTTCAACATCCTTAATCATCAGGGAAATGCAAATCAAAACAACCCTGAGATTCTACCTCACACCAGTCAGAATGGCTAAGATCAAAACTTCAGGTGACAGGAGATGCTGGCAAGGATGTGGAGAAAGAGGAACACTCCTCCATTGTTGGTGGGATTGCAAGCTTGTACAACCACTCTGGAAATCAATCTGGCGGTTCCTTAGAAAACTGGACATAGTACTACCGGAGGATCCAGCAATACCTCTCCTGGGCATATATCCTGAAGATGCCCCAACCGGTAAGAAGGAAACATGCTCCACTATGTTCATAGCAGCCTTATTTATAATAGCCAGAAGCTGGAAAGAACCCAGATGCCCCTCAACAGAGGAATGGATACAGAAAATGTGGTACATTTACACAATGGAGTACTACTCAGCTATTAAAAAGAATGAATTTATGAAATTCTTGGGCAAATGGATGGACCTGGAGGGCATCATCCTGAGTGAGGTAACAAAATCACAAAGGAACTCACACAATATGTACTCACTGATAAGTGGATATTAGCCCAAAACTTAGGATACCCAAGATATAAGATACATTTTGCTAAACACATGAAACTCAAGAAGAATGAAGACTGAAGTGTGGACACTATGCCCCTCCTTAGAATTGGGAACAGAACACCCATGGAAGGAGTTACAGAGACAAAGTTTGGAGCTGTGACGAAAGGATGGACCATCTAGAGACTGCCATATCCAGAGATCCATCAGCTTCCAAACTCTGACACCATTGCATTCACTAGCAAGATTTTGCTGAAAGGACCCAGATATAGCTGTCTCTTGTGAGACTATGCCGTTTCTGGCAAACACAGAAGTGGATGCTCACAGTCAGCTAGTGAATGGATCACAGGGCCCCCAATGGAGGGGCTGGAGAAAGTACCGAAGGAGCTGAAGGGATCTGCAACCCTATAGGTGGAACAACATTATGAACTAACTAGTACCCCAGAGCTCTTGACTCTAGCTGCATATGTATCGAAAGATGGCCTAGTTGGCCATCACTGGAAAGAGAGGCCCATTGGACATGCAAACTTTATATGCCCCAGTACAGGGGAACACCAGGGCCAAAAAAATGGGAATGGGTGGGTAGGGAAGTAGGGGGGAGGGTATGGGGGACTTTTGGGATAGCATTGGAAATGTAATTGAGGAAAAGATGTAATAAAAAAATGATACTCAATAAAATACTGAAGAACAGAATCCAGGAACATATCAAAGACATCAAAGAGTCTACTGATTCAATGCAATCTCCATGCCAATTCCAACCAAGTTTTTATACACTTCTAAAATCAATTCTGAACTTCATATAAGTAAATAATCAACCAAGCTTATTCAAAACAATTCAGAAGAATAAAAGAAATTTGTAAGGCATCAGCATCACTGACTTTAACCTGTATTACAGAGCAATAGTCATTTTAAAATGAATGGTATTGGGACAGAAAGAAGTTGATTAATGGATTCAAATCAAGGCAGAAATCTAAACCCATATACCTATGTAAACTTCATTTTGATAAAGAATCCAAATCACACTATGTAAAAATAAAAGCATCTTCCACAGATGGTGCTGTTCTAGCAGGATGTCTATGTGTAGAAGAGTGAAAATAGATCCAAACTTATCACTCTGCATGAAACTCAAATTTAAGTGGATCAAGGAACTCAACATAAAACAAGATACACTAATTCTCTTAGAAGATATAGTGTGAAATACCTTTGAAAGCATAGATAAAGGAGACAATTTTCCTAAACAGAACACCACTGGCTCAGGCTCTAAGATAAACAATTGATAAATTTATCCTCATGAAACTCCAAAGCTTTTTTAAGGCACAGCACACTCTCAGTAGAGTAAATCAGCAGCCTATTGATAGTAAAAACATCTTCACCAGTAATACACATAATAGAGTGCTAATACCCAAAATTTATAAAAATGCAAGAAGTGAAACACCAGCAACTCAGATAACACAGTTTAAAAATGGGGTACAGAACTGAACAGAGAATTCTCAACAGTGGAATCTCGAGTGGCTAAGAAGCACTTAAAGAAATGTTCAGCTTCCTGAGTTTCATTTTTCAGTTACAAAATGGAATACTGCTCAGATATTAAGACTGAGGACATTCTGAATTTGGAAGGCATATGGATGGAACTAGAAAATCCCATCCTGAGTGATATAATTCAGACCCCAAAAGACATGCACGACTCACACAATATGTATTCACTGATAAGTGGATATTAGCCCAAAACTTAGGATACCCAAGATATAAGATACAATTTGCTAAACGCATGAAACTCAAGAAGAATGAAGACCAAAGTGTGGACACTGTGCCCCTTCTTACAATGGGAACAAAACACTCAGGGAAGGAGTTACAGAGACAAAGTTTGGAGCTGTGATTAAAGGATGGACCATCTAGAGACTGCCATATCCAGGGATCCATCACATAATCAGCTTCCAAATGCTGACACCATTGCATACACTAGCAAGCTTTTGCTGAAAGGACCCAAATATAGCTGTCTCTTGTGAGACGATGCCGGGGCCTAGCAAACACAGAAGTGGATGCTCACAGTCAGCTATTGGATGTATCACAGGGCTCCCAATGGAGAAGCTAGAGAAAGTACCCAAGGAGCTAAAGGGATCTGCAACCCTATAGTTGGAACAACATGATGAACTAACCAGTACCCCGGAGCTCTTGTCCCTAGCTGCATATGTATCGAAAGATGGTCTAGTCGGCCATCAATGGAAAGAGAGGCCCATTGGACTTGCAAACTTTATATGCCCCAATATAGGGGAATGCCAGGGCCAAAAGAATGGGAATGGGTGGGTAGGGAAGTGGGGGGCGCTATGGGGGACTTTTGGGATAGCATTGGCAATGTAATTGAGGAAAATATGTAATAAAAAAAGTTAAAAAAAAAGACATGCATGATATGTAGCCACTACTAAGTGGATATGAACAAAACAATTATAGAACACCCAAGAAACCATCCACAGAACTCAAAGGATAACAAGCCAGAGGGACCAAGTGAGCACTCTTCAGTCCCACTTGGGATGAAGAAGTAATCACAGGAGGAGTTAGGGAGAGAGGCACCCAAGTGAGAAAGGGGACAGGGAATGGATGAGGGGAACATGGTTAGATATTGGGTGGGGAAAAGGACTGAGGACCTGAATGCCAGCAGAAAGAATGGAAACAGCCAATGCCAGGAGGTAGGAGGTAGGGAACACTCCAGAATGTTCCATAGACCTGGGAGGTGAGAGACTCTCAGGACTCAGGACCTTAGAAAATTCTGACCCAGAATTTTTCCTATCTGATAGAACCGTAGGGACAAAAATAGAGAAGAGTCTGAGGAAAAGGAGGTCCAGTGACAGTCCCAAAGTGGGATCGAGCTTAAGTGGCCGATCCAAGGTCTGATACTATTCCTGGGGTTATAGAGTGCACACAAAAAGGGACCTATCATGATTGCACTCTGAAACACCCAAAAAGCAGCTGGGAGAGTAAGATGCAGATATTTATACCCAACCAATGGACAGAAGCTGCTGACACCTGTGGTTGAATTAGGGAAAGGCTGGAAGAGGCTGAGGAGGTGGATGAAACTGTAGGAGGACCAGCAGACTCAATTAACCTGAACCTCCAAGATCTCTCAGACACTGGATCACCAATCAGGCAGCATACACCAGGTGATATGAGGTCCAAAACACATACACAGAAGAGGACTTGCCAGGTCAGGTTTCATTCAGAGAAGATACACCTAACCCTCAAGAGACTAGAGAACTCTTGGAATGGAGAGATTTTGTGGGGTGGGTTGATAGGTGTGGAGTCAACCTTGTGGAGATAGTTGGAGAAAGTATGGGATCTGGAGCTATCAGAGGGTGGACAGAAAGGGGAATAAATTCTGGAGTGTAAAAACCAAGGATTAAATAAAATTAAAACAAAAAATAAAACATAATGAAATATTCAAAGTCCTTAGTCATGAGAGCAAGGCAAATCAAAACAACTCTGAACCCAGCAGAATGGCTAAGATCAAATCCTCAAGAGATAGCACATGCAGAGGATAATTTGGAGCAATGGGAACACTTCATTGTTGTGAGTGTAAACTTGTAATCTCAATGCAAATTAACTTGGAGATTTCTGACAAAGCTGGGGCTAGTTCTATCTCAAGATCCACCTATACCACTCCTGGAAGCATACACAAAAGTTGTTCCAATGAAATATGTTCATAGCAGCTTTATTAGTAATAGCCAGAAACAAAAGGAAGGAAAGAAGGAAAGAAAGAAAGAAAGAAAGAAAGAAAGAAAGAAAGAAAGAAAGAAAGAAAGAAAGAAAGAAAGAAAGAAGGAAAGAAAAGGAAAGGAAAGGAAAGGAAAGGAAAGGAAAGGAAAGGAAAGGAAAGGAAAGGAAAGGAAAGGAAAGGAAAGGAAAGGAAAGGAAAGGAAAGGAAAGGAAAGGAAAGGAAAGGAAAGGAAAGGAAAGGAAAGGAAAGGAAGGAAGAAAGAAAGAAAGAAAGAAAGAAAGAAAGAAAGAGGAACAGAAAGAAAGAAATGTCCCCCAATGGATGAGTAGATAAAATAATAATATCATACAAACAACAAAGAGATGTTGTACATCTAAAGAATGTAATAGTATTTAGCTATAAAAACGACGTCATGAATTTTGCAGGCAACTGGATCAAAGTTAAGAATATCATCCAAAGTAAGGTAACTCAGTCCCAAAATAATATGTGGGGTACGAACTCACTTATAAGTATATATTATCCATAAAATGCTGATACCATGCTACACTCCCCAGACTCAAAGAACTTAAACAGGAAAGCAAGCCTAAGAATGTGTCTCACTTTGAGTGGGGAATTAAATACTCATAAGAGTTAGGTGGAGAGAGGGATGTTGGAGGGAGGGTGATGGGGAGGGGAATATGAGGTTTAGGAACAGGTAAGGGAAGGCCAAGAGAGATGGCTAGATGGCCCTGAAAATTAATAGATATTTGCAAGTGAGGTGTGAGAAGATGGCTGGCATGGACAGAACAAGAAAGAGACCTGGGACAAGGGAGGCACCTAAGAATCAAAGAAGATGACCTTATCTGTGTCTCACTACATTGGGGATCTGCAACCTGAAGAGGCTGCCACTGATAGCCAGGCAGGAACCATAGTTGAGGATAGACTCTCCAACCCACCCACAAAAAAATTCAACACCAAATGGGATAGGAACTCCACTGAAAGACCATCAGAGTCAAATCACCTGGATCCTTGGGGCTCTCAGAGCCCCATCCCACCTAACCACCAAACACAGAACATACAAGAGCTGAACCTAGGCCTCCACACACATTTGCAGCTGATGTGCAGCTTGAGTTTTCATGTGAGTCACAAATAACTGGAATAAGGGCTATATTAGAAGCTGTTGCTTATATGGGGGATGTGTTCTAGCTGGGCTACTTTGCTGGTTTCAACAGGAGATGGAGCACCTAACCTTGCAGACTTGAAGTGCTTTGGAGTGTGTGTGGTGGGGGGATGGGGAGAAGAAAGAAAAAGAAAAAGAAATAGAGTCACAGGAGTAAGGAGCTCAATTGCCAGAACACATGGCAAAAACATGTATTTTCATTGAGTCATGTTAATAATAACACCTGAAGTAAATTCACACCTATGTACTACCCCTGGGTGGAGCTCAAGAAAACATTCCCAGTACAATTCTGTGTTTGAAGGAACCGAGGCTACAAGATTCACATCTTGTTTCCTGGAGCTGACTCACAAGCATTCACAATTCTCATACAACTCGGTTCTTGAACTATGTTCTGACAAACATGAATATCTGTTTCTATTTTTGGACCTTGTATGACTTACCGTGAAGTAAATATCCTCAGTTTACTACACATTGTTCAAGAGGAACAAACTGATTGTCTCAGCATTGCCAAGTGGATTATATTCCAATCTATAATTGCTGATAGAGAAACAATATTTGCAGACTAAATTAATTAATTGCTTATTCTAAGAGAGTACATAAAATGATATTTAAATACAGAAAAAAATCTGTATAATCAAAATCACCATTACCCGACTGAAATTAACTAACCTTGCGTCAATGGAAACTTTGATCATTTACCTCAGTCTACCAGTTCCCATATTACAAAATTTATCAATACATATTTTGAATATATTCTAAAAAGTAATGAAAATGTTTAGGGTTCAAATTCTGTAATAAAGATTTTAAAGACTGCTTTTCTACTCTGGGATTGAGGGGTCCATAAGGGGATGGAAGACCAGGAGAGCAAAATAAATGAACAAAGCCCAAATACCTCATGGGAACTGAAGCAGGAACACAAGGTCTACATGAGTCTATAAGGATCCTCTGGACATATATTAGGAATGTGTAAGCTAGTGAGCCTCTGAATCAATTGCCTTGTGTTGGGGCTCTTTTGCTCTCTGTTAGCTTACCTTGTCATATTTTAATATAATGCTTTTGTTTATCTTACTGTATTTTATTTTGATATCTTATGTCATTATCTCTAAGAAGCCTGTTCATTTCAAATGAGAGAAAGAAATGGACTGAACCCAGATGTGGAAGGAGGTGTGTGTGTGTGTGTGTGTTTGTGTGTGTGTGTGTGTGTGTGTATCTTTTCCCAGACATGTTGGTCAATAAGGTTCACGTTGTTAATGATCCTGAATTTTCATGTATATATTTGATAGTTTAAAAAAGAATTAGGTATTGAGAATGTTTGAGAATGAATTTGCATTTCACAATGTTTTGCAAAAATATTCTTTCTCTTCTTGAACAGGTATTATTCCTGAAATCAATATTTCTTTTTCTTTCCCCTTCCTTTCTTTCTTTCTTTCTTTCTTTCTTTCTTTCTTTCTTTCTTTCTTTCTTTCTTTCTTTCTTTCTTTCCTCTCCCTTCCTTTCACTCTCTCTTTCTTTCTTTCTCTTTCTCTTTCTCTTTCTCTTTCTTTCTTCCTTCCTTTCTTTCTTTCTTTCTTTCTTTCTTTCTTTCTTTCTTTCTTTCTTTCTATCTATCTTTCTATCTCATCTATCATATCATTTATATTTTATGAAGATTTGTTATTTAATATAGATACCTATGGTTCAACAATTGTTAAAAAAATATGTTTTCAAAGCCAAAAGATTGAAAGACACAGAAGGCTCTTCTGCACTTGTCAGTTATAGCATGGGCCTTTGATTCTTGACATCACAATGGCCTGCTACCTTGAATACTGAAGCATCCTCAGACTTCAGTGGTTTGCTGACCAACAGCAGTCTCCAGTTCGGTATTTAGTGCCTAGAAGAAAAGCAATAATTTAAAGTCTTTGACTGGTTCTCAATTCCAGGCTCCACTGTAAAGGTATGTGTAAAATAATGAACTGATTCTTATGATAGCCGTATGGAATCAGGAAGTGCTCTAACTTGATTCTCCAGATCTTGTAAACTAGCTTTGATCTTGGCAGTGGCTTCATGAAAAGTTACACATTAGCAATATCCAGTGCAATCCCTTAAAGAAACAAAGTTATCACTACCAGGAATGGGGAAGTATGTATTGAGCTTCTAGGAAAATGCTTTCTATAAGGCTTCAAAAAATATCTATCCTGGACATATGAGAGGAGTATTTTCTAGATGATTTCTAGATTTTTTTTCCTTACTATGAACACAAACTTTTCTTGTAAACTGGTCAGACTTCAACCTAAAACCTATGAACTCTCTGGTTTTCAGCAAATTGTTATTTTTCCTAATTATGTTGTGATGTTTAAAAAGTTTTAAATATTTTAATGTTCATTCAGATAGAAAGGGATCATTTTCCACATATGTTCACTTACTTTTAATTTTGAATATTATGAAATTGAACTGGTAGTACGTTTGTAAAGTATCCTTGCATTATTGTTTTATGTTTGCTATGATAACCATTGGCTTCTGTTCCTCCTGACTCCTTTCATCCCATGGGTCTTAAATGATTTCGACGTAAATGCTGGTGTCTCTCTACATATCTTTGAAAGATATTTCGTATGTTTTGGACAGCATGATATTCACTTACTATATGCTTTAGTATTCAAATTGTATGAGCACAGTAGAGTAAACAGCCACCACAGAGTAGCTATCAGTCTGTCTATTGATCTATCATCCATCTGTCTCTATATTCTAACTGTCACCTAGATAACTTTCATATACATATCAATGGTTGTGAAAATATGTTATTCCTTCCAAAGACTTGCAGTTCAATAAATGTTTGGAAAAGGTTTTAAAGTTGCTAAGTATAAGGAAAGGAAATGCATGTGTCACTTTGTCAGATGGCATGAGCCATAGACTACTGACATCACAATGGTCCTTCAGCCTGACTAGGACAGAAACCACAGACTTCAGTAGTTTGTCTACCAACTGTAGTCACCAGTTTGGTGTTCGGAGTAGGAAGGCAAAAGAATTTTTCAAGTTTATTATTTCTTCCTTCTACCCTCCACAGAAGAGGTATTTCTATAACTAATTTGGTTTTCATGATAGATTAATTATATCAGGAAGTGTTCTCTTTGGATTCCTCTAGATCATATGAGCTAACTCTCAACTCAGCAGTGGTTTCCTGAAAAGGTAGGAATATTCAGTACCTACCTTGTCTAGAAACAACATTATTATATGAGAAGTATGTTTTGAGCATACAATAGAATGGTTTCTGTAAACTTAAAAAAAAATCAGTCCAAGGTAGGAATAAGAATTATTTTCTGTGCAACTCAATTGTATTAACCACCATGACTACAAGTATTTTTAAAATAAGTTTGGTCTCATCTTTTTGGTAGACGCTGAGTATCTGCTTTTCTTCAGATTGTTATAGTTTCCAACATATATTGTGTTTATGAAATGTATTTCTGAGCATTTGCACATTAATTCAGATTAGACAGGAACTACTTTCCCGACATGTTCATTTACTTTCAATTTTGTTCATTATGAAATTGAATTAGTAGTATTTTTGACATATCTTTACATTATTATTTGAAGTGTGTGATGACAACTATTGGCTGCTGTATCTCTTTGACATTTTGATTCTCAGGGATCCTAAATGTTTTCCAAGTAAAATATATGTTGCCTCTGTACATAATTTTTGAGAGATGTAACATGTTTTGGGCAGAATTATATTCCCTTAAAGAAAACATATATCATAAATATTCCATTTGTATGAGCAGGTCACAGTAAAGAAACCACCAGAAGTTTAGTCGCTCTTCTATCACGGGAAGAATTTCATTATGGATAAGAGAGGAAACATGTTCAGAGGCAGCTGGAAGAGTTCAGAATACAGAGAAAAAGAAAATAGATTTGGTACGGCCAAGGCTGGGTAATAGAGAAGGAAGAATATCAGGAGAGAAAAAAGGGGATAAGTTGAGTAGGAGAAACTTCACAACCATAAATATGGTTGGCAGGGGTTCTGGAGTTAACATAGCAGAGGAAATGGAGAGGTTTGGAGAGGTACAGGAATCTAGGAGGAGACTTTAAAATGTACAAACATTTTTAGTTTCCAGAGAAAATGTTGATATCCTTATAGAAGCCACAGGCAAGAGGCAAGGGAAATGACCTCTCCGTCTGGACAAGGCCGACTTTCACAAAGAGTTTGGAGTGCTGGAGGGTTTGTTTGTTTGTTTTTCTGATTTGACAGTGATCTAGTTGATTATAACAGTTTTGACAGCTCAGCTGAATGAACACCAGGATCACTATAGCAGAGGTCTTTGGCTTGAGTTGTTTCGATTAATACAATTACACCTTTGGAAAACAATATACACCAGCTGTTCATTTCTATGTTTTCACCATTCAAGACAGTTTGGGAAGGAACAATTACATTAAAAAGAAATTTGTGAAGGAAACAGACATATAGGGCAATATAGGAAAGGCTAGAGTGTTCACATGTTTAAAAACAGTCTAAAAATTTTAACTGCAGTTAGTTTTTTAACATTTCTTACTATCTTTCCCATTAGAATACTATTTATGTTAAGAGTTACGATTATCTTTCAATATCCCATACTTATTTTGAATTTCATACAGGTATACCATATCATAACTGTTAACATTATAAATGTTGCTATAGATCCCTCTGATCTTCTCTTTCAAATTTATTTCCTGTGTTTTAATACCATGAACCCTTTAAAATTTAGTGTGAACATTGGTCTTATAACTTATCCACTGAATACTTGTTCTGTTAGGTGGAGACCTGGCTCAGGAGCATCTTTTTTTTTCTATATGGAAACCGTTGTGAAGAAAGACATGGGAGGAATACATCAAACCTTGCTGTGCCAAGGCCCCGTGAAACTCAAATGTTTCCAGAAAATGAGAAAAAAAAGACATCTCTCCTTATTTAACGATGTTTTGGTTGTGTCGCGTATCCGGTGAGTATTTGTAACATGCATTCCTCATTATGAGAGGCTACACTTTAATTAGTTCTTTCTGTACAAAAATAAAATACGTTCTTTTACTTATTTTTTTAAAAAACATTATATTTACTTCATTACTTCATATTTGCAACTTCTTTTTCCTCTATCATGGTTGAGGTTTGGTGAACCTCCTCCACATTTCTCAATTTATTTTGTCACAAGTTTTAGACACATTTTTAAAAAACGATATCTTTAAGGTGTTATCCTACTATTTGAATCTGTGGAAAGAGTAACAGCAAATTTGAAAAGGAGGCAGATGTGGAAGCACATGCCAGTGATTCTAGCACTGTTAAAGCTGACATATGAGTACTGAAACTTTGTGAGATATGTGGAGTGTACTGAGAGACATCTTCTCAAAATAACATATTTGAAATATGAGAACCAGGTGTCCTCTTGCTTGTTGTTTCCAGATAGATTCAAGCAGCAAGAGTGGGGGATCCCTGATTACAATCCTTGCACACATGTGACAACACATGTAAGCTTCTTGACCTCATAGTTGCCGAATCAGTATGAAGAGATGAGAAGCAGCTGCTATCCCTACTCATAGCAACTACTAATCAGGGGAAACTGCAGGGACTGAGAAGTTCCTGGATGGTGATTCTGCACAAACTAGGGGAAAGTGCTGTGATTAAATGATAACATGGTTCATTGTAATTTATAACCATGGAGGTGTTTTCTGGGACCACATCACATATAATCTCCACGGACCATGATCATAGCCTTCATATTATTCTAGAAGGTATGAAGTTGGTACTGACATTATCAAGTAAATAATGTAAGGTATGTTCTCATAAGTTTGTACATGGTTTGGAGGACAGGCATCAATAATTTATTTAGCATAGGGGATAAGCGTTCTGGCCATCCTTAAATAATATTCCTGAAGATCCACTTCCACCATTGTGAGAAAATGAAATCTTCAAAAGAGAATAATGGAGTAAATTTGTTTTTCAACCCTGATCAGTCACTGTAAGCTCCCAGCATAGAAAATGGTAGTTAGTGTCTGACTGATGCAGGCTCAAAATAAATGAATGGTCTGGCTATCAATCTGTCTTCCTTTTTGTCATTTCTACTCAACTCACCTTCAGTCCACACTTGGAAATCCTCAAATTTCCCCCACCCCCCATTAAAGACAAGAATCGACAGCCAGGAGTCACATACCAGGTCCCGAAGCAAGTGGTTGTGGGCGTTGGGGTGGTTCTGGAGCTGGAGAAGGAGGAACTGGTCTGGTGTAGTCTGGTCTAGTCTGGTCTGGGACCTCCTCCGTTTTCCCCCCTCCCTTCTCAGCCTCTGCCTCTGCCTCCAACTGCCTCCAACTGCCTGCCACTGCAGTGGCTCAGCTCCTGGGCATCTGCCTCTTTCCCCTCTCGCTCCTCTAAGTAACTGACTCATTTCAATTAAAAATGTATGTATACTGGTAGTGTGTCTTTTAAGTGTAGTTGGTGAAAGTAAGTGAAATTCACTTTGGTTTTTGAGAGTAAAGGAGACTAAAATGAATGCATTCCTTGAAACACCATATATTTCTTCTGTTTCTGCTGAGTAATAATAAAAATTGAAATTATTTTGAGATTGCCATTCATATTATGGTAAGAGCACTATTAGTTTCATAGGAGATGATTGTCATTATTGTCATTTTCAAGGATGATTATCTCTTATCAGACATTTAAATTAGAGATTTTAGGTTCAAGCATATCTTCTGAATTTTGCTTCATATATATGAATATATATGTCTATGTCTATATACAATTGGATGTCTTGATTTGGAGAGAAAATATAAGTACAAATGTTTCATATGATGTAGTCATGTGTGTATATGTTTGTGTCAGTGTGCATGTGTATCCTTTAGTAAATATTCCATAATATGCTTGTATTTCGACTGTTACATGGTACAGTAGAGAGTGTTAGAAATTTTCTCTGTAGTAGCTTGTTTTAAAAATGTCACACTTTTGAATTTTAGAATGATATATATACATTCTCATACTCGTGTGTGTGTGTGTGTGTGTGTGTGTATGTGTGTGTGCTCATTATTTTTGAATCAGGGTTTATATTGTGTTATATTGTTTCCTGAATCTGAGAGTGACAGAGTAAGTATTTTCAGTTTTTGACCATCATATTACATTAACAGTGTCCAATGCAGAGTTATGTACTCAATTCACACACACACACACACACACACATACACACACACAGATGTAATATTCAGTCTATCATAAAATAATAGAAAAGACACAAATCTGCAAAGGATTCTGTTAAAAGATAGAAGGGAAAGCAGAGAGCAAAAAACAAAATTATCAGAACACATTGTATATGTATCTGAATTTTTCAAAGGCTAGCTCCATATAATGATGAAAGAAGGAAAGCTATGCTTCCAAGGTTACTGTTTCTTACAAACACTTTCAGTTAAATCAGAATGATTGATAGGAAGACATATTTCCAACTATTTGTTTAAATTACTGGGATAAATAATCATCTTTGGGCACTTGTATTAGTTGTGCTTTGTATGTTTCGTACAGGAGCTATTGTAGTGAGGTATATTCATAGTATATTCATTATAAACATTCTCCAGTCCAAAAAATGATCAGGCTATCTCTATTTGTGAGCATTGAGAAGCTTCTATCCAGCAACCTTTTCAACACTCGCATTGTTGAATTCCATCTACCCTGGTTTCAACTGTGCCTTAGTGATAAAATGGAGGAGTCCTCCTCTGCTCTGGGGCAGGAGGAACTGGGTATTTCTACAAGCAATACCAACTACAATGCAAATCAAACTAACAAAGATACTTTATTTTCTTCTAGGAATAAAAAAGAGTTTAAGATAAAGTGCATCATCCCACTGCATCTCCTGTGGGTGATGATGGATCATGTGGCCCAATGCACAAAAAAGGAAATCTGTACTTGCAAGACCCTTTATCTGCATTGGCCCAGTGGACACTTTTGGGCCACCTTTCGGTAAGACTTACAGTTTGGACCTGTATTCACAGGAAGAGAGCTATAGAAATTGGTGGGCAGCTTAGTGGTTTGTAATTCACAGGTTAAACCAATTAACCAGAATGTTGGCAAAAATAAGAATCCAGTTTAGTCTGATTGTATAGAAGATACCAACTCAGATTTTCTCCTTCTATGATGACCCTAGTTTGTCTATACTTTTCACAACATACATTTCACATGGACATAGATTCCTTAGTTTTTTATCTGTGATGTTCATTGGTCTCCCAAAGATTCTGGGGAAAAGCAGATGTACCTTGTCTTCTAAGAAGGATGTGGACTAAACAAGGATTTACCATATCCTCCTCATTCTTTCCCCCATAATGCCTGGTATTATCTAGGTTTTGAAAATACATACATTGATTTCTCTCCAATAATATTGCATAGTATACTTAAATTTGACCAATATCTGCAGTACTTCCCAGTTAATTTCCATAAAAATAGTATTTAATTGGACAGATAAAAATAGTTTCTCATAGAATGTTCAAGTATTTGAATATCTGTGTAGCAGAATATCACTGGTGTTGAATAGTCAACTGGTAAGGATAAAAGATCAAGGGGTAAGATTCCATTGGATCCACAGATGATAGACATGCATATTATCTCATTTTGATATGCCTTAGCTCAATGAAGAGGTTCTTCTAAGCCTTCTTCAGTGCCCATACCCTTCTTTTCTCCCCCAGCTCAACACCTCTGAATCTGCTCTCAACTTTGTTTGATCAGTCACCTTATTCCTAGTTCAGCACCCCAGATCCACCCCCAGCTTAATTATGTTTCTAATCTCCTACTCGCTACCCCCAAGTCAGTTAGGGAAGCAGCCAATGGCCAATATATGTTAGATCTCACATGGCTGGTGGTGACTCTTTTTCTGTCTGTAGCATGGTGATAAAAATGGTTGCAGTCAGAGA
Organism: Mus caroli; assembly: GCF_978045245.1. Lineage (NCBI taxonomy): Eukaryota > Metazoa > Chordata > Mammalia > Rodentia > Muridae > Mus > Mus caroli. Next base: position 130,586,215 of record NW_028227258.1, read on the forward strand.
ATAGAGTGGGTGAGCAGTTAAGGGCAGGAACATGGAAGTGCCAGTCTCTGGGCAAGAATCAGTTCCATACGAAGTCAGTTTGAGTTACAGATGTTAGAATTATGGCAAAATGGAGAAGAAAATATTTGAATGTGAGATCTTTGCAGCATGGATAATTATTTTCAGAAAGAGGAAACAATGTACACATTAGCGTACAGATGGAAAATTATACCTGACATAGGGTTGTGAGCATGGGGAAGAGCAATAGTGCATTGGGTAGGGGTTGCTGCTTGGAAAAGCAAAACATTGATCATCAAGACAATGTTGATGCCTGTAAGACTGTGGATTTGTCAAATATCAAAGAGGTATAACTCATTCAACCTAAAATTTGCAGTTATAAAAATTAGCATGGTGATTCATATTTAACCCATCTCAATTAGAGTATTACATGATACAGTGGAATGGTCGTGGGCTGATTATTAATTTGTACCAGGAGAGTTGATATGATGACTCACACAGATGAAGCACTGGTTTCTAGGACTCCTGTCCTGTATGTCAATTCTGTAGTCCACAGGAGGAAATAAACAATTTATTTTTTCTTAAAAGGTGTTCCCCCTGTCTTGTGTGTTCTAAACAAAGGTCATATAGCTCCCCTGTGGTTTAGTGTGAATAATGATCCCTTACTATGTGAAAAGGACCTCACACTAAGAGTACACTGTCTTAGCTATCCTTTATACACGAAACTAAAGCTAGGAGTCATTGATGGCGCAGAAGTAGTCACACAGCTCTTGGAACATACACAGGTTTTGAAATTCCCAACTAGCTTCCACATTATAGTGAACTTCCTGTCATACAAGTGTTCCAGTGAAACATGTCATTCATAAGGGCAGTCATGTGGAAAATACCATCTACACCTGCACCCTCATGATGGACATTGGATTTTAATTTTTAGGAGCAATAATCTTAAAAGTCTTAGCATCATCAAGACTCTAATCTTGTTTTTCTCTTTTAACATTATAGTTCACAAGAACAGAAAGATAAGTGGCACTATTTTCTACAAAGGTATTTTACTTGTGATTGTACATTTATTCCATACTAATATGGGAATTGCAGTTTTGCTTCATTTCTTTTTGAAATTTTATTTTATTTTCAATTCACTTTTACACTCCATATTCCATTCTCTGTCCCTCCCCCATCTGTCCCCCAAAGCTCCACATCCCACAACTCCTCCCCACCACACTCTTTCTCCACATGGAAGCCACCACCCACCCCACCTGACCTCTAAACTCCCTGAAGCCTCCAGTCTCTTGAGGATTAGGTGCATCATCTCTGAATGAACACAGACCCAGAAGTCCTTTACTGTATGTGTTCTGGGGGCCTCAAATCCAATGGTGTATCCTGTCTGGTGGTCCAATGTTTGTAAGATCTTAGGGGTCCAGATTAATTGATACTGCTGGTCCTCCTACAGGATCACCCTTCTCTCCAGCTTCTTTCAGCCTTACCTAATTCAACAAGAGGGGTCAGCTGCTTCTGTCCATTGGTTGGGTACAAGTATCTGCATCTGACTCTTTCAGCATATATTTGGGAGACTGCCTCCAAATATGTTGTTGATTAGATGGTCACTAGATACTTCTTTAGATTCTCTTGTCTATAGCATATTTTAATTTTGAGGAATTTCTGCATTCTTCATCTCCTTTTTATATTGGAATAAACAGTGCTCTTCAGTCTTACTTTGAATTCCACTCTATAGATGTTACTCTATCAAATCCATTCCAACAATCTGATACTTCCTCCTTTGAGGTCAAGCAGATTTTTGCCTTTTTTTTTGTGGTTATTAGTTACAGATCTTCCCTAGAGCCACAGAATTTATGGACTGTCTCTGGAGTGAGTCTTCATTCTTCAATGTCCTTATGTAGGCCTCCAGTATAAGGTGTTGCTCAGATTAAAGGTGTATACCACCATGCCTAGATCTGGACCTTGCTTTCTCCCAGGCTGACCTTGAACTCAGATCCACTTCCCTCATTCTCTAGGGATTAATGATAGCTGTGTTCTACCTTGCCTGGGCCTAAGTTTTTCATGGCTACTATGCCTCAAGGTCTCCATGTCAAGGTCCTAGTCAGCCTCAAGATCTGGATCACAGGTGTACCCTCCATTTCTGGATTGTAGTTCATTCCAGGTGAAGTTCACTTGACAACAACCTTGTAAACAAAATGTTCTAAGGACTGGTTGTGCTTCCTAGGTCAATTTGCTATTACCTGACCATGTCTTTGGTTCTGAAACACTTTTAAATATTCCCTAATCCAATAATGCATATTGCTGAACTGCTTGTCTGGTACTTAACACTAAGATGAATCTTACAAAATACTAACAGTGATTAAAAGAAGCCACTAGCAAGTTAATTTTACTATTTCATTTATTTTTATTGCATTTGCACAGATCAATTCTTGAAGCCAGGAACGGTATCAAGACAAATTTATCACTGCAGATACATACTGAAGATATCCCAACCTGTGACAGTGTATGTGAATACAAACCCAAAACTGATATTTCTAGTTTATGAGTTCCAGATAGACAGTCTGGTTGTAGTGTAAGAGAGTGGATGGGAGTGGTAGCAAGAATTTATGCCTATGGAAAAGCTGTATAGATATGGTATGCACACCTGTGTTTTTTGTATGTGAGAAAAATATGAAGCAAGATTAATCCACATGCTAAAGCAATATATTTATATATATACATATATATGTATATATACACGTATATACATATGTATATGAATTTTTTTCTTAAATGACTGAAAATTACATCACTTAGTTGCATCAGCGTACATTTCCATGCCAATTATTATTAATAGAATTAAACTGCTTTTTCCCCAGAGTTCTTATTGCTTATATATTAACTTTTGTGTTGTTCAACTACTATTTCTTCTAAAATATTTCTGTCTAATGAAAAAAAATTATTATATAAGTTAACCATAAACAAATCTTAAACAGGACAAAAGATTGTCAAGAATTAATTTGCTCTACGCATCCACATGTTTCATAACATTTTATGTCTTTCCCTTTGTCCTCTGCCCTTCCGGCATTTCTTTGTGCATCATCACACCTTCTTAGGAAGGCCAGCTACATAATCATGACTCTTTATTCTCGTGTTTATTTGCATGTTCTAGGCATAGGGATGGATATCTTTTCATGTAATTTCCATTTAGAAATCAGTTTTATAAACTTTCCATTGATTTGTTTGTGTGTGTGTGAGTGTGGTCATATGTGTTTACAGTGCTTAGGATAAAACTCATAACTTCACACATACTACATTGTAGTAGTTTTATCATTGAGTTTAACAACTTAGCTATTAAATAATTGTCTATTTGGGGCTGGAGAGATGAATCAGTGGTTATGAGCACTGACTATTCTTCCAGTGGTCCTGAGTTCAATTCTCAGCAACTACAGGGTGCCTCATAACCATCTGTAATGGACTCTGATGTCCCCTTCTGGTATGCCTGAAGACTGTAGGTTATAAGTAATGATTAAATAAAAACTAATTTTGTAATCATAAGCTTCAAAGTTATTTTATACGATATTTCTCTGTACTTTTCATAGATTTTATCTGTAACAGCAACAAACCTTGATACAGTGAATGATATAATCGAGAAGTTACTGCCGATGATAAGAATGCGTGTAAGTTATTTTCAAGTTACCTAGAGTTAAAATTGAAGTGTGTTTTTGAGATCCACATATGCACAAATGTTTATTCATATAAATAATACAGATTAAACAATCATGATGAATTTACAAATCATAGTTTACAATCTTTTCCTATTGGAACTAAAGTCATCTAAGATATAATAATAGTCTTGAGAGGGACTTTTTCTTGAATTTCTTGTCTGTTTCCATAGATATGAAACCCTATGGTATTGAGCTATACTTTTTTTTTACTTTTTGAAAAATTAATTTATTTTTTACACTCCATATTTTATCCACACATACACACCCATCCACCCTCTGACTGTTCCACATTCCTTATCTCCTCCCCAAACCCCTGTCTCCACGTGGATGTCACCACCCCCACTCCAGCTGACCTCTAAACACCCTGGGGCCTCCAGTCTCCTGAGGGTTAGGTGCATCATCTCTTAATGAACACAGTCCTCTACTGTATGTGTGTTGTGGGCCTCATAGCAGCTGGTGTATGCTGCCTGCTGGTGGTACAGTGTTTGAATGATCTCTGGGGTCCAGATAAATTGAGACTGCTGGTCCTTCATCAGGATTGCCCTTCTCAGCTTCTTTCAGCCTTCCCTAATTCAAATACAGGGGTCAGTTGTTTCTGTCCAATGGTTGGGTGCAAACATCTGCCTCTGACTCTTTCAGCTACTTGTTGGGTCTTCTGGAAAGATCTTCAGTCCTTTTCCCTCACCCAATACCAAATCAGGTTACCCTCTTCCCCCAACTCCCCATCCCCACATCCAATTTTTCCTCCCAGACCCCTCCCTCCTTCCCACTTATGATTGCTTTCTTCTCTCTCCCAATTGGCACTGAAATGTGAGATGTCCTCATTTGGGCACTTCAGTTTGCTGGCCTTTTTGAGTTCTGTGGAGTGTATCTTGGTTATTTTGTACTCATTTTTTTTTTTTTGGCTAATATCCACATATTAGTGAGTACATACCATGTATGTCCTTTTGGGTCTCAGTTAACATAATCAGGATGGTATTTTCTATTTCCATCCATTTGTCTGCAAAACCCAGGATGTCCTCATTCTTAATAGCTGAGTAGTATTTCATTGTGTAAATGAAAAACATTTTCTGTATCCATTCTTTTGTCATGGGATATCTAGGTTGTTTCCAGCTTCTGGCTATCACAAGTAAGGCCACTGTGAACATAGTGGAACCCCTGTGGTATTATGAGGTATCTTTTGAGTATATTCCCAAGAGTTGTATAGCTGAGTCTTCAGGTAGATATATTTCCATTATTTTAGGAACCTCCAGATTGATTTCCATAGTGGTTGCATCAGTTAGCCATCCCACCAGTAATGGAGGAATGTTCCTTTTTGTCAACATTCTCTTCCACTTGTATTATCACCTGAGGTTTTTTTCTTAGCCATTCTGATTGTTGTAAGGTGAAATTTCAGGGTCATTTTGATTTGCATTTCTCTGATCACTAAGGACTTTGAACATTTCTTTAAGTGCCTTTCAGCCATTTGAGATTCCTCAGTTCTGAATTCTCTGTTTAGTTTTATACACCATTTTTTTACACTATTTTTTGATTGTGTTGTTTGGTCTTTTGGTGATTAACTTCTTGAGTTCTTTATGTATTTTGGATATTAGATCTCTATCAGATGTGGATTTAGCAAAGATTTTTTACCAAATTGTATGTTGCTGATTTATCTTATTGACTATGTCCTTTGCCTTCCAGAAGGCAAATCTTTCCAGTTTCATGAGAATCCATTTATCAATTCTCAGTCTGAGAGCATGAGCCACTGGAGTTCTGTTTTGGAAATTTCCCCCTGTGCTAATGAGTTCAAAGCTCTTTCCCACTTTCTCTTCTATTAGATTCAGTGTATTTGGATTTAGGTTGTGGTCCTTGATCCAGTTGGACTTGAGCTTTGTACTAGGTGGCAAATATGGGTCTACTTTCATCCTTCTACATAGAACCAGACAGTTAGACTAGCACCATTTATTGAAGATGCTTTCTTTTTTCCATTGTATATTTCTTGGCACCTTATCAAAGATCAAGTGACAGTTAAGATTGTGGTTTGATTTCTGGGTCTTCAATTCTATTCCATTGAGCAACATGTGTCATGTCTGTCTTTGTTTCAATATCAGGCAGTTTTTTTTTTTTTGTTGTTTTTTTTTTTAAATCACTATAGCTTTGCAGTAAAGCTTGAGGTCAGGAATAGTGATTTTCCAAGCTGTTCTTTTATTGTTAAGAATAGTTTTTGCTATTCTGGTTTTGTTGCCTTTCCAGATGAATTTGAGAATTTCTCTTTCTGTGTCTTTGAAAAATTCTGTTGGAATTTTGAAGGGGATTGCATTAAATCTACAGATTATCTTCGGTAGGATGGTTATTTCTACATGTTAATTCTCCCAATGCATGAGAATGGGAGAGCTTCTCCATTTTCTAAGATCTTCTTCAATTTCCTTCTTGAGAGACTTGAAGTTATTGTCATAAAGGTCTTTCACTTGTTTTGTCAGAGATACTCCAAGATATTTTATCCTATTTGGGGCTATTGTGAAGGGAGTTGTTTCCGTAATTTCTTTCTCAGCTTGTTTATCCTTTCTATACAGGAAGGTTACTGATTTATTTGAGTTAATTTTATATCTGACCACTTTGCTGAATTTGTTTGTCAGCTAGAGAAGTTCTCTGGTAGAGGTTTTGCGGTCTGTTACATATACTATCATAGAATCTGCAAATAGTGATGTTGTTATTACTTCTTTACCAATTTGTAACCCCTTGATCTCTTTTTGTGGTCTTATTGTTCTAGCTAACACTTCAAGTACTATATTGAATAGATATGGGTACAGTGGTCATCCTTGTCACTGTACCCATATCTTTCACTGGGTTTGCTTCAAGTATGTCTCCATTTAATTTGATATTGGCTTTTGGTATGCAGTAAATTGCTTTTATTATGTTTAGATATGGGCCATGAATTGCTGATCTCTCCAATACTTTCAACATGAAGGGGTGTTGTATTTTGTCAAATGTTTTTTCTGCATCTAAGGAGATAATCTAAGGAGATGATCATGTGATTTTTCCTTTGATTTTGTTTAAATAGTGTATTAGGTTAATGGATTTTTTTATATTAAACAACGTTGCATCCATGGGGTGAAGCTTATTTGATGATGGTGAATGATTGTTTGATGTGTTCTTGGATTCAGTTTGCAAGAATTTCACTGAATATTTTTGCATCGATATTCATAAGCAAGATTGGTCTGAAGTTCTCTTTTTTATTTGGGTCCTTGTGTGGTTTAGGTATCAGAGTAATTGTGGCTTCATAAAACGAGTTAGGTAGTATACATTCTCCTTTGATTTTATGGAATAGTTTGATGAAAATTGGTATCAGGTCTTCTTTGAAGATCTGATAGAATTCTGTACTGAATCCATCTGATCCTGGGCTTTAATTGCTTGGGAGGTTTTTTAATGACTTATTCTATTTCCTTATGTGATGTGGGCCTATTTAGATAGTTTACCTGCTCTTCATTTAACTTTGATATATGGCATCTGTGTATAAAATCACCCATTTCGTATAGATTTTCCAATTTTGTTGAGTCCTTTAGTTAGTTTGGCTAGGGGTTTTTCTATCTTGTTGCTGCTCTCAAAGAACCAGCTTCTAGTTTTGTTGTTTCTTTGTACTGTTTTCTTTGTTTCTGTTTGGTTGATTTCAGCACTGAGTTTAAATATTTCCTGCCTCCTACTCCTCTTGGGTGAGTTTACTTCTTTTTGTTCTAGAGCTCTCGGTGTGCTGTTAAGTTGTTAGTGTAAGATCTTTTCAGTTTCTTTACGGGGTACTTAATTTTATGAAGTTATCTCTTAGCACTGCTTTCATTGTGTCCCACGAGTTTGTGAATGATGTGTCAACATTTTCATTAAATCCCAGGAAGTTTTATTTTCTTTATTTCTCCCTTGACCAAGTTATCATTGAGTAAAGAGTTGTTCAGTTTCCACGTATATTTGGGCTTCCTGTAGTTTTTGCTCTTATTGAAGACCAGCCTTAGGCCATGGTGATCTGATGGGATGCATCGTGTTAGTTCAATCTTCTTGTATCTTTTGAAGGTTGTTTTTTGAACAATTATGTATTCAATTTTGGAGAAGGTATAATGAAGGGCTGAGAAGAAGGTACATTCTTTTGTTTTAGGAAGAGAGGTTCTGTAGAGATCTCTTAAACCCATCTGGTTCATAACCTTGCTTAGTTTCTCTGTGTCTCTTTAGTTTCCATTTCAATGACCTGTGCATTGGTGAGAGTGGGGTGTTGATATCTTCCACTATTATTGTGTGGGGTTCAATGTATGTTTTGAGGCTTTAGTAGAATTTCTTTTATGAATTTGTGTGCTCTTGCATTTGGGGCATAGATGTTCAGAATTGAGACTTACTCTTGGTGGAGTTTCCCCTTGATAAATATGAAGTGTCCTTCTTCATGATGGCAACTGCTGGTTGTTTCCTGGGACCATTTGCTTGGAAGTTCTTTTTCCAACCTTTTACTCTGAGATATTCTCTGTCTTTGTCATGGAGGTGTGTTTATTGTATGCAGAAAATGCTGGTACTTTGTTTGCATATTCAGTCTGTTAGCTTATATCTTTTTATAGGTGAGTTGAGCCCATTAATATAGAGAAATATTAAAGAGAGATGACCCTTGGTTCCTGATATCTTTGTTTTTGTAGGAGGCTTTATGTGCTTGTGGCACTCTGCTTTTGACTTTGTTGTGAAATGCTTAATATCTTGTCCTTTCCTTGGTGCAGGTATCTTCCTTGTGTTGGAGTTTTCCTTTCAGGATTCTTTGTAGGGCTGGGTTGGTAGATAGATAATGTATAAATTTGGTTTTGTCCTGGAATTTTTTTGTTTGTCCATCTATGTTAATTGAGTTCATATCATGTACTCAATTATGTACATCATGCACATCAGTGAGTACATATCATGTGAGTTCTTTTGTGATTGGGTTATATCACTCAGGATGAAGCCCTCCAGGTCCATCCATTTGCCTAAGAATTTCATAAATTCATTCTTTTTCATAGCTGAGTGAGTAGTACTCCATTGTGTAAATGTAACACATTTTCTGTATCTGTTCCTCTGTTGAGGGGCATCTGGGTTGTTTCCAGTTTCTGCCTATTATAAATAAGACTGCTATTACCATAGTGGAGCATGTGTCCTTCTTACCGGTTGGAACATCTTCTGGATATATGCCCAGAAGAGGTATTGGGGGATCCTCCAGTAGTACTATGTCCAATTTTCTGAGGAGCTGCCAGACTGATATCCAGAGTGGTTGTACAAGCTTGCAATCCCACCAACAATGGAGGAGTGTTCCTTTTTCTCCACATCCTTGCCAGCATCTGCTCTCTCCTGCATTTTTGATCTTAGCCATTCTGACTGGTGTGAAGTTGAATCTCAGTGTTGTTTTGATTTGCATTTCCCTGATGAATAAGGATGCTGAACATTTTTTTCAGATGCTTCTCAGCCATTTGGTATTCCTTAGGTGAGAATTCTTTATTTAGCTCTGAGCCCCATTTTTTAATGGGGATATTTGATTTTCTGGAGTCCACCTTTTTGAGTTCTTTATATATATTGGATATTAGTCCCCTATCTGATTTAGGATAGGTAAAGATCCTTTCCCAATCTGTTAGTGGCCTTTTTATCTTATTGATGGTGTGTTTTGCCTTACAGAAGCTTTGCAATTTTAGGAGGTCCCATTTGTAAATTCTCGATCTTACAGCACAAGCCATTGCTGTTCCATTCAGGAATTTTTCCCCTATGCCCATATCTTTGAGGCTTTTCATCACTTTCACCTCTACATGTTTCACTGTCTCTGGTTTTATGTGGAGTTCATTGATCTACTTTGATTTGACCTTAGTTCAAGGAGATAGGAATGGATCAATTTGCATTCTTCTACATGTTAACTGCCAGTTGTGCCAGCACCATTTGTTGAAAATGCTGTCTTTTTTCCACTGGATGGTTTTAGTTCCCTTGTCAAAGATCAAGTGACCATAGGTGTATGGGTTCATTTCTGGGTCTTCAATTCTATTCCATTGGTTTACTTGTCTGTCCCTATACCAGTACCATGCAGTTTTTTAAAATCACATCCATCTCTATTTTTAGGTTGGGGAAGTTTTCTTCCATGATTTTGTTGAAGATATTTTCAGGTCTGTTGACCTGGGAATCTTCATTCTCCTCTATTCTGATTTTTCTTAGATTTGGTCCTTTCATTGTGTCCTGAATTTCTTTGATGCTTTGGGTTAGGATTTTTTTTTATGTTTTGAATTTTCTTTGACAGCTATGTCAATCTTTTCTACTGTATCTTCTATACCTGATATTGTCTTCAACCTCTTGTATTATGTTGGTGATACTTACTTCTGTAATTCCTAACCTTTTTCCTAGGTTTTCCCTTTCTAAGCTTGCCTCCATTTGTGTTTTCTTTATTGTTTCTTTTTCCACATTTAGGACTTGCATCACTTTTATTTAATTCTTTCATCTTTTTACCTGTATTTTCCTGTATTTCTTTCAGTGAGTGATTGATATCCTCCTTCAAGGATTCTATTAAGTACATGAGATAGGATTTTAGGACAGATTCCTGATTTTCAGGTGAATTGGTGTATTCATAGCTTGCTGTGGTGGAAGTACTGGGTACCAAGAATGCCCATGTATTTTGGCTTATTGTTTTACACTTGCCTTTTGCCCTCCGGAAATCCCTGGTGTTTGTTGGTCTGGGTGACTGTAATCTGCCTCTTTTGTCCCTGGGTTGCTTCATGTCTCCCAGTGGGTCTGTGGCCCTGGCTGTATGAGACCACCTGTGGGACCTTTCAGTTGGGTCTTCAATGGACCAGTCAAATTGTTTTCCACCTGCTGTGAGTGCAGCAGATCCTCAACTGCTCTGAGTGCCAAAGGCTCCCAACTTCTCTGGGTGCAGAGGATTCTCAACTGCTCTGAGAGCAGCAGGTCTTCTAGGATGGATCATGGAAGCAGATCAACTAGGAGTCTGAGCTATACTTTTATTACCACTAGAAAATAAAAATACATTGTAATAAAGTGAGATTAATTGCTCCTATGCACACACTTGATTTAAAGTATGCCAATCTTACAGGCAACAAGATCTTCCTTATTTTCTTTCCCTTTCTTCCTTTCCTCCTTTCTTCCTTCCTTCCTTCCTTCCTTTCTTTCTTTCTTTCTTTCTTTCTTTCTTTCTTTCTTTCTTCCTTCCTTCCTTCCTTCCTTCCTTCCTTCCTTCCTTCCTTCCTTCCTATCTATCTATCTCTGTGTGTGTGTGTGTTCCTCTGTATGTTTGTATGCCCCTCTTCTATCTCTTCCTGTGAGATTTGTGAGTTTGTATAATGAATCTCTGAGTGTCAGTCTGTTTCTCTATCTCTATTACTCTCTCTCTCTCTCTCTCTCTCTCTGTCTGTCTCACTCTTTTCTCTCCTTGTATGTTTGTGTGGGTAGAGGTTTGAATGTCTGCTTAAAGGGATTTTTTTTTGTACCCTAGTGTAATAGTTAAGAAATCTATGTGACAATTCCTTGGTTTCAGTCATGAATCAACAAGAAAGTACAATTAATGGTAACTCCAAATAGAGAATATTATCATTTTAGTAACTCCTGGAGGTTGTTAACTATTTCAACAGAACATTCTATTTATATGATTGTTTCAAATGGATTCATAACTGTGTGAAATACTTATGTTGTGGAACTTCTTTCCAATATCTGGCCTATTTTTCAGGTTAGACAATTCTTCTCCACAAACTGGCTATCTCTGAATGAAATCCAATGGTTTTGTGTACTCCTACACACCTTCAAAGACTGTTTTTTTGTCTATTTGCTGAAGTAACCATATCTTTCTAATCTTCTTTATCTCTTTATCAAGGCATCATAATCACTGAGTATATGACTCGTTGAGTAATATGTTGTGTGCTCAGGTCAAATCAACTTTCAATATTCCACTGACAGACTGGAGAGACCTATGTGAGTCATTTTGTTATAATATTGGTCTTGTTTAGTGTTGATGGCTGAATGAAATTTCTAATTCTACTGTGGATCAATAGACCAAAGTTCCCTCAGAGAGGAAAGGCAAGTACCCAAGGGTTTTCTCCTGAAATCGGTCCTGATGACTCAAACCTATGGTCAGAAGACACGCCATCAATACAGGCCCTAATAATTACCCTTGCTATAGAGCTGGAGATTGTAAGGAAAGAAAATCACGAGATTCTTCAAGACTCTAGTGTCAGATTATTTGTGATGATTGGTTTCTTTTTTGCTCTCAGAAAAGTGAAGATTACCAATTGTGGTTTAGTCCTAGCCATGAGGAAGCTCCAAGAGCACTCCAAGGTGAGTAACAGGGAAATCTATGGAAGGACTAATTGAGTTCTGTGCTAACGGTGCAATTTCCATGTTTTCATCATTTACTCATAAGTATAAGTACAAACCAAACAAAATAACTAAACAGTATTTCATTTATTAAATTCATAAATAATAACTATTATAGCCTTGAGGCACATGATAACATCTCATTATGAAAGAGTCTGTGGTCTGACCAAAAAAAATAACAGAAAGTTCTGTGTTTTCAACTAGAGAAACATAATTTTCCTAAAAAGAGATACAAAACAAAACTCTGGATATATTGTTTCTGAAGAAAATAACTTGATAAAAAATCATTTGGTAATCATTACAGAAAATCCTACTAGCAAAAGAAACTTTTTATCGATTCACAGCACTCAGGTGATTGCTCATAGGCATCCATCACTCCAGTTTCAGGGGATCAAATTCCCTGGTCTGACCTGCTCAGGTACCAGGCTCAATATGATACAATGATATACATCTGAGCAAAACAGTTACAAAGAAAAACACTTCTGAAACGAAAACACATTCAAAGAACAATTCAGTGTCTTCAAGGAAACTTCACTCACAAGATTTTTTTTTCTCTTTTGTGTTTGAAGATTTCTCATAATTAGTAAGACATTCAGTGACTTTAAAAAGTATTCTATTTGTTTTTTGTTGGTGCTTTTGACTCAGGATTAAAAAAAGGAAGGTGAAGGAGACAGCAGTAGGTTGGAGCAAACATCTCCAACTATCTACAATGTGCCTGAGGACTTGAGTGTGCATTGTTTGTTTTCGTTTTGTTCTTTTTAATAAAAGACTTTCCAAGTATGTATAAAATAGATGGTTACAGGAAGCCCCTCGGCTTCCCCAAAATCACACCCACTCCTAAGAAGAGGATGGCCAAGTCCATGCTCTGGGTCTACATCAAGGAAGGTGACCGCATTGCTTCTGTGTAAATTATGTACTGCAAATTCTTTTTTAAATCTTTACCCTTAATCCTTCTTCATTTTTGTTTTTAACCTCTGAATGGTCATCCATTGTGCCCACTCTCCAATTTTTTGTCCCTCAACTTGATGGATGGATGCTTTCGTCTCACTGGGAGTGGGTTGAGTTGTTGAGGCAGCCAGGGCTGACTTGAGACCATTTTAATAAAAGTGCACACCTTACAAACAAACAAGCAAAAATATACTTTTCAATCCACAGTATGCAGATTCTGTTTTGTAATGAAGCTTGTAAATGTAACCATATTTCTGAGTCGATGTGAAATATGCATGTCACATCTCACTATAACCAGCAATTCTCCAACTGAATGAGAGCTCATATTCAGATTATTGGAGACTTTCTGACTGAATCCCCTACTGGTCCTTCTATTGCCTTTTTAAAAAAATATTTCTCACTAACTTAATTATTGCCAAGTAAATAATACTAATGAAATTATCAGAAGCATTTGGATAAGATTTAAAATTATGAGATCATCAAGTGTGTTTGCAAGTGTGATCTTTTAAAAGCTAACAAAAAGGTGAAGTTCTAATGCCTAAAGTGAACTTCAGACAAGTGAGAGTAACAGTGTCTTTTAGAGATCAGAGAACATTGTTAGTCAAATTTTTCTCATTGTATCATGAAAAGAATCAGTGGTGATATTTTGATTATTTGAAGGAGACTAAAACTGGACTACTTTTATTTTTTTTATTTTTTTTTATTACGTGTTTTCCTCAATTACATTTCCAATGCTATCCCAAAAGTCCCCCATACCCTCCCCACCACTTCCCTACCCACCCATTCCCACATTTTGGCCCTGGCGTTCCCCTGTACTGGGGCATATAAAGTTTGCATGTCCAATGGGCCTCTCTTTCCACTGATGGCTGACTAGGCCATCTTTTGATACATATGCAGCTAGAGTCAAGAGCTCCGGGGTACTGGTTAGTTCATAATGTTGTTGCACCTACAGGGTTGCAGATCTCTATAGCTCCTTGGATACTTTCTCTAGCTCCTCCATTGGGGGCCCTGTGATCCATCCAATAGCTGAGTATGAGCATCCACTTCTGTGTTTGCTAGGCCCCGGCCTAGTCTCACAAGAGACAGCTATATCAGGGTCCTTTCAGCAAAATCTTGCTAGTGTATGCAATGGTGTCATCGTTTGGAGGCTAATTATGGGATGGATCCCTGGATATGGCAGTCTCTAGATGTTCCATCCTTTTGTCTCAGCTCCAAACTTTGTCTCTGTAACTCCTTCCATGGGTGATTGTTTCCAATTCTAAGAAGGGGCAAAGTGTCCACACTTTGGTTTTCATTCTTCTTCAGTTTCATGTGTTTTACAAATTGTCTCTTATATCTCAGGTATACTAAGTTTCTGGGCTAATATCCTCAATATTTATTTTCAAGGTTTTAATACACTAGATAATAAGCAGCACAAACTCAAACTACACATTTGACTTCATTTCGCTTTAGGCAACACTATTGCTATGAGTCCAGGCAGGTAAGGAAGTCTCAGTTTCAATCAAATGAGTGCTAAAAATATAGGCATGTGCCAAAATCATCTGGTCTTTTCACTTTTTCTAAGGTGGACATAATAGCAGTACTCTGTCAGTGAAAAGACAAATGTGGAGTGGCACATTCTAAAGTAAAGTTACTGAGTGAAATGCATCACCTTGATAATATTTAATTCTAACATTTCAAAGAGGTTTGTATGTCATTGATGTTTCAGAAATCCTAAGAATTTAAAGCTCTTGTTATTTTATCAGCATCATTTGGAAGGTGTATTTCAGCCAACAGGCCATTCACATGTATCCATCATGTCTAGGTTTTTTTCCATAATGATCCTTTGAAAGGATCTGGAGTCCTTTTATCTCAATGTTGCTGTAAATCTTGCTCTGATTATAGCACTGACATCTATCTGTGTCAGAAACAAAGGCAAATCAAGACTAATCATATTGGTGATTCATCAGAAATGGACAAAGCCAAGGCGTCATACTTCCTAGAAATCCACAACACAGCACATACTCTAAAAAATTCTTCAGAGAAGAAATAACTTAAAACACAGGGGGCAGCACATCAAGCACCTAGATTTAATTCCAATTTTGTATTTGTAGTTCTGCCCTAGAGTCACTGTTAATTGCAACAGTCTAAACATGGTGTTGTGAGAAAGGAGTTATTCTTGCTGCTTGTGAGAAATCTTCACATACACAAACAAGAAAAAAGTCTTGGGAGTGCAGTTTCTTTAAAGACATTGAATTGTTCATTGAATGTGTTTTGGTGCCCTCACTAATTGTAGCAGATAGGAGAGAGTTTACTTTAACTGTTATTGTTCTTAGGCTTCTATGGAGACACATGTTTTATCTCATCCAGCTGTGTGATTGTACCCTTTCCTCTGATGATTCTTCTTAACCCTCAGATTACAAACTATCTGAAGTGCAGAGAAAAGTTATCTATTCCAGAGAACTTCATCCTGCCTCATTAGTAGGCCACATTCTCCCAGATCCTTGTCCCCAACTAGAGTCCTAATACCATTTGTGTGTCCAGAAGTGCTCATGTGTTTTCTACAGCATACAGCATCAGCCTGACCATTGTTCCAAGAGAACATCAATGGGAAGAAGTAGAGGTCATTCCATTTCACTGATTCCAAGAAACTCTGTGCTTATACTGGGGATGGAATTGGACTCTCTATATATGGCTGTCATCATGAGAAAAAATGACAGAGAAGTGATTGACATGACTAATAGAATTACTTAGAGTGTTAGCCTCCAAACAATATATATATATATATATATATATATATATATATATATATATATGCATATATTCAGTGGGGATATAAAAATCTTATTGATATCAAAGACTAAAACAGGCAGATCTTTTTTTTTTCAATTTTATATTAGATATTTTCTTCATTTACATTTCAAATGCTATCCTGAAAGTCCCCCATACACTCCCCCCCCACCCTGCTCCCCTACCTACCCACTCCCACTTCTTGGCCCTGGTTTTCTCCTATACTGGGGCATACAAAGTTTGCAAGAACAAGGGGCTTCTCTTCCCAATAATGGCCAACTAGGCCATCTTCTGGTACATATGCAGCTAGAGACACAAGCTCTGGGGGTACTAGTTAGTTCATTTTGTTATTCCACCTATAGGGTTGCAGACCCCTTCAGCTCCTTGGGTACTTTCTCTAGCTCCTCCGCTGGGAGCCCAAAACAGGCCAATCTTAACACTGTCAAAATAGAACACAGCAAAAGTGTGCCTTACAAAGTGTTCTTATGGGTCTAAATAAAGTGACAAATTGAAATTCTTCTCCTTGATTTTAGAGTTCTTACCTTACTCAATTTCCCCCTATCGTAATACCCCGTAAGTCTCCTAATGCTTTAGGGGTACAGTCTACATTGTCCAGAAGAAGAATGAGATATAAAATAGTACAGTGCATGCTAAATTCCATTGGAAGGGTTGCTCAATCTCATCATTATTAGTTTCAATACATGTTCTTATTTTCTTCTTATAGGCTTCGAGTATCCACATATTATTATCATGAGCAACTTTCAAAACACCTGCAATACATCGAACTCAAGAATTTTCACAGGTTTTCCTGCCTTACCTGGGTTGTTTGTTAAAGACCCAAACTCAGATGCTCAGGGCCATTTCATCTTAAAGCCCAGACACCCAGCTCTAAACCAGCAGCAAAGTGAGTCCTCCACCTTCCTTCAAGTACCACCTCAGTTTCCATTTCAATGTGGCTTAAAATATCAATGCATGGTGTCATTTTCTTGATTAGGGGAGGGGCATTGTAGAAAACACACCAAAACAATATGCCCCAGGTCCAGCTTGAGCTCTCTGTATGCTGATATCAAGACTAAGCTTGATGATAGGGAGAGCATTCCATTTGTTCCAGACAAATAGAATGTATACATTCTCATGAAAGAGACATACTGCTGATGAGGGGAATTTAACAATGGTTCTTCTAAAACCTTAACAAGAAAACTAAGAATGCGAAGTGCTTCACTATGACATTTGAAGATAATAGAAAACTGATTGATATGAATAGAAGTGAGGGTGGTGGGGCTGGTGAGATGGCTCAGTGGGTAAGAGCACCTGACTGCTCTTCTGAAGGTCCAGAGTTCAAATCCCAGCAACCACATGGTGGCTCACAACCATCCGTAACAAGATCTGACTCCCTCTTCTGGTGTGTCTGAAGACAGCTACAGTGTACTTACATATAATCAATAAATAAATCTTAAAAAAAAAGAAGTGAGGGTGGTTATGAAAATTGATATGACTGGTAATGCAATGGCTTATACATAGATTAGGGAACTTGTTCAATTAAATATCAATTATCTTATGATTCAGTGCAACTTAGATAGCATCATCTTGTGAGAATTCCCACTGGATCATGTCTTAGAGAACATTAGATTGTGTCTGAGAGACATCTCTAAGATTAGTAACAGTGTAGAGTATAGGGAATAAGAATATATATACACTACAGGAAGCCTAACCCATTACAACAAGGATATTATACAATTGAAATTTGGTTTTTTAAAAGAGCCGTGTAAATTACACTACTACAGGTAATGATCTCATCTCCTCTTAGGTGCAGAGGAAAGTCATTCTAAAGTACAAAGACCGGTTTGGACATCTTGCTTCCACAGGGGCTCTGTGGCCCACCAAGATCAAGTGTGTACTGTTCCTACAGCTAATAATGGAAAACTCTTCGGGACAGACCTGAGTTGCATTTATCATGAGGGAAAATGGCCCAAAGTCATTGTGGTAGGTCTCACATGGTTCATTTCTGGTTTCCTAAGGAAAGTGTGAGAAAAAAAGCATAAGTGTTGCCTGATCTTCATGGTTAACATTAGAGTGGAATGTGTACATGAAAAGATTGAGGTACAAAACCAGTTCAAGGTCCTCCTTGTCCATGCCAGCCCTTGTCCTGTGCACAAAATGGTCTGGTTCTCATGAGCAAATAGTGCTCTGTGCTGCATGAGTGACAGGTACTTTCCTTTCTTCCTCTCAGGACATTCTGTCTGTCATAAGGAAACACGGCCCTTCAACAGAGGGCATATTCGTGATTGCTCCTGAAGAGACATCATGCAAAGCTCTAAAAGAGAAATTAGAATCAGGGGAAGAATTAGACCTGAACAAACACTCGGTGCACGAAGTTGCTTGGCTACTCAAGGTATGGAAAGTCCTTGCATCATTCACTCTCAGGATTTCTCTGAGTTTACATGAGTACTTTCCTTCCTGCATTCCCTTGAGTGAGAGTAGATATGTAGGAGAGAAATCTGGTAATCTCAAAGGTTCTTCTGCTATTCACAACATAATTAATAGGGACTCAAACTATGTTCCAGTCAGAATGAACAGTAATGCACTTAAGTATCTTTTATTTAATTTTTTCATGTGGCCATGTGGAGGGTCACTTCATACATGCATATGAGGGTCACCTGGTATGCATTTGATACCATTGCCCTTCTTTCTCTGACATGCTATCTTTTCTTCCTAAGGGGCAGATTTCTCTTCCTCAGTATAGAGGATGCGACTCCTTCATGGATCTCTTTGCTACACATCCCTAGTAGGACCTCATGATTTACTTGTCTCTATCTCACAAAATATTGGTACCCAAATGCAGGTCCTCAATGCTGTGAAACAGTTATTCTTCATCACACTGCCATACCTTTAGCACCAAAAATTATAATTTTTATAATCAAAATTTAATTATATCATTTCACCACTTCCTTTCTCTTGCTCTAAGTTTGTTTCCTGTCAGTCTCCCACTTCTGCTTAAATACATGCCCCCTTTTCATTTCTGGTTATTATTATATAGATAAATATGAGTCTGAAAATATGTTCAAAAATCCTGAATGGTCCATTATCCTTGGTAGTATATGGACAATTTCTTTGAAGTTTGTCTTCACAAGATTTACTCCCTCCCAGTTAGTGTTAGTAACGTGGCTGACGTTTTATTCAGAAATTGTTTTGACAAGCATATTAAGTTGTTGGACTATCAAAAGGGAAGACTCCCACACATGTCTAGGAGGCCCTGTCTCAAAGCAGATTTCCTGATCCTCTGATGTACAGTCTTTCTAACTCTTCTAACCAATGTGTGGAGCCCAAGTTTCAGAAGTTAATATGGAATATGCACATAGTGGGGCTTGGAGCCTCAGGATGTTTTGTTCTCTGCATTTGAATGGCTGTGGTTTTCTGTAATAGTCTCTATTCATTGCCAGAAGAACTTTCTTTGATGTGTGGGTGAGGGCTACATTATCTATAAATATTAGCTTTAATACTTAGAATAGAGTTGGGAACCATGCTTGATTTATGAAATGATGATAGGACTTTCTCTAAGAGCTATGACCTCATGTGATCCCATGGTTCCAGTAATAGATATGAGGTTCTGCAACTTAGAGATTAGATAATAACTTAATATGGTTGTCTTTATTGTAGTTACCATAACTGTATACATCTGTCATTTAAAAATAGTATTTGATCTGAAGTTTTGATCTCTGAGGTGGGCTAGTTTGCTCAGTTGTGCATTTAGAGGCATGTTGAGCTCTGGAGAGATTTTTCTGCAATTTAAGCACATCTGAAAATTTGCTCTTACTTTTCCAGTATTGATGGACAAAACTTACTGGGCCAACACATCAGTCACACTCTAACTAGAGGAAAGATTGGGAGCTGTGAAGAGAGTTGGAACTAACCTAAATTTTAGAGTTGACTATGTCTTGAGTAATCTCCGTAATTTATTTTTTTCTACAAAATATATTGTCTCTCTTCATAAGGAATTCCTTGGACACATTAAAGGCTGTGTGCTGACCTCGACATTATATGAACAGTGGCTTGATGTCCCCAACAAGGTCAAGGACAAAGACAAATTAAGAGCTGTAAAGAGGTAATGGCTGCTAAATTGTGTGAAAACATTAACAAAATAGAAGTAATATTTGCTTGCACACATTAGAGGCTATATATATCAGAAATATTCACTAAAAATGCTGACTTATAGCAAAAAGTTTCAATTGTTCACAAACATGGAAGACATTTTCAAACAGAGGGTGACTTGGGGAGTCACTGTGAATCACGCTTATGATTATCAACTTTGTTTTCCAGTTACATTCGTCATTTCCCTGGAAATCTGGGGAAACATTTCAAGCAATATTTCGAGTATACATTCTTACTTCCATTTTATTCATCAAGGTCCACACATAAAATACAACTACTCTGTCCCATGTCTTTGTATTTACAAATTGAGTAATCTGGCTTGAAAATAACTGTCTCTTTGTTCAGTCTTTTAGATAAACTTCCTCTTGCAAATGCTGCTCTGCTGGGAAACCTTTTTAGAATACTCCATACAATTACAAGCAATTCTTCCATTAACAAAATGAAACCTTACATTATATCTACCGGAATAGCATCATCCATCTTATGGCTTCCGAACTACCGCAAGGTGATAAATGATACTGACCAAAAGGTAATTAGACATGAACTTTAAGTCTAGCTTTCACAAGTCTTTACACTGAGACAGGAATATAGGATTATCCTTAGAGCCTGTTGTTGGTGGTGCTGCTGGTGGTTTTGGTTTTCTGTTTTTGTAAAAGAAGTACACCTTGAAGTGGTGGTTCTTCTGGAGAGGAAGAATCACTAGTGCACCTTAAGTAAGTAAAATATAAATGAGTATTTCAGCCCAATGACTCAGTCTTTTGTCAGTTGTGATTAGAATATGCTCGACCAATCCACTGAGAAAAAAATGCTGTGAAATGATTAAAAAAAGAAAAAAATCCTGAATACTGGGTTCAACAAGCAAGACTGAATTCTGATGTAATCAGTGTAGAATGTGTGAAATTCTACTTGTTTTCACTGTGGTTTCCTAGGCAAAACAAAGGCAATAAAATTTGGATTATTTTATTATCAGATATTGTTTTTAAATTTTTTATTAGGTATTTTCTTTATATACATTTCAAATGCTATCCCAAAAGGTCCCTATACCTTCCCTCTGCCCTGTTCCCCTACCCACCTACTCCTGCTTCTTGACCCTGGCATTCCCATGTACTGGTGCATATAAAATTTGCAATACCAAGGGGCGCTCTTCCCAGTGATGGACGACTAGGCCATCTTCTACTACATATGCAGCTGGATATAAGAGCTCTGGAGGTACTGGTTAGTTCATATTGTGGTTCCACCTATAGGGCTGCGGACACCTTCAGCTCCTTGGGTTTTTTTCTCTAGCTTCTCCATTGGGGGCCCTGTGTTCCATCTTATAGATGACTGTGAACATCCACTTCTGTATTTGCCAACCACTGGCACAGCCTCATATGAGACAGCTATAACAGGGTCCCTTCAGCAAAATCTTTCTGGCATATGCAATAGCGTCTGTGATTGGTGGCTGATTATGGGATGAAACCCCAGGTGGGGTAGTCTCTGGATAGCCCATTCTTTCTTCTTAGCTCCAAACTTTGTCTCTGTAACTCCTTTCATGGGTATCTAGTTCCCTATTCTAAGGAGGAATGAAGTATCCACCCATTAGTCTTCCCTCTTCTTGAATTTCTTGTGTTTTGGAAATTGTGTCTTGGGTGTTCTATGTTTCTGGGCTAATATCCACTTATCAGTGAGTGTATATCTAATGACTTCTTTTGTGATTGGGTTACCCCAGTAAGGATGATATCCTCCAGATACATCCATTTGTCCAAGAATTTCATATAGCCATTGTTTTTAATAGCTGAATAGTACTCCACTGGGTAAATGTACCACATTTTCTGTATCCATTCTTCTGTTGAGGGGCATCTGAGTTCTTTCCAGCTTCTGGCTTATCAGATATTGTTAATATGACTCCTGATTAGTGAGAATAAATGAAACATTGGCCTCATGATGCTGGTTTTGATTGGTTTAGAGAAATTACAGAGTATACATTTCTATGGGAGCTGCCTTTCAAATAGTATAATTAAATACCAAAACTTCTACAGCATTGGGATCAAATAGTGATATTTGACTCTCAGTATTTGAGTTTCTGATTCATTTTTAATGAATCAACTGCCCTTGGACCTGAAAGGAATATATTGTAGGACAGCATAACTGAGAATCAATATTCTTCAGATTATATAGGACCAAATATCAGACAGAAAAATAATAGGTTTCCAAACAACATGCCATTGGAGTTCCATAAATGTCCAGTTTCCTCCAAATAGGCATTATTTGAAATACCTTCCAACATAAAAAAACCTGAGGCTCAAGCTGTTACCATTGTATCTGCACTGAGTTATCAGAGACATGTGACTGTTACTGCATGGATGGCTTTGCCTGTCTCTTGCTTTGTAGTTAGCTCATGGGAACTTTCAGGATTATGGTGCCCACATTCAGAAGTCATCTTCTCTCCTTAGTTGTGCCTATCTATAAGCATCCGCACAAATATGCACATCCATGAATGTGTCAAAGGCAACCAAAGTTACTGGAAACTGGAAAGTATGTGCCACATACTGGCCATCACAAGGTGAAAACTGGAAACCATCCTCTTCCATAGTATTGCACTGTGATGATCATACTTGTAAATCTGTTCTCACAATCATCTTTTAAACTTTTAACAAAAAGCCCACCACCATATTTTATTACAGATAATGTTTTCTCAGAATTTGAACTACATATGTTTAACCTCCAAGAATCATAAGTCAATGTGATTTGCTACCATGAAAAATGACAGAGACCCTCTGTGTTTGCCCCATTTTGTCACAGATTTCTCTCATAACCTTTATGATTGAGAACTCTCCTAAAATTTTTGGAATTGACATACATTGCGATGGAACCCCACTTCTTTGTGCAGAAGGAGCAAAGGCCTCATGTTCCCAGAATGCTACATCTAACACTGGGAACATAGAGGAAACAGAACCTGAACTCAGCAGCTGTCCCAGTGGGAGGACAGACACCCCTGGACATCATGCACGGCAGATAAGTCCAGCTGCTCCTCTTGTCTGTGAGGGTATTATAGGTGTGTAGAAATGTTTACTACCATACATAACTTAAAAGTTAGAATCATTTAGCACTGTAACTATGAATTATAGCAAATAACAATGAAGAATTTACAAAAATAATTGAAGTGAAACATCACCTGTGTGTTATAGATAATTTCCTTATTGTAAGATACTGCTTCCAAATTTTGGTACCTCTTTCCACTGGTCCTGAATTTATGTAAGAGGTAAATCCCAGAAACGAGATTAAATAGCTAATTAATGATGTGTCACTTACTTGGAGGTATTGAGTATTAATTTAAATATATATAATACATAGAACAGCAGTTCAATACCAAATTGGGTTTCCTCTACAAAAAGCTCTGGTTTTTCTTAAATTTCTTTTGTAGACCAGGCTGACCTCAAGCTCACAGAGATCCTCTTGGCTCAGCTTCTCAGATCTGGGTAAAAAGGAATGAGCCACCATGATTTTCTCTTACACAATCCTTAAAATATAGCATAATATACCCATATGGGACACATAGAGACTATGATCTCAGATTTGATCTCCCGGTTCAAGGGTTGCAGGAAGCCAGATACTGTAATAGAAGTGCAATCAGGCAAGTTGTGTTGTGAAGTGCAGATACTGCTGTTAATTTAGAGTTGCTCTTGGCTCTTCAATCAGAAATTCACACTAAAAGATTGGTACTATATTACTGCTTGATTCTAGTACCTAGCTACCAAAGCAAACACAATGTTGATCTTGTTTACCAGATGTATCGGCCATATACAGCTATCTAGCTATCCAGTGCCTTATGAAGTAATGACATCATTATAAATGTTATAATACTGATTAGTTATTTTCTGTGTATTTGTGGTGATGCAGAAGGCATGCAGGCTCTAAAATGGGAAGGACGTGCAAGGGCTAAGTGAGTTGAATTACAACAAATAATGATTTCTCCTCTTAATTAGATCCACAGAAAGATGAAGGCAATGCCTATATAACCCAACACGAAACTTCTCCTCCAGCAGTAACGCAAAATCAAGTATGTATATTTCCATCCATTGATTGTGTTGACAGTTTGCTGACTTCTCCTATATATGTGAGTTTTATTTTGGGTTTCTAGAGCTATCCTATTTCCCATAATTTCTGGGACCCATTGTTGTAAGCAAATTATCTCATTAAACTGATGAATGTATAGATAACCTATTCATGAGAATAAGACCCTTTAAAAATGGGGAAAAATCCCACTGAAGTTAGAGTCTTCAAATTAAAAAAAAATAATAATGAAAAAAAGAGGAGAGAGAGAGAGAGAGAGAGAGAGAGAGAGAGAGAGAGAGAGAGAGAGAGGAGAGAGAGAAGAAATAGTATTCCTATGTTTTTCACTGATTTCAGCAAAGACCCAAATTCACCAGCTTGTTGGATGAAATGAATCTTTGGAAGTGCCCTGCTGGGATTCTCCATCTATAAATTCTTTCAGCTGTGTTATGACCTCATATTACTCTATAGTCTATCTTAACATCATTGCCTGTGAGATTACTCAGTCTTATAATTAAAAATATCTATAGACCTTTACTTGATATTATCAATGAATTAGATAGGCACACTGTTCATTGCTGTATATTGATCTTTTTATACTATTGCATTATATAAAATGACCACCTGATATGGCTTAGTCTATTTCCCATATGCTATGAGATTTCCATTGGAAATATCCATTTACTGTTCAGGATCTATTTTAGCACTATGCCTGTGCCTGGTGCTGCATGTGTTGCATGTGAACATGTTTATCATGTTAGATACATGAGAATTACTGCCCGTTCTTCATGTATTTTACAGCAGAATTTTGTCATCAATGACTATAATCATGTAATTCATTGAAAAGAGAGAAAATATGGGGTAAATCAGGGTATGGTCATCATTTCTACAAAGTAAAACACAGAAGAATGATTGAAATTTGCATGGATTCTTACATGTGACAGCATTTTAGATATAGATAGGGGAAAATAAGTCACAGACGAAGGAAATGAAAGTCTCAGGAGTATAGTGAAAAAGAAAAGCTTCCATAAAAACACAAATGTCAGTATTCACAGTAGAGGCCAGGACAGACAGGAACTAAAATAGCATACACACACACACACACACAAACACATATATATATATGCACATATACATATATATGAGATATAAGGAATAATGATAAAATATATGCTATGCAATATACTTTCATTTTATCTAATCCTACTTATATAAGCACTAATCCTATTTATATAAGAAAGAATAATATATGTTTGCATTATTTCAGGTACAGTCTTATGTACCTCAGTCTTTTGTTTTCTGTAGCTCTTAAATTTACTATAAAGGCATATGAATTAATATTTTCATTACTTTATTTACTTTATATCCTGATTGCAGGTCCCTCCTCTAAGTTCCATCCTCACAACCCCTCCTCCATCAATTTAGTTCAAATTTAAAAATTTACTTATTCTTTAATTTTTTAAAAATTTAATTGGAAATTACCAGGGCAGAAGGTAGATATGAAATGACTGGAAAATGAGAGTTACTGGGTGGCATGATTAGAAATTCACAGAATCAACAAAGAACATACATTTTTTGGGGGAAAAGACAACAGAAAAAGACAACAAAAAAAGAAAAGAAAGCAAGGGTATATTTTAACTACTAGTTTCCAGAAATAAGGTCCATAGGAAAGAAATCACAGTCGTGTTACCTACAATGGAGTAGGATAGCCTGTGGAATAGCTTGTTCAATGTCAAAAGTGTCTTAATTTGATACAGTTGCTATGATAATTTAATTTGATACAGTTTCTATGATAAAACACTGAGAAAAAGCAACTTATGGAGGACGGGTTAGACTTCAGGATTTACTTCAAGTTACCAACTGACTACTGAGAAATGTCAGGGCCCAAATGGAAGCAGGGCAGGAACCTGGACGAAAAAACTGAAGCAGAAGCTGAGTAGGAGTGCTTCCTCCTGTCCTGTACCTCACATAGTTCCTGACTAAAGCTCAAGGGTGGCCCCATCCTAGAGATCTGGGCCCTACAAATTCCATTGTCAATCAAGACAATATTCCATAGACTTCCCTACACAATAGGTCAATGTAGTGGAGGCATTTTCTCAACTGTGGTCCCCCTTCTCACCAACTTCTTTTCTTAGTCATTTTTCTATTCCTGTAATAAAACACCAGGACTAAGGTACCTCATAGAAGTAAAGGTTTATTTGAGAATTAGAGATGTAGAGCGATTAGAGTCCTTCAAAGTCCTGACAGAGGAGCACGGCTGCAGGAAGGAAGGACAGCCAAACAGGAAGCAGAGACCTATGGCTTTCATCTTAGGCAGGAAACATGAAGCACAGAGAGTATACTACAAATGGCTCCTGAATTCTGTAAACTTAAGTTCTAACCAATGACATACTTCTTCCAGGAAAGCCAAGACACTTAACCCACCAAAAATATGTCACAAAGATAGTATCATATACTGTGAAGCCTGGAATTAGACAGGCACCCCACTCAAACCATCATCATAAAACTCCACCTCCTCTTCACAGCCCTGCAAAAAGTCACCAATTCAAGAAAACTTTGAAGCCATTAATTTGATTCACTCACAGTTATTCTGGCAGCATGTCAGTTCTGAAATGTTACTTTGCTCTAGTAGTTCTTCCATTCTTTACAATATGTATGAAACTTTACCTAGGTTCAGTAAGTTGCAAAAGACTGTGTCTCCATTTCAGACAGATTTCATTCCACAGGTTCCTATCTGTTCATAGTAACTGCTATCTTCCTCCATCATTTTGGATTTCAATTTTTTAATGACTTCAATTTTGTACACTCTGTGAAATGACAGAGGATCTTGTTTTTACATTGTGCTGTTACAGATGTCTATTATACAAATTATGGTTGACAACTGGAGAAGATGACCATATAATCTGTAACAATAATCAAAAGAGGTCAGATGACATAAAACCTTAGAGAATAATGCTGGTAAATCACCTGTTATGAACAAAGCCATAGATGACCAGAGTGAGGAAACCTCAAATGCTAATATTGAAGAATTAAATTTCAATTCAGATTTTATCTGCTCCTCCTAATGAAGAAGGTCCTACAGGTTAAGAGAAGTTTTAATTAGTCATCAAATGGATGGAAGGATGATATTGTTCCCTCATTTCATAAATTTTTATATATCAGAGCAGCATTGGGACATGATATTAGAGTATGAGAAATGTTTTAAGCAATACTTTAATTAAGTAATATATGAATATATGTACATATATGTAGATATACCTACTAACACACTATTATACATACTTACATACATGTATGTATGACAGAGGGACTCCTTATTTACCCCCTGCACGAATTCTAGAATATTAACTGTTATATTTTGCACCTTTTTTCCTATGGTCCATAAGTCATGAAGGATAGCTTAGATATGAAAATATTTTTTAAAGTATCACTTAGAAACAATGATTTGATTTAAAAATTCGTTTAACATACTCAAAGGTTAAACCATGTATCAACAAGCTTTGCTATCCTTGTACAAAAACACTGATGTTTGTTTAATTTCATTTGAGAGATAATCTTGCCAAACGCTTAGCATTTTGTAGAAATATTAAGTTTCATGGGATCCACTACACCACATATGTGAAGAGTCATAGAGGTTAAAACATACCTGATTTAACAAGTAACACCATACAAATCAGATAAATTGTTAACTCAAGTATTTTTTCATGTAGAGTTGAGAAAATGTACTAAAAACTAGTTTTATCTGAAGTGGAGTAAATCTATCATTTGAGAATGATTGTCTAACAATAACATTTTTACGTTTCACTTAGCAGGAGTCAATGAATCAAGATCAACCTACAACTTTCTACAACAGAAACTTGGTTATGCCTACAGAAAGTGTCGGCCCTTGTATTTCAATGTCCCCTTCTACCTCCCACCCAAAGAAGGCAGCAGAAGTTATTAGAAGAAACAACTTCGGGTTTCTATTTAACCATATGTATTTGGTACAAGTAGTTTCATTCTCTATATTTATTTTATATTGTATAATCCATTTTATAATTAATTATAATAAATGATATTAAATTATGTTATATTGCTTTTACTCCAATGTGCCTGATTCATGATTCTCCACAGCCTTTGAAAAATGGTATTTTCAGTATTCTCCTCAACCGCTGTTACTCGGGGACCTGTATTCATGAGACAGATCCACTAGAATCAATTGATTAATTTTTTCTTCCAAACTACAATCAAAATGGCAGTCTAAGTGCTGCTCAATAAATGAAAGTCAGGGATTTAATCTGACCAAATTCTTCTAGATTCTCACCATAAAGCAGTCCCCATGTCTAAGAATCGACTATTTAGTAGTGCAATAAAATCAGACTCACTCCTGTGCATTGTAGCAATACTTTTTTAATAAGAAATTTAAAATCTTATTTCTGTGAAAAGGTACTCGAGAAAATTATATACATTCTGAAAAAAAAAACAGCTCATTATTTGAGGACTCAAGATATCATCATGTAGCAATTCTGATGTCAGGAGGTTGTAGTTAGTGATGTTATTCTTCTAGTTGAGAAGCAGAGAATGACAAATGTTAATATTCAGTGAGCTGCTTCTTTTTATACATTCAAGGAACCATGAAAGGAATAGGACAGCCCAGTTATACTGTTAGTTTGCTCACATCAGCTACTTAAGCATAGATAGAAAGTTAATGACATTAAATATACCCCCAGAGTCATGCGTAGAATATATTGTCAGAGATAGTTCTAAATAAAAATCCATTCACAACCAACATTAATCATCAAACATGAAAAAATTAAAGTTGAATCATATTTTTAAGAATATATGAATGTTCAAAGACCTCAATGACCAGAGAATCCACTGATATCTTCATTGTGTCCAGTTTTGGTTTTCTATGATGGTCTCCATTTAATGTACAGAGGCTGCTTTGATGAGGATTGATGGCTTCACTTATTTGTGATTATCAGAATAATATTTAGAATACTTCTGTAAGAAATTGAGCCGATCTAGCAAATTAGTGTGATAAACTTTCATGTCTGACCTTATCTCCATAAATCTGACTAGATTTCTAGTACCAGCCATGATTTCAATCCTGTTCAGAGAAATATTTCCTATTGTTAAAAGTATTTCAAATACCTTTCCCCACCTACCAAAGTTTAAGGTAGCACTTGACTTTTTCTCAGGGTTGAGGCTTTGAGTGTGTTTTAGTCAGGGTTTCTATTCCTGCACAAACATCATGACCAAGAAGCAGTTGGGGAGGAAAGGGTTTATTCGGCTTACACTTCCATACTGCTGTTCATCACCAAAGGAAGTCAGGACTGGAACTCAAGCAGGTCAGAAAGCAGGAGCTGATGCAGAGGCCATGGAGGGTTGTTCTTTAATGGCTTGCCTCACCTGGCTTGCTCAGCCTACTCTCTTATAGAACCCAAGACTACCAGCCCAGGGATGGTCCCACCCACAGGGGCCTTTCCCCCTTGATCACTAATTGAGAAAATGCCTTACAGTTGGATCTCATGGAGGCATTTCCTCAACTGAAGCTCCTTTCTCTGTGATAACTCAGCTGTGTCAAGTTGACACAAAAATAGCCAGTACAATTGACCCCTTGTCAACTTGACACACAAACACATCACTAGTAAGCCTCAACCCTTACATTCTTATTTATCCCCAAGATCTAAATAACTTTAAAAGTCCCATAGTCTTTACATATTCTTAAATTTTCAATCTCTTTAAAATATCCATCTCTTTTAAAATCCAAAGTCTCTTTACAATTAAAAGTCTCTTAACTGTGGGCTCCACTAAAACAGTGTCTTCCTTCAAGAGGGAAAATATCAGGGCACAGTCACAATGAAAGCAAAAATCAATCTCCAACTGTCCAACATCTGGGATCCAACTCACAATCTTCTGGGCTCCTCCAAGGGCTTGGGTCACTTCTCCAGCCATGCCCTTTGTAGCACACACATCGTCCTCTGGGCTCCAGATGCCTATACTCCACTGCTGCTGCTGCTCTTGGTGGTCATCTCATGGTACTGGCATCTCCAAAACACTGCATGACCCCTTCAGTCCTGGGCCTTCAATTACAACTGAGGCTGCACCTTCACCAATGGCCTTCCATGGCCTCTCACAGTGCTTAGCCTCAGCTGCTCTGCATGACCCCTTCATGCCTTCAAAACCAGTACCACCTGGGTGACCCTTACACATTACCAAGTCCCGCTGCAGAAGGAGTACAACCTTGCCAATCTCTGGAACACAGCCTCTTTGTGCTTTCAGAAAACACTTCCCAGAAGATGTCACCTCAACGATGCTGGTCTCTTCTTAATCACCGCTAATTTCTTAGCTCCAGCTAACCAGCATCAATAGTCCCAGTAATGCAAAGTTTTTGCTTTAGTAGTTCTGGTATCTTGTTAATCACAGCTGATTCTTCAGCCCCAGCTAACCAGAACTACAAAATCTTCACAATCAAAACAGTAATGGCCCTGAAAAGAGTCTTTAATTTTCCCTCTGAAATTTCACAAACCAGACCTCCATCTTCTGCACTGTTCTCAACATTATCTTCCAAGCTCCTACACAACATCTGACAGAGCTCTTAACAACGAATGGATCTTCAAGCCCAAAGTTCCAAAGTCCTTCCACAGTCCTCCCCAAAACATGGTCAGGTTGTCACAGGAATACCCCACTCTGCTGGTACCAATTTGTTTTAGTCAGGGTTTCTATTCCTGCACAAACATCATGACCAAGAAGCAGTTGGGGAGGAAAGGGTTTATTCGGCTTACACTTCCATACTGCTGTTCATCACCAAAGGAAGTCAGGCCTGGAACTCAAGCAGGTCAGAAAGCAGGAGCTGATGCAGAGGCCATGGAGGGTTGTTCTTTAATGGCTTGCCTCACCTGGCTTGCTCAGCCTACTCTCTTATAGAACCCAAGACTACCAGCCCAGGGATGGTTCCACCCACAGGGGCCTTTCCCCCTTGATCACTAATTGAGAAAATGCCTTACAGTTGGATCTCATGGAGGCATTTCCTCAACTGAAGCTCCTTTCTCTGTGATAACTCAGCTGTGTCAAGTTGACACAAAAATAGCCAGTACAGAGTGCCTGTTGTCAAAAAAATCTTAGAGGGATGACTCTGAATTCAACTGATTCTAGTGGTATATGACTTAAAAACCTCTAACGTGAAGTTTAGTTTCTCTGGCACATAAAACAGTAGGCAAGTTGACATGCTACGGAAGTAATTGATAGTTGTACCAACCTGCAACACCTATGAAGGATGACAGTAACCTTTACATCAAGATATCATAATAGGTGCAATAAGTGACAATTGCATGTGGGTAGTATCCAAGAGGTCTTTGATTAAACTTGTTTATTTTCTTTACTTCACAACTGAACACAGATCTTGGTCTTTCATCTAGTTTCTTAGAAAAAAATGTAATTCTGAAGAGCCTTCTAAAGTTCAACAATTTATGCCTTGATTTTTGTCTATAGGATTTTCCCATGCAGGTCCCGTGACTTGACCAAGTCACACATTTTCACTCCTCTCTGACAAATTCATTTTCCTAATATAATGTAAAACAAATGAAATAATTATAATATAAAAGTCCTTCCTTTTGTCTACTTTCACTTTCTACTTTCCATGTCTTCAGTTAGCCTTAATCAACTATAGTCTGGAATTGTGAAGAGTTGAAATTTCCACTAATAAAAACCTGAATACCTATTAAATAGCTTACCATACTGAATTAAGTAAATAGTTGGGGTTTTTTCCAGTTATTGCCTGTTTCTACAAGGATGATTATCATTGCATCACCTGGCATTTTCTTACAATATATGCAGCCCATTATTTAGTTTCCTATGAACTGTTAAGAATGGCTGAATGTGCTCATCTTTGATAAAACTCAAGGAACTCTTCTTTGATATACAGGACTTGCAAACTACCAGGCATACTATTACAACTAAAGGAGACCAAGGTGATACAAATTGGAAATGAATAAGTCAAAGTATCTTTTATTGAAGACCAGTAAACCTAAGTGAGCCTAAAAATGACACAAGAAAACTCATATAGCTTGTAAACTCAACAAGTAGCAGCATATACAATTAACAAACAAAATTAATATTCCTTCAGTGTATTTGTAAGATTACAAATGTACTGAGAAGTAAACCAGGGAAAAACCACTATTCACAGTAACATTAAAAATTATAAAATATCTTTGCATTAATGTTAACCAAGAAGCGAAAGACTTGTATGATTAAAAAAAGATCTTAAAGAAATTGAAGATATTAGATAATAAAAAGATTCTCACGTGCCCATTAATCAGTAAAGTTAATATAGTAAAAAAATAAAAATGACTGTCCTAAAATACTCTCTTGATTCTATCCTTTTTCAGTGTGATAAAATTTATACTTTTCATGTTTCTAGGAGACACAATATTACAGAAATGACTTTTTAAACTTTCATTCCTCCCAGTCATCTGCCATGTTCCCTTAGCCATTTGTATGCAAGTGTATCTAAAACAAGTGTGTTTCTTGGATGCAGGTGAATAATGGAATCCGTTTTCTTATCCAATCTTGTAGTCTGTGTATTTTTATTCATGTGAGACAGTTATTGTTTAGCATTGCAAAGAGCAGTATGTATGGATCTCTGTCATTCAGTTGTTGTCATATACTACTCCCCCCATGATGAATGAGTAAAGGGTTTTTTATCATATCTATCCTAGAGTATATACCTTATCTTCAGACTAGTGTTTTGATTTATAGACCTAGATTGCTAAAGAGAAATAGCTTAATTTGATTATACTGTGTAATGTTTCTCCTCTTTTGTTGATATGAATGTTACTTTTGCTTGGTATTATAGTCTACTCTGGTATCTGTGTTCTTTGACAACATAGACTACATAGGCCCAAGTTGGGATACAGCCCAAGAAGAGGCTGCAAGGCCTGACACTCATGCTATGTTGTGCTCACCTAAGGGGCCTATCATGACTGCCCTTTAAAAGACCCAACAAGCAGCTCGAAGAGTCAGATGCAACTATTTATTTCCAGTCAGTGGAAAGAAGCTGATGACCCTGGTGATTGAACTAGGGAAAAGTTGGAAGAAACTGAGTTAGGAGGGCTATCCAATAGGAAGACCAGCAGTCTCAACTAACCTGAACCCCGGAGATCTCGCAGACACTGAGCCCCCACCAAGGCAGCATATACCAGCTGATATGAGGAGCTGAACACATATACAGCAGAAGACTCCAGAGCCTGGATCAGTCATAGAAGTTGCTCCTAACCCTCAAGAGACTTGAGGATTTAAGGAGTAGAGAGTTCTGTTGTGGTGTGGGTGGTGTCATCTCCCTCTTGGAGATAG
Organism: Mus caroli; assembly: GCF_978045245.1. Classification (NCBI taxonomy): domain Eukaryota; kingdom Metazoa; phylum Chordata; class Mammalia; order Rodentia; family Muridae; genus Mus; species Mus caroli. The sequence goes on from NW_028227258.1 coordinate 130,619,475, forward strand.
GGGGCAAGGAGGAGGTATGAGATGTGGAAAATTCAGAGGGTGAGCTGGGAGGGAGACAAATTCTGGAGTATAAAAAAAGATAAAATAATAATAATAATAATATAAATAATGATATAAAAAACAACTAAGACTAAGACACTAGAAGAAAGAGTCAAGACACAACCACTCATTAAATTCACCGGTATGCCCCAAATTAATAGATGGCAACAAATAGCTTCATGCAGCTTGCTGTTCTCAAACAGAATATCTTCTTTGTTTCCTTTGGGTACCTCCAATTAATAATTTTTTGTCTCATTGTTTTAAATTTCTGGGATTACACATAGGTATATGGCAACTCTAGATGATCACAAAACAAATAAAAAGAAGCAAACAAAAATGAAAATTATGTGTATATTGTTAGTCATCATTAAGCAATTAAAATGATATATGTGAAATATGATGTAAATTGTTAAGCTCTGTGTGTGTCCGTCTTCATGTATTTATGCACGTGCTTCTACTTGATAGGGTTTGTCCTCTCCTTCCTAGTACAAGGACTCAGTAGATCATATTTACTAGGAGCATCACATTTGCCAGCAAATGCTGTTATCTTCTAAGCCACCATCCTAGGTCAAGGCTTAGAGGTTTAAAAACCTGTCTAAGGTTCACAAAAGGAGCCAGGTGTTAGTTCAGGACATTTGTGCAAACCTATAATAATCCCACCACTTTGGATTTGGAGGCAGGAGGAACTGTAGTTTCATGACAGCTTTGTCTACATAGCAAGATTATATCTCAAAACTTGACAAGACAAATCATAAAAGCCCATCACGGTGGATCACATCAGTGATGTCATTACTTAATAAGCTGGGACAGGAGGAACACCTGAGATATTCTATTACTGTATGTCATGATGGTTCCCTTCTCAAAAAGGAGCCAGACCACGCCTTTTTTTTTTTACTACTTCAGAAACTTAAACTTAATCAATGTCCATCCACTTGATTGACTCTATATCTACTACAGATGTTTACTTGTATTTGTTCAATTCTGTTCTATTTATAATAGCTAGAAATTGAAAACAGCCTAAATGTATATCACCTGATGAACAGGGAGTGACACCATGTCACATTTACACAATCAAACAGTATTCATCCACGACGAAAACAAAAAATGAAATGATGATATTTGAAGGTAAATGGGCAGAACTAGGAATAGCCTGAGAAGGGTTGCTGTGATGTTGGCATAAAAATTGCTCAAGGTTTCTTATGTGCTTGTGTTTTAGACAAGATGGATACAGCTTAATTTTCACTTACTCAATGTGGACATAGAGAAGTCCATGCTCTTTTGAGGTTTTGAGAAAACCGTCCTCCTATACAATCACATAGTACAATGTCACTCATTCGTTATTGTGGTTGGTTCAAACCAAGGGTAAAACCAATATACTAAATTGAAGGAGATACAAATTTTGAATGTGAATTTAACTTATTTTTTCTCTCTTTTTGAATTATCTTTAATTTTGTTTTATGGTCCGGTTGCTATCCTCCACCCGCTCTAACCTCCTATAGTTTTTCCCATGCATTTTTCCCCTACCCCAGTCTCCAGGAGGATATCCCCACCCTCCTCATCCCACCCAACCATGCCTTCCCACTCTCACGGGACTCATGTCTCTCAAAAGTTAGGTGCATTTTCTTTCACTTATGCCAGCCCGGGCATTCCTCTGCTGTTTATGTGTTGGTGTCTTCATATCAGCTAATATACGTTACCTGTTTGGTGGCTCAGTGTCTGAGTGATCTCAGGTTTCTAGGTCAGTTGAAACTCTTGGTTTTCCTAGAGGGTGACCCTCCTCCTTAGCTTCTTCCAGTCTTTTCTGTTGCGTCCTGCCCGCAGTCCACAACACGAACGGTTCAACTGAGGATGGCAGTTCGAGCTGAAAAGAGAGGAATCTAGACGGGGCGGAAGAAAGAATGGAGCTAAGACAAGATTCTGATCAAAGCTCAATTTTACTATTTCCAGACACTCAGTTATAAAGGAAGGGGGAGGGAACCCGATTTCCCGCCAAGTAACTCAGGGTCCAGTAGCAGGACGAACACGTGTGTGCCTCTTCCAAGCAGCAGAGGCAGGGTCCAGCAGTAGGCGTGGCAGGACGAATGAGCAGGAAGCTCCACCCTTGAGCAAGCAGGTTCCAGGCTGGGGGAAGGGAGGCCACATCTCCTCCCATTAGTTAACAAAAAAAGAAAGGGCTGGCCTGAGGCAGAAAAATTATCTATGCTAAATAGTTCTGCCTGAGTTCTTAGGGCTAAAGAAAAAACCTGTTTCCGTGGGATTTCCTAACTTTTCTAATGGTAAACTGTATTTGGCTAAGACTGTCTTTATTATCCTAGTAAACCACTAACAGAATAGGCTCTGACTTTATAATGCTAATTAGTGCTGAATAGGTAACTACCTGTTTGCATTTTAAGTAGGGCGTTGGAACCCTGGCTAAGTTTAACTAAACAAATTTAGAATAACACTGAGCTGATATTCCTCCGCAATTTTGGATGACAGGCAGGGAAACAGGGAGAAGGGGTAAGACTGGCTGGCTCCTAGTACAAGGCCAGTTGGCTTTTTTTTTTTATTTGGGTGGGAGGCAGTGAAGGGCTTGCCCTTTCGACAGTAAGGTCTCCAACCTCTCTCCCCCCTATTAATTAAGTTTAAATAGGCAATGCTTAACAGAGGTGATCAAATGATTTTCTCATCCGTAGATGAGTGGGCCTTTAACCTTGACTTGGGTGGACATTGACCTGATTCCTCCCGTGAGCGTTATAACAACTCACATCTGTGGCTCTTGGTATCTTTTGGGGAGGGGAGGCAGAGCCTTAGGTATTTTTGGTTTTTAGCTGGAATCAGATACCAACCTCCTTCAAATCAGGTGTGTCGCACAGGGAACTCAGAAACGGTCAAGCTGGACCTTGCCTCCGCAGTAATCTCCTGTGCCAAGTGGTACCCATACTGTACTCATATGATTATGAATCAGTACTCGCAGTTCTGAGCGATGTGCGGTCTCTATATGAGACTTGTCAACCTCAGATTTAGCAAGGCCTAGACAAGAATTATGTCAGTATTAACACCATGGATTGTGGTTAAAATAGGAGCTGGAAGTCTTTTCTCCTCATCCCTGTTATTCCCTAGCCTGAGTAACTAAGGACACCTTGCAGTAACAGCAAGGGTGAAAAGCCAGAGGCCAGCTAAGGGACTAAGCCCATCTCTATCAAAATAAGAACTAATCTCTGTAAATATATGAAATTTTTACTTCCCTAGCTCTCTTGGTAAATCTAAATCCTATCTCAGACTGAAAGCCACGTGCTGGGATGTCCTTGGAAGGGAGATTAGCAGTACCACCTGTTTGCTCTTAGGGGCGGAGAACCAGAGAATGTGGATTGACCTGCTTGAGAAAAGAAAGAAATCTAAACAATGAGAGAGTAGCACTGTAAATTTTCTGTTTGGAGAAGTCAAGGTACTTTATTTAGATGCAAATTGTAAAGCTAAAGCTAATCTCCGGCCTCCTGTAGGGGAATTGGCTCAGAGGAAAACAGCGTTTCTGGGAGCTTCCACTCCCAGCTGAATTCTAAGCACAAGAGGAATTTTAGTCTTTAGAATGATACTTATGAGAAGAGACAGAATCTGTGTTTACCTGACGAATTAATCTCTCTGGTAGCCACCGTGCTCCATCTTCATCTCGTGAAAAAACACAAACCGAGCCTCTTCCCCAGATTAGAACTGGATCCGGACCCTTCCATTCATTAGTCAGGGCGTCCTTCCATTTTACCAATGCATAAGAATTAGAAGTAACTGGGTGCCAGTGGCGTTCCGCTGCAGACTGACCTTTAATGTCAGTTTGCAAAAAGTTTAGGATAAATAAGGTGAAGGCAAGATGAGCCTTTGGTGACCTTGTTCTTAGGACAATTACTTCTAAAATGATCCAAACTTCAACAATTAAAGCATGCATTATTCCCTCGTTTCCTCGAGAACATTGCTTGCACGTGGGTTCCCTGCGAGAACTCGCAGGAAGGCCCGATGTCTGCGCAAAGACGGACATATCCCGCCAAATCTGTCTGTCCCTTATGCGGTTGAATTGCAGCTCGGCAAATTGCGTTAGCATTCTCATAAGCCAGTTGCATAACGAAGGGACTACCGGTGTCTGGACTTCCAAGGATTCTACTAGCTGAAATCAACAGCCTGTCCACAAAGTCTTGATATGGTTCATCAGAACCCTGCCGAATGCTAGCTAAACTTCCACTAGTATCTCCTTTAACTGGCAACCTTCCCCAAGCACGGCGTGCGGCTGTCGCAATTTGCGCGTACACTGCAACGGGAAAATCAATCTGATTTGTCTGTCCCTCATATGGACCCTCTCCTAAAAGCATGTTGCTATCCCAGTCTGAGTTACCAGCCTGAGCATTAGAAGCAGCAGTTTTCTTACTGGCGTCTCGCCATTCAGAATCCCAAAGCAAAAAATCTCCTCCTGACAGGGTAGCCTTGGAAAGAGTCTTCCAATCTGAGGGGGTTAAGTTTGACTCCGCAACTGTGTCCAGTAATGCTTGAGTGAATGGGGCTGAAGGACCATATTGCACAACAGCCGCCTTTAACTCTTTTATCAACTTGAAATCCAAGGTCTGGTAATGTCTGGTCCTAGCATCTTGCTGATCAACTACCTCGACCACAGGAAAGGCTAGCGTATTAGACGAATTCTGTCCTTTCCCATGAGCCTGACTCACAACTCTTTCTAGCGGCACCTGGTGAACTACAGAAGAGTTACTCTTCTCCGCTTCTGAGATCTTTTTTAGTTCCCGAAGCTCATTAGTCAGCCTCTGAAGCTTAATCTCAAACTCTAACTCGCGTAGCCGTGTGTCCCTATGAGTAGCACCTCCCGAAGTGGTGACTATAGGTGAAGCGGGAGATTCGCAAGAGGACCAATTCTCATTAAGGTAATGGGCAATTCCTCTATCTGAGTGATTTTTGTTAAAATTCAGTCCATCATCAGAGTTTTCACATTTATCAATTTTTTAGTTAAGAAGATCTTTTTCTGAGGAGGCCTTCTCTGATAGGCACTCCTCCTGAGATACCACAAGCTCCGCCTGAGGGCAATTTAGTCCTGGAGAAGTTGCATCTTTTATAGCATCATTTACAAGTGCCCAGAGGCCTAGGGTAAAATTATCTGTCTGAGCAATATTCAAGGCCTCACCAACTTTCTCCCAGGTTCCACAATCTATCATTTCTTCTTCCTTGAACCATGGACAACAGCTATCTATCTTATCTAAAAAATTTCTTACTAATTGTACTTCAAGCCTTACTCCTCTGGCCTGAAACAACTCCTGAAAACTAAAAACAACCGCCTGATCCATGACTTTAAACCCTTCCTTCTTCCACCTAAGCAGCTTTCTAAAAAGCTGCGGCACACCGCCGGTCTCCGTATCTAGTTCCGATTAACGAACTACTGACCCCAAGCAGAACCAGTGTTGGGTTAGCACTGATTCAAACTTGATTCGTATCCTACCGCATCCTCAGCAACACTTTACAAAACTGAAATTTTAGGCTAGCGCTAGCATGTGTACCTGTCCGTTGCTCCGATGCTCCGATACGAAGATCCTTTCCTTTCTTGTGGAGCTCCACACAGCAGTCGTTTCTCTTAGCATCCCTCTGCCATTCTTCAGGTCCCAGTTCTGGCGCCAACTGTTGCGGCCTGCCCGCAGTCCACAACACGAACGGTTCAACTGAGAATGGCAGTTCGAGCTGAAAAGAGAGGAATCTAGATGGGGCGGAAGAAAGAATGGAGCTAAGACAAGATTCTGATCAAAGCTCAATTTTACTATTTCCAGACACTCAGTTATAAAGGAAGGGGGAGGGAACCCGATTTCCCGCCAAGTAACTCAGGGTCCAGTAGCAGGACGAACACGTGTGTGCCTCTTCCAAGCAGCAAAGGCAGGGTCCAGCAGTAGGCGTGGCAGGACGAATGAACAGGAAGCTCCACCCTTGAGCAAGCAGGTTCCAGGCTGGGAGAAGGGAGGCCACACTTTTCCTAATTCAAACACAGGAATCCCCAGCTTCTGTACATTGTTTGGGTGTAAGGATCAGCATCTGACACTTTAAGCTGCTTGTTGGTCCTCTTGGCATCCAGACAAAGCTCCTGTCTGTAAGCACACAATGGCATTAGTAATAGTGTCAGGCATTTGAGCTTGTTCTTGTGGTGTATCCCAATTTGGGCCAGTCCCTCAACTTTGTTTCCCTCATATGTCTCTCCATTATAAATCAAATTGACCTAGCAGGCATCAATACAATAAAACTCAAAAGAATATACATTCTTCTCACCCAACTCTTGGGTCTTTCTCCAAAACAGACCATATAGTTGCTAATACCAATTCTCCTCCAACTATTCCACAAAATAGAAACAGAAAGAATACTGTGAACCTCATTGTATGAGACCACAGCCATCTTGATACCTAAACCATACAAAAACTCTACAAAGAGGACTCCAGACTGATTTCTGATATGCACATTGATGCAAAATATACTCAATAAAATACTCAAAAACCAGGAAAATATCAAAGACATCAAAACAATCTACTGATTAATGCAGTCAGTGTCTCAGTGTGTCAGTGTGTCTGGAGTTTCTTAGCCCACCTGATGCGTTTTAGGAAAATTAATGAATTTTCCATCATGCAAATCCTGTCTGTCTCATGCAAGAAGCGATGTCTGGATTCATACATGAGGACCATACAAATGGATAAACCAAGTGTATATCTGATGCTGTGTGTTTTAGTTTTGTTTGTAGAAGAAAAATATGTAGATATCTTCTGCTATCTTTACTTATCTCAGTGTCAATATGGATATTTTTCCAATCTGGTGCTTGGCTCTTTAAACTGTTTTGGACTTGCTGTCAATAGAACTTGGGCTTACGTCCAGCCCTATTCAAGATAGAACTTAGATATGTCTCTTAAACTCCTTGGTTTAGTGAGTCCTCATTTGTCTAAGGGAGATAGATAATCTTCAGTGTCCAAGGGAGGAGACATATGAATCTCCAGAAAACCTGGTTATCTTAATGTTTGAAATCTACAGAGAGGGAAAGCCTTAATTTTCTCCAGACAAAACAGGGTTCCTCCTAAAAAAGGTTTCAAGGAGGAACCATGGCACATAATTATTAAGTATACTATGTGTCTACAGTCAGGCTGCTTCTGTTCCCAGGGCTACAAGGTTAGAAGGAAAGACCTCAGATGAGAGCAGATGCAAGGGGTGGGGGTTGAAGAGAATGTGGCTTGACCTGTGAGATGGTGGCACCTAATCTAACATTATCAATAGCTGTACCTTCACTTCATATTTACTATAGTGATAAATCTATGTGTTCCATATGTATTTGCATCTTTGTATTTCTGACCACTAGAGAAAAGCCAGCAACAAAGGCTAAATATTCTATGCATAATTTACATCCTCCCTTCCAACCCTCCGAAAAGAAATCTCCGAAAAGAAATCTCCCACTCTATTTTTTGAATTTCAATCTTCCTTTTCTGTTATCTTTATTAAGATTGGCTTTTTCCTACAATGAATGCCATGGAGACCCAACTCACATAAAGCAATGGAAAAGATAAGTTTAGGGATGCTTTGAGCCATAAACACATTTTGCCTACAGTTCTCCCTTCATTCCCAAGGAGGTTCTGAGTGACTGAGGCTCCATGGAGTCACTGGGAGTTTTGGAAGAATTATTAATTCTGAAGGAAGTTTCAGGTTGGGGGTCAGTATTGCTTAATTGCAGTTTGGGATTAGTGACAGGTTTTTTGGTAACCTTATTCTGGGTGCTCGCCTTCCTTTATAACAAAATCCTTGGAATTGAATTTTCTGGCTTCCTTGAAAGTTTAAATGGGGATTTAGTGTAGAGGGGCATAGACTGAAGGTTGTGAGAGTTTAAGGGACAGCCAAGACTATTTTTTCTTCTGTAATTACTCTGAGATTAATCACATTCTAAAATACTTGGGAAGGATGACTGAATTCACAGCAGAATGAATTTTAGCTAGATTCTTTATTAACTTGCAACTGATTCGGGAACAAAGCAGTTTCATTTCCTTATTGTTCATATTTCAATCTTGCCAACATGTCTTGAGTTCTTTCTATGGAGACCACACTGGGGAAAGCATGGCAGACGCTGGAGTCCTTGAGCACTCTGATGGGACATTCTCCTCCATCACTGTATCTGCACTGCATCCCATTGTGTAACAATGTATATAAATAAATGTGTTGACTGCCTTCCAACTAGGTTGTAGTTGTAGATAAAGAAATTTAGTGTACTAAAATTTTTGCATATTTTCAAACATCCTCCCCCCCTCACATTTTTTATTTTCTATTTTCTGTGTACCTTTCAGTTATGAAGACACAGTGAGCATCCTATACTATGCACAGCTAAGTCTCTACAAACCCTTGTGTTATAAGTTAACTATTTTTGAAAAAACAAAACCAAAACAAAACAAAACAAAAAAAAACCATCAAAACCAGAAGAAGAGAAAGGACATGACTGCTCCTAGGTATGGAAGAAGAGAAAGATGGTTGTAGATATGTGGGAGAGCATAGCCAGAGGCAGACACTTCTGGGAGAGTTCAGAGTGCTCATGATGCTGGAGCATGGGGAAAGAGAGGAAGGGGAGGGACAGGTGGAAACAAGGTACAGTAGCCAGAAGCCAAAGAAGGGGCAGAGAGCATAGGTAATTAAACTGTATGAATTATGTAAGGAAGAGCCTCTGGGGGAAGGGCAGTCCAGTCTCTGGCCTGAAAAGTACAAGGTTGAGTACAGAGTATACCAGCCAGGTAGGAACTGAGGGCCCTTGGGAGAACCTGAGGCCAGGTCCACTTTGACATGTTAAATAGGCACCTCAGCCACTTGTCCTTGCTTTGAAACTTAATGGGTATATGTTGGCTTATATTTTTCAAAACTTTTAAAAATAAGTAGACTTAAATATTTTAACCTCCTTTCTAGCCCACTACCCACCAGAGGTATAGGAAGGAAATGTTATTAGGGTAAAGGGAGGTGTGGAGCAGTTTAGAAATAGTTCTTTGCAGCAACTGCAATCTGCACTGTCAGGATATTAGTAGTTCAGTTCACATGTATCATCAGAGCTCCATCCACTTACAACCACTGTTCTCAAATCAGCAGCAGCAGTTTTATCCAGAGGAAACGGAGAGACTGCCAATCAGGCTGAGTCGGTGGAAGTGGCAGGAAGCTGCTGGAACACTACCAGAAGTTCTTTGTTGCATTTCTGTCTATGAATTCATGACCAACTTAGACCAGCATAGAATGGAAGGGTGAACCAACACCACACAGTGTTGTCCATTGTCTGTTGGGTTATATTTGTAACATTTCCAAACAATATGTGACCTCTCAAGTATCCGCCTCAGCAACACAGTACATGCCTGTTTCTCAGGCGGCTTCCAGAAAAGCACCAAGTGTCAGTTCTCAGCAAAACATCCCCCAGTGTGTCTGCTTCAGCAAAAACATCCTCTCATAAAACAGTTTCCAGAAAGACATCACATGATATAACTGAGCCTCCAGGGAAACTTCTACTTCAGATATATGCCACAAGTGAAAAGTCATGAGCATTTGTACCAGAGAATATTCTAGACATTACAGCATTAGAACTCAGAGCCCAAGGATGCTTCCAGGAGGAGCTTCAGAGAGCCTACTCCATCCAACACAATCTCTCTCCCCTTGTAGTTACTTGGAAGAGCTGATATGCTGTACCCACTACTGAAGCCCTTCTTCTCTCTCTCCTATCATAAATGGTCAAATCTCACTAGACATCTCTTCTAGGAATTGGAGGCCAATTTATTCAACTCATCTGACACAGGTCTAATATTAAGTTGTTTTCTTCCTGCAGAGTCTCTCTTGAAAATTCTTTCACTATAAACTCCAGCTTCCTAGCTAGTTGTAGCATTAATTCAGCCCCTTGTCTGAAGGATAACTCCGTCAATGCCAAACCTCTGCCTCTCCAAACTGGACATGTAAGGCTACTAGAACTCTTCAGTGCATCCTTCTCAAGGAAATGATGACTTGCAAGTGGGAGCAGAATACTTAAGTGCTGGTCTAGATAGGAGACCATACTGGCCCGGAGGCAGGAGAGTGTGTTAGAACTAAAATCTTGAAATATCCTTGTGGGCCTGAAAATGTGTGGTAGGGGCTGCTGGGATGGTGCACACTAGGAATGACTTTGTCTGTCAGATAAATGAAAGTTTAAACACTCATAAATAAATTCATCACACTTAGATTAAATTTGTAATTTAAAATATCCCTTTGGAAGTACATTGTCTGTCTGGTACCCCAAGAAATTCCTTTTCCCAATGTTGGGCATTTAGGCAAAAGACAGGAATCCCACAAGTCCCTATTGCTAAAGAAATAAAATAAAATAAAAATCAAAAACGAAACGTACCTCTTTCATCTCTGACAAAAGAGACATGTGGCTCTTCCATTAACATAACTGTGGTGACTACTTACTTGTCAAGATCCATGCTAGCCTCTGGGCTCCTTCAGTTCCTGCCTACTCGTGACATTCACGCCAGCTCACAAAAACCTGTTCTCCCATTCCCACATAACCCTGGATAATTTCTCCTGTTACTTCTCCCTGCTTTCCCGGGAGAAAGCTTTGGCAGTTTGGCAGCTCTGATGATACATGTGAAATGAACTACTAATATCCTGACAATGCAGATAGCAGTTGCTCCAAAGTTTTCCCCCTTTTGCCCACAGAGTAGCTCTTTTGGTTTCTTTACTGCACCCATTTTGCCTTCACCTGGTGCTGAAACCGGAGAAGGTCATGTATGAGCTTCCCTTCTAAGGGCTTCAGCCTCCCCTAGCTGAGCCATAATGCCAAGTTTGCCCTCCTTCAGGTAGACTACTGCCACCCAACTTATTTGTCTCCAAATTCTTGACTTTGCTCCTTTACCTGTTCTAACATTCTGTCACTCCCTGCCTACTCAGTAAGTGTCTATCTGCCTCTTGGGGCTTTATACCTACTTCTGGCCTACCTGTCTGGGCATCTCCATGCTATGTCTTTAAGGGTTCCCACTATGTGGGTATCTCTTTAGAGCACCAACCATGGAGGTATATTTCTGCTACACCCTTCAGGGCTCCATCATGTGGACAATACTTCTTACTAAGTCACTTGCTCCTCCCTTTCGCTCTATTGGAACCCTTCCCTTTTTACAAAAGCCCCTCCCAGTGCACCTTCAGCTCTTTGCTCCTCTACCTGCTCTACCACGTGCCTCTCTTCTTCTACTGGGTGAGTGCTACCATGCTGCCCCCTGCTTTGTCTACTATTACTACAAAACCCACAGAAGGATCCTCCAACCATGTTGACCCCAGTCATAGGATGTCTTTCAACTGTGACTCAGGACATTACTCTCACACAAGTCCCTTAGTCTGATTGGGGATGCCTGGTTTGAATTTCTTGTCACCACATTTCCCAACTTCTACTCTCTTTGCAGAGGAATCTATGCATAGCTCCTCCCATCTATCGCCTTACTTTACTGTTTCCACTCTCTAATTTTGGACTCTTCCCATTCAAAATCTCACCTACTCATGTCTCACTGCACTCTCAGAGTTAGCAATGACAAAAAGCATCATCACCTTATTTTTTATTGCAACACAGCCTGTTCACAGCAAACATGACGTCTGCTTTGTTTATCTTTAAACATCTGTTTCCTTGCATCCTGCAGAATCTCCAGAATCTGAATTTCATGACTATGCACATGCCTGATCCTTTGGGTGTAAATCATCTAGGCAGAAATTGATTCTAAGTCATTAACTAATATAGGATTTGCACGTAATAGACACCTGATAATTTATTTGCTGGTTTGACTTAAGGAAAAAAATTTGGATGTATACGACCTACGACCTATTGATTCTTTTTTTTTTTTTGCCAATTTAACAATTTAGGTTTTTTTTTTATTTTAAATATTTTTTATTACGTATTTTCCTCAATTACATTTCCAATGCTATCCCAAAAGTCCCCCATAGCCCCCCTCCTTCCCTACCCACCCATTTCCATTCTTTTGGCCCTGGCATTCCCCTGTATTGGGGCATATAAAATTTGCAAGTCCAATGGGCCTCTCTTTCCAGTGATGGCCGATTAGGCCATCTTTCGATACATATGCAGCTAGAGACAAGAGCTCCGGGGTACTGGTTAGTTCATCATGTTGTTCCCCCTATAGGGTTGCATACCCCTATAGGGTTTAACTCCTTGGGTGCTTTCTTTAGCTCCTCCATTGGGGGCCCTGTGTTCCATCCAATAGCTGACTGTGAGCATCCACTTCTGTGTTTGCTAGGCCCCGGCATAGTCTCACAAGAGACAGCTATATCTGGGTCCTTTCAGCAAAATCTTGCTAGTGTATGCAATGGTGTCAGCATTTGGAAGCTGATTATGGGATGGATCCCTGTATATGGCAGTCTCTAGATGGTGCATCCTTTCATCACAGCTCCAAACTTTGTCTTTGTAACTCCTTCCATGGGTGTTTTGTTCCCAATTCTAAGAAGGGGCATAGTGTCCACACTTTGGTCTTCATTCTTCTTGAGTTTCATGTGTTTAGCAAATTGTATCTTGTATCTTGGGTATCCTAAGTTTTGGGCTAATATCCACTTATCAGTGAATACATATTGTGTGAGTTCCTTTGTGATTGTGTTACCTCACTCAAGATGATGCCCTCCAGGTCCATCCATTTGGCTAGGAATTTCATAAATTCATTCTTTTTAATAGCTGAGTAGTACTCCATTGTGTAAATGTACCATAATTTCTGTATCCATTCCTCTGTTGAGGGGCATCTGGGTATCCAGGTTGATTCCAGTACCTGACTGTTATGAACAGAGCAGCAATGACATGGTTTAGCAAATTCTTTGTGATATGATGAAGCATTCTTGAGATGTTTGCCAAAGAAATCCCTTAGGAATCTCCCCAAACACATGCTGTTGACAAGACTATAGTTTGATCTCCACAAACTAAAAACAAGAACCCATTGCTGAACACAACATATTGAACATGAGAGGATGAGCCCGTGCCTATATAGAGCCTTCAACACTATATCCTAGCATCTATATTACAGGAAGATAATTTGCATGTTACAGAAACAGAAACAGAAACACACCCAGCCACAAATGCCTTTGACCTGGAATGATGTCACGCCCAAAAGTTATGCTAGTCCAACAATGGCACATAGCTTGTGGGAGTTACATAGCCAAGATTTGATTTGACCTTAGGTTCACTCCACAAGATGGAACCAACTCTTGATACTGCTTGGGTGATGTAGAACACAAGAATAGATAGCCCAGGGACATAGGGGAAAATCAAAGTGTACAATTCTAAATTTATAATAGCAATAAAATGACTCCCATTGTCATTCTTCTATACTCATTGATCAGTGTCTTGCCCAGCCATCATCAGAGAAGCTTTCTTCTGCAGCAGACCCACAGCTAAATCTTATGTAGAGATAAGAGAACTTGGAGCCCTAAATGGGATGTCACTATAAAATCCTTCCCCTTGGGGCTCAGGGAATTCTGAATTAGAGGGGGCAAAATCCATGAAAGAGCAAGAGGGGCTGGGGTCAATATGAAAAAAAGAACATCTAAATAAATGTGATCAATGTTCTTATAATGTCACTGAGACTGAGACAGCATGCACAAGGCCTGCACAGTCTCCACGAGGTTCTTTGAGTATACATCATGGTTTCTAGTTTATTATTTTTGTGGAATTCCCCAGTGAGTAAATGAGTAAGTCTCTATTTCTTGTGACTTCTGTTGGCTTCTTTCCTTCTGTTTGTTTTTTTTGTTTTGTTTTGGTTTTTTTTTTTTTTTGGCCAATTCCAATGTGTTAGTTTTTATTTTATCATCCTATGTTCTACTTAATTTATTATTATCTTTAGGATCCTGCATGTTCTCTAATGAAAGAATGGGAAGACAAAGAGGAAGCAGGAAGAGTAGAGAAGGGAGGCCATAATCAGAATATATTATATGAGAAAATAGTTATTTGTAATAAAATGAAAATAGAAAAGAAGAAAACAGAATTTAAGATATTTATCTGAAACAACGAAATTACCATTGGAGTACATAGAATACTTTGAAAAACACTACTGGCAAGTTGAGAAGTGTATTTTGAAAATCTTAAGTTTATATATGTATTCACAGGTACATTGTTGTACATAAGTGTATACACACATACAGGCACACACAAAGAGAAAGAGGGAGACAGGAAGATAAAATTAACTGCACTTAATCATGCCTGTCCTTAATCCAAGTTTTAAGCCTGTACTAAAATAATACAGTTTTCGTATTTATTTTTTAACATTCCTTTTATTTTTGAGATCATAATATAATAAAATGATTTCTTCCTTTTCCCCCTTCCCAATTCCTCCTTTCTCTTTCAATCTGATGACCTCCTTCCTTTTAGTTGTTACATGTATGTATATATGTAGATACACATATGTATATATTCCTAAATATAGCCTTTCAGTCCAGATTATGGTACTTGTGTGTTTTCAAAATCAAAGATGTAAACATAAATACAAATCACTTGAACCATTTTATGTTTGACAAAGGTGCCAAAATATAAGGTAGAAAAAGGGAAACACCTTCAACAAATGGTTCAGAGAAATGTATGTCCACCATCAGCAGAATGAAATTACACCTGTATCTGTTACCTTGCACAAAAACTAACTCTGAATAGCTCAAAGACCTAAATATAAAACAAGAAACACTAAAAGTACTAGAAGAAAACAGAAGGAGAAACTAGGAACTTCCCTGAATGATGTAGGTATAGGAAAGGACTTCCTAAAGAGGAACCCATTTGTCCAAGAATGAGGGTCAATGTTGACAAGTGGGACGTCAAAACAGTCATTGGCTAGGAATGAACATTTTATGAATGACATATCTGACGGATAGTTTGTTTCCAAAATATAATAGAACTGGGGAAGTATACAACAAACACAACATCAAGAAGAAAAAAGTTACTAATTTGAAAATGGGCCTAGAGCCAAAGAGTTCCCAAAGGAATAAATGGCTAACAATTTAAAAAATAATGTTTTTAGTCTCTTGCTGCTATGGAAAATCAGTGACAAGAACTTGGAGAATTTATGTTATTCCAGAGAGAATGACAAGGATCAACAACACACCACAGAACAGGTAAAGGAGTGTAAGAAGGGGAAGGGGAGCTCTCTGGCTCTCTTGGGGAGACTGCAAACTGGTGACTCAGTGTGGAGAATTCTTAGACATCTAAGAGGAATCTGCCACATAGCCCAGCTATACCACTCCTTGTCATATGCCCAAAAGACCCTATGTCCTACTCCACAGATACTTGTTCAGTCATGTCCGTTGTTACTCTATTCACAATGTATGTGAAGTAGAAGCAAGGTAAATACCTGTCAGAGTTTGGATGGATAATGAAAATGTGGTACATGTACACTATTCAGTTATGAGGAAAATTAAAAGCATGAACTTTTCAGGTAAATGGATGGAATTGGAAAGATCATACTTTCTGAGGTAATCCAGACCTGGAAAGACAGGAGCTATATGCTCTGTCATTGGAGCCCCATAGCACCAAATCTTCCTATGTGAGTATATACCCTGGAGTAAATACAGAAACTAGTCGTGTAAAAGTGGTTCATTGCTATGATAGGTTGGCTCCTATACAGAGGAGATATCATAGTATGGGTTCTCCGATAAGGAAATAGGAAAATGGGGATATTGTAGAGGAATGTGTAGATAAATACAGAGAAAGAAGATCAGAACAATAGGGATACCTATAAAGCCACAAAGAATTATGCTACTGACTATTTACCTAGAACACCTATAATATGCCCAATTATGTACATAAATGCTCATATCTATTTTTTTAATTGTTTGATCCAGAAGCATAAGTTTATTTGTTTGTTTGTTTGTTTGTTTAAACTCCAGGAACCATGTGAGAAACTTGGTTTCTATACCATACATGAGAAGTCTCTCTTTAGTTGGTGGTTAGGACTATGCAAGGGAATCCCACATCACAGAGCCAGCATATGGCTATTTCCATCAGTTGAAATCCAGAGGTAGACGAAGATTCCATATTGCTAAAGACACCACATATTTCAGTCAAAAACAAACATGCCCTTCAGCAAGAACAGGTATAAATGTCTCCTCACTGAGAACAAGTTTTCATGGTACCAAAAGACGTCATGCAAGCTTCCAAAGGATTAAATCAAATAAAATTTGTACCCAGCTAGAATACATATAAAACACGGAAGCAAACATGTCACTGGTTCCTAAATCCTAGACAATGGTAAAGAAAATGAACATACCTAATAAAATTTCATTGAGATTTATATTTTAATAAAACTTTAAAAAGGCAATAAAATATATTTGCTGACTAAATGTTCTATCACTTACATTTCAAGGAATAAATTATATACATACAAGGGTATGTTTTCCATGTAGTATAGATGTAAAAGTTAACTATTACCTGGTTGCTATCTACCAACACCTATAGCAAAAAGGACAGTGAGATTATAGACAATATGAGCTGGTTGTTTATTATTACTATCATTATTTTTAATATAATTTTTATTACGTATTTTCCTCAATTACATTTCCAATGCTATCCCAAAAGTCCCCCATACCCTCCCCCCCCCCCACTTCCCTACCCACCCATTCCCATTTTTTGGCCCTGGCATTCCCCTGTACTGGGGCATATAAAGTTTGCAAGTCCAATGGGCCTCTCTTTCCAGTGATGGCCGACTAGGCCATCTTTTGATACATATGCAGCTAGAGTCGAGCTCCGGGGTACTGGTTAGTTCATATTGATGTTCCACCTATAGGGTTGCAGATCCCTTTAGCTCCTTGGATACTTTCTCTAGCTCCTCCATTGGGGGCCCTGTGATCCATCCAATAGCTGACTGTGAGCATCCACTTCTGTGTTTGCTAGGCCCCAGCCTAGTCTCACAAGAGACAGCTATATCAGGGTCCTTTCAGCAAACGCTTGCTAGTGTATGCAATGGTGTCAGCATTTGGAGGCTAATTATGGGATGGATCCCTGGATATGGCAGTCTCTAGATGGTCCATCTTTTTGTCTCAGCTCCAAACTTTGTCTCTGTAACTCCTTCCATGGGTGATTGTTTCCAATTCTAAGAAGGGGCAAAGTGTCCACACTTTGGTCTTTGTTCTTCTTCAGTTTCATGTGTTTTGCAAATTGTATCTTATATCTCGGGTATACTAAGTTTCTGGGCTAATATCCACTTATCAGTGAGTACATATCATTTGAGTTCTTTTGTGATTGTATTACCTCACTCAGGATGATGCCCTCCAGGTCCAACCATTTGCCTAGGAATTTCATAAATTTATTCTTTTAAATAGCTGAGTAGTACTCCATTGTGTAAATGTACCACATTTTTTTGTATCCATTCCTCTGTTGAGGGGCATCTGGGTACTTTCAAGCTTCTGGCTATTGTAAATAAGGCTGCTATGAACATAGTGGAGCATGTGTCCTTCTTACTGGTTGGGACATCTTCTGGATATATGCCCAGGAGAGGTATTGCAGGATCCTCCGGTAGTACCATGTCCAATTTTCTGAGCAACCGCCAGACTGATTTCTAGAGTGGTTGTAAAAGCTTGCAATCCCACCAACAATGGAAAAGTGTTCCTCTTTCTCCACATCCTTGCCAGTATCTGCTGTTACCTGAATTTTTGATCTTAGCCATTCTGACTGGTGTGAGGTGGGATCTCAGGGTTGTTTTGATTTGCATTTCTCTGATGATTAAGGATGTTGAACACTTTTTCAGGTGCTTCTCAGCCATTCGTTATTCCTCAGGTGAGAATTCTTTCTTTAGCTCTGAGCCCCCTTTTTTAATGGGGTTATTTTATTTTCTGGAGTCCACCCTCTTGAGTTCTTTATATATATTGGATATTAGTCCCCTATCTGATTTAAGATAGGTAAAGATCCTTTCCCAATCTGTTGGTGGCCTTTTTGTCTTATTGATGATGTCTTTTGCCTTGCAGAAACTTTGCAGTTTCATGAGGTCCCATTTGTCAATCCTCGATCTTACAGCACAAGCCATTGCTGTTCTATTCAGGAATTTTCCCCCTGTGTCCATATCTTTGAGGCTTTCCCCCACTTTATCCTCTATAAGTTTCAGTGTCTCTGGTTTTATGTGAAGTTCCTTGATCCACTTAGATTTGACCTTAGTTCAAGGAGATAGGAATGGATCGATTCGCATTCTTCTACATGATAACAACCAGTTGTGCCAGCACCATTTGTTGGAAATGCTGTCTTTTTTCCACTGGATGGTTTTTGCTCCCTTGTCGAAGATCAAGTGACCATAGATGTGTGGGTTCATTTCTGGGTCTTCAATTCTATTCCGTTCGTCTACTTGTCTGTAAGTATACCAGTACCATGCAGTTTTTATCACAATTGCTCTGTAGTAAAGCTTTAGGTCAGGCATGGTGATTCCACCAGAGGTTCTTTTATCCTTGAGAAGAGTTTTTGCTATCCTAGGTTTTTTGTTATTCCAGATGAATTTGCAGATTGCTCTTTCTAATTCGTTGAAGAATTGAGTTGGAATTTTGATGGGGATTGCATTTAATCTGTAGATTGCTTTTGGCAAGATAGCCATTTTTACGATGTTGATCCTGCCAATCCATGATCATGGAAAGTTTTACACACAATAGGGTAGAAGGTTAGAAAGATGGCTCAGTGCACAGTGCTCTTGAAAACCTGGGTTTTGTTCCCAGATACACCCGGTATCTCATGATCTCTAGCTTCTGGGGATCTGGTGCCTCTGACCTCTGGATATAAACTGGTACGAGTCCCTATACCCACACACAGGTACTTACACATCAGTAAAAATAATAATCAGTTTTTAAAATTAAAGTAATGGTGTGAAAGATCACTACTGTGCAAACGGGCAAACTAATGTTTCTTTGGTGTCAGACTCTAACGCCATGATGACAGATGTGCTTGCCTGCAGTGGGTTCTGGTTTCCTCTGTGCAAACGATGTCTGCTGCCTTGGAATTTACTTTGGTTTAATGCAAGATGCACAATGAAACCACTCCAAGCACTCAAGCTGGGTCTCTCCCTGATGAAGTGCACAAGAATATATCAAACATTTTTTTTTTAACATTCTTAGATGGGTCTCAGATATGGTACAGGATCCCTCGTTTTGATAAATTCTAGTGCCCTTTGCTTCCCTGATTCTCCAGATCAGAAAGTTAAGCGTTGAGGTTTCCGGTGTGTAGGCAAACAGGGACCAGGCAGTGGATATGAGCTTAGGGAGTTGATGGTTAGGTAAAGTAGAAACTAGTATATCATAGTCCAAAACACGGAAAAGAGAAGCTCTTAAAAAACCATATAGGGTATTTTTAATCCCATATAACTACAAAAAGAAGGCATCCAAAATGGCATGAAAATATGTTCACCTGTGCCAACTGCCCGCACGTGCCATTCTGGAATGGTGACTCCAGGATACACAGGGTATGCAATTACAAGTACGGCCACTAGATGGCGGGATAGCTTTGCTGCAGCACACTTTTGTGCTGCAGAAGAGGGTTGAGACTGAATTTTGAAGAGAGACAGGAAAGAATTGTTTATAAAAGTGCGCGCCACTAAAGTTTTTTAGAATAGCCATGTTATTTCAGACACTTGAATCTCGAGTCGTTGATCTGGTTGGCTTTGCTGCAGATATAAGCATATTTCCTTTTTTGCCTTTGACTCCTTTCAAAATGTCTTGAGTCACTATAATAATGAGAATAATTAATAATTAATGGGGAATAATGAGAGACACTAGTTGTATTATTCCAGGATTTTATAGTCCTATCAGGCTCTTCCAAACATATTTTCTTAGTTTCTATCTCAGGTATACGAAGTAGGTTATTAATATTTCTCATTTGTTTTCTAGCCAAGAAAGATCAGAGAATTCAAAGGGCTTGCCTAAAGCCTCCCAGACAGGCTTAGCATTTGACTTGCAGGTGTCCGGCTCTAAGACCTAAGTGTGTTGGCTCTGGAGACTGCTGCCGATCACTAGTCTAGTGTAAATGCAGAGATGTGATCTGCCTTTGCAATCCTTCCCTTGGTAGAATCTTCACAGGTAACAATGACTCCTAGTTTCCGACTGTCTCTAAAAGTCAGCCTTCAGAGTCACCTTCAGTTGCATCCTGGTCTCTATCCTATACATCTAGTTGAAAGTCAAGTAGTCAGAGAAAGAATATCTGCCTACAGGACAGCCGTACAAGAGACCTCCTGCCAATACTGACTAACCTTGTGCTACATAATAAACACATTGAGTTTCTGGGTTGCATAGTAGGTCCCCTCCATCATCATGAGCACATGCCACCTGATTCTAGCTTTTCTGTGTATCTGCTGTTTCTTCATTCCTAGGTCACTCCTGTCAGGTTTCCAGGACCAAGCTTCATAGGATGTGGTAGCCTGGAGTGCTTGTGTCATATACATTTTTTTAAAATATTATGTGTTGCTTAAACGATTTTATTTTTATTTAACAGTCCAGTACATTAGATTAAGCTAATACATATGCATGCAAATCAATGGTGTTATGTGTAAGCATCGATTTTGGATGGTAAAAGGTAAATATGAAGTCCAGAATAGAGAAGAAGGAATTTGTGGCTTTGTAGGGTTGAGAGCCACTGCTTTGCTCCCTATTTCTCCCCACAAGGCAACAACCACTTCCTTCCTCCAGACACTTTTATACCATAAGCCTCTCATCATGGAGTACGCCTCTCTGATGAGCACTGAGTGCCAGCATTCTAGTGTGTTCTTACCTCCCTAAAGGTTTCCTGGACCGACTGGAGGATCTTTGATGACTGTCCAACCCAATGCAGATCACAGGAGCAGATTTTTGCCCCTCTGTTTGTTTTTCTGTGGAAGAAAATTCACACGTCTTCCACCACAGTGTTAAGGATTAAATGAGAGGACACCACAAAGGGACCACTCACAGTCAGCCTTTGGACTATCCTCTTGGTCTTTTAAAACTCACTACTTCATAAAGAAAGAAATTAAGGACTTTTTAGAGTTCAATGAAAATGAAGCCACAACATACCCAAACTTATGGGACGCAATGAAAGCATTTCTAAGAGGAAAACTCATAGCTCTGAGTGCCTCCAAAAGGAAACTAGAGAGAGCACACATTAGCAGCTTGACAACACACCTAAAAGCACTAGAACAAAAGGAAGCAAATTCACCCAAGAGGAGTAGACGGCAGGAAATAATCAAACTCAGGGGTGAAATCAACCAAGTGGAAACAAGAAAAACTATTCAAAGAATCAACCAATCAAGGAGCTGGTTCTTTGAGAAAATCAACAAGATAGATAAACCCTTAGCCAGACTCACTAGAGGGCACAGGGAAAGCATCCTAATTAACAAAATCAGAAATGAAAAAGGAGACATAACAACAGATCCTGAAGACATCCAAAACACCATCAGATCCTTCTACCAAAGGCTATACTCAACAAAACTGGAGAACCTGGATGAAATGGAGAAGTTCCTAGACAGATACCAGGTACCAAAGTTGAATCAAGATCAGGTTAATGATCTAAACAGCCCTATATCCCCCAAAGAAATAGAAGCAGTCATTAATAGTCTCCCAACTAAAAAAAGCCCAGGACCAGATGGGTTTAGTGCAGAGTTCTATCAGACCTTCAGAGAAGATCTAATCCCAGTTCTTCACAAACTATTCCACAAAATAGAAACAGAAGGTACTCTACCCAACTCATTCTATGAAGCCACAATTACTCTGATACCTAAACCACAAAAAGACCCAACAAAGATAGAAAACTTCAGACCAATATCCCTTATGAATATTGATGCAAAAATCCTCAATAAAGTTCTTGCTAACCGAATCCAAGAACACATCAAAACAATCATCCATCCTGACCAAGTAGGTTTCATCCCAGGGATGCAGGGATGGTTCAATATACGGAAATCCATCAACGTAATCCAGTATATAAACAAACTCAAAGACAAAAACCACATGGTCATCTCGTTAGATGCGGAAAAAGCATTTGACAAGATCCAACACCCATTCATGATAAAAGTCTTGGAAAGATCAGGAATTCAAGGCCCATACCTAAACATGATAAAAGCAATCTACAGCAAACCAGTAGCCAACATCAAAGTAAATGGTGAGAAGCTTGAAGCAATCCCTCTAAAATCAGGGACTAGACAAGGCTGTCCACTTTCTCCATACCTATTCAACATTGTACTTGAAGTCCTAGCCAGAGCAATTCGACAACAAAAGGAGATCAAAGGGATACAAATTGGAAAAGATGAAGTCAAAATATCACTTTTTGCAGATGATATGATAGTATATATAAGTGACCCTAAAAATTCCACCAGAGAACTCCTAAGCCTGATAAACAGCTTCGGTGAAGTAGCTGGATATAAAATTAACTCAAACAAATCAATGGCCTTTCTCTACACAAAGAATAAACAGGCTGAGAAAGAAATTAGGGAAACAACACCCTTCTCAATAGTCACAAATAATATAAAATATCTTGGCGTGACTCTAACTAAGGAAGTGAAAGATCTGTATAATAAAAACTTCAAGTCTCTGAAGAAAGAAATTATAGAAGATCTCAGAAGATGGAAAGATCTCCCATGCTCATGGATTGGCAGGATCAACATTGTAAAAATGGCTATCTTGCCAAAAGCAATCTACAGATTCAATGCAATCCCCATCAAAATTCCAACTCAATTCTTCAACGAATTAGAAAGTGCAATCTGCAAATTCATCTGGAATAACAAAAAACCTAGGATAGCAAAAACTCTTCTCAAGGATAAAAGAACCTCTGGTGGAATCACCATGCCGGTCCTAAAGCTCTACCACAGAGCAATTGTGATAAAAACTGCATGGTACTGGTATAGTGACAGACAAATAGACCAATGGAATAGAATTGAAGACCCAGAAATGAACCCACACACCTATGGTCACTTGATCTTCGACAAGGGAGCTAAAAACATCCAGTGGAAGAAAGACAGCATTTCCAACAAATGGTGCTGGCACAACTGGTTGTTAACATGTAGAAGAATGCGAATCGATCCATTCCTATCTCCTTGCACTAAGGTCAAGTCTAAGTGGATCAAGGAACTTCACATAAAACCAGAGACACTGAAACTTATAGAGGAGAAAGTGGGGAAAAGCCTTGAAGATATGGGCACAGGGGAAAAATTCCTGAATAGAACAGTAATGGCTTGTGCTGTAAGATCGAGAATTGACAAGTGGGACCTCATGAAACTACAAAGCTTCTGCAAGGCTAAAGACACCATCAATAAGACAAAAAAACCACCAACAGATTGGGAAAGGATCTTCACCTATCCTAAATCAGATAAGGGACTAATATCCAATATATATAAAGAACTCAAGAAGGTGGACTCCAGAAAGTCAAATAACCCCATTAAAAAATGGGGCTCAGAACTGAACAAAGAATTCTCACCTGAGGAATACCGAATGGCAGAGAAGCACCTGAAAAAATGTTCAACATCCTTAATCATCAGGGAAATGCAAATCAAAACAACCCTGAGATTCCACCTCACACCAGTCAGAATGGCTAAGATCAAAAATTCAGGTGACAGCAGATGCTGGCTAGGATGTGGAGAAAGAGGAACACTCCTCCATTGTTGGTGGGATTGCAAGCTTGTACAACCACTCTGGAAATCAGTCTGGCGGTTCCTCAGAAAATTGGACATAGTACTACCAGAGGATCCAGCAATACCTCTCCTGGGCATATATCCAGAAGATGTCCCAACCGGTAAAAAGGACACATGCTCCACTATGTTCATAGCAGCCCTATTTATAATAGCCAGAAGCTGGAAAGAACCCAGATGTCCCTCAACAGAGGAATGGATACAGAAATTATGGTACATTTACACAATGGAGTACTACTCAGCTATTAAAAAGAATGAATTTATGAAATTCCTAGCCAAATGGATGGACCTGGAGGGCATCATCTTGAGTGAAGTAACACAATCACAAAAGAACTCACACAATATGTATTCATTGATAAGTGGATATTAGCCCAAAACTTAGGATACCCAAGATATAAGATACAATTTGCTAAACGCATGAAACTCAAGAAGAATGAAGACCAAAGTGTGGACACTGTGCACCTTCTTAGAATTGGGAACAAAACACCCAGGGAAGGAGTTACAGAAACAAAGTTCGTAGCTGTGATGAAAGGATGGACCATTTAGAGACTGCTGTATCCAGGGATCCATCCCATAATCAACTTCTAAACGCTGACACCATTGCATACACTAGCAAGATTTTGCTGAAAGGACCCAAATATAGCTGTCTCTTGTGAGACGATGCCGGGGCCTAGCAAACACAGGAGTGGATGTTCACAGTCAGCTATTGGATGTATCACAGGGCTCCCAATGGAGAAGCTAGAGAAAGTACCCAAGGAGCTAAAGGGATCTGCAACCCTATTGTTGGAACAACATGATGTACTAACCAGAACCCCGGAGCTCTTGTCTCTAGCTGCATATGTATCGAAAGATGGCCTAGTCGGCCATCAATGGAAAGAGAGGCCCATTGGACTTGCAAACTTTATATGCCCCAATATAGGGGAATGCCAGGGCCAAAAGAATGGGAATGGGTGGGTAGGGAAGTGGGGGGCGCTATGGGGGACTTTTGGGATAGCATTGGAAATGTAATTGAGGAAAATATGTAATAAAAATATTAAAAATCAAAAAAAAAGTAATAAAAGGCTTTCATAGGTAAAAAAAAAAAACTCACTACTTCTTTAGATTAAATTCTTAGGTCTGTTGTTGTACGTGGAAGAAGTGGGGTAATGTATGATAACCCCTCCCCAAAGAGGTTTCCAGAAGGGTTTTATTTTTAAGACTATCTTTGATTTATTCTTTGACATTTTCATACACATTTACAACATATCTTGATCTTATCCACACCAATGCCTTTTGGTCCTCTCGTGACCTCCAACACACCCCTTCCATCTTACTGTCTCCTCTCCCAATTCTGTGACTTGCCGAGCCCTCTTAGTGAGTCCTTTGTAAGGTAGACTGACCATGTTGACTTGATCTTGTGCAGGGCAGCATAGATACTGCATCTGGAAGGGTTTTAACTTCCTCTAGTGGGGTCTCGGTGATGGTCAGTGGGCAATGTGCCTGTCACCAAATCTGTGGGCCTGAGTTTCATTTCCCAGCCTCATATGGTGGGAAGAAAGAACCAACTCCCAAGAGTTGTCTTCTGCTCTATATTAGCATCCCATGGTACACATGTCTACACACAGAGATAGATAGATAGATAGATAGATAGATAGATAGATAGATAGATAGATGATAGATAGATAGATAGATAGATAGATAGATAGATAGATAGATAGATAGATAGGCACATCCACACACACTCAAACACAACCACAAAAATAAATATTTATTAAACTTTTTAAAAAGTCAATTGATCATGCTTCCAGGACAGTATGAGATTGTCAATTTTACTAAAGTTTTCAGATTTGGATGTAAGTTAATAATATATAAATTATAAATTTAATAAATAAAATACATATACTGCTTTATTTAAGAGGTTAAGAGCACTGACTGCTCTTCTGAAGGCCCTGAGTTTAAGTCCCAGCAACCGCATGGTGGCTCATAACCATCCATAATGAGATCTGATGCCCTCTTCTGGAGAGTCAGAAGACAGCTACAGTGTACTTACATATAATAAATAAATAAATCTTTTTTTAAAAAAAGGTAACCATTGTTAATATTAATGTATATATATTGATAAGCATGTTTATTATAAAAATCTATCTCTAGTGAGTTATGGTTCTTACAGATACTCTTAAGGTCAGTATCATATAGCAAAAACTATCTTCATCAATGTTGTTGGGTCTTTTCTGTCAGTTAGCACTTGTCTATCTTTTGATTAGTCCCTTCCATCTTTGAATGAAATACTCATTCTACAATGAGCACATTTTCCTCTATTTTTCATTGGTGTTATGGCTTGGATATGAGATGTTCCCTTAACCTCACTCATACCACCCTCAATGCATCATCTGATGCAGAGGGGGAGGATTGGGTCATAATAGCTCTGATACAACGAATATATTACCCTCTGCTGGAGGGATAACTTGACAGCACTATTGGGATGTGATCAAAAGGGGTGTCAGTGGGCTTAAGGAGGATGTATGCCACGAGGTGTTGGGGGTACTAAGGTATTTTTGCCCACAGAAGTTGAATTAGTGAGGATTATCTAGTGTCACAGAACTTATGGTTGGTCTCTATACAGTACAGGAATTCGTTATGATTTACAGTCTGTAGTCCAACTCCCCAGTGATGGTCAGCTGTGAAAGGGAGGTCCAAGGATCTAGTAATTGCTCAGTCCCACAAGGCTAGTAGATCCAATAGATGTGCTGGCAAGTAAATGCAAGCAGGGGAAGAAGAGCGAATCTTCCTTCTTCTAATGTCCTTATGCACATCTCCAGCAGAAGGTGTGACCCAGATTAAAGGTGTGTACTACTACAGCTGGATCTGGGACTTGTTTTGTCCCAGGCTGCGCTTGAGCTCATAAGTCTATTTGCCTTAGTCTCCTAGGATTCATAACCACTATGCCTCAAGATTGCCATCCCAAGATCCAGGTCAGAAACTCGTATCTCCCAGACTCAAGATCTGGATCACAGGTGAGTCTTCCAATTCTGGATTGTAGTTCATTCCTGATATAGTCAAGTTGGCGACCAGGACTAGCCATTACAAGACTCTTAAATATGCAGGGGCATCTCCTCAAAGGAGGAATAAAATACCAGCATTTCATCTAGAAAGCTGAGTGGATATTGTTAACAACATGGTGACTTTTGCAATCTGTGGAGGCAGACCTCACCCAAATCTTCTAGAATGTTCATCCCAGACTCTTTTCTCCCTAGATCATTATCTTCAGCTCCCATTCAATAGAGTCCATGCTTAGGGGAGATGTCACATGTATTTTATGGCCTGCTGACCTCTATGCTATCTTGTTCAGAAACCATGCCAGACTCTAGGCCGTTCAGCTGTAGAACACATCATTATAGTCACATGCACTTTGCAATGGAGTACTAATTTCTATGTAGTCATGCCACAAGTTTGATAGTGCACCTGGAATTAGAATGATTGTTACCTGCAAACCTTTTTCCAAACTATACTGTGTTTAAATATGCTTAAAATATACTACCTGGTATCAGACCCTAGAACTTTGGTTCTCAACATGTGGGTCATGACTCCTTTGGATATTCCAAAGGTCCTTGCTAATTATATCATAGGGATTGCATATCAGATATTTACATTCTGGTTCATAACAGTAGCAAATACAGATGACTCAGCCACAATCCTTCCAGGGACCTAGCAATGGCTTATGTCATCATCTGCCATCATTACCTGCTACTGCCATGTGCAGATGGCATTAAAAAAGGACAGTTGGCCACCCCAGTTCTCCCCTCCCCCCTCTGTACACATGTTTCCAGCCCATCTCTCACTCCCCTTTTCTGTTCTTCTTTCTGTCCTACTTTGTCCCCATTTCTCTCCCTCATGGCTGTCTGCCTCTGCTCCTTCTCCAGGCCCTCACTCCCATTCCTTCTCCAAATAAAACCCCTTTATAGTAGATCTGTTGCATGGCATGATTTTTCAGGAAACACTTTGACACAGGTCAACCAGGCTCCCTCCCATACTCCCATCGCACTTTAGCGATGAAATAGTTCTATGGTTGGGGGTCACCACGACCTGAGGAACTATAGTCAAGGGCCTCAGCATTAGGAAGGTTGAGAGCCACTGCTCTAGAAATGTGACCCAGGACCAGCTAAGTCAGTTTGAACCTAGTTGTCTTTCTCACATCTTCAAGAATCATTTCTCTGCCTGCTGTGATGCCTGCAGGAACCCCTCAATGAGGCATCTCTTACCCCTGCATTTTGCCATCTCTGCTTCTTGGCCAGCACAAGCTGAATGTCTTTGCTTCATTGCTTGCTCTTGTCATGGTGTGCTGCCTCCCATAAGCCACAAACAGTGGAGCCCACTGACCACAGACTGAGGTTCCATATATGTGAGCCAAGATGGATTCCTTTCTGCTTAAGCTGCTTGTCTCAGGCCTTTGTCACATTGACTCTGGTCACAAAGGGTTGGAGTGAAGGATCAACGTGTGAGCACATAAAACTCACACAATGATCTCTGCACTTAGGAAACATTATGTAAGATTTGGTATTATTAGCCCCTCACACATATATTCACTCTTTGAGAAAAGGCTTCATGACATAGAAAAATATTTCCTTGGACTTCTGATCCTCTTGTCCCTACCTTCTAATGGTTGAGATTCCAGGCCTGAGCCACCATATCTGATTGCCGCAACTTAAACCCAGAATTCTGGGCATGCTAAGTAAACACTGTGCCAGCTAAGCTCAATCCTCAGCCCTGGAACTCTCTACCTCTGAGAAATCTTGTAGCAAAACACTTTGTCTATGTGCCTCCCATCCTGCCTTCACTTCTCTCTTTGAAGGCAGAGAAGTAGAGGAATACTGGCCTCATCCTCTCTGTTGGATATGAATGAAGATATTAACAGATGGAATGGTAGACTTGCTAGGTTGGCAGTGATCTACAGTGATCTATAAATCCCCAATACACATGCCAAGACAAAGCAGCCTTCTCAGTCATTATTTTTTCCCCCTTTTATTTTGTGTGTACTTATGAGTATATGTATATGTACCAGCTATGTGCAGGAGCCTATGGAGGTCAGAAGAGGTACTGAATTCCCTGTAACTGGAGTTACAAGTGGTTGTGAGTTACCATATGAATGCTGGGAGTTGAACCTTGGTCCTGTACAAGAGCAATAAAGTGCTCTTAACAACTGAGCCCTCTCTTCCACTCAAGCCTTTTGTTTCTTAAGAAACAGTCCCTTGCATTCTCAAAAGCCCATCTGAAGCCAAATGGATAATTGTTGTAACATTCCTTGGTTAAAAAGATCATGTGAAAAGAGAATGATTATTGTCTGTGTGGAAGCTACCATCAGATTTTAAAAAATAAAGACATTCTAAATACTTTTTAAAGAAATAAGGAAAACATACTCTAACTCTTTGAAGCAAACAGTGAAAATCAAAATAGACACAATGACTTGAGCAACACTATGTGTATGTGACCATCTAGTGCTTCACACAGTGGCAGCACTTGTATTTTTGGGGGGCGAGTTAATATTTCATACCATGGGGCTGTTCTGTGCACTGTAGGAACTTCAACATTTCTCACCTGTCCAAATCAAACATCAAAATAGTCATTGACTTACAAATTTGAATGTCCTGTGTTAAGGCCGACCAGCAGCTCACATGTCTGGGTTTGAGCCTAAAAGGCATCTTGGAATCTGGAAGAAAAGAGGGAGCCTACGCGGGTTGAGAAACAATGGAACCAAGACATGCTAGTCTGTTCAAAGTTCAAATTTTAATATCGGGGAACATGCCTTATAAAGGCAGGGAGGGGAAGTCCATTCCTGCCAAATCAGCCTTGGAGCCCAGCTGCAGGTGACCATGTGTAGGCTCTGGAACAGCTAGGTAGCAGCAGTGGCAGTGGCAGAACAATAGGGTGATCCAGGGAGGCAGGCTCCACCCCAGGTGGATGTCCTGTGGACATCCTAATTTCTGAGTACTGTTGATCCTGCCAGGTGAGAACGGGACCACTCCCACAATTTTGAGACAAATTTGAATCAAGCTTTAATTAAGTACTACCGAAGATGATAGACTCTGGCCAGGTCCATTCCTGGATTCCCAGAAAACAGCCAGGAGTCATGTTTTGTAGAGGTTTAAAAAGGCAAACCCTAGGGCGCAGAGTTGGCTGACACCAGCCATTTACCCACAAGAACTGTCATGGGATCTTAAGACCTCTGGTGAGTGCTCCAATCCAATCATGCGGGACCTGAGACTGCATTAATTAGGG
Organism: Mus caroli; assembly: GCF_978045245.1. Classification (NCBI taxonomy): domain Eukaryota; kingdom Metazoa; phylum Chordata; class Mammalia; order Rodentia; family Muridae; genus Mus; species Mus caroli. The sequence goes on from NW_028227258.1 coordinate 130,649,372, forward strand.
AAGCAGAAAACCTAGCCTGATCAGGGACACAAGTCCCTTCTGGTCCACGCCAGCACAGGGGTACCTTGGCATGGAGTCTGAGAACACCCGTTAGGTATACACAGGACCCTCCACAGGATCTTAAAACCTCTGTGAGTGGATCACAACTTCAGCCAGGAAGCAGGTTCAAATACCAGATATCTGGGCACCATCCCTGCAAGAGGAGAGCCTACCTGCAGAGAGTACTCTGAGCACTGAAACTCAGGAGAGAGCTAGTCTCCCAGGTCTGCTGATAGAGGCTAACATAAACACCTGAGGAACAAGATCTAACCAGAGACAACTACAACAACTAACTCCAGAGATTACCAGATGGCGAAAGGCAAGCATAAGAATCTAACTAACAGAAACCAAGACCACTCACCATCATCAGAACGCAACATTCCCACCCCACCAAGTCCTGGGCACCACAACACACCCGAAAAACTAGACCCGGATATAAAAGCATATCTCATGATGATGGTAGAGGACATCAAGAAGGACTTTAATAACTCACTTAAAGAAATACAGGAGAGCCCCATTTTTTCATGGGGTTATTTGATTTTCTGGAGTCCACCTTCTTGAGTTCTTTATATATATTGGATATTAGCCCCTTATCTGATTTAGGATAGGTAAAGATTCTTTCCCAATCTGTTGGTGTTTTTTTTTTTTTTGTCTTATTGATGGTGTCTTTTGCCTTGCAGAAGCTTTGCAGTTTCATGAGGTCCCACTTGTCAATTCTCAATCTTACAGCACAAGCCATTGCTGTTCTATTCAAGAATTTTTCTCCTGTGCCCATATCTTCAAGGCTTTTCCCCACTTTCCCCTCTAAAAGTTTCAGTGTCTCTGGTTTTATGTGTAGTTCCTTGATCCACTTAGACTTGACCTTAGTACAAGGAGATAGGAATGGATCGATTCGCATTCTTCTACATGTTAACAACCAGTTGTGCCAGCACCATTTGTTGAAAATGCTGTCTTTCTTCCACTGGATAGTTTTATCTCCCTTGTCGAAGATCAAGTGACCATAGGTGTGTGGGTTCATTTCTGGGTCTTCAATTCTATTCCATTGGTCTACTTGAAAAAATGGGGCTCAGAACTGAACAAAGAATTCTCACCTGAGGAATACCGAATGGCAGAGAAGCACCTGAAAAAATGTTCAACATCCTTAATCATCAGGGAAATGCAAATCAAAACAACCCTGAGATTCCACCTCACAACAGTCAGAATGGCTAAGATCAAAAATTCAGGTGACAGCAGATGCTGGCGAGGATGTGGAGAAAGAGGAACACTCCTACATTGTTGGTGGGATTGCAAGCTTGTACAACCACTCTGGAAATCATTCTGGCAGTTTCTCAGAAAATTGGACATAGTACTACCGGAGGATCCAACAATACCTCTCCTGGGCCTATATCCAGATGTCCCAACCGGTAAGAAGGACACATGCTCCACTATGTTCAGAGCAGCCTTATTTATAATAGCCAGAAGCTGGAAAGAACCCAGATGCCCCTCAACAGAGGAATGGATACAGAAATTATGGTACATTTACACAATGGAGTACTACTCAGCTATTAAAAAGAATGAATTTATGAAATTCCTAGCCAAATGGATGGACCTGGAGGGCATCATCTTGAGTGAGGTAACACAAACACAAAGGAACTCACACAATATGTATTCACTGATAAGTGGATATTAGCCCAAAACTTAGGATACCCAAGATATAAGATACAATTTGCTAAACGCATGAAACTCAAGAAGAATGAAGACCAAAGTGTGGACACTATGCCCCTTCTTAGAATTGGGAACAAAACACCCATGGAAGGAGGTACAGAGACAAAGCTTGGAGTAGTGATGAAAGAATGGACCATCTAGAGACTGCCATATCCAGGGATCCATCCCATAATCAGCTTCCAAACGCTGACACCATTGCATACACTAGCAAGATTTTGCTGAAAGGACCCAAATATAGATGTCTTTTGTGAGACTATGCCGGGGCCTAGCAAACACAGAAGTGGATGCTCACAGTCAGGTATTGGATGGATCGCAGGGCCCCCAATGGAGAAGCTAGAGAAAGTACCCAAGGAGCTAAAGGGATCTGCAACCCTATAGTTGGAACAACATGATGAACTAACCAGTACCCCGGAGCTCTTGTCTCTAGCTGCATATGTATCAAAAGATGGCCTAGTCGGCCATCACTGGAAAAAGAGGCCCATTGGACTTGCAAACTTTATATGCCCCAATATAGGGGAATGCCAGGGCCAAAAGAATGGGAATGGGTGGGTAGGGAAGTGGGGGGGTATGGGGGACTTTTGGGATAGCATTGGAAATGTAATTGAGGAAAATATGTAATAAAAATTGCTAAAAATTTTAAAATAAAATAAAATAAAATCTCCTCTGCCCTTTTCTAGAAAAAAAAAAAAGAAAGAAAGAAATACAGGAGAACACGGCTAAACAGGTAGAAGACCTTAAAGAGGAAGAACAAAATTCCCTTAAAGTATTGCAAGAAAACATGACCAAACAGGTGATGGAATTGAATAAAACCATCCAAGACCTAAAAGGGGAAGTAGACACTGTAAAGAAAACCCAAAGTGAGGCAACGCTGGAGATAGAATCCTTGGAAAGAAATCTGGAACTATAGATGCAAGCATCAGCAACAGAATACAAGAGATGGAAGAGAGAATCTTAGGTGCAGAAAATTCCATAGAGAACATCAGCACAACAATCAAAGAAAATACAAAATGCAAAAGGATCCTAACTCAAAAACATCCAGGAAATACAGGACACAATGAGAAGACCAAACCTACAGATAATAGGAGTAGATGAGAATGAAGATTTTGAACTTAAAGGGCCAGCAAATGTCTTCAACAAAATTATAGAAGAAAACTTCCCTAACCTAAAGAAACAGATGCCCATGAACATACAAAAAAGCCTACAGAACTCCAAATAGACTGGACCAGAAAAGAAATTCCTCCTGACACATAATAATCAGAACAACAAAGGCACTAAATAAAGATAGAATATTAAAATCAGTAAGGGAAAAAGATCAAGTAACATATAAAGGCAGGCCTATAGAATGACACCAGACTTTTCACCAGAGACTATGAAAGCCAGAAGATCCTGGACAGACGTTATACAGACCCTAAGAGAACACAAATGCCAGCCCAGGCTAATATACCCAGCCAAACTCTCAATTACCATAGATGGAGAAACCATAGAATTCCACGACAAAACCAAATTCACACATTATCTTTCCACGAATCCAGCCCTTCAAAGGATAATAACAGAAAAAAACCAATACAAGGACGGAAATCACACCCGAGAAAAAGCAAGAAAGTAATCCCTCAACAAACCAAGAAGAAGACAGCCACAAGAACAGAATGCCAACTCTAACAACAAAAATAAAAGAAAGCAACAATTACTTTTCCTTAATATCTCTTAATATCAATGGACTCAATTCCCCAATAAAAAGTCATAGACTAACAGACTGGCTACACAAACAGGACCCAACATTCTGCTGCTTACAGCAAACCAATCTCAGGGAAAAAGACAGACACTACTTCAGAGTGAAAGGCTGGAAAACAATTTTCCAAGCAAATGGTTTGAAGAAACAAGTTGGAGTAGACATTCTAATATAGAATAAAATCGACTTCCAACCCAAAGTTATCAAAAAAGACAAGGAGGGACACTTCATACTCATCAAAGGTAAAATCCTCCAAGAGGAACTCTCAATTCTGAATATCTATGCGCCAAAGACAAGGACAGCCTCATTCATTAAAGATACTTTAGTAAAGCTCAAAGCACATATTGAACCTCACACAAGAATAGTGGGAGACTTCAACACACCACTTTCACCAATGGACAGATCGTGGAAACAGAAACTAAACAGGGACACAGTGAAACTAACAGAAGTGATGAAACAAATGGACTTAACAGATATCTACAGAACATTTTATCCTAAAACAAAAGGATATACCTTCTTCTCAGCACCTCAGGGTACTTTCTCCAAAACTGACCATATAATTGGTCACAAAACAGGCCTCAACAGATACAAAAATATTGAAATTGTCCCATGCATCCTATCAGACCACCATGGACTAAGGCTGATCTTCAGTAACAACATAAATACTGGAAAGCCAACCTTCATGTGGAAAAAGAACAACATTCTTCTCAATGATACCTTGGTTTAGGAAAGAATAAAGAAAGAAATTAAAGACTTTTTAGAGTTTAATGAAAACGAAGCCACAACATACCCAAACTTATGGGACACTATGAAAACATTTCTAAGAGGGAAACTCATAGCTCTGAGTGCCTCCAAAAAGAAAAAAGAGAAAGCACACACTAGCAGCTTGACAACAAACCTAAAAGCTCTAGAAAAAAAAAAGAAGCAAATATACCAAAGCATATTAGACGGCAGGAAATAATCAAACACAGGGGTGAAAACAACAAAGTGGATACAAGAAGAACTATTCAAAGAATCAACCAAACGAGGAGCTGGTTCTTTGAGAAAGTCAACAAGATAGATAAACCCTTAGCCAGACTCATTAGAGGGCACAGGGACAGCATCCTAATTAACAAAATCAGAAATGAAAAGGGAGACATAACAATAAACCCTGAAGAAATCCAAAACACCATCAGATCCTTCTACAAAAGGCTATACTGAACAAAACTGGAAAACCTGGAAGAAATGAACATATTTCTAGACAGATACCAGGTACCAAAGTTAAATCAGGCTCAAGTTAATGAACTAAACAGTCCCATATCCCCTAAAGAAATAGAAGCAGTCATTAATGGTCTCGCAACCAAACAAAGCCCAGGACCAGATGGGTTTAGTGCAGAGTTCTATCAGACCTTCAAATTATATCTAATTCTGTTTCTGCACAAACTATTCCACAAATAGAAGTAGAAGGTACTGTACCCAACTCATTCTATGAAGCCACAATTACTCTGATACCTAAACCACAGAAAGATCCAACAAAGATAGAGAACTTCAGAACAATTTCCCTTATGAATATCGATGCAAAAATACTCAATAAAATTCTTGCTAGCCGAATCCAGAACACATCAAAAATCATCCATCCTGACCAAGTAGGTTTTATTCCAGGGATGCAGGGATGGTTTAGTATGCGGAAATCCATCAATGTAATCCATTATATAAACAAACTCAAAGACAAAAACCACATGATCATCTCGTTAGATGCGGAGAAAGCATTTGACAGAATCCAACACCCATTCATGATAAAAGTCTTGGAAAGATCAGGAATTCAAGGCCCATACTTAACCATGATAAAAGCAATCTACAGCAAACCAGTAGCCAACATCAAAGTCAATGGTGTGAAGCTGGAAGCAATCCCACTAAAATCAGGGACTAGACAAGGCTGCCCACTTTCTCCCTACTTCTTCAACATGGTACTTGAAGTCCTAGCCAGAGCAATTCGACAACAAAAGGAGATAAAGGGGATACAAATTGGAAAAGAGGAAGTCAAAATATCACTTTTTGCAGATGATATGATAGTATATATAAGTGACCCTAAAAAATCCACCAGAGAACTCCTAAGCCTGATAAACAGCTTTGGTTAAGTAGCTGGATATAAAATTAACTCAAACAAGTCAATGGCCTTTCTCTACACAAAGAATAAACAAGCTGAGAAAGAAATTAGGGAAACAACACCCTTTCAATAGTCACAAATATTATAAAATACCTTGGTGTGACTCTAACTAAGGAAATGAAAGATCTGTATGATAAGAACTTCAAGTCTCTGAAGAATGAAATTAAGGAAGATCTCAGAAGATGGAAAGATCTCCCATGCTCATGGATTGGCAGGATCAACATTGTAAAAATGGCTATCTTGCCAAAAGCAATCTACAGATTCAATGCAATCCCCATCAAAATTCCAACTCAAATCTTCAACAAATTAGAAAGAGCAATCTTCAAATTCATCTGGAATAACAAAAAACCTAGGATAGCAAAAACTCTTCTCAAGGATAAAAGAACCTCTGATGGAATCACCATGCCTGACATAAAGCTTTACTACAGAGCAATTGTGATAAAAATGGCATGGTACTGGTATAACAACAGAAAAGTAAACCAATGGAATAGAATTGAAGACCCAGAAATGAACCCACACACCTACGGTCACTTGATCTTCGACAAGGGATCTAAAATTATCCAGTGGAAAAAAAAATACAGCATTTTCAACAAATGGTGCTGGCACAACTGGTTGTTATCATGTAGAAGAATGCCAATTGATCCATTCCTATCTCCTTGTATTAAGGTCAAATCGAAGTGGATCAAGGAGCTCCACATAAAATGGGAGACACTGAAACTTATAGAGGAGAAAGTGGGGGAAAGCCTCGAAGATATTGGCATAGGGGAAAAATTCCTGAACAGAGCAGCAATGGCTGGTGCTGTAAGATCGAGAATTGACAAGTGGGACCTCATGAAACTGCAAAGCTTCTGCAAGGCAAAAGACACTGTCAATAAGACAAAAAGGCCACCAACAGATTGGGAAAGGATCTTTACCTATCCTAAATCAGATAGAGGACCAATATCCAATATATATAAAGAACTCAAGAATGTGGACTCCAGAAAATCAAATAACCCCATTAAACAATGGGGCTCAGATCTAAACAAAGAATTCTCTCCTGAGGAATACCGAATGGCTGAGAAACACCTGAAAAAATGTTCAGCATCCTTAATCATTAGGGAAATGCAAATCAAAACAACCCTGAGATTCCACCTCACAACAGTCAGAATGGCTAAGATCAAAAATTCAGGTGACAGCAGATGCTGGTGAGGATGTGGAGAAAGAGGAACACTCCTCCATTGTTGGTGGGATTGCAAGCTTGTACAACCACTCTGGAAATCAGTCTGGCGGTTTCTCAGAAAATTGGACATAGTACTACTGGAGAATCCCGCAATGCCTCTCCTGGGCATATATGCAGAAGATTTTCCAACTAGTAAGAACGAAACATGCTCCACTATGTTCATAGCAGCCTTATTTATAATAGCCAGAAGCTGGAATGAACCCAGATGCCCCTCAACAGAGGAATGGATACAAAAAAATGTGGTACATTTACATAATGGAGTACTACTCAGCTACTAAAAAGAATGAATTTATGAAATTCCTAGGCAAATGGATGGACCTGGAGGGCATCATCCTGAGTGAGGTAACCCAATCACAAAGGAACTCGCACAATATGTACTCACTGATAAGTGGATATTAGCCCAAAAACTTAGGATACCCAAAATATAAGATACAATTTGTTAAACGCATGAAACTCAAGAAGAACGAAGACCAAAGTGTGGACACTGTGCCCCTTCTTAGAATTGGGAACAAAACACCCATGGAAGGAGTTACAGAGACAAAGTTTGGAGCTGTGATGAAAGGATGGACCATCTAGAGACTGCCATATCCAGGGATCCATCCCATAATCAGCTTCCAAACGCTGACACCATTGCATACACTAGCAAGATTTTGCTGAAAGGACCCAGATATAGCTGTCTCTTGTGAGACTGTGCCGGGGCCTAGCAAACACAGAAGTGGATGCTCACAGTCAGGTATTGGATGGATCGCAGGGCCCCCAATGGAGGAGCTAGAGAAAGTACCCAAGGAGCTAAAGGGATCTGCAACCCTATAGTTGGAACAACATGATGAACTAACCAGTACCTCAGAGCTCTTGACTCTAGCTGCATATGTATCAAAAGATGTTGTAGTTGGCCATAACTGGAAAGAGAGGCCCATTGGACTTGCAAACTTTATATGCCCTGTACAGGGGAACGCCAGGGCCAAAAGTGGGAGTGCGTGGGTGGGAGGGTATGGAGGACTTTTGGGATAGCATTGGAAATGTCAATAAAGAAAATACCTAATAAAAATATAAAGGAGACAGGAGATGCTATAGTAATCATGTCAATGTCAATGGACTGCAACCAGATCTCCAGAGATCAGCATCTGAAATACATAGTGCAATAAAACATCCCGTAACAGGTGCTGCAGGAGAAGCGAATCCTCTTAAGTCCTCAGCCATCTTTCTAGTTCCGTGTTCTACTTTTTAAACTTGATCTGGAAGAAGAAAATGTCCGTGGCCAATATTTATAATTTGTTTACAGAAGAGTGGGTGATCTTTGAACAGTAGATTTAAGTGTTCTTGACTTCATTACCTGAGCAACAGGACTGCACTTAATGGAGTAGCCAATGAGGTCACAGTGAGACCACTGCTGGGAAGGTCTGTGTGAGCTGATGCTGTACATGATTTGCCAACCCCCCCTCTCTCTCTGTGTTTGTGTGTGTGTGTGTGTGTGTGTGTGTGTGTGTGTGTGTGATAAAACCTTACATTATTCATCTTTGTGTTTAGAGTTTTTTTTTAAACTTCCCTCACCCCAAAGTTAGTCTCTCTCTCCTATGACATGGGTCTCTGCCCCTCTCTCTTTGGTGATGTAATGCAAATAGCATGTGTATTTCTGGAGAGGTAACTCATGTAAATGCTAGCACTTCCCTGGTGCTATATTCTTTAAAATTGAATGTATCTGGACGTTATCCTGAGAATAATGCACAAATCCAGGGGATTCCTACATGTTAGCTTCACCCAGAGTTCACCCCCTGTGACCAGCCTGAACATATGCCGGTCCCAGGAATGCCTTCAAGAAGATCACAGTCAGGGCTTGGGATCAGTCAGTAAACAAGGCCCTGAGTTCTATAACTAGAACCAGTTCAAAAGGAAAGCTAAGCATGGTGGCATAAGCTGGTGATTCCAGCATGAAGGCAGTGATGGGCTGATCATTGAAGTTGCTGGAAAGCTTAACTTATTGTGAATTCTAGATAAGTGAGAGACCCTGGTGTCTAAAAAGTGACATCCGAGGATGTTCTCTGACCCTTACATACTTTTACACATATATACACACATGGACACATGGAAACCCCTCCTCATGAGCACACACAGGTACACACACATACATGTACACTCACACATGCACATATGCATGCACATGCACACACACACACACTATTACAGTCTTCCTACACTCAGAGGTAGAGAAGGTAAGTGAGACAGCTCAGAGGGAAACCACCACTCTGCTAATAGATATACCTCTAGAAGGAGACAAAGCAAGAAAAGGAGTCGCTGCCAACAGCTCTTGGGTCACCATTTTGTTGCAAAATCCAATATCGCATTGTGATTTATGACTTTCTGGTATGAGAAACCCAGAGACTTCAATACCTAGAGAGGGAGCACTCCTTTAGCCTGTGATCTTACTACACACAGTGATTTACAGCAGGAGAGAGGAGGGAAAGAGCAGACAGAGCTAGGGTTTTCCTCATGCCAGGTAGCTTTTTCTACATCTGACTGAGGAAGAGAAAGTGTGTTTTATGGTGGTTTAAAAAGCTTTTACATCATGAACACTCCTGCCTGTAAACCATGGGACACATTTGGTCCTAAATTCTTTCTCACTCCTCCCAGGAATGGTAGGGGTCTTTTTTCCTTAAATTCTGGTGGGCTTGAGGTTAAACTCCAGGGTGAACTATGTTAAGAATGAACCTACCAGTGGCAGACCTGTCTGTTAAAAGATAGGCAGCCTTATTCATGGGTTCTCAGAGCTGTAGCTCTCATGTAGGGACTGTGATTAACCTACCTGAGAAACCACACAGAGAAGCCCTGAGCCTTCATGGACGTAGGCTAGGATGAACAGCGAGAGGCCTTGGGCTATCTCACATACTCCAGGGGCTAAGTGAACATGTCTGACCCAAATGGCATTGTGCTACACAGAATGCTTGCCTGACTGAGCCCTGCCCAAGTTCCTGAATTGCTATAGCATGTGAGATAGTGATTTTTTTTTTAAATTTTAAGCTACTCAATTTGAGGATGGTTTTAAATCATGACAGTAGATAATAGAAGTGTTCACATTAGCAGAGAAGGAGTCTGGGATGGGCTTGAATCTCATGGAAGAGGTTGAAGAAGGTAACCAATAGATGACTCATAAGAGGAACATCTCAACTGAAAACTCAGAATCCTAAAACAATAAGTAGCTGTTCAATTAGCAGGGCTTCAGAGACTCAAGAGCCACCTACACACTGGATGAAGAGAAAGACTCAATCATGTAGTCCACAGAAGGAGAGGATGACTCATGGACAAGGCCATGGCTCAGCAGCAAGTGAACCTTGGATACCCCAAGTCCAGGTGAGTACCACACTAGGGAAATCCTGAAATCCACCCAGAAAGATAGAGAGTCTGTAAGGCTGGCTCCTCATCTGTTTATGTTTGTGTACACACAGATGGGTGGACTTAGGTGGTGTTTTGTGTCTTTCTGGACTCGGAGAAGAAAAAGGTGGTGTACTTATTAAGGTTTTACTGGAGGGTTTAAATGAAATTATGCACAGAATGGACAAATGCTCAAGGCAGTGAACACAAGCTCTTCTGTGGAAAGGCTCTTCTCCTTGCCACTTCACCCTACCACACACAGACCCATGCTCAAATAAGTGCTTGCTGCTCTGTTTATAATAGGCAGACAGAAATTGGGAAAAAAAACTTAGATGTCCCTCAAAAGATGAATGGATAAAAAAATGTAGTACATTTACACAAGATAATATTACTCAACCATTAAAAAGTGAAATCTGAAATTCACAGGCAAATGGGTGGATCTAGAAAGAATCATTCTGAGTGAGGTACCCAGATCCAGAAAGACAAATATGTATTGGCTTCTATATGTATATTACCTGTTAAGTCAATGATAAGCAAACTACAATCCATAGAACCACAGAAGTTAGGAATAGAGCAAGGAACTAGTGTGGGCAGATGGATCCCTGTGAAAGGGAAATAGAGTAGATATTATGGGGGGATGGGAAGGGGATGGAAGAGGAAGATCAGATGGGGAAAAGGATGGAAAGGGGAGGGACTACAGGAAGAGACAGTTAAAATTAAGGGCCATTTGTGGGGTAAAGATAGTGTACTTACCAGGGTTTTACTGAATTGCTTAAATAAAGAATTTAATTACAGGAGAATGGAAAAATGTGCTTTGGTTAAAACTGTTTTACAGTAGGAGCTTACACACACACACACACATACATTTATATATATGTATACATATATATGCATATATATACATATATGCATATATATGTATACATATATGCATACATACATATATGTATATGTATATGTACATATGTGTGTATATACATGTGTATATACATATATAATACATATATATTATATTCTAAATATATATATACATATGTATATATCTAAAGGCAGTCACAAAATAATAGAGTAGAGAGACAGAGCCTCAACTGGACATCTGTTGTTACCAACTGGACGTCTATTGTTTAAGAATTGGGTTACATCTAATTGAGTTGTTAGCCTTTGGTAACTCCCAGACAACCCAGGATGTTGCCAAGGCTATAGGTTGCTCTCTACAAACTGATGGCAAGTCCCCATGGCTGAAGTCAACATGAACACAACTCATTGAACATGGTGAAGACAAGCAGGTGCCTACATAGAGCCTTCACTTCTACATGCTAGCATCTTTGTTACAGAAAGGTACTCTGCATATGACCATAGTAGAAACAGAAACATCAGACCAGCCACAACCCATTTGAAGGCACTACAATAGTGTCTTTACCTGCAAGATATCCTAGGGCAATAGTGGCACAAGCTGGTGGGAATAACTAACAAATAACTTATTTGACTTAAGGGCTTAAGCTATAAGATGGAATCCATACCTAACACTGCTAGGATGACAAAAGACCTGAGACTAGAGAACCTAGGAATATGGGATAAAAACAAATACTACTGTTCTGCTAAAGAAATATAGCAATAAAATGATTCTTAATGACATTCTGCTATACTCACAGATTACAGCTTAGCCATCATCAGAGAAGGTTCCTCATAGAGACATTGGGAGTATATATAAGACCTATACTCAGACAATATGCAGAGATGATAAACTTTGAAAAACTCAGCCCTAAATGGGATGTGTTCAACAAAATCCTCCCCTCAGGGCTCAGGGAACTCTGTGGAAGAAGAGACAGAAAGGGTTTAGGAGCCAAAGGGGATGGAGGACACCTAGGAAACAGGACCCTTTAATCAACAAGATGGATGGAACAAATATAAACTCATAAAGAAGGAGGCAGCATGCACAGGGCCTGAAAGCTGAAGGAACCACGTGTCCCTATCCCTAACCCAGAATCTCCAATTCATAGCTGCTTGTAAATGAAAATTTAGATTTATTCATGGGAGTCTCACTGGGGAGACAAACGACTCTTAAGGATTAGGGTTAGAGTTAGGATTAGCATAGGGTTAGGGATGCATGCCCAGCAGTAGATGGCCCACAGAAAACATACCCAATGATATCTTGAGATATTTCTTGTCTCATAATGTCATGTCAGGGGTTTCTTTTTATCTTATATTTTATTTGATTAATTTACCCTTCAGCTTCTTTAGTTACACACTATGGCCTCCTGCTGAGTGTTTGTATGAGATTCCCGAGTACATGAATGAGTGAATCTCTATATCTGTGTCTTTTTCTTGTGCCTTTTCTTGGACTCTATTCCTCCAGTTGTTTTTTTTTTTCCTATTCTTATGTGTTAGCAGTGTTTTATCGTATTATATAATGTTTTATTTTATTATTATCCCTTAGAAGCCAGTTGTTTTCTATTAAGAGAGAGGAAGGGGATGAATTTGGATGAGAATGGAGGTGGGGGAAGAACTGGGAAGACAAGAAAGAGGGGAAACTGTAATCAGAATATATTATGTGATGGGGAAATCTATTTTCAATAAAAGGGGAAAGGAGAGAGAGAGAGAGATTGCAAGGTTAACTGTTGCTATGCAGAAACTGGGATTGAGTAAAATTTTTGCTATGTCTGTTTATATAACTGATATATATTGCACAGATCATGTTCTTTGTTTCTGAGAGTCTAGAACGTTGGTGGGTTTGAGTAACTAACTTCAAAACAAAATTCTAGGCATAGAGTTTCTACTAATAAAACCTTGAATACCTTTCACACAGAGTGTCATTGTCCTTGCTGGAAGAATTGGCCATGACTATATGACTTTGCTAGAAAATGGACAAATCTCAGACCACTTGACTGACTTCACTATACATCATCTCATGTGCCTTCTACTTTTGTGGATTTTGCTTTATTTCTTTTCATTAAGGTAAAATTGTAGACATGACTACATTCACATGTTGAATGATGTAAGTCCTTTCACTGGATCATCCTTGCCTAGGAATGGTATCATGGAGGCCCATTAAAATTCCAGCATTAGAGACGGAGACTGCCCCACCTGGTTATCCATCTCTCTTAGTTAGGGTTTTACTTCTATGAACAGACACCATGACCAAGGCAAGTCTTATAAAAACATTTAATTGGGGCTGGCTTACAGGTTCAGAGTTTCAGTCCATTATCATCAAGGTGGGAGCATGGCAGTATCCATTCAGGCATGACACAGGCAGAGCTGAGAGTTCTATATCTTCATCCAAAGGCTGCTAGTGGAAGACTGACTTCCAGGCAACTAGGGTGAGGATCTTAAGCCCATGCCCAGAGTGACACACCTATTCCAACAAGGCCACACCTCCAAATGGTGCCACTCCCTGGCCCAAGAATATACAAACCTTCACATTCCACTCTCTGGCCCCCATAGACTTGTTCAAACACATAAGTCTAGGGGGGGGGCATACCTAAGCATAGCATAGTGCAAAATGTATTTAGTCCAACTTTTAAAGTCCTCATAATCTACAGCAGTCTCAACAATGTTAAAAGTCCAAAGTTCAAGGTCTCTTCTGAGATTCATCCAATCACTTAACTGTAATCCCCAAAGAAAGACAGGAAACCAGCTGGGCAAACTCCAAATTCTGTATCTCCATGGCTGATGTCAAAGCAGTCTTCAGATCTCCACTTCTTTTTCATCTTTGTTGACTGCAACAAACTGCTTTCTTCTGGGCTGGTTCCACTCCCTGTTAGCAGCTTTCCTCAGCATGTATCCCATGGCTCTGCCATATTTAACATCTTTGAGTCTCCAAAGCAATTTCAATGGTAACAGCTTCTTGTTTCAGTATCTGGGATTCCACTTGATCTTTTGGCCTCCTCCTAAGGGCTGGCATCACTTCTCCAGCTCTGCGCTCTGTAACACTCTAAGCTCAGGTTGATCCACTCCACTACAGCTGCTGTTCTTGGTGATCATTCTACGGTATTGACATCTCTAATACACTGGTGTTCCACTCCAACTAGGCTTCACCAATAACCTCTCATAGGCTCTCTTCACATTGCCAAGCCTCAAATTCTTTGCATGACCCCCTCAGTCCTGGGCCATCAACTACAACTGAGGCTGCACCTTCACCAATGACCTTCCATGGCCTCTCACAGTGTCAAGCCTCAGCTGCTCTTCATAACCCCTTCATGCTTTCAAAACCAGTACCACCTGGGTGACTCTTTCCCATTACCAAGTACAGCTGCAGTGGGAGGTCCAACCTTGGCTATCTCTGGAACACAGCTTCTATGTGCTTGCAGAAAACACTTCCCAGAAGATTTCATCTCAGTGACACTGATCTCTTCTTAATCACCACTAATTTCTTAGCTCCAGCTAACCAGCATCAATTGTCCCAGTAGTTCCTTCCATTCTTAACTCTAGAGCCAGAGCCACATGGCTGAAGCTGCCGAGTTCTGCTGCTTGCAGGAACTAGAACATGACCCCTTTTACTATTACATTATCACTGGCTTTATGTTTTCAAAATCCTTCAGTGCCTAAGCTTGGCTATCCTGGTTCTTGCTCTGGATATTGACCTTGAATGCAGAGATCAACATGCCTGTCTTTTGGGATTAAAGGTGTGTACCACCATGCCTGGATCTAAATTTAGCTGGGTAGGATTTTGCCCCAAAGTAACACTCCCTTAATCTTTATCTCCTAGAACACAGGATTTTGTTCCATTTCACTTCCTGGTACTCCTTTAATACTCGAACCATGTATTTTATATTTTTCCTTTCTAAGCTTGCTATGCTTGTTCAAACTTCTCTTCATAAGACTTAACCAGAGAACAAAATCTCTGCTGGGCTCTTTTGAAACTTCCTTTGACAATGCAATTAATCTGAGTCTCTTCACCTTAGCCTCAGGCAGACTTTTCAGACAAGGGCAAAAAGTAGCCACATTCTTCACCAAAATACCACAAAAACAGTCTTTATGCCACATTCTGAAATTCTTCTCCTTTGAAATTTCTTGGGCCAGGTCAATACAGTTCAAATCACTCCCAGCAACAAAGTCTTCCATATTCCTACTAGGATGACCCATTAAGCCCCATTTAAAGCGTTCCACTGCTTTCCAAATCCAAAGTCCCAAAATCCACATTCTTTCAAATAAAAGCATGGTCAGGCCTATCACAGCAATACCCCACTCCTGATACCAACTTCTGACTTAGTTAGGGTTTTACTTCTGTGAAGAGACACCATGACCAAGGCAAGTCTTATAAAAACATTTAATTGGGGCTGGCTTACAGGTTCAGTCCATTATCAAGGTGGGAACATGGCATTATCCATTCAGGCATGGCACAGGCAGAGCTAAGAGTTCTATATCTTCATCCAAAGGCTGCTAGTGGAAGACTGACTTCCAGGCAACTAGGGTGAGGATCTTAAGCCCATGCCCAGAGTGACACACCTATTCCAACAAGGCCACACCTCCAAATGGTGCCACTCCTTGGCCCAAGAATATACAAACCATCACATTAGCCCATATACAGGTACCAAACCCAAACACTATTGTGGATGCCAACAAGTGCTTGATATAGCTGTCTCCTGAGAGGCTCTGCCAGTGCCTGACAAATACATAGGTGGATGCTCTCAGCCAACCACTGGACTGATCACAGGGTCTCCAATGGAGGAGCTAGAGAAAGTACCTAAGGAGCTGAAGGGATTTTCAGTCCCATAAGAGGAACAACAAATAACCAGTTTCCCCCAAAGCTCCTAGGGATTAAACCACCAACAAAAGAGTACACATGGAGGGACTTAAGACACCAGCCACATATGTAGCAGAGGATGGCCTTGTTGGACATCAATGGGAGGAGAGGTCCTTGGTCCTGTGAAGGTTCTATGCCCCAGTGTAGGGGAATGCCAGGACAGGGAAGAGGGAGTGGGTGGGTTGGTGAGCAGTGGGAGGGGGGAATAGGATAGGGGGTTTTCAGAGGGGAAACCAGGAAAGGGGATAACATTTGAAATGTAAATAAAGAAAATATCTAATAAAAGAAATTCCAGCATTAAGCCAGGTAAGGTGGCAAACTTTTAATCCCAACACTTGAGAGTCAGATAGATCTCTATGAATTCAAGGACATCATGCAAGACTTACTGCTCCAGGCCAGCCAACACTACATTGTGAGACAATGACAAACAAACATTAAAGCATTAGGGCAACTATAGAAGATGGCAGGATACTCACCACTAGCAACAGTAGTAATCAATGAAGGAGGCAGTGGGAGGCAGGTGGTTAGCAGCCATCGGAAACAGAAAAGGGACCCATGGAGAGGCCCTAGCACTTCTCTGTCTCGCCCATCTAACCTCTGACACTGGTGTCCTGTACTTGGCTATATTATACTGAGAATCTCTGGAACAAATTCAGAAGCAAATTGTTTGCATGAATGAACATTAGCTTTTTACTGAAAGGTAGTATTTCATAATGCTATATTCCCTCATAACCCTCAACAGAACCATCATTGCATATACAGAATAAAGCTGAAGTGACTCAGAATGGATTTTAATCCTTTGCTAAAACAAAACCAAAAACTAAACAAGACTTGAAATTTTATTATAATCCATCCCACAATACACTCTGCTGCTAATCAGATGAAGCATATATACAGCACATGGACATTAAAATTAATCACCAAAAATTATTCACTCAAGATTTTGCCAAAATTGTTAGGATGGAGGATAAGACACGATCATCAGGGTTTATGTAGGTAAGAGGATCATGGATGATTTATGTTTTCTCTATTAACTACTTTCACAATTAGTTCATGATCAGAAAAACAACCATTAAATAATCTTTAAAATATTAAGCTATCTCACTACCTGTTTGAAGAATCCATTTGAACTTATGATTGATGTTGTTCACAGATAATTACTCAACCTTTGAATAAAAAAATAGTCTTCCAATTTCACTTTCATTATTATCCACAACAGCCAGAGATCTCCCCTCCACTTAATGATGTCCTTATGCAGGTATTGATTACTCTAGCAACTGAGGGTTACTTAAAACTCTCAAAGCTCCTTTCAAGCTGGCTAAGGTACTAGGCTTAGCTCCTTCTCAGTCTTAGTTAAGGCAATCATTGCAGTGATGAAACACCATGGCCAAAGAACATGGGTAGGAAACAGTTTAGGCTTATACTTCCACATCACTCTTCATTACTGAAGGAAGTCAGGACAGGATCTCAGATACAGGGCAGGAACCTGGAGGCAGGAACTGATACAGAGACCACAGAGCAATGCTGCTTAGTAGCTTGTTTTTAAAGCTTGCTCAGTCCGCTTGCTTATTGACCCCAAGACAAGCAGCCTGGGGAGCTACCCTTCCACATCCATTTTTAATTAAGAAAATCCCTACAGGCTTGCCTGCAGCCTGGTTTTATGAAGGCATTTTCTCTATTAAGAGTCTCCTCTCGGGTGACTATAACTTGGGTCAAGTTGGCCTAAATTTGGCCACCACACACCCATTGCCTCTCCTTCCAGTTCTATCTCCTTCTCTGCACTATCAGCCATCACTGTAATATGACAACATCCACTTGCTTTCATATTTCTTTGCCCTCTCCCTTGAACATTGGATGCCCCTTCCTCATTGTTTCTGAAGTCCTCGACAAATCCTCACATTGTGACTCAGATGCCACAGCACATTCAAAGTATGATGATTAGTTTTAAACTGCAAACTTCACAAAACCTGAGCACAGGCACGCAAGCAAGCCCTACAGCATTTATTTCTCTCTGCTCTGGACTGTGGACACAATATGGAAAGTTCTCCTTCCTTGATTTCCTTTCATGGGGGATCATCAACTAGAGCTGTAAGCCAAGCAAGCCACTCCTCTCCTAAGTTGCTTTTGATGGAGTATTTGTATAATAGCAACAGGAACCAGGAGTCAAAGCCCCTTGAACTTCAGCCACTGTGCAGCAGATAACCTGTTCTTGGACTGTGGTCTATCTAGCCTTCCTCAGATACGGGTTGGATCAATGCTCTTCTTTCCCATGAAACTGCTTTAGCCCACCCCATGGACTCCATGAGTGAGTGCTCACTATTAATTACTGAAGTAATGCAAATAAAGTGAGTTGAATAATTTCAACATTTGAACCATTTAGAAAATGAAGCCCTTGAATGTTTTGTTTGTTTATTTCGAGACAGGGTTCCATTATGTAGCTTAAGCAGGTTTTAAAGATCCTGTGCTCCTGCCTCAGCCTTTTTAGCACTGGTATTATAGTTAAATGCCACCACATCCAGTGAGATTGCTTTTAGCAGACAAAGAGAACCAGCCATTTCAGAGAAGAAAAAGGAGACTGTTTCCGAGTTCTGATGTTCTGATGTCCCTTTCATTTAGGGATAACTTAACAGAGTTAAAATTTGTAAGTTTAGTGATTAATCAGACTTCTCAACTCTAAAAAAAAAAAAAAAAAAACTTAGTTATTACTAGAGATTTAATGTCACCCTGAAAGCTATTTTATGTGCAATGGGCTTTATTTCTTTTTTCCTAAGGCCATGTAAATAAAAACTCTATTAGATATAAGTTTTGCATAGTCTTGTGGGTGGTTGCCTAGCAACAGGAAGTGAAAAAATGGGGCCCAGTACATGAAACCAGACAGACAGTCCACCTGGAATTTTTTCTTTTTTCTCTTTTCTTTTCTTTTCTTTTCTTTTCTTTTCTTTTCTTTTCTTTTCTTTTCTTTTCTTTTCTTTCCTTTTCTGTCTCTCTCTCTCTCTCTCTCTCTCTCTCTCTCTCTCTCTCTCTCTCTCTCTCTTTCTTTCTTTCTTTAGTGTAGTTGGTATAGTAACCAGACCATATACGTCACATATATGACTTGCCAGTCAATAAATTATTTTGGAACAAAAGAACCAACCTAAAGGGAATTTTTAATTAACTTGGCTGTGTTTTTAGCTCTGCACTTGGTACAGATGAAAGAATTTTCAATTAGATATTCTACAAGCTGGTCATTGAACTTCTGTACACAATTTCGGGAATATACTAAAGTGTGATTTGGTGTACTTAGCTCTGTAAGATCTGTTCTGAAGACCTCTTTGAAGAGGAGAGCAAATGTAAAGTTGGTCTAACAAGAAGGCAAGTGAATGCTTCAGTTCCAGCGCAGCTAGGGGGCCAGGCTGTGTCTTTTAGTGAGTTTGGTTTATAGCCCGAATTAAACATTTCATTGATCTTTTTATCTGAAATGTATATATTTCTAGAAATGACTAATATGCCATAAGCCTGGAAAGACCCTGCTTGGTTTTCATTTTTATTTATTTTTTTAAAGTTTTTTTACTGCTATATGAGAATGTGAGTGTGCGTGCATGTCTGTGTGCATGTACATGTGTGTCTCTGTGTCTCTGTGTGTGCGTGTGTGTGTCTGTGTGTGCATGAATATGTCTGTGTGTGCATGCATGTTTATGAGTGCATGTGTGTCTGTATGAGTGCATGTATGTGTGTGGCTGTGTGTGCATGTGTATGTCTGTGTGTGTGTGTCTCTGTGTGTGTGTGTGTGTGTAGGTCAGAGAACAATTTTGTGGAATCAGCTCTCTCCCACATAACTGGGATTCTGAGGATAACACAGGCTGTCAGTCTGAGTGCAGTAGGTGCCTTACTGGCTGAGCACCTGGTATGGTTTAATGAAGAGTCACTATGCTCAATTTGCTGAGTGTTTGCAGTCAGTCAGATACTTTCACACAAACTTTTAAGATCAGAAGATTCAGCCTTCATGTGTGTGTATATATATATATATATATATATATATACATACATATACATAAAATTCAGCACTGATGGCTTATGTAGAGTTGTTCAACCTTCAACACAATCTCTCATTCCATAAATTTATTCCTGCAACACATACACACACACACACATTCTCTCTCTCTCTCTCTCTCTCTCTCTCTCTCTCTCTCTCTCTCTCAGTCATTCCTGTCTTTCTGCATATTTTCAATTTCTATAGAATTGTCTGTATATACAATTTCATCCTCTTGCAATTGCATCTCATTTATCTAGCTTCTTTGATGAGGTCTAACATTTCCAGGGCTTCTCCAAGCTGTAGTGGGTGGGGATCACTACAGTACTTCATATCTTTTTCACTTTGATCATGCTTGAGAAAGAGCCCTGTGCCTGGCACATGCTAGCTATATAATCTGGAGTAATCTCCACTACTCATCCTGATTCATACCTATGGTTTTTTTAATTTATTTTTTTATTTTTTGCATGGGTGGTTTTTTCTGTGTACACTTTTCTCCAACCTGATACAAGCTAGGACACAAAAAGGAATGTCAGTTTAGAAACTTGCCTCCATCAGATTGGCCTGTGGGGCACTGTCTTGATTAATGATTGGTGTGAGAGGAGATCCAGCCCACTGTGGATGGTGTCAAACCTGAACAGGTGGTCCTTGTTGGCAAAAGAAAGCAAGATGAGCAAGCAATACTCCCCTATGGCCTCTGGCATAGTTCCTACCTCCAAGCTTCTCGAATGCAATTTTAAAATGCAAGCTTTTAAAAATTCCTTTCCTGGAGCTGGAGAGATGGCTCAGTGGTTAAGAGCACTGGCTGCTCTTCCAGAGGTCCTGAGTTCAATTCCCAGGAACCACATGGTGGCTCACAACCATCTGTAATGGGATCCAATGCCTTCTTCTGATGTGTCTGAAGACAGTGACAGTGTACTCATATACATAAAATAAATAAAAATCTTTTTTTTAAAGGGTGATACTTCTTTGTGGGTATAAGGATAAACTTTTAGAATACTTGCAACAAACAGAAGCTGCTATAGAGAGTCAAAACTATTCAAAGTGCAGGATATAAGTAGTGTGGGATTCTACACCCTGGTTAATATATCTACAATGTAACCCTATACCTAAGGCTCAGAGAACTTTGGAGAAGCAGGGCAGAAAGACTTTAAGAATCTGAGAACCAGGAAAGATGCTGGCCTCGAACTTGGAAGTCTGCCTGCCTCTGCCTCCCAACCAAGTGATTAGTCTTAAACATAAATATGTAACAATATTAAATGGACTCTGTAGGCTGTGTGTATATATATATATGTGTGTGTGCGTGTGTGTGTGTGTGTGTGTCTGTGTGTCTGTGTGTCTGTGTCTGTGTGTCTGTGTGTCTGTGTGTATGCATGTAACAGTAATAATTATAGACAATAGACAAAAGAATTCATGAATTTGAGAGGGAGTGGAAGGCACAAAGGAGTTGGAGGAAGGGAGGGAGGGATAGAAATGATCTAAATACAATATTCATGTATGAAATACTAAAAATAATTTAAATTGAAAACTAAATCTTAAAAAAAAGAAGTGGGAAGATCCCATAACAGAATTTAGAATGTTGCAAAAAATAATCCCGTTCTCTTATAGACCACTGAAGGCAATGTGGGGCTGGGTGGGTTGGGGTAGTGCTGATCTTAGAAAGGAAGGAAATGAATAGACTTTGCAAAGCTAAAGACCAAATAAATTATACCTAAACACACTACTGCAGCTGCTAAGGCTGTTTCCTGAAATATTAGAGGCAAATTCGCTATACTGTGTGCTGGAATTAAGTAACAATGAAAGAAGAAATTGAGACATGTATGAACTTATATGGATGTACGTGATTGTGTGTAGAAGTGTTTATAAATACATAGACTTGTGTACAAGGACATGTGGACATCAAACACACACACACACACACACACATATATATATATCCAAGCTCTGACAGCTGAAAGAACCTATTGTGAGGCTATGCCAGTGCCTAGCAAACACAGAAGTGGATGCTTACAGTCAGCTATTAGATGGAACACAGAGCCCCCAATGGAGGAGCTAGAGAAAGTATCCAAGGAGCTAAAGGGGTCTACAACCCTATAGGTGGAACAACAATATGAACTAACCAGTACCCCCGGAGCTCATGTCTCTAGCTACATATGTAGCAGAAGATGGCCTAGTCGGCCATCATTGGGAAGAGAGACCCCTTGGTCTTGCAAACTTTATATGCCTCAGTACAGGGGAACGTCAGGACCAAAAAGTGGGAGTGGGTGGGTAGGGGAGTGGGGGGGGAGGGTATGGGGACGTTTGGGATAGCATTTGAAATGTAAATGAAGAAAATATCTAATTTAAAATTTTTTGGAAACAAACAAACCAATAACAACAAATCTCCCCAGGCAATCTCCAATAGAATACTTCAATGAAATGAACTGGTTCTCCTTGGAGACTCCTCGGTTGTAGGACAGAAGAGGAGATTTACTAAGATCATCTCATAGTGCTAGAAATCACAAAGTGTTTAATGCAAAACTCGTGATGTTATAAAAGATGTCAGAGGGACACAGCATTCTATGGAAAAAGGTCTCTTTGGACAAAGCTGGAAAAATCTGAACAACAAAACGTGTTGAATTATACTCAAAGAGTATAAAATAAATATCCATAAATCTGCATGATGAAGAGATAAGTAAATGTGGAGTGGATGGGTCATTTGGACCAGAGGTTACCAATGACTTATCTGGACAGTAGATGATGAAGGAGAGAGAGCAAAGCTCATTCTTTAGACGTAGGCTGAGCACACAGACTGCTGCTTTCTAAAGAGCATGGGAAGGTGTTGGATCGGGGTAAGCTGATAGGGCAGAAACCATAATAGAATTGCTACATGCCAACATAAGTCATGTTGATAGCGGGGACTCTTCATATGACATAATGAAAATGCCACTTCATTTCCTGGCGTCTCCCCCAGACCTGAAACCCAAGAGTCATCATTACAAAGAAATAGTACAAACTCACCATCATTCTTGACCAGCTCCCCAGAACTCTAAAGGTTTCCAAAGCAAGGGCTGTTTGAGAAGCAGTCAGAGGTGTCTGGAGACTAGGCAAGTGATGTTCCCTATTGGGGTCCTGGAGCAGTGAAAGGGATATTAGGGGGGAACTGAGGAAAAGGGGATAAAGTATGGACTTAATAACAACCAATGACTGTTCATTATTTTTGAAAAATGAGTCATTAGTGAAACTTAAGAGAGGAAGAAATTGGGTGTGCTACTATCCATGCAACAATCTTGTGAATCCATACAACTAAAATGACATATTTTTGGAAAATCTCTAAAGACTCTGGAACATGTCATATATATGTGTGTGTGTGTGTGTGTGTGTGTGTGTGTGTGTGTGTGTGTGTGTGTGTGTATCATGTTAAATCAAAAAATTCCTGTCAGAAATCATCTAGGAATCCTGGGATAACATAGAAACACCTAAACAAAAGCACAAAATCTACAGAAAAAAGAAAGATTAAGAGAAGCAAGGGGAAAAGGAGTGTAGGAGACCAGACTGGGAAACCAGACCTTCAATGACTCCCTCCCAGAAAACCAAACAGTCCTTTGTTGAGAGTCAGAGCCACCCCCTCCATGCAAGACCTAAGAGCTGGCCAACACTTATCTTGGATGAGCGCCTGGGGCTGTTAGCCAACATTCAGAAACAAATCTACAGGATGTCCTTCACCCTGCATCCTCCCGTACAGGATGTCTCAAAGCCTGCTATCAGCATCCTCCCCAAGATGTCCTTTTCTCATCCCCCTCAGATGTCCTTAGCTCTGAAGTCTTTGTTCTCCCTTCTCAGCCCCTCCTTATTCCTTTTTTTTTTCTGTGTGTATATAACTAGGCTTTCAGCCTCATTAAAATCAGACCTTGAAAGGAATCCTCCTTGGTCTCGCTCTCTTTTCTTGCTGGTTTCTTTTTCAGACCTCGGTCCTCCTCAACCCACGGAATAACTAAGTCCTGCTGGACGGGACAAAGGGCAGGCAACAAATAAATGCAGACCTAGCAGAACTGTACCACACTCCTCAACAGAGATGCTAAAAGACAACAGGGCCTGGTCTGATATCCTGCAATCTCTAAAAACCCATATATGAGAACCAAGACTACCATATCAGCAAAACTCTCAATTACCATATCTGGAGAAAACAAGATATATCAAGACAAACCCTAATACAAACAATATCTACCCACAAATCCAGCCTTAAGAAAACAAATACTAGAAAGAAATTTCTGCCCAAGAATGATAACTATATACAAAAACCACAGGAAATAAGTAATTCCATACCAGAAGCAATGAGGAAAGCACACACAACCTCACACACAAACACACACATACACACAGACACACACACACACACACACACACACACACACACATACACAAACACACACCACCCTACCACCACCACCCCACCAATATAAAAATAACAGAAAATAACAATCACTGGTCATTAATATCGCTCAACGTCAATGGACTCAATTCACCAATAATAAAATAGATGGTAACACAGTGGATGCAAAATCAGAATCCATCATTCTGCTGCATACAAGAAACACACCTCTGCCAGGCGTGGTGGCACACACCTTTCATCCCAGCTCCTGGAAGGTAGAGGCAGACGGATTTCTGAATTCGAGGCCAGCCTGGTCTACAGAGTGAGTTCCAGGACAGCCAGGGCGATACAGAGAAACCCTGTCTTGAAAAAAACAAAAACCAAAACCAAACAAATAAAACACACACACCTCAACCACAAAGATAGACTGTAAAGGACTAAAGAATTTTCCAATCAAACAGATACAAGAAGCAACATGAAGTATCCATTCTAATATATAATAAAACAGACGTCAACCAAAATTAATCAAATGAGACAGGGAGGAATACCCATAAAAGGAAAAATCTAGCAAGATGCAATCTTAATTCTGAACATGGATACACCAAACACATGGTCACCCACATCTGGAAACAAACATTGTTAAAGCTTAAATTGCACATTGAACCCCACACATTAATAGTATGAGACTTCAACACCCCACTCTCACCAATTTACAGGACATCTAGGAAAAACACACTAGAGAATTAATGACACTAACAGATATTACAAATCAAACTGACCTAACAGGCATCAATAAAATAAAACACCAAAGAATATAAGTTATTCTCAGCAATTCATGGGTCTTTCTCCAAAAGTGACCATATAGTTGCTAATATCAGTACACCTCAAGCTATTCCACAAAATAAAACCAGAAGGAATCCTGCCAACCTCAATCTATGAGGCCATAACCACCCTGATAACTAAATCATACAAAAGCTCCACAAAGAAGAGAACTCCATACTGATTTCTGATATGCACATTGAGGCAAATTATACTCAAAAAATACTCAGAAACAGAATCCAGGAACATATCAAAAACATCAAAACAATCTAATGAGTCAATGCAATCCCTATCAAAATTCTAACCAAAATTTTATAGATCTCTAAAATCAATTCTCAACTTCATATAAGAAAATCATAAACCAAAATTATCCAAAACAATTCTGAAGAATAAAAGAACTTTGGGAGGTATAGCCATCCCATATTTAAAGCTGTATTACAGAGCACTAGTGATTTAGACACGAATGGTAAAAAACAGGTTGACCAATGGGCTCAAATCAAGGCCCAAAAATAAACCCATACACCTATGGAAACTTGATTTTTGATTTAAAAAAAAAAGCCAAATTACACAATGGAAAAATAAAAGCATCTTCTACAAATGGTGCTGGACTAGCAGGCTGTATACATATAGAAGAGTGAGAATAGATCCATACTTATCACACTGCATGGAACTCAAGTCTAAGTGGATCAAGGAACTCACCATAAAAGGAGATACACTAATTCTCCTAGAAGAGAAAGTGTGAAGTTCCCTTGAAAGCATTGGTAAAGGAGACAACTTCCTGAACGGAACACAGATGGCTCAGGCTCTAAGACCAACAATTGATGAGTTCATCCTCATGAAACTGCAAAGCTTCCTTAGTGCACAGTACATTGCCAGTAGGGCAAACCAACAGCGTATAGATAGGAAAAGGATCTTCACCAACCCTATATCTGATAGAGGGCTAATTTCCAAAATTTACAAAAAACTCAAGAAGCTAAACACCAACAACCCAAATAACCCAATTTAAAAATGGGGTACAGAACTGAAGAGAGAATCCTCAACAATGGAATCTGAGTGGCCAAGAAGCACTTTAAGAAATGTTCCACTTCCTGATTTTCATTTAGACAATTGAATATTGCTCAGGTATTGAGACCAGGGATACTCTGAGTTTTGAAGGCATATGGATGGAATTAGAAAATATTATCATGAGTAAGATTACTCATACCCAAAATGGCATGCATGGTATGTAGTCACCAAAATGTGAATATTAACCAAGAAAAATATATACAATACCCAAGAAACCATCCACAGAACTCAATGGTTAACAAGCCAGAGGGGCAAAGTGAGGACTCTTCACTCCCACATGAGATAGAGAAGAAAGCAATCACAGGAGGGGTTAGGGAGCAATGTACCCAGGTAGGAAAGGGGACAAGGAGTGGAAGAGGGGAACATGATCAGACATTGGGTGAAGAAATAGGACTGAGGCTGGGAGGGACAACAGATCATTGGAAACAGCCAACCTCAGGAGGTAGGAGGTAGGGGACACTCCAGAATGTACCATAAACCAGAGAGGTAAGAGACTCTCAGGATTCAAAGGGAGGGACCATAGATAATATGTCCTACAGTGAGGAGTGGGAACTTGTAGAGCCCTCCTCCAGCAGAAACACAGGGCATCAAATGAGAGATGGGGTTGCCATCCCACAGTCAAAAACTCTGACCCAGAATTTTTCTTGTCTTTAAGAACCTAAGGGACAAAATGGAGAAGAGCCTGAGTGAAAGGAGGTCCAGTGACAGTCCAAAGTAGGATCCAGCTCAAGGGGAGGCTCCAAGGCCTGACACTATTATTGAGGCTATAGAGTGCACACAAAAATGGACCTATCATGATCGCCCTCAGAAATACCCAACAAGCAGCTCGAAGAGTCAGATGCAGATATTTACACCCAACCAACGGACAGAAGATGCTGACACCTGTGGTTGAATTAGTGAAAGGCTGGAAGAGGCTGAGGAGGTAGGTGACATTGTAGGAGGACCAGCAGTCTCAATTAACCTGAACCCCCAAGATCTCTCAGATACTGGACCACTAACCTGGCAACATAATACCAGCTGATATGAAGCCCCCAACACATACACCGCAGAGGACTGCCAGGTCAGGGTTCAGTTATAGAAGATGTACCTAACCCTCAACAGACTAGAGAACTCATAAAATGGAGGTGTCTGGTGGGGTGTGTTGGTGGGGGAGGTGGCATACTCATGGAGACACAGGGAGGAAATATGGGATGTGGAACAATCAGAGGGTGGACAGAGGGGGGGGGGTAAAATCTGGAGTGTAAAGAAAAGGATTAGCTGGGCGGTGGTGGCACATGCCTTTAATCCCAGCTCTTGAGAGGCAGAGGCAGGCAGATTTCTGAGTTCGAGGACAGCCTGGTCTACAAAGTGAGTTCCAGGACAGCCAGGGATACACAGAGAAACCCTGTCTCAAAAAAACAAAAAAAGAAAAAACAAAGAAAGAAAAGAAAAAAAAGAAAGGATTAAATAGAATTAAACAAAAAGTAAAGAAATATTCAAAGTCCACATGCAGCAGATGTGCAGCTTGGTCTTCATGTGAGTCACAAATAACTGGAATGGGGGCTATATTAGAACCTGTTTCCTGTATGTGGGAGAGTACTGGAAATGTAAATGAAGAAAATACCTAATTAAAATAAAATTAAAAAAAACAAGGTTATAATTACTTCATTACTTCATGATAACAACTTCTTTTTCCTCTACCATGGTTGAGGTTTGGTGGACAGTCTCCTCCACATTTCTCAGTATATTTTGTCACAAGTTTTAAACACATTTTCTTTAAAATGAATTCTTTAAGAATCCAGGGAAAGAATAACAGCTAACTTGAAAAGGAGGCAGATGTGCAAACACATGCCAGTGATTCTAGCACTGTTAAAGCTGGCATATGAGTATTGAAAATTTGTGATGTATGTGGACTGTACTGTGAGACATGTTCTCAAAATAAAATACTTGAAATATGAGAACCAGGTGTCCTCTTGCTCATTGTTTCCAGATAGATTCAAGCAACAAGAGTGGGGAATCCCTGATTATGATCCTTGCACACAAGTGACAACACATGTAAGTCTCTTGACCTCCTAGTTTTCAAATCAGTATAAAGAGACAAGAAGCAGCTACTATCCCTACTAATAGGAACTATTAATCGGGAAACTGCAGGGACTGAGAAGTTCCTGGTTGGTGATTCTGCACATACTAGAGAAAACTCATGGTAATTTGCAACCATGGAGGTGTTTTCTGGGATCACGTCACATATAATCTCCACTGACCATGATCATAGCCTTCATATTTTTCTAGAAGATTTGAAGTTGGTACTGACATTATCAAGTAAATAATTTAAGGTGTATTCCCATAAGTTTTTAAATGGTTTGAAGGACAGACATCAATGATATAGTTTATTTAGCTCACGGGATAAATTTTCTGGCCATCCTTAAATAATATTCCTGAAGACCCACTTCCAAAATTGTGAGAAAATGAAATTTTCAGAAGAGAATAATGGAGTAAATTTGGCTTTCAACTCTGATCAGTCACTGTAAACTCCAAGCATAGAAAATAGTAGATAGTGTCTGACTGATGCAGGTTCAAAATTAATGGCCTGGCTTCTATCAATCTGTCATCTTTCTTGTCATTTCTACTGAACTCATCTTCAGTCCACACTTTGAAATACATTTTTTTTTTAAAGATAGGAATCGACAGACAGGAGGCACATCCCGGGTCCTGTAGCATGTGCCTGTGGACCAGGCATTGTGGTCCATCTTTCTGGAGCTGGGGAAGGAGGGTCGGGTTTGTTCTGTCCCCTGACCTCCTCTGTTTTTCCCCTCCCTTCTCAGCCTCTGCCTCTGCCTACAACTGCCACTGCCTGCCACTGCAGTGGCTCATGGCCATCTGCCTCTTTCCTGTCTGGTTCTTATAAGTAACTGATTCATTTGAATTAAAAATGTATATATACTGAGAGTGTACCTTTTAAGTGTAGTTGTTGTAAGTAAGCGAAATTCACTTTGATTTTTGAGAGTAAAGGAGACTAAAATCAATGTTTTTCTTGAAAGAGCATATATTTGTTCCGCTTCTGCTATATCGTGACAAAAATGACAATTATTTTGAGATTGTCGTTCATATTATGGTAAGAGCGTTATTAGTCTCATAAGAGACGATTTTCATTATTTGCATTTTCAAGGTAGATTATCTCTTATCAGACATTTAAATTAGAGATTTTAGATTTATGCATTCCTTCTGATTTTTGTTTCATATATTCATATATATACACACACACAATTAGATGCCTTGTGGTGGAAAGAAAACATAAGTACAAATGTTTCATATGATTTAGACGTGTGTTTGTATGTGTGTGTATCCGTGTATATTTTCAGTAAATATTACATAATATGCTTGTATTTTTACTGTTACATGGTACAGCTGATAATGTCAGAATTTTTCAATATAGTAGCTTGTTTCAAAAACATCACACATTTGAATTTAGAAATATATATACATATATATATTTGTATGTATGTATATATGTGTGTGTGTATATATATGTATATATATGTATATATATAATTGTATGTATTTGTGTGTGTGTGTGTTTATGATTTTTGAATCAGGGTTTATATTGTGTCATATTCTCTCCTGAATCTGAGAGAGGCAGAGTAAGTATATTCAGTTTTGGACCAAGATATTAGCTTAACAGTGTCCAGTGCAGAATTATATATCCAAGTTCACACACACACACAAACACACACAAAGAGGTAATATTCAGCCTATCATACATAATAGAAAAGTCACGAATCTGGGAAGGATTCTGTCAAAAAAATCCTTCCCAGAAAGAAGGGAAAGCAGAGAGCAACAAAAAACAATAATCAGAACGCATTATATACATATCTGAATTTCTCAAAGGTCAAGCTTGATATATGATGAAAGAAGGAAAGCAATGCTCCCAAGGTTATGAAAAGAATTTTATTCAGTTAGACAATATTCTATATTATTTATTTTGGAAAGATTATTAAATGTAATTAGGTAAAATGCAAAAATTTAACTAATTTTTTTTTCCGGTTTTTCAAGACAGGGTTTCTCTGTATAGCCCTGGCTGTCCTGGAACTCACTTTGTAGACCAGGCTGGCCTCGAACTCAGAAATCCGCCTGCCTCTGCCTCCCGATTAACTAATTTTTTAAATTTCTAAATTTTTTGGTATGAGCATTATGGAATTGAAGCAAAATGGTTAGTAATTAACAAAATCAAGGGAAGAAATCATGAAACACATGGCTTTCTAAAACTATATATGAGTACACATGCACACACACACTGGTGTATGAATATATATCTGTCTATATGTATCCATAGTATATTCATTTGGGGGGTGTTTAGGAGCACAGGCATAATCCACCATTCTGATAATAATGGTTGTAGGCAGAGAATAGAGTGGGTGAGCAGATAATGGTAGAAACAAGAAAGTTTCAGTCTTTGGGCAAGAATCAGTTCAATAGGAAGTCATCTTGAGTTATAGTTGTTAGAATAATGGCAAAATGAAGAAGAAAATTCTGTGAATGTAAGATCTTTGCCCCATGGATAATTATTTTCATAAAGAGGAAACAATGTACACATTAGTGTACAGATGGAAAATTATACCTGACATAGGGTTGTGAGCATGGTGAAGAGCAATAGTGCATTGGGTAGGGGTTGCTGTTTGGAAAAGCAAAACATTGATCATCAAGATAATGTTGATGACTGTAAGACACTGTGGATGTGTCAAATATCAAAGAGGTATAACTCATTCAACCTAAAATTTGCTGTTCTAAAAATTAGCCTGGTGATTCATATCTAATCCATCTTAAATTAGAGTATTACATGCTACAGAGGTGTAGTGGTAGGCTTCTTACACATTGGTACTAGGAGAAGTCATGTAATGTCTCACAGAGATAACGCACTGGTTTCTAGGACTGCCTGTCTTCTATGCCGATAATGTAGTTCACAGGAGGAAATGAACAATATTGTTTTCTTAAAAGTTGTTCCCTCTGTCTTAAGTGTTTTCTAAACAAAGGTCATATAGCTCACCCATGGTTTAGTGTGAATAATGATCCTTTTCTATATTAACATGACCTCACACTGAGTACACTGTCTTAACTATCCTTTTATACATATGAAATCAATGCTGGGAGTAATTGTTAACCCAGCCGTAGTCACACAGCTCTTGGAATATAGTCAAGTCTTGATATTCCCATCTAGCTTCCACAGTATAGTCAAATTCCTGTCATTCAAGAGTTCCAGTGTAACTTGTCAATCAGAAAGGTAGTCATGTGGACAATACCATCTAACCTGCACCCACATCAGTGCCATTGGCTTATAATAATATTTATGATCAATAATCTTAAAGTCTTAGCATTATCAAGACTCGAATCTTGTTTTTCTCTTTTAACATTACAGTTCTCAAGAACAGAAAGATCAGTGGCACTATTTTCTCAGAAGGTATTTACTTGTGATTATTCCATACTAACTGCAGTTTATGCTTCATTTCTTTCTTTTTCTAATTTAATTTAATTTTTAATTCATTTTTTATACTCTGTATTCCATTTCCCACTTCCCCATCCACCCTCCAACTGTTCCACATCCCACACCTCCTCCCGACCCCACTCTGTCTCCACGTGGATGCCACCCTCCCCCACCCCCACCCAACCTGACCACTAAACTCCTTGGGGCCTCCAGTCTCTTGAGGGTTAGGTACATCATCTCTCAATGAACACAGACCTGGAAGTCAAGTCCTCTACTCTATGTGTATTGGTGGCCTCAAATTAGCTGGTGCATGTTGTCTGTTTGATAGTTCAGTGTTTGAAAGATCTCCGGGGTCCAGATTAATTGAGACTACTGGTCCTCCTACGGGATCACCCTTCTCCTCAGCTGCTTTCAGCCTTCCCTAGTTCAACAAAAGGGATCAGCTGCTTCTGTCCATTGATTGGCTGCAAGTATCTGCATCTTACTCAGCATCTAACTGTCTCCAAATGTGTTGTTGATTAGAATGTCACAGGATACTGCTGTAGATTCTCTTGTCTATCGCATATTACATTTAATTTTGAGGAAGTTCTGCATTCCTTGTCTCTTTCTTATATTGGAGTAAACAGTACTCTTCAGATTTACTTTAAATTCCACTCCATAGATGATATTCTATCATTTCCATTCAAACCATTGGCTACTTCCTCCTTTGAAGTCAAGCAGGTTTTTGCCATTTACTTGTGTAGTAAAAACAGAAGTTTCTCTAGAACCACAGACTTTTTGGACTGTCTCTATATATTAAGGGAATTTATTGTAATGACTTATGGCCTGCAGTTTTAACTAAACCAACAATTGGGCAGCTCTGAATGGGAAGTCAAAATATCTAGTAGTTCTTCAGTCTATGAGTCTAGTATGTTCCTTCTGGTCTTCTGCATAAACTGGAAGCCTGAAGGAGTAGATACCAACAAATGTGCTGGCAGTAAGTGCAAGCAGACAAAGAATGAGTCTTCCTTTTTCCAATGTCCTTATGTAGGCCTCCAGTAGAAGGTGTGGCTCAGATTAAAGGTGTGTACCACCATGCCTAGAACTGGATCTTGCTTTGTCCCAGGCTGACCTTGAACTCAGATCCACTTCTTTCATTCCCTGGGAATAATGGTGGGTGTGTTCTGGGCCTAAACTTTTCATGGCCATTATGCCCCAAGATCTCCATGTCAACGTCCAAGTCAGAAGCCTGTGTCTTCTGGCCTCAAGATGTGGATTATAGGTGTGCCCTCCATTTCTCGATTGTTGTTCATTTGAAGTGCAGTCAAGTTGACAACAACCTTGCAAACAAAAAGTTATGAGGACTGGCTGTGCTTCCTAGGTCAATGTGCTATTACCTGGCAATGTCTTTGATTTTGAAACATTTTTAAATATTCCCTAATCCAATAATGCATATTGCTAAACTGATTGTCTTGTATTTAACACTAAGATGATAGTTATAAAATATTAAGTGATTAGCTTAATATAAGCTACTAGCAAATTCATTTTACTATATCTTGTGTTTTTATTGCATTTGAACAGATTCATTGATGAAGCCAAGAAGGGTATCAAGAAAAATTTAAATTTCTCACTTCAGATATTAACTGAAGACATCCCAACCTGTGACAGTGTATGTGAATACAAAACCAAAATGTATATTTCAAGTTTATGAGTAGCAGAGAGACAGGGAGGTTGTAAAGTAAATGAAGATGGAGACAAAAGGGAATGGAGGGGAGAGGTAGTGAAGAAGTAACAAAATTCTAGGCCTTTAGGTCGAGGCTTGGGAATGTAACCTTTGTGACCCATTGCTCCAAGGTATGCTAATCATACCTTGATAGCGACATTCCTTCCTCCACCTACCTGCTTCCTGAGTTCAAAGAGTGTTCATTCAAAGAAAGTCACCCTGACCAACGCCGGAAACTGCCATGCAAATGTGCTATTGTTAGGGGCTCTTAGAAACTGAGAGTTAACCAAAACAATTACCAGGTATTCTCTGTGACTCTTGTGACTTTACACTTCCTTATGACTCTTAACTGGTATCTTTGGTATTTTTCCAACAACCCCTCCCCACTTCCTTGAGTTGTGGTTTCTTCCTTTAAATACCCCCTTACTCAGCTACTCGGCGTGCCATGGTCCTCTACCCCTGCGTGGTGTATGACCATGGGCCCGAGAACGCTCTCGAATAAAAATCCTCTTGCAGTTGCAGCAAGATCGTTTCTTGTGGGTGATTTTGGGGTGTCGCCTCTCCTGAGTCAGAACGTGAGGGAGTCCTCACGTTGTGGGTCTTTCATTTGGTGCGTTGGCCGGGAAACGCGACCACCCCTCACACCCGAGAACCGACTTGGAGGTATGGGGATCCCCTCTTGTGTGTGTGCCGGCCGGTGTCTCTGTTTTGAGTGTCTGTTTTCTGAAACGAACATTGGAACATGTGCTTGTTGTGTTGGGTTATTTATGTCTTGTCCTATGTTTCTGAAGCATGGCGAAGTCTGAGTTCGGATCCATCTGAGTTTATTAAATTTGTGTCTTGGTTTTCGGGTTGCGAGATCGTGGGTTCGAGTCCCACCTCGTGCCTTGGTTTTACACCTGGCAGAGTGAAATTTGTGTCTTGGTTTTCGGGTTGCGAGATCGTGGGTTTGAGTCCCACCTCGTGCCTTGGTTTTACACCTGGCAGAGTGAAATTTGTGTCTTGGTTTTCGGGTTGCGAGATCGTGGGTTCGAGTCCCACCTCGTGCCTTGGTTTTACACCTGACAGAGTGAAATTTGTGTCTTGGTTTTCGAGTTGCGAGATCGTGGGTTCGAGTCCCACCTCGTGCCTTGGTTTTACACCTGGCAGAGTGAAATTTGTGTCTTGGTTTTCGGGTTGCGAGATCGTGGGTTTGAGTCCCACCTCGTGCCTTGGTTTTACACCTGGCAGAGTGAAATTTGTGTCTTGGTTTTCGGGTTGCGAGATCGTGGGTTCGAGTCCCACCTCGTGCCTTGGTTTTACACCTGACAGAGTGAAATTTGTGTCTTGGTTTTCGAGTTGCGAGATCGTGGGTTCGAGTCCCACCTCGTGCCTTGGTTTTACACCTGGCAGAGTGAAATTTGTGTCTTGGTTTTCGGGTTGCGAGATCGTGGGTTCGAGTCCCACCTCGTGCCTTGGTTTTACACCTGGCAGAGTGAAATTTGTGTCTTGGTTTTCGGGTTGCGAGATCGTGGGTTCGAGTCCCACCTCGTGCCTTGGTTTTACACCTGGCAGAGTGAAATTTGTGTCTTGGTTTTCGGGTTGCGAGATCGTGGGTTCGAGTCCCACCTCGTGCCTTGGTTTTACACCTGGCAGAGTGAGGAACAAGTGTGCTTCTCTGGTTTTGGTCGTCTAGGTAAAAATGGATGCTGGTGTTTGTAGACGATGGGGTGATGGGGTCTGAAATGCGCGCGCGGTCGGTATTTGCAGCTGTCCTTTTGGGCCGTAAGGACCGGAGGACTGTGGTCGGCAGACGTGCTAGGAGGACCACAGGCTGTGGCCCTGGGGGACGCCCTGGGAGGTAAGGAGAGCCAGGGACGCCTGGCCGTCTCCGGATCGGTCAGAGGGACCGAGTTCTGTTGAAGCGGAAGCTTCCCCCTCCAAAATCGTCTAATTCTCTTGCCTGCTTGTAGAGGACAAGAAAGGGTCGAATGTGTCTGGATCTGTTGGTTTCTGTTTTATGTGTTTTTGTGTATGTGTTTAGAGTTATGTGAAAATCTAGAAAAGCAAAGGTAATTCTCATAGGTGCTTTATACCCTGACTAGAGATAGTTTACACCTGAGATGTGAGAGAATGGGTTTTGAGAAAAGCAGTACTCTCCGACTATCTGGGGATAATTTGGTAAAAAATAAAATAAAATAAACAGTATTAATTGGTCTTTGGGGCCCTGCACCTGTAGTTAGGAATCTAGTGTGGCTAGAGAAGCCCTGCTAGGAGCTGATTATAAACGCTGCTCTTATAAGGACCAGCAGCTTCTCAAGTTCTACAAAAATCTCTGTGCTTGTGATAATTAGATTCATCAGGTGACAAGGTGCTCCTCTCTTGAAATTACAGCTAAAAAAATTAAGAATTTTGTTTGGTTTAAATGAGCAAATGTATGCGGCCATTTCATTTTTGTTTCTAAATAGTTTCAAAAGTATAAATATGTTTTTATATGTCTTGGTTATAGATTAGTGGCTCATAAGTTATTAGTTATGATTAAAAATTTGTAACATTGGTAACAAAAAGTTGACTTAAAACTGGTAACTCTGGGTTAGAGTAATTTAGAACTACAACATGCAGCATGAGACAATCCATGGGAACAGGTCTCTAAAGATACGCCTAAATTGAGTAATATTCTATGTAATTCTTATCCTAGAAATCCGATTTATAAAAGATAAGATTTAGGGTAGTGTCTTTTTGAAGTATTGGCAGCTACACCTTCTTGTGTTTGTGTGCAGGAACAGGCAGCCAAAATTTATAGCAAGTAATGTTTTTAGAGTTCATTTAAAAAAAAAAAAACTAGATTGTTTTCACTGTTAAAATTGGGTTTTGCTTCTCAAAATTGTGGTTGTACTCTTATGTTACAAGAAAAATTAAAGGTTTCTCCCAAATCGCAGCCACCAGCCAATTCGGCTCCCTATGAAGCCTCCTGAGTGGCCTAGTCCACAACCTTCCCCTTATCCACAGCCTCAACCCCAGCCGCGGAGGGAACCCTAAACCCCTCGGGGTGTCGAGAGGCGGACCGCTGCGGGTACATGGAACTGCAGAGCACAGAGTCCGGGCGGACTCTGGTGGACCCGCCCAAACTTTAAACCCTTCAGTACTGGTCATTTTCCTCTGTTGGTATTTATAACTGAAAAACTAACCACCCCCTTTCTCAGGATCCCCAACGCCTCACAGGGTTGGTAGAGTTCCTTATGTTTTCTCATCAGCCTACTTGAGATGATTGTCAACAGCTGTTGCAGATGCTCTTAACAACGGAAGAGCGAGAGAGAATTCTGTTAGAAGCTAGAAAAATGGCCCGGAAGCCAACAGCGGTTTACACAGCTACAAAATGAGATCAACATGGGATTCCTTTTGACTCGCCCCAGTTGAGACTACAACATGGCTGAAGGTAAGGAGAGCTTGAAAATCTAACGCCAGGCTCTGGTCTCCAAGGTGCCTCGAGACAGGCCCACTAATTTGGCTAAGGTAAGAGGTAATGCAGGGGCCGATCGAACCTCCCTCAATGTTCCTTGAAAGGCTTATGGAAGCCTTCAGGCAGTTCACTCCCTTTAATCTTACCTCGGAAGCCCAGAAGGCCTCAGTGGCCTGGCCGGCCTTCATAAGGCAGTTGGCTCCCGATATCAGAAAGAAGCTTCAGAGAAAAGAGGGAGACAGTTAGGCAGTCTAGTGAAAGAGGCAGAGAAAGTGTGTGTGTGAGAGAGAGAGAGGCGGGAGGCAGAAGAAAGAGAAAACAGGAGGGATCGTAGACAAGAGAGAAATTTGACTAGAATCTTGGCCACAGTAATAGGAGAGAAAGAAAAAGACAGGATCTAGACAGGAAACCTGGGCAACTGAAGACCGAGCCTCAGCTTAAAAGGCTCAGCTGTGTCAAACTGAAGTTACTTATTTGAGAGACACCCTTCAAGACGGGAAGTAGTGGCTAACTACACCAAGGCAAGTAAGAAAATTCTTGGGTACTGCTGGCTTCTACAGACTCTAGACACCTGGGTTGGCGACCTTAGCTGCCTTGTTGTACCTCCTAACCAAGAAAGGGGAGGTGTTTTGTGGATCCCGAATTGCCAGAAAGCCTTTAAAAAAAATTAAAAAGGCCCTTTTGATGGCCAGCCTTTGCCTGACCTAACCAAGCCTTTCACTCTTTATGTGGAAGAGAGATCAGGGGTCGCCAGAGGAGTTCTTGCTCAGACTTTGGGACTTTGAAAAAGGCCAGTGGCTTACCTAACCAAGAAGTTACACCCTGTTGCCAGCGGGTGATTTTCTTGCCTGTAAGCTATTACTGCCATAATCTGCTTGTCAAGGATGCTGATAAGCTCACTCTGGGACAGTAACTAGCTGTAATGGCATCCCATGCTCTTGAAAGCATTATCCAAAAGCCCCCTGACTGATGGATGACTACCAATGCTCCTGTGACAC
Source organism: Mus caroli (assembly GCF_978045245.1). Classification (NCBI taxonomy): domain Eukaryota; kingdom Metazoa; phylum Chordata; class Mammalia; order Rodentia; family Muridae; genus Mus; species Mus caroli. The sequence continues at coordinate 130,687,156 of NW_028227258.1, forward strand.
ATCAGAACTTTTTGTTGACTGAACGAGTGACCTTCGCTTCATTCCACCTGCTGTCCCACTGCGTGAGACTGCACCTACTCATCACTGTGCTGAGAAACTGGTACTTGAAATGATCTGAAGGATCAGATCAGCCTTGGCCTGAGGGTTCGAGCTGGTACACTGATGACAGTAGCCTCGAGGTTAAAGGTAAGCAGAAGGCGGGGACAGCAGTATGGTGGTGGACAGAAAGCAAGTGATCTAGGCCAGCAGCCTCCCTGAAGGGACGTCGGCCCAGAAAGCTGAACTTGTGACTTTGAGACAAGGTCCATAAATGGCAAAAGAAAAGTCTACACTGACAGCAGGTATGCTTTTGCCACTGTACGGAGCAATATACAGACAAAGAGGGCTGTTGACATCTGCAGAGAAAGACCTAAGATGCTGTGGCTAAAGAAAATCAGATAGCAGATCTAACTGCCAAACAGGTGACTCAAGGAGCAATGATCCTGGCAGTCAAGGAGCCTAAAGATTATTATGACATCAGAGAGACCAGCTTTAGATACACCCCTGAGCACTATCAAGTTTGGACAGTATTTGACCCACCTGGGGGCCAAGAAATTCAAAGGTGTGGTTAGGTCCTTTGACTGCTATGTTACAGGACTCTCTGACTTGACAGAAGAAATAGCCAAAAGCTGCAAGGCCTGTGCTATGACGAGGTAGAATTTACAGAAATTAAGCCAGCTAGATATTGCAACAAGTACTTATTAGTGTTTATAGACACCGTTTCAAGATGGATAGAAGCTTTTCCTACCAGGACTGAAGATCTTAAAAGAAATCTTCCCAAGGTAATAGATCTGCCTTTGTTGCCCAGGTAAATCAGGGACTGGCCAAGATATTAGAGATCGGTTAGAAGTTACATTGTGCATACAGGCCCAAAGCTCAGGACAGGTAGAGAAAATAAATAGAACCATTAAGAGACCCTTACCAAATTGACAACAGAGACTGGCGCTAATGATTGGATAGCTCTCCTACCCTTTGCTCTTCAGGGTTAGAAACACCCCTGGACAGTTTAGACTGACCCCCTTATGAATTACTCTACAGGGGGCCCCCTCCACTGGTAAAAATAGCCTCTGTACATAGTGCTGACATGCTGCTATCCCAGCCTTTGTTCTCTAGGCTCAAGGTGCTCCAGTGAGTGAGACAGCGAGCAAAAAAGCAGCTCCAGAAGGCCTACTCAAGAGAAGAAGACCTGCTACATTAGACGTCTCTGCACAGAAAACCTTGAGACTCCGGTGGAAAGGCCCTTATCTTGTACTCTTGACCACCCTACTTTCTACCTTTATGATACCCCTTTTGATTTTGCTTCTGCTTTTAATTATAGGTGCATGTGTGTTAAATAGACAAGTCACCTTTATTAGAACAAGAATTAGTGCAGTGCGGCTTTTAGTTTTGAGACAACAGTACTATGCCCTAAAGGATCAAATATGTCAGAAAAAAGATAGTGTCTAGTTCTAAGATTAGAACTATTAACAAAAAAAAAAGGGGGGAATGAAGAAGTAACAAAATTCTAGGCCTTTAGGTCGAGGCTTGGGAATGTAACCTTTGTGACCCATTGCTCCAAGGTATGCTAATCATACCTTGATAGCGACATTCCTTCCTCCACCTACCTGCTTCCTGAGTTCAAAGAGTGTTCATTCAAAGAAAGTCACCCTGACCAACGCCGGAAACTGCCATGCAAATGTGCTATTGTTAGGGGCTCTTAGAAACTGAGAGTTAACCAAAACAATTACCAGGTATTCTCTGTGACTCTTGTGACTTTACACTTCCTTATGACTCTTAACTGGTATCTTTGGTATTTTTCCAACAACCCCTCCCCACTTCCTTGAGTTGTGGTTTCTTCCTTTAAATACCCCCTTACTCAGCTACTCGGCGTGCCATGGTCCTCTACCCCTGCGTGGTGTATGACCATGGGCCCGAGAACGCTCTCGAATAAAAATCCTCTTGCAGTTGCAGCAAGATCGTTTCTTGTGGGTGATTTTGGGGTGTCGCCTCTCCTGAGTCAGAACGTGAGGGAGTCCTCACGTTGTGGGTCTTTCATTAGTAAGAATGTATGCATATGGAAAAGTTGTATGGGTATGATATGCACACATGTATTTTATATATGTGATATGTAGAAAGCAATATGATGCAAGATTGATCATATATATATACATATATATGTATGTATAATTTTTATTTATTTCTTAATGACTAAAAACTATGTCAGGTAGTTGCAACAACATACATTTCCATGCTAAGTATTATTATTAGAATTAAACTGCATTTTCTCTTGAGTTCTTATTGCATATATATATTAACTTATGTGTTGTCCAACCACTATTTATTTTAATATATTTCTGTCTAATAAAAATAATTGTTATCATATAAGATAACCATGAAAAGACTTAAACAGAGCAAAATATTACCAAGAATTAATTTGCTATCCACATCCACATGTTTCACAATATTTTATCTCTGTCATCTGCTCTTTCAGTATTTCTTTGTGTATTCTCACACCTTCTTTGGAAGTCCAGCTACATAATCATGACTCTTTATCCTCGTGTTTATTTGAATGTTGTATGCATAGGTATATATTTTCATGTGACTTTTGTTTAGAAATCATTTTTATTAAGTTACCACTGAAGTGTGCGTGTGCGTGTGTGTGTGTGTGTGTGTGGTCATATGTGTATACACTGCTTAGGATAAAATTCATAACTTCGCAAATACTATGTAGTAGTTTTATCATTGAGTTACACACAGAGCTATTAAATATTTGTCTATTCAGGGCTGAAGAGATGACTCACTGTTAAGAGCACTAACTGTTCTTCCAGAGGTCCTGAGTTCAACTCCCAGCATACATATGGTGGCTTACAACCATATTTAATGGAATTTTTTACCCTATTCTTGTATGGCTAAAGACAGCTACAGTGTACTCTTGTAAATAAGATAAATAAATCTTTTTTCAAAATGTCTATTTTTCTAATAATTATATTATTGTTCTATTTTCACCATTGGATTTAGGGCAGATCAGAAATTTAACTGTTATGTAGCATGTAGAAGACTGACGACCATTCCTACTGTAAGCCAGAATAGAATGTAGCTCAGAGGATTACTATCTCTCTGACTTTTATAAATGCTAATACGTATAAAATGTACCTAGAGTCGATACCCTAACATGTCACTGTTGAAATTAGACTAAACCAACCACGGTGTGTAAAATGATCACCACACAATTTGACCTCCGTACTTTCTTGGTTGTACAAAACAGTAATTAGAGAGAAACTGCAATGTAAAAGTAATTTCTAACCAGTGACATAAATTAGGAGAACACTCACTAGCTTGGCTGAACCAGATGTGTCCTCAGGGCAGAGAAGAGCAGAAGAGCAGATAGTCCTATCGGGAGATGCTCTCCTGCCTCTGCTGCTTGATTTCAGCTATGGAAAATGCTCAGCATTATACATGAGCAATCCACCTGATGTCTTTCAAGACCATTGTGACTTAGATCCAATTCATTTAAAGAAAACATTTTTACTGATTTTCACCCATAAGTGCTTTCTTATTTTACCCTGCCATAATTATTAACAACCTTTTTTGTAGTTCAGAAGATTGGTAATAGGCACTTTTTAGCTTTTGTGCATGTGATGATATGTTTATTTACCTTTTGTCCTTGAAGAGATGTTTCCAGAACATAAAAACATTCTTCTAATTTAAATAAATATTCTCCATCACTTTTTGTTCTCCATGTTCTCTACTGAGTATGCAGCAATGATCCTTCATATATTTGTCAATTCTTTGGTGGTTTTCTTTGATTTTATATTTAGAGTTTGGCCTTTTAGGATTGAGAGTTCTTTGAATCATCTATGTATTTTATTACACTTAAGATAAACCTGTATTTTTTCCTATGTATGAATTAGGAAAATGTTTTTGCTATTCTAAATTAAGGATTTCTTTTCCTCCCAATTTTCCTTTTTTTTTTATTCTTATTATTGAATGTAGATCCCTCAGACTCTGTTTATATTTTAAAATACAGAGATGCAGGTGATTTTAGAATTATCTTTATTTGATAATTTCTTATAAGTATAGAAACCCACTGCCAAATCACCTGCATGAATCCCAAGATATCCTCAAACCTCTCCCTAAGTTGAGCATGTCTTCTTCTACTCTTGACTTCAAATACAAATATATAAAATACTGAATTTTTGAATTAATATTGTCTGGACAACAATTAACTGCACTGTCCTATGAGTCAGGGCCTATGCCATGGCTGGAGGACAGCATTTGGCTACATGGATTTTAGTCATCTCTTTTTCATATCTTGTTAGTGATAGCAACAGCTCACTGTTTCACATTTAGTAATTTCAATATATAAAGGGTTTTCTACTTTTATCTGAATGTATAGTTCAATTTTATATAATAATCATATTTTTATGAATAATTGAATAATTATTAATAACCTTTTTTTCCCTCATAGCAGGATCATGTGATCTATTTTAAGGTTGGTCATCTCTCCTGAGAATGACTTACATATCCCCGGTTCACCATGAGTCATGAAATATCTTAACATGTACAGAAAAATCATAGTTGTCTTTTTATTTTCTTGCTTTACAAATGTTAATTTTTTAACTATTTTGTTTAAAAAGGCTGGGTCTCTTGAAATGTTTCTGCTTTATACACAACATCACTGTCAGGAAGAAATACACACATCAGTGCAATCATTAGTTCGATTTCAATATGTTTGAAATGCTGTAAGAACAAGTTATTTTATAATAACGTCAATCAAAATTCTACATGAGGTTGCCAGAGCATCTGTGGGAGACATCTTGGTTCCCAGACTCCACCGAGACTAGTCTGCACAGGTGAGAGTGTGGACTACAAAAGCTAATAGCATCAGGAACAGGCAGGAGCCACAGAGCTTCTGAGACAGTCCCTGTTTCAGGCTCCAGACACCCGGGCACCTTCCCTGCCAGAGGAGAGGTGTCCGCCCTGCCCAGGAGGGCTTTACCGGAGTACCTGAGGGAACCATGTTGGTCTCTGGATCCCTCTGAGACGGGTGCAAGTGTGGAGTACAAAAGCTAACAGCTTCTGGGAGAGGTCCTGTTTCGGACCTTCATCTGGTGCCAGGAGGCAAGTCTGAACGCCAGATATCTGTGCACATTCACTAAAAGAGGAGAGCCTACCTGCAGAGAGTGCTCTGTCCACTGAAACTCAGGAGAGAGCTAGTCTCCCAGGTCTGTTGGTAGAGAATAAAAGAATCATGAGAGGAACAAGTTCTAACCAGAGACAACAATAACAACTGACTCCAGCGATTACCAGAAGGCTAAAGGCAGACGTAAGAATCTTACTAACAGAAACCAAGATCACTCACCATCATCAGAACCCAGCACCCCCACCTCAGCCAGTCCTGGGCACCCCAACACAACCGAAAAGCTAGACCCAGATTTAAAGGCACATCTCATGATGATGGTAGAAGACATCAAGAAGGACTTTAATAACTCACTTACAGAAATACAGGAGAAAAACTGCTAAAAAGTTGCAAGTCCTTAAAGAAAAACAGGAAAACACATCCAAACAGGTGAAGGAAATGAACAAAACCATACAAGACCTAAAAAGGGAAGTAGACACAATAAAGAAAACCCAAAGTGAGGCAACGCTGGAGATAGAAACCCTAGGAAAGAAATCTGGAAACATAGAAGTGAGCATCAGCAACAGAATACAAGAGATGGAAGAGAGAATCTCAGGTGCAGAAGATTCGATAGAGAACATCAGCACAACAATCAAAGAAAATGCAAAAAGCAAAAAGATCCTAACTCAAAACATCCAGGAAATACAGGACACAATGAGAAGACCAAACCTACGGATAATAGGAGTTGATGAGAATGAAGATTTTCAACTCAAAGGACCGGCAAATATCTTCAACAGAATTATAGAAGAAAACTTCCAAAAACCTAAAGAAAGAGATGCACAAGAACATACAAGAAGCCTACAGAACTCAAAATAGACTGGACCAGAAAAGAAATTCCTCCCGACACATAATAATCAGAACAACAAAGGCACTAAATAAAGAGAGAATATTAAAAGCAGTAAGGGAGAAAGATCAAGTAACATATAAAGGCAGGCCTATCAGAATGACACCAGACTTTTCACCAGAGACTATGAAAGCCAGAAGAGCCTGGACAGATGTTATACAGACACTAAGGGAACACAAATGCCAGCCCAGGCTAATATGCCTGGCCAAACACTCAATTACCATAGATGGAGAAACCAAAGTATTCCACGACAAAACCAAATTCACACATTATCTTTTCACGAATCCAGCCCTTCAAAGGATGATAACAGAAAAAAACCAATACAAGGAAGGAAATCACGCCCTAGAAAAAGCAAGAAAGTAATCTCTCAACAAACCAAAAAGAAGACAGCCACAAGAACAGAATGCCAAATTTAAGAACAAAAATAATAGGAAGCAACAATTACTTTTCCTTAATATCTCTTAAGATCAATGGATTCAACTCCCCAATAAAAAGACATAGACTGAAGACTGGCTATACAAACAGGACCCAACATTCTGCTGCTTACAGGAAACCCATCTCAGGGAAAAACACAGACACTACCTCAGAATGAAAGGCTGGAAAACAATTTTCCAAGCAAATGGTCTGATGAAACAAGCTGGAGTAGCCATTCTAATATCTAACAAAATCAACTTCCAACCCAAAGTTATCAAAAAAGACAAGGGGGGGGGGCACTTCATAATCATCAAAGTTAAAATCCTCCAAGAGGAACTATCAATTCTGAATATCTATGCTCCAAATACAAGGGCAGCCACATTCATTAAAGATACTTTAGTAAAGCTCAAAGCACACATAGCACCTCACACAATAATAGTGAGAGACTTCAACACACCACTTTCACCAACGGACAGATCATGGAAAAAGAAACTAAACAGGGACGCAGTGTAACTAACAGAAGTTATGAAACAAAAGGATCTAATAGAAATCTACAGAACATTTTATACTAAAATTAAAGGATATACCTTCTTCTCAGCACCTCATAGTACCCTCTCCAAAATTGACCATATAATTGGTAATAAAACAAGCCTCAACAGATAAAAAAAATATTAAAATTGTCCCATGCATCCTAGCACATCACCATGGACAAAGGCTGATCTTCAATAACAAAATAAAAAATAGAAAGCCAACATTCATGTGGAAACTGAACAACACTCTTCTCAATGATACCTTGGTTGAGGAAGGAATAAAGAAATTAGGGACTTTTTAGAGTTTAATGAAAATAAAGTCACAACATACCCAAATTTATGGGCAACAATGAAAGCAATTCTAAGATGAAAACTCATAGCTCTGAGTGCCTCCAAAAAGAAACTAGAGAGAGCACATACTAGCAGCTTGACAACACACCTAAAAGCTCTAGAACAAAAGGAATAAATTCACCCAAGAGGAGTAGACAGCAGGAAATAATCAAACTCAGGGGTGAAATCAAACAAGTGAAAACAAGAAGAATTATTTGAAGAATTAACCAATCAAGGAGCTGGTTCTTTCAGAAAATCAACAAGATAGATAAACCCTTAGCCAGACTCACTAGAGGGCACAGGGACAACATCCTAATTAACAAAATCAGAAATGAAAAGGGAGACATAACAACAGATTCTGAAGAAATCCAAAACATGATCAGATCCTTCTACAAAAGGCTATATTCAACAAAACTGGAAAACCTGGACGAAATGGACAAATTTCTGGACAGATACCCGGTACCAAGTTAAATCAGGATCAAGTTAACGATCTAAACACTCCCATATCCCCTAAAGAAATAGAAGCAGTCATTAATAGTCTCCCAGCCAAAAAAAGCCCAGGACCAGATGGGTTTAGTGCAGAGTTCAATCAGAACTTGAAAGAAGATCTAATTCCAGTTCTGCACAAACTATTCCACAAAATAGAAGTAGAAGGTACTCTACCAAACTCATTCTATGAAGCCACAATTACTCTGATACCTAAACCACAGAAAGATCCAACAAAGATAGAGAACTTCAGACCAATTACCCTTATGAATATCGATGCAAAAATACTCAATAAAATTCTCACTAACTGAATCCAAGAACATATTAAAGCAATCATCCATCCTGACCAAGTAGGTTTTATTCCAGGGATGCAGGGATGGTTTAATATACGGAAATCCATCAACGTAATCCATTATATAAACAAACTCAAAGACAAAAACCACATGATCATCTCGTTAGATGCGGAAAAAGCATTCCACAAGATCCAACACCCATTCATGATAAAAGTCTTGGAAAGATCAGGAATTCAAGGCCCATACCTAAACATGATAAAAGCAATCTACAGCAAACCAGTAGCCAACATCAAAGTAAATGGTGAGAAGCTTGAAGCAATCCCACTAAAATCAGGGACTAGACAAGGCTGCCCACTTTCTCCCTACCTCTTCAACATAGTACTTGAAGTCCTAGCCAGAGCAATTCGACAACAAAAGGAGATCAAGGGGATACAATTTGGAAAAGATGAAGACAAAATATCACTTTTTTCAGATGATATGATAGTATATATAAGAGACCCTAAAAATTCCACCAGAGAACTCCTAAGCCTGATAAACAGCTTCGGTGAAGTAGCTGGATATAAAATTAACTCAAATAAATCAATGGCCTTTCTCTACACAAAGAGTAAACAGGCTGAGAAAGAAATTTGGGCAACAGCACCCTACTCACTAGTAACAAATAATATAAACTATCTTGGCATGACTGTAACTAAGGAAGTTAAAGATCTGTATGATAAGAACTTCAAGTCTCTGAAGAAAGAAATTAAAGAAGAGCTCAGAAGATGGAAAGATCTCCCATGCTCATGGATTGGCAGGATCAACATTGTAAAAATGGCTATCTTGCCAAAAGCAATCTACAGATTCAATGCAATCCCTATCAAAATTCCAACTCAATTCTTCAACGAATTAGAAAGAGCAATCTGCAAATTCATCTGGAATCACAAAAAACCTAGGATAGCAAAAACTCTTCTCAAGGATAAAAGAACCTCTGGTGGAATCACCATGCCTGACCTAAAGCTTTACTACAGAGCAATTGTGATAAAAACTGCATGGTACTGGTATAGTGACAGACAAGTAGGCCAATGGAATAGAATTGAAGAACCAGAAATGAACCCACACACCTATGGTCACTTGATCTTCGACAAGGGAGCTAAAACCATCCAGTGGAAGAAAGACAGCATTTTTAACAAATGGTTCTGGCACAACTGGTGGTTATCATGTAGAAGAATGTGAATTGATCCATTCCTATCTCCTTGTACTAAGGTCAAATCACAGTAGATCAAGGAACTCCACATAAAACCAGAGACAGTGAAACTTATAGAGGAGAAAATGGGAGAAAGCCTCGAAGATATGGGCACAGGGGAAAAATTCCTGAGTAGAACAGCAATGGCTTGTGTTTTAAGATCTAGAATCGACAAATGGGACCTCATAAAATTGCAAAACTTCTGTAATGCAAAAGACACTGTCAATAAGACAAAAAGGCCACCAACAGACCGGGAAAGGATCTTTACCTATCCTGAATCAGATAGGGGACTAATATCCAATATATATAAAGAACTCAAGTAGGTGGACTCCAGAAAATCAAATAACCCCATTAAAAATGGGGCTCAGAGCTAAACAAAGAATTCTCACCTGAGGAATACCGAATGGCAGAGAAGCACCTGAAAAAATGCTCAGCATCCTTAATCATCAGGGAAATGCAAATCAAAACAACCCTGAGATTCTACCTCGCAACAGTCAGAACGGCTAAGATCAAAAATTCAGGTGACAGCAGATGCTGGCAAGGATGTGGAGAAAGAAGAACACTCCTCCATTGTTGGTGGGATTGCAAGCTTGTACAACCACTCTGGAAATCAGTCTGGTAGTTCCTCAGAACATTGGACATAGTACTACCAGAGGATCCCACAATACCTCTCCTGGGCATATATCCAGAAGATGTTCCAACTGGTAAGATGTACACATGCTCCACTATGTTCATAGCAGCCTTATTTATATTAGCCATAAGCTGGAACGAACCCAGATCCCCCTCAACAGAGGAATGGATACAGAAAGTGTGGTACATTTACACAATGGAGTACTACTCAGCTATTAAAAAGAATGAATTTATGAAATTCCTAGGCAAATGGATGGACCTGGAGGGCATCATCCTGAGTGAGGTAACACAATCACAAAAGAACTCACATGATATGTACTCACTGATAAGTGGATAGTAGCCCAGAAACTTAGAATACCCAAGATATAAGATACAATTTACAAAACACTTGAAACTCAAGAAGAACGAAGACCAAAGTGTGGACACTTTGCCCCTTCTTAGATTTGGAAACAAACACCCATGGAAGGAGTTACAGAGACAAAGTTTGGAGCTGAGACAAAAGGATGGACCATCTAGATACTGCCATATCCAGGGATCCATCCCATAATTAGCCTCCAAAGGATGACACCATTGCATACACTAGCAAGCACTTGCTGAAAGGACCCAGATATAGCTGTCTCTTGTGAGACTAGGCCAGGGCCTAGCAAACACATAAGTGGATGCTCACAATCAGCTATTGGATGGATCATAGGGCCCCCAATGGAGAAGCTAGAGAAAGCACCCAAGGAACTAAAGGGATCTGCAACCCTATAGGTGGAACAACATTATGAACTAACCAGTACCCCAGAGCTCTTGACTCTAGCTGCATATGTATCAAAAGATGGCCTAGTCGGCCATCACTGGAAAGAGAGGCCCATTGGACACACAAACTTTATATGCCCCAATATAGGGGAACGCCAGGGCCAAAAAGTGGGAATGGGTGGGTAGGATAGTGGGGGGGGGGGGATGGGGGACTTTTGGGATTGCATTGGAAATGTAATTGAGGAAAATACGTAATAAAAAATAAAAATAAATAAAAAAATTTAAAAATTAAAAAAGCTTAAAAGTTCAGCATCAGATATTGGACACTAACTCCTGTGCTTCAAACAGCAACATTTCCCCAGATCTGCTATCAGTACACATTTTGTTTTGCTGGTTCAGTTTAGCTATATACTATGACTACTGCAGAACCCATGGTATAGGTATCTCCAAGATGTTAGAATTTCTGTTGCAAATGGATTACTCCATTCCAATAGTCTGTGTTGGGCTCTTGTCAGGAACACTCTCTCAGATGGTGTCAATCATTCACTTTTTCCATGGACCCTTCAACCTTTGGGCTTCTACAGAAACTGAAACTGCACCCCATTATTATTGTGACCTATGTTATAATATTTCCAAAGACTCAGCTACTGCCTAATACCCCTTCATGATTTCAAAGCCAGAACCAAATATATAAGTCAGAAACCTATGCGCTTCTCAAAATTCTTGTGAACTCTCATATAAAATACAGGAAACCTTGGCATTTTAATCAGTTCATATACTTATGTGATTTTACTAACTTGTGCCACCAGATTTTACTAAATTTTAACATGTGTTACTAGAGTCACAGATTGCCTCTCTACTTCTTTAGTCATCTTTTATATTTTACTTATGGAAATTGATTTGATATGCACTTTTGAGTTGGATCTTAATCTGGGACTGTCACTGGACCTCTTTTTCTCATACCCTTCTCCACTTTTTTGATCAGTCTATTTATAGTTTTAGTTAATTTTTTACACAACATATTTTATTCCCCCCATTCACCCTCTGACTGTTCACATCCCATACCTCATACCAAAGTTCTGTCTCTATGTGGATTCTCCCACACACATACACCTGACCTCTAAACACCCTGGGATCTCCAGCCTCTTGAGGGTTAGATGCATCATCTGTGAATGAAGGCAGACTCAGAAGTCTTCTACTGTATGTATGTTGCGGGCCTCACATCAGCTGGTGTATGCTGCCTGTTTGGTGGCCCAGTGTTTGAGAGATCTTGGAGGTCCAGATTAATTGAGACTGCTGGGCCTCCTCCAGGGTTGCCCTTCTCCTTAGCTTCTTTCAGCCTTCCCTAATTTAATAACATGGGTCAGCTGCTTCTGTCCATTGGTTGGGTACAAATATATGCATCTGACTCTTTCAGCTGCCTGTTAGGTCTTTTGGAGGGCAGTCATGATAGGGCCCTTTTTGTGAGTGCTCCATAGCCTCAGTAACAGTGTCAGGCCTTGGGACATCCCCTTGAGCTGGATTCCACTTTGTGCCCAAGTGAGGACACCTCAGTCTCACTTGGGAGAGAGAAGAAAGCAATCACAATTGGAGAGTCGGGGAGGAAAGTGGAAGGAAAGTAGATGGGGTGGGGGAGTAGGAGTGAGAAGGGAACCTGATCTGGTATTGGGTGAGGGAAAAGGCTCCTCTCCATTTTTGTCCTTGATGTTCCTTCAGATAGGAACAATTTTGGGTCAGAGCTTTTTGACTATGGGAAAGCAACCGAATCCCTCTACTTGATGTCCTCTCTCTCCACTGGAGGTGGGCTCTCCAAGTTCCTCCTCACTATTGTTGTGCACTTCATCCAAGTTCACTGTCTTTGAGTCCTAACTACCCTAAACAGCCTGTTACCCCTCTGAATTTCCATTCTCCTTCAACCTCTCTGTCGAACTCATCAGACCTGCACATCTTCACCATACAGACCTGTGGATCTTGAACCATACAGACCTGCTGTCTGAAGACATATAGATCCAATATACCCATCAGAGGCCTGCCACACCATGATCATTGAAGGTAAATCCATCCCAATACCTACTACAATAGAAAAGTCAATGGACCAAGAGTATCCAAATGGCAAAAGGATCTCAAAAGAATCCATTCAACAAAAATCCGAGCAATATGACACATCTAAACTATAGATGCCCCACTATAGTCAGCCCTGGATATCATAACACATATACACACACAAAATAAATGACCATAAATCCTCTTATAAATATGATAGAGGTCTTGAAATAGTAAAGGAATACATCCATTAAAGAAATACAGGAATGGAAGAGTTAGAAGAAGGACTGAAGGGGTTGAAGGGGTTTGCAACCCCATAGGAAGAACAATATCAACTAACCTGACTATCCAGAGTTCATAGGGACCAAACAATCAAGCAATAAGCACTTATGATGACACCCATGGCCCCAGCTGCATGTGGAAGTCTTTAAAGAGGAAACAAATAAATCCTTTAAAGATATACATGAAAATACAATTAAACAGATGAAGGAAATAAATAAGACTGTGCAAGACCTGAATGTGCAAATAGAAGCAATAAAGAAAACATAAACTAAGGGAATCCTTGATATGGAAAACCTAGGAAAGAAAAGAGGAATTGCATTGCAAGTATCAACAATAGATACAGGAAATGGAAGAGAGAATGAAGCATAGAAGATACAATACAAGAAATAGTTGTATCAGTCAAAGACATGTTAAATCTAAAACTTCCTGACAAAAATAATCCAGGAAATCTTGGATACCATGAAAAGACATAAGCTACAAAGAAATAGGAAAGGAAGAAGAAGAAGAAGAAGAAGAAGAAGAAGAAGAAGAAGAAGAAGAAGAAGAAGAAGAAGAAGAAGAAGAAGAAGAAGAAGAAGAAGAAGAAGAAGAAGACAAGGAGGAGTAGGATGAGGGGGAGTGGGAGGGGAGGGGGAGGAGGGGGAAGGGGAGGAGGGGGAGGAGAAGAAAAAGTAAAAGTAAGTAATACTTATAAACATACAAGAAGCTTATAGAACTCCAACTACACTGGACCAGAGAAAACCTCCCACCCCTCCCACCACATAATAATGAAAACACAAAACTTACAGGAGAAAGAAAGATTAAAAGAAACAAGGAGAAAAGCTCAGATAATATATAACGGCATAGCTATCAGAATTGTACCAGACTTCTCAACAGAGACAAAAGATAAAAGGGTCTGGACAGATATATTGCAGTCTTTAAAAATCCACAGGTGAGAACCTAGACTACTACACCAGACAAAACTATCAGTCACCATAGATGGAGAAAATAAGACAAATCCTAATTCAAACAATATCTACCCACAAAACACCCCCCCAAACATACTGGAAGAAAATTTCAACCCAAGGATGATAAGTATATACAGGAAAACACAGCAAAGAAGTAAATCAATACCAGCAAAAACAAGGAAAGCACACACAAACTCATACACACACACACACACACACACACACAACACTACCACCACTACTACCACCACAAATAATATCAAAATTACAGGAAATAGCAATCACTGGTCATGAATATCTCTCAACATCAATGAACTCAATTCACCAACTATAAAACATATGCTAACCTGCCCCAGATAAACCTCACTTGGGTCGTTGATCCCCAGGCAGTACTCGAGTTCCAGTTACAGGCAGGAAAGGAGTCGGTGAGAAAGGAGTGACAAACAGACATGACACAAGGGAGTGTGGATCTAAATGGAATTTTTGTCTCAAAATGAGCATCAGTTTTATAATACAGAAAACAAAGGAGTCAGATATCACAGCAGGCAAGGTACATCAAAGTATCTGACACAAAACAGAGGAATGCCTACAAAGGACTGGCAGGAACCAACTGGGATAAAATTCAATGTTAACAACTGGAATCCATTCTGGTTCCTCCTTAGACCACAACCTTCCTTCTTCCTAGATAATGGTAAATTCCTACATATGGGAGTAGTTTGCCCTGAGATTTCTAACTCTATGTAGTAGATAGTAATGCCTGATTTCTTTCACTATCTCTCTTACAATACTAGAGGGAAATCTGAATGTCACTGAATAGGCAACATTCTTACTGAATTCAAAGCCCATGGTCAGCTCAAGGACTGCCTAAGACTGGTGAGGAATCTAACTTGGCTATATGTCAAAAATTGAATCCTTAGAGGCACTTATAATAAAGCAATATTAAAGGAAAGCACACAGGTGGGTTTCCCAACTAAAGGACCTTGGAGCATTTTTTATACAGGATGCCACAATTCCAGAAGACTAAGTTTCCATGAACTTTTCACTTAAGGACCGTGTCCAGGCTTTTTGGCCTGTCACTCAGGTCACTATTGGAATGGATGTAGCACTAACCTAATGGATGCAAAAGCAGAACCCATCATTCTACAGCATAGAAGAAACACACCTCAACCACAAAGATAGACTGCAGAGTAAAGGGCTAAAGAATTTTCCAATCAAACATATACAAGAAACAACATGAAGTATCCATTCTAATATATAATAAAAATAGACTTTCATCTAAAGTTAATCAAAATAGACATGGAAAGACACTTTGTACTCATCAAAGGAAAAAGTCAGCAAGAGGTAATGTTAATTCTGAATATATATACAACAAACACATGGTCACCCATATCTGAAAACAAACATTGCTAAAGCTTAAATTGCACATTGATCTGTACATATTAATAGTGGAAGACTTCAATGCCCCATTCTCTCCAATTTACAGACAAAAAACTAGAGAAATAATGAAACTAACAGACATTATAAATCAAATTGACCTAATAGGCATCAACAAATAAAACACACAAAAAATATATGTTCTTCTCACCAACTCATGGGTCTTTCTCTAAAACTGCCCATACAGTTGCTAATACCAATACTAACCAAACTATTCCACAAATTAGAAACAGAAAGAACACTGTTAACCTCATTCTTTTAGGCCATAGTCACCCTGATACCTAAACCATACAAAAACACTACAAAGAAGAGAACTCCACACTAATTTCTGATATGCACGTTGAGGCAAAATATACTCAATAAAATATTCAAAATCAGAACCCAGGAACATAGCAAAGACATCAAAATAATCTACT
Source organism: Mus caroli (assembly GCF_978045245.1). Classification (NCBI taxonomy): domain Eukaryota; kingdom Metazoa; phylum Chordata; class Mammalia; order Rodentia; family Muridae; genus Mus; species Mus caroli. The sequence continues at coordinate 130,702,965 of NW_028227258.1, forward strand.
GAGTCAATGCAATCCCCATCAAAATTCCAACCAAAATTTTTATAGACCTCTAAAATCAATTCTCAACTTCCTATAGGAAAACAATAAACCAAGATAATACAAAACAATTCTGAGGAATAAAAGAACTTTGGAAGGCATCACCTTCCCTGACATGAAACTGTATTTCAGAGCAATAGCGATTTAAACATGAATGGTATTGGTACAGAAACAAGTTGATCAATGGATTCAAATCAAGGAACAAAAATAAATCCATACACCTATGGAAACTTGATTTTTGATAAAGAAGCCAAATCACAGAATGAAAAAATAGAAGCATCTTCCACAAATAGTTCTGGACTAGAAGGATGTCTACATGTAGAGGAGTGAGAATAAATCCATACTTAGCACTCTGCATGAAACTCAAGTCTAAGTGGATCAAGGAACTCACCATAAAATGAGATACACTAATTCTCCTAGAAGAGAAAGTGTGAAGTTCCCTTGAAAACATTGGTAAAGGAGACAATTTCCTGAATGGAACACAGATGGCTCAGGATCTAAGACCAACAATTGATGAGTTCATCCTCATGAAACTGCTAAGCTTCCTTAATGCACAGAACATTGCCAATAGGGCAAACCAACAGTGTATAGATAGGAAAAGTATCTTCATCAACCCTATATCTGATAGAGGGCTAATCTCCAAAATTTACCAAAAACTCAAGAAGCTAAACACCAACAACCCAAATAACCTAATTCAAAAATGGGGTATAGAACTGAACAGAGAATCCTCAACAATGGAATCTGAGTGGCTAAGACACCCTTAAAGAAATGTTCAGCTTCCTGATTTACATTTACACAATGGAATACTACTCAGCTGTTAAGATTGAGGACATCTTGAGTTTTCAATGTAAACGGATAGAACTAGAAAATATCACCCTGTGTGAGGTAACTCAGACCCAAAAGGACATGCATGGTGTATGTATTCACTGATAAGTGGATATTAACCAAAAAAAAAGTACAGAATGAGCAAGAAACCATCCACAGAACTCAAAGGTTAACAAGTCAGAGGGACAAAGTGAGGACTCTTCAGTGCCAGTACCACTGGAGATGAAAGCAATCACCACAGGGGGGTTAGGGAGGGAGGTACCCAGATGGGAAAGAGGATAGGGAGTGGAAGAGGGGAACATGATGAGGCATTGGGTGGGGAAAAATGACTGAGGCCCTGAGGGCCAGGAGAAAGAATGAAAACAGGCAACCTCAGGAGATAGGACTTTGAGGGGGACCCTCTAGAATTTACCGTAGACCAGGGAGGTGTGAGATTCTCAGGACTCAATGAGAAGTACCTTAGGTGAAGTGCCCTACAATGAGGAGTAGGAACTAGTAGAGCCCTCCTCTAGCAGAAAGACAGGACATCAAGTGAGAGATGGGTTACCATTCCACAGTAAAAAACTCTGACCCAGAAATTTTCCTGTCCTAAAGAACTGCAGGGACAAAAATGAAGAAGAGCCTGAGAAAAAGAAGTCCAGTGACAGGCCCAAATTGGGATCCAGCTCAAGGGGACACTCCAAGGCCTAACCATATTACAGAGGTTATGGAGTGCTCACAAAATGTGACATATTATGACCGCCCTCTGAAACACCCAACAAGCAGGTGAAAGAGTCAGATGCAGATATTTATACCCAACCAATAGACAAAAGATTTTGACCCCTGTGGTAGAATTAGGGAAATACTAGAAGAGGCTGAGGAGGTGGGTTACACTGTATGAGGACCAGCAGTCTCAATTAACCTGAACCCTTAAGACCTCTCAGATACTGAACCACCAACCAGGCAGCATACTCCAGCTGATATAAGGCCCCCAACACATATACATATAGCAGAGGACTTCCAGGTCAGGATTCAGTCAGAGAAGATGCACCTAACCCTCAAGAGATTAGAGGACTCATGAAGTGGAGATGTCTGGTGGGGTGAGTGGTGGGTGGGTGGCAAGCTCGTGGAGACAGGGGGAGGAAGTATGGGATATAAAACAATCAGAGAGTGGATAGAGCTGGGGATAAAATCTGGAGTCTAAAAAAAAGGATTAAATCAAATCAAAACAAAAATTTAAAAAATAAAGAATTGTTTAAAGTCCTTAGTCATCTGCAAAAAGCAAGTCAAAACATCTATGAGGTTCCATCTTATACACATTAGAATAGCTAAGATCAAAAACTCAAGAAATAGCACATGCAGACAAAAATGTGGAGCAAGGTGAACATTTCCTCATTGTTGTTAGGAAATAAACTTGTATAATCGCTTTGCAAATCAACTTGGAGATTTCTCAGAAAGTTGCAGATGGTTCTATCTCAAGACCCACCTATACCACTCCTGGGAATATACTCAAAAAGTTGCCCCAACATCCTACAAATATACTTGCTGAACTATTTTCTTTGCTGCTTGATTTTTAATTGTCAGAAACTAAAATTTTAAAAAATAGTAATGTCCCCAAACTAAGGAATGTATAAAACAACAAAAAAAATCATACAAACATACAAACAAAAAGATGTGGTACATCTACACAATGTAATAGTATTCAGCTATTAAAAACAAAGACATCATGACTTTTGCAGGCAACTGGATCAAACTTAAGAATATCACTGTGAGTGAGGTAACTAGTCCCAAAATGACATGCATGGTACGGACTCACTTATAAGTACTTTTAGCCTTAAAATGCACATTGCATGTTACACTCCACAGACTCAAAGAAGCGAAACAAGAGGAAAAGCCCATAATGTATCTCACTAATAAGGGGGAAGAAAGTACTCATAAGAGATAGGAGGAGTGAGATTACTGGAATGGGGTTGATGGCTAGGGGAATATGAGGTTTAGGGCCAGGTAAGAGAAGTACAGAAGAGATGGCCAGGTGGATATGAAAATGAATAATTATTTGCTAGTGATGGGGGTGATAAGATGGCAGACATCTACAGAACAAGACAGAGATCTGGGACAAGGGAGGCAACAAAGAATCAAAGAAGATGACCTCAGCTGTGACTCACTATATTGGGGATCTGCAACCTGAAGAGGCTGCCACTGATAGCCAGGCAGGAACAATAGTTGAGAATAGAATCTCCAACCCACCCACAAAAAAAATTCAACCCCAAATGGGATAAGAAGTCCACAGGAAAACTAAGAGTCAACTCTTTGGGGCTCTCAGAGCCATATCCCACTGAACCACCAAACAAAGAACATACAGGAACTGGACCTATGCCTCCCCACACATATGCAGCAGATGTACAGCTTGGTCTTCATATGAGTCGCTAATGACTGGAATGGGAGCTATATTAGAATTCTTTGCCTGTATGTGGGATGTGTTCTAGCTGGGCTACTTTGCTGGCTTCAATGGGAGATGAATCACCTAACCTTGTAGACTTGAAGTGCCATGGTGCGTGTTGGGGGTGGGGTGGGGAGAAAGGGGCAGAGGAAGAAAAAAAGAAAAAAAAATAGAGTCACAGGATTAAGGAGTTTAATTACAAGGACAAGCCACACACGGCAAATACATGTATGTTCATAGAGTCATGTTAATAGCAAGAGCTGAAATTAAATTCACACCTATCCTCTACCCCTGGGTGGAGCACAAAAATACATTCCCAGTACAATTCTGTGTTTGAAGAAACTGAGGCTACAAGATTCACATCTTGTTTTCCTGGAGCTGTCTCACAAACATTCAGAATTCTCATACAACTCCATTCTTGAACTACATTCTGACAAACAGGCATAACTGTTTCTATTTTTGGAGCTTGCATGACTTATGGAGTAAATATCCTCAGTTTACTACACATTGTTCAAGAGGAACAAACTGATTCTCTCAGCATCACCGAGTGAATTATATTCAAATTTATAATTGCTGATAGAGAAATAATGTTTGAAGACTAAGTATTTTCCTTAATCTTTTAGGTAAGTGCTTGTACTAAGGGAGTAAGTAGAATGATATTTAAATAAAGACAAAATATCTGTATAATCAAAACCTCCATTAACTGACTGAAATTAACCTTGCATCAATGGATATTTTGATCATTTACCTCAATCTATCAATTCCCATATTACAAAGTTTATGGATACATATTTTGAATACATTCTAAATAGTAATGAATATTTGTAGGATTCAAATTCTGTAATAAAGATTTTAAAGACTGCTTTTCTACTCTGGGTGTGAGGGAGCCATAAGGGGATGGAATACCAGGTGAGCAAAACCATCTAAAATAAATGAACAAAACTCAAATAACTCAAAGATATCACAAAAAGTAATATGAGACAAACACTCTACAAAAATATCACTGAGTTCATTATGTGTTTACCATCTTCTGTAGGCATGGGGCCTACCCTGAAGTGTGGTTGCATACCCATTAATATTCCAGCAGAAAAAAATTTTTCATTTACAAGCATGTATCAACTGTAGTTAGCTAGGGGAATATGAGGTTTAGGGCCAGGTAAGAGAAGTACAGAAGAGATTGGTGGATAACATTCCTCTGGATACCTTGGCTAACGGTTAGAGCAGCATTTAGGTAAGAGGGGACTGAAGGGTTGGTAAGTATTGCCAGGGGCTATGCGATCTGTTCCTTGTTTTATGTGTTCAGCTACACACGTAGAAACAGTTATGAATATGGACAGACAGAAACAGAGGGAAAGATAGATCCACAGACACATTAAGCCTGTCTAGAGGGACTCCTGCATACTTGCTTGTTTTTGTATTTTTTTAATATTTTTTATTACATATTTTCCTCAATTACATTTCCAATGCTATCTCAAAAGTCCCCCATACCCTCCCCCCCCCACTTCCCTACCCACCCATTCCCATTTTTTTGGCCCTGGCGTTCCCCTGTACTGGGGCATATAAAGTTTGCAAGTACAATGGGCCTCTCTTTCCAGTGATGGCCAACTAGGCCATCTTTTGATACATATGCAGCTAGAGTAAAGAGCTCCGGGGTATTGGTTAGTTCATAATGTTGTTCCACCTATGGGGTTGCAGATCCCTTTAGCTCCTTGGGTACTTTCTCTAGCTCCTCCATTGGGGGCCCTATGATCCATCCAATAGCTGACTGTGAGCATCCAGTTCTGTGTTTGCTAGGCCCCGGCATAGTCTCACAAGAGACAGCTATATCTGGGTCCTTTCAGCAAATTCTTGCTAGTGTATGCAATGGTGTCAGCGTTTGGAAGCTGATTATGGGGTGGATCCCTGGATATGGCAGTCTCTAGATGGTCCATCCTTTCATCACAGCTCCAAACTTTGTCTCTGTAACTCCTTCCATGGGTGTTTTGTTCCCAATTCTAAGGAGGGGCATAGTGTCCACACTTCAGTCTTCATTCTTCTTGAGTTTCATGTGTTTAGCTAATTGTATCTTATATCTTGGGTATCCTAATTTTTGGGCTAATATCCACTTATCAGTGAGTACATATTGTGCATTTTTTAAGATTTATTTATTTAATATATATGAGTACACTGCCACTGTCTTCAGACACACCAGAAGAGGGTGTCAGATCCCATTACAGATGGTTGTGAGCCACCATGTGTTTGCTGGGAATTGAACTCAGAACCGCTGGAAGAGCAGTTAGTGCTCTTAACCACTGAGCCATCTCCCCAGGCCTTTTTTGCTTGGTTTTATAGCTTTACACATCAAACTTTTAGAACCAAACACCAAAGTACAAAAATACAAATATTAGCAAGGACATCGACATAGATAAGGATATTGCTCACAGTTCTCCCTTTTATCTGGAGGCATAGATTCCCAAACCCCTGATTTCTGAAATCATGGTTAGCAGTAAACTACATAAATATCCTATTCTATTTCTAATCATCACATTAAACTTTAATTTATAAATTAGGCAGAGAACAAAAATAAATAATAAGATAAAAATATGTTATAGCAAAATATTTTATAATACAAACTACATTATTGTACTATAGACCTTTAGTAATCTCAGGCTAAGATTTGATTTTCCTTATCAAGTTGAGGTTTGTTTGTTTTGTTTTCATTTAAAGGGGGTTCTTTGTAGCTTCTCTTTAGCATATCTGAATTCCTAGCACCAATACTTTCATGGTTTGAGGTTATTAAGTAAAATAGGGTTGTTTATCACAAATGCTGAGTTCAAGCCATATGCAACCTGATAACTTAAAAGGCTATTGAGGATCGACAGAAAGAAAACATAGATAGCATGGATGCTCTGGACAAAGGAATAAATTATATCTTGGATGGCTTGGAGCAAGATATTTTTAAATCTCATCATACTCGCAGATGTGACATTTAAAACAGGAATTACTTCTGAAATTTTCTTGTGATTACTTTCAGACTACAGATGTTTACAGGTAATAATAACCTCAGAGAAGAGAACAATCTAATAAGATCTGTTGTAAATAGACAAAGAGATGAAAACTCATGCAAGAGAAATGATCGGATGCTTCGTCCTGTGGTTCTGTGCTTCAGACTTGAGACATACATACCCATGCACACATGCCTTGTGTTACGAGGAGCATGTAAGTATATTACTTTAGTTTTCCTTCTAGAGCCTGAGTTTGGCCAGTTTTGTTTATTCTTTTTGTTGTTGTTATGCAGCCCTAGTTTCAATACTTTCTGAAAGCTGAACACCTTCATATTAGGTGTGGTCTTAATTAAAGCCTAATTTTTAAAAATTTCCTAGTCATGAAATGTTAGGCAATTTGCTTCATCACCAAGCTGCTAAAGTAAGTAGATTGAAACGCATGTCCAAGGCTTCTGGATAAAGACTAGCCATTGCACTGGCTCCTCCAAAAAAAACAAACAAAAAACAAAAACAAACAAACAAAAAAACATGTAAAGTTTCTATATCAGAAAGGTATTGTGTTTACAACCCTAAGAGAAAGCTTCTGCCTCGTCTTTCTGCTCTGAGGGGTTGGTCCACCATGTTTAGACAATATGGCCTCCTGTACTAACTTTACACAAGGCTGATCCTTTGCTTTTAAAAAGGAGGTGGCTCTCTATCTGTGGGCCAGTGTCTCCTAGCTGTATAGAAGCAGTGGCAACCCCATTGGCCTCCCCCTTCCTTCTATCCCACTCTTTCCCTTGATGTCCAGCATTCCAGCTGATAAAAAAAATTTTTAGAAACTCTAGTGGTCTCCTATGTAACTCAGGCATTCACACTGTCAGGCAATGCTATCTTCCAACATGCTTTATAACTGCACCTCTCTCTCTGGCTTTTGCTGTGATAGTTATTGGTCCCCTCTCTAGAGAACCCTTGAAATGTTGAGATTCATCAAAAGCAACCAGTGATGGCTTCCTTCTGCTTGGGAGTCTTCAGTTTATTTTTCTTCTCTCGTGTTTTATCACCAGCAATGGCGAGAAACCAATCTGTACTTCCACACTTGGCTCAGAAATCCCAGTAAGTATCCAAGCTCTCTGCTTCATGCTCTGCTTCTGTCTAGCAGATTGCAGACCAGCCAAGTCCTGTCACTGTAACAAGGATCACCTTTTCTCCAGTTTCCACAGATAGGGCCTCGCTTCCCTCTGAGACCTGGCCGGCAGTGCCTTTAACATTGCTATTTCTAGCAACATTCTGATCACAGTACAAAATATACACTCTGAAACAATAGCCACTTTCTCTACAGCTCTTCTTTTTTCCTTCCAAGTCTTCCCCAGAGAGTCCTTCAACAAGCATATCTTTACCAACATTCTCTTCCAGCCATTTGTTTTTAATGCTGAACCTCAGAAGTCTTCTAGTGTCTGACTGCTATCCAATGCCAAAGCAATCCTCATACATTTGGATGTCACAGTAGAGCTTCACTTTGGGAACCAAAGTTTACATAAATTTCAAAGGCTGTCCTAAGAGTACTATAAACAGACAATTAATGGTTCACAGTTCTGCACAGGTCAAAAATGAACTATGGAGAGGAAGTTTTCTCTGAGCGAGAGAGGGAAGGATCTATTCCAGGCTTCCCTCCTTGACTTGTAGTTGTCCATCCTTTCTATGTCTTGTTATACTGTTTTCTCCTTCGATATATGCCAGTGCTCCAACTCCCCCTCCCTGGGGCACTGGGATCAAATCCAGGGGCCACTTCATGCCAAGCAAGTCAGTCACTGTACTTTACCCCTGGACCCCCTAATTTCTCTTTGCTTTGATGACATCAGCAGCTTTGGATTAGACAATTGCTCTTTTCTAGTATTGACCTGATGACAAGGTAATTATTTGGCTTGAAGGTCTAGAGGTGCCTAAAATGTTCACAGAACTGAAGTTAAAGAAACATGGAAGGAGTGCTTTAGTTAGATAGTAGTTCCCAGACAAGTCAGTGGGGAGGCACAGTGGCTCTGATTTTGAATAGGCTAAGATAGCTGATGAGGGTAAGAATACAGGGCATAGGAGGGAACAGAAAGAGAGACCCATTATGCCACACAAGGGGAACAGGCTGAGAAGTAGAGTTCTGTGAAGACAGAGCAGCAGAGAAAGCTGGGTTCCATCTCACTGCTAAATTCTCCACAAAAGACTAGAACATGCACTAAACGCTGAGAGACATTGTCTTTCTCTTACATTACCTCTACTGGCCTCTTACATCACCTTTACTACTCCTTCTTGCCCTCTCCACTCCAGGAAAAATGGTTTCCATGAGCCAGACAGTTTTAGTCACTGCTCTATTGCTGTGAAGAGACACCATGACCAAGGCAGTTCTTAGAAAGCATTTAAAACAAGGCTTCCTTAGTTTCAGATGTTTAGTCCATTATGGGAGGAAGCAAGCAAACAGACAAGGTACTTCAGCTTCTTCAGTAGCTAAAAGTTCTCCATCCTGATCTGCAGACAGTGGAAAGAGAGAGACTGGACCTGGCCCAGGCTTTTGAAACCTCAAAGCCCAGCCTTGAGTGACACACTTCTTCCAACAAGGCCACACACACCAATTTGAGCCTATGGAGAGCATTGTTAGTCAAATCGCCGTGCAGACCATCAAATTCTAGGCACCCCAGCATCTAGTTAAGTGCTCTTGTCTAGGTATTTTAAGTCTTGGTCTTAGCAGTACCACCCCCACTAACTCATAGGTGTGCTGCTGTCTGTTATGTATATAGTTAGCCAACTAAGCAACTTTCCTTCAGAGCAGTTGCTATGTTCACCCCTCTTCGGTTATTGGGCCTTTGTGAGTTAAGACACCATCCAAACTTACTGTTTTTAGATAGATAAACCTGGGTGCAAGCAATGGGGTCTGTTACATTTCAAAGCCCTCAGCCTGCATGTGTCAGCAGGTGCTATCACAGGGCACCATCCTTTCTTCCCTCTAGTCTGCAGGAGCAAAGGTTGGAGATGAAACTGATAAGACACAAGATCCAGCTGACGGTTGCTAAGCAACCTTTGTTGGCAAAAATGTAAAAACAAAATTCAAGGAGCTTTTAATTGGCCGAATATCTTGGAGAATATGTATAAATCCTCAGAGGTTTGTTTTCAGAACATTCTTTTTTTATTGAAGCAGTTAATCACTTATTTTAGAGATAGTTATCATAATTATGTAAAATTCCATCAATTAAAACTAATTTTGGAATGTCACTGATTGAATCTTAACTATGTGCAGAAGATATCCTAATTATTTTATTGAAACATGTACCAGAATGCATAGTGATCACACATGCTTTCCACATCTGTTTCAGGTCATGGACCTCCTGGCAGCTGATAGGACACTGGGTATGGGAAGGTCATGTCTAAGTTTCCTACTTATATAATGATGGTTTCTGCAAGAGAGATCACTTCATAGGATCTTCTCAAATTTGCCTAGCTTTGGACTGAAACTCCTATGTCTCAGGAGCCCTTGAATCATGTGTTGGTCACCTCATCTCTGATCTCAGCGTTGTACCTGGGAAGGTTAGATTTGGTTGGGAGAGGGTCCTGGGATTGGAGTTGTCTTGAAAAAAATCTCTGAGCACAGTGAGACAGCCTGTGTTGGAGCGTCCCTAGGATACAAGCTCATCTGGACAAGATGAGGGTTTTTCCAATCCCTGGAAATCTTAGGATTTCTGAGAAGAGAGGAGTGAAACCATTGAACCCCTTGAGAATGAATGTGAAGCCCATCCTCTTCTCCCTAAATACTGACAGAGTTCTCTTAATCTGTGCTATTGGGCATGTTTTAGGCCTCTGTAGGTTACAGTCAGTAACACCCATGCTTTCCAAAGAAATCCCCAGTGGCCTAGTATGTCATAAGGGCATGGCCTGGGATGTTGTAGAGGCATGGCCTGAGATGTCACAGGGTCTTGCTATGAAAATGGGGAGCAGGGGAGCACTACAGCTTAAGAGAGAAAGGCTTGGTGATACTCTCATGCTTTCCGTGGGGAAGGGGCCCTGTGGCAGTGATGCCTGTCCATGGGGCAGTTACATTGTCTCACACAGATACGGGAAGATTCTCTGAAATCACATCAGAGGTATGTGCCAGACACAGGAAGCTGAGCAGTGGTATTCCATTTTCCCAGAGGGTCTTCCCAGTGATCAGGTGACTTGCAGCTGTTGTCTAGAGCATAGAATCTTTCTTGATTTAGTTTGTGAGGAATTCATACATGAATACTGTATTTACACCATTTCAACCCCTACCCTTCCAAATCCTCCCTTATACTTTCCTATCAAATTCATGACCTCTCTTGTGATACTGTTGTATTCACACATACATAGACATGTGTTCATGTACACACATATTCAATCTACCGAGTCCTCTTAGTATTGCTCCTATGTGTTTACGGCTGACCACTTGGGATTGGATAACCCATCAGGGGCTTATCTCTGGAACTGATTCTTTCTCAGCAGCCACTGACTTCCTGCAGAAGAGCACAGAATCTTAAGTCAGAGGAACCTGTGTAGCTGCAAACTGAATACAATATGGGAAGCTGAAGACAGAGACCTCTGTCATGGTTTGTTTCATGAAGTGTTCTCTACAAAAGGCTCACGTGCTGGCCATACAGTCCCCAGCTGGTGAATCTAATCATTGAGGTAATCTGATCATGGGGTTCTGACCTGAACAGTGGGCTTAACATGAAGGCATCATTGGGAGGCATTAGAGATGGGGCCCAATTGGGAGGAGGTAGGTCATTGAGCAGATGCTTTCAAAGGTAATGTGTTGTTTCAATCCTTCTCCTACTCTCTAGCTCTCTGCTTTCTAGATACCATAAGGAGAACAGCATTACTCCACTCTTCACCATAATGTTCAGCCTCACTTCAGTGACAGGACCAGTTAGATAAGGACTGAGCTTCTAAAACCACAAGACAAAAATAAACTCTCATCCCATAAGGTGTTCATCTCAGGTATTTTGTCACTGTGATGAGAAGCTGACTGGCCAGCATCCAGGATGAATAAGCATGGAGGGATGTAGGGTCATGAGAAGCTGGGCAAGGCAACCTAGTGATAAGATGGAAAACCATCAATAAACAAAAGAATGGTAAACACACATGCAAGATACAGTGGGCTATGCTGACATTCAGCACTTCACAGTTCTATGTCTGTCACACAACACAGTGTCAGGGAATGGGGGGCTGGGGGGCACCAGGTCTAAGGATAACAAAAGTTTGCTCAAGTCATGGCCTGGTAATGCTCTGTTAACCGTTCTACACTGCAGGAAAGGCCCTACATAGTGTCCCATCTGGGAATTTTCACTTTTTTTTAAATAAGAAACAAAAGATTCTGCTGTGATTTGTGTCTGTGATTAAATACCTAAGAGGCTAATAGGGGAAGTAAAGACGTGAACTTCACAGGTAGATTTTCTGGCACCCTATTAGATTATAATGATGTATTGTGAAAACCATTTGAAGCTTTTAGTATATCATTAGTCAGATGGTGAGACTATTTTAGTTTTTGGTGTGCTAAGGAGGGACAGTACAGTTGTATTTTTAGCTAATGTTGAGGGAGTTGTAAGTGCATTGAAAAGAACAGATGGGATGTTTGGAGGTAGGAAAAGGTGGATACAACCAGACAAAGAACACAGTAACAAAGCGTTCTCATAAAATTCTATTCTGGTGAAACAACTATGACTTCTGGGCTGATTTGCTTATATAAACGAAAGAGTGTATTTATTTTTCCCTTGATGAATCTGGGGATCAAATCCAGAGCACACTAAGCAAGTACTCTACTGTTGGGTCAACCCCAGGCCCAACTGAAGTGGTCTTAAAAAATGTAGACCATGATCTATACTTATTAATACTAAGGTTAGGAGCAGTGAGTGCTAACTTCACACATTTATTGTGAATCAAACAAATGCACAAAATTTTCCAATTTAGAATTTGAAAGGTTATAATCCTGGTCACACTGGACTGATAAAGGGATGTGGGGGGGTCTCTGAAGTGGAAGAGGGTGACATGACTGTGCATTGTGTGATGTGTGTGTGTGTGTGTATGAGAGAGAGAGAGAGAGAGAGAGAGAGAGAGAGAGAGAGAGAGAGAGAGAGAGAGAGAGAGAGAGAGAGAGAGAGAACAATCTTCTTATTTCCAGCTCTTGTTCCCTGGGCCTGCTTCTTTTCTGATTCCTAGACTACCAGCTATCCTCTGGTCCTTGGAACAATGAGGTAGCAGTGCTTGTCATAACTCTATCCTAGGACAATGTCTACAAACAGTTCCTGTCACAACATGCACATCATTGCTCTGAGTGTTTGTATCTCTCTTGGAATTAAAGTTTTTCTTCCAGAGGGCTGGAGAGATGGCTCAGCAGTTAAGAGCACTGACTGCTATTCCAGTGGTCCTAAGTTCAATTCCCAGCAACCACATGGTGGCTCACAAACACCTGTAATGGAATCTGACACCCTCTTCTGGTGTGTCTGATGATAGCAACTCATATAAAACAAGTAAATAAATTTTAAAAAGCTTTTCTTCTGTCTGAGTTGTGGGAATAATCAGGCCTCAGAAACGACAGTCTTGTCCTGCCTCCAAAGCATCAAGCTTTATCCCATTTCATGCCCTAACCCTTTAGAGTGATTGAGTGGCTAATTTCAGGAGCAAAGATTTGAATGAAGAGGAAAAATGGGGGGAGTAAAGACAGAAAATGAAGGAAGGGTAAGAGAAAGAAAGGTGGGAGCGGGCTGATTGTATGGCCGGGTGACAGGGTGACAGGTGACATCATCCTCCTCTGAGAGCTTTTACCCTTGTCATTCCTTATCCTCCACACTCTCCTCCAGACTCTGCATGGCTTAACCCTTGCTCCCTTCAGCTTCTGCTCACATGCCAGGGAGTGCAGAGAACCTTCCTGATCTCCTGTGACCCCTACTCTATAGTCTGAAAGATTTGTTTGTGTGTGTGTGTGTGTGTGTGTGTGTGTGTGTGTGTGTGTGTGTGTGATATGATGTGATGTGAGTGCAGATGCTCACAGGGGCCAGAAGAGGGCATTGGGTCCCCTGGAGCCAGGGGTACAGGTGGTTGTGGGCTGCCCAGCATGGGTACTGGGAACTGGTTCTCAGTCCTCTGTAAGAGTATAAACAAGTTTAATGCTGAGCCATCTCTCTTCTGGTGCCTTCTATTCATCCCACCTAGCACTTATGCTGCCTGACTGTGTGGCTAGTTCTCTGGGGATCACTAGAGTTTGTTTTCCCCATACCAGGCTTTATGTAAGCAGAGACTGACCAGCTTTTCCCAATTTTATCCCCAAAACAGTTCCTGCCAATATAGCAGAAGCTCCACAAACCCTTGAAATAATGGTTAAGGGAAGGACGTCTGTGGCGCTCTATTGATGTCTTCAGGAATCACTGTATTGAGTTAAACAAATAAGATGTGGGATGAGATACTAGGCCTCTGATGTGTGGTCTCGGGTTAAAGAACCAAGCCAGGATCCCACTGGCTTATAGAGCAAATGATTCCCAGCAGATAGAACTCTTTTCTCTTGCAATAAATGAAGAAGTACAAATCCCTTGATGTGAGTGACCAAGGGCAATGCTCTTCCAAACACCATGAGTAACTGAGTTCCTTAAGGACTCTTGTCAGATGTGGATAGCTCAGAACAACTGACAAGTCCACTCTTTAGGCCCTAACCCTTACCACTTCCAGAAGTTAGTGGATGTCTTAATTTAACAACTTATTTTTCCTCTGCTATAATTTGAACAGATTTCCTTCTCCTTAATAAGAGCTTTGAGATCATAGAATCAAAGGGGGAAAAAAGGTGGCCCAAAGTTAGGCAGTGCAGAGTGTGGGCTTTTCAGAGTCAATTAATTGCATAAGTAGAAGTGGGCTTGATCTATGAAACACCTTTGCCCCAACTTTCATAATTCCCCCTGACTGCGGTAGACAATTTGCATGCTATCCAGAGTAAATGTCCCAGTAGATGAAATCTCATCAGACTACTTTAGCACAGCAAAATTGAATTCTAATGGGTTTCTCTCATGCTGAGATTTGAGACTTTGGTGGTTAGGGGATTGAAGGAGCTACATTTTTTAAAAAATGAGTAGCATAGTCTCTCTCTAAATCAAATTGACTTTGATCACCACCCCCAGCCCAATCTGCTATGTCAGGCTGAAAATAACATTCTTCCCCTTGAAAAGTTTGTTAATAATAAGGAGCTGATACTTGCAGAAGTGGGGTTAATAATGAGCTAATGCTTGCAGAGGTAAACTTCGGAGTTAAATGTCTTGTTCACATCCAGGCTTGAGAGTGTATAGGAAGCTCTTAGCCAGGCTGCTCAAGAGAACTGCCATCAGCAACCTTTCTCATCTATGGAACCTTCATGCTAAACTGCTGATTGTCCATGTAAGACATGGCCACCTGTGCAATAGTGGTCAGAATATCATGTGAGGTAACCAACCACAATCTAATTGGACTTGGGGCCAATACCATAGGAAGGAACTTACATCCGGTACTGTAAGTCTAGGCAAAATCTGTAGTTTGGGAAGTCGTAGGTCCTAATGGGAAACAGTGTTGTTTTGCTAAGTGGATATGTTGTGCCTGATTTTCTTCTAAATGTTTTTATACCCATAAGCCAATGCTACATTATCTTTTGTCAAAGGGGTCTATTCTTTTTTATTTATTTTTAACATGTATGGATGCTTTTCCTGGAGATAGATAGATAAATAGATGGATAGATAGATAGATAGATAGATAGATAGATAGATAGATAGATAGATAGATAGATAGATAGATATGCACCATGTGCATGTCTGGTGCCTGCAAACACCAAAAGAAGGTGTTTGATCCTTCTTTTAGAAGGATCTTTTAGATAGATCAGACAGTTGTGAGCCACCATGTGAGTATTAAGAATTGAACCCAAGTCCTCTGAAAGAGCAGAAAGTGCTCTTTCACAGGTGAGCTCTTTCCAACCCCACAGAGCTTTATTCTTGAAGTGGGAAGTAATCTTGCAGAGACTCAAAACTGGTCAATAACTGTTAAAAACCAAGCTCGCTTGGTGACTCAGTCAGTGTTTTCATTGCTGTCAAGAGACACCATTCCCAAGGCATTCTCATAAAGGGAAACATTTGATTTCAGAGATTTAGCACATTACCATCATGGCGGAAACATGGCAGTGGTGCAGGCAGACATGGTGCTGGAGGAGCTGAAAGTTCTACTTCTCCAGGAGGAGCCTAACCTTTGCAAGCAGCCAGGAGGAGAGTTTCTTCCACAATGGAAGAAGCTGGAGCCAAGGAGCCCTCAAAGCCCTGCCCACACAGTGACATAGTTCCTCCAAAAAGGCTATACCTATTCCAACAAGGCCACACCCCCTGATAGAGCCACTTCCCATGGGCCAAGCATATGCAAACCACCACACTTGGGATAGCTAACACCATCTCCAAGGCTCATGGAGCATCACAGGAAGTAGACAGTGTTGTGACACTCTCTTCCTGGCTTGACATCACCATTGTACTATTGAACTCTCACCAGTGTTATTTTCCAGTTCAAGACTGCTCAATGTTGGGCCTACCAATATCATGTCATGAAGGGAATCACGGAGCCTCACTCGTCCCTGAGGATTCAAGTGTAGTATTTAATAGTTTCTTGAGGAGGGAGAGACACTTTTTTCAGGTGTGTAGCCATTGGTAAGGTGCCCATACATTAACTCAGTTAATGAAGAAAGGAAGGAAAAAGGAAAGAAAGAGGGAGAAGGAAAAGATGTGAATGGGAGGAACTGGATAGAAAGAGGAGGAGCCAGCAGGAGTGGGAGGGGACACAAGTAGAAAGGGGAGGGGTTAGTAGGAGTTGGAGGGGACACAAGTAGAAAGAGGAGTCCGTAGGAGTGGGACCCGGCATGGGTAGAAAGAGGAGGGGTCAGCAGAAGTGGGAGGGAGCACGAGAGTGTGTGAGGACTTAAACATCATTCAAACCCATTACATATAAATAGAAAAGAAAAGCCTTGGCAAGTGCCTACCAGATATGGAAAAACATGCTCCTTTCTGCTTGTTTGAATACTGTGTGGCCTACCTATTTGCATGAGTTCCTTTTTTGTTTTACTAATTGCGGTATTTTTTCCCCTTAAACTGGGTAAGTGTCTGGGAGATATTAGACAGATTGCAGGAGAGTCATGTCCTAGATGGGGAGTCACCCAAACCAAAGCTGAGCTGAGTACCTGGCAAAGACAGTTGGTAATTTTCAAATGGCTCCAGTGTTTGCTAGCACTTTAGAAAATTTATTCCTCCCACGGGGTCAATGAGAGAGAAGTGTTTTTATGCAAAGCCAGATTAGATGCCTGCCAGACTGAAACACTTTGCCTTGTTTCTGCCTAAGGTTTTGTTACCAGAGTTTCAAGGGTGAAGCTTGAGCTCTGGCAACTCCAAAGAGCTAAGTTCAGCAGCCCACTCCCGCCAGGCCAATTAAAGAGAAAAGTAACAGTGAAAAACAGAGGAAGGAGATTTATCCAATGTGGTACACTGGGGAAAGGCACACATAAGGATGTCTGGTGACATCCATCATGAGATGAGATGCAGGTTGGGATAGAGGGCAAGGGGCATCATCACCAGGCAGGCACTGTGAACCTGAGGTCCTGCCCATCTCTGCCCATCATTGTCTCAGCTCAGGTCTGCCTTACAAGGTGGTCTAAGGCATCTAAACTGTGTTAATTATTTTCCTAAGAGGCCAGTTCCTCTTCTGGCTAGCAGCAGGCTTCATTCTGACCTTTTCCCAATATGGAGTCCCTGGGAAACTTTGGATTCTTTGGTGGATCATTGTTGAAATAACCTCAAAGAGGGACACATGAATCTTTTAGAATAGCTCCACCCCTTTCAGAGCAGTTCAACTGGGTCAGAACGCTTTCCTGATCATTTGCCCCGTGTGTAAGATTTAGCTACAAATCATAAGGAGGTCAGAGGAAAACACAATGGGGCACAGTCCTTCATTATTCCCAAGAGGTCTTTGGACACAATTACTGTTCATCAGTGTCTGAAACAGCTGATCTCAATCACTCATGTCCCTTACAACCCTCCATCCACACAGCAGCACCCAGAGTAAGTCCACAGCTGTCAGATGGAGTTTGTTCTTCCTTAAACCTTCTGATCTCTTTCTTTGTGTGACTGGCTAAGGTCTGATAGCTTTCATGTGATCAGTCTGCTACCTCTACCTGTTACCTGTCACCCAGAGCTCCACTTGAGAGCAACACTTGGTCTTTCTTTGACATACCTGTCCTCTGCTCGCAAGCTTTTTGAGCTCCACCACTAGGCCTCTAAGTAACTTGCTTCTTCTGTATCTCTTTTCTGTATACTCCATCCTTTGTCCATCACCAACAGCTGACATAGTCCAACTGGGAGTCTAGTCAGTACAATAGCATGGATGGGAGTAGCAGACTGTAATAGAGCTCATCCTTTAGACAAGAGTGAGAAAGAGCAGTTTGCTGAGAACTCCCCAAGAGTACCACCTACCACCAAGGGCACTACACAATGTGTTGTGCAGATGATGGAACTCCATCTGAGAGAAATGTTTTTGCAGTTAGGGTCTGCAACTCCTGCCATGGGAAGAAGGCTGGTCCAGACTGACTAGTCTACAGTTCTGGAAGGTTATTGTCAGTGGCTATGTGTGAAGCCAGTTGCACAATAGCTGCCATGCAGATAGGAACAACACAAATCACCAAAGGCCTAGTGTCTACCTATTTTATGACGTTTAAATCCTGGGGGGGGGGGGGGCAGGCAGTTGTAATGTTTCCGTTTCAAATAGTTCCAAGGAAATGGAGCTGGGTCTGCAAAGCTGATTGTGAGGGAAGAATCTATCTTCAATGACATCAAAACTAGAAATCCCTAGATAGCTAATAGAATTGCTGATTTTAACCAAGGTCTCCTCCTTGGAAAAGACATGTTGAATTGAGTGATTTCAAACAAACAAACAAAAACAAAAACAAAAACAAAAACAAACAAAACAAAAAACCTAAAACAACAACCACAAAACAACTTATATTATGAAGTTATCCTGTTTAGAGATGGAAACTCATGTCCACTTAACCTGTGCATGATGCCAGTGTGTGTGTGTGTATGTGTGTGTGTGTGTGTGTGTGTGTGTGTGTGTGTGTGTGTGTGTGTGTGTAAGGTTTTGTTTTTCTGGAATAAACGTCCATAGTATTGTTGCTCCTTTGTGTGATAAGTGCATGCTAGTTTCCTTGTTTTCTGTTCCTCCCATATATAGCACTATAACCATCTATATAGCACTGTAACCATCTTTTCACAGACCATTGGGTCGTCTATTCCCTTCCCTTTGTGACAGATACCTTGAACTTTGAACTGTAGGTAATATATATCTATGTTCTTCTTCAGAAGAAAAAGAAGAATCGATGGTCTCAAGTGTCAAGATGGCTCAGAGGGCAGAGACATTTGATACTGAAAAAGTGTAACATAAAAACAAAACAAAACAAAACACAAACTAGACCTTAAGGCCCAGGCTTGAGAATGTGACCTTTGTGACTCAATGCTCCGAGGCATGCTAATCATAAAACAGATAGCAACATTCCTTCACCCACCTGCTTCCTGGATTCATGGAGTGTTTGTTCAAAAGAAGATCACCCTGACCATTCATGGAACCCGCTATGCAAATGTGCTATTGTTAGAGGCTCATAGAAACTGTCTTGAGAAATAACCACACAATTACCAGGCATTATCTTTCCACTTCCTCATGACTCTTAACTGGTATTTCTGGTATTTTCCAATAATGCTCTCCCCACCCCTTGAGTTGTGGTTTTTTCCCTTTAAATACACCCTTTCCCAGCTACTCAGGGACCACAGTCCTCTACCCCTGCATGGTGTACAACTGTGGGCCCCAGAGCATGCCTGGAATAAAAGTCCTCTTGCAGTTTGCATCAAGACTGTTTCTCGTGAGTGATTTGGGGTGTTGCCTCTCCTGAGTCAGAACATGGGGAAGTCCTCACGTTGTGGGTCTTTCAATACCAAGCCTGATGGCCTGTGGTTTTTCACAGAACCCACAAAGTAGAAAGAAAGGACCGAGTTTTGTAGGTTCTCCATTGACCCAATTCGGGCCAAAGCACCATATGCATTCATGTGTGCCCACATGCACCCCGCACATAAATTTAAAAATAAACAAATTAATTGATAAATGTAATAATGTTCTAAAATGTCTGGTGCATAGACAGGCAGGAGTCCAGCTAGATTGGCAGCCTTTAGGGCCCACACTCAAAATGAAAATGAGTGTTTTGACCTTTTCTAAACTATATTATTCACGAGTACTTTAGTCTCTTCTATGGTTTAAATAACAGAAACTTCAGGACAGCCTGGGTGAAATGCTCCAGCCTTGTTGGAAAAGGACACATTTGAGTAAAAGCCATCCTTGGAGGAGCAGCACCCGATAAATGCCACCCACTAGCCCCAGGAGCAAGGGCAGGTAAGTCTGGGAGCTTTGGGTGAATCCAGATGCCCAGGCCTCTTGTGCTCCTCTAGACCTGTCTTCCAGTGGGAGGGATGCCTAAACATCTGCATTTGAGACAAGTGTTCACTACATTTAAAAAAACAAAGATGAAAAACAAACAAACAAACCACCAGCCAAGGAAGAGCAATCAGAAGATACTGTTTCCTTTTGCTGGGGGTTACCTCATAAGCACTGTTGGATTTTGTTAATGAGCAGAGTGGCCTCCTCTGTCAGGGGAGGGAATGTTCATTTCCTGACAGTGTCATCTTATGAGGCATGGTCTCAGGAGGCACATGTGGCTGAGTGGTCTGAACATGCGGAACATTAGCCCAAGGTCTCCACTTCAACTCCACCAGTCATTTCCATGTATACCTTAGCTTCGGTAGGCTCTTTTCCATGGAGACCCTCCAGGAGAGCTGTTGCATGACCAGCCTCATGTCTGTTTTCTAAGCAGCCACCTGCACAAACAGACTGTTCAAACTCATGAAAAGAGACGTGTAGTGGCACTCAGCATGGTGGCATGTCTTTTCCAGACAAGCCACCTCAGTGTTTGCTTGCTCTTTGGTGTGTTTTCAGTGTGGGAGGCTGACCAGCTTAGGTGACTCAGAAGCAAAAAGAGAGGGAAGGGTGTTGGGAGCTTGGGAGACTGCTCAGTTACTGACTCATCTGCATAGTCTGTGGTGAGGTCACCAGCCAGCCTCCAGTTTCACCCCAATACCTCGGAACCAAACACAGAGGGGGTACCACTGCCCATCTCCAGAAGCAGAGGAGCCAGAATCATGGCATTTCTAACTGTGATTGGTGTGTCTGCTATTTGAGAGAAGAATAGAGGAATAGACCAAGCTTGTGGTCTAGACTTTGATACAGCCCGATGGTGCAAGCCTCATCAAGTCATATGACCTTGAACAAAGCACTTGGCCTCATCAATGTGTAATCATTTTGACTGGGATGAAGGTATTATAAAGAGACATATGTGCCATCTGTCAACCCAACTACTGAAGCAGTGGACCCCAGGAATACATAATTTCCCAGGCATCTCCTGCTGGCAGAAAGAAAGGGTTTAAGTTTGACACCAGGCAGAGGCAGAGTTTGCCTTTCAAGAAAAGGTTCTGATGAATTCAGGCTACTTGCAGGGAAGTTTGGAGCTGAGACAAGAGCTAAGATAAGTCTCCCAATCTCAGCCAGTCTAGTCCAGTGTCCCAAAGATTGCTGTAACAACCATTAACCAGGTACCAGTGTTCAAGCAATGTGAGTGCTTTGAACCATAACAACATCCCCTATGGGCTTCCGGGAGATCTCTACAGTGTTAGAAATGCTAAGTGAAGCAAGCCTTGCTGGGAATGCTTGCCTTTTTTTTTTTTTCAGTTTTTTATAAGTTTAGTCCTCACAGTTTAGTTAATGGAAATGTCTCCCAAATAACACAGAGTCTACATTTCAATTGCCACAGTTCCTTAACTGTAAATTATGTGGCATGCAATAATGCTGCTGGCTCTTCATACACTATGTAATAGAAGTGCACTAGGGTCAGGAGGCAACAAGGCCATGCTCATTGGTCATTGTCTACCTGTCTCCCAGGTCCCTCACAATCAGCCCGGCATTCTTCTGTTTTGTACATTTAACTCCCATCAGTAACACTCATGCAACTTTAAAGTGGGGGGGGGGGTGTAGAGCAATCAAAAGAGAGAGGCTTGCCCTATAAAGATGAGCATGCAGCAAGGAAACGTGGTCAGGCTGGATGGAGAACTCACATGTGAATGATGTTTTAGAAAAATGGTTAGCTGCCAGAAAGGCTACTTAAAGAAAAAGAGAAAAAGCAAGACATGATGGAAACTGGTATGTAAAGCAGCAGACTTCAGGGGTTGGGGAGGTAGCTCAGTGACTAAAGGCAAGCAAAAGGACCAGAGTTCAAATCCCCAGAATCCACATAAATGCTGGATGGGCGTGGTAGTTCACCTGTGGAATGTAGAGACAGGGGAATTGCTGGAGTGAGTTGGCTAGTGAACTTACTATACTGATGACCTCTGAGTTTCACTAAGGAACTCTGCCTTAAATAAGGTGAAGAGTGATAGAGGAAGATGTCAGACATCTTGGACAGGCCTCTACATTCACGTGTGTGCATGCACAGAGGCACATGCAAGCACGTGCATGCACACACATGCAGACACATAAATATGAACACACATGTACACACTGATACACACACATATGTGAAAAGTACAAGAAAATAAAGAAAATGATTTATTTTATAGGCATCCTCAAAGCACTATCTCACAGCCTTGAAACTACAAAAGATACAACATTGTTACTGATTGGAACTTAGGAAGGATTCACCACAGTACAGAAAGGTGCCCCCTCTCTACATGTGAGAGGGTATGCTGTAAACTAACCAAACTAGTCTTTGTAAGTTTTTACAAGTAACTGAGACAAGTCTGTCTTTGTTCCTAATGTTTTCAATAAGAAATAAAATTTTGTTCACTATTCTTATTTCTCTACTCCGTTTTTAAACTTGTTATTGTTTCTTTGTGAATTTCACATCATGTACCCAATGCTACTCATCTCCTGTTACTTTGTATCCACCCTCTGCCCTTACAACCTCCCCTCCAAAAGAAAACAAAACAACAACAAATTCTTATCATGGAAGTTGTAGTGTATCACAATGTGTCATACAGTGTCTTAGTTTGGGTTTCTAGTGCTGTGAAGAGACACCATGACCAAGGCAACTCTTATAAGAACATTTAACTGGAGTTGGCTTGCATGTTCAGGGGTTCAGTCCATTATCATCAAGGCAGGAAACCTGGCAGCATCCTGGTAGGTATGGAGCTGGAGAAGCCAAGAGCTCTACATCTTGAACTGAAAGCAATCAGGAGAAGGCTGAAGGCAGTGAAAAGGAGGATCTCCAAGCCCACCCCTACACTGACACACTTCCTCCACAGAGCCACATTCCTAAAAGTAACACTTGCCATGGGCCAAGCATATTGCATATTCAAACCACCAGACACAATATACCCTTTTGTCCACACATTTTTACTTGCAAATGTTCATTACATTGAGTCTGGTACAGGCCTTTGATTTATGCTACACTATTAATACTGGGTTCTCACCAGGACGCCTCTTCAATATCCTGTTATTGCCTGTTTCATGGAGATCCTGCATCTTTGAATCTGTAGGATCTGCCCATTTACAAGCTCCCAAATTTCACAGATGAGGTAGATGTTGGGGTGGGTCAACTCAAAGCCCTGGATCTGGGCCTGGATGGTAGCTTAATTGGTCAGCCTTCCAGCTCTCCCAAAACTATATCATTGGGGTGAGCTTTCCAGCTCTGCCCAGCTAACTTATACAATGCTGTGGCTGGCAAGGGATGGGACCAGTTCTCCCTCAACCATGCCCTAGGGCATGATAATCTGTGTCCCTACCACCAGGGCCAGATCTACCATGCTGCCCATTCAGCAGGTTCAGGACCTGCTCTCTTAAGTACTGCAGCCAGTGAGGAACAGGGTTCTCATGACCTTGAGGCCAGATCTCCTGCCTACTACAGATGGCAAGGGAGTGGTGGTGTCTCTATTCATTTGCAACTGATACTAAGAAGCCTATATTTTTAAGAACAGTTTTTAAGGCACAGAACAGCAAAATAAATCGACTTTTTATTTAAAAATGGTTTATTTATAATGTATACAGCATGTATGCCTACATCCCAGAAGAGGGCACTAGATCTCATTATATGCCGAGGACTGGCCTCAGTCAGCCCCTTAACCCACAGGAGAATCAGGGTTCCAGTACAAGTGGGCAGGGAGTCAGTGAAAAGTGACAAACAGACCTGAATGTAATTTCTCAAAGTGAGCATCAGACTTATATTACAGAAGGAGGCAAGGAAGTTAAGTGATGCATTAAGGTCATCCAAGGTACATTGGGGGTACCGGATGCAAAATGACTTTTACAACAAAACAGAGGAATGCATACATAAAAACTAACAGGAACCAACTGGGATAAAAAATCAATGTTAACAACTGGGATCAAAAGCAGCCCCACCTAAGGTCAGCTTATTCTTAGAAGCCAGGGGCAAGGGTTTCATGCCCTTGCCATAGTTCCAATTCTAGTCTAATGTATAATCCACCTTTCCCTTAGGCCATTGTAAATTCCTCTGTGAGTGACTCAGCTATTGTTCTAAGTATTTACTATGTAGACTAGCCCAGAGATTTCTAGCTCTATTTAAGTAAATTGTACTGCCTGATTTCTTTCACTGTCTCTCTTACAATACTAGAGGTAATTCTGAATGTTACTGAATAGGTAACATTCTTACTGAATTCCAAGCCCAGGGTCAGCGTAAGGACTGCCAGGACATTAGAACACTGGTGGAGGCTAATCTAACTTAGCCATATGTTAAAATCCATCCTTAGAGGCACTTAAAATAAAACAATATTGAAGGAAAGCACACAGATCCATTCACAGATTAATGCAAGGACAAGTTTGGAGCATTCATTTTACAAGTTTCCAAGGTTCCAGGAGACTGAGTTTTCGTGAATCTTTCTTTGTGCCTCAGGATTGCATCCAAGCTTTTGGGCCTGTCATGCAGTCACTACTGGAGTGGATGTGGCAATTATAGATGGTTGTGAGCCACCATGTGGTTGCTAGGTATTAAACTCAGGACCTCTGGAGGAGCAGACAATGCTCTTAAGCTCTGAGCCATCTCTCCAGACCTTCTCATTGCTTACTAGGACCATGCTGAATAGTCTCAGCACATGTGATCATTATATAGTCCCATAAAGCAAAGACTTAATTGTCCCAATTAACTACATGTACTTATTAAAACTCAACAGGTTTAAACCTGAATACTTTATTATATAAAATTATATCTGAATTAAATCTATTCAAATAGCCATTACATATTGGAGTTGTCTACTGGCTGACATTTTACACATGCTAACCCTGTAGGCATACTGTTGGGTAGGTAACATCCTCATTTTGTATGTAAGTTAAGAAAGGCTCAGAAAGCTGATATGATTTACCACACAACTTCAAAGGACCAGAGCTATGTTCTGTGCCCTCCCTAGTGCTGCCACCTCCCAATTATTAGAATTAGAGGAGGAAATTTCTGAATCTTAAAATACATCCCATTTCTTAACAGGCTGGAAAACCAGGTTCTGTCTGCTACCCTCTCTCATCTGGGCCAATAGAAGATGTCATGTGGTGATAGAGTATGTAAATATAGACTTGAAAGTCAGGGTTGGTATGCTTAACTTCTGTAAGTTAAAATCTGAGCAGGTATGTCATCATTCCTTTTCCTACCTAGACACTTAGACTACAAAGTGAAGTTTATACCCACTGTCCAATCCCTAAACAAATAAGTGTAAGCTAACATGAGATTTCCATTGCAGTAAAGGTAGAATTGAGATTTGGTCTCAGTTTATTCTTCATCCATTCTCATCTTTCAACAGTTACTGTATGCTACTTCCGGGCCACACATTTGCTTAAGAGTTCTATATTCTATTTAATTCTTGTCCTGACAACCGATGTCACACAAGTCTCTTTCTTTTAAAAGGGAGATTATTCGCTGATAGTTCCAGACACTTATGGAGTGAATTTTAGTCATCATTCCCCACCCTGCAGTCCCTTTCCTGCTGAAATCACAGTTCTTTCCAGGAAATCTTCCTTCTACTTTACATCCCTTTTGTTGTGACCCACTATGTTTGATTAGGGTTCCTTGCATGGCTATGAGTGGGAGGTTATTTCCTGGACCAACGGCACTTCTCAGTGGCTACACCACTAAAGAAAATGACACCTGCTTCTCCAGCAAATTAACTGCCAATAGTCCCTCTGTTTGGGGTGGGTCCTCACAAGTCCCTCCCTCATTTCTGATTGGGTTTTGATGACTCAATCTTATATATTTTGGGCAGGTAACCACCACTGCTGCAGGTTCATGAATGCATTGACCCTGCCATGTCTAGAAGGTGTCTTTTTAATGGAATGTGTTCTTTTTGTAAAATTTTGCTCATTTCTTTGTGAGGTTCACATCATGTTCTCCAATCATACTCATCAACCCCCTTCCTTTGTATCTGCAACCTCCCTTACAAAAGAGAAAATAAACAAAACATAAATCAATAATCTCTATGGAAGCTGCAGTGTGTCAGAGTGTGCCTTTCCTTTTGTTATGGCATGTATTCTTATTCTCCAGCCCTTGCATTCTTTCAATGCTTCTTTCTTGATGTTCTCTGAGCCTTGCAGGGGGTGATGAAGATGTCCTGTTCAAGACACAGCATTATACCATCACTTAGTTTTAGCACTTTGATCAGTCATGAGACTCTGGATTAACTGTTGCTCACAGTTATAAAAGCTCTGACAAAGCATGATAGTAGCAGTAAGCTATACATCTAAATATGAATATTTAAATTTGATAAATGTTTATTTATCAAAATAATAGCAATAGGTTCCCCTCAAGAGCTGTGTTGGTCAGAGTTCTCAATGAGCAGAAGTGCTTGGATGAATATATGCATGCAATTTATTAGATCAGTTTATTCCACATGGCTCAGGCAGTCCAACAATGTTGCCTCATACTACAGAGGCCAAAGATCCAGAAGTTACTTAGTCCACAAGACTGAATGTCTCAAAAATGCCAATCTGGCACCCGAGACCTGGAGGACAATTGGAGACTGGTCTTCAGTCTCTCTTAGAAATTGAAGCTGGTTGCAATATCAGCAAGGAATGCAGCAAACAGAGTATAGATGGACTTTCCAGCAGAAGTGAAGGCAAACAGGCAAAAAGTCTGATACTTTTAGTCAATAATTTAAATATACAAACTGAAAACCTACATCTTGGATATGCCCAGTCCCACAGTGTCACAACTTGAAACACTGTCTGTAAATCAGTCAAAGAAAATGTTTTAGTAAAAGCTAGACTGACTGCCTGTCTGACGGCCACAAAGCTAGAGGACACAGGAATCTATTGAAATTGGAGTTGAGAACAGCAATGTAAGTGAGGCAAAAGAGAGAGAGATGGTAGAAATTGTAGGGATATGGTAGGGGAAAGAAATTCCTCACTCTGAAATCTTGTTGCCAATCAGAAACTTCAACACAAGTGACATGGTCATAATTGCCCCAAGATATGACTAGCATTTCCCATCAACATCTCCTCAAAGATTATAATAAACAAAGAAAAAGCATCAGTGTCTGGGTCTCAAAGAGTTCCTTTAAGCCATGTTTGGCCACCCATCTTCAATAGTCCTATTGAAGGCATGTCTCAAATCGAGATTGAGGACAGAGGTGAGAAGGAAGCCTCTGACTCAGATAATAGCTTATTTATTCATAAGTAGCAATAAACAAATAAATAGCAAAATGGGATCTCATTCGTTCGCACACATACTTCATTAACCTTCGGTCTGTCCCAATGTTGTACCCTGGATCGATGGTGGTGTCAGATAGGGTTTGCTATGTGTCCTTCTGCTGGTTCTGTCCTTCAGCTGGAGCTTGGTCAAAGGTGCAGGCTTGTCTCAATTGATGGCAGGCGTCTGGATCAGCAAACTCAATCTCTCAGCACAATGGTATCTCTGTGGGAACCCAAGAGTAAGTGACTTGCGATGGCTAGAGTGTAGTATTTAAGCTACACTTAGCCACTTATATTTAAGATGTTCACACATTACTTCATCGGGCATTTACTTTACTTCAACCTTATCATACTCATGCACACACTCTAGGCTTCGTTTCCATGGTTACATTCATCCATGGTGTCATTTCTTTATGTTGCTTACATCTTGTTCCTTACAAGGCACAAATAACACAGAAAAGAAGACAAAGAGATTTAGTCAATGTGGCTCCATTGAAAAGAGCAAGAAAGAGGACAAGTGGCTTCTATAATCTTTGGAATCATAACAGGAAATTTAGATTTTAATCGAGGGACAGAGGTTTGTATAACTTAGCAGTCTCCATCAAGGTGAGGACCCACCCATCACTGTACTTTGGGCTCCAAATCCTTCTGCAAGGTATCTGACAAGCTGTAAATCATTTGGGGGAGACAACATGGTCCTGACCTTTTCCTTCTTGCAGCATGAGATTTCAGGAGGAGGGGAACTTCAACTTCCTTGTTTCCATTGTTTTGATATCTAAAGGGACGGTCACAGTGTCTCTTCATTCCTCTCAAGATGGTCACAAAAACATGGGTAACCTTGAAGCATCTGTAACCTTGAATTTATCCATCTAAGCTCTCTTTCATCACTAAATCATTTTTCTCTTATCACATAAATGAAACCAGCATAATACATGTCTTTACTTAATTTTAAAGCTTTGCTTAATCTTTAATACTTGCTCTAATTTGTATCCTCTGAGAAATGTAAGTAGGAATATATATATATATATATATATATATATATATATATATATATAGCCATTGTAAAGACATGTGAGATTCTTCCTCTTGAGAAACCTGCACTGGATGGTGTGTATGCATGAGAGCACATGCATGTGTGTTGTATGTAAGCGTGTGTTCTCTGTGGGTGCATGCACATGCATGTTGGATGTGTGTGTTGCTGTTTTCCCATATGTCTAATAAACTCTCTAACTTTACTTCATGGTAACTCATCCTGAAATTCTTTTCTGAATCAGTAAAAGATCAGGCTATACCTGAGGGGAGGTCCCTAATAGGTACCAAGAACATCCGGCTCTTGGTGGCCATGCAGTGCTGGACTTCGTTTTCTTGCTGGCATAAATAGCATTACAGTGTTTGGCTGCAGCAGTGGGGATCTAAGCACAGCACGGGCTGGACCCTATGGAGTAAGACAGTGCTTAGACTCCCAGAATGCTCTTGCTTCCTGTAGCACCTTGTGACTGAGCCAGCCAGCACTCTGGAAGGAAATTACAGGACTGCTCACCATCAAGCACAGCATTTTTTTTAAGCTATAATGGGCAGAGCCACAGTGAATCCTCAGCTATCAGCAGTACCAATGGGCTCATTAAAAACAAGTCTAGCTTTTTATTTTCCAAACATCTTCAAGAGTTCAATGAAACAACCAGGAGATGTTTGAAAAGATGTATTCCCAGCTGTTACTGAGAAGTACTTTCCATCCTAAGCCATCCTGGATGCTAACTGGATTTCATAAGGTAGTCATTCTTGTCTTTTTAGATTCTATCCCCAAGGACCTTATGTTTCCTGCCTAGAGCTCACATGGGTTACGTCTCCATCTTTATTCTTCTTATCTCTGCCTCTTTTTCCCTACAGCACAGTTCCACAACTCTAATTTGCTTGTATCGACAGCTCTGTTTGTTTCTTGGGCCTCCATTAATGGTTCTAATCACCTTTGGTGGTCTCATTACCACCCAGTCTAAGTTTCCTAACATATTAATTCGAAAGATTAAAATTATTTGAAAACCAATCCTGTTTTTCCACAAGAGCCAGCTGCCTCATGAAGTAATGGTATGAAATTGAATCTCTTTAATGAATGCCTTTTATTAAGTAATTAGACTGGTTTTATTTCCTCCCAAAGTTGAAGGTCAAAGGACCTCTCTGCATGTTGTCCACCAGTGTCTGTTTTTATACTCAATCTGAAAATAATATCCCAACCCTAAAGTTTCTTTTCCCCTCTTTCTTTTTGGTCTCTTCTTGCAGCTGGCCTTTGATTTCCCTTGCTTCCCAGCTCCCTGCTGACATGCTCAGCTTTGTGTTCTGGTGAGTTATTCTTCTAAAATGAAAAGCAGTTCCCACACAGCAGCATGGCATACAGCCTTTCTATTGTCCATTCATTGTACCTGACACTGGACTTCCAGGAAGATCCTACTCAAGACATCCTCAGGTGCCTCATCACTAAGACAGTGGACTAACATGTAAGAGAAATAGAAAAGACTGGTTGTACCTCACTGACCCCATCCCAGCATGGGATCCAGACTTAACTCCTTGAACCCTTATTCCTCATCTGCAAAGCAGACGCAATGGTGCAACTCACATTGCCCAGATGATGTACACAGAGCACCGACCACGGGGATAAAGTTGGCACAGCTCAATGTGGGGATGGAACTCTTGCTGTCTGTGTAGTTTATATCAAGAAGTAGACACTATGTTGAAGATTCTCTAAGACTGAATGGTTGATGAGAACTTGATGGGTGTGGGGAGTTTACAGTGTTATAGATCCAGAGACCAACTCTTTCGGACAATCTTTTGTCTCCTTAGTAGCCATTTATCTAGGTCCAACTTAGCACCTCTTTGACTATTAGGTAAAACATGTGAAACTTAGCTATTAGTTTCTTTGAACCCACAACCTAAGAGTACTTTAATATGGCCTCTGAAACCTTCTCCAGGAGGCTCCCTTCTTTGGTGCAACGAACTTACCCAATGTTTAAATCAGTGAAGGTGGTAGATACATTGATAATTTTTCCTCTCTTTGGAAACAGGTGTCATCTATCCCACGGACCAAAAACTACTATGTAGTGATCTATGACCTCCCAAAAACTACTATGTAGTGATCTATGACCTCAGACTTTGGATGCTCCTGTCTGCCCCTGAGTACTTGGGTTCTGATAACTGACTTGCCGTGGGACTGGGGATGAAGTGCAGGGCTTTGGGTGTGTATACTCCACCCCCTTAGCTGACTCCAGATCCTATGAGTGTTTTGTTTGCTTTTATGACTATAGAAAGTTTATGTAGAGCAGGGTGACCGCTCTGTGCTTAATAGAACTTGATGTGCAAACCTACAGACCTGAGTTCAGACCCCCAAACCCATGCAACCAGCTGGGTATGGTAATATGTGCCCATAACCCCAGAAAGATGGGACATGGTGGCCACCAGCCTAGCCTCAGGTTCTGGGATTAAGGTGTAGAGTGATAGAGAAGGCTATTCAATGTCCTCCTCTGGCCTCACTGTCCATGCATCATGTAACAAACAGCATGCACACCACACATGCATACACACATACCTACCACACACACACACACATACATACCTATCACACAAAAACCACATACATCACACACCACATACACTACATACCACACACACACCTAACAAACACACATACACATACCACACACAAACTTACCAGACACACACACACCACATACACACCACAACCTACCATACACACATACACACAACATACACACACACCATACAATACACTACACCACACATACATACCTATCACACACATACACACACACACACACTGAGACAGAGAGGAGGGGAGGGAAGATATAATGCTTCTATATTGGAACATGTCATGGGGGGTAATCTGAAACTCTGGTCCTAGACCATTGTCATTCATATTTGGCTCAGAGTAAGGGGTCTCTTAGTACCTTTGAGATGAGAGCTGTGATTTGCATAGACAAAAGTAAACCAACGAGTTTTTATCTGGTTTACCAGTTTTCAAAATGAGTAACAATTACATCACCATCTAAGGTTGTTGTGAGGATAAAATGAATGGGGAAAAAATGTTGGGAACAGGGTCTGGCACATAGTCAGCACTGTTAAAGCACCTGCCATTATTACTACAAAATACTAGCCTTGTTCCAGCCATCAAAATTAACTGTGCCTTTAAAAACATTGTCCTGAAAAGTTGGCAGACTCAAACCAGAACAGCGAAGGTCTAACCTTTGATCACGCCTGGACTAAGAAGATAAAAGGGAAGAGAGAGTTCAGAGATGATGATGACCTGGTTCTCCTCACATTCCTCAGAGCAGAGACTTCCAGGATGATCGACCAGCTGACCAACTGGCTGCAGGAAGGGGAAATCGGATCTCACTGTTGAACAAAGCTGTTCTTTTAAACATGAAAAGAAGTGATTATGAAGGTGTTCACTGTCCCCTTTAGGGACAGAACTTAACTGCTGAGGGTTACAGAAGTTATTAGCAATGAGTATTTGATTTACTTTAAAAGGTGGGACCATGTCAGTAATTCTGCATAAAAGCTGGAATAATGCATGAGAAAGTCACTGCATTCATAGGATCACAAAGGACGGCCAAGGGGATGGCTTGGTCAGTGAAGTGTTGTTATACAAGCATGAGGACCAGAGTTCAATCCCCCAGCCCGTCAAAAGCTCAGGCATGGTGATGTGTGTATGGGGAAGTGGGGACAGGAGATTCATGTGGCTTGCAGAGCAGCCTAGCTTGATTGTCAAGTCTATCCAGACTAGCCTTTTTGTCAAGTCTACAGTCTCAATGGAAGACTCTAACTCAAAAAACAAAAACAGGTGGTATATATGCAGAAACACGTGAACATGCACATATATACTCACACATGCATGTACACACATTAGTGTTCATTGTTTTATTTTAAACTTTTCACAGAACTTAGAGCCATTATCAAATGCAAGATGTACCAAGCTTATAATAAAAATGAGGATGGAAAGCTACTTTACATATTAGAAGGACAGTGCACCATTAAGAGCTTCAGCTGCTCTTCCATAGGACCTGGGTTTCATTCCAGCACCCACATGACACCTCATAACCACCTATGACTCCAGCTCCAAGGGACCTGGATGTCCTCATCTAGCTTGTGTGAGCACTGTGTGCATGTGGTGCACAAACATACATGCAGCCCAAACATTCATACACATAAAATAAAATACATCATTCTTTTCTATAGAAAGCTACTTTGCTAAACTTCTGCAAATTGACACATAGAGGCATCTGGTGTAGACACTGAATTAAGTCTTGCTTGCTGGATGTCCCAGGGGACATCTCTCAATTTGTGTCTCTACAGCCCCCGGTTGTCCCAGAGGTTAGTATGAAAAGCAACATAATGAAGAATGTGAGCAAATACTTTTCCAATCAAAACAGTAGTAATAAGAAGGTTCTGTGAATGTATATTTATAAAGCTGAGGTTGGAGTGAGAGGAAGGAGAGAGGAAAGAGTCATCAGGAAGTAAAGGGGGGGAAGACATTCCTCTACATTTACCTCAGGTATGAAAAGAAGGCAGTCTGGAAGGTAAACGCCACAATAAATGAACAGTGTAGAAGGGGACAGAACTGCTCTGTAAGCTGGGGTGTTTGTCACACAAAAGCTTTACTGTGCTGACTGAGAAAGATACAGGAGACAAACACCAAAAGACAGA
The DNA here is from genome assembly GCF_978045245.1 of Mus caroli. NCBI lineage: Eukaryota > Metazoa > Chordata > Mammalia > Rodentia > Muridae > Mus > Mus caroli. The sequence continues at coordinate 130,735,719 of NW_028227258.1, forward strand.
TGTGAGGGAAACAGCAAGATCTGCTGCCTCTGAGTATTACTGGAGATTTTAGGGTAAAACCTTGGCTCAGTTACCCATCTGCAATTAAAGAGACAGCATGGTAAAGTGCAGAGAAAGACTTATTCAATGTGAGTATACTAGAAAGAGCAAATAAGGAGGTCCAGGCCCCTCAATCTATCTCAAGGGTCCTGAAAGACAGGTTTAGGGTTAAACAGGCACCGAGATGTAATTACAGCCAGGAAGTCCTGGTCAGCATGTGACCTTGCCCACCATTAACACCACTGTATTTTGGCTTACATCTGTCCTGCGCAGTTGGAACTGTATGGCATCTCATCCCAAAAGGCAAGTCCCTCCTCTGCCTGCTACCTTTCCTTCCAGCACTTCCTCTCCCCAACATAGAAATTCCTAGGGAAATTTTAATTCTTTGGAGACCATTGTTTTAATGGTCTGATAGCCAAAGGGAGGGGCACAAATGTTTCTTTAAAATAATCTGGCCATAGCGAGATGCCTCAGCTAAAAGGGTAAAAGCACTTGCTGACAAGCCTAATGACTTAAGTTCAGTCCCTGGAACCAGCATGATGGAAGTAGGAAACTGAGTTCTGAAAGTTGTGCTTGCATGAATGCACACACACACACACACACACACACACACACACACACACACACACAAGGGTTGGGAGGGAGAGGGAGAGGGAGGAGAAGGAGAGAGAGAAAAATATAAGAAAATTGAGGAGAAACCCATGTCCTACTGCATGGGTAAATGCAGGAACAGTATGCAATTAAAGGAGGTGATGTCTGGGCTTAAGTTTATCATGCTTTGAATGAGAGTGCCCTCCATAAGCTTAGATATTTAAATACTTGGCCCCCAGTCAGTGGTGCTGTGTGGGAAGATTTAGGAGGTGTGGCCTTCCTAGAGGAAGTATTGTACTAGGGCTGGACTTTGATCCTTTGAAAACTGTAGACTAGAGGTTCTCCACCTTCCTTGTGCTGTGACCTTTTAATACAGTGCCTCATGTTGTGGTAACCGCAACCATAAAATTACTTTTGTTACTACCTCATAACTGTAATTTTCCTACTGTTATGAATTGTAATGTTGGGTTTTTTTTTCCAGTTGTCTCAGGCAACCCCTATGAAGGGGTCATTTGACCCTCATGGGAGACACAACCCACAGGTTTGAGAACCACAGCTGCAGGCATTTCTATTTGCTCTCTGCTTCCTGTTTTAGTCATCACCAAGCCTTCACTCTGCTACCATGGACTCTAAGTCTTTGAAACAACATGTGAAAATAAATGATTCTAATGTAAGTTACCTGGTCACGGTTTGTTTTATCATAGCAACAGAAAAGTGAGTAACACATGTGAGATTTTTTTTCTGAAAAAATTCAGTTTTTCCTTAATGAATAACAACCACAACAAAATCAAATTTGTAACTGTTGTGGCCCGCCCGCAGTCCGCAATGCGAACGGTTCAACTGAGAATGGCAGTTCGAGCTGAAAAGAGAGGAAGCTAGATGGGGCGGGAGAAAGAATGGGGCCAAGACGATTCCATTCAAGGCCCAAGTTCAAGGCCCACCTTTACTAATTCCAACATTCAGTTATAACGGAAGGGGGAGGGATCCCACTTTCCTGCCAAGTAACTTGGGGTCCAGTAGCAGGACGAACACGTGTGTGCCTCCAAGCAGCAAAGCCGACAGGGTCCAGCAGTGGGCGTGGCAGAACGAATGAGCAGGAAACTCCACCCTTGAGCAAGCAGGTTCCATGGTGGGGGAAGAGAGACCACATCTCCTCCCATTAGTTAACAAAAAAATAAAAAAAAGAAAAGGCTGGCCTGAGGCAGAAAAATTATCTATGCTAAATAGTTCTGCCTGAGTTCTTAGGGCTAAAGAAAAAACCTGTTTCTGTGGGATTCCCTATCTTTTCTAATGGTAAACTGTATCTGGCTAAGACTGTCCTTATTATCCTAGTAAACCACTAACAGTGCTGAGCTGTAGGTTCTGACTTTATAATGCTAATTAGTGCTGAATAGGTAACTACCTGGTTGCATTTTAAGTAGGGCATTGGAACCCTGGCTAAGTTTGACTGAACAAATTTAGAATAACACTGAGTTGATATTCCTCCGCAATTTTGGATGACAGGCGGGGAAACAGGGAGAAGGGGCAAGACCGGCTCCTTAGTACAAGGCCAATTGGCTTTTTTATTTGGGTGGGAGGCAATGAAGGGCTTGCCCTTTCAACAGTATGGTCTCCAACCTCTCTCCCCCCTATTAATTAAGTTTAAATAGGCAACGCTTAACTGAGGTGATTAAATGATTTTCTCATCCGTAGATGAGTGGGCCTTTAACCTTGGCTTGGGTGGACATTGACCGAATTCCTCCCGTGGGTGCTATCAGGATCCACATCTGTGGCTCTTGGTATCTTTTGGGGAGGGGAGGCAGAGCCTTAGGTATTTTTGGTTTTTAGCTGGAATCAGATACCAACCTCCTTAAAACCAGGTGTGTCTCACAGGGAACTCAGAAACGGTCAAACTGGACCTTCCCCCACAGTAATCTCCTGCACCAAGCGGTAGCCATACTGTATTCGTATGATTACGAACCAGTACACACAAGTCTGAGCCCTGCGCAGTCTCTACAGGAGACTTGTCAACCTCAGATTTAGCAAGGCATAGACAAGAATTATGTCATTAGTAACACCACGAATTGTGGCTAAAATAGGAGCTGGAAGTCTTTCCTCCTCATCCCTGTTATTCCCTTAGCCTGAGGAACTAAGGACACCTTGCAGTAACAGCAAGGGTGAAAAGCCAGAGGCCAGCTAAGGGACTAAGCCCGTTTATCAAAATAAGAACTAATCTCTGTAAATATATGAAATTTCTACTTCCCTAGCTCTCTTGGTAAATCTAAATTCTATCTCAGACTGAAAGCCACGTGCTGGAATGTCCTTGGAAGGGAGATAGCAGTAGCCACCTGTGTGCTCTTGGGGGAGGGGAAGGCACGCCTGCAGGTCCGGCTGGAGAATGTAGATTGACCTACTTGAAAAAAAGAAAGAGATCTAGACAATGAGAGAGTAGCAATGCAAATTTTCTTTTTGCAGAAGTCCAGGTACTTTATTCAGATGCAAATTGTAAAGCTAAAGCTGGTCTCCGGCCTCCTGTAGGGGATTTGGCTCAGAGGAAAACAGCGTTTCTGGGAGCTTCCATTCCCAGCTGAATTCTAAGCACAAGAGGAATTTTAGTCTTTAGAATGATACTTACGAAAAGAGACAGGATCTGTGTTTACCTGACGAATTAATCTCTCTGGTAGCCACCGCGCTCCATCTTCATCTCGTGAAAAAACACAAACCGAGTCTCTTCCCCAGATTAGAACCAGATCTGGACCCTTCCATTCATTAGTCAGGGGGTCCTTCCATTTTACCAATGCATAAGAATTAGAAGTAACTGGATGCCAATGGCGGTCTGCTGCAGACTGACCTTTAATGTCAGTTTGCAAAAAGTTTAGGACAAATAAGGTGAAGGCAAGATGAGCCTTTGGTGACCTTGGGGGATATAGCTGCCCCTCTTTTGTTTTAAAAAGCCAATTCTTTAAGGTGATATGACCACGTTCAACTATTCCTTGTCCCATGGGGTTGTAAGGAATTCCAGTTTTATGTTTGATACCGAATTCTTTACAGAATGCAATAAAGTTTTTACTAGAATAAGATGGCCCGTTATCTGTCTTAATAAGTTTAGGCAACCCCATGGCATTAAAGGCTTGTAGGCAATGATCAATTACGTTTTTTGAAGCCTCCCCTGTATGCAGAGAAGCAAAGAGAAATCCTGAACAGGTATCAATGCAAACATGTATATATTTTAGTTTTCCAAATTCTGCATAATGGGTTATATCCATTTGCCAAATATGATTAGGCATAAGGCCTCTAGGATTGACTCCTAGATGTGGCACTGGAGATAATGTAATACATTTAGGACATTGTTTTACAATCATTCTTGCTTGCTCCTTAGTGATCTTATGTCGGAGCCTTAGGGTATGGCTAGAGAGATGAAACCTTTCATGATCACGTTGGGCCAGAGCAACAGGATCCGAAACTAAAGCTTCTCCTATTAGAGCTCTGTCAATGCGATCATTACCCTCTGCCAGAGGCCCAGGAAGACCAGAGTGAGACCGTATATGGCCAATATAAAACGGATTTTTCCGGGCAAGAATGATGTTTTGCAATTCTGAAAATAAGGATCCTGATGGTGTATTGAAGTTAAACATACCACAGGTTTCCAATAAGGGTACTGACTGAGCAACATATAAACTGTCAGTAAAGATATTAAAAGCCTCATGTACAGACTGAAAGACCTTTAGTACTGCTGTTAATTCGGCTAGCTGAGCTGAGAGACCAGGAGTCTCTACGATAACCTGTTGATTATTAATAAGATATCAAGCTCGCCCTTTAGAAGAGCCATCAGTAAAAATCAATAGAGCATTATTTAAAGGCTGTAAAGAAGTCATCTTAGGAAATATCATATCATGTACATTTTAAAAAATTTTATCAATCTGTCTTGGGGGTAGTGGCTGTCTATAGTTCTGTTAAACCCTATTTGTGCAAGCAACCAATCTGTACTATGCTGTTTCAGCCAAGTGTCCTGACTTACGCTGTAAGGCTGAACAATGATATCTGGCTCTTTTCCGAAATAAGTCAATGCCTGTCTTCTTCCAGTGATAATCATCTGTGCCACTGCTTCGTGATATGGCAAGATATTACGTTTGGGAGAAATCCTCGAATGTATCCACATTATAGGAAATTTTTGCCATAGCAGTCCCGTAGGCACATGAGTCATATTAAAAATTAACAGGTGCAGCGGCAAGGAGTAATCTATATAGGTAACGAATTGCTCTTCAATAGACTTTTCCACTAGCTGTAAGGCCAGCAATCCTTCTGAGGTTAGGGATCTAGGGGAAGTGGGATCAGAACTCCCTTTAAGAATATCAAATAAAGGTTTCAACTCCCCTGTAGTAAGCTTTAAATAAGGGCGAAGCCAGTTAATATCACCTAACAATTTTTGAAAATAATTTAAGGTCCTTAAGTTATCTCTACGAATAACGATCTTCTGGGGAAAAACAGCTTGATCAGTGAGTCTAAAACCCAAATAATTATAAGGATCCTGAGTTTGTACCTTTTCAGAAGCAATTTGCAATCCCTTATCAGCTAGGGCTTTTTGTAAACCTTTATAACACAAAAGCAATTCTTGGGGGTCCTTTCCCGCCATCAAGACATCATCTGTGAAATGAACGATGTAAATATTTGGCCATTGTTGTCTAACAGGCTGAATTGCTTTCGCCACAAACCCTTGACATAATGTGGGACTATTAGCCATCCCCTGCGGGAGAACTGTCCATTGATATCTTTTCATGGGTTCCTTGAAATTTACAGAAGGAACACTAAAAGCAAATCTCTCACAATCCTTTGGATGCAAAGGGATGGTAAAGAAACAATCTTTCAAATCTATAACAATCTTATAATATCCCTTCGGAATGGCTACTGGGGAGGGGAGCCCCGGTTGTAAGGTTCCCATAAGTACCATGGTTTCATTAACCTTTCTTAAATCTTGTAATAGTCTCCATTTTCCAGATTTCTTCCTGATAATGAAAATGGGTGTATTCCAGGGAGAATGAGACTCCACCAAATGTCCTGCTTCTAACTGCTCCTGCACTAGCAAAGAAGCAGCCTCTATTTTCTCTTTAGGTAAAGACCACTGATCCACCCACACTGGAATATCATTACGCCATTGAATTTTTTCGGCGTGGGATGCAAGCAAGATAGTGGTCGCTATTGAAAATACTTTAAACCTCTCATGTTAGAGTGGGGTTTAAGATCCTCAAAGGTCTTAATTCCCTGTCCTCTCTTTACTAGTTCACGACCAGGCAGGGGTCCCTGCCTGAATGTCTGCTCAGTCACCATCTCCTTAGAACTGCACAGAATAACACCCATCTGTGACAACAGATCTCTTCCCCACAGGGTCACAGGCAAATTTGACATAACATACTGCTGAATCTTTCCTGATTTCTCTTCCTCATCTCTCCAGGTTAGCAATTTGGAACTACGTTTTGGGTTACTGGTGTACCCAATTCCTTGAAGGTGAGTCAAGGAAACAGTCAAGGGCCAGTTTGAGGGCCAGTCCTGCCCTCTTATAATCGTTACATCGGCCCCGGTATCTATTAATCCTTCAAAGCCTTTTCCATCAAGAGTCAATTTAAGGTTAGGTCTCTGATTAGTGATAGATTTCACCCAATTTATGCCAGAGGAGTCAAAATTATTTTGTCCTTCCTCATTTTTAAGGAATCTATACAGTGACTGGCGTAAAGGGATCAAAGTAAGTTGAGCAATTTTCTGATTAGCGGGTATAGTTATAAGACCACAAGGGCAAGTGGCTATGATTTTAAGTTCTCCCTCATAATCATTATTTATAACACCTGGATAAATCTGCAGGCCTTCTACAATAGAACTGCTTCGTCCTAAGAGAAAGCCACAGGTTTCTACGGGCAGTGGTCCAAAGACTCTGGTAGGCAGAGTTTGGACTCCCACTTCTGGGGTTAATACTGTGTGGACAGTGGAACAGAGGTCCAGTCTTGCATTTCCTGGGTTTGACCTGACAAGCTCAAGAACTGATCTTGTTGGCTGGGCAGCAGATTTATAGCCCCATAAGCTGTCTTCTTTGAGTAACTCGGGGCCTGGGGCTGACCCCTTTCCTCGTTTCCCGGCGCCGGGCGGCTCAAAACCCTTGGTTTATGCTTACAATCTTTTGCCCAGTGGCGGCCCTTCCCACACTGGGGACATATTCCTGGGGTACGGCCTGTTTGTCTACCATTGGCGCCCTTGTTTTTAGGACAATTACTTCTAAAATGATCCAAACTTCCACAATTAAAGCATGCATTATTCCCTCGTTTCCTCGAGAACATTGCTTGCGCATGGGTTCCCTGCAAGAACTCGCAGGAAGGCCCGATGTCTGCACAAAGACGGACATATCCCACCAAATCTGTCTGTCCCTTATGCGGTTGAATTGCAGCTCAGCAAATTGCGTTAGCATTCTCATAAGCCAGTTGCGTAATGAAGGGACTGACTGGACTTCCAAGGATTCTACTAGCTGAGATCAATAGCCTGTCCACAAAGTCCTGATATGGTTCATCAGAACCCTGCCAAATGCTAGCTAAACTTCCACTAATATCTCCTTTAACTGGCAACCTTCCCCAAGCACAGCGTGCGGCTGTCGCAATTTGCGCGTACACTGCAACGGGAAAATCAATCTGATTTGTCTGTCCCTCATATGGACCCTCTCCTAAAAGCATGTTGCTATCCCAGTCTGAGTTACCAGCCTGAGCATTAGAAGCAGCAGTTTTCTTACTGGCATCTCACCATTCAAAATCCCAAAGCAAAAAATCTCCTCCTGACAGGGTAGCCTTGGAAAGAGTCTTCCAATCTGAGGAGGTTAAGTGTGACTCCACAACTGTGTCCAGTAATGCTTGAGTGAATGGGGCTGAAGGACCATATTGCACAACAGCCACCTTTAACTCTTTTATCATCTTGAAATCCAAGGTCTGGTAATGTCTGGCCCTAGTATCTTGCTGATCAACTACCTCGACCACAGGAAAGGCCAGCGTATTAGACGAATTCTGTCCTTTCCCACGAGCCTGACTCACAACTCTTTCTAGCGGCACCTGGTGAACTACAGAAGAGTTACTCTTCTCCGCTTCTGAGATCTTTTTTAGTTCCCGAAGCTCATTAGTCAGCCTCTGAAGCTTAATCTCAAACTCTAACTCGCTTAGCCGTGTGTCCCTATGAGTAGCACCTCCCGAAGTGGTGACTATAGGTGAAGCGGGAGATTCACAAGAGGACCAATTCTCATTAAGGTAATGAGCAATTCCTCTATCTGAGTGATTTTTGTTAAAATTCAGTCCATCATCAGAGTTTCCACATTTATCAATTTTTGAGTTAAGAAGATCTTTTTCTGAGGAGGCCTTCTCTGATAGGCACTCCTCCTGAGATACCACAAGCTCCGCCTGAGGGCAATTTAGCCCTGGAGAAGTTGCATCTTTTATAGCATCATTTACGAGCGCCCAGAGGCCTAGGGTAAAATTATCTGTCTGAGCGATTTTCAAGGCCTCACCAACTTTCTCCCAGGTTCCACAATCTATCATTTCTTCTTCCTTGAACCATGGACAACAGCTATCTATCTTATCTAAAAAATTTCTTACTAATTGTACTTCAAGCCTTACTCCTCTGGCCTGAAACAACTCCTGAAAACTAAAAGCAACCGCCTAATCCATGACTTTAAACCCTTCCTTCTTCCACCTAAGCAGCTTTCTAAAAAGCTGCGGCACACCACCTGTTTCCGTATCTAGTTCCGATTAACACGCTGCTGACCCAAGCAGAACCAGTGTTGGGTTAGCACTGATTCAAACTTAATTCGTATCCTACCGCATCCTCAGCAACACTTTACAAAACTGAAATTTTAAGCTAGCACTAGCATGTGTACCTGTCCGTTGCTCTGATGCCCGATACGAAGATCCTTTCCTTTCTTGTGGAGCTTCACACAGCAGCTGTTTTTCTTAGCATCCCTCTGCCATTCTTCAGGTAGGTCCCAGTTCTGGCGCCAAACTGTTGCGGCCCGCCCGCAGTCCGCAAAGCGAACGGTTCAACTGAGAATGGCAGTTCGAGCTGAAAATAGAGGAAGCTAGACTGGGCAGGAGAAAGAATGGGGTCAAGACGATTCCATGTTCAAGGCCCACCTTTACTAATTCCAACATTCAGTTATAAAGGAAGGGGGAGGGATCCCAATTTCCCGCCAAGTAACTCGGGGTCCAGTAGCAGGACGAACACGTGTGTGCCTCCAAGCAGCAAAGCCGACAGGGTCCAGCAGTGGGCGTGGCAGAACGAATGAGCAGGAAACTCCACCCTTGAGCAAGCAGGTTCCATGGTGGGGGAAGAGAGACCACATGTAACGATAGACTAAAATGAAATACATTAACCCTAACAAGAGAGAAAAGCCTGATCAAGGTGGTGCATCACATAGAGTATCAGAAATATTCTGAAGTTTCTTTGGATTTAAATGTAACATTTCTATTTGAAAGGGCAAAAATGACGTCATTTGTAAAATGATGGATGAAACTGGACAACATCACATTAAACAAGGCAGGCCAGGCTTAAAGGACAGATGTCAAAAGCTTTCCCTTCGATTTGGAACCAAGATTAAAACATGGCGTGAATAACAGTCCCTGAAAAGAAGCTGTGTCTGACTGTGAAGAAAGAAGTTCCTGGAAGGAATCTGCCTGCAGGACCGGAATTTCAGTACTCGAGAGAGATTGGGATTTTGTATTTTCAAAGGATAGTTACTTGATCTTAGGCTAGTTTTAGCCTTCTAGAACAGCCACTCTGTATCCGACCTAACAGCTCAAGATAGTAAATAAAAACTTCTTAGAAGCTATAAACTTAGCAGAACAGCAGTGTCCACCAATCCAAGAGCTAAGAATGCCATCAGATAACACTTTAGGCCTGCTCGAAAGCTTTCCCACCTCAGTGTATCTCTGTCAAACCAACCAATATATTTTAAAGTTGCCTTGATTTATAACTTTCTTTGTTTTATAAGACTATAAAAAAAATGTGAATCTGCTTCTATGTTGGAACACGGAATTTGGGATAACCTAAATCTGTGTTCCCAGGCCATGGACCCTCAAAATCGCTCCAGAATAAACTATCTTTTATTTCCTTTAGTGTGAGCTGTGTATGGTTTTCACATTGACAATAGTTAGACATGAGGACAGAGAAGGGATTATGTGAGAGAAGATGCCAACAAGAGTGGGAAAGAGATGAAAGAAGAAGATGAACGGTTTCACATGATCCAACCACACTGCACACACCTATGAAAATTCTACAATGAAACCTTGATTTTGCACAGACGAAATAGACTTAAGATAAAGTCCTTTACTGAGGACCACATGCAATGAAGGTCCAGTAGCCACCTAGCCCTGCTATGTAGTCACCAGCATCTGTTCTTCAGGACCTAGGAACAGATGACAAGAGTAACATCCGGACACTTGCTCATGGGTCTAGGTGGAAGATCAGAGCCTGTGTAGAAGAGTCTAATCCTGAATTCTGGGCATCTCTCAGCCCTTTAGCAACCACCCATTCACTCTTTGGTTACTTGAATCACATGTTTCCATTGGAGTCTTTGTGTTTGTGACTTGAACATTCCTCTAAGGTCATCTGATTACCCTCATCTTAAGATAAGAAAGCAGAGACCCAAGAAACACTATAGGGTAGTGTGTGCCTCCTATCATCTATTCAGGAGACCAATGCCCGAAGGTGCTTGGATATTTCCTTTCATTTAGATACCAACGTCCACTGTATACCTAAGCTCCCTTGAGCTTTCCCTGCTTGCAGCCTATCCATACGATGAGAACAAGAGATGGATAAGTTAATATACATAGAGCACTTGGAATTGTTACTGGCACACAGAAGCACTCAAAGATGGGACACTGTTGTTGGGATTCTTACTATAGTTACTGAGTTTATTTCCTAGTGTTGTGAAAAGAGCCATCACAAACTAAGTGGCTTAAAGCAGAAATGTACTGCCTGTGGTTCTGGAGAAAAGAAATCTGAACTCAAGATGCAAACAGGACCATGCTGTCTTGGAGCTTGGCTGCTTCTGATAACCCTGATGTCTATGACTTGTAAGTATACAATGCCAATTCCTTCCCATCTTCCTGGTATCCAGGCCTCTTCTTTTTTACAATGGCATTCTCACAATAGATTGAGAATCTACTCAGCCCCAGCACAAGCATATTTAAACTAATTACAATGACCTACTGCAAAAAAAAAAAAAAATGCTACAGGCACAGATACCAAGGGTTAGGACTTTAATATAATGCCATTTGAGGGGATATAATCAACCCACAGCAATCACTACAATTGTCAAGCTAGATTTTCAACTTTTATTGTAAAATATTATTAATTTTATGCATAAATGTATGGGATTGTGCAGACATTTACAGAGGCCAGGGAGAACATTGGATTTTTTGGAGTAGGAGTTTTAGGAGTTTAGCTGTGGACCACCTAACCAAATGTATGCTGAGAACCAAATGTAGCTCTTTGCAAGAGCAACAAGCACTTTTAACTACTGAGCCATCTCAGCTTCAAATCGGCATGTTTGATTATTCATGTCCAATGTTGGATAAGAGGTGTCACGTTCTTGTCCTGGACAGAGCAGGTCCGTAACCATTCCAATCAGAGGCTTGTTTAGATGCTTGCAGAAACTGCAGATCTGCCCAAGTGAAAGGTAGAGAAAGGACTTAATTGGTGAAGAAATTGCAGAATCCACCCAGGGATGCGGTTCTCTGGTTTCACAGAGGAAGCTGTAAGAGAAAGGCAGGGCCCAACAGTGGGGTGGGTCTCACAGTGTCCACTTATTTCTGCCATAACTGTTTTTTTAAATACTCTGTGTTTGTATACCTAGCCCTTCGGAGCTTTCTTAAGGGTAAGGAAACAAAACTTCAATAAAACACTATAGTGTAGTGTATGTCTCCTATCTACTGTGGGCCACCTCGTTCAGGAGACTGGTGTCTGAAGATGCTTGGATTGTTCCTTTCATTTAGACACCAGCTTCCACTGCTATGCAATGAGCCTAGAGCCAAGATTCCCTAGGGCATTTATTCTCACAGAGTATGCAGAAAAGGCTAGGATGAGAAACATATCTCTGTTTACGGCTACAATGTAACACATGTATACACGTGTGTACACATATGTACACACTCATACAAAGGGTGAGTCCTTATCAGACTCCCAAATTGACTTCTCCTTTGCCATTGATAATATAAATAGAGGCATAAATGATAGTTGTTCAAGAAAAATGTGTCCCTGACTTGCTCTTACAGCTTCCTTAATGAGAGCAAGAGAGATGTGTGTTGATTTTTACAATTTCTTCACAATTAAATAGAAAATTTGATTAGAAATCATTGCATTTCAATGTATTTAAAGTTCATACCAATTGAATAAAAAAAAAAAGTCATTTCTCTGCCTGTTGTCCATGTCACAGATATCCTAACAGCGCATGGTTTCTATGGCAACTAGCTATCTTGTTACATCAATGCTGTTAATGCGGGATAAGGGTCTTTTCCTTTCAACCCTGTTTATTATTTCCCTATGAGTCCTTTTGAACACTGGGATCCTGCCAGGAAATCAGATAACAGTGATTTTCTCTGCTGTTATTGAGTCTCTTCCGCACAGAGAGCAGATTCTAACTCTGATGGAATTGAGTTAATGTAATAAGTGCACTTTCCATGTGAGCAACTCCCTGGTGAGCTGCCGCTTTCTTCCTGAATATGAATCACAGGTTATGAAATCTATAAATAGCAAAAATACAATGTCTTACACGTCTGCAACAGGAACGATAATCTGTTATACCTTCTTTTATATTCAAAATGCCTTTTTAGTGAAGGCAAGAGACTTGTTTTTAATTTTTTAGATTTATTTTTATTTGTGGGTATTCGTATGTTGACCAGAGCTGGTGTTGGATTCCCTGGAGCTGAAGTTATAGATGGTTTATAAGCCACCAATGTGGGTGCTGGGTACTGAACTCAGGTCCTATGTAAGAGCAGCACTCTTAACCACGGAGGCTCCTTCCAGCCCGTGTGTGTGTGTGTGTGTGTGTGTGTGTGTGTGTGTGTGTGTGTGTGAGACTGGGTATGTTGGCACTGGTGAGCCGTAGCATGCTTGTGAAGATCAAAGAGTAGTGGGACAATGGGATCTGTGTCATAAAGTTTCGAGGCAAATGCTTTTAACAGCTAAGCCAACTTCTGGGCCCTAATTTTTTTTAATTATTAAGTTAAAATAAGACAATTGAATTTAAATGAACAAAGAAAGAGGGGGGGGAGAGAGAGAGAGAGAGAGAGAGAGAGAGAGAGAGAGAGAGAGAGAAAGAGAGATCACAATCAGAGCCAGTTCTGAGTGTCATCCAAATTAGGGAGTTTTCATCAAAGCATTTCACACTAAGCTTTTCATAATTTTTTCTTTTTTCCTATTTATGTTTTTCTCTTCTTTTCTCTTTCTGTCTTCTTTTCTTCCTTCCTTCCTTTCTTTTTTTTTTAATATTTTTATTACATATTTTCCTCAATTACGTTTCCAATGCTATCCCAAAAGTCCCCCATAGCACCCCCCCACTTCCCTATCCACCCATTCCCATTCTTTTGGCCCTGGCATTCCCCTATATTGGGGCATATAAAGTTTGCAAGTCCAATGGGCCTCTCTTTCGATTGATGGCTGACTAGGCCATCTTTCGATACATATGCAGCTAGAGACAAGAGCTCCGGGGTTCTAGTTAGTACATCATGTTGTTCCAACCATAGGGTTGCAGATCCCTTTAGCTCCTTGGGTACTTACTCTAGCTTCTCCATTGGGAGCCCTGTGATACATCCAATAGCTGACTGTGAACATCCACTCCTGTGTTTGCTAGGCCCCAGCATCGTCTCACAAGAGACAGCTATATTTGGGTCCTTTCAGCAAAATCTTGCTAGTGTATGCAATGGTGTCAGCGTTTAGAAGCTGATTATGGGATGGATCCCTGGATACGGCAGTCTCTAAATGGTCCATCCTTTCATCACCGCTACGAACTTTGTCTCTGTAACTCCTTCCCTGGGTGTTTTGTTCCCAATTCTGAGAAGGTGCACAGTGTCCACACTTTGGTCTTCATTCTTCTTGAGTTTCATGCATTTAGCAAATTGTATCTTAAACCTTGGGTATCCTAAGTTTTGGGCTAATATCCACTTATCAGTGAATACATATTGTGTGAGTTCTTTTGTGATTGTGTTACTTCACTCAAGATGATGCCCTCCAGGTCCATCCATTTGGCTAGGAATTTCATAAATTCATTCTTTTTAATAGCTGAGTAGTACTCCATTGTGTAAATGTACCATAATTTCTGTATCCATTCCTCTGTTGAGGGATATCTGGGTTCTTTCCAGCTTCTGGCTATTATAAATAGGGCTGCTATGAACATAGTGGAACATGTGTCCTTTTTACCGGTTGGGACATCTTCTGGATATATGCCCAGGAGAGGTATTGCTGGATCCTCCGGTAGTACTATGTCCAATTTTCTGAGGAACCGCCAGACTGATTTCCAGAGTGGTTGTACAAGCTTGCAATCCCACCAACAATGGAGGAGTGTTCCTCTATCTCCACATCCTCGCCAGCAACTGCTGTCACCTGAATTTTTGATCTTAGCCATTCTGACTGGTGTGAGGTGGAATCTCAGGGTTGTTTTGATTTGCATTTCCCTGATGATTAAGGATGTTGAACATTTTTTCAGGTGTTTCTCTGCCATTCGGTATTCCTCAGGCGAGAATTCTTTGTTCAGTTCTGAGCCCCATTTTTTAATGGGGTTATTTGACTTTCTGGAGTCCACCTTCTTGAGTTCTTTATATATATTGGATATTAGTCCCTTATCTGATTTAGGATAGGTGAAGATCCTTTCCCAATCTGTTGGTGGTTTTTTTTGTCTTATTGATGGTGTCTTTAGCCTTGCAGAAGCTTTGTAGTTTCATGAGGTCCCACTTGTCAATTCTCGATCTTGCAGCACAAGCCATTACTGTTCTATTCAGGAATTTTTCCCCTGTGCCCATATCTTCAAGGCTTTTCCCCACTTTCTCCTCTATAAGTTTCAGTGTCTCTGGTTTTATGTGAAGTTCCTTGATCCACTTAGACTTGACCTTAGTACAAGGAGATAGGAATGGATCGATTCGCATTCTTCTACATGTTAACAACCAGTTGTGCCAGCACCATTTGTTGAAAATGCTGTCTTTCTTCCACTGGATGTTTTTAGCTCCCTTGTCGAAGATCAAGTGACCGTAGGTGTGTGGGTTCATTTCTGGGTCTTCAATTCTATTCCATTGGTCTATTTGTCTGTCACTATACCAGTACCATGCAGTTTTTATCACAATTGCTCTGTAGTAGAGCTTTAGGTCCGGCATGGTGATTCCACCAGAGGTTCTTTTATCCTTGAGAAGAGTTTTTGCTATCCTAGGTTTTTTGTTATTCCAGATGAATTTGCAGATTGCACTTTCTAATTCATTGAAGAATTGATTTGGAATTTTGATGGGGATTGCATTGAATCTGTAGATTGCTTTTGGCAAGATAGCCATTTTTACAATGTTGATCCTGCCAATCCATGAGCATGGGAGATCTTTCCATCTTCTGAGATCTTCTATAATTTCTTTCTTCAGAGACTTGAAGTTTTTATTATACAGATCTTTCACTTCCTTAGTTAGAGTCACGCCAAGATATTTTATATTATTTGTGACTATTGAGAAGGGTGTTGTTTCCCTAATTTCTTTCTCAGCCTGTTTATTCTTTGTGTAGAGAAAGGCCATTGATTTGTTTGAGTTAATTTTATATCCAGCTACTTCACCGAAGCTGTTTATCAGGCTTAGGAGTTCTCTGGTGGAATTTTTAGGGTCACTTATATATACTATCATATCATCTGCAAAAAGTGATATTTTGACTTCATCTTTTCCAATTTGTATCCCTTTGATCTCCTTTTGTTGTCGAATTGCTCTGGCTAGGACTTCAAGTACAATGTTGAATAGGTATGGAGAAAGTGGACAGCCTTGTCTAGTCCCTGATTTTAGAGGGATTGCTTCAAGCTTCTCACCATTTACTTTGATGTTGGCTACTGGTTTGCTGTAGATTGCTTTTATCATGTTTAGGTATGGGCCTTGAATTCTTGATCTTTCCAAGACTTTTATCATGAATGGGTGTTGGATCTTGTCAAATGCTTTTTCCGCATCTAACGAGATGACCATGTGGTTTTTGTCTTTGAGTTTGTTTATATACTGGATTACGTTGATGGATTTCCGTATATTGAACCATCCCTGCATCCCTGGGATGAAACCTACTTGGTCAGGATGGATGATTGTTTTGATGTGTTCTTGGATTCGGTTAGCAAGAATTTTATTGAGGATTTTTGCATCAATATTCATAAGGGATATTGGTCTGAAGTTTTCTATCTTTGTTGGGTCTTTTTGTGGTTTAGGTATCAGAGTAATTGTGGCTTCATAGAATGAGTTGGGTAGAGTACCTTCTGTTTCTATTTTGTGGAATAGTTTGTGAAGAACTGGGATTAGATCTTCTTTGAAGGTCTGATAGAACTCTGCACTAAACCCATCTGGTCCTGGGCTTTTTTTGGTTGGGAGACTATTAATGACTGCTTCTATTTCTTTGGGGGATATAGGGCTGTTTAGATCATTAACCTGATCTTGATTCAACTTTGGTACCTGGTATCTGTCTAGGAACTTCTCCATTTCATCCAGGTTCTCCAGTTTTGTTGAGTATAGCCTTTGGTAGAAGGATCTGATGGTGTTTTGGATGTCTTCAGGATCTGTTGTTATGTCTCCTTTTTCATTTCTGATTTTGTTAATTAGGATGCTTTCCCTGTGCCCTCTAGTGAGTCTGGCTAAGGGTTTATCTATCTTGTTGATTTTCTCAAAGAACCAGCTCCTTGATTGGTTGATTCTTTGAATAGTTTTTCTTGTTTCCACTTGGTTGATTTCACCCCTGAGTTTGATTATTTCCTGCCGTCTACTGCTCTTGGGTGAATTTGCTTCCTTTGTTCTAGTGCTTTTAGGTGTGTTGTCAAGCTGCTAATGTGTGCTCTTTCTAGTTTCCTTTTGGAGGCACTCAGAACTATGAGTTTTCCTCTTAGAAATGCTTTCATTGCGTCCCATAAGTTTGGGTATGTTGTGGCTTCATTTTCATTGAACTCTAAAAAGTCCTTAATTTCTTTCTTTATTCCTTCCTTGACCAAGGTATCATTGAGAAGAGTGTTGTTCAGTTTCCACGTGAAGGTTGGCTTTCTATTATTTATTTTGTTATTGAAGATCAGCCTTAGTCCATGGTGATCTGATAGGATGCATGGGACAATTTCAATGTTTTTGTATCTGTTGAGTCCTGTTTTGTGCCCAATTACGTGGTCAATTTTGGAGAAGGTACCATGAGGTGCTGAGAAGAAGGTGTATCCTTTTGTTTTAGGGTAAAATGTTCTGTAGATATCTGCCAGATCCATTTGATCCATAACTTCTGTTAGTTTCACTGTGTCCCTGTTTAGTTTCTGTTTCCATGATCTGTCCATTGGTGAAAGTGGTGTGTTGAAGTCTCCCACTATTATTGTATGAGGTGCAATGTGTGCTTTGAGATTTACTAAAGTTTCTTTAATGAATGAGGCTGCCTTTGTATTTGGAGCATAGATATTCAGGATTGATAGTTCCTCTTGGAGGATTTTACCTTTGATGAGTATGAAGTGCCCCTCCCTGTCTTTTTTGATGACTTTGGGTTGGAAGTCAATCTTATCTGATATTAGAATGGCTACTCCAGCTTGTTTCTTCAGACCATTTGCTTGGAAAATTGTTTTCCAGCCTTTCATTCTGAGGTAGTGTCTATCTTTTTCTCTGAGATGAGTTTCTTGTAAGCAGCAAAATGTTGGGTCTTGTTTGTGTAGCCAGTTTGTTAGTCTATGTCTTTTTATCGGGGAGTTGAGTCCATTGATATTAAGAGATATTAAGGAAAAGTAATTGTTGTTTCCTGTTATTTTTGTTGTTAAAGTTGGCATTCTGTTCTTGTGGCTGTCTTCTTTTAGGTTTGTTGAGGGATTACCTTCTTGTTGTTTCTAGGGCGTGGTTCCTGTCCTTGTATTGGTTTTTTTCTGTTATTATCCTTTGAAGGGCTGGATTCGTGGAGAGATAATGTGTGAATTTGGCTTTGTCGTGGAATACTTTGGTTTCTCCATCTATGTTAATTGAGAGTTTGGCTGGGTATAGTAGCTTGGGCTGGAATTTGTGTTCTTTTAGTGTCTGTATAACATCTGTCCAGGATCTTCTAGCTTTCATAGTCTCTGGTGAAAAATCTGGTGTAATTCTGATAGGCTTGCCTTTATATGTTACTTGGCCTTTTTCTCTTACTGCTTTTAGTATTCTATCTTTATTTAGTGCATTTGTTGTTCTGATTATTATGTGTCGGGAGGTATTTCTTTTCTGGTCCAGCCTATTTGGAGTTCTGTAGGCTTCTTGTATGTTCATGGGCATCTCTTTCTTTAGATTTGGGAAGTTTTCTTCTATAATTTTGTTGAAGATGTTTGCTGGTCCTTTGAGTTGAAAATCTTCATTCTCATCCACTCCTATTATCCGTAGGTTTGGTCTTCTCATTGTGTCCTGTATTTCCTGGATGTTTTGAGTTAGGATCTTTTTGCATTTTCCATTTTCCTTGATTGTTGTGCCCATGTTCTCTATGGAATCTTCTGCACCTGAGATTCTCTCTTCCATCTCTTGTATTCTGTTGCTGATGCTTGCATCTATGGTTCCAGATTTCTTTCCTAGGGTTTCTATCTCCAGTGTTGCCTCATTTTGGGTTTTCTTTATTGTGTCTACTTCCCTTTTTAGGTCTAGTATGGTTTTGTTCATTTCCATCATCTGATTGGATGTGTTTTCCTGTTTCTCTTTAAGGACTTCTACCAGTTTGGTTGTGTTTTCCTGTTTTTCTTTAAGGACTTGTAACTCTTTAGCCATGTTCTCCTGTAGTTCTTTAAAGTCCTTCTTGATGTCCTCTACCATCATCATGAGATATGCTTTTAAATCCAGGTCTAGTTTTTCAGGTGTGTTGGGGTGCCCTGGACTGGGCGAAGTGGGAGTGCTGGGTCCTGATGATGGTGAGTGGTCTTGGTTTCTGTTAGTAAGATTCTTACCTTTACCTCTCGCCATCTGGTAATCTCTGGAGTTGTTATAGTTGTCTCTGTTCAGAGGTTGTTCTTCTGGGGATTCTGAGTATCCTCTGTCAGCAGACCTGTACAGACTAAGTTCGGCGGAGTCCCGGAGCCAAGATGGCGCTCCCTGCAGGGCAGGTCACTGTTCTCCGGCTGGGAGGGTGTCGGATGTCTGCGGCCCCAAAAGGGTGCTGCCTCAGCGGTTCTGTGGCTCCCGCCTGTCCCAGAAGCTGTCTGCCTCTGTGGTCCTCACTCTGACCTGTACAGACTAAGTTCGGCGGAGTCCCGGAGCCAAGATGGCGCTCCCTGCAGGGCAGGTCACTGTCCTCCGACTGGGAGGGTGCCGGATGTCTGCGGCCCCAAAAGGGTGCTGCCTCAGCGGCTCTGTGGCTCCCGCCTGTCCCAGAAGCTGTCTGCCTCTGTGGTCCTCACTCTAACCTGTAGACTAAGTTCGGCGGAGTCCCGGAGCCAAGATGGCGCTCTCTGCAGGGCAGGTCTCTGTCCTCCGGCTGGGAGGGTGCCGGAAGTCTGCGGCCCCAAAAGGGTGCTGCCTCAGCGGCTCTGTGGCTCCTGCCTGTCCCAGAAGCCGTCTGCCCCCGTGGTCCCCACTCTGACCTGTAGAGACTAAGCTGGGCGGAGTCCCGGAGCCAAGATGGCACTCCCTGCAGGGCAGGTCACTGTCCTCCGACTGGGAGGGTGCCGGATGTCTGCGGCCCCAAAAGGGTGCTGCCTCAGCGGCTCTGTGGCTCCCGCCTGTCCCAGAAGCTGTCTGCCTCTGTGGTCCTCACTCTAACCTGTAGACTAAGTTCGGCGGAGTCCCGGAGCCAAGATGGCACTCTCTGCAGGGCAGGTCTCTGTCCTCCGGCTGGGAGGGTGCCGGAAGTCTGCGGCCCCAAAAGGGTGCTGCCTCAGCGGCTCTGTGGCTCCTGCCTGTCCCAGAAGCCGTCTGCCCCCGTCCTTTCCTTCCTTTCTTTCTTTTTTCCTTTCTTCCTTTCTTTCTTTCTTTCTTTCTTCCTTGATGTTAATAATTTACTACTTCCTGTTCTTCCTCCTTAAATTGAACCAGCAACAGTGACAGTGTGCTGGCTGGTGTTGACTTCATCTTGAATCAAAAGAGAGGAAGAAGCCTCAGTTGAGAAAATGCCTCTATGAGATCCAACTGTGAGGCATTTTCTCAACTCATGATCAATGGTGAGGTCCCAGCCCACTGTCAGTAGGAACACACCTGCACTTGTGATCCTGGCTTCTATAACAAAGACAGCTGAGCAAACCATGATGACCAAGCCAGTAAGCAGCGCCCCTCCATGACCTCTGCATCAGCTCCTGCCTCCAGGTTCCTGTCCTGCTTGGGTTCCTGTCCTGACTTCCTTTGATGATGATCAGTGCTATGGAAGTGTAAGCCAAATAAGCCCTTTCCTCCCCAACTTGGTCATGGTGTTTCGTCACAGCAATAGAAACCCTAACTAAGACAGACAGACAGACAGGCAAGGTGATTCCATTCTCCACTAGTCTCCTAGAAAATGATTTTGGTCATTCCTGCCTCCTCTTCTGCCTCCCGATGAGAGGGTGAGATGGCCCTCTGTTCAGGCATCTAGGGAAATCAGGGTGTCCCACATGCGCTCTATAAATACACCATAGTTGACCCCCAGCTTTCCTACCCCTGCCCCATGCACTGTTCTACCTGACCTCCCAGGTGTCTGAAGTTCCTATAGTAGCATTCATTCAAGAGCTTGCTTTGGATATCAAGTTCCAAACCTACTGTGTCCATCCTTACCTCTTAACTCTTACAGTTGGTCTATCTCTAACCCAACAACAAGCTAACTGTGGTCCCCTGGAACTGCATTTGAAGAGGTTGTTTTAGTTAGAACGCTATCTTCACATTTGGCTGTATCAAACTACCCAAGAAAGATTCATAAGAAAGTCAAGGGTAAGGAACTATGGTCTATTCTTATTTTCTTTGCACAGTTTATAACCATAGGCATAATAATTCTTTTTTTTTCTTTTTATGAGAATGGAAATAAAAAAATTGTTATGCAATATATTATGGTCATGGTTTCCCTTCCTTCTTCTCCTCCCAGATCCACCCTCCACCCATCCAACTCTGCTCTCTCTGTCTCTCTCTCTGTCTCTCTCTCTGTCTCTCTCTCTCTCTGTCTCTCTGTCTCTCTCTCGAAAGCAGTCAGGAAAAAAAATCTGTAGAAGAAGGATGTAAGGACCCGTGGGGGTGGAAGACACCAAAAGAAACAGTGCCTTCTAGAGACAAAGGACCACACAGGTCCAAGCCATCTGGGATTCCAGCCTGAAATGGAGTACGGGTGTACATGGTCTCCCATCCCCAACCAATTGACAACTGCCCCCTCAAATTCTCCAGTGGAATCTCACTGGTCATGCAAACCTCACTCAAGAGCAAGCCCTATGCTCAGCAGTAGATGGCTAACTCAAAATGAACTCAAAAATATTTTTGGGAGGTTTTATTAATTTTATCTCATAAATCTTTATATAGGCATTTTTAAAAATCATACTGGTCTTTTGTTCATATAGTATGATTTCTGATTTTGTTTTTTATGTGTGCATGTGTATGTGCATGTATGTATGTGTGTGTGTATTTGTCTCTCTGTGTGTTTGTGCATCTGCCTTTTTTGTGTGTCAATGTGTTTCTCCTGCATTTCCTTTTTATTTTACTGTTTTTTCTTTCTCCTTTCTCTCTCTCTCTCTCTCTCTCTCTCTCTCTCTCTCTCTCTCTCTCTCTCTCTCTTTCTCTCTCTCTCTTTTATTTATTTAATTTTTTGACAATGCTCAAGGACCTGCGATTAAGAGGTCATGGACCTTGTGGAAAACAAAATACTACTGTTTTGCTAAAGAAAGTTAGGAATTTAGACTCCTAACACCATTCTGCTATGCCCACAGTGCTCAGCCATCATAAGAGAAGCTTCCACTTGCAGTAGATGGGAACAAAAACAGAAGACCACAGCTGGACAATGTACAGAAACTGAAAACCTTACAAAACTAAATGGGATATCCCCATCAAACCTCTCCCCTCGGGAATCAGGGAACTTTGCAGCAGAGGAGTCAGGGTGATTATAAGGACATAGAATTCCTGAGAGTGGCCGGCCTCCCCTTGATCCTGAGGTTTGCTCTGTACACTTAATTCTTCCTCAGCTGTGTCATCAACAGAAAGAGAAGTAGACCATGACTGTAGGGCCATGTGATAGTGCTACTTTTAGCTTTTTGAGGACTCTGTATACTGATTTGCATAGTGGCTGCACCAGTTCCTGTGCATGCCAGCAGTGTGTAAAGGCTCCTCGGGCCTCACACGCTCACCAGCATTAGGTCTCATTCACTGTCCTCATGATGGCTAAGCATACTGGGTTTATTTATGTGTTTATTGGTCTTCATACTTTGAGTACTGTCTGTTCATTTGATCATCTCATTTATCTTTTAGGTTGTTTTCTTTTCTTGGAATTTAACATTTTGAGTTTTTATGTGATCTGGATATTAATCCTCTATCAGATATATAGTTAGCATTTTTTTCCATTTTGTAGATTTTTTTTCCTCATCTTTTTCCTTTCCTTTGCCTTACAGAAACTTTTCAACTTCATGTCTTTAAATCAATCAATTCTTGGTATTTTGTGTGTTATTGGCGTCTTTATTAGAAAGTCCTTGCTACAATCGTGTTATGGAATGTTTTTGCCATGTTTCCCTTGAACAGTTTCAGAGGGTGGGGCCTTATACAAGGTATCTGATCCAGTTTGAATCGAAATGCCCTTTCCCCAGCACCATTTGTTACCAAGGCTCTCTTTTGCATTAAATGTTCTTGGCACTTGGTTATGAATCACGTGGCTGCAGATCTATGGTTTACTTCTGGGTCCTCTCTTCAAATGTCACTCACAGCTCTTGTGCAGTACCACACAGTTTTCATTAAAGTAACTTGAAATCAGATGTGCTGGTACCTCTAGAATTGCTCTTTTTGCTTAGACTTGCTTTGGCTATCTGGGGTATTTTGTGATTCCCTGTAACTTCAGATTGTTCTTTCTAATCTTTTGAAGAATGCAATTGGGATGCTGATGGAGAGCACATCAACTTTATAGATCAAGTTTAGAACATGGCCGCCTTGACTGTATCAATTCTGTCTGCTCACAAACAATGGGGATCTTGTAAAAGTCTGGTCTTTTTCATTTATTTCTTCTGCTTTTTCAATTTCTTTTGTATTTAAAACGTTTTCACTTTAGAGGTCATTCTATTTGTTGGTTAGGTTTATTCCTAGGCATTTATCCATTAGTTCATTAATTCACACTTTATTTAGTTAGTTAATGTGAATGAGTTTGTCCTTCTGATTGCTTTCAATTCGTTTCAGTTTTATCGTTGGTATATAGAAGAGCTGGTGGTTTTCACATGTTGATTTTTGGTATCCTGCAGCTTTGCTGTGTTTCCTGATGGAGCTTTGGGGTCTCTTATGTACAAAATTGTACCATCTGTAAATAGAGATACTTGGGGGTTTTTTCTTTACTATTTTTTTTTTTTTGGCACATTGCTCTACCTAAAACTTCAATCAGTACATTTAGTAAGAATACAAAGAGTCAAAATTCTTGATGCATCCTTGGCCTTAGCAGAAATGCTTTCAGTTTTTTCCTATTTAGTATAATGTTGGCTGGAGACTTGCCATGTATACTGGATAGTTTCTTGTCAACTTGACATAGCCAGCCTTTTAAGACAAGGAACCTCAATTGAGAAAATGCCTGTGTAAGATCAAGTGGTAGATAAGCCTGTAGGGCATTTTCTTAATTAGTGATTGATTGGTGGGGGAGGGTCCAGCCCATTGTGGGTGGTGATCCTGGGTTCTATAGGAAAGTAGGCTGAGCAAGCCATGAAGAGCAAGACAGTAAGCAGCACCCCTCCATGGCCTTTGCATCAGTTCCTGCCTCTGTTTGAGTCTGTCCTGACTTTCTTCAATGATGGACTATAATGTGAAAGTGTGAACCAAATAAACCTTTTACTTCCCAAATTGCTTTGGTCATGGTGTTTTTGTTGCAGCAATAGAATCCCTAAGACAGACACCATGCATTGGCTTTATTATTGTTGAGGTATGTTTATGTATTTGTGATTTCATTGGGTCTTTTACCAACAAGGGATATGAACTTTGACATCTGTTGAGATGATCATATAATTTCTGTCTTTGAGACTATTAGCTTATCACATTTACTGATCTGTGTATGTTGAACTATTTGTTGTTTTTATAATCTTTGCTATTTTCTTATTTACTCTTCTAATACAGTTGATTCCTTACTATTACCTCGTAGATCTTTCTGTCTTTCTCTTCTGTATGTAGAATTTCTTCAAATATATCCCATAGTACTACTGTCTAAGTGGTCATGGATTCTTTTATCATGGAAATTTTTTTCTTCCTTTACAAGGATGCCTTTGCTTGAAAAAGCTATCTGGGTGGGAGTTATTTTCTTTTTGAACTTGAGATACATCATTGCATCATCAAATGCCTTCCTGGTTTTAGAGTTTCTATGGAGTGGTTTTCAACAGTGATCTCTTTGTGGGGCCTGGTGCTTCCTCTCCTAGCTTCCTATAGTCTTTCTCAGTTCAGCAAACATATTGTTCTAGCTCTAGTATGATATGGAGATGTTCTTTACTGTTTTGTCTGACATTTTTTTTGGGGGGGGGGTGGGAGGAAAGGGTTTATTCAGCTTACACTTCCACACTGCTGTTCATCACCAAAGGAAGTCAGGACTGGAACTCAAGCAGGTCAGAAAGCAGGAGCTGATGCAAAAGCCATGGAGGGATGTTCTTTACTGGCTTGCTTCCACTTGCTTACTCAGCCTGCTCTCTCTCTCTTTTTTTTTTTATATATTTTTTATTAGGTATTTTCTTCATTTACATTTCCAATGCTATCCCAAAGTTCCCCATACCCTCCCCCCCCCCACTCCCCTACCCACCCACTCCCACTTTTTGGCCCTGGAGTTCCCCTGTACTGGGGCAGATAAAGTTTGCAAGTCCAATGGGCCTCTCTTTCCAGTGATGGCCGACTAGGCCATCTTTTGATACATATGCAGCTAGAGTCAAGAGCTCCAGGATACTGGTTAAATCATAATGTTGTTGCACCTACAGGGTTGCAGATCCCTTTAGCTCCTTGGGTACTTTCTCTAGCTCCTCCTCAAATGTTAGTTAAACTTTCACCAATATATCCTTTGACTGGCAACCGTCCCCAAGCACGGCGTGCAGCTGTCGTCGCAATTTGTGTGTACACTGTAACGGGAAAATCAATCTGATTTGTCTGTCCCTCATATGGACCCTCTCCTAAAAGCATGTTGCTATCCCAGTCTGAATTGCCAGCCTGAGCATTAGAAGTGGCAGTTTTCTTACTGGCGTCTCGCCATTTAGAATCCCAAAGCAAAAAATCTCCTCCTGACAGGGTAGCCTTACAAAGAGTCTTCCAATCTAAGGGAGTTAAGTGTGACTCCACAACTGTGTCTAGTAACGCTTGAGTGAATGGGGCTGAAGGACCATATTGCACAACGGCCGTTTTTAACTCTTTTATCAACTTGAAATCTAAAGTCTGGTAATGTCTGGCCCTAGTATCTTGCTGATCAACTACCTCGACCACAGGAAAGGCTAGCGTATTCGACATATTTTGTCCTCTCCCACGAGCCTGACTCACAGCTCTTTCTAGCGGCACCTGGAACTCAGAAGAGTTACTCTTCTCTGCTTTTGACATCTTTTTTAGTTCCCGAAGCTCATTTGTCAGCCTCTGAAGCTTAATTTCAAACTCTAACTTGCTTAGTCATGTGTCCCTATGAGTAGCACCTCCCGAGGTGGGGACCATAGGTGGAGCGGGAGATTTACAAGAGGACCAATTCTCATTAAAATAATGGGCAGCTCCTCTATCTGAGTGATTTTTGTTAGAAATCAGTTTATCATCAAAGTTTTCACATTTATCAATTTTTGAGTTAAGAGGATCTTTTTCTGAGGAGGCCCTCTCCGATAGGCACTCCTCCTGAGATTCTACAAGCTTTGTCTGGGAACAATTTAGCCCTGGAGAAGTTGTATCTTTTATAGCATCATTTATGAGCACCCAGAGGCCTAAGGTAAAATCTGCCTGAACAATTTTTAAGGCCTCACCAACTTTCTCCCAGGTTCCGCAATCTACTATTTCTTCTTCCTTGAACCATGGGCAACAGCTATCTATCTTACCTAAAAAATTTCTTACCAATTGTACTTCAAGCCTTACTCCTCTGGCCTGAAACAACTCCTGAAAACTAAGGACAACCGCCTGATCCATAACTTTAAACCCTACCTTCTCCCGCCTGAAACAGCTTCTTAAAAGCTGTGGACGACCTCCTGATTCTAGTTTTTAGTTCCATTAACACGCTGCTGACCAAAGCAGAACCAGTGTTGGGTTAGCACCGATTCAAGCTTAGTTCGTATCCTACCGCACCCTCAGCAACACTTTACAAAAATTAAATTTTAAGCTAGCGCTAGCATATGTACCTATTCATTGCTCCGGTGCCCCATACAAAGACCCTTTGCCTTTCCCGTGGAGCTCCACACCGAGAATGTGTTCTCTCAGCGTCCTTCTGCCATTCTTCAGGTCCCTGTTCGGGCACCAAACTGTTAAGGCTGACCAGCAGCTTGTAACGAACAGTTTAACTGAGATAGCAGCTCGGGCTGAAAGAGAGGAAGTAAACGGATGGAAGAAAGAACGGAGCCAAGTCAAAACCAACTCTGATCAAAACTCAATTTTACTATATCAGCACGCAGTTATGAAGGAGAGGAAGGGGGGGCCGATTCCCACCAAATAGTCCTGGGGACCAGTAGCAGGGTGACCACGTGTATGGCTCTGAACAGCAAAGCGGTAGGTTCCAGCAGTGGGTGTGGCAGAATGATTGAGCAGGCAAGCTCCATCCAGGTGTAAACAGTGGAACCCTTGAGGCTGGGGAGGGGAGGCTACATCCTGTGATCCATCAAATAGCTGACTGTGATTATCCACTTCTGTGTTTGTTGGCCTCGGCATAGTCTCACAAGAGAGAGCTATATCTGAGTCCTTTCAGCAAAATCTTGCTAGTGTAAATGTCTTTGTGTTGGCATAATCAGATCTGCACAACTTGGGAAATTTTTTCTTATTGAACATATTTTCTGTAGGTATTAGCTCAAACTTTTCTTCTTCTAATGTGACTTGCAAGTCTGATCTTTTAATTATCTAGATCTCATGTTCTGTTCATCTACCTTGTCCTCTGGCCATGCTACACTGTCACTTGATTTATTCTTTCGATGAGGCTTCCCACTGATTGTTTAAACTTCACTTGTTGACTTTCAAATTTCTCAGCATTCTATTGGATTCATCTCAGTGATGTTGTCTTTGCATTGAGTTCTCATTCATGGCCTGTACAGAATTCTTCATTTCATTCAAGTACCTATTTGTGTCTCTTTGACTTCATTTAGGACCTCATTCTTAACCCATTGAGTTCACTCTTATACCCATTCCATTAGTGTGTGTGGTTTTATCCTCTTACCTTTCTTTAGGGTCCATTACTGTACAATTTGCAATTTTGGGGGGATTCATGTTTCTTGTGATTTATTTAGTATTATTTAGTATTGGGGTTTAGGCATCTGGTATTAGTTTGTTGGTGTTTTTGTTTGTTTGTTTGTTTTGTTTTTCATTTTTCATTGAACACCTGAGTCATTTCAGTGGAAGCTTTTACAGAATTCAGGTGAGCCTGGGTGGTAGGAAGGTTCAGTTGATGTTTCTCCCCCTGGACCAAGGTGTGGCTTAGTAGCTCAGCCCTCAGAGCACATACTCAGAGATGAGTGCTCCATCTCCAGCACCACCCTGGAGACAGAATACCATCCACAGCTGATGGATAAGCCCACTGTGAAGACACAGCCTTAGGCAATAAAAACATCTTTTCAACTCCAAAAATATAGAGTAAGGGAACAAGAATAGTGGTGTGTGTTAAGATATTGGTCACTAAGGGTAGGGATGCCAGAGGACATGGGCAGGATAAAAACAGTGACCTTAGTATTACAACAATGGAGACATAGAGAAGGAAAAGTAAAGTCGAGGGAGCAAAGGTGTTCTTTGTGGAACATCGAACATTGTTAGTTAAGTCCAGTCCTGTCTTGAGGCGTGTGTGTGTGTGTGTGTGTGTGTGTGTGTGTGTGAAAAACATGCGCACATTTCAGCTTATGGTTTGAGAGAATACAGTCCACTGTGGTGGGGAAGCAGTAGTTTGAGGCAGCTGAGCTATCAGAGAGAGATGAATGCAGGCTCTCAGCTCTTTTTCTTCTTTTTCCTTTATTCTCACTCTGGGATCCCAGTCCATAGAGCGGTGCCCACACCTAGGATATTATGTCTTTCTTCCTCAAGTAGACCCCTCCAATAACACACACACACACACATGGAGGGGGCTACAGACAGACAAGCAGACAGACAGACAGGCAGAGAGGTGGTGGGGGACAAACACACATACACATGGAGAGGGCTACAGACAGAAAGGAAGGCAGGCAGGCAAACAGACAGTCAGACAGACAGACATGTGGTGGGGGGAGATTCTCCTAAGTGTTTCTAAATGAAGATGAACTGCCACTGGGCCAATCCTGCCCAGGTTCTCCCATGAGCATTGCTGCTTACTTTTGGCTGCCCTTCACCCTTTCCTAGCTGCACGTATTAGAGGTATATATTGGCTCCCTTATAGTACAAACAGCTTCCCCCCCCCTGCCAGTTACCATGTGCCCCGCTTCATCCTCAATGCTGCAACTAAAGGTGTATGTGAAGGTGGTTCGACTCTCACCCATGTGAACTCTGCACTGGCCTGTGACTTGCACTGACCAATAAACCTGAGGTTTAGAAGCAAACAAGACAAGCAGTCTAGGAGAGACTCCTAGATCCCCAGTCCTCTAGGATCCAGTAGAGAGAACACATCTGTGCTGCACAGTTTGGGGTTTTCAAAGCTAAGGGTATACAGGGCATGAAGTGAAGGAGGAAGACCGGGAAAGAGGTCCCAGCAGAACAACTGGAAAGACATAAGAAAGAAAACTCATTTTCATGCTCAAACAGGATGAAGTTGGCTAAAGAAAGGAAGATGAATTGTACCCTTCACCAAATCCTGCCAAGCTGGAGACCGTGGATTCACATGGTGAGGAGGAAAGAAGGAAGAGCAGACAGAATTGGGAGAGCCGCTCCATTCCAGCAGGTGGAGCCACCTAGAGGAAGTACCAGAGTCTAACAAAGCCAGAGTGGAGATGCCCCCACCGCTCACCAGCTCCAAGTCTCTGCAAGTTCACTGCTGGAGCAATGGCTGCTGCAAAGGACTTGAGGGTCAGGACTGAGGCAGGGAGAGCTCCAGTGACCTGTCTAATGCACCTCCCTCTTCCTCGGGCACATGCTCTGTTTGTATTTCCTAAGCTCCTGGTCAGGCTTCTGTGTTTACACTGGTAGAATGACAGCCTGAGACCTGTGCTACTTGTCTGCCCGGCCCAGGAAAGTCTCCAACAGTCAGAGCCAAAGCTCTGTCTGGGAGAGCTGCCTTCCCAACTCAGTAACTACTTTTCTCACTGCTGTGACTAAATGGCTAAAATTAAAACAACTTATATTTAAACAACTCATGATTTAAGCAGCAGTCCATCGTGGTCTAGAAGTCATGGCAGCTGGAGTTTGTGGCAGCTAGTCACATTGCACCTGTGTCTTCAGGAAACAGAGATAGATGATTGTCAATAGTAGCTTCATCCTCTTCTTTATTCCTTTCAGGGTCCTGACCCACGGAATGAAGTCACCCATGCTTAGGATGGGTCTCCCATTTCAATTAACC